>NC_143557.1:91802500-93052500 GCF_054136105.1 Typopeltis vanoorti | reverse complement strand
AGCACCCCAAGGAAAAAATGAAAAAATTAAATTTTGTTTGTGTTTAAAAATAATAACAATGCTTATAGCATTATATAAATTCAATACAGCATGTTAAAGGTTACAGCTTATGTTTCGACATTGATTGAATAGTTAATAATTGGAATTGTCCGATTAACGCTTTTGATTTGGAATTACCACGTTTGGCCAATTACAGCTCGACTCGCGGATATTCGTTTGCGCTTGCCATTGCACGTAACAGGTGAATCCGACACTGGTCGTTTGAGGAGTGTCGCTAGAGATAAATTGTATGCTTGCGCGCGTTATTTCTGTGAGATACAAAACTTTTATTATTGTTGCGTACTCGTAGTGAGGGTGAACTATTTTTTGTAAATCTTATTTTATTCTGTTAAATTAACATATTTATTTATTATAGATACAAGGCTGATTTATGACTAGTGTCACTGTTGAAAATATGAAAAGAATTATATTTTTTCAATTATCGTTACAAGAAACAAATGCACTGCGATCTAACGTGGTGTAGGAATTATCGCGTTCAGCCAATTGCAGCTAGACTCCCCGATATTCGTTTGCACTTGTCATTGCATGTAACAAGTGAATCGGACACTGCTCGTTTGAGCAGTGTCCCTACAGATAAATTGTATGCATGCGCGCGTTATTTCTGTGAGATACGAAACTTTTATTATTGGCATGTGTTCATGATGAGGGTGAAATATTTTTAATAAAGCAATTTTTTAATATGTAAATTTATTTATTAATAAATTGGTTACTGATGAGGAAAAAGATAATTATTTTTTTAAATTTTCTATATATAGCACCCTCTTAAATTTTTCACCAGCCGCCACTGTCCCCAAGGTACCTAACCACCAATATTCGTCTTTTCGATTCGAAAAGGATGTACGATGACTAGTCGATTCACATCAGAGATTCAAACTCCACTGCACACTGGTTACGAAGTTCTTTATACTAGTGCAAATCTACACCGCTGAATGACGTGCTTGATGTTTTGAATAGCATATTATTATTATTATTATTCCGACCAACTCCAAGGAGTCAACAGACTCATCGAGGGAGGCCCTAACATCATGTCAAGAACAACTATTTGACATTCACACAGTATCTATCATACCTTGCCTTGAACTCATTCACGGTCGTAGCACCCACCACAGACTCTGGCAGCTTATTCCACTCATTCACCACTCTCCAAGTAAAAAACCTAGCTCTAACACCCTTGTTAACCACATTCTTGCCCAGCTTCCATGAATGGCCCCTAGTCCTCCCACCACCAGTCCTATTTTCAAAAATATCTTCTGGATTAATCTTATAGTAACCATTCAGTAATTTGAATGACTATCATATCACCCCTCCTTCGACTATCGACCAATTTCTGCAACTCACAAATCTTCAACCTATTCTCATGAGGTTCATTCCACAGACCTGCTATCATCTTGGTCACTCGTCTATGGATCCTTTCCATTTCCTCCCCATCACGAAGAAACCCTGGCGCCCATAACTGGTTACAGTAGTCCAGATGAGGTCTTATCAAGGCTCAATACAGAGGAACAATAACTTGTTTGTCTCTGCATGCTAAAGTATTTTTCAGAATCCAAGTGATTTGATGAGCTGTTTTAGTCACTTTTGCAATGTGCCCCCTAAACTTCAATTCCTTATCCACCAACACTCCCAAATCCCTGGCCTCATCAATCTCCTGGAGTACGCTTCCACCAATGTGATATACTGCTGCTATGCTTTTCACCCCAAAATGCATAACCTTACACTTTGCCACATTAAATTGACATCCATTTTTCCTAGCCCAGTCCTTCAAACTATCCAAATCATCCTGTAAAATTTTGACATCCTGTGCACTCACAATTGCTCTACCCAACTTTACATCATCACCAAACAAGTGAACACTTCCTCTCATATCCTTTCCTATATCATTGATGAACAAATTGAATATGTGCAACATACTTTCACAGAAACCGAGTCCGTGAAGTTCTGTATGTATTATCTTACTATTATCATTGACCTGAATTCCTACAGAACTCGTTGAACTTCAGGTTTCTTCCACGTGAATCAGAGTGCGACATTTCTCTACCACACTTACAAGCACTCTTTTTTTGATCCCTTAGGACTTATCTTTCTAGTCTTCCTGTGTGAAAGGTGAATATTAATGTGTATTTCTTAGCTGAGGAGTGGAAATGCATCCTTGTGTTTTCATTCGCTGATAAATGTTCGACTTCACATACTACTGTGAAAGCTGAATCTAGGTTATATTATTATTATTATATCAGTAAGAACTTCAGCTCAATCTTAGTAAGAAAAAGATTATGGTTTTCAAAGGAAATACAGAGAGGAAAGTTCTTGAGAAACAAACATACCATAATGGAAAAAGAACTGAGGAAGTTAGTAAGTTCGAATGTAAATCAGAAGTCCATTAGGAATGGCTAAAACAACATTCTGAGACTTGTCTAAAATCTGAAATGTAACGTTCCTGGAAAAGTAGGAAGTTGAAGACCGTTAATGAAATGGGTGGATAGTGCGTCTCGAGTGATTGATCTTCAGAGTTGAAACCTGCAGAACAGGACCACCTGGTGAGGACTGGTGTAGCACATCACCGAGCAATTGAGTGACCATTCGGCATCTAATGAGGTCTAATAAATCTAATAAAACAGATGAATTTTTATTATTGTTATTATTATCAGAGACCTCCATAAAGCCACAGACTCATCTATAGGGCCATACGTTACCTATATTGTCATACTGCCTCTAAAAACTCAAATACTAGATGCACTCACCCTTATAATAGACAAACTTCTCTATTCGCTCATAACCACACTTCAATCATTCATTCCCACAGGAGAGAAAAATCTAGCTCTCATCCATTTCTTAATCGCACACACAAACTCCACTTCCATGGATTCCCCTTGTCCTTTTCTTAAAAGCCACATAATGAGAAATTCCATAAAAGCGTAACCTATAACACCTTTTCAGAAGTTTACATATCTTTATCATATCAACTCTCCTTTTCCTTTATTACTGTCTGCTGTCATACTCTCAATCTCTTCTCAGAATCTACATTCCGTAATCTCTATATCATCTTTGCAGCTCTTATCTCTGCACGATGGCCACAGCTTATTTTCGTCTCGTAACTCAAAAGATCAAATATGCACGCAGATGCGGTCGTATCTTGTAAAGGCTTTGTAAAGAGACAAAATGACTTCCTTATCCTTACACATCACTGTTAGTTTCAGCGTTGCAATTATTCTCTGAGTTAGATTTGCAATTTTTGTTGTATGGCTCTTGAATTTCAACTTTCAATCCACCTATTTTCATATCTTCAAGATCTCTAGCCTCATCAGTTTCTTCAAGATAATCTCACCAATGTAGGTAATCTCATTACACCAAAGTGTATAACTTGACACTTGCTAACATTGAATTGACACCCGTTATCACTTGAACACACACTTCCAACCTGTTCAGGTCACTGTAAATCTACATACCAGTAGCATGCCTAATTGCCCTGATGACCTCTGCATCGTCAGTAAATATTTGAATATCTCATAAAATGAACAACATTGATCCAAGAATTGATCCATGGGATACACCGGTCACCTTATACCTAACAGACTCGCAACTTAGTATACTATTTTCTGATACTATCCGGCAGCTATCCTATCATCTAAGTCAGTAGTTCGTATTTTATCCTATATCCTCTAATTTATGAAGCAGCCTTTCATGTGTATTATTTCACATATCAAATGCCTTCTACCATATCTGAAACAGTGCACCACGTCTTTTGTAGTCTTACATCATATAACATAAACTCTTGTTCTGGTGGTGCTTCCTCAGTTGTTCGGATGCTAGTTTCGGACATATGCACAAATAGTAATCTTCCCCTCCTTCGTCTCTACATTTGAATGTTCAGCTGAGGAGGGGGAGATTACTATTTGTGCATATGGCTCACAGAAGGTTCTAGTTAAGGAGGAAGTAAAGGAAATTTTCGAGTCATTAGAGAGGATAGTTGACAAGTTGGGTCTTATTGGAGAACTGAACCACTGAGTAGGGAATAAATTACAGATATATAAAAATGTTTTCCGAAAATCTGGTGTAAACGTAAAACCAATAATAATAATGATAAATATTTGTTGGATATTTTCGTTTAGGAGATGAACTAATCATTACTATCATGATGTGCATATAAGAAAGCAAACCTCATTACCCCAACACACACATACCACAAAAAAAGCAAGATATGGCTTACTGACTATGTTAACATTAATAGTTTTATTTTCAAACTGGTTTTGGATACATATAAACACAGAAATTTTGAAATAGGAAGCAATCACCATTTCACTTTGAGAGGGATAAAAATGAGTATATATTATTATTATTATTGTTATAATTTTTAGTCCACTTAGTCTCCAACAGTTAGATAGAACTAAAACGTCTGCCTACTCCTTATAAGGTTAGTTCCAGTTTTTTCTTTAAAGGCCTAGCTCAGTCGAAGTTATATTTCCGACCACAGTACTGAGAAATTCTTTCTGCAACCCGTTCCAGAGTTAGTCGATCTCTGGCATGGAAGAGCGAGTTTGGTTTTTTCTCCCAAAAACTTAAATTTTTCATACCGTAAACTTAAGAAAATCGAATGTTGAACCAACTATATTTTCCAGACAATAACATATTGTGTTGAGGACCACAAAATGTCGGCACATGTATGCTATCCCTTCATTGGATGTCGCTTACAATTAATCTTGGGTTATCTATCTCTGACTGGTTACCACTGGATATTGAACTGTCACCCAGTCTACGAAGGTTAGATAGGACAAAAACGGCCTTGCCTACTCCCTATAAGGGAATAAAAGGCGTTAGCCAATTTGTATTATTATATTCAGTTAACAGAGTTCACAGTCAAAGAGAAGAGTAACATGAAACATGAAACAGAATAATAAAATCTTTGACTAGGAAATGAGTCCAATTCGGACCTAATGCAAAGGCCTAGGAATTGACTAGATATTGTCGTAATATGTGAGATGTCCCTAAAAGTGCACTTTTCTAAAGATGAGATGGTGTTATATCTGGGAGACTCAACTTTGCCAGATGTTTCATAAATGTTCTTGATATTCCTACTAGCGCTCCTATGATAATTTGAACTATTGTTGCTTTCTTCTTTCCCCAAAGTCCTTGAATTTCAATCTGCATATCCCCATACTTGGTAAGTTTTACATACAATTTTTTCCCACTCTACTATCCCTGGTATAGCCACATCAATAAACTGCATATATTGTTGTTCCACTACAGTGGTGTCTGGCATATTATGTATATGATGTCTATCTGTCTATCTGAATTTTTAAAGTCCCATAATATCATGTCATTTTCATTTTCAATAACATTTTTCAACTGTGTGTTCCCAAGGGACTATGCAAATTGGAAAACTATATATCTTTCAGAGCTCTAGTGTACAGCTTTTTCTATCTGATCATTCATTTATAGTCTGTATGGGAAATTTTGCTGCGAGAACTAATTAGACGGTTCACTGTCTCTTCTTTATATCTGCACAATTGGCCTTTGCTATCGTTAGCGATCCTTTCAATCTTCACTTTTTTTGTATTCGTTTTTAGTGTTTGTTCTTGAACAGCAAGTATCTGACCGTCTGGTTCTTTTTAGATACTGCCCCTGCTGAATCATTGCCAAGTTAGGCTACTGTCAACTTTCCACTGAAATATTGACCATAAGTATCCGTATAAGTCTTTACCTCTCTCCTTCTCCCGTACTGCAATATCACCAACTGGATGATACACTCTTGCAAAGTTGATTTAGTGACTTCAGTCACCTCCTTACTATCAGCATTCATTAAAATTATTCTACCATAAACATTCTTCCTTTTAGTTGCAGTATATTAAAATACTGTTCGGGATTATTTTTGGTTGTCATTACCAATTTCCTTTCATACTCTGCTTTTGTCTTTTTTTACCACATTGATTTCCCTTCTGGCCTGTGCTTTGTATTGCTCATGTGCCTGCTAGTCACCTTTCTCCTTGAATTCACCTCCGCCATTTTTCTGTTTTTGCAGGTCCAGCTTAATGATGATATTTATCCATTACTCTCCTGACTCTAGGTATGCAGTCTGCCTTTACTTTCATCAAACACTTCATTGCCACTTCCCATGCGCGACAACAAAAATCAGCCTTTGCAGTTTCACATGTCTTGGCAGTGATCCAAGCAATCTCCTATGCTTGTAATGCTTACTAGCGTTGGAATTCCACATATACTCCCCCCCTCTTAACTGAAAATTCCATACATTTAGTTACCTCCCAGTTCATATGATCACTCTCAGCAGTTTGTAGCAATGTGGTCATATTATTTATAGATAAATTCTCAAATACAATTACTAGATAGTAATCTCAATCCCCTAGTATATAAATGGCGAACTATGGAACGCGTGCCAGAGGTGGCATGTCCGAGAATTTTGCTGGCCCGTCAACGATTTACAGGATAACCTTTTATACGCTAATTATTCAACCTTTTTTTAAAAATTGTTACAATATGTACAAGTTAAATTTTGTTTTACACCAGGGAGCAGCTATGAAGATGTGCATATAATTGGTGCGTTATCAACAAAAGATCGCGCGACCCAAAGGCAACCTACAATTGTTGAGTTGAAATGTTAATTCTCTTAATTCGAATTGCATAACATCTGAACAACATTCACTATATATTTCTTAGTTTTAACACATTCACGACGGACTGTCGTTTATCGTTCTGACAGAACGATAAACGACACTCCGTCGTTTCAGAACTTCTCATTACCGGCGTGCTGAACTTACACGAAGTTTCAACCCTTAGTTGAATTTTATTGCTGCGTGTCTGAGTTTCAGCTGGCAGGGGAACTCACACATGCATTATATGGCATATTTCTATTCATGGTAGAATTTTATTTGAAGTTAGCCTTTGTGATCTGTCATAATGATATTGAGAATTTCGAATGCAATAAAACAAACACTTATTTCATGTAATTGAAAAATTGGACAATAGTTTTTAGTTAGACACTGTGTTTTCGGTGCAATATATGGTTTAGCTTGAGTCTATACAAGAAAGTTTCTATGAGAGGGGGGTATGTACGTTTATTCCAGGTATCTGAAATTGCACTATTTGTTGAAAAATATATTACACAGACTGCAAAAAGCTCTGTACCTTATTTAGGGATACAATAAAACTACTTGTTTTTCTTGCATCTGCAGTATAATGGCTGGTGGGGAGTGATTGTTGTTAACCACAGGGGAGCGAGTTACTATCGCCTTGACGTGAACAAGTGTAAACATTTTTCGAGTGCGAGGCATATGCAACACTTTTTAATGTCTTTTTTCGTAAAGTAAAACAGGGATGGCAGTTATACTCGAGGGGGAGTTATTTTGGAGTAAATATGGTAAGCGTTTCGCCGACAAGTTGACATCCTTCTGCTGTTGACATCCTTCTGCTGCTTCCCCTGCTCAGCTAACTTCGATGGTGAGTTACAACGCATAAATATTTTTCTCACTACCATTTTTTTCCCAAACCAACGTCATTAAAATCAATTTAACAATACAATAATAAATTTTACACTGAATAATATTATAAATTTATATATAAATAAATATGCATACATACATACATACAGCTTCAAGGTCCACCTTTCCTAATTAGGTTGTGGGGGCAACAGCTGCAAGAGGAACTTCCAATAGTCAAGGTGTTCTGGTGGGACTCCCAAACGTGTCCAGCCAAGGTTTTGGGTATAATCTCTCCAGCGAATCCTTGGCCTTCCTCGTGGCCTCCCACCCTCTGGCTTGGCAAAGAAGGCCTGCTGGGGGAGCCTTTCTTTTGGCATTCTGACCAGGTGCCCGTACCAACGATTTACAGGTGATTTACGATTTATAATATTTATAAATAAATATTATAAATAAAAGAAAATATTTTTTTTTAAAAAATCAGCTAACGCCTTTTTATTCCCGTATGTATAGGGAGTAGGCAAGGCGATTTGCAGCCCTATGTAACTTTCAGAGATTGAATGGGCAGTTCAATCACCGTGGTACCCAATCAGAGATCACTGGCCGACGGCTATCACTAATTAAGCAGCACACAGTGAAGAGTGATGGCTCAACAAGTGACACCCTCTCGTTGTCCCTAACCCTAACACTCGTATTTAATGTCTGAAATAACGTCGGTTTACGGTCGATTTTCTTGAGTTTACGGGACGAAAAACCCGAGTGTCCAGGAGAAAAAACCCGCTTGCCCATGCCAGAGATCGACTGACTCGGGAACCGGTCAAAAAAAGGCTTAGAAAAATTTCCTCTAGTCGCCGACTAAACTCGAAATCAAGTCTTCCTTCGTGCGGTCAAGCACCGTGGTATGCAAACACATTCACTGAGCTACACACGCTCTAAAATAAAATATTATAAATAAATATATATATATATATATATATATATATAGTAGTTTTTTTTTAATAAATTAAGTTAGATTAATTTTTCCCCTATTAAAAAAAAACTGTCTGGCACGTCAGCAACTCGATATATAAATTTTTGGCATGCTCACATAAAAAGATTCACCACCACTTTATTATTATTATTATTTCGGGCGACTCCAGAGAGTCCTTATACTCATCGAGGGAGGCCCTAAACATCATGTCCGCACAACTATACGACATTCTCACAGTATCTATCATACCTTGCCTTGAACTCGCTCACCGTCATAGCATCCACAACAGACTCTGGAAGCTTATTCCACTCATTTACCACTCTAAAAGTAAAGAACCCAGCTCTAACACCCCTGCTAACCATACTCTTGCCCAGCTTCCATAGGTGTTCCCTAGTTCTTCCACCACCAGTCCTGATCTCAAAAATATCCTCTGAATTAATCCTATAGAATCCCTTTAGCAATTTGAATGTCTCAATCATATCTCCCCTTTTCTGCCTATCAACTAGTTTCTGCAACCCACAAATCTTCAACCTGTTCTCATATGGATCATTCCATAGACCTGCTATCATCTTAGTCACTCGCATCTGGATCTGCTCCACCTCCTCCCCATCAAGAAGGAACCGAGGTGACCAAATCTGCGCACAGTAGTCGAGATGAGGTCTTATCAAGGCTCAGTACAGAGGTACAATAACTTGCTTTGTCTCTGCTCGTCAAGGTATTTTTCAACAACCAAGTGAGTTGATGAGCTGATTTAGCTACTTTTGCAATGTGCCCCCCTAAACTTCATCTCAATATCCACCAACACTCCCAATTCCCTAGCCTCATCAATCTCCTGGAGTACAGTTCCACCAATATGGTATACTGCTGCTAATCTTTTCACCCCAAAATGCATAACCTTACATTTTGTCACATTAAATTTACATCCATCCTCCTCAGCCCAGAACTCCAATATATCCAAGTCATCCTGCAAGATTTTGACATCTTCTGCATTCACTTTCGCCCTATCCAACTTTGCATCATCAGCGAACAAATGAATTGTTCCACTTAGATCCTTCCCTATATCGTTAATGAACAGATTAAATAGTAATGGTCCAAGAACAGAACCCTGCGGCACACCACTAGTCACAGGCCGTCTTTTGGACTCTACTCCTGAATAAACTACTCTTTGATATCTCTCCATCAACCACTCACCTAACCATCTCACCAACCCTATATCCATCCTCATCTGCTCTAGTTTACTGATTAGAGTTCCATGTGGTATCCTGTCAAACGCCTTTGCCAGGTCCAGCAGTATCACTGTAAACCCATTACCCTTATCCATTTCAGCTGTCACCTTGTTATAAAACTTGATCAAGTTACTGAGGCATGATCTACTCTTCACAAAGCCATGCTGTCCCCTGTACAATATCTCATTTTCATCAATCCATTCCTGTATTTTTCGCTTGACTACTTTCTCCAAGACCTTGACGACGACTCCTGATATGCTGATCAGTCGGTAATTTGCAATGGCAGCCATTACTACTCCACTTTTTCGAAATATATAATTCGTACATATGACTTTTGTAACTGATGTGCTTATTTCCTCTTTATAGAAACCCTAGTCTTGATTGTAAAAGTACGTGTGATTTTTATCTTACTGTTAGAGGGCGCTAATAGTGCAACAGGAAATTTAGTTACAATTGAAGTATTTGCTCTAACAAGTGAAACAATTCATATGATGATTATTTATTCTTTCAGTCGTTTCCGATCGTAGGTGAAGGTTTGCCCACAAAGTGTTTTTGGTGAGATTTTTACAGGGATCCTCCTTTATGCAGTGAAAATATTTTCTCCTCTTTCCACACCTTCGGCACTAAACCAGACCCGAGACACAGATTAAACAACATGGTCAAAGGTACTGATAATTCCTTAGCCGCTTCACGCAAGACCCGTGCCGGTATACCATCCAAGCCCACAGATGTATTCACATTAAGGTTTTGTAATAGACTATTCACCTCCACTTCATTCATCACAATTCCCGTATAAACTAATGGTTCCTTCATTTCTTCAATGTCACCACCTGGATGATATACTTTTGCAAAGTGCGCGCTCAGTAACTCCACTATATCGACTGATTCAGTGACCTCCTTAACATCGTCATTCCTTAAAATCATTTTGCCGTGTACAGTTTTTTCCTTGCTTGTAGCATATTTAAAGAACTGTTTGGGATTCTCTTTAGCTTGCATAGCTAGCTTCCTTTCATAATCCGCTTTTGCTTTTTGTTTTACCACACTCGTTACCCTTCTGGCCTGCACTTTATACCGTTCGTGTGCCTGCAGGTCACCCCTTTCTTTAAATTCCCTCCACAGTTGTTTCTTTTTTTGCAGCTCGAGCTTAATGGTGTTATTCAACCATTTAACTCCTACTTGTTTTACTATTCGGACCCTAGGTATACAATCAGCCATATCCTCCTGTAAATGCTTTTTGACCACTTCCCATGCTCTATCGACGTCCAGCCCTTGCAGTTGTACATGCCATGGCACTGATCCAAGTAATCTCCTAAGCTTGTCATACTTGCCAGCATGGTAATTCCACATATACCCTGTATTAATCGAAAATTCCACACCTTTAGCCACCTTCCAGGTCAAGACCTTATGATCACTCTCACCAATAGGTGGCAACATGGTCATATTCATTACAGTCAAATTCTGAGATGCTATTACCAGGTCAAGCACTCTCACACCCCCTAGTATTTTCAATTACATGCTGTCTCAGATAGCTATCCCTTAATAATTGAATAAAATCCAGTTCCTTCCTCACATGTGTCCTCTCCTCCTTCCAATCAATGTTACCATAGATGAAAACCCCCATAATAATTACCCCTCCTTCCACTCATTTCATCAATTTGTTTATGCATACTATCTCCACCATCTATTCCATCACCCGGTCTATAGCAGCACCCAACTGTATAATTTATTCTGCCAGTCTCAATCTCACACCAAATAGCCTCAAATGAGCTCTTTTCACTATCCTGCAATCAATAAAACTTCAATTCTCCTTGGCTGCAGTTCATCAGCTATCATCAATAACACCCCTCCCCCATTTTATTCTCTCTGTGCCTCCTAAATACACTCTAACCTACACATTTTATCCCACTAACTATATCATCTTCTGTCAGCCATGTTTCACTAATGCCAATAACATGTGGCCAGGAAGAGCCAATCAAGGCCAAAAATTCTTCCTTCTTGTTCCTAATACTCCTGGCATTAGTATACATGAAATGCAGTGATCCCTTTGTCCCACCCCTATCATGATGCGTTATTCTAAATGTCCCATTCTCATTTTTTGTCCTTAGTGCTGGCTCGGGTACATTATGTACATTCTTACACTCAACTGTCTCACTGATGTCCGCATATCCACTCCTCCACCCCCCTTGGTAGTTTTAGTTTCCCTGGTTCTGCACATCCATTTTCACTTCATTCAGCAACACTTTTCCCAGTTTCTGCACACCAAGTCCATTCAAATGCAGGCCATCCATCTTGTGTAAGTCCTTTCGCCCATCAAACTCATTCCACACCACACCGTCTGCATAACTTCCTAAACTCCTCTCTGTCATACCGTGGCAACAGACTCACCATTCTAACTCTGCCACTCTTTTCTTTCGCTACTTTTAACAATACTTTCAAGTCCTCTCTCATAAAAAATTTATCACCTTTCAATTCATTCGTACCCGTCACAGCTATTAATTCTTTCACCCTCTGTTTTTGCACTCTAATACTCTCACTTACATCCTTAAATTTCGCACCCGGTAAGTACGATTTAGTTGCACTCCCATCTATCAATCTTCTTAATAACGAGTCACCATACAACACTCTTTCCTTCATTTCAGAAACTCTCCCACTCTTATGCTGTTTATTTACGTTAGCCGAATCACTCTGGAAAGAGTTTTTCAGGTACTCTAATGGCCGCTGCGCATTTTATATCACTGCGCGCAACCTAGCGATCTTACTTCCTACAAATAATTCCTCATTTTTTATTTATCATTCAAACCATTTTCTCTCTCTGTATAGTTGCTTTCACTTTTTCTTTGATCACCGCTCTCATTGACATCTTGTACATCGCAATTCCCTATCAAGCCACTACTTTCACTGACATTCTGGCTTTGTTCAACCATAACTGTCTCACAACCTGACACATACTTCAACTCCTCACTTTGCTTACACTTTCTGCAAATTCTCCCACCACTATCACTTTCAATCCAAACTCCAGCCTCATTCGGGGAAGCATACATCCCACACACACATCACATTGGACAAACTCTCTCTTATAGATTTTGAACAATGGCGTCGTATTTTTGGCCCCATTATCTTACGTGGCATCATTGGCGCCATATTCAAATCTATGAAACGTATCGTTAAATACTAAATTAAATAACGGAATTCACACAGACACAACAAGTTAGCAAAATTAGACAATATTACGTTATGATTTTAACCTATATTCTAATTTTCACTCAAAATTATACTTAGCTTTCGGGAGCTCTCTCTCTAAAAACACAACCGATCGTCTAGCCCTCTAGCGGGCTATAACCCTAGTATATTCCATCACATGCTGTCTCATGTAATTATCCTTTAGTAACTGCATAAATTCCATTTCCTTCCTTCTACCGTGTTCTCTCTTCCTTCCAATCTATGTTCCTATAGTTGAAATCCCCCATAATAATACCCGCCCTCCATTCATTGAGCTTATTGGCCGATGCATACTATCCCCATCATGTTTTCGATACCCTGGTCTAGAAGCAACTAACTGTATATTTTATTCCGCTAGACTCTATCTCACACCAGATTGCCTAAAATATGCTATTTTCATTGGACTGTGGTGGAATCTCTATTCTCTTTGCTTGCCATTCATCGGATATCGTCAATAATATTCCTTCGCCCTTTTTTTTTCACTCTATCCTCCCTGAACACACATTCTATCCCACAATCTTCAGTCAGCCAATAACCTTTGACCAGGATGAACTAACTAATGCAAGAATTCAGAGAAGAATTCCTGACGTTTTATACTCACTGTCCCATTCTGGTTTGTTACCAGTGGTACTAACGTAGGCATTTCATTCACATTCTTATATTCAACTGCCTCACTGATGTCTGTATATCCACTCAACAACTTTCCCCTTAAAAGCTCTAGCTTCTCTGATTTTGTGCACCCATTTTGACTTCATTCAACATCTTTTCCAGGCTCTGAACACCAAATCTATTCAGATGCAAACCATCCTTCTTGTATAATTCCTTTCGTCCGTCAAATTCACTCTTTAACTCATGCATTACTAGAGCAACAAACGCTGTGAGGTCAGAGCATCGTGGCTAACAAATGTGCATATGCATATCGTGGAGTGCACTCATAAGTGCCAATCAGCCTGTTTTTTGTTTTTCAGAATGAAAATTCAAAGTTTCTGAAAAGAAAACTCCTTTGATTTCGAATAATACTGATTAAGTCACATTCTGTGCAAAAGTTCTTATAAAGATTCCAGTATATGTAGCTCTAGATGGGATACAAGCCCAGGTGTTTTCAACTATAGGGTGCAGATATATGTAAGGAATGATTATATCTTTGTGCTCATTGGAAATGCTGTGTGGACTCAGAATAACTTTTATCGTTAAATTCAGAGGAAGAAAAATGTTTATTAAAATCTGTACAGGTCTTTGAAATTTTTGAGTTCTTTGCTATAATGTAGCATATATAATTTCAGACTTCTTAACTTCAGCTGCTTCTTTTTCTCAATCTCATTTCATGTAAACGAATGGCGTTTACTATTTTTAGCCTTTGATCGTTCTAATAAATCCACGTTCATAGTACTGTTGTTGATATTTGAATGATCAATAATAAAACTTTTGAAGAATTGATATGATATAAAACTATGGAAATTTCATACGCCTACAGCCTAATAAGTACAGTATATTATTGCCTGATTTAGTGGAAGTTCCGTTAGTTGTTGACTAAAATCGAACTTATAAAAGTATTTGTTCTTCTAACGTTCTACTGTGATGCAGTAGTTTTGGTTTAAAGTTGTAAGCTATTGCAATACACTTCTTTGCAATTTAAAGGTAAAAGAAAATTACTGTGCTATATTATTTATTTGCTATTCCGGTGAAAATATTTATGCATTCATAATTAAATCTGATTATAAAGATTAAAATCATTTGCTTCAAGTCAAGGACTAAAGCAATATTTTATAGGGCTTATTTCAGCAAATTCCAGAATTGTTTGATTTTTGGTGCAAAAAAAGTACCTGGCTTTAATCATGCTACTCGGAAATAATCGATTGCAATAAAAACGAAATCATAGAGACATACAGGATGGCATACTATTTATATTCAAAATTACTAGTTATGATTACATTATATATATACTCACACACAGTACACAGCACAACTCCTTCCTAACGTGTATATTGCTATGCATTATGGGAAGGGGTCAGTACACAGACTAGATTCCTGTAACACATCAGTGCTATGTATGCACAAAAGGATAAGAAGAAAGAAGAAATCTGTTGATCTATTTTTTAAACAGCTCAGAGTTGTAACTTTCGAAGAATACAGAGTGAGGTCAGTTCATTCAATGACCAGAGTAAGATGGAATGGAACAGTAGTTATGAAGAGAGTTTGGGATTGTGAGTTTGTAGTTAGAGATGGGAAAAGAGTGTTGATCAAAAGCTGCTCTGATTCTTACAGATTAGGAAGATGTTGACAGAATTAAAATGATAGTGACTACTTTAATCAAGAATTGTCTATGAAAGTACTAGTAGAAGAGTGATAAGTAGAAAATTAATGTCTATGAGATATGAGTCATCAATTAATTGAACTGCCCTCTCTTGAATGTGACAGTCAGTCTTAGAGAGGCTTACAGTGCACTACCATAAATGTGTCGGCAGTATTCCATGGTTTGGTGATGTTGAAAGTTATAAAGGCTTAACAGTAGTGAATTAAGCAAAAATGTGCCCTGAATTTTATAATGTCTGCAGAAGCTGTGGTTGAATTGTTTTTGCACCAGGAAAGGCTAGAAGTAGATCAGATTTGATTATATTTTGGTATCTGGGTGCTATCCAAAGGAACAAAAGCCCTTCTTCCTTCCGAGTAGTTAGATAGGAACGTGTTTTGGTAGCATTGAATTTAAGAAAGTTATTTTCACCCTTACTGCAGCAAGAAGATCTGCGTTTAGGACATTAGTTATGAAACATCACGTGATGTCTAAGGATTGGAAAGTATAAGGTATTTCAAAAAAAAAAAAAAAAGAGAAATGGAAAGTACTGTCATAAGCACAACGAATAATGGAATTTGATGTGGAGAAACAGGTCATTGCGAGCAATTACATAAGAAGAGGATGGATGAAATTCTAGATGGCTGGGGCTGCATTGATGGGGATATCTGAGAAGAGAAATTTATCAATCCCTTATGCATCATGGACAGAAATGAAGCTGGCGACCCAAATAGATCACTGTATTGTGGTCTGTTGAGCAGACCTCTGTGCCAGATATGATCAAATGTCTTAGAAATATCGGAAGAATATACATGGCTTGAGTTCATAGAAAGGTATGTGGCAAAGACTCAGAGATCAGCTGATAGAGTAACGAAAGTCATATTTCTGATTAGTAATTAGTTGGCATAGAGATTATTCTCAGAGACATCACTGTGGTTTCTCATCCGCACTGAATACACTTTGACCGCTAATTCCTAGCGGGAAATTTTGACAATATGGCCTGATGGATCTGAGCTGTTCCAGTCAGCCCTATGTCACAAGTTTCGCATTGTATAATCATGGTTAAAAGAGAATATTGAAGAATGGCTTCCTCCCCCCTGACAGCCCAATTATTCTGGTTTGAATCCAATCGAACATTTGTAAGATCTAATGGAATGCTGCAACACCTGCTGGTTGTGGCCAGTGCCTCACTCGTCCTCCAGGACGTTATTCTGTATTCGGTTCAGAAGACGTCAGAACACTAGTCACTGCGAAGAAGGGGTAAAGGAGTTATCTCAGTTATTTGCGGCCAAACAGGTAGATAACTGGTCATAATGTTTTTTCTCATAAGTGCATGTAATGGCGAATAAGTTATGTCAAAATTAGTGAAATCTCCTCCCCTCTCATTAATAATGAATTTGACCAATGAATAAAGGCAGCATTATTTCTTGGTATCCCAGTACTTAGGCTCAACAAAAATGTGCACACAACACAAAATAGTAGAACCACTACTGTTTAACAATTAACCAGAATCTAAATGCTGTCATATTTTTGAGATATAACAACATTTTATTTGTAAGAGCTCTACAGAAGCAATGCATAACAGTTGCTACTGCTGACCTGCCAAGTGGTCAGTTTCTCTGCTCTCCAACTAACAGGCTGTGGTTTTGAGTGTGGATGTGTTATGATTCTGTTTAAGTGGGAAACGAATTTCATTCAGAAGTTCAAGGCCACAACTCTGATTAATGGAACTCATGCATGCCTTGAAAAATTTCAATGTTTGGTTCGTAGAGCAGGATTTCTGTATTTAATCTATAATACATAGGCTACTAATAATAATGAGCTATAAGCTAACAGCCTTTCATGAGTGAGATTCACAAGAAAGGAAAAAAATATCGGCGAGGTCAAATAATGCTGGAACTGTCAAAATTAGAACAAAGTTTAAAAGAACGTCCAGATTTTTGTGTTTTCAAGAGTTGTTATACTGGAACATGATGTAAGCTTCTTTCCAGTACAAGCCGAGACAAGCAAGTTTTTCCTAGAAATTGAAGTTGTGGAACCAATGCCTTAATACACAGCAATGTGTGTGTGTGTATATATATATATATATATATATATATATATATATATCTTAAACACGGAAATTTCATTGTTGATATTTTAAATATCTCCAACAGTACACCTAAACCTCTTTTTATGCGAATTGGGATATCAAAAATAATTTTTTACGCGATTTTTATTCACTTTTACGCGACCAACCTAAAGTCTAAGTTAGGAAAAAATCCGTAATTCAAGAAAATTCTGAGAATTTTGTAGAATTACATTCTCGTTTCAATTAAGAAAATTCTAAATTCTTACGAATTTCATTTATTGGGAATTCCCCGAATTACAGTACATAACTGACTGCTCATAAAAAAGCAGTTCTTAGCAGTTTGAATTTGGTGTTTGAGTAGACAACACAGTTACCGCATTTTTTGCATTTGCATTTTTTAAGTGAAATCAAAATAAAAATTGCGGTATAAAATTAATAATTTTGACAAGAAATAATAAATGGTAAGCTGTATGCAATTTTCAAACTTTCATTTCATTAACCGAAGATTTTAATCTAGCTCTCACATGATGCTGCCGATAACCAAAAAAAAAAAAAAAGGAAAGCCGTTTCCTTGGATATAAAAATTCAAATTTTAGATCGTCTCCAAACTAGGGAAGATGCGACGGCTTGTGTAAGCATTTTGGAGTCCGTGAATTAACTGTCAGATCTATAAAGAAATATGATGAAGAGGCTATTAGAAAAGCGATATGTTCTGGTACAAAATCGAGTGCAAAATTATCATCATACACAAGAGATATTGTTCTAGAAAAGGCCGAAAAAGCTTTAGTCATGTGGATATACAAAAAATAATGCCAGTTGACAGAAATTCCATCAAACAATCAGCATTGAGATTTTACGAACAGATTAAAAAACTGCAGTCAGATACTTCATCTCAAGCGAGGAAAAAATATAAATTTCATGCAAGCAATGGTTGGCTGACTAAGTTTATTAAAAGACATGCTCTTCATAATATAAAATTAAAGGTGAAACGGCTTCTGCTGATGAAACAGCTGCTAAAGCATTTCCACAAAAACTTGCTAAAATAATTGAAGATGGAGGTTACACTCGTGAACAAGTTTGGAATATGGATGAAACTGACCTTTTCTTGAAAAAAAATGCCAAACAGAACTTACGTATCAAAAATGCAAAAAACTGTTGGTGGGTTCAAAGCAGCAAAGGATCGCATAACACTCCTATTTTGTTCGAACGCTTTAGGAGATCGGATGTTAAAACCACTACTCATAAATCGATCATTAAGACCACGGCCAATGAAAGGCATAGATTTTCAAAAATTGCCAGTTCATTGGATGGCCAACAAAAAAAGCTTGGGTGACCATTCATATTTTCACTGAGTGGTTCCACAAACATTTTGTGCTAGAAGTTAGACGCTATTTGAATGACAAGGGTCTCGAATTTAAAGTGCTTTTGATTCTTGATAATGCACTCGATCATCCTGCCATAGAATACCCAAATGTGCAATTTTTTTTCTGCCGCCCAATACTACATCATTGTTACAACCTCTAGATCAGGGTATAATTGCGACTTTTAAAACATATTATGTCAGACGAACATTTCAGTACGTCTTGAACAAGCTAAATGATGATGAAACACTGTCAGTTATGGATGTGTGAAAAAAATTTTGAATTATGGATTGTATTGATCAGGTTCGATTATCGTTATCTGAATTGAGACCAGAAACTATGAATGCATGCTGGAAAGCTAAAGTGCATGTGTTAAAGAGAATGTTCCTGTTCCCTTCGATCATACTGCAGAATTCCCCAATATAATAAGTTTGGCATGTGAAATTGGCGAAGAAGGATTCGATGATCTTACGTCGGCAGATATCAAAGATTGTTAATTAATAAACCTCTTAGCGAAGACGAACTAGTGGAGATTGTTTCTGAGACTCCTGAAAGAGAAGAAGTTAATGATAATGATCAAGATAATCCTTCTTTTACTGCTGATATAATTAAAGAAGGTCTTAAACTGGCCAGAAATTTAGGCAATTATTTTGCCCGACATGATCTAAATGAAGAACATGCTGCTGGGAAGTTTTCACGTGAGCTTAAGTTGTTAATGTCTTCATACAGAGAATTATATCGCGACTTATCTAAAGCATCAACACAGCGATTAATAACTGAGTTCATGCCTGAAACTACTGAAACAACCAGTGGTACTTTTGTTCAAGACATGACAAGAAGAATTCCACAAGTTGAGGCGGAAGTCGATGACGATAATACCATATCTAGTAGTGCTAGTGATATTAGTCTTACGAAAACGATAGCTTTCGCTCAGAAACTGATAGCAAGTAACATAATCATTTTATAGAATCCTTAGCAAACGACTGAAATTAATATGTTTTTTTTAAGTTATTAAAATCCATTATACAGTATGTATGTATGTTCTCCATGAAATACAAATAAAAATCTTATGATCCTAACGAATTTAATGTTTTTTTTTTTTCATTATTTTCTTTATATTTCAAGTTTGGAAACCAATCTTCACTTTTTCTATGAAGTCAGTAGTTCTTTTTACGCGAATTCTATTTACGCGTAATTTTTAGGAACGTATCTATTGCGTAAAAAAGAGGTTTAGGTGTATTTTTATTTTCTGAAGACAATGTTTGACAGCACTCTTTTTTGCCCTTTCCAGAAACCTGTACAGCCACCCTCTACTTCTGAGCATTGCCGAGAGTGAGTACATTGCTGCAGCGTGCTTGACGGGATGTTTAAACCTAGTTAGTATACATCTGTGTGCTTATATTGATTTCACTGAGCTAAAGGATTAAAAATCTTAGTTTCTTCGAAAGACAAAAAACAACAACAACAACTTACCGTACATGTTTGAAACTAAGGTGGCTAATAATGATACCGACCGAAAAAAGGCCTATCGTCCATGCTTACAGTAGAGCCTAATCAGGTCTTTCTTTTCCCATTTATAATTAATCCATTCAATAATTTAACAAAGAAATCTTTAAGTAATAGCTTTCAATCGCAAAACTCGAGAAACACACTAAAGTAATGATAGTAGCTATTGATTTTAATTTCTGATTAAGCGATGCAATATAAACGTACCACCAGGTTTTGAATTTAGTTCGATGACTAGAGCAACCCCTAACGAATTAATTTTCATTTCTATTAGTTGTAAATGTTACTATTAACTATTGCTCCTTAGCAAATGACACCACTGCCTACATTATTAATGTCAAAAATAGGTCTTACCCTATTTGCTGCAAATGCTGCTGAAGTTGTTCATCGCTCAGTTCTTCTGGATTGACTTCAAAATCTTGATCAGTTGTCGATGTAATAGCACTATAAACACTAACGCTTCGTGAGTCAGCCATTTTGACGCACTTACAGTTGCCAAGTTACGCACATCCTGGTTAGCCCTCTTGTGGCACCGTTTGCGTTTGTTTTCGAGCGCTTTGTAAACTCTTGTGGACGAGGTGGCTAGTTTTATGTATCTTACTCTCAATCTCATTCTCCCTACAACTTTTCGGTAGCCATCTTGCTGTGTTAACTGTAGAGTGAGTTAGGCCTATCGAACGACGTGGTCGGTCGTTTATCGGAAAGGAGAGTTCTTTGTGAAGGTGTATATGTGTGCACGGTAAGTTTCAGTCAATTCAAATTCATCCGGTTAGAAGAGTTCACATATTATTCAAAAACAGTAGTTGATACCAGTACAATTTTTACTCGTTCTGAAGTATTTCCTAACTCCTTTTTTCACGTAGTCTAGTGTTTCTGACGTCCATTGACGGTTTTGTATGGTTCTCATTATTTAATGGGCGAAAACCGGTAAGGAGACATATCCCTCTTAAGATTGTGTGCAGGTTGAATTATTGAGTTTAGGTTCAGAAGTTTATATATTGCATTTTATTTAACTTAGCTTTTGGATTTTTTTAAATATATATAAATATATATATATATATATATATATATATATATATATTAATACTTTTTCTGCATTATCTTTAGCGCGTAAATGAAATCCCTAAACGAAATACGTATACGTTAAGTATTGGAAATAAACACTAAAAAAATAAAATAAATAAAAATAATGGTTTATAACCACATTAGCACGATCATTTCCGTAAGCAATTTTATATTTGCCATTTCGAAATTGTTGATTTTGCGAATGAAATGCAGGAGGTATCAAGCTATGTGCGTGCGTACGTATACACACAGTATATATATATATATATGTGTGTGTGTGTGTGTTAAAATAGCTTGGTATCTTTAACATATATATATATATTAACGGTAGTATGGGTCCTGGAACTCCATAGAGGTTGCAAGTGATGATAGTACATGGTGGTAACATCACTAAATATATCAAATAAAAGTTTTACATATACATGCAACTGCACACGAGTTAATTAATGACGTTTCAATTACTTCTTTTGTAATTTTTTTTTCAGGTGATCCAGAAATATTTTTAGCGAACTTACATTCGAGATCACGCGCAATGAAAACATTGACTTAATTGCTAAAGTTACCTGAATTAAGTTTTTCACGATCTAGTAAAGTAAACCAGATGTTTGGTTGCTGGTTATTAGGACTGGTAAGAATAATAATAACGCAGTGAATGCCACTGGGGCAAGAATTTACTAGTGTTGGCATTTAGTTTTTTTTATAATACTACCTTTCCCATCCTACTTTCAGACAAAAAACAAAAAAATTGAGGAATTTATGCTGAATAATGACTGATCATCTTTTAACATCACAGACCAATATAAGCCTTTTATAATGGCAAACTTTTATTTTATTTATTTTTAAGAATTTAAAAGGCTGAAATATTACAAATATAATCATATCTTTCCAAGCATTAGTTTGATTCCCCTGAAACCCTAATAAATTGACTATGGCCTTGAAAATGGATGAATTTTTATTGTATTGACACAAAGGAAATATTTCACTTTAATATCCGTACATGTTGGATATAGGGAAGAGAAGAGATTTTAAAACTGAAATGGTGGTTGTGGTTAGGACATATTGTATGGATGAAAAGTGATAGATGGAAAAAGACAGTCACCCAGTGGCATCTATATGAAGGAAGATGAATGCTGGGACCACCAGAGAAATGGAAGGATGACTTAGTGGAGATGGCTGAAGAATGCTGGTATAGGGGAGCCTTTGGCAGAGAATGATGGAAACAAATAGGGGAGATCTATAAGCATAAATGGTTATAAATAGGGCGTAGAATAAGAGAAGACATTCTGTTAAATTTTGAAATATTTTGATCCAGTTTGAAGGTTGAATGAATCATTACTTTAAATATGTTTAGCATAGACCATAAAAAATGTATACATCCTGGACAGTACTCAGATTCAGAACTGTGCCCTTGATTTCATCAGTAGTTTCCTGTGTTAATTTCTTCTTGATTAGTCTCATAATTAATTCCTTATTTTATCAGCTCCTAATTTGCTGTCTACTGCAGGACTAAATATGTTCATTTCTTTTGCTCTTTCATGTCACACTTTTAAATGCCAATCTTTCATCTGTTCTGTTTTTCACCATACCATTTTACATTAGTTTGTTTCTGTCCTTGTGATGTTAATATATAGTATCTTTGAGATTAGAAGAATATTTAAATGTGTGTGTGTGTGTGTGTGTATATATATATATAAATTTTTTCTCAGAACTTTTGTGGTTTCATTTTTTGATCTTTTATTAACCCAATTCTCAGAGCCATATGTTAAAACTGTTTTTAATTCTTGCTGAACATTTCTCTGATTTGTCTTTTGCTCCATGTATTTATTCATCTAACTTCCTAACCACACCAGTCCTTGAATTCTGTTATGTCGTCTGTTATAAACCTAGTTTTCCTGTTATATTTTGATTTTTTTTTTTTTTAATACTCAGTTTGTAATCAGTTTAGTTTAGCTAAGATTGTTGCAGATTTATTTAATAGAATATCATCTTCGCAAAGAATGTTTCATATTTCTAATTTTGACCAATTATTATTACTGCATGATACCTCTAAGGAGTCCAAGGACTTCATCACAGGAGGGGGCCCCCCACCCCTTCCAACAAGCAATCAATCCACCATCTACACAATGTAACTAACCAGCACACTGTGCAATCTGCCATCCACTGAAGTCTGTCTTTTTGTCAGTTACTCGCATATGTTTTTTTTTTTTTTTTTTTTGGCCAGTTTGCCTGAATGTATAGGATGAAAAACGAGTTTTTGGGAGAAAAACTGCTGTCTACATATGAGATCAGCTAACTCACCTTCAGCTGAAATAGTTCATATAAAGATTCCTTTTAGTATGATAGTCAAACTTGGGTCTTTTCCAGGCAAAGGCTGTAATGTCTCATCATTCAACTGGGATACAAGGGCCTCATGGTTGCTTATTTAACATTTACTTTTTTTCATAATGTTCACGATTTAGACTATTTCAATATTCTAACTGCAACTTAGAACTTAAACATAGGCTGTTATTGCTTTATGTATAGTGTCCTACACTATATGGTTATTTTCAGAAGATTTTGCTTTAACATTTTATCATATTTACTTTTTTAACAAATATACATAATAGGAACATATCTCTATTCCATCATTTTGAACTTGTTTATGCTAAAGTAAATCTAATGTTATCTCCTAAATTACTTTGTGGCATCCTAAGTATATTTATATAAATCTCATATGGAATATTCTGTAGTGAAATTCTTCCATAAATGTTGCACTCATGTTGATATCATTTATTTCTTTAATTAACTTGTATGTGTTATTCATGCTGTTAAAATCTTGTATGACCACATAATTATTTATTCTGGTTTCATACACACTATAATGTAGGCATATAACAGATTGCTGATAAAATCAATTGTTGACATATGCATCCTTTATTATTGATTGTGATACAGAATGACCGTTATAATCTACTTCTGTAAATTTTAGATCTTTTATAAAAGTAAACCAAAGCTAGTTTAGGTTGATGACTTGGTTTGTTGCATTGTTTGGATATCGTACCATCTCTAGAGCTTCCCTGAACTTCAGTATAACTGTTTAACTCAGTATATGCCATTTTCAGATCACTTCATGTTTCTCATTTGTAATATGATAGTTTAGACCTAATTTGTAGGATCTCTCTCTCTTTATTATTGAAATGTTCATGTGTATTTCTCTTGAATGGTTCTTGTCTTTATCTAACATATGTCACAAGAACAGAATATTTTAATGTACATCCAGCTTCTTAGTTCTCATGTTGGCTACAAGAACATTAATATCTGCTTCCACTGTGTGCAGAAAGCTTCACGAAGGTGGTCTGTATGCTAGGTGACCAGTAGTTTGCATTCCCCTATCCTCATACCATAGGAGAGAACATTTGAAATGATCCATGCTTCACATCAGCTGGACCCAATGGGGATTGGCATTGGGCATTGTTTACAGACAGTTTTGATTTGCTTTGCAAAGCAATACCAGGTATGCTCTGTTGTGGATAGAACCAGGAGCACGTATCCTTCTAATATCCATGAATTGAGACACTTATGATGAAGGTAGTGTGATGGTTGGCGTGAGTGGACACACCAACCTGTATGTGCTTCCTAGCAGAACCATAAATGCTCCATCTTACAGAAAAAAGATCTGTTCATCTCTATATGCATGTGTGATAGAGGCAACAGTTATCCTACAAGACAGTAATGTTTGTGAGCATGTCTAGGATGCTCTAAGTAGATATGTTGCTGTCCTCAACCCCCTCCCCCAGTTTATCTGGGGGTTTTCATCCCACAAGCAGGTCCTGTGAACACACACAGATTACAGTCATGAATATCGCCCTTAGGAAATGCAGCAGAGGAGTGGTGAACTGGCTGCATTAATACGCCAGAAAACCCTCATTAGGAGGGGGACTCGACCCTTCCTAGACGGATGAGAATGATAGGATAGATTTTTCTTTATTCCTTAATTTACAGAAATCAATGTATTACAAAATTAGATAAAATATTTTCGATGTTTCTTATTTGTATGCACATTCTGTGGTTTTGTTTATAAGAAGCTAGCAATGTAATGCTCGGCCAGCATACCATTTCCTTGGAAAATTACTTTGCTGTGGTGGGTCTTAATTTAATCTTTTGATGCACTTATCAGTTGTTATGCCAAAGTTGTTCAGGAAGTTATCCAGATGTGAATTAAACAAGTGCATTTTTAATTATCATAATTGAATTATGATATAGGAATCCTGCTGTAGGGACAAGATGTAGCACTTTTTAATATTTATTGGAAGCAGCGATCTCACAGGTATTGAAAATCACTTGTCATCTAAGACTCACAAATCTCCATGCTCCCCAGGTCTTCAAATGCACACACACAGCCTGTTCATTGCAGAAGAATTGCCATCTGTTTGGCCATCCAAACTGATTACTTCATTTAACAAGTTTGTGGAGTACAGTAATTTTTTTTTAATATCCATTCCATGCAAGAGGTATAACCAGGATGATATCACTGTGTAATGTGAGCAAGTGGTTAAGGAGAGAGAGAGAAGGAACCAGTTGATGTGTTACTTGAAACCTACAGATTGTAATTAGTAAGGAAAACATGAGGAAGGCTGTTTTAGAGAACAGGTAAATGCAATGGAGGAGGAACAAAAGTTGGTTTGTTAAGTTCAGACTGTAACTGTGTATAAATGTTGACTGAAACCTGCACTTTGCTGGTTTAGAGGAAAAGAAGAATGGCGGAGTCATTTTGGCAGAACAGTAAATATAACTGTAGAATATACCCATGAAAATAGCTATAGAATAAACATAAATGGAAACACATTTACATGAAACTGATTGAAGTATGAGGGAGGGTCATCTATTGACTAGATTGCCTTCATCTTAAGCATTTTCAGTGTTTTTGGTGTATCATCTTAAATGTGAGAACAGTACTTGAAGGTTGGGTGGATATGGGATTTATATAGTGTTAGCAGTTGTACAGTGTCCTGAGTAGACAAGTTTTTGGAGGCTGAAGATCTATAGATGTGACATGTTTGTGCTAGGGAATGTGAGAGATGTAGGTCTGCCCAAGAGGAGAAATCTGATTTTTCTCAGAGATTTGACTATTGAGAGGAAGTAAAATTAGATCCTGTTTACAGGAAATAGGATGGGACTGTACTTTGGTATCATTAACGTTGATAATGCTGTCCTCACTTTGTTGGAGAATGGTAAGGAGATCAGTAAAGCTATTTTTTGTGGAAGCTCTTAAAGCTTGAAATATTTGACCATTGCAAGGTCTGCCAATGAAGTATAAAAACATGAAGAATTATTTCATATGTTTAGAGCACCATGTGCATCACCTAGAATTATTTTGATACCTTTTGATTTATATGGTTTTCTGTGTTCTTTTCAAAATTTTTAATAACTTTTTACCACCTTTTATTATACCTTTCTAATATTTTTTTTTCATTTGAAGGCATCTATTGGCTCAGTCATTAAGAAATGTAGGATTTTCTTTTCTTGCATTCCTTCTTTAACTTGTATTCTAAGTGTTCCACTTTTCTTTGGCAGTTACTTTCCTTCATGTCATTTGCAAAATATGTTGGTATTTTCTCCAATTATGCCATGCACTAAGGTTTAGTATTCATTTTTAAACTCACTTTGTCAGTAATGATATTTTTATTTGTACAGGCATACAAAATGCATGCTTTCATATAACATAACACATCATAGTCATGCGATTTGTCACTGAAAGTGGCATCAATCATGTGACAGTGCACCAAGAAAATGTAATGCAGATAAGAAAAGAATATCAAGCTTAAAAAAAAGTCACACAAACAACAATAATAAAACAATTAACAAATAGCCAAAAATAATATCATTCATAACATCACATCCATGTATAAAATGAAGAACAATAGTACACTGCAGACATTTCAGAATACATGTTTTGCGTTGAGACAGGTAAAATGTTATCATCATCATTAAATTTCTGACATGTATCCTCAAGGGTTGTATAGGATATCATAGTACTAGATGAAAAACTTACATCATTACTAACTTTTTATCTACAATTTTTCTCCAAATCAATCTCTTACCTGTCAAGACTCCAACATTGTCAGATCTTATATTTCTGTCTTCTAAAACACTTTTTACTGTATCAATCCACCTATATCTTGGTCTTAATCTCGGTTTTTTTTTTCCTGACAGCCTGACAGAGAACACTTGTTTTACTAATCTTTCCTCTCCCATTCTGATTAAGTGACCATACTACCTGAGATTAGCTCTGCTGACACATTTCTCGATGTTAACACTGTCAAGTTGTTTCCTAATATCCTCGTTTTTAATGATGCCATCTGGTCACACCTCTAATCTTTCTCAGGTCTCTAGTCTTTGGTCAAGTGTTTTTTTTATCTAACCCAGCTCTCAGATCCATAAGTTAAAATTGGCTTGAATACTGTCTTGTATACAGTTGATTTAGTATTTTAACTAATTTCTCTCTTATTCCATATAAATTTATTCAGTTGACTTTCTACCATACCAGCTTTAATTCTGTTGTCTTTATCCATATTTAATTTATTATCATCACTAAAAATTGTGACTAAGTAGCTGAAATGTTTTATTGTTCTGTAGATTCTCCATTCACAATGCAGTTGATGTTTTCAATGCTTCTGCCTATTTTCATTGTCTTTGTCTTGTTATTGTTGACTTTCATACCAAATCTATTACAACACTTATTCAATTTAGTCAGGGAATCTTGCAGACTTGTACCGGATTTATTTAGAAGTATAACATCATCTGCATAAAGTAAAGAGCTGAGATTGACATCTTCAATTTTGATATCAGGTTTAATACCACTTTCCTTCATAATGTGATCCATATAGAGAATGAATAACAGAGAGGGATAATGTACAACCTTATCTGATACCAGACTCAACTTAAACCCATCTTCCTGTACTTCAATTCTAACTACTGACTTAACTCAAATAAAGATTAAGTATTGCTTGATATGATGCTACATTGACACCATATAACTGTAGCATTTTGAATAGCTCTCTTGGCACCTTGTTATATTCCCATGATTTCTCAATATTTGTTGTAAAGTGAAAATCTCATCCTGACAACCTCTATCTGGCATGAATTCAGCTTGTTCTTTATCAAGCTTCCTTCCATAACCCTTCTCAATCATTTGTCCAGTATACTTGCATAAATCTTACCAGGAATGTTCACTAGGAAAATACCTTAATTCTCACATTCAGTTTTATTTTCCTTTTTTATATATGGGTACTATGAGAGCTCTATTTCAATCATCTGGAATTCGTCCCGCTGTCCAGGCCTTCTGAACTATGCAGTGCTGCCACTGCAAGACTTATACCTCCATACTTGAGCATTTCTAGTTGAATATCATCTACTCTAGCTGCATTTCCACATTTCAGGCCTTTAATGGCTCTTTCTACATAAAGTATGGATATGTATTCCTGATTGGATTATTTAGCAATGTTTCGAAGTAATTACTTCACATACATCAAGGATATCTTTTCTCCAGTTTTCATGTCACCTTTATCATCTCTAATTCCTTTTACAGCACTCTTTCCTGCATTTCTGAGCTTTTTCAAAAGCTTTCAGAATATCTTGCCACCTTCCTGATATTTATTTTCTGTGTTCTTACCAAAGTCTTCCCATGACTTTTGTTTAGCTAGTTTTACATAGTGTTTAGCTTTCTTACATTTGTCTCTGTATTCTCTAAGAGCACAAGCTAACTTACATTCCAGAAACTTTCAATATGCTTTCTCCTTTAACTTCCTGAGTCCCCACCGTGGCATTCTGATTTTTGTATCCTTACAGAGAACTTATTACATGAATCAATCAATATTTTCTTCAAGATTTGCTGCTGAATCACAAAGGTTTGGTTCCTATTCTTAAACTTTCATTTTTTCTTGAATAATGTTTATGTATTTTATACAGTTAACATCTGAGAGCTGTTCAACTTTTATTTGCTTTAAAACTTTCTTACATGTTCTTCTTTTCAATATGAAATTCAGTTTTATCCTGCTCAAGACTAAATCCTCTGTGTACACTAGCGTCCTTCATCACTGAGAAAACATCGTTATAAACAATAACATAGTCAGTGAGACTTTTCTTATTATTTGTCTCTTCTCTCAATGTGAATTTGTGCACATTTTTATGTTGGAACACTGTGTTAGCCCTGAGCAGAAATCCAACAGGTATTTTCCATTATTAGCTTTACTCTTAATTTTCCCAATATATATTTGTATGTTTGACAATCATTTACTGCTCTGCTGTTTAGATCCTCAACAAGGACCAACTTTTCCTTTTTCATTGTGTCAGTTGCTTTCCCTAAAGTCTCAAAAAGTTCCTCCACTTCTACCTTAGAAGCAGAGGAATCTGCTGCCTTCTGTGGGATAATAGGCACAAATAAGTCTCATTGTCCAGTTTACCATTCTGATATTTGCATACATCACTCTACTTGATATTGCCTGCCATTCAAGATTAGCCCATATTTAGTGTTCAATACTATAGCTACTCCTTCCTTTCCTTGATTGTTATTACTTGAATATAACATTTTGTATTTATTGCTCAGAAAGTTCTCACCAGTTTTTGTCTTTTCTTTGTTTGTCACCTCTACAGGGTGTTCGGGATAAATTTGACATATTTATAATTAATTATATTTTTCCGTAAGTTACATGTATTAACACACACTTCTCTTCATTTAAAAGTTTGGACCCTTCTTCATTCATATACAAGATGTCAGAAAGGATGGATAGCTGGAACCCACCTGAATCATGGAAGAGAATAACTTGTATCATGATGATTCGTGCCCGCCATCAAAATAAGGATATTACGACTGCTGCCCAATGCTCCCTGAATACAGTAAAAACAATCAGGCATGAACTAGAGACTTGCAATGGTGACTACGAGGATGTAGCAAGAAGAAAGATCCCTAGCAGACGATCTGATTGCGTTCGTACAGCAGAATTCCTCGCAAATCTGCAGGAGCAGGTGTTGAAGAACCCTGGCATTGGAATTCGGGCTTTGTTAAGTGGAGTTGCTAACTGTAGTCAAGCCCTGGATAACAAGGGTAGCCAATGGTAGGCCGTATGTATGGCAGCAGGATTCGGCCCCTTGCCACACCTCTGGGAAAAGTCAAAAATGGTTGTCTGAAAATTTCTACGACTTCACCAGTCCAAATGTTTGGCCTCCAAACTCCCCAGACCTTAACCCCATGGATTATTTTGTATGGGGCGCAGTTGAAAAAGACACCAATCGCACTTCCAGTAATACAAAAGCCCAGTTAATGGATAAAATTAAAACAGTTTTTGCGGCCCTTCCCAGGGAGACTGTAGCATCAGCTTGTTCGAGGTTCCGAAGCAGAATTGAAGCTGTGATCGATGCTAATGGTGGTTATTTTGAGTAAATCTTGTTGATAGTATTGTAATTAACTCTGCCTGTAATGTTTTTTTGTCAATTCATTAAATTTAATAGATACAAAGAAGATTTTCTTTTTCCTTACGAAACTGTCAAATTTATCCCGAACACCCTGTATTATGTCCATCTGGTACTCATTCAATTCCTCAGCTAGCTCCATTTTTTTGTTCATTCAGGCTTCTTATGTTGATAGTACCAATCTTGAACTCTGGTGATGTTGAGTTGGGGGTGTATTTTAGGATTTGTTCCAGTAGCTGACTTTTCACTATTCACCCTGGATCCCTGGTGAAAACAACAGGGATCCAGGGTGAATATCCGGGGGCCTTGGTTAACTGAGCGACGTCCCAGCTGGCATGAAATTTTGTCATGTTGTACCATCATTCTGTATTTTGGTTTAAACCAATAAGAATGCTATTTGGTCACCTAAATCCCAAATTTTACCACCTATCTTCGTTCATTCAAAATCCAGGTAGATACCTAACAGGGTACACCACGAGAAGCTGAGGATTGGACATCAGAAGCCCTGGTCGGTTCTCTGCATTCCTTTAAAGGCTATGTGGAGGTCTATTCTAAATTATACAGCTTTGACCTCTTAAGCATCCCTTAGATAAAATATTAAAGGAATCCAAAATGGAAACATAATAGAAACAGTTAAAGAAAACAAAAAAACTCCAACTAAAGTACCAGGAATATCATTGACATCAAGAAGAATCCCTACATAAACCTTAACAGCAAGAAGAAAAACCACGTGCCAGTAAGCAGACACCTTTCTCCTGCAGCCATCTAAAGCTAATCTAATCTAAGTGAATTCAGTTAAACCAACATCTCACCTCTCGATACCCATAGCGATACTAGAAATGCAGGTACCAAGAACCAAATACCTTAGGCCTCAATGTTAAGTTTGTTACCTGTCATAAGTTGGAAAGGCAGAAATTGGGTTTAGTTCTTTGATCCACTTCCTCTAGTTAGCTCCTCCCTTCAATAAACATCACTATTGAGTATGAAGCATTGCATTTAGCAGTGCTGTATATTAACAGTTGCTGGACAAAACGATGCTAACATTTATATAAAAAATATAGAGAAATGTGTTTCATTGGGTATATTTTATTGACCGTAACATGAAATTAATGAATCTAACATTTGTTCATTTTCAGCAAATAGAGGAAAGGGCAAACTGTTGTTCTTTTATCTCACAAATTCCATTTTTCCAGAAAATCCATTATGGTGGTGGAGGCTGAAAGTTATGTAGTCTATGCAGTTATCACCATTGGATTAGTAGGCATCAGTAGGCACTTGTCATACAAAAAAGCCTACTTCTTTCATAAACCTTGATACATCTTCTTCCCCTCCCCTGGGAAAAATATTTTCTATATTAATCTGGTACATATTCCTTACCATCTTATGTCTCATTTGTATCACACTGCAGATGGCATTCAATCTATCTTCATACAGAGACAATACAATTACTTCAATCACCCTTCTTTCATTTCTTTCCAAAATAATCTTTTTTAAAATTATTTGTCCATCACTCTTATCCAAATCACCAACTTCATATCCATCCCTGTTTGCTACAGTTTATATAATCTGTGGTATCCTTTCCTGTACTTTTGCAGAGTCCAGCAGTATTACTGAGGAATCATTTCCTTTATCCAGCTCAGTTATCTGTTATAAAAATTGAGGAAATTATTAAGGCAACACCTATCTTTCACACAACCAGTTTTGAGCATCTTGCTTATTCAACTCAAATTGTCCCAATTTGAATATGAATTTTCATTTGACAGTCTGTAAAAGGTTTCAAAATTTAGATATATGTATTTCGCTTCTTCAGCCCTTTTGTTACTCTTGTGTTTTAAATTTCAGGATTCTCTATCCCTTAAAGAGAATCCCATTATTAATACAACCCCTGTAATGATGCTAAAATTACCAATCCAGATACACAAACTGGCTTATAATTTTAAGTTGTAAAGTTTTAAATTATGCAGTACTTCATACTGATGAAATATTTTAGAGATGATGCAGATTTGGGCCAGATGATTAGAAATGATGTTGATGTACTGGAACAGTTTGAATGGACTATGGACAGAAAAGTGGGATGCCAATTCATTGTCACTAAATATAAGGTTTTGTACTTTGGAACTCGGAAATGTAATGCTGTATATCACATTGGAGGCATATTACAAGAGGTGGAGGAAGTGAGGGATTTGGGGATATAGTGGATAGAAAATTAAAGTTCATGGGACATATTTCAAAAGTGATCAAATCAGCACAAAGAAATAATGGCATTATTTAAGGAAATTAACAATGTATATGATATATTAATTAGGAAAAAAAAGTAATACTCCTGATATTTCGACAGAGTCAAATTGCTATCTTCAGGGAACAAAAAACAAATTGATATGTGCATGCAGAAATAACAAAGGTCTAAAGTCCTAAAATAGTGCCTCTTAGTGGGATGGGTGTTCTTGGCTGTTAGCCTAAAATTCTCAGGATCAGTGCTTCCTAGATTTCAGGCAGTTTTATACAATCATATTTATTGATGTTAAGATGAGATAGTTCCTTAAGCTTGAGTCTGATTCCAGGAACATTTGTTTGTATTTGAATTTGCTTCTGTGGAGTAAAGTGGTCTTTTTCCATAGTATCTTACTTGTGGCAGGTGTCCAAAGCACGATTCAAGATTTGAGTGACTGTAGTGGTGGAACCGGATGTAGTTTGTCTTCAGCAATTCTGTTGTTGGTTCTCCTGACTGTTTGGCCATAATAGGACAGCTTGCAACTGTATGGAACCTGGTAGACACCTGGAAGCCTAGGTGTCTACCATTCGCTCTTCCAAACTCCAGGACTGCTGGCTGATCTTTGAAGGAGCAAATAAGGGATGCCAGTTTTTTTGTATGGTCAGTATGTGGTTATAAGGTTGTATCTTTTTTAGAATTTCAGTTTTTCAGATGCATCTTGGATATATGAGATTGGGTATAGTCTCTGTCCTGGAGAGAAGATGGTGGTTGGGGGTTTTTTAGTATTCTTTGGATTTGGTGGGGAATTGTAGCAATTGTCTAAAAAGGTGTGAATGTGTTCAAGTTCAGTGTAGAGGGCATAGTTATCAGAGCTAATCTGTTTTGCACTGTTATACAGGGTTTTAATGATTCCATGCTATTATATGGGAGGGGAGAGGTTGACTGTTGGTGAATGTATCTGCTTGTGTGTGTGTGTGTTTTCTGTAAACTGAGAATACCGATGATCCATTAGGTTGGCGTGTAATTAGTTTTTTTTTTTTCTTTCCCCTCTCCAAATTGGGTTCTGGGTTATTAAGGTGTGCTCAAGTGTTGAGAGAGTCAGAGATGTGGCCAAATAGAGAACACATCAGCGTCGCATAGCCAACTAGGTTTGTGAGGGGGCAGAGGTTAAGGCTTTATTTTGAGTGCAATTCACACAGTAGTGTGAATTGCACTTAAATGGCTATTTGAGGTTAGGTGTGACATGTCAAGGCATTGTTCACTGAGTGTGCGTGTGGAAATGCAGTTTCGGAAATTTTCGGAAATTAGAGCTCTGGAGAAGGGGAATGATTACATGATTTGATTAGCATGTGTGCAGGTACCCATGAGGTGAGGGAGTGAGTGAAAATGATTTTAAAAAAATGATAAAAATAAAAAAATATGGAATCTGGTTTCTCGGGTAATGTAATTGAATAGGTCATAGTCAGTGCAAGGTGTAAAGGTAGCTGTAGGTCTAAGGGAATATTACAGTTTATGTATACTAATAACAGAAGCATCGGAAATAAGTTTTTGTTATTAGTTGGTGCAATCTTGCCAAAAGTTATAGGCATTAGTGAGACTTGGTTGACAGATGTCACAGGGAGAGAATATGAGGAGTATAATATTTTCAATGAGGATAGAGAATAGTATGGGGACTACTGACAATAGCAGATGAATGGTAGCCAAAAGAGAGTAGACTGTTACCATGAAGATATGCAGAAGGCAGTGCAAGAGATGTGAATGATATTCATTGACAAATTAGCATGATTATTGCAGGCTAAGGAATTATGTGCAGGCCTGGTTGGTCGAGTGGTTAGCGTGTTCTCTCTCCAGCCAAGAGGCTGTGGGTTCGAATCCGCCATGGGCATGGATGTTTGTGATGGAAATCTGCCCATAGAATGTGGAAAGGGAATCTGCGACCCTAGCACTTATTCTAGCAGAAGACAATCATTGCCAAAACCATGTGAGGTACGGCAGTGACCATACGGACGTCAAATGTGATGGGGGGGGGAAGTAATTATGGACTTCATTTACAGAGATGCACATTGGAAGGAGAAAAGATCACATGACAGGAAGGTAATGAAATTTATTCATCTGAATGAGAAGGGATTCAGAATTTGAGCATGTTGGATCTGCTGATAGCATCAGAGGAGCTATCCATAATCAAGGTAACCACATTGCTTTTGATTCAGGTAGAGTGATCATGCAGTCTTGACTTGGGAAGGTTTTTTATTTTTTATGTGGCTCCCACCCATGAAAGATTATTAATAAACCTACAGTACATTTATACCATGGATAAGTTAAAGATTTTTTTCCATTTTTATTAATTTTATATATATATTTTTTGTAATTTATTTTTACATCGGTTGCCATGGTTTTACATAGTTGCCAAACATAGAATTTTCAATTAAGAAGGGGGGGGGGTGATTATGACAGGAAGCAGTTCGAAGCAATGCCATAGCATATGAATCTGCAAGAGAAGGATGTTAGCATTGCATGGGAGGTGGTTATGGGGTATCCAAAGGAAGCAAGTAGGACTAAGATGGATGAATAGTATCAATAGTAGTATCATAAAAGGAAATGTTGAAGATATATAAGGAGAAAGGCAATCATCAAGCTCAGAAGCAGTAAACACAGACAGGATAGGTGTCAGCATGGTCAGGAAGGCAAAATGAGAAATTAGCTGACGAAATTTCAAGGAGTTCTTTAATTGCTGTGTTGCAAGTAAAAGGAAGAATAAATATGGAAGAATAACCTAATGAGGTCTGATGGTATGGAGATGAGAGAAGCAGATGAAATAGTTGAGTGACCACTTTGCAGAGGTTTGTCATTCAGGCAAAGATATTTGCAATGATAGAAACAGATGTGGAGAATACAGGTTACAAACTGAGAGCACATATTTAAGGGTATTGTAGTATCTCTGCAAATACATGCATGGGATTAGATGGAATCTTAGTTTGTGCACAATGAGATTGTGCAAAGGAATTGGCCTTGCTTCTGACTAGGCTGCTTTACTTAGCTTCAGCTCTAATAAAGTCTCAAGTGAGTGGAAGGAAAGTAAATAATTCCACTGCATAAAGGAAGCTCCAAGCGAATTATAGACCATTCAGTATTGTAATGATAAAGGTATTGGAGAAGTTGGTCAAGGACAAAATTCAGGAATTGGAATATAAGAATATATGTATGGGAGATAGCAAAGGTTTATTTGTGAAGGCTAGGTTATTGCTTTAGTAATTTAGTCACTGTTTTATAATAGTGGCTGTTAAATTGGATAAAGGAAATGGTTACATGATACTGCTGGATTTGCAAAAGCATTTGGCAGTACCATATAGGACTGTTGCACAAATTGGAGCAAATGGAGATTGATATGAATCTATATAGATATGAAGGTGGCCGGACGGACACCAAATAATAGTATATGGAAAAGTGACTAGCAGTGTGTCATAGTGTTCTGTGTTTGATTAACCACTGATATTTAATTTGTACATCAGTAATGTAGGATGTGATTCGAAGGGCAATATTGAGTTGTTTGCTGATGCAGAATTGGTGTGTAATAATCAGGGCAATGTAGAAAGCCTGTAGAGTGATTTAAATAGCTGATATGTAGATAAAAGATAATGCAATTGAATGTGGAAAAGTGTTGTTATGCATTTTGAGATGAAAAGGATTACAAACTTTGTACTATATTAATAATATATGCTGGAAAATTGAAGCTAAGGGTGGAGGTGTTGGAGGATAGAGAGTTGATGTTTAGAGGGCATATTGCAGAGTTAGCCAAGGTAGCTTTGACCACCTTTGTTCATTTAATAAGAATAATTTTATTTGCTGCTGTGTTGTGATAAACCATGAGGTATTATAACAACACCTGAGCTAAGTAAGTAGATGACTTATCTAACCTTTGGTCAAAATTCATGGTATTAGATGCATTCTAGGTTTTCAATATTGTTGAGATTGCTTTTAAAATATTTAAACAGGGTTTAAATTCATTCTGAATAGTTTGAAACTAATGTGGATTTGTCTTATTAGTGACCAGTTTTGAGGTTTTAGACTAGTGGGTTTATCACTGTGATGTACTGACCACAGAATTAGAAGAAATTGAATATCAAATTCTTCCTGCTCATCAGTTTTTTGGATATCCAATATTTTTATTTAATCTTATTGTTTCTTGGTACTTCTAAGAAAAAGTTGCAGTTTAGTAGTGATAGTTTTCTTTCAGATTATTAAAACTATAGATGACAATTTATTCTTGATTTACTGAACATCCAAGCTTTGCAATTTCAGTCAACAAAGGACAACACAGATATTTTAACAAAGAACAATGTATTATTGAAGTGAGTAATAACGATGAAAATACATTGGTAGTAGCAGGATAAAATTATGTGCACTTGCATTTATTTGTTAAAGTGGGTCAGATCAGTTCTACTTAAGTAAATAGAAAATTGATGTGAACTTTATGTTTTAATTGTAACTAGTAAAGTTCTTTACTTTAATAGTTACTTTTGCAGAAATAATTTTTTTTATAATCGTGCTGGTGTGATTACAAATAACCTAAGTGCCTTTTTGGTGTGTGTGTGTGTGTGTGTGTGTGTGTGTGTGTGTGTGTGTGTGTGTGTGAGAGAGAGAGAGAGAGAAAAATCTTTGCAGTTTATATATGATAGAGAAAATAAAACAGAGCACAGGTTACATAAGTTATACTATTTCAAAAGCAGTCTTGAAAGGCTTATTGATCATTTGCACTAGGTACACATTCTATAAGACTGATACAGATGGATTTTAGAAACTTCATTGCTGAAGGATTGACCTAACATTTGCCTTGCCTAGTAATAGTAATTTCTAATTGACTGAAAGTGCTTTGAGAAATGTATTGTGACTACATGATGATCCATTGAAATCAGGATATACAGTAATAAATTTGATTTTTTTAACAAATTGGTGTTCAACAGTGGAAAACTAAGGTATTTTAGGCCTGGCTAGCTATTAATTAACTTTAGTGTTTTTGCTGGCTATTAGTCTTTATATAAGTTTTGATTTAAGCAAAAAGGGTTACAAAGATTTAATATGCCAATCAGGTTGTTGATATCAATCTTAGAACCAATCTGAAAGAGATCTGAAAACTAGTCAAGGCCTCATTCTTTCTTTTGTATTAGCAGATCTATATTATTATTATTATTTTACACCTCCATGAAACAAAAAAAATATGGAAGTGATATCCAATATTTTTTAATTTGGAGCCACATAGAACCATCATTCTTAGATTTTCCTGTTTGGCATGAGCTACTCTTCCCTTAGTTTCTTGTTTGCAATTTTTCTTAACCTCCTCTTGCATATTTTAATGGGAACAGTCAGTAGGAAATTCCTCTAATTCTCATTATTTTCTTTTTCCTTTTTAGAGATGATATGAGAGCTTTATTCCATTTATCTGGATTTCTGCCCTCTGATCAGGTGTGAATTATGCATTGTTGTTACTGTGAAATTTGAGCATTTCTGGTTGAATATCATCTACTTCAGCTGCCTTTCCACATTTCATGTTTATTATTATTGCACTGGCACCTCCATGGAATCCCAAGACTCATCGTGCAAGACTCAAACTATTAACACAATATCTATCGTACCTCTCCTTGAAACTATTCTTTAACAAAGCACTCACAACTGACTCAGGTAACCCATTCTATTCATTCACCACTCTCCAAGCAAACAATCTAGTCATCACACCCTTGCTAACTCACTCTTATCCAACTTCCAGGAATGATCTCATGTTCTGCTCCTACTAGCCAAGTGCCTGAAACATTTCCCCTACATCACTCTTATAAAATCCTTTAAGCAACTTAAAATGTTTCTATCAAATCTCCACTATTTTTCTCTATTAACCCACTTTTGCATCCCACAAACTCTCAATCTATCCTCATAGGGAACATCCCACAGACTATACACTATCTTGGTCATTCACCTCTGGATTCACTCCACCACTTCATCTCCCCAAGAAACCCAGGTGACCAGACCTGAGCAGTGTAGCCAAGATGTGGTCGTATCAAGGATTTATAAAAAGGAATGATAACTCCCTGATCTCTGCTTGCTAGTGTATTCTTCAATAATCAAGTAAACATGTGACCTACCCTGACATACTTTAGCAATATGCTCTCTGAACTTCAGCTCTCTACTACTACCAAATCCCTGGCTTTATCAATTTCCTGGAGTATAGTTCTCTCGATGCCATACACAGTTTGCAATCTTTGTATCTCAAAACTCATAGCTTTTCACGTTTCCACATTAAATTGACATTCATTGTGTTTTGCCCATACCATCAGCCTGTTTAAATCATCCTACATTACTGTGATTAACTATTACTGTATCTAACTTTGCATCATCAAACAACTAAATATCTCCCTTCAAATTTATTTCCTATATCATTTATGCACAAATTAAACAGCAAGTGGTCTCAGCACAAAGCCCTGCAGTACACTAATTACCTGTCTTCTCTTGGATTCTGCTCCTCCATATACTACTTTTTGGTATCTGTCCATCAGTCACCAGTTTCATATCCATCCCCATTTGTTGCATTTTGCATAACAGAATTCCATGTAGTATCCTGTCAGATGCCTTTGCAAAATCCAGCAGTATCATGGTATAGCCATTCCCTTTATCCAACTCAGCTGTCACTCCATTATAAAAAGTTAGTAGATTACTAAGGCATGACCTACCCTTCACAAAGCCAAGTTGTCCCTCATAGAGTATCATATTCTATCTATCCATTCCTGAATTCTCTTTTTGTCTAACTCTTCCAGTATTTTTCTACGACCCCTGAGATACTAATTGGTCTATAATTGGTTACCACTGACTTAGTTCCTCCTTTACGCAAAGGAATTATTTTGCCTTCCTTCCACTCTCTTGAGCTGAGACAAACAGCCCAGTCAAAGGCATTGCCTGTTCCCATGTTCATTCTCGTAAAACGTGAGTCGATATCCCATCCAATCCCACAGCTATATTTGCATTCAGATTCTGCAGTATACTAAGTACCTTCAATTCTTCAACTTCTGTTCTCACATCAGTCTCTGTTATAACAATATCTTCACCTGGATGATATGCTCTTGGAAAATCACTCAATAGCTCAACAATTTTGTATGCCTCTGTTACCTCTCAATCAATCATCCACTCATTAAAGTTATCTTTCCACAATCATTCTTTCTCTTATTTGCCAAAAAAAAAACAAAAAAAACTTTGAGATTTCCTTTTGCCTGTTTGGCAAATTTCTTCTCATAATCTGATTTTACTTGCTTGATTCATGTACTGTTCATGAGTTAGCTGGCCATCCTTCTCCTTATACCCCTCTATTGCATTTTGTGTTTGCAGCTCATGCTTAATGACACCACTTATCTATGTTACTATATCCAATTTACTCTCCTGACCTTGCATATACATTGTAGTATTGCTTTCTCCACCATGCACTGTGAACATCCTTCCTTTGCAGATCTTTATGCCATGGTAATGCTTCAAGCTTCCTCCTAAGGGTATCATAGTCACCTGCCTTGTAATTCCACATGTACTCCCTTCTTAGCTGGAATTTTCACATTTTGATACCTGCCAAGTCAAGACTTTATGATCACTTCCCTTAATTTGGAGGTGATGTATCCAGTTATGGTCAGATCGTCTGATCCTATAACTAGATTCAACACACTCATATCCCGAGTCTTCTGTTACATTCTGCTTCAAGTAATTATTTCTCATCATCATGCTTATCAAGGATTTAGGCTTAGAGTGGCCTGTTCTGGCCTTAGAAGTCATCGTTGAATATTTTAAGAGGACGTCCTCGTTTTCTTTTTCCTAATGGTTTGTAATTTAAGGCATGTTTTGGTAATCTTTGTTTTTTTTCAATGTGTTGCATCTATTTGTGTTTATATATTTTGATTACTGATTCCTGGTTTAATTCTTTCATAATTTCTTTTGTGATCAAATAGAGTATACTTTGGTTTTTCTCAAAACTTCATTTCAGCTGTTATTAATCTTTGTCTTTTTGTTTTATTGTCCAGAATTCATTTCCATACAATAGGACTGGTAGAGCTAATGCATTATATACTTTTAGTCTAGTTTGTTTTTGTACTAGGTTTATTTTGCAATTTTTAGGTTTATATCACTTTTATTTTCATATGTAATTGTACATCTCATCCAACTGTGCCTTAAATTGAATCAATGGGTTTACATTCATAATGCATTCCACTCATCAACCACTCTCCATGCAAAGAGCCTGCTCCTCACTCCTTTGCCCACATCCTTTTTATACAGTTTCCAGGAATGGCCTCTTGTTCTATCCCCCAAATTCACCTGTTCTAAAATCTTATCTATTATTATTTTAGTTCTTATTAAAGGCCATTGTGTTTTTTTTTTTTTTTTTTTTTTTTGTTGATATTATCATTCCATAATCTTTGGCTGGCTCATTTCATTATTATTTGGTCATCAGCAAAAAGGAGATGTTTAAGTTCACAGCAGGAAAAGTTGAATACCTTGATGGAAATTTTTATTCCATTTTATTATTATTTCATTTAGATAACTATTAAGAAGAGTTATCTCTCTCCTATATGATCACTCATGATTTAATCTTATTTGTATTTGGTTATTTGCATATATATTTATGATAGCTTTTAGAATATTATTTGAACTTTTAACTTTGTCAAATGCTTTTTCAAAGTCAATAAATTTAAATGTAATTATCTCTCAGTAGGTATAAATTCTATTTCGTTCCTGCCATATGATCTTTTCTCAGTCTGTCTTCAAAGTTTCCCCATAATAATTACTTGACTTGCACTCATTGCGCTAATCTGATATTAGCGCAATGATTTTATTAATATTTTTATTATGATATAATGTTTAATTATAATGATTAATCTGGAGAAAAATTGATAAGAAGTTAGTAATGTAACTTTATGTACTATTATAATATCCTGTATGCTCCTGAGTATAAATGAGGAATTTGACGATCTTTTACTTGTTCTAGAAGTCTATTCAAGATGCAAGTGATGTTTTTCAATGTTCTTGCCTATTTTCATAATCTTGGTCCTATTAGTGCTAATTTTCTTAATGAATTTATTATAGCTGTTGTTCACTTTAGTTAGGGAATCCTATTTAGGAGTTTAGCAACTTCATAAAGTAGAGCTGAGATTGGCATCTCCAATTTTGATATGATGTTTAATGCAACTTTCTATCATGTGATTGATAAATACCAGTGGAGATAGTGTTACACCCTTGTCTTATGCTTCATTTTACATCATCTTCCTGTACCTCCTAATTTACTAACTTACAACTTAAATATAGAATATGTATTGGTAGTGTAATTGTAGTGTTTTGAACAGCTTGTCTCTTGAAACCTTATCATGCTTTTTTCAGATATAGAAAACTTAAAATAATACAGATCTACACCAGTCATCTGTTTGACTTACCTGTGCCTTCTGAATTATGTAGTAGCTCCAAAATATATTTTCATATTTTTAGCATTTCTAATTGAATATCATGTACTTCAGCTGCATTCCACTTTTACAGTTTGACTTTATCTCAAGATATGTACTCTTGATTGCATTTCACCCTGAATTACTTCTATTTATCACTCTCTCAGTGCTTGTTTTATTTAATAGTCATTAAATGTAATTTCTCCAAGATATCTTTTAGGATATCTTTTTCATCAGTCTTCATTCTTTAATTCTTGTTGTAGTACTCTAACCTTGAATATCCTAATTACCTTGAAATGTATAATTGCATTCAGTTTTTGAAAAATTTTTTAAATTTCCTTTCTTATTTTGTATTCTTTTGAAATTAGTTTTATAAAAATTAAATTTTATCTTTCTCATTTTTGTCTGACTGCTGACATTAGGAACATGTATGTATGCTTGCTGATTATTTATTTATTGTTTACTCTTTGATTTGCACTCATTTCTATGAAACTTTAGAAAATTTTTCTCTTGGAAAATAATTGCCATCTTAAATTGTATGACATAGGATTGTAAAAATACTTATTGATTTCAATTAATATTTTGAATTAATTTACTGAGCCATTTGTATTCGTGACAAGTTTAAAATATCTGCTAAATGAAGTACATGTTCAGTAGCAGGTTGTGCTAGGTTGTTTATTGTGGGGAAAATGTATGTGCAACCAGCAATAGAGAGCATTAAAGACAGAATTTGGATTGAAAACACTGGAGTCTCACCATTTGTTTAGGAGTTTTTTTTCCCCTATATTAAGATAGGGAGAAAAAAAAACACTGCTTAGTTGAAGGCAATCTGGAATTATTTACTGAAATTCAGTAAAGTTAAATTCTACAGAACAAAGTTTAAATAAAGTTAATTTTGAGCAAAATAAAAATATATTAAAAGAAATGTACAAAATTTTTAAAGGATTCAAAGTTGTAGCTTTTGCAGGTGTGTAGATTCACATAAATATTAAAGTAAAACTGAAACAATTTGAAAATAAGAACCAGACCTTGGAGATACATAGCAACAAACTGAAGAAAACATTAAATGAGTTAGCTAGGTAGATGTATGGTGAATTGTTTGCAAGAATAGAAAAAATGCAAACCATGGTGAATTTAAGATGCTAGAGGCAATTCCTGAAAAGTGTACTGAGAGTTTACACCTAACACCATGTGCTCTGGGAGAGTACAGAGAAAAACATCAAAAAGCTAAGTTATATATAAAAGTAACTAAACAAAAGTCACGAGAAGTCTGGTAAGAATATAGAAGATACATATCAGTGCAGTGGCAAAATGTGGATTAAAAAAACAATTTAGAAATGGAGGAAAGAGTACTGTAAAAAAGGAATCACATGATAAAGATGACAATCATATTGACCACATTCTTTCAAAGACTTAAACTGTTGATGAGAGAATTTCTTTGTGGGTGATTCACAATTTTCATAACCATTTCCATCAAATTTTTCAATTATGACCATATGCACACACAAATAGTGATTCGAATACATTGAAAAGAGGACAACAGTTTTCACACTCATTTAAATGCCATCACTAGTGAGGAACAGTTTAATTATTCAAGCAGCTGCTCTTTTATGTTTTCTACTAATTCCAGTACTCTATGAACAACTGTACCTCAACTTAGGTGCAAATTTTGTGCTTTTTTGTAAGATATTATTCTTCACCAGTTTTCATCACTGAGCAGAATTTTCTTTACCATCCAACATCAGAAAATGATTTTTTCTTTCAAGCCAAAATCTGGGTTACTTTATAGCTAGCTAATATTACCAGCTCATTTGATGAAATATTACTTCAGACTGATCACCAAAAAGTTGATTTCATACAGTCAATTTCACCAACATTCACCATGTGAGTGTCTGTGGTGGTGGTCGGCGGTAGATGGTATTGGTGTAGCTGTGGTCAGTAGGTGGATTGAGTAGTGGAGACAGAGTTGTAGAGCAGGTGCCCTCCCTCGATGAGTCCTTGGACTTCCTGGAGGTCTCAAATAATAACTGTCAACTGGAAATTTGTTGTTGATTTCACTGTGCATGCAAAAATGCTTTTTCAAACTGTCTCACAAAATTTTCGCACAACAGGCACATCAGAAATTTTTTTTTATAACCTCTTACATCTGATTTTCTCTTTCTTAGAAAATTTGAACTGATAATATATGAATATATGTGCTTTTATAGTTTTAATTAAAATTTTAAGCATTAGCGAGTTTTATGGTTATGAATCATTGAGAGAAAGTTATGTTGACATTGTTATACTGTTTTTTTTTAATCAACATTTTCATTTTGTTTAGGTACAGTAATTAAAAGCTTGTTTTAAATCCAGCATTTTGATGACATTACTAAGGAAAGCATGTTGTAAGTATGATATTTATTAAGTTCTGTTTAAATTAAGTCATATTTGTCCCAACTGATTAGCCAAGTGGATTGGATCTCCACCTTCCAACAGGTTCCAGTTCCATTGTGGTATTAGTATCCACCCAGGATACTAAATATACTGTAGGTTTGCAACTTGTTGATGGGGGATGATGAAAAAAAATTTCTCCATTATTAAATGGTATCAGAAAGATTAACAACCAGATTTATGCTATGTATACAAACTTTTACAAATATCAGAATAGTTTATATCTGATATAATTTATAAGTATAATCTGATTGGATAAGCAAATCCTTGCTTATGTAAATTGTTGATTTCCACAAATTATCCTGAAAGCGGTCTTTTGCAAGGCAGATAACTCGTATAGTGCATGCATGTATGCACTATTTAGCTCCATTGTTTTGTAAGATGATAGTATAAACCAAACTTTTGCTACAGCAGTATATTATCTACAATAATATTAAAATTAAAACCAGAATTCTAGCTTTGTTTTAGACGTTGATTTAGTAGTACTTAGATATATGTCCAAGAAAATTTGCCATAGTTAAATGTTGGCTTGGTATTCCAGTGTCAGTATTTTCAGGAAACTCATTTTTTTGATTTCATATTTTTAAAGCTCTGCAACATTGAAAAATGGATTTATATATAGTCATGAATGCATTTAATAAGCAATATTATAATAATCCTGCAGTTGATCCCTCCATGTAGGAACCTGTTTGTTGTGGAGAGAACCTTTCAGGCATGTATTGGCCCTTTTCATTCTTTTTTTTTTTTTTTTGCTCTCCTGTCTTCCAACCCATCATTAACACTGGGATTCATTGCCTTACTACACAGCAAACATGCTGCCATGTTTGCTGTGTAGTGCAATCAGTTCTATTAATATCACACTGCTTAGGCAAGATGGGTGCTCCTAGATGGCCTGTAGTCAGCCTCCTACATAGTAGATATGAGCATGTCTACCCTTACATGGTGGTGTAAGTATCCTTCCTCATGGTTCTAGGACAGGATCTTGCTGTAGTGTGGGTATTGCTTCTGGAGTAATCATAGTATTCACTCTCAAGTGCATTTATTGCTTGCCAGATAGTGAGCATCCATGTGTCACTGGTGGATGGGAATATATGGCACCAAACCAAAAATCCCTTTGAGCATGACTCCTTCATTCTTGAATTTTTCAGTAAACAAAAAAGATCTGATACACATAAATAAATATACCCTTTAATAAAAAAAAAAATTCATGCAACAGGTGAAAAGCCAATAGAGAAACCTTCACCTCTTTTATTCAGAAAGGTTAAGAAGGATTGACAAACTCTCTCAAAGCAATTAAAATTATGTCCTAGTAATATCTTGGTGGAAAATTCATGCCAGCAACACTCAGGAACTACTGCAAGCAACATTAATGGGAGGGGGGGGGGGGCACCAATTATAATAGCACCTCATAAAGCATAACTATTCTACTAAGGTGTCATGAAGGGGACCTCCTTGACACTTCAAATGAGTGGTCATGTTTGGAACTTAAAAATAATGGAGTAGGAGGTAGGGATGGTGGCCTTCTTCTGATTAGTTGTATCTTTACTTTTGACACACCTAAACCATCTGTAAAAGCAGGATTTCAACTGCTCTATTAGACTTTATACCATCCTTATCCACTAAGAAGTTTTACATTTCAGAAATATAGGCATGTCTAAATTGCTTGGTATGGCACAATCATCCATGCCCAATATGTTACAAGAGTGATCATAAATGTTGCCATACAAAGAAACCTAAATACATCAGCTGTTAGAACAAAATCTGCCCTGAAACCCTCTTAGTATGAGAAGATGGCATCAAAGAGAATATCAACCATCTGTAAAATAATTTAAGTATACTTGAACTTTATGATTGAGAATGCTCTTTGGAGCTGATTAATCCCCCAAGCTATTATGGTCTCACTCCAGAAACCACTCCTAAAATGATCCTGCTAAATGAGAATCCACTCGTCAAGAAAATCATGCCATTCACATCACATAAAACTGCTCGACACCATTGTACGTTCACACACACACACACACAATAGATACTTCGGTATCCACTGAACTTAAACAAGTACTGACCATGACATATATCGGGAAGTATTCCTAAGATCTTCAGCCCAATGCCCAAGAAACCCAATTTAGCTCATTACGGGGTGCTATTTAGGATTCTAGAATCAACCTTAGTTGCCTTTTTTCAGTTTCATTTATCTAGTGTTAGAGCCTGCATACACATATCATTGTTCTGTGTTCCCTGATGACACAACTTGACTTCGCTGAAATATCGAAAGTATTAAATCTATTGGAATTTCCTCAAAAATAATAGTAATGACATCAGTATATTAAAAAAAGTTTTTTCCTGAAGATGAGATCGACACTGGCTATTCATACTTCCCAAAATCAAGTTGGCAGAATCTGCAAAAGTTCTGCTTTTGCAGATTCTGCAGTTTGCAAGCTGCTTGTTTGTAAGATTGCAGCCTGCAAACAGTCATCGGGATGTTCATCCTTTAGTTGCAATCTGTATTTAGATTTTATGATGTTCATTGTGGGAAAAAAAAATGACTTGTACAAGTATATTGATCAAAAAAAAGATTTTATCTTGTATGCACAACTATTTAAAACGAGAACTCTTTCTCTATCCACCAACCTCAAAAGTTTTCATCACCTTTATATGACTTTAATGTGATATCATTCCTGAGATCTAAAATTTCCAGTTCTACTTCTTCTATTGTTGCATTGTTAAAGTTTATAATGAGTTCAGCAATTTCAATTGCACTTAAGTCTGTAAAAAAAACAATACCTTTGGCTCAGTGGTGTTGAACTGCTGAAACCTCTTGTCAAATTCTTCCTGAAGCACTTTAAAGAGATTTAACAAAGAAAAAAATTACATCATTACTAACTTCCTATCTACAATTTTCCTCCAAATCAGTCTGTTACTTGTCAAAATCTTATTACATTATCAGATCTTATATTTCTATCGTCTAACACACTTTGTACTGTATCAGTCCACCTATATCTTGGTCTTCCTCCGGGTCATTTTGCTGCCAACCTAGCAGAGAACACTTGTTTTGTTAATCTTTCTTTGCCCATTCTGTTTAAGTGACCATACCACCTCAGATTAGCTCTGCTAACTCATTCCTGGATGTGGACAATGTCAAGTTCTTTCCTAATATCCTCGTTTTTAATTTGATATTGCCATTGATGCCATCTGTTCATGCCTATAATCTTTCTCAGGACTCTCATATCTGCGTTCTCTAGTCTTTGGTCAAGTGTTTTACTTCTGACCCAGCTCTCAGATCCATAAGTTAAAACCGGTTTGATCACTGTATTGTATACATTATTGCTAATTTAGTGTTCCGACTAATATTTCTCTTATTCCATATGAATTTATTCAATTGACTTCCCACCATACCAGCTTTGCCGATTCTGTTGTCTATTTCTATATTTAATTTACAATCTTCAGTAAAAATTGTGCCTAAGTAACTGAAATGTTTTACTTGTTCCACAGATTCTCCATTTGCAACACAGTTGACATTTTCAATGATTCTGCCTATTTTCATTGTCTTTGTCTTTTTAATGCTGACCTTCATACCATATCTATTACAACAGTTATTCAATTTAGTCAGAGAATCTTGTAGCGGATTTATTTAGAAGTATAACATCATTTGCATAAAGCAAAGAGCTGACATTAACATCTCCAAATTTGATATCATGTTTAATACCACTTTCCTTCATAATGTGATCCATATAGATAATGAATAACAGAGGAGATATTGTACATCCTTGTCTCACACCAGATTTAACATTAAACCATCTTCCTGTACTTCCTTCAATTCTAACTGCTGACTTACAACTCAAATAAAGACTAAGTATTGCTTGATATAATATCCCATTGACACCATATAACTGTAGCGTTTTGAATAGCTTCTCTCTTGGCACCTTGTCATATGACTTTTCCAAATCAACAAAACTTAAATACATATCTTTGTTATATTCCCATGCTTTCTCGACTATTTGTCGTAAAGTGAAGATCTGATCCTGACAGCCTCTATTTGGCCTGAATCCAGCTTGTTCTTCACCAAGCTTTTCTTCCACAGTTCTTCTCAACCGTTTCTCAAGTATACTTGCATAGATCTTGCCAGGAACACTCAGTAGGGAAATACCTCTGTAATTCTCACATTCAGTTTTATTTCCCTTTTTATATATGGGTACTATGAGAGCTCTACTCCAATCATCGGGAATTCTTCCCTCTGTCCAGGCCTTCTGAACTATGCAGTGCAGCCACTGTAAGACTTTTATACCACCATACTTCAGCATTTCTGGTCGAATATCATCTACTCCTGCTGCCTTTCCACATTTCAAGCCTTTGATGGCTTTTTCTACTTCAAGTATGGATATGTATTCCTGACTGCATGCCTGGTCAGTGTTTTTTATCACTGTGCTGTCAGCACTGCTTGTTTCATTTAGCAGTTTTTCAAAGTAATTACTCCATACTTCAAGGATATCTTTTTCTCCCGTTTTCATGTCAGCTTTATCATCTCTAACTCCTTTTACAGCACTCTTTCCTATTTCTTAAGCTTCTTCAACAACCTCCAGAATATTTTGCCACCTTCTTGATCTTTATTTTCTATATTCTTGCCAAAGTCCTCCCATGACTTTTGTTTAGCTAGTTTTACACAGCGTTTAGCTTTCTTACATTTGTCTTTGTATTCTCTAAGAGCACAAGCTGACTTATTTGCCAGAAACGTTCGGTATGCTTTCTTCTTTTCCTTCACTGCCCTTTTTAACTTCCTGTGTCCACCATGGTGTTCTAATTTTTGTATCCTTGTAGACAACTTCACCACATGCTTCTCTAGTTGAGCTTTCTTCAAGGCTTGCCACTGAATCTCCAAGGTTTGATTCCTGTTCTCAAACTCTTTCATTTTTTCTTCAATAATCTTTGTGTATTTTAGTCTACAGTTCACATCTGAGAGCTGCTCAACTTTTATTCATTTTAATATTTTCTTACATGTTCTTCTTTTCAATATGATATTCAGTTTCATTCTGCTCAAAACTAAATACTGATCACTTCCAATTTCAAATCCTTTATACATTCTGGTGTCCTGCACCAGTGAGAAAACATCACTATCAACAAAACATAGTCAATGAGACTTTTCTTATTCCTTGCCTCTACTCTCCATGTGAATTTGTGCACATTTTTATGTTGGAACATGGTGTTAGTAATAACCAGTCCAGTCCATGACTTGGGAGGTGGCTAAAGGAGTGGAATTTACAATTAAGACAGGGTACGTGTGGAATTACCAGCTGGTAAGTATGACAAGCTTAGGTGTGTGCTTGGCTCAGTGCCATGGCATGTAAAACTGCAAGGGCTGGATGTTGATAGTGCATGGGAGGTGGTTAAGAACTGTTTGCAGGAGGCAATGGTTGACTGTATACCAAGAGTCCGAATAATAAATCAAGTAGGGGTTAAATGGATGAATAACACTATTAAGCTTGAGCTGCAAAAAAAGAAACAATTGTGGAGGGAATTTAAAGAGAAAGGTGACCATCAGGCACAGGAACAGTATAAAGCTCAGGCCAGGATGGTAACAAGGGTGATAAGAAAAGCAAAAGTAGGTTACGAAAGAATATTAGCCATTCAGGCTAAAGAGAATCCCAAACAGTTTTTCCAATATGTTGCAAGTAAAAGGAAAAATGCTCATGGTAGAATGATCTTAAAAAATGCTGAGGGTAGTGGAGGTAACCGAATCAGTCGATATTGTGGAATTACTGAGCGAGCACTTTGCAAGAGTATATCATCCAGGTGGTGACTTTGCAGGAATGGAAGAACCAACAGCTTATACCGGAATTGTGATGAATGAAGTAGAGGTAACTAGTCTATTACAGAACCTCAATGTCAATACGTCTGTGGGATTGGATGGTATACCAGCTCGTGTCGTACGTGAAGCGGCTAAAGAATTGTCAGTCCCTTGACCATTTTGTTTAATTTGAGCCTCGGGTCTGGGTCAGTCCCAAGGGGGTGTAAAGAGGGGGAAATAGTTCCGCTGCACAAAGGTGGTTTCAAGGCTGCTGTTGAAAATTACTGGCCAATCAGCATAACAGGAATCATTATCAAGGTCTTAGAGAAAATAGTCGAGAGGAAAATACAAGATTGGATAGAAGAAAATGGGATACTGTATCGGGGACAGCATGGTTTTGTGAAGGGCAGGTCATGCCTCAGTAACTTGCTCACGTATTATAACACAGTGACGGCTGAACTGGATAAGGGTAATGGGTTTACAGTGATTCTACTGGATCTTTCTAAGGCCTTTGACAGGATACCACATGGAATTCTAATCAGTAAATTGCAGCATATGGGGATGGACATAGGGTTGGTGAGATGGATAGGAGGGTGGTTGACGGAGAGATATCAGAGAGTGGTTTACTCGGGAGTGGAGTCCACAAGACGGCCTGTGACTAGTGGTGTGCCACAAGGATCTGTTCTTGGACCACTGCTGTTTAATTTGTTCATAAATGATATAGGAAATGATCTGAGAGGAACAGTTCATTTGTTTGCGGATGATGCGAAGTTGGGTAGGGCAATAGTGAATGCAGATGACGTCAAAATTTTGCAGGATGATTTGGATAGATTGGAGGTCTCGGCTAAGGAGAATGGATGTCAATTTAATGTGGCAAAATGTAAGATTATGCATTTTGGGGTGAAAAGATTGGCGGCAGTTTACTGCATTGGTGGAACTGTGCTCCAGGAAATTGACAGGTACGAGATTTAGGAGTGTTGGTGGTTAAGGAATTGAAATTTAGGGGACACATTGCAAAAGTGGCCAAATCAGCTCATCAAATCACTTGGTTGCTGAAGAATACGTTGACAAGCAGGTTATTGTTCCTCTGTATCGAGCCTTGATATGACCCCATCTCGACTACTGTGCCCAGATTTAGTCACTTAGGTTTCTTCTTGATGGGGAGGAGGTGGAGAGGATCAAGAGGCGAGTGACCAAGATGATAGCAGGTGTGTAGAATGAACCTTATGAGTACAGGTTGAGGATTTGTGGGTTGCAAAAATTGGTTGATAGGCGGAGGAGGGGAGATATGATTGAGGCATTCAAATTACTGAAGGGTTTCTATAAAATTAATTCAGAAGACATTTTTGAGAACAGGGCTGGTTGTGGGAGGACTAGGGGACATCCATGGAAACTGGGCAAAAGTGTGGTTAGTAAAGGTGTTAGAGCTGGGTTCTTTACTTTTAGAGTAGTGAATGAGTGGAATGCACTCCCTGAGTCTGCGGTGGATGCTGTGACAGTGAATGAGTTTAAGGCGAGGTATGATAGATACTGTATGAATGTTGAATAGTTGTGATGAATATGATTTGGGTCTTCCCTCGATGAGTCTAATAACTCCCTGGAGTTGCCTGTAATAGTAATGTCCTGAGCAGAAATCCAACAGATATTTGCCATTATTATTAGCTTTGCTCTTTTCTCCAAAATTTCCCAAAATATTTCTGTATATCTCACAATCATTTCCTACTCTGCTATTTAGATCTCCAACAAGGACCAACTTTTCCTTTTTCATTGTGTCAGTTGCTTTTTCTAAAGCCTCAAAAAATTCCTCCATTTCTATCTTAGTAGAACCTTCTATGGGATCATATTCACAAATAAGTTTCATTGTCCAGTTCTCCATTCTCATATTTGCCCACATTACTCTACTTGAGACTGACTACCATTCGAGAAGATTAGCCTCATATTTTGTGTTGAATACTATGGCTACTCCTTCTTTTCCTTGATTGTCATTTCCTGAATATAACATTTTGTATTTATTCTCAGAAAGATCTCGCCCTGTTTTTGTCTTAGTCACCCCTATTATGTCGATCTGGTACTTTAATTCTTCAGCTAGCTCCATTTCTTTGCCATTCAGGCTTCTTATGTTGATAGTACTGATCTTTAACTCTGGTGATGTTGAGTTGGGGTGTGTTTTCAGATTTGTTCCAGTAGCTGACTTTTTGCTTTACGCCCTGGTTCCTTGGCGAAAACAACGAGGGCCTTGTTTAACTGGGCGACGCCTCAGCTGGCATGAAATTTTGTCATGTTGTACCATCATTTTTTATTTTGGTTTAACCTATAAGAATACAATTTGGTCGGCTAAATCCCAAATTGCCATCTCATCGTTGTTCATTCAGTATCCAAGTAGATACCCAACAGGGTGCACCAAGAGAGGGTGGGGATTGTATTTCAAGGAATGTGGAGAACCGATTGGTCGGTTCTCCACATTCCTTGAAAGGCTATGTGGAGGTCTCCTCTCAGTTATACAGCTTTTGCAAAGAAAGTTCTTTGTTATAAAAAGGCAATAAAACACATTTATGCATTTTTTTGTGTTTTATGAACTATAAAACAGTGTATATGCCAGTTTGATTTTAAGCACTATGAAAGAGTTAAAATGTTTTTTGCAATAATTTCCTGATGTTACTGTAATATTTTTTCATATATTCTGTTATTCGTATTTAAGTGTTGTTATAGTTTATTTATATTAGATCTATATACCAATAATTGTCTGGACACTTCAGCAATTTACAATTGATACCAGCAAGCAAACTCTAATATCGGGTATGTCCACCTTTGGCTTTGATCACCTCCTGCACCCTTTGAGGGAGGCATTCCACCAATGAGCAGCAGACATCAGGTGAAATTTGTTTCCATTCCTCCATCAAAGCTGCAATGAGTTCAGACAGATCAAGGATGTTCTGCTCTGGACCTCAATCTGCTCCAATCCATCTCACGTGTGTTCGATGGGGATGTTCAGGACTCTGCGCAGGCCAGAGCTGTCGATTAACACCCACCTCTTCATACCATTCCATAACGGCTGCAGCTCTGTTACATTGTGCCGTCTTGATAGTAACATGGGTCCATTCCATAAAAACTCCACAGTATATGCAGCACCTGATTATTCAGAATATAAAGGTACTGAGCTGCCTTCATGGAACCACAGACAACGACCAGTGGTCCCACTCTAAACCAGCTGAATGCACCCCACCATTATTCCTCCACCACCAAACTTTACTGTGGATACAACACACTATGGTAACAAGCGCTCATCAGACTGGAAACAGGTGAACCTTGATTCATCCCTCCAGAGTACTGTTTTTCCACTGGTCAATTGTTTGGTTTACATGCTCTTTGCACCAAGCCAGACAAGCTGCCTCATTCGTTGTTGTGATGTTCAGCTTGTGTGCAGCTACTTTTCTGTGGAAACCTGTAAATTGAGTTAATTTCATACAGTATTAGTGCTTACGATGGTGTTACTGGTGCTCTGGAACTCATCATTCTCTGCCGATTGTAGCCAGTTTTTTGCCACCCATTTTAACATCCTTCTGTCCCCATCAGATTTTCAGCGACTGCCCTGAGTGTTTCCTGCTAGTGATGCCAGAACGTCTCCATTTGCTGATCATATCATCATCTGTTGATTTTGGATGCTCTAGTTAAGCAGAAATGGCATGTATGGACATGCCACCAATGTGACAGCCACGATGACACGTCTCTTGAAGTCACTGAGTTCACATCATGTTGCCATACCACCTGTATTCAACTGTTACGATGAAATACTGCTTCCTACTATCTACTATCTGTACACTAGTTTTTGTTATTAACAAACTGGAATGTTCCATCACTTCAAATATAAGGGGTGTCCGGACAATTATTGGTAGATAGTGTATTTTTTACTAGTATTGTATTAATTAGATATAAATAATTAATGGTGCTGAATATTACGTATTCCTTTTATACTATTGCAAATGTTATAATGAAACATCTCAGTCCCTTATATAAGCATGCTTTTAACTGGGAATCACTGTGATTACTTATATATGGATCATGGATTAGGTTGAAATAGCCTACATCCCATGAAAAATCTTCAACCCTCAACACACGGAGTCTTTTTATGTCATTTTTGCTTCAAACTCTGTTTTGCTAATCTTTCAGATGTATCTTTGAGCATATATCACCTTAAACTGACCTGGTCACATTATTGAATATTGATTATTCCTTTCTAATAATTTTATTATGGTTTCTGTTATTAATCCATTATTTGTTCATTTCCTGAGCAGTCATATCTGCAATCTTTGATCAGCTATTTGTTTGATTAGTTTGACAAGTTGATGTGATAAATTTCTGTGGACCAGTTGAATCTATTCCATTATCAAGCAGGTACCTACACTGTGACTTCTATGATATATGTGACAGAATAATCATTGTATATATGTGTGTGTGTGTGTGTAATCTGCTTGTAGCAACAGACAAATCAGTGAGTAATTTGTAGTTCATTAATAAGATGCATGCCCTTTCCTGATGCTCTGCATTTGAGTCCAGCTTGTGCTCTTATGATGCTTGTGCTCTTTTCATCCAGTTACACTTATGATACCCATAAGGGTATCATAAGAGTGACTGGATGAAACAAATTGGAAATGTGCAGGACGCCCCTTGAAATTTCAATTTGATTATGGGAATATTTTAGCATAGTGCAGTCCTAGTTTTATATAATTTTATTGAACTGGCTCGCATATTCTGTGTATTTAACATATTTAATTTACCATCTTCACTTTGTGCCAAAAAGCTGATTTTTTTGTGTCATTTAATTCCTTTTTTTATGTTGAAATGTTTTATGTTAACTCATTTTTAATGTTGAAATTTGTTCATGATTCAATTCAGTTGAAGTACTGAATGTTTCTAGAATTAAGTAATAACTTAGATTTGGATATCAGGTTTAATATATCACTTCCTTTAATATTGTGAGCCTCATATAAACAATGATGGAGTAATGTACAACTTGCCTTATAACTGATTGAAAGTTAAACTGTCCTTCTGTATGTTCTTCAGTTATGACACGCACAGAGTAGATTCTGGTTAATTTGGTCCAGTTAAGTGGCTTTCCAAGTTAAAGTTGCATGTCAAGAGTTTAAAAGGTGTATGTACCTAAGACAAAATACAAGTTGAGACAACTGTTTTGTTTATTGCATAGTAAAGTTTCCTACTTGCAGATAAACTTGCAAGCAATTGGCTTCAATTAAAATATCTGCCATAAAAATAATTTCATTTATATTATATATTTATATATATTAAATACACCTGCAGTGAATGACTTTGTAGGAATCGACCAAGAATAGCCTGTCATTTTTTTAGAAAATATCATTGACAATGAAACAAAATCATTGCAGGGAATTCATGCAGATATAGCTTTTCTCCCTGAGCAGTAATAAATTTTCCAGCATCCTGGGTAATAACTTATTCAAGCTCAGAAGTGCCATCTTCATCACATCTTAGAATGAAAATCTTAATTTTCATTCTAATATCGACAATGGATACAAACTCTTTGTAGCTTCTGATGTGGTTCACATGTAATGGGCCATCATTTTCACTATCAGCCATATCTGGGCATATCTATGATTGAATGTTTAAAACCACAGTGAGCAAAACAGTTTTGAACAATCCTGTTGCTTATCCCTTGCCAACTGTGCCATAAAATGTATTGCTTGTGAAAGATTAAATTTTGTATTGAACTTCTTACATTTTGTCAAGAACACCAGTAAAAGTTTTCTTGATTTCTGTTATTATTCTATGTATCAAGTAATAAGCCATTTCTTCAAAATTCAAATGTCATTAACACTTTTTTTTGTGTTTGTATGGTACTGAATTAGTAAATTATCTATTGTAATTTACAGCATTGAGCCTGGCCTTTTGTCCAATAATTAACAGCTTTTGTTTATCAATTTCTAACATATTTGAACATCATAATACTTTTGCATGATCCATAGCTTTCATTAATCCAAACAGTAGTGCTTTTATAACACCAGCAGCCATTCAATGCAGCACAATAAAATAACCCTGTTTCATCCAGCATTGCAGATGTGATCATCACCACTAAATTTCTGAAGCAAGATTACACAATTTTTCTAACACTCCATGTTACCACATGCAGTATTAGAAAATTAACCCAGTAACACTCCATGTGGTAACATGGAGTGTTAGGGTTACTGGCTACCTCAATTAAATTGCATTGTGTCCCAAAAAATGAAGCAAATTCTTATATTTTCATTTTGTTTTTGTACTTCCAGACTTGTCACAATAAATAGACTACCCCGATTAATGGGTGGAACAGTTAACCGGAATCTGTTTTTGTTATAATCAACTCACTATAACAAACACTTACCCACTCAAAAAACTACCAGAGTGTTCTGATCTGATCCTTATTGGCTTAGTGCATATTTAAGATATGCATTATAAACCATCTGCTATAACAAACTTCTCCTGTGGATCCTACTTTTCTTCAGCATCTCATTATAGGCCTAAGTTTTACAGAATAAAATTCTAGGATTGTTTTCAATTATTTAAAGGAAAATTCTGATTCTAAGAACTATTATTTGGTTCTTACCAAATTTATCTTCATTTCTTTTTGCTTTATTTTGCATATAATTCTCATATTTAGTTTACAAAGTGCTACCTAAAAGTTCAGGGAATTTGAGTAGCACACATGAACCAGTTGTAGTACAGCTTTGGGGCAAGCAGTATCCTTTGTGAATCAGTATGCCAACAGCTAGCAAGCTAAGAGGCTGTTTTCTTGGGCTATGTGCATTTTTTGTAATGTCGTATTTTAGTGTTTCAGTGATTCTTTTTTTCAACTGGAATGGCAGATTTTATGGAGCAAAGAAGCTGCATCAAAATTTGTTTAAACCTCGAAGAGTTGCAGAAACCAAGAGAAACTGACTGGAAATTGCTGAATTTACTGCAGCTTAAAAAGCATGTCAAGTTCACAGCATTATCAAGTCAGTGTTTTTTTTTTTTTTTTTTTTTTTTTTTCTTCCAAGTATCAACAAGGAATTTCTCCCCCTTTGTTCAAACTGTCAATAGCAAGCTTTACTGTGAGTTTTTGAAGCAGCTAAGGGAGAGCATATTTGGCATAAATGTCCAGACAAGTGAAAGAACGACTGGGTCCTCCACCGTGACAATGTGCCCACCCAGATGTTATTCATTGTTCAATAGTTCTTGGCTTTCAAAAACATGATAGTCATTCCTCACCCCATCCCCAGAATTTGTCTGAAATCATCTCTGTGACTTTTTCCTGTTCCCAGAAAAAAATCTGGCTGAAAGGGCGTCATTTTGACACGGTTGAGATCCAGGCAGAATCAGGAGGAGCTCAACACAATCACACTTGAGGACTTCCATGATTCCACAGTGGAAACTAGGAGTTAGGGTAAGTAATATTTTTTATGGTCAAATTCCCCGAACTTTTGGGTTGTGTGTGTGTGTGCAGTATGTACAGATTGGATCTCTCCTAGTCATTTGAAATTAGACACGGAGTTGCGAAATAACCACTGTAAAACTTGTAATATTTTTATATAAATTTTTCCACCAAAAAACGTAAACTGTCATGTATTTAATACTGGGTGGGCTAAGGGTTAAATCAGACAAATCAAACTCGTTTACCCCAAGGGCCAAATTAAGAATTATACATCAAGCAGCGAGCCGCAACAGAAAAAAAAATCTTGAAATAAAAAGGAAACATTTTTTAATATTAATTAGAGTATATAAGTACAAAATACAACCATGTTAAAAAAATTCTTATAAAAAATAAAGTTTACATATTTAAATAAAATTATACATACCATTTTTTTGAAGAAACTTGACAACGTTTTTCATTAACGAAATCTACAAAATTTGGTTGAATTTTTGAGCTGTAGTTATTTTCAACATTGTTGGCACATGCTGGTCTGTTAATCTTGATCTTTCCGCAGTTTTATTATTCTTTAAAGTTGAAAAATAGTTGATTCACATAAATATGTGCTACAGAACATAGATAAAATACGCCTAATTGCACATAACACATTGGGGTATCGATCGACTGATAAATAATTATGGAACTTTGTAATTCCAACATCCATATATTTTTTTTCAATACGGAATCACATTGAATTTTGATTAATTCCAACTGTAAATTGTCATCAACAGTTTCGACATCAATCGATAGAGGAGAAGTAAATAAGTTAACTTGATTTTCATCCTATCTATAATTTTCCTCCAAATCAATCTGTTACCTGTCAAGACTCCAACATCGTCGTAGTTTTGCTGCCAACCTGGCAGAGAACACTTGTTTTGCTAATCTTTCTTTGCCTATTCAGTTTAAGTGACCATACCACCTGAGATTAGCTCTGCTAATGCATTCCTGGATGCTGACAATGTCAAGTTCTTTCCTAATATCCTCGTTTTTAATATGATATTGCCATTGATGCCATCTGTTCACACCTATAATCTTTCACAGGACTTTCATATCTGCAGTCTCTAGTCTTTGTTCAAGTGCTTTACTTCTGACCCAGATCTTAGATCCATAAGTTAAAACTGGTTTGAACACTGTATTGTATACAGCTAATTTGGTGTTTTGACTAATTTCTTTCTTATTCCATATTAATTTATTCAATTGACTTCCCACCATACCAGCTTTGCCGATTCTGTTGTCTATTTCTATATTTAATTTACTATCTTCACTAAAAATCGTGCCTAACTAGCTGAAATGTTTCACTTGTTCCACAGGTTCTCCATTCACAACACAGTTGACATTTTCAATGATTCTGCCTATTTTCATTGTCTTTGTCTTTTTAATGCTGACCTTCATACCATATCTATTACAACAGTTATTCAATTTAGTCAGAGAATCTTGTAGCGGATTTATTTAGAAGTATAACATCATCTGCATAAAGCAAAGAGCTGACATTAACATCTCCGAATTTGATATCATGTTTAATACCACTTTCGTTCATAATGTGATCCATATAAATAATGAATAACAGAGGGGATAATGTACATCCTCGTCTCACACCAGATTTAACATTAAACCATCTTCCCGTACTTCCTTCAATTCTAACTGCTGACTTACAACTCAAATAAAGACTAAGTATTGCTTGATATAATGTCCCATTGACACCATATAACTAGCATATTGAATAGCTTCTCTCTTGGCACCTTGTCATATGCCTTTTCCAAATCGACAAAACTTAAATACAGATCTTTGTTATATTCCCATTCTTTCTCTACTATTTGTCGTAAAGTGAAGATCTGATCCTGACAGCCTCTATTTGGTCTGTGTCCGGCTTGTTCTTCACCCAACTTTTCTTCCACAATTCTTCTCAATCGTTTCTCAAGTATACTTACATAGATCTATTTGCCAGGAACACTCAGTAGGGAAATACCTCTGTAATTCTCACATTGTTTTATTTCGCTTTTTATATATGGGTACTATGAGAGCTCTTCTCCAATCATCGGGAATTCGTCCCTCTGCCCAGGCTTTCTGAACTATGCAGTGCAGCCACTGTTAGACTTTTATACCACCATACTTCAGCATTTCTGGTCGAATATCATCTACTCCTGCTGCCTTTCCACATTTCAAGCCTTTGATGGCTTTTTCTACTTCAAGTATGGATATGTATTCCTGACTGCATGTCTGGTCAGTGTTTTTTACCACTGTGCTGTCATCACTGCTTGTTTCATTTAGCAAATTTTCAAAGTAATAATTACTCCATACTTCAAGGATATCTTTTTCTCCCATTTTATGTCACCTTTATCATCTCTAACTGCTTTTACAGCACTCTTTCCTCCATTCCTAAGCTTCTTCAACAACCTCCAGAATATTTTGCTACCTTCTTGATATTTATTTTCTCTATTCTTGCCAAAGTCCTCCCATGACTTTTGTTTACCTAGTTTTACGCAGTATTTTGCATTCTTACATTTGTCTCTGTATTCTCTAAGAGCACAAGCTGACTTATTTGCCAGGAACTTTTGATATGCTTTCTTCACTGCCTCTTTAACTTCCTGTGTCGACCATGGAGTTCTAATTTTTCTATCTTTGCAGACAACTTCACCACATACCTCGCTAGCTGTGAATCAATCAGGGCTTTCTTCAAGGCTTGCCACTGAATCTCCAAGGTTTGATTCCTGTTCTCAAAGTCTTTCATTTTTTTTTCAATAATCTTTGTGTATTTTAGTCTACAGTTCACATCTGAGAACTGCTCAACTTTTATTCACGTTAAAACTTTCTTACATGTTCTTCTTTTTAATATGAAATTCAATTTTATATTACCTGATTTTCATATTTCTTAAAATCTAAAAATCTTCTTTCGAATTCATTTTCTAATAACTTTTGATTCATATATTCTGAAAATGTCAATTTCGGTGATTTTTGTAATAATAATTGACAATATTCTAAATGGAATAAATTTTCTTTTTGAATTTGTTTTTGCCAATGTAATAATTTCTGTTTAAAAATGTTAATATTGTCAAATAACATGGTAACTACTTGGTGTTTGCCTTGTAGCTTAAGATTAAGTTGGCTTGTAATGTCACATGAAAAACCCAGGTACTTTATCCATTGATCATTTATTAATATTTCACATTCACAATTTTTTGATTCTAAAAAAATGGTAATTTCGCCAGCAATTCGAAGAATCGCTTTTAAAACTTTATGATTGGAAAGCCATCTAATTTCTGTATAATAAGGTAGATCACTATATTTATTTTCTATATCTTCAAGAAAGTTACTAAATTGCTGATGATTAAGCCCATGTGCACGAATTTAATTTACAATTTTACTGACATTTTTTAGGATATGTCCAATATTTAAAACTTTGGTGCATAGTGTTTGCTCATGAATAATGCAATGAAAATGTTGAAAATTATTATTACCTTGTTTTTGCATTTTTATTTTAAATTTGTAACAATTCCTTTAACAACACCAATCTGGGCAGGAGCACCATCAGTTGCAATACAAACTAGCTTTTTTAACGATAAATTGTATTCATTCAAAACTTCCACAAGGGCATCAGAAATGTCAACTCCAGTGGTTGTATCGTGTCCGTGTGGTTAGCCTAATATGCCTGAGGAAGAAGTGTCCTAGGTTCGATTCCCGTTTTAGACGTGAGGAGCCAAAGGATCTTCCTCAGCCATAGCCAAGTTAACCGGTCTTGGGTACGGGCAATAGGGTTTTTTCCGCCAGTATCTGGTGTTTTTCATCCCGCAAGCAGGCAAACCGGCCCCATGAACACACAGGGATACAGCCAAGAATACCTTGAGGCATAGGAGTGACCATTCTATCCTCATATTTCAGTTGCGAAATCCAAGCATGCTTGGAAGGTTGTGGGCCTTAAAGGCCTTGTTAAAGCCATTGGGATGGATATTTTTTTTTTATTTTTTTTTATTTTTTTATTGTAAACAGAACAATCTTATATACAGGATTAACCGGTTTTTGGTTCTCTGCAGTCAGACAGAGAGGTTACATGCTCATACTCTTGTTGAGGTATGTTACATCGAAGTCACTTATAAGGCTAATTACATTTTTTTTTTTTTTTTAATAAATTAAAGCCATTAAGAGTTATTTTAACATGATAACATAAGATCTTATTTTAACATAAGAACATAGAAGTTACTATTGCACAATATTATCTATTAACATGAGAGTGCCAGCTGATTAACTTTCGCACTGTTAAGCACAACAATCCTTTCTTCCCCCTTTCTTTTTTTTTGGGGGGGGGGTAAAGGTGTCACTTTTATGCTGGAAAGTGGATTATAATGCAGTCGCCCTGCTCAGCCAGGAGTTGATTCCGTGGATTCCATTCTTGGTGGAAAAGATCTAAGGTGTTGTTTTCCCTATGGTGGTGATGCTCGTGTAGGATCCGACATCTCACCTTTTGTTGGAAGGCTGCAGTGAGTTGGTCAGTTGCCTCTCTCTGTGAAGTTGCTGTGCTGTCTGGTCTTGTATGTCTGAGGTAGAAGTTGTATATTACCGCTTTTGCGGTGATGAAAAGGTAATTGCAGAATGAATGGTTATTTGACTCCACATGGACGAGATTGAAATATTCCTCTTCTGTATGAAGATTACCACAGGTAAGAGCTGCCGTTTCCCGAGTCAAACTGATTAATTTAGTGTTGACTGGGCATTCCAAGTAGATATGCCGGACCGTTCCTAATTGGTAGCAGAAGAGGCAGTTATCTGAGACGTTTGAGTTAAATTTTCGTAATATAGTAGGAGTGGGTAATATATTATGCCACATTCTCCACTGAATATCTGCGTCAGGTTTGATGACTCTTGTGCGATATGGTAGATTCCATTGAAATAGTGTTTGATCAGATGATGCAGGATTTTCCAACAAAGTGCTTTGGTTCGACTGTTGTGTTAGTGTGCTGTAGATCTTGTTGGTGTTGCTGGGTGTAAGTTTCTCCCATGAGTTATTGGTTTTTATCAGAAAGATAGGCGCCAAAACTTCTGAGTTTGGAGGGCTAAGCCCCACTTCTGTTATGCTATCAGGCATAGCGGCTTGAAACGCGGCCTTTACGGTGTCTATCTGCTCAGACTCATTCCCATATTCTAGGTTTTCGAGCGAATTTGGAAAGCGCCAGGTGAGGCTTGGAGAAAGAATGTCACCCAAGATCCTCACGTTTCGCCAGCTCCATGCAGGAAAGAAAAATTCTTTCTGAGTGATCGGGCTTCTTACCATCGTGTTGTGAAAGATGGGTTCCATGAGGATTTCAGGTAGGGAAGCTGTCTTCACTGTGTGCTGGAGGTTTAGCTTCTTCCATCGTCGAAGGGCATCTTTGTAGAAGTTTGTTAAATTTACAGGCACTTGAGCTGTTGTCATTCTTAAGGTGGTGGAGAGAGAGAGACCTCTAGTGGCAGAAGTGAAAATATACTCAGTGGTGCATTTGTGTGATATTTCCTGTTGTAGGGCATTTATGAGAAATCGAGCGCGGAACGTTGTTATCCTGTTGTCAATGGAGACCAACGTTTGTCCTCCATCTAGATAGATAGATAGATAGTTGTATTGTGCATAGGAATAATTTCTAGATCTTCTTACTTTTAAGTTCTTATCACATCCACAAATAAAATCAGCCAGCTGAGCGATATCCCATACATCTGTACTTTCGTCAATTGCAAGGGAATACGTCTGAAATGTTGGAATCATTGATTTTAGTTTTTTCCTTAAGTTTCTGGCTATATCATTAATTCTGCTAGCAATGGTATTTCGAGATAAGCTTATATTTTTAAATTTCTTTAATTGAATATCAAATCAGAATACACACTTCAACTGCTTTAATAATTCATTTGCGAATAAATTCCCTTTCAGTGAATGGTTTTGACTTGCTTGCAATTAAATGTGATAACAAATAACTGATTTTTTTACTGTAATTCTATTATCTTCAATAGGTTTGGTAAATACACTTTGTTGATTTTGAAGTGGCAACTTGAATTCTGACAACTTATCTTCACAAAGTTTCGCAACATATTTGTCATAGTTTTCTTTATGATTTGTATCATAATGCCTTTTAATATTATATGCTTTGCAAACTGCAATAGACGATATATATCAGGCTTTTTTTTTACCCTTGAATAAAAAAATATTGTAACTCCCATTTTTCTTGAAAACTACGATGTTCTTCAATTAATCGTTTTTTACTTATACTGGTTGCAGGTTATGACATTATTTTTTGTAAATTCTTTATTAATTATAAAGAAAACACTACACTTTCTTAGAACTTGAAAATTGCTAACTGCTAGTCTCAGATTGGTGTGGCCAGCTGATAATATAGCTGCCTACGGAGACTTGTTCGGTAAAATTCGATATTTTTGCAGTGGTGTAAACAAGATTTTTTGAAATGACAAATTGAACATTATTTCCTTTAGAAATTGCAAAGTAGTTTAGTTTATAAAACAATCTTAAGTGGAAATGTTAATTTTTTAAATATGTATATTTAATTCGGTGTTGTCAAAAGTTAAATAACTATATCAGTTACAAAGTTTGGTGGGCTGCATGTTACTTGTCGGCGGACTGCGTGTTTGACATGCCTGGGTTAAATCTTTGATACCTGATGAGGTGCTTTTTCAAGTCTGTAACAGAGTTGGGGTTTTGTTTTATAATGAGTGATGTAAATTGTTTGCTATTTACTTTCATGTGTCACTTCCATATTTGAGCATCTCAGGTTGCATATAATATGCTCCAGCTGCCACTACGTGCAATATTTGTTAATGAATTTGTTTTTCTTAAGTATTTCAATTTTTCCAGTAATTACCTAAGTAATTTTAATTAGAATTTTAATTCAAATTAAATTTACCTAAGTAAATTTAATTTGAATATCCTTATCAGGTCTTATCACATTTATTGCAATGGCTCATTTGTTGCAATTGTTCTTCCATTTGCAAGCTTTCATGACCTATATACATTGATTTATTTTCTTTATAATCTTCCCAAATTTCCCCATTACTTGTTAGCTCCTTTTACACATCTTAGCTCTCCTACATTTTTTTGATATTTTTCTGTCTTTTCAGACAACTGCACTATATGCTGTCTTAATTCGCTTTATGTAATAAGATTTTGCCACATGTTAAGGATCGCATTATGCAGAAAAACCTGATAGCAAAATTGGAGGTGTTAATTTGAGCTCTTTATGCAAATGTTATACTCTGTAGTATTCCATGAATTGAATAACTGCTATAATAAATTTGGTATGAATATTAGCAATAAAAAGAGTGAAAATAGGCTGAAACATCAACTGCATCCTGAAGATGGTGAATTAATTATGTAAATAGACAACAGAATAGCAAAGCTCATATTTTAACAAGTCAGTTGAATAAATTTACATGGAATAAGAGAGAAATTAGTCAAAACACTAAACTAGCTGTATTGAAGGCAGTGTTCAAATCAATTTTAACTTATGGATCTGAGAGCTTGATTAGAAATGAAACACTGGGGGACCACAGATATGAGAATTCTGAGAAAGATTAGGATCTTTCTCAGAATTCTCATATCGCATTCAAAATAATGATGATAGGGAAGAATTTTCCATTGTTTAGTATTCAGAAATCTGTTTAGAGAGCTAATCTGGTGGTATGGTTGCTTAAACAGATTGGATGAGGAAAGAGTAACAAATTAAGTGTGCTTTGCCAGGTTTGCAGGGAAAAGACTTGAAGGAAGACCAAAATGTAGTTGGATTGATACAGTAAAAAATACCTTAGAAGACCAAAATATAAGATCTAATAATGTTGTAATCTTGACAGATAACAGATTAATTTGGGGGAAACTTGTTGAGGAAGTTAATAATGATATCACTTTTTTATGTTGTACTATTGTAATGTCCTGTACATCCCCTGAGGATGCACATCAGGAATTTGACGATGCTTGATGATTTTGCCATAAAGTCTAAATTTAGTTGTTTTCAAACCTTTCACTTATAATAGTTGTATATTTTAATTGGCATTTCACATCTTCATGCTATTCAACTTGAATTCTTTTAAGTGTGATATGTATTAGGTGAGTTCTGCAAAATGGGAAAGGCTCTTATTTTGTCCATCCATCTATACGTAAGTTATTCTGGAACTCTTGCTGAAACGTGCTTCATTAAAATTTAGAATCCTTGCAAAAATTAATCCATTCTTTGTTTGTCAGACCATTTGCAAGGGTATGAATGGGCAAAGATATCAAATTATAAATTGTAATAACACTCTTTGTGGATGGAAGTTAATAAAGTTTGGGATTTTAGGATGTACAGTGGGTACTTACTAATTTCACACTTTATACTTTCATTTGAATATGTAATGGCCAGATGATTGATGGCAATAATTATATGATACCATAGTCTGATCCATTAGTTCTGCTATCCCACATAATTTTCTGAGAGGAAGTTGACCATATAAAATGGTCTGATGCAAAAGAACAAAGTATATTATTTGAAATTGTCATCTAATATCAATAAGGAATTAAGAATGCATTTTTATATTTGCAGTGCTCAGCTGCCTGATGCTTTACCTAATGAATGCTGTCATTTGAGCAGGTGAGTTTTTTTTCTTCCGTTTCTACTACTTGTAAATTAGTTTATTTGTTGTGTTTTAATCCATGGTGTAAATTTATATCACAGAATTTTTTCAACTAGTAAAATAGTCTTCTGTTTCATAGAATTACCTTGATTTTCATTGAACTCAGGTTAAAGCCAGAGGACTGTAAATTAAGTGAGCTTTACCAGTGATTTTTATTTATTGAGGAAAATTAACTTGGCAATCTAAAAAAAAAAAGCTTTTTCTTTAGTGTTTATATATATCTCAGGTGTATCTGTAGCAGAATGGTTGAATATTCAGGGTTTCTTTCAATTAAGGAAATGGATGCTGTTTTATTTTACTGCTCTAAGCAATTAAGGATTTGATTGTATACATTTTAAATGGCTGGTGGTTATAGTCCTTTAGGAAAACTTACAAAGAACAAAAGTAGTAGAGGAATAAAACAGGAGAAGTTGGTTCAGTATGTTTGAAGCTCTACTGTGTAGATGTTGATGAGCTGCCATTTCCATGTGTTTAGAAGAAAGTGGATAATTTGTGGTAGCCAATTCAGGTACTTTAATGAAGCAACATCCATGAAAAATGCTTGTTGAAAAGGTATAATGCAGAAGAGCAACCATGAGAAAGCAGATGGAATCATCTTTTAAGCAGGTTTCTTTTCCGAATAATATCAAGCATTCCCTTAGAGGTTCTTGATGAAGAAAATATTGATTGATTCAGCCAGATAGGTATGTAGTGAAGTTGTCTCAAGGATAGAAAAATCAGAACTCCCCCATGGTGAACACAGGAAGTTAAAGAGGTAGTGAAGGAAAAGAAGAAAGCATATCAAAAAGTTCCTGGCAAATAAGTCAGCTTGTGCTCTAAGAGAATACAGAGACAAATATAAGAAAGCTAAACGCTATGTAAAACTAGCTAACAAAAGGTCATGGGAAGACTTTGGTAAGAGCATAGAAAATAAATATCAGGAAGGTGGCAAGATATTCTGGAGGTTGTTGAAGAAGCTCAGAAATGGAGGAAAGAGTGCTTTGAAAGGAATTAGAGATGATAAAGGTGACATGAAAACTGGAGAAAAAGATATCCTTGATGCGTGGAGTAATTACTTTGAAAAATTGTAAATGAAACAAGCAGTGATGACAGCACAGTGGTAAAAAACACTTAACAGACATAATCAGGCATACATATCCATACAAGTAGAAAAAGTCATTAAAAGCCTGAAATGTGGAAAAGCAAGTGGAGTAGATGATATTCGACCAGAAATGCTCAAGTATGGAGGTATAAAAGTCTTACAGTGGCTACACTGCTTGGTTCAGAAGGCCTGGACAGGGGAATGAATTCCAGATGGAGTAGACTTCTCATATACCCATATATAAAAAGAGAAATAAAACTGAATGTAAGAATTACAGAGGCATTTCATTACTGAGTTTCCTGGTAAGATTTATGCAAGGTATACTCGAGAAATGGTTGAGAACAATTGTGGAAGGGAAGAACAAGCTGGATTCGGGCCAAATAGAGGCTGTCAGGATCAGATTTCACTTTATGACAAATAGTTGAGAAATTGTAAAAAACTTGATGTTATGAAAATTAATAAAATCTCTAGTACATTGATTTTTACTGTAGGAACACACCTTAAAAACCTTGTATATAATGTATTAAGGATAGAAAAATCAGAACTCCCCATGGTGAACACAGGAAGTTAAAGAGGTAGTGAAGGAAAAGAAGAAAGCATATCAAAAAGTTCCTGGCAAATAAGTCAGCTTGTGCTCTAAGAGAATATGTTTTGTATGTTTAAACTTTGTATAAAGATAAATAAGTCCAAAGGGAATTAACTCATTCGTTGTTTAAGAGCAGAAGTAGGATGTTTGAAACCAAGGGTAGAGTCTGTAAGTCGGCAGTTCCTTTTGAAACGTATTTACGAGTCCTGTAGTAGGTGTCCTTCAAGATCAGTATTGAAATGGGATGGCCTCCATCAGTCGGAAAGTCCCTTAGGCCACGTATCTGGATTAAGGACATCAAAGGGGAAGAATAGGATTTGTCGGTGAAAGTTCGAGAACTGCCAGTCACGTGCTGTTGTACGCGGTTCTTGTAACTACGCACAAGACATATTCGGGGAAATTTGAGGTCCAATAAACTTAACCCAAAGTGCAGGGGTATTGAGAATATAAGGTTTGGAATTTTGTTGAGAAGGGCTTCCTGTTTTCATCTTGCATGATCTGTCCACAAGAGGTCGAGAAGGAGAGGTGTTGATTAGTTCTGGAGGGGAAAGACGGAGTTCCGTCCATGAAGGGAGTTTACAGTCCGAAGCCAAGGATAAACTGGAGATTACAGTCTAAGGGGAAATCTTGCCGTATTGGTTCATGCCTTGCCGCTCTGAGTACGTGCATGCCCACCAACCTACACAGTTTCTCGCCGGTCAGTTCAAGACGGCAGAGGAAACCTATCCAGTATCCCGATGGCTGATGCGATCCTTCAGTAGTGCCCTGTGACTCCCATCAAGCCAAAGAAGAAAACACAGAATGGAGAAGAAGCCCCGGAAAAGGAAAAGAAACAAGGAGGGAAGGTGCATGCAAGACAGTCAGAGACCCACGTGAGTCTCTGAATGTTAATTACTGTGTTTTATGTTTGTGATTTAAGAGAATTCACCTCAAGGAACTGCTGAACTATTTAATATAGAAAAATAGTGGTTTAAGGTACATGAAACACTCGTAAATTTGTGAAAAAATTATTGAGTTTAACGTGAGCATAGTTAATTTCCCTAAGAAAGATTGGGCTAATTAAGATTTCCTTTGATTAATGTGTGTTAATTAATTGCTGATTATCACATCTTAGAGCTGTTTTAACCAAAGGGAATGTGATTATCAGTCAATTAACTAAGTTTTAAGATGAAAATCTAAGAGTCATATAATGTGTGTGTGTGGTGCATGATTGATGACTAATTACGATTGTTAATGCGCACCTAGAAATTTCTTGTTCTGTGTGAATAATATTTAGTATTTGTGATATAGGATGTATTATCTGAGATTTAATTAGAGAAAAAATAAGAGTTCACTAAGAATTACATTTGAGTAATTATTCAAGATTAATGAATTTCTTGTGTGAATGAAGTTTTGATTTCATGTATTGTATAGTAACTCTTAGTTCAGTAATTAAATTTTATTTATATATTAGTACATAATGGTTTGGTCTCATTTTCTTGTCTTTTGCAATGCACTGATTAAAAAAATAAAAATCGAACGTAAGCGGGAAACGTTGATATAAATAGTAAGTGAGATAAGGGCCAGGACTGCAAAGCAAATTGATAACTTGGGGATGATAAAGAGATTTTGTTGTAAAAGATTTAATAACCTACTGGAAGTACTATATTTCTTGCACCATATCGAGGCATGGATGGCTCAGTCATAAATCGAAATAAATATTTCCATTGCTCTCGGGTAGAAGGAGTATAGAATACAGAAGGTAGGAATCTAGAGTATAAAAAGGGGAACGTATAAAATTAAGTGACGATATATTACACTGTCGCAGCATCACCTGGATATATATATAAGAAAAGCATCCCAGGATAATAATGGAAAACAAGAAACAAGTAATTAACGAGAATAAACAGTCCCCCTCCCCCTTATTTTTACAAAATCATGGAAATATAACAAAATTTGTATTTAAGTTTTGGAGATCTGGAAAAGGCATATGATAAGGTGTGAGCGAGAAGCTATTCAAAATGCTATAGTTGTATGAGTTGTTAGTCTGCAGTTAGAATTGAAGGAAGTCAAGTACAGGAAGATGGTTTAATGTTAAATCTGGTGTCAGACAAGGATGTACATTATCCCCTCTGTTATTCATTATCTATATGGATCACATTATGAAGGACAGTGATATTAAACCTGATATCAAAATTAGAGATGTTAATGTCAGCTCTTTGCTTTATGTGGACAGTATTATACTTCTAAATAAATCTGCTACAAGTCTGCAAGATTCCCTCACTAAATTGAATAACTGTTGTAAGAAATTTGGTATGAAAATTAGCAATAACAAGACAGACAATGAAAATAGGCAGAAACATTGAAAATATCAACTACATTGTGAATGGAGAACCTATAGAACAAGTAAAACATTTCAGCTACTTAAGACCATAGATATAAGAGTCCTGTGAAAGATTAGAGGCATGACCAGATGGCATCATATTAAAAATGAGGATATTAGGAAAGAACTTGACATTGTTAGCATCCAGGAATGTGTTAGTAGAGCTAATCTCAGGTAGTATGATCACTTCAACAGATTGGGAGAGGAAAGATTAGCAAAACAAGTGTTCTCTGCCATGTTGGCAGGAAAAGACCTAGATATAGGTGAATTGATACAGTAAAAAGTGTTTTAGGAGACAGAAATATAAGATCTGAAAACGTAGGAGTCTCTACAGGTAACAGATTGATTTGGAGAAAAATTGTAGATTGGAAGTTAGTAATGATGTAAGTTTTTTATGTAGTACTATGATATCATGTACACCCCTTGAGGGCATATGTCAGGAATTTGATGATTTATTATGAACAAATTCAGTGATATGAAATTTTCTGACATACATTGTTATGTTGTGCATGCTGTGCATGTTTGCTTTCACATTTCAAGTTTTGCTAGCTTTAGTCAGGATATGTTGCGATAAGTTGATGCTGAGGTGTACATTTAATTGGATTGGATCCCATACATCGAAATATACATATATTTAAAAATAAATCAACTTATCAGAATATATCTTGGTTGTAAAAGTAAACAAGCACGTACAGTATACTCAACAATAACATGTCAGAGATCATTGGATTTATATATACTCAGATAGTTACTACCTTGTTTATCTTTTGGCTGTTTCTTTTAGTTCTTCTTTAGTACATCTTAAGACCTTTTTAATTAAAGGAATTATTAGATCTTATTCTTATTTTAAAATTTCTTTCTTCCACTTGTTTGTTTTTCCAGTCCTATCTCTATGTTGATGTTTATTATGAATTACTCTATTTATGAGGAAGAGATTAATTCGATCAAGGTGATTCCTGATATCTTGATTCACGTATATGCAAGCTTGATTGGGCACGCACAACGATGCTGCAAGGCTGAATTTCGTTGCGTGAAATGTGGTGGCAAACACGCCATCATCAATCCACTACTTCATGAAGGCTTTTCCAAGATGACTCCATGACTGTCTGTCAATGGCTTTTCTTCCTCATTTGAATCCTTAAAATTTGATTTCATTAATCCACTCTGATTTTTGTTGCTATCACGGTCGTATTTCCTCCTTTGAATTCAATCCACTACTTTTGTCCATTGTTGATCTTTACTTTGAGCAGTATGTCCAGTTCAGGTTTCTTTGTAATAAACTTAGAGAAACTACTCACACTCTGTACCAAAGTTTCTTATCCATCTATTCCTTTTGTGACGAAAGTGTGTGTGTGTGTGTGTATATATATATATATGTGCATACAAACATATAACAGAGTGAAATTTCAGTTCTGTGCATAAAGAGAAAGATTAAAGCAAAGGAAGTATAAAAATTACAATGAATTTGGTTGGACATAAAAAACAAGCAACTTTTGGAATGCAGCATACTTCAACGAACAAGAAAAAACATTTTTCTTTTATACTATCTCAAAACATGTATGGCTGTACTATCAAAAGAAGTATTCAATGCCTCTTTGAAAAGTTTAGATCAACGTGATTTAGAATAGGTTGATTCACAAAGAGCTTGAATGTAATTAGTCACTACTTTTAAAACTCTTTGATACCACTTGCAGTGGAAAAGTTTCTACTTTGACACAAAAAAAAAAAGATCAGTACATAGCAAGTGCAGAAGGGAATTAAACATTCTTCATATATTATATTCCATTTCTTCAGGTTCAAATCTGTCTCTGATGTGTGTGTTCTTTACTTTAAACTGTATAACAGATCAGATCATAGAAAGCACTTGCTAATGGCTGCACATCTGCAGGTGAATTTTTGAATACTTTCTGTTTCTGGTCTTATGCAAAAGCACATGAGTCTTACGTTTTGATACCAGCCTAGAGTAGGCTTCAAAAATAAAATCCGTGCCGACTATCTCATGGGATCAAGTACATGCTATCACTTATTAGGAAAATATATAACAAATATTAATCTGTCACTCATCCATTCGACACATGCATCAAAGAATGCATATAGGCTGTTGGGATTACATTATACTATATTTTCATATCACATTGGAACACTTTCCTAGGTATACTTACTTACTTTTGTTTTTCATTGCAAATGCAAATATTTCTTGAAACACACTGTCTGTACCAGCAGCTCTTCAAAATATTATTATTATTAACATCTGACCTCCATGGAGTCAGAGACTTATCATGGGAGGTACACGTTATTGCACACAGTGCTCATCCAACTGTGCCTGAAACTGATACAATGTGTCTACATTCACAACACACTAATGCAATGCATTCCGCTCGCCAACCACTCTCCATGCAAAGAACCTGGTCCTCACTGCTTTGCTGACACCCTCCTTATAATATAGTTTCCAGCGATGGCCTCTTATTCTTCCTCCCTCTCTCATTCTATGAAAAACCTCAACCGGAAAACAACCCCTGACTAGCTTATGTCTCCATCGTATCTCTCCTCTTCCTCCTGTTTATGAGGCTTTGCAATTGCAGTTTACACTCCTTTAATCTGTCCTCATACTCTACATTCCAAAGACAACTGATTACTTTTATGAATCTTCTCTGGACCCTTTCCAACATATCCTCGTCACCATGAAAACAGAGTAACCAAATCTGTGCACAATAACCCGTATGAGGCCTGATCATGGTCTTTATACAGTGGCATCATAACCTCTTTATTTCTGCATGGCAGGGTCCTCTGCATCATTGCCATTAATCTGATGTGACGTTTTCATAACTTGTGCAATGTGGCCCCTGAATTTCTAGTCCTTGTCCACCATCCCTCCCAGATCTCTCACCTCCTCTACTTCCTTTAAAGTTTCCCCACCAAGTGTATACTTGACAACATTGAACTGACAGTTCCACTTACCTGCCTCTTGGTGCAATCTGTTCAAGTCCTACTGTAAAGCCATAACATCTGCTTCACTGCGTTGCTCTCCCCAATGCAACTAGTGATATGTATCTGCAAACAGCTGCATATCACTAGTTAAACCCACCTCAATATCATTAACATACAAATTGAACAACAATGGTCCTAAAACTTACCCCTGCAGTACGCCACTAGTGACCTTCCTCTTTTGGGATACTGTACCCCCATATACAACTTTTTGATACCTGTATGACAGCCAGTCACTTATCCAACTGAGAAGCCTGTTATTCAATTCCATCTGTTACAAATTATTTAATAGCTTGTTTTGCTGTCTATCAAAAGCTTTTGCGAATAACCAGATATGCTGTAGATATGTATTTTGATTATTTATTTTGTCGAACTGCGCCATTTGTAATTGTCTTTGTGTTCTAGTTACTCTTATCATTATTGAATCCCCCCCCCCCCCCCCTTACATTGATATCTGTCTGCTTGAGTTTATGTTAAATTCCTTCAGAGATGGTAACCTCTATCCTTGCCTAAAATGTTCTAATCTTAAAACTCACGTCTGATACTATTACTTGACCTTAGTCCGCTTATCCCAAATTCTCAATATCATAAGGTATACCCTTATACATGCTAGGGTCGTAAAATAAGGGAAAAACCTCTAGTTAAGGGCAAATCCTCAATTTAGATTGCTAATGCTCATGTTTAGTAGTCCTTGGAAAATTTATATTGAACGACTGCTCCATCAAGGACTATGTAAATTTTATATTCTTTACAAACATGAGAATTTATCTACTAAGCACATATAAGAGCCCTTTATTTATTAATCTCAAGCAACTCTGAATTGTACATTCATGGTGGTGGTTACTTTACCTTGGTCACACAGGTCCGATTAGTTTTTTTGTGAGACAGTCCATTGGTTAACAAAGATCAGGCAGCTATCTACAAGACAAAACATGTTTATTTTAACTAAGACAAATATTTTACAAACAGCAATGGGCATATCACGTGCTTGAATCGCAATTTATGAAGCAAAGCTAATCACTTGAGACATTAAACAAAGAAATCTCACACTAAATTTATTTATCGTGTGTAAGTCCTTTAGCACGCATAGCCTTGCAGTCAATTTTATAAAATTTAAGACAAATTATGTGTAACACTATCTATGCATTAGTTAACACAAGCAGTATGCAAACTTATACCATTCTTTTATGCACATAAACTAACGCTTGGCTCTAACTTCTATGCTATGTAATACAATTGATTCAACAGGACTTAGCATCGATTATCTACACAAACAATCTTGGACGTTAACATAGAGCAATCTACTTACTAGCTCTCAGTATCTTATAAAGTCCTATGGTTTTCAAGGGGCATGGGTGAGTTCAGCTGGGGTTCCTTCCTCATTCTTGCAAAATGGCTGCGGTCGGGTTCTATTCGATGGTTGTCATCTTGCAAGTTCTCTCCCTTGGAAAAGTAATATAGTTCTTCGGCGATGTTAGGAACTGCTTAGGTTGCAACATATCAGCATGCACGTGGATCGGTACTTTTGTCAAAGAACATCTCAGACGGTTCCTTTGAATATGGCCTCTCCTTACTTCCCCCCCATTGCACTGGCGGTTCCCCTACCAGCAAACTTCCTAAGATCTCCCGGACAACTTCTCAAGAGGCTCCCTGCTCTCCTCCTCCCAAGACTCCAGAAAAAAATTAGAAAAAAGCCTCTTCGCTTTCCATCCACAGCCTTTTATATCATTCGACGTCCCTTGTCTTACCATCCAAGCTTCCCGGATTTTCCGGAAGCACCCTGACGTCACCTACGCTTACTTTAGGTCTTGGCAGAAAAACTCCCATATTTCAGTGACCTTAGAGATTATTGTTCACCTCCAGTTCACTAGCATAATCCTGTCTAATCCTTTTAGTTACGTATACTTGTAGTTTACGTAAAACGTAAACTTGATATAGGTGAAAAAATTCTTTATTTCACCATAAGAGATTTTACAATGCCACATTATTATTATTATTAAGAGAGACTTTCAGGGAGTCAGGAACTCATTGAGGGAGGCCATACTATATGCACCAGTTGTCAGAATTTATTCATGCAACTTGCACACACAACATTCAATGGTAATCCATTCCAATCACCCACCACTCTATAAGAGAAAAATCTAACACTAACACCCTTCTTGACAGCATTCATTTTCCAGTTCCATGGATGTCCTTGCATCCTTTTCCCACCCTCCATAAAATGAAAAATTCCATCTACTGAATTTGTGTATAACCCTTTTAGAAGTTTGTAAACCTCAATCCTATCATCCTTCCTTCTCCTATTTGCTAGTGCCTGCAGCCTACAAATTCTCAGTCTATCTTCATAACCTGTATTCCACAATCCTGATATTTTGACACCCTCCTTTGCACTATTTCCACTATCAGAATTAATACGGAAGAATCTGGAGACCAGACCTGTGTGCAATAGTCCAAGTGCGATCTTATCAAGGCCTTGTAAAGAGGCAAAATGACTTCTTTATCTTCGCATGTCAAGGTTCATTTCAACATTGACGTTATTCTATGAGTTGTATATGAGGGTGGTCCGAAAAGTTCTCGGCCATAGATGGCAACACTATTGGCACGATTTTTTTTCCCCTAAGTTGGTACATCTGTCATAAGCATCCATGTGAAATTGCAAGTCATTCTATCAAGTAATTTGTTTTATACAGCTGTCTGAAGCAAAAGTGTTGTCTGTATCTATCCCTTGAAATTAATAAAATTCAGTATCATGCGGTTATAAAATTCTTTGTAAAAGAAGGTTTAACGGCAAAAGAAATTCATTCGACTTTCATAAAAGTTTATGGGCACTCTTCTGCTTCGTTTTCGACAATTAAGAAATGGGCTGCCGAGTTTAAACTACTAACCTTGAAGATGATCCATGTGAAGATGTGAATAACGTCGAAAAAGTGTAACAACACCAGAAATCATTGATCAAGTGCATGATGTGGTATTGGATGACCGGTGAGTCAACATGCATGAGAGTGCTGAGACTATAGGCATTTCAAAAGAACATGTAAGATATATTTTGCATGAAGAATTGCAAATGAAAAAGCTTTGTGTAAGATGGGTGCTGCGCTTGCTCACAGCAGATCAAAAACAAACTCGCATGAAAATCTCTGAACAGTGCTTGACAAGAATAAAACTGATTTTGTGTATTGATTTATTACTTTGGATACGAGTTGGATTTACCATTTGAAATGATGAAAAAATTCAGCAGTCAAAACAGTGGACAGAAGCCAGTTGTTCAGCACCGAAGACGACAAAGCTGGTTCCATCAGCAGGAACGGTCATGGCATCTGTGTTTTGGAAAATGCTAAAGGCATTTTGTTAATTATCTTGAAAAGGGTAAAACAATAACCGGGGGAATATTATTCTGATCTTTTTAACTAGACTAGACGAAAAAATTCATGAGAAAAGATCTGGTTTGCAGAAGAAAAAAAATCATCTTTCATCATGTTGTGGACATGTACCTGCCCACAAAGGTGTTTTGGCAATGGGAAAATTAAAGGATCTGCACTATGAATTGTTGGAACATCCACCCTATTCCCCAGATTTGGCTCTCTCTGATTTCCATCTCTTTCCAAAACGAAATCTCTTCCTTGCTGGTCAGCGTTTTTCCGAATCAAGAAGTGATTGCAGCTGTAGAGGGGTATTTTGCAGATCTTAACTGAGAACCACTACAGGGGTGGGATAATGGCACTGAAAAAGTGCCATTATGTATTAGCCTTAAGGGAGATTATGTTGAAAAATAAAAATAATTTTGAAATTATAAATTCGTTTTTTTATTGTCAGGACGAGAACTTTTCAGACCACCCTTGTATACAATATGTCCATTGAACTTCAACTTCCTGTTTACTAAATTTCCAAGATCCCTAGCCTCATCAATTTCTTCAAGCATAATCCCTCCAATATAATATGGGAGTGGATATCTAATCATACCAAAGTGCATGACCTTTACCCTTATCAAGTTTATATTTAAAAATATTTTATTAATTAATTTTATTTTAATTTATTTTGGATATCTATTAATGCAGATGGAGCTATTCTCCTGCAGCCAATAATATCATGCGTTTTCTGCTGAACCAATGTTCTCTTATGTGATTGATTTCCTATAATCGTATTCAAAATGGCTATGAAACAGTCAAAAATTCTACAAATAAAATATTGAAATTAATGTGATTCCATTATTAATTTGTTACAATGAATTCTTCCTCTTAAGTCTTGGACTTTTAGTTCAGTTCTATTGGTACCTTATGTAAGCAAGTGATAAAGAAGAAAGAGCCTATTGATACTGTTGATTTCCTATAATCGTATTCAAAATGGCTATGAAGCAGCCAAAAAATCTACAAATAAAATATTGAAATTAATGTGATTCCATTATTAATTTGTTACAATAAATTCTTCCTCTTAAGTCTTGGACTTTTAGTTCAGTTCTATTGGTACCTTATGTAAGCAAGTGATAAAGAAGAAAGAGCCTATTGATACTTTTCTTGAAGTTGTATTCATGTTTGCTTGTTTGACTGGCTGGTTTGCTTGCTTTCCAGAAGGAAAAGCTGTCATAAAGATTCTTCATGTTCTAGGCTGCATAAAAACTCAGTTCTTCATCCAAGGACATTGTCGGTGTAAGTTTTTTTTTTTTTGGGGGGGGGGGGGGGCCTTGATTCCAGCAAGAATTATCAGTTATGTGTTAGATAGGTATTTGGATTAGGAGAGTAGAAACAGTAATCGGGTTTTGGAAAAGGGTAGAAATCATGACTTGTTGTATTAAACATTGTTTTTTTTTTTTTTTTTTGCTTGATTTGTTTTCCATAGAAAAGGACAGTTGGATAAGCTTAGTCTGAGTAAAGAAGAGAACTTCCACAATATACTTGGAAGGAGAACTGGTTAGGGAATAGGTTAAAAGTGTTGGATTGGATTGTGAGGATTATCTGGTAGCCTGCATGGTATATGCATGGGCAGTTTGTCTTCATTGCAGACTGCAGATTCCTTGTCATTTCTTCCAGCTGGCCTAGTGGAATTTAAAAACAAAAGCCTGTGTGAGTTGTTGATGTCCATAAAGATGAAATTGCGTTATGTGTAATTGGACTACAGATGGCAGCAGTTCAACAAAATGCTTGATATATTTTTATGTCATGCAAAATTTCAGGCAGTGATTTATGTGAAACAGGAATTTTGATGAATATCTGGTTAATTTTTATGATTATGAATATACCAGGCAGTGGTATAATCAATTTAATGAAATTGACATTGTTCAGAAACATACTACAAAATGCTAGAGATCTTGAGATACCCACTTCCTGAATAAGGTTGTTTAGGAAGTAAAAGATTAGCTTCCTGGCAACCTGATGGTTCTGACATCAAGATTTATAAACAAAATTATAGATGCTGTCAATGAAGTTACTCTGGAATTGGAATGCACCTACTACTAGCTGAAGGTTAATTATATTCTGAGTCACACATGGAACTTATATTGAACTTTTTCACTATAAGTTAGAATGTGAAATTATTTTTCACATTCTAAGCAGTCATTAACCATATGTAAATGGCTGCTTACCGTAAAGGAAAGTTTGCAGTAAATATCTGTATTCGATTTACTAAGGCTCTTTAGTGAAAATTCTGTATCTCTTACTTTTGGATAGCTGCCTGAATCATAACACACAAGCAGATTTTACGTTGTCATATGGCCATGAAGCTTTTAATACATGTATCTAGTTTCCAGTCTTCCATTTATATTTTTTATGTTGTTTTGTCTTAGAAACTATGTACATTTTTTAAATGTTTTAACATTTATATATTACACTGGACATGGCACATTATATAGTCACAGTAGCTCATGTGTCATTAAAAAATAAACTCAGTGTATATATGTATGGATTTTTATGTGCAACTTCTTTTTTCAGGCAGTAACATTTTTCCCAGGCTGCTTCAAAACTCAAGAAGCTGGCAGGTTGTCTGTAAACTGAAATTTTTCTTTAGTGCTATTCCCTTGCTCCACTTTCATAACCTAGTAGTTAAAATGCCACTACCAAGTCGAGCACGGGTCTATGCTGATGTGAATTCTCACAGGCCTAGAGAATATTGGGATTATGAATCTCATGTGGTTGAATGGGGGTAAGTTAAATATTTAATTTTATATCATTTTGATATACTGTTTATTGTACTTTTTTGTTTCATAATTTTAGACCCATCCCATCTTCCCTTTTGTGTTAAACTCAGTCAGGACAAATAGCTTGACTTTTTAGAAACCTGCTTATGATAGCATGGTTAATCCTGTCTTCTGTGTCAGTAAACTGGACTTCTGACCTGTTTGCTTGTTTTGTGGGAAGAAAAATTGCTACCTCCCTATGAAACAGTACCTTCTCTTAGAAAGCTTTCATTAAGGTTCTTCACGTCTTAGATGGAATTTGAATCCAGGTCTTTCCAGCTAAAGGATAGCATCAGTACTGATTATGCTACTGAGGCCTTACTCTAGAAAATAAATTCATCATACTGCATTTAGAATGGAATATTTTTTATTTTATTTTATTCTTTTTTGTGTGGTTGCTTGGTTGGTCCACTTTTTGTTTACTGGTCGAACATTTTTCAAAGCATCTTGCAAAATATTCCATTATTTGTCTGTAGAGTAGGTTTTTCTACATTATCCCATACGTTTTGTATGTTTCCCATGCATTTCACCAGCCAGATTAGTTAAATATTTGCTCTGTAACCAATGAGTTGCATTGGTTACAGACATTCAAACCTGTTGTCGGAACTGATGTTTGTAATTAAGAATTAATAGCACGTTAGCACAAGAATATTTTAATATTTGCCAAATATTTAAGTCTGAAATTAACAGACTATCATCAGTTGCTTGGAATACAAACAATTGATCATTCAAAAGTAGATGAGCTAAGCACTAAAGAGAGGTAAATTTCATCGGAGTGATGAATAAATTATAGGTATTAATTCACAATTTCATAACAATCTTAATTTATAAATTCAATTAAAGATAACATTAGACTAATGTTAGAATTAGGTCTCAATTGGGGAGAAAAAAAAAACATGTGTTATCCAGATTAAACACTTCCATATTTTTGACAAGGATAGAAAATCATTTCAATTCAAGTTAGGGAGTTGAATGTTGACCATAGAATGTTGTGGCTTGTCTCTATCCTATATTGTGCCAATCCAGACTTATTGGATTTGTTGTGAAGAATGTACTATTGATGTTCTTGTATTCTTTTTTCTATAGAGCGTCTGTTTTGTCCAAAGTATGACAGATTGCAGTCGCACGGAACTTGATATACACCAGGCAGTGACATAGTTGAGCGTTTATCTTTAAAAGAGGGGAAATAGGTGGATATTTTATTAATAGGGTTATTGAGTGGTTAAATCATATTTCTTTAGAATTCTTGAAATTGGTTCCAAAATTCCGGAAATATATGGAATTGGAACTCAATGTATTGATTCTTTGTGGTTCTGGATTGAATTGTAGGAATTGAACAGATGTGTAGTCTTTTCGGAGAACCCATTTAATTTCATGTAATGTTTGATAGTTGAAAGTTCTTTCTGTAATTCTGGGGAGTTGAGCAATTAGTTCTAGCTCTCTGAATTAAACATTTTATGATTCCTGTTTTTTGATAAGGATGATGGGCAGATTGTTTAAGAATGTAACATCCAGTAAAAGTGGGTTTTCTGTAAACTGTTGTTGTCAGAATACCTGAAGGTGAGTGGATGAGAAGGATGTCTAAAAAGGACAACTTGTCCTTTTCAATCTCCATGGTAAACCTGATACGAGGGTGTAAAGAATTGATTTTCGCCAAAAAGGAAGGTAAGGAATCTCTGTTTGTGAGGCCACACTGAATAAATGTCTACATATCTAACCCAAAAGGATGGTTGAGGGTATATTGATGAAAAAAGGATGTCTTCTAGATGTTCCATATGAAAGTTGGCTAGAGCAGGTGAAAGTGGATTTCCCATGGCCGTTCCTTCCACTTGGTTGTAGAATTTGTTTTAACACAAGAAACATCCAGAATGCATCACGAAATCAAATAATTTTACGATATCTTGTGGGAAGATGTCAGCAAGTACATGTAAAGTCTCTTTGAGAGGTACATTGGTAAATAGAGATTCTACATCGATCACTAAGTTGTAATGAGATATTTTTTAATTTAAGAAATCAGAAGAGTTTTTCAAAAAAAGAGCGTGATTTACCTATACGTGATTTCAATAATTTTGCTAAATATTTGGCTATGCGGTAAGTAGGAATCCAACCTTGGGTTCTGCCTATTGTCCCACAGAAGGTTTTACTAAGGTAGAAGTGGAGAAATTTTTTTGAGGATTTAGAGAAAGCAACTGACACAATGAAAAAGGCAAAGTTGGTTCTTTTTGGGGATCTAAATAGTAGGAAATGATTGTAAGACACACAAAAATATTTCAGGAAAATTTGGAGAAAAGAGCAAAGCTAATAATAATGGCAAAAAACCTGTTGGATTTCTGCTCAGGAACATGGACTGGTTATTACTAACACCATGTTCCAACATAAAAATGTGCACAAATTCACATGGAGAGAAGAGGCAAGGAATAAGAAAAGTTTCATTGACTATGTTATTGTTGACAGTGATGTTTTTCTCCCTTGTGCAGGACACTGGAGTGTACAGAGGATTTGAATTGGAAGTGATCACCATTTAGTCTTGAGCAGGATAAAATTGAATTTCATATTGAAAAGAATAACATGTGAGAAAATTTTAAAGCGAATAAAAGTTGAGCAGCTCTCAGATGTGAACTGTAGACTAAAATACACAAAGTTTATTGAAGAAAAAATGAAAGAGTTTGAGAACAGGAATCAAACCTTGGAGATTCAGTGGCAAATCCTGAAGAAAAGATTGATTTATTCAGCCAGAAAAGCATCTGGTGAGGTTGTCTGCAAAGATAGAAAAATTAGAACTCCATGGTGGACACAGGAAGTTAAAGAGGCGGTGAAGGAAAAGAAGAAAGCATATCAAAAGTTCCTGGCAGATAAGTCTTGTGCTCTTAGAGAATACAGAGACAAATGTAGGAAAGTTAAACAATGTGTAAAACTAGCTAAACAAAAGTCATGGGAAGACTTGGGTAAGAACATAGAAAATAAATATCAAGAAGGTGGCAAGATATTCTGGAGGTTGTTGAAGAAGCTCAGAAATGGAAGAAAGAGTGCTGTGAAAGGAATTAGAGATGATAAAGGTGACATGAAAACGGAAGAAAAAGATATCCTTGAAGTATGGAGTAATTGCTTCAAAAAATTGCTAAATGAAACAAGCAGTGATAAAAAGTGGTAAAAAACACTCAACAGGCATACAGTCAGAAATACATAGCCATACTTGAAGTAGAAAAGCCATCGAATGTTTGAAATGTGGAAAGGCAGGGAGTAGATGATATTCGTCCAGAAATGCTCAAGTATGGAGGTATAAAATTCTTACAGTGGCTGCACTGCATAGTTCAGAAGGCTTGGACTGAGTTATGAATTCCCAATGATTGGAGTAGAGCTCTCATAGTACCCATATATAAAAAGGGAAATAAAACTGAATGTGAGAATTGCAGAGGTATTTCCTTACTGAGTGTTTCTGGTAAGATTTATGCAAGTATACTGGAGAAACGGTTGAGAAGAATTGTGGAAGGAAAGCTTGGTGAAGAACAAGCTGGATTCAGGCCAAATAGAGGCTGTCAGGATCAGATCTTCACTTTACGACAAATAGTCGAGAAAGCATGGGAATATAACAAAGATCTATGTTTAAGTTTGTAGATCTGGAAAAGGCATATGACAAGGTGCCAAGAGAGAAGCTATTCAATATGCTACAGTTATATGGTGTCAATGGGGCATTGTATCAAGCAATACTTCGTCTTTATTTGAGTTGTCAGTCAGCATTTAGAATTGAAGGAAGTACAGGAAGATGGTTTAATGTTCAATCTGATGTGAGACAAGGATGTACATTATCCTCTCTGTTATTCATTATCTCTATGGATCACATTATGAAGGAATGTTATTAAACCAGATATCAAAATTGGAGATGTTAATCTCAGCTTTTTGCTTTATGCAGATGATGTTATACTTCTAAATAAATCTGCTACAAGTCTGCAAGATTCCCGGACTAAATTGAATAACTGTTGTAATAGATATGATATGAAGGTCAGCAATAACAAGACAATGAAAATAGGCAAAATCATTGAAAATGTCAACTGCGTTGTGAATGGAGACTGTGTGGAACGAATAAAAAAACATTTCAGTTATTTAGGCACAATTTTTAGTGAAGATGTTAAATTAAATATGGAAATAGACAACAGAATCAACAAAGCTGCTATGGTAGGATGTCAGTTGAATAAATTCATATAGAATGATAGAGAAATTAGTCAGAACACTAAATTAGCTGTATACAAGACGCTGTTTACTAATGGATCTGAGAGCTGGGTCAGAAGTAAAACACTTGATCAAAGACTAGAGACTGCAGATATGAGAGTCCTGAGAAAGATTATAGGCACGAACAGATGGCATCAATGGCAATATCATATTAAAAACGAGGATATTAGGAAAGAACTTGACATTGTTAGCATACTGGAATGCGTTAGCAGAGCTAACGCATTCCAGTATGCATTAGCAGAGCTAATCTCAGGTGGTATGGTCACTTGAACAGAATGGGAAAGAAAAGATTAACAAAACAAGTGTTCTCTGTCCGCTTCGCAGGAAAACGACCCAGAGGATATAGGTGAATTGATACAGAAAAAAGTGCCTTAGATGATAGAAATATAAAATCTGGTAATGTTGGGGTCTTGACATCTAACAGATTTATTTTGAAGAAAATTGTAGATATGCAGTTAGTAATGATGTAAATTTTTCATGTAGTACAGGTATCCCTCGATTAACGCGGTTAATTAATCCCTCAATGTTATCGCGTATATCAAAATCACGTTGATCAAATCTAATAATGGTAAAAATTACAATTCATTCATGATCGATTACTGTATTAATAAATCGTTTTGTAAGGTACTCTTTTAGGAAAGAGAAAAATGAAAGCAAAGTAAATGTTTAATAAATACTTGTACCTACATTATTTTTAATCAAAAGAAGGTATCAAGTGTTGTTTGAACATTTAGTTTTTTTCTTATTGGCATAAATTCTACGATAACAAGCAAAATGACTCACCAGACCCTGGCAAACATGCAATAAAACATAAAGAAAAAACACTGCAAATATAATACATGATGGTAGAAATTAAGTGGGTATTGAATCCAACATTAACATTATTTCATAGCGGAATATAGAAATTACAAGTTTCGTGCCAAATATATAGAAACTAAAAGTTTCGGCGGATGCAAGCATAAGCAACCGTATGGGCAACTAAAGTAGTAAAGGTGGAGTAAGCTTCAGTAGGATTTTCCATAATGTAAAGCACATCTCCTAGAGGACATGTATGATAAATACTGAAACCAACACTATTTCATAGCCGAATATATAGAAACTAAAAGTTTCGGCAGATGCAAGTATAAGCAACCTTATGGGCAATTCGTAGTAAAGGTGGAATAAGCCCCAGATCACTTTCCTTAGTATTTTCCATAATATAAAGCACATCTCCTAGAGGACATGTATGATAAATAAGCCTTTGGCTCTCTATTTCAGTAATACATGATGGTTTATTTATTTTCAGTTACAATCTAGAAATTATTGAACGAAGAATAATAAGAAAAAAACTAAACCATACTATACTGACATCGGAGGTCGTGGTATTTCTCATACAATTTACTGTCAAATATCACAAACCTTTACAGTATAACATGTGTTAAACCAAACTGACACCAAAAAACAGTGTGGAATATCACTCACATATGAATGCACAGTTACTCTTGACCTCCAAGCTATACATTGAATTGTGTAAGAATATATTAAACATGTTGCATGTATCTGTCAGATCAGCTGCGAGCTTTGCAGGGTTAAAGGCGCGTAATCAAAACTCTTGCTGCGTATATCAAGGGATTGCCGCAATTAATTTTGCAGCATTGATCAAATCCCGCGTTAAGCAAGGGCTACCTGTACTATCATATCCTGTACACCCCTTGAGGGTACATGGCAGAAATTTGATGATGATAAAATATTCTTGTGCTCACGTGTTGATAATTCTTAATTTCATCTCACAAGTGTCTCTCAAATCTTAAAGAAAATCACAAACTCATGTTTGTGATTTTCTTTAAGATTGTAGATGAAGTTCCATCTCTGGTATGAGACCACCAGCCTGTTAATTAGAGGCCCTGAAGCGTCCTGAAAAAGTTCGATGCTTGATGTCTGGAGCAAGCAACCATTGCTTTAAAGTACTTAGTGAGATAGTGCTTGAGTACAATGATTCCATATATAAACAAAACCAGGGATTATCCATGGACAGATTATCCTCTTTCTCCTGTTTTAGGAAATCTTTACATGGAACCACCTGAAAAAAAATATACATATAATCCTGGAAATATGGAAAAACTATGTTGATGATCTTAATCTTGACCTCCTTACCTACCAATATTCTTCTCTTCCACCCTTCTCTGTCCAAAGCAAGTTCTTTCATACACCAACAGCTTTATGGAAACAACTACCATGTTGTTTCCATAAAGCTGTTCCATAGTCAAACTTCAGTTTTATATAAACCAAAATAATCACCCAATGTTTTGACCTTCATATCATGTCATTATCTGGAGTATACACATATATAGAAAGAAACAAGCGACATTATAATCTATCTAGTATGCTAATGGTTGACCAAACAGTAATTTGGTCAACCATTAATACTATTGGCCTGACCTATGGTGGGAAAAAAAAAGTGATCAGGCTAGTATTATTATAGCTGTTAAAAGTTCACTACAGTTCTAAGAGCTTTTTAACATGTTAATTTTTGTCTTCCTCTGGGTCTTGTGTCCTCCATAGTGCTCTCATATCAAGGTGAGGAAATCTGTCTGGTTCCATTTGCACAATGTGGCCAAATGAAGAAAATTGATGCCTTTTAACTGTGTTAAGAATTGTTGAATTAGAGATTTCAAATTTTGTAGCACTTGTGCATTAGTGTTATGTTTTGTCCCAAATTCTGCCCCGTAGAAAGCCATTGGTAGTACTATACTTTTGTGTAATTTTATTTTTAATTATTGGAATTTTGTTTTTCCAAATTTTTTTAAGTTTATTCATCATTGACCATGCTATGGAGAGGTTTTATCATTGCTATGTCATTTAAATTTGAAGTCAAATATGCTCCTAGTTCATTGAAACATTAACTTGTTCTACAATTTCCTGATTAAGTGTCACCAGAATATTTTATGCACGTCTTTCAATTTTCATTATCTTAGTTTTACTTGAATTTATAATCATATAATTTTTGCAGATTTCTTGTAATTTTGCAAGCTAGTATTGGAAGTTAATTTATCTCTTATAACAGATTACAATTTAGATTTGTTATCTGTAATAATTATTATGTTATATGCTAAATAAGAATGTGGAGAATGGGCATCCTTGCATAACTCCTCATTTCATTGAAGTTTTTTAGTTGTGATATTTTAACATTTGTGTTCTGATAGTAGTTTGAAACAAATCTTAGTGTTCCAATGTTTGTTTTTCTTTGTTAATATTTAAATATGTTTTTCTCCAGTAACAGAATCAGATTCTTGTTTAAAATCCATGAAACAGCGATAGATCTCCCCCCCGTTGTCTCATGCAATTGTTGACTTTTTTTAAAATTAACTATTCATAAATGTTATTTAGGTGATTCTGTATAATTTTTAAAGAGCTTTTGTAAGAATAGCAAAGAAGAGTAATTGGCGTATAACTATTACTTATAGTATATGTTGATGAAAGAATCTGGTAAATTAAGTGTCTTTTCAAAACCAACTCATACTGACATTCCTACATCCTTTGTCCCCCATTACAGACCTCAAATATTGCATATCATTGGAATATTGAAAGCCAGAGCCTGTCATCTCATTACTTACAAGAAAGAACTAGCCAAAGAACTCCAATTTTTAAACACCATTTCTACAAATTCAAAGACCTTAGAAACCAACACAGTGATGAAGAAATCAGTTTTTAGGGTGATATTCTTCCAGGGTTTTTATTTTCAAATGTTTCCATGTAAAGATTTGCTAAAGCAGGAGAAGAGGATTGCCCTATGGATAACCCATCCATCACTGTTCATTAAATCCATAATATACAATCCACTAAAATATCTAGGAGTTTACTGAGTGTGGGGTGATTGCAAAACACCACATTACATACAGTTTTACAGCGGCTGCACTGCATAATTTAGAAGGCTGGGTCAGAGGGTTGAATTCCAGGTGATTGGAGTAGAGCTCTCATTGTAAGCATCTAAAAAAAGGGAAATAAAAATGAAGAATTATAGAGGAATTTCCCTACTGAAAATTCACTATTCATAGATTTGCTTGAATGATAAACACCAGATTTTGACTTGTGTACATTTTTTTATTTATACTATATGTTTCACTGTCTATATGGCTAACAGCATTATCAGGAGTTTTCCAACAGCAGTTAATAACTAAGTTGAGAAGGCTGGAACAATAATTTAATCACAAGTATCATTATGCATGTTGTGTGCAGTCACTACAGTGTTCTGTAGCGATCCTTGATGACTTCCTGATGTCGTGAATGATCAATCCTTGGTTTCTGTTTAGTGTACCTTTTGAGCAAATGACCTTGGAGGACTCCTTGAACAACTTGTTGAAGTAGTTTTCTTACTAAATAGGGCTTGGTAGATGTTTGAAAATTTACCATGTAATCTTTGAAGATGTGTGCTGCAAGTCTGCTGTTTTTCTTCCCTTTTGTTTTCATGCTGCCTTTATTTGGTGATTTCGAAACTTCTCCCAATCTGACCTACATAGTTTCTTTTCACAAGAACTCGGAATGTTGTATACACCCATATGTTTATAAAAATGGAATTAAAATTACAGTAGAAAAGAGCAGAAAATTACCATTCCTAGACATTCTTGTCATCGAAAACATTGCTGGAGGATTATCATTAGAAATCTATAGGAAAGAAACCACACAGGCAGATGCCTACAAACAAGTTCATTCCATCACCTCCAATGAAAACCTTGAAAAATAGAGCTTTAAACATACTAAAAAATTATGAATTCAAATGAAAAGAAGAACTTCGAATCCTATTTAATCTGTTCCTACAAAATGGATACTCAAAAAAAAGTGCTAAAGAAACTTATTTTTTTTTTTAACCATCCTCAGATAATCCACAAATTACAACTGCACGATATCCATCCCATACACTGCAATGCAACAAGAAAAATGGCCAAAATATTAAAGGCAGTCAACATCAGAACAGTCTTCAAACCAATCTACACTTTATGAAGCTTTCTGCGCTCCCCTAAAGACATACAAATGGTTTATAAAGTTCCATTTTATAAATATCCTGGTGTATACATGATTGTGTTCTTGTGGAAAAAGATACATAGGTCAGACTGGGAGAAGTTTCGAAATCAGCAACAAGGAACTTATATAGGTGGCATTAAAAATAAAAGGGAAGAAAAAAGTGGACTTATAGCACACATCCTCAAAGAACGTCACACAGTAAATTGGCATGCATCCTCCATACCCTAATTAGAAGAGAATTATTTTGACAGGTGTTGTTCAGAGTCTTCTGAGGTCATTTGCTCAAAAGGCACACTAAATGGAAATCAAGTTCATCCACAACATCTGAAGTCATTAATTAATATCTGTAACATTAGACCTCTACTATGCTATCATCATCCTCTATGTCTGAGGTATTACAGAAGAAATAGCTAGAAGTACAATTTCTTTTTTATGCTATTCACTATGAGTAATTGCTTGAATCATAAACACCAAGTTTTAACTACAGAGTTTACACAACAATGTAGAGACTTTACGTAACATGCCTAATGATACTTGTGATTAAACTATTGTTCCAGTCTTTTCAACTTATAGTTAGCTGCTGTTGGAAAACATTTGTTTGGCTTTTACTTATCTTAAGCAAATCCCAGATGATGGTGTTAGTCATATAAACAGCAAAACATGCCCCACTTGAAACTAGCTATTTTTATCTGCTCTGCTAAAGACCAAATCCCTTCTCTCTCTGTTCCTGCAAGCTAGCCTACTATGGACAGACAGGAAGGTCAGCCAACATCCACATGGAAGAACATGAAAAATACAGCTGTAGTCATACTACAGTCAATTGGGCCTTGCAGACAATGCTTTGAATACTGCTTATGGAAAAAGAGCACCATGCTTCATCACAGTAAATTTAGGAGAGCAAGACTGATTTTAGAATCCACAGCTGCTCTTAGTTTAATTTAAATAAATGTAGTTGCATTAAACTTCCCACAATATGGGAAACACTAATACTTCAAAATCCCAGTTTTACACCTTAGGCTGCCAACAGGTGCCTCACCTAGTTAGGACTCTAGCCATTCATCCATGTGTTTCACTTGATTGTGTTGCCTTTGTGTATGTGTGTGTGTGTGTGTGCATTACCAATCTCATATTTTATTTCTTGACGATGTTTCAATGAACAGACAAAATATTGGAAGAATTTAATATTTTTGATCCTTTCCCAGTGCTGTTTCACTCCATTAAGTCTTGAACATGGGCTTCTCCAAGCACTTCAGCCTTACACACGCACACACACACACACAATCTGTCTGTTATTGCTTTATTTAATAAAATAATAATGTTACTTTATTTCCCATTGTTCTAACCTCCACATTAATTTCGGTATTCTTTTAACTGATTTTAAAAAATGAATTATATTTTAGATGTCATGAATATTAGTTTACCTTAACTAAAATATATTGGCAAACAATTTGATTTAGGCATGACATGCTCTACTGAATAATTGCCCCCACATTTTATTTATTTATTTATCTTATTTTATCTTCACTTGTTGCTTGCTTACCATAAAGAAAGACTAGAGGAAATTGATATACTGGTGATAAGACATTCATGAAATATGGAATCTTGTTTAAAAGTATTAAGATACTCTGCTACATGTTCTAATGCAGTGTTTATTTATTACATTTATTTTTTACCAAGCTGTTCCAATGCATATGTTGCTTTTCTTTTGTATTAGAAATCAGGATGATTATCAGTTGGTTAGAAAATTGGGTCGAGGAAAATACAGTGAAGTATTTGAAGCAGTGAATATTACTAATAATGAAAAGTGTGTAGTTAAGATTTTAAAGGTAAGCTTATTGAAATTTGAAATGTTTACTATTCTAATAAAATTTTCTTATTGAAATGTCTATTATTAGTGTGCTTGTTACTTAAATTTAGAGGAGTTGCACATTATTTAAGCCATTTCAATAAGTTGTTTAGATAGTTCATTTTGAAATTAAATAAACTGATATCATTTATAATTTAATGTTTTCTGAATTCAGTAAATTTAATATCTGATGGATATTGAAAATTCATACCCCATTGCCAAAGATCTCATAACTTTTGTGTATTTATATTTTCTGCTGTTTCAGAGAAAATATTTATTTATTTATTTATTTTTTTGCTTATCTGTTTTCTTGATAAGCCTGGAAGTGTCCTAGTTTTTCATTATTACATGTAGTAAGAACACACGCAGGGTAACGTTAATTGTAGTGTTTGTTTTTGATTAATTCCATTTAAATTTAAAATTTTAAAAATACAAGTACACTGGTATCTCGGTAATCCGAACTAATAAAAACCATGCTCGTTCGGATTAGCAAATTCCCCCCAAGAGACAACAATAACTACTAGCGTTTAACACAAAAATAATTAGATTCTAATGGTACATTAATTTAATTCTGTAAATAAATGAAGTAACTGATAGAAAAAAAGCTACTGTACTGTAATGTAAAACTTAAAAAAATAATATAACACACAAGTTTATTTTAGTAAAAATTTAGTTTGTATGTACCTGTATTGTTGAGGATTCTGATTTAATAAAATTGCATAGTTCAGTACATAACTTAATTTGCGTAAAATATATCACTTTCTTGTACACAACACAAAAAAAAAGTTTCACAAAATAACACACACAAAAAAAAAAGTTTTTGTTTCTTTGAAGCTAAACTTTTTTCGAATGCTTCTTCTCGGAACTGCATTAGCAATAAAATTTTGTGGAATGGCGTATCATTCTGCTTAGCCCATTCTATACACACATTAAAACTGTCAGCTGCCTCTTCATGTTTTACTTTTTTTTTTCCTTCGAGTTCATCATCATCTTCTAATTCATTAGAAGACGATGACGATGATTCTACATAATACATCATACATATGTAGCGTCATTTTTATAATTTCAGCATCTGATTTGATTTCGAATTCACTTTCGGTTCTACCTGTAATCCATTCCGTAACATCTGTTTGTGAAATTTCAACATCTGGATTTATATTTTTAATCAAATTATGCACGTTTTGAATTTCCTTTTTTTTTTTTTTTTTTTTTTTGTGTATATTTGTGATTCATGCCGACAATACAATACATACTGTACAGTATAAAAAAGCATATGTGAACACACAATACATCAAAATAGGCCTCCAGTATAACCGTACAATCGACAGTGCGAAAAAAATACTGCACTGTAATAATAATAAAATAAATAATAATAATTATTAAATAAAAATAATAGTACACAAAATAATAATACGTAATAAATAAAACTTTTTTTCCTTCAAACCGCAGTTCAGATTACTGGATGGTTCGGATTAGCGAGATACCACTGTATAACAAAAAAGAAAAAAAAAAAAAAAACATATTCCAGAAAAAAATTCAACAGCAAAATTCCACACACTCATCATCTAGGGTGTTTAATATGAACATCAATAATGTTCAACGACTTACTGCATGGCATGTGAATATATATGCCGTGCTAGTTTGAATGTTTTCAATTACATTTTTATTGTAAAATTATATTAACTTAATGACAATGTACAGTGTCTGTTGGAGAGGAGTTGGTTATCATTATGCAGTTGGATTATTTTCATTCCAGATGTCTCCAATTTCCATTAATTTCTTTTACATATTGCACACACTGTAATTGTGTCCATACTGTATTTAGTGGTACAATAAAGCTACTTTTTTTTTTTTTTTTACATTATTCATATGGTCTTGAAGAGAGAATATTTATCACTATACAAGCATATTTTATTTGTCTCCTGAAAGAATAGACATTGCAAAAGTTTTTTTTTTTTTTTTTTTAACCTAGATGGTGCCATATTAGGACTTTAGTCTTGTGTTGCACTCTGCAATCACTTTTACTAGCCCCACTGTTACACCAGATTGTGGTTGTCTTGCCTTTGTAACAAACTTTGTGTTGTGTGCTCTGAAGATGCTGGATATAATACCAGCGAAATATTAGCTTTTAAGTTGATAAATAGTTATTTTCTTAACCATCTGTGTTCTTATTATACTGTGAAACCTATTACAACATTGCAAATGTGTTTATTCTTATGAATAAAAATAAATCCTATGTTTTATGGCAAAACACACAAATGACATGAAATAAAATATTTGCCGCTTTCTGTTTTTGTTCTTTATTTTGAGGTTTTGGTTGTTTTATTTAAATGTTAATAAAATTTATGTGATATTAGTTTTGGTATGTTTTTGTTTTTACATTATTATATATAGTAAGGACGCATTGTTTCGTGACACTTTTGTTTCAGTTATATGTTCATCATCATCATCATCAATTTCTTGATACCCCTTCCAAGACTACCATGACAGCACTACAATATTAAGTTTACATTATTAATAATGTTCTGTCAACAATTTTTCCTCCAAATTAGTATATAGTCAGCACTCCAATATTGTCATATCTAACATTTCATGCATCTAAGGCACTTCTTCTGACTGAATCAATCTATCTAGTTCTCGGTCTTCCTATGGGTCTCTTTCCTGCCATTTTGACATCAAACACCTGTTTTGCTAAATTTTCCTCACTCGTTTTATTTAAGTTGCCATACCACCTTAGATTAATCCTGCTCACACAATGTAAAGAACAATGTAAACAATATTGTTCTTTCTTAATGTCTTCATTTTTAATTTAATTCTGTAATTGATGCTAATTTTTTTAAGAGCTCTCTCATATCTGTAATCACTAATCTTTGACCAAGTGCTTTATTTCTTACCCAACCTTCAGATCCATAACTTAAAATGAGTTTGAACACTGTCTTGTATACTGCTAGTTTCATGCCTATTTCCAGATTTAGTTTGCCATCTTCACTAAAAACCGTGCCCAAACAATTATTTCAATTATATTACTTGTTCTGTAGGTTCCTACCTATTTTCATAGTTTTGGTCTTTTTTATTGCATCTCCAATTCTGATATCATTTTTAATACCACTTTCCTTCATAATGTGATCCATATAGATAATGAATAACAGAAGGGATAATGTACATCCTTGTCTGACACCAGATTTAACATTAAGCCATCTTCCTGTACTTCAGTTATAACTGCTGACTTACAACTCTAATGAAGAGTAAGTATTGCTTGATATAATGGCCCATTGACACCATATAACTGTAGCGTATTGAATTGCTTCTCTCTTGGCACCTTGTCATATGCCTTTTCCAGATCGACAAAACTTAAATACACATCTTTGTTATATTCCCATGCTTTCTTGACTATTTGCCGTAAAGTGGAGATCTGATCCTTGCAGCCTCTATTTGGCCTGAATCCAGCTTGTTCTTCACCAAGCTTTCTTCCACACACTTCTTCTCAACCGTTTCTCGAGTATACTTACATAGATCTTGCCAGGAACACTCAGTAGGGAAATACCTCTGTAATTCTCACATTCAGTTTTATTTCCCTTTTTATATATGGGTACTATGAGATATCTACTCCAATCATCGGGAATTTATCCCTCTGTCCAGGCATTCTGAACTATGCAGTGCAGCCACTGAAAGAATTTTATACCTCCATACTTGAGCATTTCTGGACGAATATCATCTACTTCCTGCCTTTCCACATTTCAAGCCTTTGATGGCTTTTTCTACTTCAAGTATGGATATGTATTCCTGACTGTATGCCTGTTGGGTGTTTTTTACCACTGTGCTATCACTGCTTGTTTCATTTAGCAATTTTTTGAAGTAATTACTCCATGCATCAAGGATATCTTTTTCTCCGGTTTTCATGTCACCTTTATCATGTCTAATTCCTTTCACAGCACTCTTTCCTACATTTCTGAGCTTCTTCAACAACCTCCAGAATACCTTGCCACCTTCTTGATATTTATTTTCTATATTCTTGCCAAAGTCCTCCCATGACTTTTGTTTAGCTAGTTTTGCAGTGTTTAGCTTTCTTACATTTGTCTTTGTATTCTCTAAGAGCACAAGCTGACTTATTTGCCAGAAACTTTTGATATGCTTTCTAATTTTTCTATCCTTGCAGACAACCTCACCACATGCCTCTCTGGCTGAATCAATCAGAGTTTTCAAGGCTTGCTACTGAATCTCCAAGGTTTGGTTCCTGTTCTCAAACTCTTTCATTTTTTCTTCAATAATCTTTGTGTATTTTAGTCTACAGTTCACATCTGAGAGCTGCTCAACTTTTATTCGTTTTAAAACTTTCTTAATGTTATCACTTCCAGTTTCAAATCCTCTATACACTCTGGTGTCCTGCACCAGGGAGAAAACATCACTATCAACAATAACATAGTCAATGAGATTTTTCTTATTTCTTGCCTCTTCTCTCCATGTGAATTTGTGCACATTTTTATGTTGGAACATGGTGTTAGTAATAATCAGTCCATGTCCTGAGCAGAAATCCAACAGGTATTTGCCATTATTATTAGCTTTGCTCTTTTCTTAAAATTTTCCGAAAATATTTTTGTATGTCTTACAATCATTTCCTACTCTGCTATTCAGATTTCCAACAAGGACCAACTTTTCCTTTTTCATTGTGTCAGTTGCTTTTTCTAAAGCATCAAAAAATTCCTCCACTTCCATCTTAGTAGAACCTTCTGTGGGACCATAGGCACAAATAAGTCTCATTGTCCAATTCCCCATTCTGATATTTGCCCACATCATCCTACTTGAGACTGTCTGCCATTATTATTATGTATAATTATGGTATACATAATTATACATAATAGAAGACTAACCTCATATTTTGTGTTGAATACTATGGCTACTCCTTCTTTTCCTTGATTGTCAATGCCTGAATATAACATTCTGTATTTATTGCTCAGAAAGATCTCACCAGTTTTTGTCTTTTTTGTTTCAGTCAACCCTATTATGTCGATCTGGTACTTATCTAACTTCTCAGCTAGCTCCATTTCTTTGCCATTCAGGCTTCTTATGTTGATAGTACCGATCTTTAACTCTGGTGATCTTGAGTTGGGGTGTGTTTTCAGATTTGTTCCAGTAGCTGACTTTTCGCTGTTCGCCCTGGTTCCCTGGCAAAAACAATGGGGTGGGGGGTGGGGTGCTTGTGTTACTGGGTGACAGCCCAGCCAGCATGAAATTTTGTCATGTTGTACCATCATTCTGTATATTGGTTTAAGCCAATAAGAATACAATTTGGTTGGCTAAATCCCAAATTTCCAGCCCATCCTCGTTTGTTCAGTATCCAGGTAGATATGTAACAGGGTGCACTACGAGAAGGTGATGATTGGAAATGAGGTTAGAAGCCCTGGTCGGTTCTCTGCATTCCTTTACAGGCTATGTGGAGGGCTCCTCTCAGTTATACAGCTTTAACCCTTAAGTTCTACAAATATTTGGCTTTGAACCGAGAGTTCAGTTGTGAAAAATACATTTCTCTGTCATTTCAATTTCCTCAATACTGAACAAGAGATTTTGCTCTCAAGGTCTCTGTTGAGAACCAACCAGTTCGAAACAGCTGTCAGGCCAGTGATACCTTTATCAAATGGACTAATGAAGTGCGAATATATCTATGCTTGGGCAGCGACCATTTTTTTAAGTGGTCCAATGTTAACATAACTTGGGCTTGCCAAGGATTGTATTCTCATAAGCTCTCAGGTCAGCTTACGAAACTTTCATAGTTTCTGCAAACATTCAGCTTTGAAATAATGTTGAATTTAATATCCACTCTTCTATGTAATTTTACATTGCTGAAATGAAGCCTTTTAACTCTTTCTTAATTAATAATAAAAAAAATCATTTTGTCATCAAATTCCTGATATGTACCTTCAAGGGGTGTATAGGATGGTATACATAATTATAATATCAAATAATGATAGTATCACATAAGTTTACAATATAACTAATTTCCTATCAACCACTTACCTCCAAATTAATCTTATTTGTCAGGACTTTGTATTAATAGATCTTATGTTTCAGTTTTCTATGACATTTCAAACTACAGTCTGTCTAGATGTTGGTCTTGTGGTCCTTTTTCTTGCCATCTCCTAACACCACATACCTTTTCATGTTGTGATATACCCAGTGGTGAGCTATAAGGGGCTCACGCGAGCCCGTTGTTAAATTTTTCCAAATTTGCGAGTCCCTTGTTTTTCTTGTTTAATAATCTTGTAGAACTAGAAAATACCACCATGAAATGTATAATTATTACTTTAAATTCATATGGATTTTCTGATAACTATATAAAAAATTATTTCATTGCATTTTGTTCTGATGGAGCTAGTGTAATGTTAGGAAACAAATCAGGTGTTGCAATCAAACTTCTACAAAAATTTCCCAACGTTGTGATTTGGTATTGTGCTCATCGTTTACATTAGACGATATGATAAAAAACATTAAAGAAATAAATCATTTTGAAATATTTATGGATAAATTATATGCTTTTGATCATAAATCAACGAGAATTAAATACGATTGCAAAAGACCTTGGTATTGAAATTTTAAAGATCGGCCACGTGTTTGGACCACGAAGGGCAGCTTGCAGTTTATGAACGGCAAGAGCCGTTCATAAACTGCAAGCTAACACTGTAAAGTGAAAATTTGATGCTAACTTCCAGTTTAATTGTTTCTTGCATTGAACGATAAATATAAGGGCTTTTTAAAAGATCTAGCATTAATGATTGATATCCTACAGGAATTATCATATCTGTCAGAAGCTCTACAAAGTCGCAATATAACGGCTAAGTTAGGCTTTTTTTTTTCTTTTTTTTTTGCTCGACGATGCGAGCCCTTTATTAAAATTCCCATAGCTCACCACTGGATATACCTTAAATTAATTCAGCTCTCACACATTCTTGAATGCTTAAAATGTTAAGTTCATTTCTGACAATCATTTTTACTGATTCTGGAATTTATCTCCAATACATATAAATTTATTCACTTGAATCTCTAGCATATCAGCTTTCCTAATTTTATCTATTACTAGATTTAATTTGCATCCTTCACCAAAAATTGTACTAAAGTAGCTGAAATGTTTTGTTTTGTCTATTTCTCATTGAAGATGCAGGCATGTTTCGTATGTTCCTGTCTATTTCATAGTTTTGATCTTTTTATTGCTGATTTTCTTATCAAATGTGTTACAGCAGTTATTCAGTTAAAGAATTTTGGGGACTTACACTAGATTTGTTCAGGAGTATAACATTGCATGAAGTTAAAGGAATAAGGTGAATATCTCTTCTTCTACCAGGTTAATGCCACTTTCTTTCATAATGTGGTTCAAGAGTGGAGATAACTTGCATCTTTGTCTTATACCTAATTTTGTATCAAACCATCATCCTGTACCTCCTTCACCTCTAACTGCTGACTTACAACTTATAAGCTAGGTATTACTTTATTCAGTATCTTATTTACATCATACAGGATTTGCATCATATAGTTGTGTCACTTTGAACAGTTTTTCTCTTAGCACCTTACAAAACTTAAAAACAGAGAATCGTTTTATTCCCATGATTTCTAGTTGTCTTAAAGTGAAAATTTGATCCTAACTTCCAGTTTGATTGTTTCTTGCCAAGTTTCTCCTCTCCAATTTTTCTTAGCTTACCTGGAACAACACATAAGATAAATTCTTCTGTGATTTTCAATCACTTTAATTTCCCTTTTTATAGATCATTTCTATAAGATTTCTGCTCTAGTCATCTGGAATTTCATACAGGATTTGCATCATATAGTTGTGTCACTTTGAACAGTTTTTCTCTTAGCACCTTACAAAACTTAAAAACAGAGAATCGTTTTATTCCCATGATTTCTAGTTGTCTTAAAGTGAAAATTTGATCCTAACTTCCAGTTTGATTGTTTCTTGCCAAGTTTCTCCTCTCCAATTTTTCTTAGCTTACCTGGAACAACACATAAGATAAATTCTTCTGTGATTTTCAATCACTTTAATTTCCCTTTTTATAGATCATTTCTATAAGATTTCTGCTCTAGTCATCTGGAATTTGACATTAGTTCCAGCCAACTGGGTACGGCCCTTGCTGTTATAAAAGAGGAGCACTGTAGCAAATATCCGCTATAATACACAATTCCTGAGGTTGTTTTTAGCTTGTGGTGGCAAGAGTTAACTATATCTCTGTCTTTGAGCATTTCTAGTCAAATGTCATCTATTCTTCCAGCTGCCTTTTCACATTTGCAATGCTTTTCTGCCTCAAGACTGGTGTAATCTCAATTAATTCTTTTACCATTGTTCTGTCAGTGATTGCTTTATATAATTGGTGTATGAGGGGAAAATGCAAGAAATTAAGAGCTTGAGAGTTCAATTTACTAATCAATGTCACTATCTGGGAGTAAATGCAAGTTTCTGAGGTTCTCCAGGGAAGAAGTGTGTGTGTGGGGGGTCAGTCACCAGTGATATGATGCATAGTCTGCACAGCACCACACATGGAAAAGAGTGACTATGAAATTCCCCACAGATGTAATAAGTGGACACAGCAGCCTTGTCCAGTCCTAAATCTGTTTGGCTGATCCAGAGGTGTTGTGATAGATTGAATCCTGGAGACTTGATAGTTGGATCTGTAATCAGGTACTTGTTTCTAGTTCGTTCCATTGTCTTTTCCACAAGTCCTGAGGACCATCATCTGGTACCTCCACTAGCCATATGGGAGATCCTGGAGGCATGGTGCTGAGGTGGAGAGATATCTTGACATATAGGAAAGTACATGCTATTTCTAATTTTCTTTATTTCTTTGATGGTAGCTTCTCTTCTGAAGGACAGAGGAGTGATGTGGGAAAGAACAGGTAACCATGGATGAGGAGTAGGTCTTAAGGTATCAGATGGTTCTCGTTATGTTAGTTGTGTGTCCACAAGAGTTGTGTGATGATTTCAGCTCCAAACTGATCAACAGGGAAGACCAAAGCTAGCGCTGTTGTTCTAAAGAGTCAAAGCATTGCAACCCCAAGTTGTGTCTCAGCTTGTTTATGTTGTTGCTTGTATATATATCTTGATTTTTTTTTCTTTTTTTTTTCCCCCAATGTTTTCAAGTAAGTTAGACTACAGTCAAGTGTGACACCAAGATAACAAGGGTTGCTTTTATATTAGTCCTGTTGTAGAAGCTTATTTTAGTTTTGAGCCTCATGGTTGTTTAGAAGGAAAGTAGAAAAACACTTTTGTTGGGATTAAGAGATAGTCCCTAGCTTTCAAAGTAATTTTGTAGTGAGCTCAGATCTTTGCTCAGTGTTTCCTCAAGGCTCATTTTATGTAAACCTTTCTAAGTAATTTCTCCAGACATTTAGACCAGAATATCTTCATCTTTGTGTTTTTTGTTTTTTTTTACAGTATTTTCCTTCATTTCTAAACTTTTTATCAATAGCTTCAAAAAACATTTTGCCACCGTTGTGATGTTTATCTTCTGTATTCTAACCATGTTTCCCATTGATAGCTTTCTTATATTGTTCTCTGAATTCACTGAGGTATTATTTGCTGACATACCCTACTAGAAACTTCAGATTCTGCTTTCTTGTTCTCCAGGACTCTTATTGGGTCGACAGTGAAGGTTTTGATTTTTTTTTTGTCTTTAACCTATACCTTCCTCACTGAATCAGTGTTTCCTTCAGAGTTTGCCATTGGGTCTTCAAGGTTTGATTCTTTTCAAACTTTCATTTTTTTTTAATATAAATGTAGGTTTCTGTGGTTAAGCAGTTCTGTAGGTAGTTTTCAGTATTGAGAGCACATATTAATATAAAGAGTTTATTAAAAATAAACAATTAAAAAACCAAAAGTTTTGTGCATCATCAGCGGTAATGGTACATTAATTACACATTGGATGTTTTTAATAAATTCACAACTGTTTAATAATTGAGAAACCAGAATACAAATGATAAATTTGTTATTGCATGTTAGCTAACAATGTTAGTGCTGGAACATTGCGAGTTGTTGTCGCGCTCTATGGTTCACGTGTGCTATATCCTAGGTCCACGGCAGTTAAATTTTTGATGAAGGCAGACCACACTTGATGTAAAATCAAGCCTTGACTTTTATTGCGATGTGTAGGGATCCTAAGCATTTGAGCAGCTTTAAATTTTCTTGTGAAACAGTTATCAATATATGACATGTTTGTTCGTTGCCAGCGTACTTGATGGCCAGTAGTGGCTGTGTGGAATGCCAAACCTGATTTGTGCTTCCTTCTTTTTTTGATGTCTTTTGCATGCTCAGACATGCAGATCTCTCCGAACCTTCCCACCTGGCCTACATAACAAATGTCACGAGCACTGCATCTCATAGACGCCTGGTTTTTTCATGGGGTGATGTGGCGGTTTTGGTGGATGTAGGAATCTTGACCCTTTTTTGTAAAGGTAGAAATACCTTTTTTGTTGTACTCGTGGAACATCATACTTCTCCATGACATTTTTGATGTACGGAAGTGTAATTGCATTCTTAAAATCTTGTTTAGTAAGAGAGTTGCAGGAGCTGTATTAAGAATTTTTTTGATTATCTTCGAAACCATTAAGTGCGAGGTTCTGTGCCAGGTAGTGTAATTCCTCATTTCTTTTAATCGGTGTGCTAGATATCTTGTATGCCCTATCTCGCTACGTTTTAATTATGCCTATTTTTTGCAATGGATGGTGGTGTGAAGTGACATTTAAAAATTTTCCTGTTGCAGTGGGTTTCTGTATATGGAGAAGGATAACCTTTTTCCCCCCTCTTCATTTACTTCAACAAGGATATCTAGGAAAAGTAATTTTTTGTGCTGTTCTAGTTCAATAGTGAATTTTATATTGGGATGCAAGTTGTTTAGATAATCTTTAAAAGCAATCAGCTCATCTTTCGTTCCTGGCTAAATAACAAAAATATCATCGTAATGTAGCCAAACTTTTGGTCTTTTTTGATATGTTTTTAATGCATTTGTTTCTAAATTTTCCATAAATAGGTTGGCTATAACTGGGGAAAGGGGGGGGGGGAACCCTTGGCAAGTCTTTTTTTTTCTTTCCAACATTTGTCTTGAAAAATGAAAAAAAGTGTTTTCCATGTAATGTTTGAAAAGTCCTACTGTGTCTGGTGGGAAAAGGTTTCCAAGTAGATCCACTTTGTCATTTCTGGGTACACTAGTGAAGATACTGACTAAGATGTCTGAAGGTTCTATATTTATACCCTTTACCTTTTCAATGAAATGCAAACTATTCTTTATAAATGATTCTGTTTTTCTTATGTGTGGTGTTATCATGTTTGTCAGATATTTTGCTAAGTTTGAGGTCAGAGAATATCTTCCATCTACAATTGGCCATAACGGAATATCTTTTTTATGAATCCCCCCCCCTTTCCTATATTAATATTTATATATTCATTGGTTGATTCAGCTAGAAAGGTATGTGGTGAAGTTGTCTGCAAGGATAAAAAAAATAAGAACACCTTGGTGGACACAGAAGTTAAAGAAGCAGTCCTGGAAAAGAAGAAAGCATACCAAAAGTTCCTAGCAAAGAAATTGGCACATGCTGTAATAGAATACAGAAAAATATGTAAGAGAGCTATGCTGTGTGTAAAAGAAGCTAAACAAATGTCATGGGGAGACTTTGGTAAGAATATAGAAAATAAATATCAAGGTGGCAAAATGTTCTAGAAGCTATTGAAGAAGCTTAGAAATAGGGGAAAGAGTACTGTAAAAGGAATCAGATGATAAAGCTGCATGACAATTGAAGATAAGGATATCCTAGATGTCTGGAGTGATTACTTGGAGAGAATATTAAATGAACCAAGCAGTGACAGAACCATACTAGAAAATTTTCAAGAGGAATGCAAAGAGGAGTACATATCAATACTTAAGGTAGGAAAAGCCATCAAAAACTTGAAATGTAGAAAGTCAGCTGCAGTAGATGATATTCGACCAGAAATAAAGTATGGAGGTATAAAAAGTTTTTCATTGGCTATGTTGTATAATTCCAAGGGTGGCAGAGAAGAGACCCAGAGGAAGACCAAGGTTTAGGTGGAATTGATTTGGTCTGAAGTGCCTTAGAAGCACAAAATGTTAGATATGACAAAATTGGAATGGTCATGAGTAATAGATTGAATTCGAAGAAAATTGTTGATAGGAGATTAATAATAATATAAACTTAATCATGTAATGCTGTCATAGTAACCTCAACACCTTTTGGGAGTACATATCAGGAAATTGTTGATATTTCTATATTTAAGTCTACATTCCACCTATGAAAGCTCTGTTCCGCTTTGATTTTTTTTTAGAAACTTTCTTACATATTTTTCTTTTCAATATCATTCAAATAGCCTTCATTGCTCACTTAGCAACTTCGATGCCCTTTGGTTGAAAGACCTGGGTTTAAATCTTGTCTAGGATACAGAGACTATCAGGCTTTTCAAGTGAAGGTGAGTTAGCTGGTCTCATACAAAGGTGTTAGAGATTTCCCTCTCAGAAACTTATTTTTCATCTTGCAACACAGGCAAACTGGCCAGAATAACAAACAATTTTATGGACATAGCAGACAATACAGATAGGATTAACTATACTATCATTAGTTAGCACTAATCAGGTATCTAAGAAGCCAAGTTACATGTATACATGATGGCATTAACAGTATTTCACATGCACAGCACTTTAGCATTCCAAGTTCATGTGTAATAATTTGCTCCAAATACAACTTGGTTTTCTTAAAATTTGTTACAAGAACTGATGTTCCTTGGGAGGACTGGTTACATTGTATCTCTATTAGACCTCTAGAGCAGTGTTTTTCAAACTGCTGGTCCTGACCCATTACTGGGTCATGAAATCAATTTACTTGATTGCGATTAACCGTTTTTTTTTTTTGTTTTTTTTTAATGAAATGAAAAATATCAGAGTGGCTCTGACAACTTTATGGCTTTAAAACATTTTAATTTTATAGGCTAAGTTTATTCTAGATCCAACATTATTTCAAAGCCAAATGTTTGTAGAAACTATGAAAGTTTTGTAAGTTTGCCTCAGGGTTTAAGAGAATACAATGCTTGGCATCCCAGAGTTTCCTTATCTTGCACTACTTAAAAGACATGAGCACTGCCCAAGCGCCCATATATTTGCACTTTTATTAGTGCATTTGATAGGTTTCACTAGCCTCACACCTGTTGAAGAGAACCAATCAGTTCGAAACAGCAGTCAGGCCGATGAAATCTTTATCAAATGCACTAATAAAAATGCAAATATATGGGCACTTGGGCATTGCTCATGCTTTTAAGTAGTGCAAGATAAAGCAACTTGGGGATGACAAGGATTTTATTCTCTTAAGCTCTGAAGTATTAGAAAACTTCATAGTTTCTACAAACATTCAGCTTTGAAATAATGTTGGCTCTTTCTTTTAGTAATTATTTTAATTTTACATAAAACTGTTTACACTCACATGCCAAATAGAGGAGGGGCAGTTTGAGGTCTGCCTTCACTAGAGACCTAACAGCATTTGTCTTCATAAGTACTTAAAAAAAATTCCATCTGTCAGACTGATGCCAATTATGAATTATTAGTGTATTTTTGGAAAGGCATCTTTTACTGTAACTTCTGTTTTTGTATTTTCTTCCTCTCTCCATATTACATATAAATGTTAATAAAATATTTGATATTGATTTTGTTACATTTTATGATTTATTTATTCACATGGAGTTTCCTCCCTTTTCTCCCCCTTTCCAAGTTGAGCTCCCTCGGGGGTTAAGTGTTTGTCTGTAGATCCGTTTGTTCAGGGGCCAGTTTGCCTGCTTGTGGGATGAAAAACCCCAGATAAACTGAGGGGAAAAACCCCTGCTGTCCATGCCCAAGACCGGTTAACGTGGCTATGGCTGAGGAAGATCCTTAAGCTCCTCACGTCACGACGGGAATTGAACCCAGGACACTCCTTCCTCAGGCATATGGTTGCGAAGCGCAAAGCCACTAGACTAACCGCATGTACACGTTTTATGATATATGCATTTTACTATGAATTTGCACAGTACTCCAGACTACACACATTTGTTAACATCATGTACTGTAAATTATCTGCACGTAAACACAAGGAAAAGTATTATTTATTAAATATACTGCCAGATATTTCAGTTTGAAATTAACAAACATAGCTGCTTACTGATATTTTCCCACAAGATATAGTAAAACTGTTCGAATTCGTGATTCATTCCCGATATTTCTCTTTTAAAAACAAATTCTACAACCAAGTAGAAGGGACTGCTAATGGGAGCCCACTCTCCTGTGCTTTAACCAAATTTTATTTAGAGCATTTAGAAGACATCCTTTTTCCATCTATACACCCTCAACCTTCATTTTGGGTTAGATATATTATTATTATTATTATTATTTGACACATCGAGAGAGAGCACCTGCTCTACAACTCTTGTCTCCACTACTCAATCCACCAACATCATCTACCACCACCACCACTACTATTTCCACAGACAATCACAAACATCCATGCCCACGACAGGATTCAAACCCCCTCAGCCATTTGGCTGGAGAGCGGATACGCTAACCACTTGGCCAACTAGGTTGGCTGGTTGGCCAAGTAACATTTTTGCTGTGTGTGACCTCGCCTACTGTTTTTTTTTTAGCTAAAACCAATACGTTACACCCTCGTATCAAATTCAGTATGGAAATTGCAAGAGACAACAAATTATCCTTTTTAGACATTATTCTCATCCACTCACCATCAGGTAATTTATTATTATTATTACGTAACACCTCCAGGGAGTCCAAAGACTCATTGAAGGAGGGACCTACTCTGCAACTACTTTCATCATCTACTGCTGACCAAACATCCATGCCTACGGCAGGATTCGAACCCACAGCCTTTTGGCTGGAGAGCAGATACGCTAACCACTCTACCAACCAGGCCGACAAAATTTATGCTCAACATGGGGTTCGAGCCCATAACCCTGTGACTAAGAGTCTCGTGCTCTACCTACTGAGCTAGACAGGCACTCAACAACATCATTTTATAGAATGCCCACTTTTACTGGACAATACATTCTCCAACAATCTGCACATCATCCTTTTCAAAAGACAGGGATTATAAAATGTTTATTTAATTCAATGTGTCGAACTAATTGTTCAACTCTCCATCATTTACAGAAAGAACTCACTACTATCAAACAATATATAAAATTAAATGGCTTCTCCAAAAGAATTACATAACATCTGCTTGACTCCTACGCACCCATCCAAACAACGAAGAATCAATATGTCAAGTTTCAATCCCATACAGCTCTGGCATTTCAGAGCCAATTTCAAGAATTCTGAGGAAATATGATTTAGTAGCTAAGGGTCAATGCTGTATAACTGAGAGGAGACCTCCACATAGCCTTTAAAGGAATGCGGAGAACTGACCAGGGCTACTGACCTAATGTCCAATCCTCACCTTCTCGTGGTGTACCCTGTTGGGTATCTACTGAATGAACGAGGATGGGCTGGCAATTTGGGATTTAGCCGACCAAATTGTATTCCTATTGGTTAAACCAAAATAACAAATGATGGTACAACATGGGAAAATTTCATGCTGGCTGGGGCATCGCCCAGTTAAACAAGGCCCTCGTTGTTTTTGCCAAGGAACCAGGGCGAACAGCAAAAAGTCAGCTACGGGAACAAATCTGAAAACATACCCCAACTCAACATCACCAGAGTTAAAGATCAGTACTATCAATATAAGAAGCCTGAATGGCAAAGAAATGGAGCTAGCTGAAGAATTAGATAAGTACCAGATCGACATAATACGGGTGAATGAAACAAAAAAGACCAAAACTGGTGAGATCTTTCTGAGCAATAAATACAAAATGTTATATTCAGGCAATGACAATCAAGGAAAAGGAGTAGCCATAGTATTCAGCACAAAATATTAGGCTAATCTTCTTGAATGGCAGTCAGTCTCAAGTAGAGTAATGTTGGCAAATATGAGAATGGGGAACTGGACAATGAGACTTATTTGTGCCTATGGTCCCACAGAAGGTTCTACTAGGGTAGAAGTGGAGGAATTTTTTGAGGCTCTAGAGAAAGCTACTGACACAGTGAAAAAGGAAAAGTTGGTCCTTGTTGGGGATCTAAATAGCAGAGTAGGAAATGATTGTGAGACATACAAAAATATTTTGGGAAAATTTGGAGAAAAGAGCAAAGCTAATAATAATGGCAAATATCTGTTGGATTTCTGCTCACGACATGGACTGGTTATTACTAACACCATGTTCCAACATAAAAATGTGCACAAATTCACGTGGAGAGAAGAGGCTAGGAAAAAGAAAAGTCTCATTGACTATGTTATTGTTGATAGCGATGTGTTTCTCCCTGGTGCAGGACACCAGAATGTATAGAGGATTTGAAATCGGAAGTGATCACTATTTAGTCTTGAGCAGGATAAAACTAAATTTCATATTGAAAAGAACAACATCTAAGAAAGTTTTAAAGCGAATAAAAGTTGAGCAGCTCTCAGATGTGAGCTGTAGACTAAAATACACAAAGATTATTGAAGAAAAAATGAAAGAGTTTGAGAACAGGAATCATACCTTGGAGATTCAGTGGCGAGCCTTGAAGAAAGCCCTGATTGATTCAGCTAGAGAAGCATGTGGTGAAGTTGTCTACAAGGATACAAAAATTAGAACTCCATGGTGGACACAGGAAGTTAAAGAGGCAGTGAAGGAAAAGAAGAAAGCATATCAAAAGTTTCTGGCAAATAAGTCAGCTTGTGCTCTTAGAGAATACAAAGACAAATGTAAGAAAGCTAAACACTGTGTAAAACTAGCTAAACAAAAGTCATGGGAGGACTTTGGCAAGAATATAGAAAATAAATATCAAGAAGGTGGCAAAATATTCTGGAAGTTGTTAAAGAGTGCTGTAAACGTGTTAGAGATGATAAAGGTGACATTAAAATGGAAGAAAAAGATATCCTTGAAGTATGGAGTAATTACTTTGAAAAATTGTTAAATGAAACAAGCAGTGATGACAGCACAGTGGTAAAAAAACACTGACCAGGCATGCAGTCAGGAAGACACATCCATACTTGAAGTAGAAAAAACCATCAAAGGCTTAAAATGTGGAAAGGCAGCAGGAGTAGATGATATTCGACCAGAAATGCTAAAGTATGGTGGTATAAAAGTCTTACAATGGCTGCACTTCATAGTTCAGAAATCCTGGACAGAGGGATATAATCCCAATGATTGGAGTAGAGCTCTCATAGTACCCATATATAAAAAGGGAAATATAACTGAATATGAGAATTTCAGAGGTATTTCCCTACTGAGTGTTCCTGGCAAGATCTATGTAAGTATACTCGAGAAACGATTGAGAAGAATCGTGGAAGAAAAGCTGGTTGAAGAACAAGCCGGATTCAGATCAAATAGAAGCTGTCAGGATCTGATCTTCACTTTACGACAAATAGTCGAGAAAGCATGGGAATATAACAAAGATCTGTATTTAAGTTTTGTCGATCTGGAAAAGGCATATGACAAGGTGCCAAGAGAGAAGCTATTCAGTAAGCTACAGTTATATGGTGTCAATGGGGCATTATATCAAGCAGTAGTTAGTCTTTATTTAAGTTGTAAGTCAGCAGTTAGAATTGAAGGAAGTACAAGAAGATGGTTTAATGTTAAATCTGGTGTGAGACAAGGATGTACATTATCCCCTCTGTTAATTCATTATCTATATGGATTACATTATGAAGGAAAGTGGTATTAAACATATCAAAATTGGAGATGTTAATGTCAGCTCTTTGCTTTATGTGGATGATGTTATACTTCTAAATAAATCTGCTACAAGTCTGCAAGATTCTCTGACTAAATTGAATAGCTGTTGTAATAGATATGGTATGAAGGTCAGCAATACAATGAAAATAGGCAGAATCATTGAAAATGTCAACTGTGTTGTGAATGGAGAACCTGTGGAACAAGTAAAACATTTCAGCTACTTAGGCACGATTTTTAGTGAAGATGGTAAATTCAGTATAGAAATAGACAACAGAATCAGCAAAGCTGGTATGGTGGGAAGTCAATTGAATAAATTCATTTGGAATAAGACAGAAATTTGTTGGAACACTAAATTAGCTGTATACAATACAGTGTTCAAACCAGTTTTAACTTATGGATCTGAGAGCTGGGTCAGAAGTAAAACATTTGACTAAAGACTAGAGACTGCAGATATGAGAGTCCTGAGAAAGATTAGAGGCATGAACAGATGGCATCAATGGCAATATCATATTAGAAACGAGGATATTAGGAAAGAACTTGACATTGTCAGCATCCATGAATGCGTTTAAGTGCCCATACCACCTGAGCTAATCTCAGGTGGTATGGTCACTTAAACAGAATGGGTGAAGAAAGATTAGCAAAACAAGTGTTCTCTGCCAGGTTGGCAGCAAAACGACCCAGAGGAAGACCAAGAAATAGGTGGATTGATATGGTAAAGTGCCTTAGACAATAGAAATATAAGATCTGATAATGTTGGAGTTTTGACAAGTAACAGACTGATTTGGAGGAAAATTGTAGATAGGAAGTTAGTGATGATGTAATTTTTTTCATGTAGTACTATCATATCCTATACACCCCTTGAGGGTACATGGCAGGAATTTGATGATGATGATTATATTCCCATTAATAAACTCCACATTTTCTTTAGACAATTCCACTGTCTAAAGATAAACACTCAACTATGTCTCTTCCTGTGTATACCAAGTTCCATCTGAAAGCAAGCTTTGAATAAACCGGACATTCAATAGAAAAAAAGAATACAAGAACATCAGTCTTATATTCTTCATGACAAATCCAATAAGTCTGGATTAGCACAACACATAATAGAGGAGACCACAACATTATCTGGTCTAAAACTCTCCTTCTACACCGATGTCGGTATAAATTCAAATGCCTATTTAAAGAGAGTGCTGAGGCCTTACTTTGCTGTCCTAATTTGAATTCGGAATGACTGCCTATCCTTGGCAAAAATAATGGAAAGTTTGATCAGAATAACTTATTAATTTTAAGGCCAATAATGATATTTATAAAGAGAGAGGTTCCTAACCATCTGGTTACTACATCTATCTAATGATCTGTTTAGTATGTTTTTATATGATTATTTATGCAATTTATTTTACACTTTTATGATTAATCTTTTTTTCAGTGAAAGCATAACGCTATTAGCGATATAACATCACATGCCTCGCACTATTTTGAATTAATCAATTGTTTGAATTTTACCTTGTAAAAACTCTTCTCTATGCCACTGATGATGGTTTGTTAATTTCAAATTGAAATATTTGGCAGTATATTTAATAAATGATACTTGTGTTTACATGTAGATAATTTATAGTACTATGGCACAACTTTCCCTTAAAACTGGAATAACACAATGTACACATGAGTGAATGTTTAACTTCATGTTGTTTCAATTGATTAGACATCTTCAGAAGTTTGGAGATGACAATGAAGGGGTTAATTTCCTTTGTTATAGAAATAGCTCCACTAGTTGTAATGTATGGAATTCTTGACTGCTAGCTTTGCTACATTGATTGTTTGGACCAGTTGTGCTAATTTTATGGTACCTGCCCCTTTGCCTTTCATTGTGATGAAGGTGCTAAGTGCTGTGATTAAACACATGATCTAAAGAGCTACGTCAGAATGTAGTAGTGACCATTATAAGTTAGTACTCATTCTGCTGGGTTTAGTTCAGTATTATTTTACTTTAGAAAAACAATAGATTTAATGTGTACAAGAGTATATGAATACAGACACACATAATCATCTTGACCATGACCCATTTGTGTGCAGAATTGAGGATTGGTTAAGAGGTTTTTCTTTAGTGAAGCCTACTAGTGGAAAGAGAGCACAATGCCTTTGACTATCTAAAATTGTTGAATGTCTTTTATGAACACATTGAGGTCAAGTTTTGTTCAAAAGTATTTAAAAGGTATTTCCAGAATAATTAATGTTGATAGTCATTTTATTATATTTGGTAGAATGATGCATAACATCAATTTTCAGATATTTTTTTTTGTATAAGTATATAACAGCAGTTGATCATTAAGCACAGATAATGTGGATCCTTATTCTTTCTTAAAGAGATAATTCCAGAACTCAGAATTTATTGAAGCTAGCTTTAATAATATTAAAATAAGTAAAGACTAGCTACATTTCTCTTTCAGCCAGTAAAGAAGAAGAAAATCAAAAGAGAAATTAAAATCTTAGAAAATCTCAGGGGTGGACCAAATATCATTACTTTACAAGCTGTGGTAAAAGATCCAGTAGTATGTATTAAACTTTTGTTTAAATATTCAAAGTTGTTCACTTTCTGTAATATATATTTATACTCAGCTATAATCTTTTATTGTGAAGTTTTGATTAACAATTAATTATCTTATGCTTTCTGATTAGAAGAAAGTTCTTTTACTAATGGGATATTACTTTTTCACCCTTCAGATCATATGGTTAGTAATGGCATCAGCACAGCTAGCTGCACCTCCTGTATACGTGCTAGTGATGCATAATATATTTTAATAACTTTGTTTACATTTTTGATTTATTTTTGTGTTGAGAATTCTGTACACACAGCATCTCATCTAAGACATGGTTGTTTAGATAGAATGAGAGAAGGATTGGCAAAATAAATGTTTGATGCTAAAATTGCAGATAAATTACACTGGGGAATATTGAGATATTGGTGAATTGATGTAGTTAGGTGTGCTTTCGTTGAAAAATGCGAGTTAACCAGATTGGATACCTGACAAATAAATAATCAGAATGAAAAGTTTGCTTGAATAGTATGTTAATTGTTAGATCTTCTATTGCTGTTAGATGTCTGTTCCTTGAAGGAATAAACTAGATGATGAAAATGTGGTTGTGTAGTGACTCTTATTTGTTGAGTACTACCATAATACCACCATAGCTAAGTGGTTTTGCTAAATATAATAGGAAACGACCTAGGTCAAAATCTTGCTGTTTAAAGAACATTTCTAAACCTCTTAAGGAATGCCTGGTTAGCAATTTTTAAATAGAGAAAATGTTTACCTTGAGGAGCTCAGATTTTTACTCTTACAAATATTTGGCATATTAGTGATGCAGTATACATATCTCGTACTTGGGTATAGGATTGAGATCCCCTTGTGAACAATTAGTTTTAATGAACTTGCATACCCTGTTGTTTGCTTCCAGAAGGATAGATCATGAAGAAGCTACTACTGCTACTAGTAGTGATTTAATCACTACTAGTAGTAGTAGTAGTAGTGTTTTAATTCAGTTTTGTTCTGCATTGGCAAATATTTATTTGGACTTTCTTAAATAACCTGTTCTTATTTGCATCTGTAGCAAATAAGAACAAATTATTTAAGATTTCCCATCTTATCTCTGATTAGCACAAGCCTTGTCTTTTCCCTTTGAAAAATTTGATTTTGTAGTATATTTGAGAATAGAAATCAACAGCAGTAATAACTGATTTACACAAAGAAATTTAGAAGCAAACCTAATTTTATTGTAATCTACTTGTTTCTCAGATTACATTTTGCTTCATCAAGATTAACAAAACAAAATAGATAACGCAGTTCCAATAGGTTTTAGGTCTTCCTATGATTAGTATTGCATACCCATGATGTCTAACATACATTTTGGTTTTAGTCTGATTGGCATATTTGTGCTTTTCCCATCTAAGCTAAACTGTTTTTTGAGAGGTATAATGTGTAATTCTGTGTCAAGTCTAAAATGATATGCATTCCTATAGGAATACAAATCATTTCAGCTGCATCTTTGAATGCTATACGATATATTATAAAGCATCTTTAGTTTATTTAAATATAAAGAGCTAATAAGCTTCATTTTGGTGATATAAACATTATTTAAATTAAGGGGATATTAAATCCCACATTGTTTTAAAACTGAATAAGAAACTCAAAGATTGGAAACTCGTATAGCAGAGTATATAAGTTCTTTTCGCTATACACTTTGGTATTAATTTGGTCTAGCTACTCACTGATGAAGCCTCAAAAAAGGCTGAAACTGGTCTGGGTAGTGACCACCCACCATAATGTAATAACAGCATACATTTCCCAGGAAATGTGTTTTTACATTATGGAAAATACCTAAGAATAGCGATCAGAACTTTACCGACTTTGCTGCGAGTTCTTCGGTATTGTACCACATACTAGGGTCACTTGCATTAGCTCACGCTAGTGGTCGCTGATACTTTATAGTTTACTATATTCGGCATGAAACTCTCTGATTCCAATCTTTGAGTTTCTTATTCGGTTTTAAAACAATGTGGGATTTAATATCCTCTTAATTTAAATAATGTTTAGTTTATATATATGATATAATGGATTTAATTGGCTGAGGGACATATTTCAAGTAGATTAAATGACTGGAAGCTGAGAGATAAAAATAGAAATATTATTTTTTATTTAAAGTGCACAACTAGTTTCATCTTCTTAGAAGACTTCATCGAGTGTATTATGCGAAAAGAGAAAAACAAAAAACCATTGCAAGAGAAAAACTATAAATTAAATCACCGACATTTTACATGACATTTGAAGGCCGTTGTATTGTTGCGCATGTACATGCAGTCGTGGTCTCATGAACACCCATGATAGCAGCATAGTGATAGAGAGAGATTATAGTTGGATAGCAGCATAGTGATAGAGAGAGATTATAGCTGAGGTTAGTGTTAAGATGTAATGGATTTAAGACTATTTCTTTAGATTCCACAATTCTTCTCTCAAATTTATTATTGCATCTAAAGATGTTTTCTGATTTGTTCCAGATGAGTGTTAGAATTTTCAGACCCTACTCAGGAATTAAGGACATGATTAGACAGTCCGCTGGCTCTAGTTCTGCCATATGGGATGTCTCTCATATGGTCTTCCAGACATAATTTAATGGATTTTTCACTAAGGTATACCAAAATCATGTATATCAACATACCAAAATAGGGTATGTTACAGTTGCGCCAAAGACGGTAAATGCCAGGATATTTTAAGCTGTTATGTTTTTGTTTAAGTGTGCTGAGTAAGGAATGGAGCTTTTGGCAAAGGAGAAGGAGTGAATGTCTGGACTTTAAATTTCTTGAGAAAGAACTTTAGTCAACTTGGGAGAAATGGAGTTGATATGCAGTAGAGATATATAGCCTTTACATCATTTCTAATTTCAATATGGCGAGGAGGTGGATTAAATAGTAGCATTCTGTCTGTTGAGAATAACCATTTATCTGAAAGTTTGTAAGAAGATTTTTCTATAAATGGAGATTTTTAATTTTTCAGATACACTAGTGAGTTTGACATCCAGTTGAGAAGGCCATCAACTTATAATTCTGACATAAATTGTATTTTTGGCTGTTGGCTGTTTTAGGAACTTCTTTAAGCAATCAGGTCCATAACTCCAGATTAAGAAAATATCATTATATATATCTCTTTCATAACCTAGGTTTTAGTGGGAATGAAGAAAGCTTTTCCCTCAAATGTTTCTAAGTGTGTTGCTAGTATGAACGATCAAGGATTGCCCATGGCCAAGCCAAAGTTCTGTTTGTAAGTAGTAACTTTAAAAAGAAAATAACCAGAATTAATGCAATGGGTCAGAAGAGATATATCTTCTTTTTTTTTTATATATATAACTTATCCTTTGAAAAAATTAGAACTTTCTCTACAAGAGAAATAACATCGAAACTAGCCATAATTTCATCTTTATATAAAGTTACACCCCGAGTTACGTAAATAATGCGTTCCATAAACCTTTACATAACTCAAATTTTACAAGTCGAATTCGTAAATTACATACATACATACAATAAAATGTTCAATGGCTACTCATACTGCTGTCTTACATTCATTTTTTTTTTTTTTTTTTTTTGCCATTAATCAGGTATTTTCCATTTTTAATTTTTGGGGTGATTAAAAAAATTCAATTATAAAAAAATTATATCAATTGTATTTGAATAATATATATACTGTAAATATGAAAGTATGAAAAATACATATAATCATTATCATCATCTTCAAATTCCTGCCATGTACCCTCAAGGGGTGTACAAGATATGATAGTACTACATGAAAAAAAAATTACATCATTACTAACTTCCTATCTATAATTTTCCTCCAAATCAGTCTGTTACTTGTCAAGACTCCAACATTATCAGATCTTATATTTCTATCGTCCAAGGCACTTTGTACTGCATCAATCCACCTTCATCTTGGTCATCCTCTTGGTTGTTTTGCTGCCAACCTGGCAGAGAACACTTATTTTGCTAATCTTTCTTCGCCTGTTCTGTTTAAGTGACCATACTACCTGAGATTAGCTCTGCTAACGCATTCCTGGATGTTGACAATGTCAAGTTCTTTCCTAATATCCTCGTTTTTAATATGATATTGCCATTGATACCATCTGTTCACGCCTATAATCTTTCACAGGACTCTCATATCTGCAGTCTTTGGTCAAGTGTTTTACTTCTGACCCAGCTCTCAGATCCATAAGTTAAAACTGGTTTGAACAGTTTAGTGTTCCGACTAATTTAGTATATATCTAATTTAGTGTTCCGACTAATTTCTCTCTTATTCCATATGAATTTATTCAGTTGACTTCCCACCATACCAGCTTTGTTGATTCTGTTGTCTATTTCTATATTTAATTTACCATGTTCACTAAATATCGTGCCTAACTAGCTGAAATGTTTCACTTGTTCCACAGGTTCTCCATTCACAACACAGTTGACATTTTCAATGATTCTGCCTATTTTCATTGTCTTTGTCTTTTTAATGCTGACCTTCATACCATATCTATTACAACAGTTATTCAATTTAGTCAGAGAATCTTGTAGCGGATTTATTTAGAAGTATAACATCATCTGCATAAAGCAAAGAGCTGACATTAACATCTCCGAATTTGATATCATGTTTAATACCACTTTCCTTCATAATGTGATCCATATAGATAATGAATAACAGAGGAGATAATGTACATCCTTGTCTCACACCAGATTTAACATTAAACCATCTTCCTGTACTTCCTTCAATTCTAACTGCTGACTTACAACTCAAATAAAGACTAAGTATTGCTTGATATAATATCCCATTGACGCCATATAACTGTAGCGTATTGAATAGCTTCTCTCTTGGCACCTTGTCATATGACTTTTCCAAATCGACAAAACTTAAATACATATCTTTGTTATATTCCCATGCTTTCTCGACTATTTGTCGTAAAGTGAAGATCTGATCCTGACAGCCTCTATTTGGCCTGAATCCAGCTTGTTCTTCACCAAGCTTTTCTTCCACAGTTCTTCTCAACCGTTTCTCAAGAATACTTGCATAGATCTTGCCAGGAACACTCAGTAGGGAAATACCTCTGTAATTCTCACATTCAGGTTTATATCCCTTTTTATATATGGGTACTATGAGATATCTACTCCAATCATCGGGAATTCGTCCCTCTGTCCAGGCTTTCTAAACACTATGCAGTGCAGCCACTGTACGACTCTTATACCACCATACTTCAGCATTTCTGGTCGAATATCATCTACTCCTGCTGCCTTTCCACATTTCAAGCCTTTGAAGGCTTTTTCTACTTCAAGTATGGATATGTATTCCTGACTGCATGCCTGGTTGTGTTTTTTACCACTGTGTTGTCATCACTGCTTGTTTCATTTAGCAGTTTTTCAAAGTAATTACTCCATACCTCAATGATATCTTTTTCTCCCATTTTCATGTCACCTCTATCATCTCTAAATACTTTTACAGCACTCTTTCCTCCATTCCTAAGCTTCTTCAACAACCTCCAGAATATTTTGCCACCTTCTTGATATTTATTTTCTATATTCTTGCCAAAGTCCTCCCATGACTTTTGTTTAACTAGTTTTACACAGTGTTTAGCATTCTTGCATTTGTCTCTGTATTCTCTAAGAGCATAAGCTGACTTATTTGCCAGGAACTTTTGATATGCTTTCTTCTTTTGCTTCACTGCCTCTTTAACTTCCTGTGTCCACCAAGGAGTTCTGATTTTTTTATCCTTGCAGACAACCTCACCACATGCCTCTGGCAGAATCAATCAGTGTTTTCTTCAGAGTTTGCCACTGAATCTCCAAGGTTTGATTCCTGTTCTCAAACTCTTTCATTTTCTTTTCAATAATCTTTCTGTATTTATGTCTACAGTTCACATCTGAGAGCTGCTCAACTTTTATTCTCTTTAAAACTTTCTTACATGTTATTCTTTTCAATATGAAATTCAGTTTTATCCTGCTCAAGACTAAATAGTGATCGCTTCCAATTTCAAATCCTCTGTACACTCTGGTGTCCTGCACCAGGGAGAAAACATCACTATCAACAATAACATAGTCAATTAGACTTTTCTTATTCATAGCCTCTTCTCTCCATGTGAATTTGTGCACATTTTTATGTTGGAACATGGTGTTAGTAATAATCAGTCCATGTCCTGAGCAGAAATCCAACAGATATTTGCCATTATTATTAGCTTTGCTCTTTTCTCCAAATTTTCCCAAAATATTTTAATATGTCTGCCAATCATTTCCTACTCTGCTATTTAGATCCCCAACAAGGACCAACTTTTCCTTTTTCATTGTGTCAGTTGCTTTTTCTAAAGCCTCAAAAAATTCCTCCACTTCTACCGTAGTAGAACCTTCTGTGGGACCATAGGCACAAATACGTCTCATTGTCCAGTTCCCCATTCTCATATTTGCCCACATTAATCTACTTAAAATAGAGTAATGTGAGACTGCCTGCCATTCAAGAAGATTAGCCTCATATTTTGTGTTGAATACTATGGCTACTCCTTCTTTTCCTTGATTGTCAATGCCTGAATATAACATTCTGTATTTATTGCTCAGAAAGATCTCACCAGTTTTTGTCTTTTTTGTTTCAGTCAACCCTATTATGTCGATCTGGTACTTATCTAATTCCTCAGCTAGCTCCATTTCTTTGCCATTCAGGCTTCTTATGTTGATAGTACCGATCTTTAACTCTGGTGATGTTGAGTTGGGGTTTGTTTTCAGATTTGTTCCAGTAGCTGACTTTTTGCTGGTTGCCCTGGTTCCCTGGTGAAAACAACGGGGGCCTTGTTTAACCGGGCGACACCCCAGCCGGTATAAAATTTTGTCATGTTGTACCAACATTTTTTATTTTGGTTTAACCAATAAGAATACAATTTGGTCGGCTAAATCCCAAATTGTCTGCCCATCCTCGTTCGTTCAGTATCCAAGTAAGTACCCAACAGGGTGCACCACGAGAAGGTGAGGATTGGACATTAAGTCAGAAGCCCTGGTCGGTTCTCCGCATTCCTTTAAAGGCTATGTGGAGGTCTCCTCTCAGTTATTCACTTTTCAAATAAAAATATATTTTGTGAAGACTAAGTTGGCTGTTCTGCGGGAAGCTTTACCCCTTTGGATGTTGAAGGCTGAAGGTAGTTGGGGTCGTCTGAGTTGTCATCTTGACTTTGTTGTGAACATCTCACAAACATGTCTAGAGTAGATTGTGTGGTCACACACCTCTTGTCCTCATAGATGGCCTTGTAGCTAGACATATCAGAATAGATAAGGCAGATAACATTTTCTAACCGCTCGGTGTTCTGATCCATCAATTCTTTTTTTTGCTAACTACATGTCTATCAAATTAAAAACCCCTCCTAGTCTCTTAATTGTAAATTTCTTTGTCCGGCAGTTCAATCGGCTTGGTATTCGGAATTTTGAATGTACTCTCTCTGCACCCATGATGCCGGCCTGCTCTTTTAAATACTTATTCAACTTCTGTCCAGCAAGAAACCGAACTTTTGATAGAAAATAAAACACAGGCTAATTATAATTATTAAATCATTTATTTCAATCAATATACTCTCCCTCAGCTTCGATACAGCATTTGGCATGGTCAATTAATTTGTTAAATGAGTTTTTTGTCGGTTTTTGGATGTTGAGAGTTGTGGTTACTGCCGCTTGAATGTTTTCAGTGATAGCGTTTCACTTTCCTTTCATCGTCAAATGAAGTCGGGAAGAGAAAAGTCACAGGGTGCTAAATCAGGCGAATACAGCAAATTTGAGTCCTTACAAGCAGTTTTAATTGAGGTCCTTGCATTGTTCAATTCTATACATTTTTTGGTCATCGGTCAACTTATGGGGAACAAATCACGAATTCAATTTACGAAGGCCCAAACTCTCGATCAAAATGTTGTGCACAGTTGATTTTGGAATCCCCAATTCACCTTCAATCAATCTCGCGAACGATTTCAGGTTTTCTTTGATAAAATCATGCACTTTTTGGATGTTAACTTTGCTCAGTCTAGTTTTTGAACAGCCTGGCTTTTCGTCCTTAAGCGTCTCACGGCCACCTTTTGAAATCGCTTAAATCACTCGTAAACTTGAGTACGGGATAAGCATTCATCACCGTATGCTTTTTGAAGCATTCGATGCGTTTCGGTAAAACGTTTACCAAGTTTAACACAAAAGTCAATCACAGCTCTGTTTGAAACTCATTTTCCGACAGTTCGTCAAAACACACTGTCACTCTTGGTATTATAACTCGACTTCTAATGAAACAAATATCATAAACAGTTGACACAACACTAATGAAGGTTGCTGCTTTTGAGAACAAAAAGATACAACAGGTGGCACCACTAGTTTATTCTATTTTCGAAGAGTTCGGTTTATTTTTGAACAGAGGGTGTATAAGGAGATAGCCTTCTCCTGGATAATCAGTAAATTTAACGGTATCTGCTTCTGTGTCAGATCAGTGATCCAGTGAGACAACAATTTCTCCATCTCTGATATCGGGGCCCAGCCTCTTATTGGTAATAATTGTGCCCTTCAATGCTACTGCAACCTTTTGTGCTTTCAATAACGCAAACTTTATTCTTCACTATTGTATTCACTGTCGAAATAGGTCGATTTATTTCCTGAGCTATTCTTGATAGAATTTTCCGCCTTCATACATATGAATTATTTTCACCTTTTCTTCTAAAGTAATTGCAAACTTTTTTTTTTTTTTTTAGATATATTACCAGTGCATGTGGTTTTGCGTTTGCATTCTATTTTGAGGGTAAAAAAAACAACAAAACTGGCAGTGATAACAAGTGACTTAGCTAAGCATGTGAGGCATCTACTACTGTACTGCAATAAGGCTGTCAAAGATGCACATGCAAAGCCAGAAACGTGTTCATGCGCGCTAGTAGATTTATTACATAACTGCGAATTTACGTAACTCGAGGTGTAACTGTATATAAAACAGCAAGCCCAATTGAGTCTTCTTTAGAGGTTGTGCATGGTGGTAGTATGAAACATAAACTGAATTTCTTTTTTGTTCCAGTTTTATAACTTAAAATTGACTGCTGTTATTTTCACTTTTCCACTGTATTTAAGGAGAACTGATTTTATATATAAAAATAATTTTTTTTTTTTTAAGCTAGTTCCACACGAGGTTCCAAGACATGACACAAGAGTAGTGTGTGTGTGTGTGTGTGTGTGCGCCCTCGTGTGTGTAGGCAAGTGGTTAAAAGAAAAAATTTTGTTGTTTCTTGAAAACCTGCTGGTTGTAATCATCGGGAAAACAATATAGGGGAAGACTGTTCCAAACACCAGCAGAGGGAATGGATGATGAGAAATTGGTTTGATAAGTTTAGAACTGAACCTGCATATGGATGTGAACCAGAAGCTGCTAGTGTTCATATGTGATTAGTAGAAACTGGAATAATAGTAGTGGCTAGTTTGATGGAGCAGTGCCCATGGAAATGATCTATAGAAATAATGCGACATCAAAGCTATGGTAAAGCAACTGGAAAAAGTTGGTGAGAGGGGAGGGGGGTCATCAGAGGGAGGTCCTAATTACACTATGCCAAATGTGGGAACAGTGTTCTAAGGTTGGGTGTTTTGAGCTTTATGAAGTGTTAGTGAACAGGAGAGAGAGGTACTGTTTAGAACACATAGAATACCAATCTTTTTGGAGGCAAAAGAGGCTATTCATCTGATGTATTTGTGCCAGGACAGGCTAGATGTGAAAGTCAGCCGAAGAAGGGAAAACTGATTCTGTTTGGTGAGCAGGATGTAAAAAGTAAGGGAGAATGAAGCCTAGTAATTTCTTATCGGAAATGAGACAAAATTATGTTTTGGTGGCATTAAAATTCACCAGGTTATTCTTACCCCACTTGAATGGCATGTAGATCAATGTGTAAGACATTGGTTAAAGATCTTGAAGTGTTCATTACCTGAGTACTGCAAGGTTTTGAAAGTGCAGGGAGTACTATCATCAGCAAAGCTGTGAACAGGATTCGATGTGAAAGAGAGATTATCGATGTATAGATTGATTAAAAAATCTGATAAAACCACCATGGCCTGCAATCAGTGACTGGTGAGAAAACCTTCCATTTATTCATAAAGGATGGAGGAATACCAAAAGATGACAGCTTGGTAAGAAGGCTACAATGCCAGACTTGATTAAATGCCTTGGAAATATAAAGAGAAACCACTTGAACATCTCTACACTTTTCTATGGTTTGTGTCCAAAGGTGAGTGAGGTTGGCATGATTTACCGTGGTATGAGAATGATGAAATCCGTATTGGTGATTGGTGAGTCCTCCAAGTACAGGAATCATTTGACTGTTGATGACCTTTTCCATTATTTTTTGAGAGTATTGAATTTAGGGCAATAGTTTGATGGCTGACTCATCTCCTTTTGGGGGGGAGGTGGCAGATGGGTATGACAGCTTGAAGAGATGGCAATATGGGTGCAAGGTTTGGAACCCAAGCTTTTAATACAACTGGAGAAATATTATCAGAACCAAGAAACTTATTGGTATCAAGACTACTGAGTATTTTTTTGATGTCCTTGTGAAATTTTAGAGGAGACATACTAATGAATAGGTCGTGGAATAGCAGGAGGAAATTTGCCTTGGTAATCTATACAGGGTTGAAGAAAAATGATGCAAGAGGTTTGCCTTATTTTTAGATGTTACCATTGTGCCAGCAGGATGTAAGAGGGGGAGAGAGAGAGGTGGAAATATAGAACAGAAGTTGCAGTTTGCAAAGAACGATATGACTCAACCACCCTGAACAGGATATAAATTTACTGTGTTTGACTCTTAGAAATTCACTATTAGATCCTTTTTTCAGCTATGAGCTATTTGCAATTATAGTATGAACTGAGACTTGAGCCATTGGGCATATGCTTAATTTTTGGCTTAGAGTGCTTTGGCACAATTGTTGGAGAACCATTATTTCGAAAAGGATTGAGAATTTTGAATTGAGTGAGGGATAAAAGCAATCATTCCAGCAAGAATAATTTCTGTTATTAGATCACAGCAAGTTCTAGGACAAGAAGAGAGAAAGCAGTAATCAGATCATGAAATTCATTTAGCACCATTGTAGTGCCATAGGATGTGAGACTGAGAATGACTAGTGAAGAAAAACATGAACATGGTAGTAGTCCAGCTTTGCTAAGAGCAAAGTTAATTAAATTAAGAAAAGGTCCAAAGTGTTGGGAGAGTGATGAGAATTATCAGGAATTCTGGTGGGTTAGTGAACAGTTGTGTTAAATCATTACTGGATACAGTTCAGTTCTTGTTCAACTTGGTTTGTAAAGTTGGAGAAGAGAAACTTGTCTGAATTGTGATCATTGAAATTACCTAGTAAGGACCGACTTTCAGAGATAGTCATATAGGTCATTGAAGTTGGATTTAAAACAGTAGAGGTAATCATTGAAGACAACAAATAGAGGTAAAAGTAGATCATATAAAGTTAATTCCTGGTCTTGATAATCTGAGGAATAGGATATCAAATGTGCAATTCTTGCCCTTCTTTATGAAAGGCCTTATGGAGAATATAACAAGGACAGTTGAATCAATATGTAGAGGGGATAACATTTGTGGTTTCAGTGATGAATATCATGTCAGGTTTGTTTTTTAGGTGATAGTGGTGCACGTCATAGATGTTATTGTTGAGACATTGACTGTTGGTCAGTCCAGAAGTTTATTTCATGGAATTGTGATATTTTGTTGTGTTTTTGATATATCATCATCAATTTCCTGATGTGTACCATCAAGGGATGTTCAAGCTACTATGACAGTACTACATGATTAAGTTTAGATTATCATCTCCTATCCACAATCTCCAAATTAGTCTATTACTTGTCAGCATTCCAATATTGCCGTATCTAACATTTCATGCTTCTATGGTACTTCTGATTGAATCAATCCATCTAGACCTTAGTCTTTCTCTCAGACTCTTTCCTGCCCTCTTGGCATCAAACACCTCTTTTGCTAAATTTTCTTCATCCATCCTAATTTCAGTGGCCAATATCATCTTACATTAGACTGCTTATACAGTCTTGAATGTTAACAGTGTCAAGTTCTTCCTTTCTAATATCTTCATTTTTAATATGATTCTGCCATTGATGTCATCTGTTTGCTCTTCTAATTTTTCTCAGAACCCTCATATCTGTGGTCTCTAGCCTTTGACTGCTCTCTAATCCAAATCTTAGATCAATCACATAAAACTGTTTGAACACTGTCTTGTATATTGCTAGTTTGGTGATTTGGCTAATTTCCCTCTTATTCTGTATAAATTTCTTTAGCTGGCTACTCACCATGCCCACTTTGAAAGTGTTGTCTATTTCAAGATTTAACCTGTCATCTTCACTAAAAACTGAGCCTTAAATAGCTGAAATATTTTGCTTGTTCTATAGGGGTCTCCATTTGGAATGCAGCTGAAAGTTTCTGTACTCCTGCCTATCTTCATAGTTTGGTCTTTTTATTGCTGATTTCCATGGCAAATTTGTTACAACTGTTATTCAATTTAGTTAGATATTCCTAGAGATTTGTACTAGATGCGTTTAGGAGTACATCATCTCCATAAAGCAGAGAGCTGAGTTTGACGTCTCCAACTCTAATATCAGGTCCAATGCCACTTTCTTTCATAATGTGATAATGATCCATATAGATGAATAAGAGTGGAGATAATGTGCATCCTTGTCTTACCCTTGATTTTACATCAAAATATCTTTCTACATTTCCTTTAATTCTAACTGCTGACTTTCAATTTAAATATAGACTATGTATTGCCCTGTATAATGTTCCATTTATACCGTATGAGTAGTGTTTTGAAAAGCTTTTCCCTGAGCACCTTGTCGTATGCTTTTTCCAGATCTGTAAAACTTAAGTACAGATTGTTGTATACTCCCATGATTTTTCAAGGAATATTCCTTGAACAATCTGTCATTTACTCACACACATTACACTAAATAGAAACCAAAAACTTATACTTTGTAGTGTATGAAGTCATTAGTGTATATAACTTTTGCAACCCTTCCCTCTCTCTCTCATACCAGAAGTACCTACAGTATTTACACAAAAATTTATACACTATGCATGATGTGTATAATGACACATGATTAAAACTATCCAGTATTTTCCAATTTATAGAAATAACGGTTGTTGGAAACGTGTTAGTTTTTTATGTTAGATATCTTCCTTAAGCAGCTGTCAGCCATATAGACAGTGAAAGAGAAACATATTTTTAATGAATTAAATGTCTACAAGTTAAATTATTTAGTTAATTTTAGGTTAAATTTAGTTAATCATTCAAAGTTGTTTTTGAACTACTCAGTGAATTATTTAAGCCATCTTCCAGTACCTCCTTCAATTCTCAGATATAGACTATGTATTATTCCACATAACATCCAATTTACACCGTGTAATTGTTGCTTTTAATAGCATTTCTCTTGGCACCTTATATGCATTTTCCAGAACTATGAAACTTAAATTCATTCTTGTTATATTCTTATGGTTTCTCAACTATCTCTTACCTGACAAATCCTAATTGGGTTACGTCATCATGAACCCCTCGTAAGCATGCCATGTCGTTTATTCGCACGACGCAGCTTCTTAACCCTTTGACATATAAATTATTTTTAAACTCTAAATTCGTTTGAAATTGACGTGAACTTCGTAGCGTCTGAGATACGTCAAAATCAATTTTTGTGCAATAAACAAAAGACGTGTCACAGACGTATTTGTATGTTAATGGGTTAAGGGTTTGGCAGTACATATCGCATTGATTGTGAAGCCTTGACCCAGGAAGTCTGCCAGCAAAATTCCTCGTCTGTTCCAAAACACAATGCACATAATTTACCGAGTAGAAAAAGTTGTCTTCAATTTTGTCTTGACTGGTGATGGTGTACCTCCACTCCATATACTGTTGTTTGGATTCAGGGGTTGCGTGCGACACCCAAGTCTCATCCCGGGTGACAAGTCTGCTCAGGAAAACATTGCCATCCTCATGGTAGTGTGTCAAGAATTCTAATGCACTGCCCACCAATTCAGTTTGTGTTGTTCTGTAAGCAACTTCAGCACCCAGCATGCACACAATTTCTGATAATTCAGTTTCTCCAACACAATTTCATGAAGACATGAACGTGAAACTTCTGAAAAATTGCAGTGAGAGTGTCATAGTGAATCCCCTATGTCGAATTTTCTCTTCAACTGAAAGCACCAAATCGTCAGTCACTAAAGATGGTCGCCTGCTCCATTCATCGTTGTGCACACCTATCCTTCCTTCATTAAAAAGTCTTACCCATCTTCGTACCATCGAATCACTCATTGCATATTCTCCACAAACCTCAATAATTTGCTGATGAATTTCAGCTGCTTTAACATTCCCCACATTCAAGAAACGGATAACTGACGTAATTTCACATGTGGCAGGTAATTCAATTTTCTTAGACATTATAAACACACACCAAGAAGCATACATACTGCGAGAATGTCTAAAAATGGCACCAGTGCCTTGCTAAGGAATCAACAAACTGCAATCACACCATTGTGATCGCAGCACTGCAGTGAAAATATTTAAAACGGAACTTACTTTCTGGAAGTCTCTCGTATATCATATCTTTATATTAAGATGTCATGCAATTTATACTACATCCTAATGTCATGCATATATAACTCCAGAACATAATATCAGACAATTAACAGTGGGTGGATTTTTACTTCACATCTCTGTATTTTAATGACTTAGAATGTATACCATAATTTTGATAAAATATTTATTTTCAAGACATTCTTTATATTGTAATTAGTTTGAAGGTACTTTTAGAACTATAGTATATAGATGAAAATGAGCACACCATTATTTTAAATAGTTGGATTTCATATATGTATAATTTTTAGTATTCCATGTCCATTATGTTTTTTATCTCTTACTTCTGATAAGTGATTTTTCTTGTCATTTCAATTTCTAGTTTCTTTTTAATGTGTGGCTATGTTACTTCAGTGATTCTTTAAAAACTTCTTGCACAAAAAAAGCATTGGAAGTCACTTAGATCATTCTTTGGATATAGTGATATCAGTGTTTGTTCTGTTTTCTGTGTTTTTCCATGATATAACTGAATCATTTTAGATTTTGAATAGCATGCAAGAATTTCAGTTCCAATTAATAGAAGACATTACATACAAGGTATTTTAAAATAAACTTTAAAAATGCAATTTTTTTAAGTGCTATAAAATTGTGATTTTTATATTCATATAATTATACTCATTTATGTGTGTATATATATATATATATATATATATTTTTTTTTCTTTTAGTCTCGAACTCCAGCCTTAATATTTGAACATGTGAATAATATAGATTTCAAGGTAAGTGTAATAATTCTTATACTCAAGGTCTAGCACTTCATCATATGAAATTATACATTTATTTAAAGTTAAAGAAGATTTCATTATTAGGTATGGTTTGTATGCAAAAATACCTTTCTGTGAATGTCAAGAAAATTGGAGGGAAAAAGTATTATTAGTGAATTTACAAAATTACATCAGTTGATTGCTGTATACAAAAAAATTCCCATTTATCATTATATATAATGCTTTATTTTTTCTTGCCTTTCAGTCTAGCAATATAATTTACTGGTGTGTCTGTTTTATATGAAATAGCATATAATCAATACAAAAGTAACCACCTACTTATTTATTATATATTTATATACTTATTTATTATAAAAATGAACTCATAAAATTTCAAATATTGTTTGAGAATTGTTTAATCCAGTTATACATGGAGAAAACATTGTAGATACCTATCTACAATAGTGTGTCAGTCCTCCTCTAGTGTGAATGCTATCAGTGCCACACACCCGGCCCTCCTGTCAGCTTGGTACAACCGCTAGCAGGATCCATCAGGTCACATGACTTTGGTCCACTTTGCAGAGGTCTAGTTTTGATGGTCCCAACACCAGGCAAGGGGCAGTGCCCAGTGATGAGCTGTCAAAAGAAGAACATGATTAGGGCATTGGCTCTCATATATCCTGCATACCATGGTCCATTGGAGCAATGTACCATTCAATTGCTGATGCTGCTTGGACCTCTGATATTGCATGAAGTGATTTGTGCTGGTGTTGGTCTGTATGAGCCTGGACAGTCTACGTCAATCCTGGTCATAAATGGCATATGGTCAGCCACCACTTGCTCGCTGGGTGTTGGTATGTCCATTGATGGTATACTCATGGTAGCTCCTTGATATGGTTACCCTCGACAGCCCTTGGGTGATCTCGCACCGATAATACATTCACAATCCAAGTCGCTAAGATCACCACGTTTACCCATGTTTGGCGATTGCAATACACTGTTTAGAAGCCCCGGTGTCTGCTTATTTATCTTCTGCATTCAGTTTGGGTACATTTCACTCTGTGTGGGGGATGCAGTGTCAACTTCCCATCACCCCCTATCTCTGATGTGTTGTCCATTCAGTGTGTGTGTGTGCGTAATTAATCCCACATGCAAAAGGTTGAAAGCCCATATGCATCAATGCTATGGTCAGTCAAGAAGAAAGCCAAGTATGTTTTCCAAAAAACTGTGGGTGGTTCAGAACAATCTCTCCTATGGTTTCCTTAAAGAATACAATCCACAGTTTTTTGGAAAACATACTTGGCTTTCTTGTGGCAGCCAGTTCAGCAGATCAGCACCCAAAGAAATGCATCTAACATATGTTTAATTACCAGTTAATGAGATAATCTTTGCACTACCCCATATGTGAGAATAATATTCTAGTACGGTCAGATTTAATGATTTATAAGATGCAATTGTACAGTAACGTCTTGAAGAAAGTAACGTCTCCTAAAAAAAAAAAAAACTGGAAAAGACATTTAGTTTTTTTTCCCCTCTTTCTTGAGGTTTAGGAAGTGATGTACTTATGCCAGGATATGCTAGAGCAGTGGTTTGTCAAATTTTGAGGGGGCCTGAGACCTTTTTACTGGAGGTGAGGGCGCAAAGTATTGGCCAATATTGTTTATTTTCAAGCACAACTCCTGTATGTGCTCTATATTCTGTCTACTTGTTTCAGTACAATATAGTATTATTTATTTATTATCGTATGATGATACAGCAGCCACGAGTCACTTTTAGGGGATATATGGCACCATCTTAGTTCCCTCCCCCCTCCAAATTTTATCCAGACTTTGAACCAGCATAGCTGATGAATCAGGCCTATGGCTGGGTCAGTATTCCTGACTGTAATCCGTGTGTGTTCACAGGGCCGGGTTTGCCTGCTTGCGGGATGAAAAACCCCAGATAAACTGGCAGGAAAAAACCTGCTGTCCATGCCCATGACCGGCTAACTTGGCTATGGCTGAGGAAGATCCTTAAACTCCTCACGTTGTCGACAGGAATTGAACCTAGGACACTCCTTCCCCAGGATATGGTTGCGAAGCACTATAATTTACAATAATAAAATATAGTATTAAAAACACAATTTCCATTATGTTGGTTTGGTTATGACTACAATGTAGTCAATACATTGTCAAAATTTGATTTCCTTTAACATAGAAGATTGTTATCAAATTCTCTGATGAGAGAATTTCATAATTCTTGATAGGAGAAATGTTGATGCTACCCCCTAGCAGTTGATTTGATGGAAAATGAAACTAGGTGAATCATATATAGAGCAAGTTCAAATAGTTTCACTTGCAACAGTACAGTTGGAAGGAGAATTTTGTGTTTGTCTTGAAGATCTCTGATCATTTACTTGAATAATTAAAATCTTTGCATTTTGCACTGCAAGTCAGTGAAGCAACTGTAAACAAAGATGCTCATCTGATTATATATATGCAAAATGTGAAAATTACACAATGTGAACAGCTATATTGGACTGCACTGGAGTGCAGTCATTGTCACGTGAGCGCAGATCTGCAAACAGGAGGCACAAGTTTTTTACATGATAGGAGAAAGTCTCTTTAACAAGTGAAAATAACCAGGCTGAAGGTTGATCTGTAAGATTACATACAGTTTCAAAATGATTCAAGGTTATTGCAATAAATTAATATTATTACTGTTATTACATCACGCCTCCAGGGAGTCCAAAGACTTATCGAGGGAGGGCATCTACTCTGTAACTCTGTCTCACTACTCCACCAGCCTTCATCATCTAACACCAACTCCATCACCACTAGTGCTTTCACAAAATCCATGCCCACGGCAGGATTCAAACCTGCAGCCTTTTGGCTGGAGAGCGGATACGCTAACCACTCGGCCAACCAGGCCAGCCTGGTTGGTTGCTCTTGTTGGAAATTGAGGGAGGGGAAATGCTAACAAATAATCATAACTTTTATTTTATAGTCATTTATATAATTTATTATTTTATTGCAAACATAAAATATCTTAAAAACTACTCATGCAAAGCACTGTGTATCTGTTTAATGTTTACTGATTTTTAATAAAACAAAAAGGTATGGAAGTGATAATCACTCCAAGAAGAGATTCTATTTGTAGCTTCCTTGCTTATCAGTGAGTGCAATTAAGTTAACGTATATTATCGCGTATAATGCAAACTAGAAATTTTATTTGAAAACTAGCCATAGAATGCCATGTCCACGTATAATGTGATCTGTTAATCTTGTTCAATAACATTATAAATAATACAATACGAATTAACGAAAGAAATATTTATTTAAAAATATTTTATAATAAAAACAAAATGTCAAAATACAAGACGAATTAACGAAAGAAATATTTATTTTAAAAAAAGTCAAAATAAAATACAGATTAACGAAAGAAATATTTATTTAAAAACAAAATGTCAAAATCCTTTAAATTCTTCATCTTTTGAGTCGTCAAACATTTCATTTATAAATTCATCTGTAGCGATTGCATCATCAGTGTAGCAGTTGTCATCATCTTCATGCTCTCGAATTTGTTGTGCGTCATCCTCGCTTTCGTATATGACGTGATCTTCGGACCCATCCATTGAATTACTTATTCCACATTTAAGAAATGAGCATTGAATCATTTCAGATGGTATCGAATCCCATGCTTCTTTAACCCAGCTGGTGACTAGGGTGATCTCAGGCTTCTGAAAATTCCCACCCTTTGTCATCTTCACCAAACCAGATGACATCCATTCTCTCCATTTTTCACGTAAGTGATCGTTAAATGGCTTATTCAAGCTGACATCAAGCGGCTGCAAAACGGAAGTTAGACCACCCGGTATGACTGCTAGGCCTGTATGTAGCTCACGTGCTTTCTCTTTGCTTGCCTCTGTTAAATGCCCCCGGAACATATCCCAGACTAGCATGCTTTTGTTGACGTAACAAGCTACCTGGACGTATGTTCCATACTTGATCCAGCCACAATTGTACACCTTCTTCATCCTTCCAACCTTTCTGATTGGCGCGAACAATTACACCTGGTGGAAATTTCATATGCTTTGGAATTTTCTTCCTTTTAAACATCACTGTTGGCTTTAATTTGGTTCCGTCCATGCCGTGCATGCTAGAACAACGGTGAAATACATTTTTTCATTCCCCGTTGTTTTTATGAAGACACCCTTTTTAACAACTTAGTTTACTGTTCGATTTCCAGGCATATCAAAGTACATGGGCCTCTCATCCATATTGCCAATTTGGGAAAGTTTATATCCGTGACACTTACGTAATTTTATGATGAATTTATGGAAGAACTGCACTTTTTCTTCAAGCTGCTTTGGTAACTTCTGTGCAATTTTTGTTTGGTGTCGTAATGTTAATGCTTTGCATTCCATAAATCTGTTGCACCACCCAGGCGAATCAAGAAAAGTTGAAATACTTGGTGTGTCCTTGAATTTACCATTCTTGAGTTGTATAGCTCGAAAACAAATTGCATTTTCTTGTTACTATAATGCCATCTTGTTGTTGCATCAAAATCCGTTCATTTAGCTCTTCTTTGAGCATCTGGAAAGGATGCTACATCTCCACGACGGGCATGTTTCGTTTTGGAGATTTTTTCAAGACTGTCTTTTTGCTTACGCCAAAGTCTAATATTACTTTCTTCTACACCAAATTCTCTCATAGCAACACTGTTATTATGTTCTGCAAACTGCACAACACGCAATTTAAATTCTGCTTCAAAAGATGAAAGTTTCATCACTGTGCTCGGCGACGGAGAGCGCATGTGCAGATATGATGCACGCTCAGTCGCCGAATGCGAGTGGGTCAAGTAGATTTGGTTGCTTAGGCATTAGGTAGTATATATTGTGTGTGCAAGACTAATAAGATGTTATATTTTTTAGGACCCACACCCTAATGCGAACCCTTAACTTTAAGTAGTATTTTTTACCATAAATTTTTCGCATTATACACGATCATATACGGTAACTCAAGAAAACCTGAAATTGGGTTTTCTTGAGTGCAATGAGATAAGGTATTTTTGTGGCATTGATGTTGTTCTCTCCTCACTGACATATTGCAAAGAGGTCAGTGTTTAAAGTTCTGATTGTGGAAGATCTTGTTGTGTGATATATGAGCACTGCATGGCTTGCTATATGAAATAAACATGTTATCAGTAAAACTGTTACGATGTGAGACTAGTGACAGTTATTTATGAACAGGAGTGTTTTTATAGTCCTAGAGAACTCCAGTATTGGTGAGAAATCTGCCATGACAGGAAATTGGCAGATCATAAGAGGTGATTTGGTAAGTAGGCCTTTGTGTCATACTGTAATGTCTTGGACATGTCTATAGTGACCACATGGGTTTCACAAGCCATTTCCATGGCTTGTGTCCATTGATCGATGATATTGGCAAGATCAGCTGTGAAATGAGAGCAGCAGCACCTAATATTGGTGAATGCTGATAGACTGTGGTGACCTTTGGAGGTAGTGAAGGTGTTACTATTGATGTTCTTCATTGTTTTCAACAGAACTGATGTGTGCTGGGACAGCTAGTTTATTGGCTGGTTTTTTTCTCATTATTTGAGACTGGTTGTTTCCATGCCATGTGGTATGTTCCAGATGAATACAAAAGATTATAAAGTTGATATAAGATGGCCAATTAATTCAGGAGCTGATAACTTAATATACCTTTCTTGAATGATGGAAACTAAATTATAGAGATGCATTCTTGATTTTAGGAAAGAAATGGCAAGGTTTCAAGAATAAGAAATGTTTCTAAGGTTAATGTTTCACCATGTTTTTGGATTTCACTAAGCCTTTTCACAGGATAAAGCACGGAAGACTTGTTGCATAAATTGGAGAAGATGACATTGGAATATAAAATATTAGTGTGGATAAGAGGATAGCTAGCAGATAGATACCAAAAAAAGTGGTTTGAGAGCAAGATTTAAGATGACTTTCAGTGTACCACAGAGATTATTGTTTGGTCTGTCCATTATTATTCAGTGTTTACATTAATCACTAGAGTGGAAGGATTTGACAGGTTACATACAGCTGTTTGCTGAAGATGAAGAATAGGGAGGTTAATTAGGAACATTGCTTATATGCAGTACTTGTTGAATGATTTGAGTAGGCTGGAATTGTGGACATGTAAAAACGGCTGTCAGTTCAATGTTAGTTAATGAACGCTCATGCACTTTGGTGCAGTGAGATATCCAGTGTCATTATATTGGTGGGATTATGTTAGACAAAATTAGTCATCTAGGGATCTTGGGGTTTTGTTAAATAGGAATATAATAAATTTAGTTTAATCCTTTATCCAAGTGTGAGCAAACAAAGTTTGCGCCTGAAAGTATCTTCAGAACTGGGGTAAGGTGGTACAACACCAGGGCAACTCGTTGCAAAGGTGGAGCAAGTTACCAACACTCCTGTCTCAGTATCTCCTATAATGCAAAACACATCTCCTTGCGGATATGTCTAATGTTATGCATTAAGGGAAGGGCCACTACCCAGACTAGTTTCGACCTTTATTGAGGTCTCTTCAGTGGGAGCCAGGCCCAAGTTCACTTGGATAAAGGATTAAACTAAATTTATTATACTCTAACCAAGTGAAAAATAAACTTTCAACATCTTTCTCTAAATCCAGAGTAATGTTAAATAGGAAGTTAAAGTTCAAAGGCCATATAGCAAAGACTTAAAGCATATTCCAGAGGATAATTGCAATGCTGAAATGAACCTTAACATGCAAAGATAAGAAAGCCACTTTGTTTAACTACAAGGCCTTGATATGACCTCACCTGAAATACTTTGTTCTGATTTGGTCTCTTCTTTCCATGGTGATACTGATATAGTGGGGGAGGGAAGAGAGAGAAAGTGTGCAAAGGAGCATGTTAAAAATGATATTGTGATTGTGGAATAGATTATGAAGACTGAGAATTTGTGGACTGCAAACAGTAGAAAGAGAGTGATATGATTGAGACTTAATAATCTTCTAAAAAGGGCCATACAGGATGCCAGTACATGAAATTTTTTATTTTATGAGCGGTGGGAAGTTGACGAGAAGCATCCATAGAAGTTGAGAGTGAATGAAGTGAAAAAGGGGGTAGAGCTAGATTTTTCTGTTAAAGTGGTGTGTGTGTGATTCTAATTGATCACTTTTGCAGGTTGAGAGTGGAGTTAGCGGGAATTAATGCAAGGAAAGTTATAATAACTGGAGTTTATGATGGCCTCTCCCAGTTGAATCTTTTACTCCCTGGAGTAAGAGACTCACTATAACTAATAATAGTGGTAGAAAACACTGAACAAGAATGCAGTCAGGAATCATCATCATCAAATTCCTGCCATGTACTCTCAAGGGGTGTACAGGATATGATAGTACTACATGAAAAAATTACACCATTACTAACTTCCTATCTACAATTTTCCTCCAAATCAGTCTATTACTTGTCAAGACTCCAACATTATTAGATCTTATATTTCTATCGTCTAAGGCACTTTGTACCATATCAATCCACCTATATCTTGGTCTTCCTCTGGGTCATTTTGCTGCCAACCTGGCAGAAAACACTTGTTTTGCTAATCTTTCCTTGCCCATTCTGTTTAAGTGACCATACCACCTGAGATTAGCTCTGCAAACGCATTCCTGGATGCTGACAATGTCAAGTTCTTTCCTAATATCCTCGTTTTTTAATATGATGTTGCCATTGATGCCATCTATGGCAACATCATATTCACGCCTCTAATCTTTCTCAGGATTCTCATATCTGTGGTCTCTAGTCTTTGGTCAAGTGTTTTACTTCTGAACCAGCTCTCAGATCCATTAGTTAAAACTGGTTTGAACACTGTCTTGTATACAGCTAATTTAGTGTTCCGACTAATTTCTCTCTTATTCCATATGAATATATTCAATTGACTTCCTGCTACACCAGCTTTGAAGATTCTGTTGTCTATTTCCATATTTAATTTACCATCTTCACTAAAAATTGTCTAAGTAGGTGAAATTTTACTTGTTCCACAGGTTCTTCATTCACATTGCAGTTGACATTTTCAATGATTCTGCCTATTTTCATTGCCTTTGTCTTGTTATTGCTGACCTTCATACCATATCTATTACAACAGTTATTCAATTTAGTCAAGGAATCTTGCAGACTAGTAGCGGATTTATTGATAAGTATAACATCGTCTGCATAAAGCAAATAGCTGACATTAACATCTCCAATTTTGATATCATGTTTAATATCACTTTCCTTCATAATGTGATCCATATAGATAATGAATAACAGAGGGGATAATGTACATCCTCGTCTCACACCAGATTTAACATTAAACCATCTTCCCGTACTTCAATTCAAACTACTGACTTGCAACTCAAATAAAGACTAAATATTGCTTGATATAATGACCCATTGACACCATATAACCGTAGCGTATTGAATAGCTTCTCTCTTGGCACCTTATCATATGCCTTTTCCAGATCTATAAAACTCAAATAGAGATCTTTATTATATCCCCATGCTTTCTCCACTGTTTGTCGTAAAGTGAAGATCTGATCCTGACAGCCTCTATTTGGCCTGAATCCAGCTTGTTCTTCACCAAACTTTTCTTCTACAATTCTTCTCAACCGTTTCTCAAGTATACTTGCATATATCTTACCAGGAACACTCAGTAGGGTGAGTCTTAATTCTGAATGTGAGAATTACTTCTGTAATTCTTACATTCAATTTTATTTCCCTTTTTATATATGGGTACTATGAGAGCCTGTTGTAAAATAAAACTTCTTTTATTTTACAACAGGTTGGAATAACCTGGGCCATCTTACATCGTTTAAGGAATATTAATCTGTTAATGCATTTGGCCTTCTTTATCAATACTTTACCATATCTATTTTATTTTACAACAGGTTATTCCAACCTGTTGTAAAATAAAAGAAGTTTTTAGGTCCCCAAAAGCTCATCGGATCTACTTCAAAGCTAGTAAGTCTCTTTTAAATATTCAGCTACACGAAGCTAAAAAATCTCTTGCCATCTTAAATAGAGAAATTATGGATATAAAAATTGCTCTAGAATCTAATTTAACTGTTGAAACTTTTACTACTGTAATGCGCATATCTTCGAGTTCTTACTTAAAGGTTTTCAATGATTCTCGTGACAAGCTGAAACGCAAATTTGAATCACTAGTCAGCTTACCTAGATCCAGTAATAATACTATTGATATAGATAAAGTAGTCATAAATGTTTCTGGACGTCCACTAACAGACTGTGAAAGTTTTGTTTTATCAAAAGGATATGATTTCGCTGTTACGCCGAATAAGGTGCCTATTATGGATTTTTTTCATAACATAGACAGGGGTATTCGATCCTTACCCCAAAAAACAGCCAACAGATTACGTTTTGAATGTGCACAAATTCTTTTTCATGCCAAGCCTCCTCGTCCTAATCTTTCTTACTCTGAATTTAAAGCATTGAAATCACTGAAGAATAACAATAATTTAATAATTACGAAAGCTGATAAGGGGAAGGCTGTAGTGATTCAAGATAGGAAGGAATATGAGAGAAAAATGTCTCTTTTACTTCGCGACTATTCAACTTATAGGTCTCTTACATCGGATCCTACCCGGAGTCAATTGAAGAGACTTAATTCTCTTATGGATAATGTATCTACATGGAATGAAGATCAAAAGAAAAAACTTAAAACCTTCTTCGGTCGTCCACCTAGATTGTATGGTCTTCCAAAAGTTCATAAACCAGGCATTCCGTTAAGACCAGTCGTAGATTGTATAGGTTGCCCAACTTACAAAATCTCAAAATTTTTATCTAATTTACTCTCCTCTTCAACTAGAAGAACTGATACTTATATAAAAAATACTTTGGATTTTAAAAATAAAATTTCAGATCTTCATTTGGACGTTTCTGATATCATGATCAGTTTAGATGTTGTTTCTTTATTTACAAATGTGCCTCTTTCGGAAAGTATTGAATTACTACAACAGGAATTTCCTTCAGACATTGTAAACTTATTTGATTTTGTAATAAATTCTGGTTATTTTTCTTTTAAAAATAAGTTGTATCAACAAATTGAAGGAACAGCAATGGGTAATCCTCTCTCTCCTGCTATCTCCAATTTCTTTATGGAACATTTTGAACAACGTATCTTTGACAATATTTCTCCCAGACCTACTCATTGGTTCAGATATGTCGATGACATTTTTGCTGTATGGAATGGCTCTTCTGATGAACTTCAACAATTTCTCAATAAACGCATTTCATCCTAGGATCAAGTTTACCCTAGAAGTAGAATCAAATAAGCAGTTAGCCTTTTTAGATCTTCTAATTCTTCGCCAACCAGATGGTAACCTACATTTCTCAGTTTATAGAAAGAAGACTCATACAGGCCATTATATCCATGCGGAATCTCATCACCATCCCAGTCAAAAGGCAGGAACTATTAAAACATTGGTTCATCGGGCCCACTCCTTTTGTTCTACAGACAATCTTTTACAGAAAGAAATAAGATATATAACTTCTTCCTTTCTATCTAATGGCTATAAGAATTGCTTCATTAAAAGAACTTTGAGTAGATTTAATATGTCTCCCTCTTCAAACACAGAGGAAATAACGCGCATTACCATCCCTTATATACAAGGCATCAGTGAACGTATAGCAAAAATTTTGAAACCACTTGAATATTTTTGTTGCCTTTCGACCGTTTAGAAAAATCTCCACCTTTCTCGCTTCTCCAAAGGACAAGCTTCCACATCTTAATCATCCAGGTGTCTACCAGATTCCGTGCTCTTGTGGATTATGTTATTTTGGACAAACGGGAAGATCTGCCTCCATTCGGCTAGAAGAACACCAATCTTATATTGAATACTTTAAACCTGAAAAGTCTGGACTTGCAGAACATGCCATCTTCACTAGACACAGAGTTCATTGGAGAAAGACAAGAGTTCTTCACAAAAGTCAGTTTCTCATGGAACGCCTTTATAAAGAAGCATGTGAAACTCTACTTCATTCTCCTAACTTAAACAGATCCGACGGCTTACGTCTATCCCCTTTATGGGAGATAGTACTTTACAAATCAGCTAATCTTTCCTAACTTTTTATTGTATTTTTTTTTATTTTTATTTTATTTTATTATTTTTTTTTTTTAGGAAAGTTATTGACCTTTTTAGTTATCTTACACCAGCTACTTAGGTGGCGCTTTTTGGAATTGTCAGTTAATGTTTAATTTTTGTGCCTAATTGTACTGAAGATGCCTGTGACACACAGGCGAAAATTATACTATTAAATAATATTTCTACGTGAGTTTTTCCGTTATTTATTATGTATAGTTATGTCTACTCACGGTTTACCTCTTTTAAAACTTACATTTGTCTCTGTATTCTCTAAGAGCACAAGCAGACTTATCTGCCAGGAACTTTTGATATGCTCTCTTCTTTTCCTTCACTGACTCTAACTTCCCATGTCCACCATGGAGTTCTAATTTTTCTATCTTTGCAGACAACCTCACCACATGCCTTTCTAGCTGAATAAATCAATCTTTTCTTCAGGATTTGCCACTGACTTTACAAGGTTTGGTTCCTGTTCTCAAACTCTTTCATTTTTTTCTTCAATAATCTTTGCGTATTTTAGTCTACAGTTCACATCTGAGAGCTGCTCAACTTTTATTCGCTTTAAAACTTTCTTACATGTTATTCTTTTCAATATGATATTCAATTTTATCATGATCAAGACTAAATGGTGATCACTTCCAATTTCAAATCCTCTGTACACTCTAGTGTCCTGCACCAGGGAGAAAACATCACTGTCAACAATAACATAGTCAATGAGACTTTTCTTATTCTTTGCCTCTTCCTCCATTTGAAATTGTGCACATTTTTATGTTGGAACATGGTGTTAATAAAAACCAGTCCATGTTCTGAGCAAAAATCCAAAAGGTTTTTGCCATTATTATTAGCTTTGCTCTTTTCTCCAAATTTTCCCAAAATATTTTTGTATGTCTGACAATCATTTCCCACTCTACTATTTAGATCCCCAACTTTTTCTTTTTCATTGTGTCAGATGCTTTCTCTAAATCCTCAAAAAATTCCTCTACTTCTACCTTAGTAGAACCTTCTGTGTGACCATAGGCACAAATAAGTCTCATTGTCCAGTTCCCCATTCTCATATTTGCCCACATCACTCTACTTGAGACTGCCTGCCATTCAAGAAAATTAGCCTCATATTTAGTGTTGAATACAATGGCTACTCCTTCTTTTCCTTGATTGTCATTGCCTGAATATAATGTTTTGTATTTATTGCTCAGAAAGATCTCAACAGTTTTTTGTCTTTTTTGTTTCAGTCACCCCTATTATGTCGATCTGGTACTTATCTAATTCCTCAGCTAGCTCCATTTCTTTGCCATTTAGGCTTCTTATGTTGATAGTACCGATCTTTAACCCTGGTGATGCCGAGTTGGAGTGTTTTTTTAGATTTGTTCCAGTAGCTGACTTTTTGCTGTTCACCCTGGTTCCCTGGTGAAAATCACGGGGCCTTGTTTAACCGGGCAATGCCCCAGCCGGCATGAAATTTTGACATGTACCATCATTTTCTATATTGGTTTAAGCCAATAAGAATACAAATTGGTCGGCTAAATCCCATATTGGCAGGCCACCCTCATTCGTTCAATATCCATTAGATACCGAATAAAGTGCACCATGAGAAGGTGACGATTGGACATTTGGTCAGAAGCCCTGGTCCGTTCTCCACATTTTTTTGAAGGCTATGTTTAGGTCTCCTCTCAGATGTACAGCTTTGACCCTTAAGCACAGTCAGGAATAAATCTGATATACAGAAAGGCAGGTGACATTTGACCAAATGTGTTCCAAGGTATGATTTATTCATGCATTGAGAATATGGCAAGAAACATTGTGGAAGGAAAGCTAGGTTCAAGCCAAATACAGATTATGAGATTTCCATTTTAAAACAGATAGTTAAGAATTTTGAGACTATAAAGGTATCTGTATTTAAGTTTTGTAGATCTGGAAAGATGTATGACAGGGTGCCAAGAGAAAAGCTGTTCAAAAGTTATATTCTGTAAATGGGACATTATATGGACAATTCATAGCCTCTCGCAAGAAAAGAGTTAATTATTGTGTATATGTGTTATACGCCAATCCAGTAGGATGCTTTATAGATACCACAGTATATGTAAGTAACTGAAAGACTGATATTTTATAAGTGCACATTATCTCCACTATTATTATATATATGGATCACATTATGAAGGAAAATTGCACTTAACCTAATATGAAAATTAGATATGTTAATCTCGGCGCTTTACTTTATGCAGATGATCTTATTCTTCTAAATAAATCTGGTACAAGTCTGCAAGATTCCTTGACTTAACTGAATAACTCCATAATAAATTTGGTGCAGAAATGTGCAACATAAAGATGAAGACAATGAAAATAAGCAGAAACATTGAAAACATTAACTGGAGAACCTATGAAAGAACTAAAACATTTTGCTATTGAGACTTACTGAAGATGACATTAAATATGGAAATCGACAACAGAATTAGCAAAGCTGGTGTGATAGTAAGTCAACTGAATAAATTTATATCAAATAAAAGAGAAATTAGTCACAAAACCAAACTAGCTATATACTAGACAGTGTTCAAATTAATTTTAATTTATTGATCTGTGAGCTGGGTTAGAAATAAACCACTTGATCAAAGTCTAGAAACTGCCAATATGAGAATTCTGAGAAAGATTCAGGAAGTGGACAGATGTCATCATTGGCAGAAACATATTAAAAATGAGGATATTAGGAAAGAACTCAACATTGTTAGCATTAAGATGTATATTAGTAGAGCTCATTGCAGGTTACTGAAACAGATCTATATTTCTTTCTTATTCCTCCTCTTTTATGGTGTCGAGGTAAGTATTGTAACCGCAACTGTACTCAAGGATAAGGTGGTCAGCCCCATGCCTCCCCGGTGTGTATGTCTGTAGATGCGTGTGTTCACGTGGCTGGTTTGCCTTTTCTGTGGGACGAAAAACCCCTTACCTCCATATGAGACCAGCTAACTTATCTTTCGTTGAAAGAGAACAGATAAATGTTTCTCATATCACTTACGGGAATTGAACCCTGCTCTTTTCTGACTAAAGGGCTTCATCTATACCGACTGAGCTGCAGAGGCGCTTACTGAAACAGAATGGAGAGGAAAGATTAGCAAAAGAAGTGTTCTTTAGCAAGGAAAAGCACACCTGCTAAACCAAGATCTAGATAGACTAACTCAGTCAAAAGTGCCGTAGAAGATATCGGTTAGATATGGCAGTATTGGAATTGCTGACTAATTCGGTGGAAAATTGTTGATGTTAGTACTACATGAAAAAGTTCCACCATTGTCATAATGTCCTATACACCCCTGAGAGTACAATGTTGGGAACTTCATTTAGTTAATTCTTTAGATCAGGGGTCGGCAGGCTTCGTGCAGTCCAAACATGCATCTTTGGGCCCATAAAAGGTTGACCATATTTACATGGCATGTGGCCCATATGTTGAATTATTTATATATTACATTTCATAATATGAATAATAAATTAAAAATAATTTTATACTATACTTCATGATATCGCTGTGCAACTTGATGCGAGTCAACATGTGAGCCATGAATGGGGATAACAAAAATGACTTAATCCGACGACAACCGAGATTTTGGTGCACTATTGTAGTCACGTTTTCCATGGTCCGTCTTTTAATATAATTCAATAACATCAACTGTTAATTTCAGAGGATACATATTTGTTAAAAATAATTTCAAAAATGAGTTCAAGAAAACATAAAATTGCAGATGAAGGAAGGTTTAATGATGAATGGAAGAGCAAGTACTTCTTTATTGAAAATTAGGGTAAGCCCCTTTGTCTTATTTGTCATAAGTGTTGCTGTTATGAAAGAACATAACATCAGACATCATTACGAGAAAGTCATACTTTGAATATTTCTGTGTTTTTTAAAATTGATATAATAAAAATTGATAATTTAAGTATTTTTTTCACTCTTTTCTCTTAATTAAACGCTTGGCCTGATTATTAAAAATAAAAGTTGAATGTGGCCCACAAGTCTGAAAAGGTTGCCGATCCCTTCTTTAGACTTTCTCGCTTTTATTCAATATAAAGTTATTCAACTTACTCCCAATAATGCACCAGCTTAGCTTATTATGTTATCTATTTCTAAATTTAATTTGCAATCTGCTGAAAATTGTATCTAAATAAGCGAAATGATTTACTTGTTCTGTAAGTTATCCAATAAGAGTAGATGTTCTGGTCCTGTCTATAATCTTAGATTTTCATACATAAATATTTTGCATAAGGTATTCTGTTAGTTCTAGCCACCCTTTAATTTTATTTGAGCTTGTATGATTGTTTTTTTTTTATTTATTTTATTTTTTTTATGTTGCTCCCACCCCATGAAAGGTTATTTGCAAACCTAGTATGTCGTTTTTTAAGAAGATACGTTATCTGCACAAAGTTGCCAAGTTTAATATCTTGAGGCATTAAAAAGCTGATATCAAATTGATAACATTTTGATATCAGCAATATATAGTATCTGCAGTGACATGGTAATAGAAAGGAGGTAGCCATATCTTAGAGGGTAGTTTAGCTCTGCATAATATTTACACTGAAAACCATAGACTCAGAATATAGCTGTTGGAATTAATGCTGTGAGAAGTACTGCATAAAATTATTAGTATTTTGTATTAAAACTAGAAAATGAAAGAAATGCATTTTTGTTTCACCTTATACAGTAATTTTATATTCAGTATTTTTCTTTTAAAAATTAATTCTTTCTGTCCACTTCAAACTTCCAATAAATGGACAGTGGTCTAAAATTCATTAACCACATAAGAATATTCACAACCATGGTGAGATTCAAACCTGTAGCCTATTGGTTAGTGAATGAGTATGCCAAAACACAACCATCCAGATTGCTAATTAAAATTATATGACAGTGACACAGTATACATAATTCAAGGGAAAAAGCTTGGTCTGAACTATGGTTATTATTTTCTGTCATACCCTTCACTTAAGATTTTTGTATGATTGCTCATCATTTTTCCTATACTTGTATCTGCATATATTATTACTTTTAATTCCATGATTAGTATGGAATAGGAAATTTGTTCAGCTGTCCAGGAAATGCTATTCATTTTCCGAACAAAGCAACAGAGCTTCAGTTTTTATTTTATCATCATCAAATTCCTGCCATGTACCCTCAAGGGGTGTACAGGATATGATAGTACTACATGAAAAAAATTACATCATTACTAACTTCCTATCTACAATTTTCCTCCAAATCAGTCTATTACTTGTCAAGACTCCAACATTATTAGATCTTATATTTCTATCGTCTAAGGCACTTTGTACCGTATCAATCCACCTATATCTTGGTCTTCCTCTGGGTCATTTTGCTGCCAACCTGGCAGAGAACACTTGTTTTGCTAATCTTTCCTTGCCCATTCTGTTTAAGTGACCATACCACCTTAGATTAGCTCTGCTAACGCATTTCTGGATGTTGACAATATCAAGTTCTTTCCTAATATCCTCGTTTTTAATATGATATTGCCATTGATGCCATCTGTTCACGCCTATAATCTTTCACAGGACTCTCATATCTGCAGTCTCTAGTCTTTGGTCAAGTGCTTTACTTCTGACCCAGCTCTTAGATCCATAAGTTAAAACTGGTTTGAACACCATCTTGTATACAGCTAATTTAGTGTTTTAACTAATTTCTCTCTTATTCCATATGAATTTATTCAGTTGACTTCCCACCATACCAGCTTTGCCGATTCTATTGTCTATTTCTATATTTAATTTACCATCTTCACTAAAAATCGTGCCTAAGTAGCTGAAATGTTTTACTTGTTCCACAGGTTCTCCATTCACAACACAGTTGACATTTTCAATAATTCTGCCTATTTTCACTGTCTTTGTCTTTTTTCATTGCTGAGCTTCATACCATATCTATTACAACAGCTATTCAATTTAGTCAGAGAATCTTGCAGACTTGTAGCGGATTTATTTAAAAGTATAACATCATCTGCATAAAGCAAAGAGCTGATATTAACATCTCCAATTTTGATATCCTGTTTAATACTACTTTCCTTCATAATGTGATCCATATAGATAATGAATAACAGAGAGGATAATGTACATCCTTGTCTCACACCAGATTTAACATTAAACCGTCTTCTGTACTTCCTTCAATTCTAACTGCTGACTTACAACTCAAATAAAGACTAAGTATTGCTTGATATAATGCCTCATTGACACCATATAACTGCAGCGTATTGAATAGCTTCTCTCTCGGCACCTTGTCATATGCCTTTTCCAAATCGACAAAACTTAAATACAGATGTTTGTTATATTCCCATGCTTTCTCGACTATTTGTCGTAAAGTGAAGATCTGATCCTGACAGCCTCTATTTGGCCTGAATCCAGCTTGTTCTTCACCAAGCTTTTCTTCCACAATTCTTCTCAACCATTTCTCAAGTATATTTGAATAGATCTTGCCAGGAACACTCAGTAGGGAAATACCTCTGTAATTCTCGCATTTAGTTTTATTTCCCTTTTTATATATGGATACTATGAGAGCTCTACTCCAATCATCGGGAATTCGTCCCTCTGTCCAGGCTTTCTGAACTATGCAGTGCAGCCACTGTTAAGACTTTTATACCACCATACTTCAGCATTTCTGGTCGAATATTATCTACTCCTGCTGCCTTTCCACATTTCAAGCCTTTGATGGCTTTTTCTACTTCAAGTATGGATATGTATTCTTGACTGCATGCCTGGTCAGTGTTTTTTACCACTGTGCTGTCATCACTGCTTGTTTTATTTAGCAGTTTTCAAAGTAATTACTCCATCCTTCAAGGATATCTTTTTCTCCCGTTTTCATGTCACCTTTATCATCTCTAACTCCTTTTACAGCACTCTTTCCTCGATTCTTAAGCTTCTTCAACAACCTCCAGAATATTTTGCCACCTTCTTGATATTTATTTTCTATATTCTTGCCCAAAGTCCTCCCATGATTTTTTGTTTAGCTAGTTTTACACAGCGTTTAGCTTTCTTACATTTGTCCTTGTATTCTCTAAGAGCACAAGCTGACTTATTTGCCAGAAACTTTTGATATGCTTTCTTCTTTTTCTTCACTGCCTGTTTAATTTCCTGTGTCCACCAGGGAGTTCTGATTTTTTTTTATCCTTGCAGTCAACTTCACCACATGCCTCTCTAGCTGAATAAATCAATCTTTTCTTCAGGATTTGCCACTGACTTTACAAGGTTTGGTTCCTGTTCTCAAACTCTTTCATTTTTTTCTTCAATAATGATTGTATATTTTAGTCTACAGTTCACATCTGAGAGCTGCTCAACTTTTATTTGCTTTAAAACTTTCTTATATGTTGTTCTTTTCAATATGAAATTCAGTTTTATCCTGCTCAAGACTAAATAGTGATCACTTCCAATTTCAAATCCTCTTTACATTCTGGTGTCCTGCACCAGGGAGAGAACATCACTATCAACAATAACATAGTCAACGAGACTTTTCTTTTTCCTAGCCTCTTCTCTCCATGTGAATTTGTGCACATTTTTATGTTGGAACATGGTGTTAGTAATAACCAGTCCATGTCGTGAGCAGAAACATAACAGATATTTGCTATTATTATTAGCTTTGCTCTTTTCTCAAAATTTTCCCAAAATATTTTTGTATGTCTCACAATCATTTCCTACTCTGTTATTTAGATTCCTAACAAGGACCAACTTTTTCATTGTGTCAGTTGCTTTTTCTAAAGCCTCAAAAAATTCCTATACTTCTACCTTAGTAGAACCTTCTGTGTGACCATAGGCACAAATAAGGCTCATTGTCTAGTTTCCCATTCTCATATTTGCCCACATTACTCTACTTGAGACTGATTGCCATTCAAGAAGATTAGCCTCATATTTTGTGTTGAATATTATGGCTACTCCTTCTTTTCCTTGATTGTCATTGCCTGAATATAACATTTTGTTTTTATTGCTCAGAAAGATCTCACCGGTTTTGTCTTTTTTGTTTCAGTTACCCCTGTTATGTCGATCTGGTACTTATCTAATTCCTTAGTTAGTTCCATTTCTTTGCCATTCAGGCATCTTACGTTGATAGTACCGATCTTTAATCCTGGTGATGTTGAGTTGGGGTTTTTATTTTATAATTTGTCTAAATGACAATATAACTATACTGCAGTAGACAAGCAAGATCACTCTTGTAGCCAGTCTTTTTCAAGAATGTCCTTAATGAACATAGCAGCTGATAGAAACAGTGATTGTGATATAAACATTACATTAGAATAAATATTCAGGAAATGTTTCAAATTTGTCTTTAATACTTTGATTGTAAAGTAAACAGAAATTCTTGCAATATTTAATAGAGATCACACATATCGAGGTAGTTCTAATATTGTATTATAATGTATTTTATATTACATGCAAAAAAAAAAAGTTAAAACATCACTTCATTTGTAAAATATTTTATTTTTTAGCAACTTTATCAGACATTAACAGATCTTGATATCAGGTTTTATCTCTATGAACTGTTAAAGGTAGGAAATCTATCATTCTTTTAAATGATATTTGTTGATTTATTTTTGCTGTTGAATTATGTCTTTCTGCTATTAATAGTATAATACAATTACATTTCTTTAATTAGGCTCTTGACTATAGTCATAGTATGGGAATAATGCACAGAGATGTTAAACCACATAATGTAATGATTGACCACGATAACAGAAAGGTAAGTCCATTCTTCATCTAAATGTTTGAAACATTTTCACTCTTCTCTTTAATATAAAGATTAATAGCGTTATTTAGTATAACAATGAATGGAATCCATTTTCAAAGTTGCACTGTTGGACCTGCAGCTAAATTTTTCATAACCCTTTCCCCAATTAAACAGTAGGACGACTGTACTCTTTGAATCTGTTTAGTGGTGCAGTTGTCCTCTGTATCAGTATCTCTAAATGAAAAATGATTTGAAATGAATTATCATTATAGGTCAGTTACATAAAGACAACCTATAAGCTTTATCTTTGAACTTGCCGTTTTGATCCCTGGTCAGTAACTGCAGTTTATTTAAGTTAAGGGATATTACATCCCATATTGTTTCTTAGCCGAATAAGAAACTCAGAGTTTCATGCCGAATATAGAAACTATATAAAGTTCGGTGATTCAGTGCAGCACCTGACCCATTTGGTAGTGCAGACTGTGGCAACTGATAGTAACGGTGGTGCAAGCTCCGATCACTGTTCTTGGTATTTACCCATAATGTGAACTTAGCTCCTAGGAGCTGTATTACTGTTCTACATTATGAGCAAAGGTCACTACCCAGACCGGTTTCAACCTTTATTGAGGTCTCATCAGTGAGTAGGTAGACCTAGTTAATACCAAGTTTGTAGCAAACTTCATGTCGCCGAATTGAAGCCTTTGGCTCTTCATATAAATAAACTGCAGTTTATGCTTATATCACAAATCGTTTTTAGTAAAATTAAGTTTTTGTGATGAAGGACATTATATATCCCCCTCCCCTTTTCAGTCATGCTTTGATCAACATTTGAATGTGTATTTGGCCTTTTTTGGAACTTTTGAGGAATTGACACAGATTTCAATATTACTGAAAATTTGACTAGTATATAAATGGCACAACAGCAGTTGGAAATATTGTTGATGATTTAGAAAAATTCATTTAAATCTCAATTGGAATAGTTACTCTGACCACTGGCAGTTTAAATAATGACTAAAACAGGTATCTGATTAATTATAAAATAGGAACAATAGAATCAGAGAAAACCAATTGCTTTACACTCCATTATTCATGAATGAAATTATGTATGTTGTGTTGGTATTAATTATTTAAGATTGAGTGCTTTGAACTACCATCAACATAAGCATTTTTTTTTTTTAAATTCTGCTTATGCTTAGTGTAAAGATGTTTTTTATCATAGAGAGGAAAAATGTTAGATTTTTGAAGCCCATATCTGCAGCAGGTCTCCAAGGTGAACACCCTCTAGTCATTAGAGTAGTGTAGGTAAGGGAAGTTGACAATAAAGATCTGTAACCTCAGGACAAGGATTGGTTATGAGGACTGGGCCGTTCTGGCTGGGGTGTGAAGCAGGTATGGCGCTGTACCGGGACTAGGTGGAACTGTTGAGCCAGGACCAGCATCGGGGGGGGCTTCTCGTTGAATGCCTCAGCTGCCAGCTGTCCCGGATGGCCCCGTCTGGCATGACCATTTTGGTCGTCAACCGATAGCCAACTCAGAACTGGCATGGACCTGGGGAATCCGACTGTCTAATTAAAACAAAGCAATTTGATGGTTGTTGAGAGGTGTTGCTACTGATGGTTTCTGGCCAGTGGTGTGAATGTTTAACTGAAAGAATATCAAAGTTGGAGGGGGGGGGTAATTGGCAGGAGTAAACATGACTCTCATTGAGCTGGACATTTGCTTAGATGTGGCGGATGGAGCTCTGGTTCTGCTAGTCATGTTAACTAGCCAATTTATATTGATCTCTCAATAAATCAGAACAAGCCTGATGGTAGTAGGCCAGGTGCAGCAAAAACTGCTGGTGGAAGGCCAGGTGCAGCACAACTCGTATGGGTATCCCATAGAGAGAGACAGCAGGATGCTGCTCTGAATAACATTGGAAATTGCCATCCCACCCGCACACCTATACGCAAGAGCTTATCGTAGGGAATTTGGCCATCTTACTTCCATTGTTAGGAACTTGCTAAAATTTGAGGAGGTGGTGTACTCCATTCAACCATAACACCCTGTCCCAGCACAGCAATTGTTGGGAACCTTCTTGTCTGACTCTCTAGTCATGGATGTCTCGTTCGGTCGATCTGGTGGCTCTATAGTGTGAACCCACCACGAATGAATTACTCTATTAAGATGGAAAGAGTATCCCTCATTAGCTCAAACAGGGATAAGATTTATGTGCTTTATAAAAAGAAAGATGCAAGTTTGACTAGCCAAATCCATGGCATGCTCTGCCATGGTGCAGTGACAGTACGAACCATCTGGTGGTAAACAGAGGTATGTAGCTTTAGTAATGCTGTGGCAAGTATTGCTAATGGTCATACTGTGGTAAATGCATGAACTGAACAAGTTCATGTACCACTTATAAAGAACTGAGCGTCTTTAGGTTCTTGAAGTGAGATGATAGCAGGTATCAAGAGAGTCCAGCCTACCAATGATTTGAGACAGGTTAGTTTTATCCTACTGATGACTAGTCGTTACGATAGTAATCCTGCTCACTAAGAGAGGAACCATAGGTTCGGACACGTGGTACATGTGTTTGGTCAAGTCACCAGTGGTGCGAAGTTATCATCCGTGGGATTATGACTGAACTCTTCTAAGTCAGAATACCATCTAGCCACTGCAATGATAATGTTCGTGCCCCGTGCATTGAAAGGCAACACTAGCCGGAGTTGCTTTCATACTGTTATGGTGCGATCACTCTGGTGATGAGGCCACTAGAATGGAAGCATCAAGGCAACCGTTGAGACTGCAACTGCTGCTTCTTAGGCTGCACCATTCAGGTGTGATGTGCAGGCACCAAATCATCTGCAGACTACCTAGGTACTTGTCTGGGTGTCATGCTTAGAAGAACAGCCACCATACTGCGATCTATTGAGACTCATCCTCTGACAACAGAAGCTTGTAATTTGAAACAAAACTCAAGTTTACAAATTTATATAAAAAAATTACTGTAGAAAATCTGTATGCATATACTAATGGTCTACATCAGGGGTCAAGAACCTTTTTGAACCAAAGAGCCATTCCACCAAAAAAAATTAATTAAAACAAAATTTGGGAGCAGCAACTTCAATTCGATATTTCCTGGTGACTCAAAGTTGCAGTTAGTTCAAACTTAGGTAAATTTGTTTTTAATTCAGTACTACCAGATATCAAATACCACTTTTATGTTTGCATATAAATTTTTTATATGTTCAATAAATAACAACATTAAGCCTTCTCTTGCGACTTCAAATTTAACTTATTAAAATGTTCTGTCATATCAAGCAAAAAACAAAAATTTTGTATCCATTCGGAATTACTGAGAAGTTCCACATGATTTATTTTATAATTTTTAGTAGTTAAGAAAACTGTTACTACTTTTAAGCACTGAAAAAAAAAAAACGTTTTAATGCTTTTCCTCTTGATAAGCATCGTACAGATGTAAATGTCACTAAATCTTTATGTTGACTACCTAGTTCCTCTAAAAATGTGTCAAAATGTCTGTGATTCAACGTCTGAAATTGGATGAAATTGATTGTTGGTACAACAACATCCATCACTCTTTTTAGTTATGGTAATAATTCCAAAGAATTTGCAACTAAAGCTTCTTGATGCAATGAAATGAAATAACTCCATGTGGAATATGAGTGGAGAATAAATTAACAAACCCCTTATTTTTCACAATCATAGAAGGTGTGCTATCGGTCACAATGCATACTATATTATTATTACTTATATTTTTATTCTGTAAACTTGTTAGGTTTTCTGAAATATCTTGACCTGTAGTGTGTCCTTTAAGTGTTAGCAGATCAGGAAGTTCTTCCCGAATACCGGAATATGTGATATATTTAACCATCATGCAGCATTGTAACATATTGGAAATATCATTTGATTCATCAACCGCAATAGATATAAAATCGGTAGAATTAATATCCATAATTTGCATATTTGAAACTTTTGCAGAAATTGTTACAATCCGTTCCTTGACAGTTACTTCTAGCTGAAAGAGGTAAATCTTTAATTTTTTTATGTATCTTGTCCTTATTTTTCATATCCTTAAATAGAATTTCAGAGACATTATACATGCAATTTTTTTAGAAATTCACCATCGGTAAAAGGTTTTCCCGCTTTTGCTATTTCAAGGGGTAACAAAAAACTTGCTTCAGTAGTATTCAATAAAGATTACATCCAAGTTGACAAATTTCTTTGCTGAAGCAATGTTTTCTTTTGTAATTCTTCAATAGCTTTTTTCTATTATCACCCTCAGGATATTTTTTACTGAAGTCTAAATGTTTTCCTCGAAAATGTCGTTCGACATTACTTGATTTGTTATTTTGAAGTAGTAGACGGCAAATTAAACATTGCGGATTTCCACTTACTTCTATAAATGCAAATTTCTCTATCCACATTTTATTGAAGCATCTGATTTCTTCGATTATTTTTCTTTTTCTTGAACTCATTAGGAGGGTTGTTATCACAAATTTACTTGCAAGTAAAAACACAAATTCAACATAATAAAAATTAATTTGTGCATAACATTACCTGACACTAAATTAAACACCAGTTTAGTACCACAATAAATAAGTTAACTAACAGAATATTTATTTTGACAGTTAAAATTCGTATGTATCTAAAAAACGTGTTGTTTGACAGGTTTCAATTAGTTCAAATTTTCGCCGTGGCGGTAGTTACCCTAGGCATGCGTAACAAATTTCATGTGTAACACACATCACATGCATAGTATCTGGCTCTACGAACAGGCGTATCAAAAAACAATATTTAGTTGTTTGTATTAATTATGTAACTTTTAATTCAATATAAAAGAGCCACACTTTGTTCAGCCAAGAACCACCGGTTCTCAACCCCTGGTCTACGTGAAGCTAATGGACCAGGAAATTTACTACATTGAAGGGTCATTAGGAATACTAAAAATGACAACATGGTAGTCATAAACTGTTGGTAGACATTGACCATCAAGAGGCTTGTAATAAGGATAATTTGCTGAGGTATGGAAAAAGCCCAAATACGTTTGGGCATAAAGCTTGTAAAGTCATTAAAAGAAAAGGCTGAAGGTTACACAGAGGAAGTATTTGAACCTCACAGAAGTCATTATATAATGATCATGTTCTTGAAAAGCATGGTTAAGAATGGGAAGAATATTGGGTAGGGCATTTCCTGAATTGCCAGAGGTTGGGTAAATATTGCATTACAATGACTTTGCTTTGGCATAGCAGAAGAATGTCCCTTTGTAGAATGTAACTGAAATGTTGCTTGTGGCATATGAGCAGCCATGAGCTGTTTCACCAAGATACATAAGAAGAGAAAGGCAACACAGTTGACTGACCTTGAATTGCCTTTTTAAAGTCACCTCAATGATTAACATCCACTCACACAATCCTCTCTCTCCACTTTCACTGACATTGAAGTTCAGTGCCCATCCCTAATGATTTCCACTCATTTCATGCAGCATCAGTAGTATGCTTCTTTAGTGCATTTTAATTAATGTATGTAACTTTTTTTAATTCCATATTGCTTACATTTACGGTTTTTTGCTTTAAATGATTGTATTGTATTCTATATTATGGTTTGAAAGTTTGTGGTTATGTAGGCTAATTCAGGTTCATTCTCCCACTGATCTGGACATTTAATTTATTTTATATGTAACCCCCCCCTCTTTTTTTTTTTTTTTAAACTTATGGATCTGAGAGTTGGGTTAAAAATAAAACACTTAACCAAAGACTAGAGACCGCAGATACGAGTCCTGAGAAAGATTCGGGGCATGAATAGGTGGCATCAACAGCAGTATATTAAAAACGAGGATATTAGGAAGGAACTTGACATTGTTAGCATCCAGGAATGTGTTAGCAGAGCTAATATCAGGTGGTATGGTCACTTAAACAGAATGGGAGAGGAAAGATTAGCAAAACAAGTGTTTTCTGCCAGGTTGGCAGGAAAAAGACCCAGAGGAAGACTAAGATATAGGTGGATTGATACAATAAAAAGTGCCTTAGAAGACAAAAATATAACACCTGAAAATGTTGGAGTCTTGACAGATAATAGATTTGGAGGAAAATTGTTAATAGGAAGTTAGTAATAATGTAAGTTTTTCATGTAGTACTATCATAAGATCCTGTACACCCCCCTTGAGGGTATACATGTCAGGAATTTGATGATGATGAATTCTCATTTTATGTAAACTTGATTTATTTGTTAGTTTTTAAGGATTCATTAATCTTGCAAATTCAGAACTGTATAAAATTAAGCAGTTGAGCAGAATGAATTATAGGATCATTCAGTGCACTCTCACTAATAGTGAACTTGTAGAGATCAAAGGAATAATTTCTTATAATGGAAGCTTTGTTTTAGTGAATTAATTTCCTTTAGCCCATCATTGATACTATGAGGCTTTATATGAGAGTTGATAGTAGTTTGTTATAGTAAGTGAATTCACCATAGTAAAAGTATAGAGCTGATTGCATTTAGATGAAAATATTACTGTAATCTGAACTAAATCAGTTTTGACCCCTCTTCCTAGATTGGCAGAGATTTTTTTTTCAAAAGAAAAGGCATGTTTATGCTGACCAAGAGTAGTTAAGTTTTTAAGATTGAAGAAGTTCAGCCTTGTTTGCAGATTTTGAGCATCATTAAAATCACATAAGTTTTGTTGGAATTAAACTTAATCACATTTATGACTCATGAAATATGTTGGTTTTTACATCTTTTATTGTTATAAGGCATCAAACTTTCCAAGCACAACTTGCTAATGTTAATGTGCATTTATGGTGATCGGTTTGATATCACAGAACACACATTAAATAATCACAACTTGTGATTATTTAATCAGTTAATGCTGTTTTTATAGGATTCTCAAGTGGTCATCCTATAATCTGGAAATCTTTGGAATCAGATCTTGAGTACTGTACTTGAGCTGTCAACCATTGTGGCATTCTCTATAGCTCTTCAGTGATGCAGTACCTTTGTTTGGAAAACTTGGGTTTGAATTCTAAGGTGCAAAAACACCTTTATAAATTCTTTTCATTTGAAGGTGGATTAGCTAGTCTCACGTTCTTGCCTACTCTATGCCAGCTATAATATTCAAATTAATTTACAATACATTGCTACATTTTGTCATGCTTGCAACAGTCAGTCACAAGTGTAGATAAATTAATGCAGTTAAAACTTAAAATGTTACTGACAAAAAATTGAACAAAACTGAAAGTTTTGCATGCTTTGTATTTAGATTTTTTTTTTTTTTTTGAAGTGTATCATTTATTTTTTAGTTACTTTTAAACATGCTTCTAACATCCCTTTTGATGAATGTGCGAAAGGTGGGGGGGGGGGGGCAAGTAGAAAGGAGACAGCATTTTATGCTGTCTCTCCCCTGCATACACTCGTAGAAAGAAATTCTTGGATACCAGCTTTGAAGATTTTCACTAAAATTGACATTTTCAAAATGAACTGTCAACTTCCAAAGAATTAAGAAATTAATGTCTTATTCCTAAGATTGGAAATGTGCCAACATACTTTCTTTAAATGCATTGAAAGTTTTCATATTGTCTTTGAGAGGGGTGGAAAATTCATTCAAGTTTTTATATCTTAAATGTAAAATTTTTGGCTTACAGCAGGTCCTTTTCAGCAATCTATAACTAAAATCGCTGTATTCTTGTATTATTACTAAATAGTTCAGGGAAATAGCAACATAGACTAGGATATACATTAAAATAACTTTTTAATACAAATCCAATATTTTGGCAACGTCACGTTGCCATTTTCAACAGGAACTTATGAGCAAGACACGTGCACGCAGGCACAGCAAACAGTAAATGAGGACGAAGCAGGAAGCTATTCTTTCTCCTAAAGTCCTACTGGTGCCCCCTAGCGGGCAATGTTGGTATTCTTGGGCGATTGGGCTGAGGTCAGCTGAGGAAGAAAGCCACGATCATTCACCGTAGTAAATACAAGTACGAAAGGCTTTTCATGGAATCAGCCTCAGCCCTAAGAAACAATCCAAACCTCAACAAATTTGGCTGCATGAGACTGCCTCAAATTTGGGAAACCTACATCAGAAGACCTTAATCCTAATTGTATTCTTGTAGATTTGATAAGTTTGATTGTAGTGTCAATTTGTCACTGGTTTTGCATAAACAGAGTTTAATATCACATTAGTGGTTATAGTGAAGTACTCATGAATTCATTAGTTATTTTTGAAGTAATGTAGGTTCTGCTCCCTATTCCCAAAAAAGACACAATTTTTTAACGAATACTGACATTCATGTTTTAACAAAGGACTTTAGTTTTCTTTCACTTTAATTAATATAAAATATACTGGAATTAAAACTAGCACCTGTTAAAGAATTGTCTTGTAAATTTCTTAAACAATTGAATATTCATTTACTGTTTGGATTGTATTGCAGCTGTATTTATGAGTTTGCTTATCAATAGTCCTGAGAGAATCCATTTCTTAATTTTAATTCTCTTTCAGTTACGTCTTATTGATTGGGGTCTAGCTGAATTTTATCACCCAGGGCAAGAATATAATGTACGAGTTGCGTCACGGTACTTTAAAGGTCCAGAGTTATTAGTTGATTATCAAGTAAGCTTCATTTGCTATTTAGTTTTAGTTAATTGAAAGTTTTTTTAGTTGATTATAGTAATAAATTAAAGATGCCAAGAAATTATATTCTTTGTTTAATGCTTTATCCAGTGTAAGCAAACAAATTTTGCAGATGAAGTGACTTCACAACTGGGACTCATATATAGAGGCTAATGACTTCACATCACTTGTCCTAGTATCCCATAATGCAAAGCACGTATCCTTACAGACGTGCATAATACTATGCATTATGGGATGGGTTACTCCCCAGACTGGTTTTGACCTTTATTGAGGTCTCATCACTGGGAGCCTAACCCAGAAGAGATACCAAAGTTGAAGTAATGCAGAAGTCATATTTTGCATATACAAGTAGCCAAAAGGTGATACACCTTATTATTAAAGTACTCTGGATTAGAGATAGATATCGAACGTTTTAACATATTTGTATACGCAAAATATGATTTCTGCATTACTTCAGCCTTGGTATCACTTCTAGCTCTGACTCCCACTGATGAGACCTTAATAAAGGTCGAAACCAGTCTGGGCAGTGGCCTTCCCATAATACACAGCATTATGTACATCTGAAAAGGTGTGTGCTTTGTATTACGGGGTACTAAGGCAATTGATATGCAGTCATTAGCCTCTATATGCAAGTAGCCCAGTTGTGAAGATAGTTCACATGCAAACATTGTTTGCTTATACTTGAATAAAGGATCAAGAATATAATTTCTTGGCATCTTTAATTTATAGTTTTAGTTAATGTTTGAATGTTTTGTTTTCAGAAATATAATTGCATTTAGGTTTTAACTAAATGCCTCTCAACAAAATTAGATTTTAGTGTTACTTTCAGTGTAACAATGAGCTCTGCATTTAAATTAGTATTGGACTAGTAAGCATTGAGATCATCCATTTATTATGTACCTCTTAAAATGTTTGCTGGAAGAAACAGGACTTCCTCAAGAGTGGCTCTTGAAAATACAAAGCCTGATCCATATGTCTTGCAGACATTTCAAAAGAGGTATTGAAGTTCATGCATACAGATAAGTATCTAGTAGACTTCCTTTTTCATTCTGGTTTGCAACCCATTGATGGGCTGCAAGATTTGGTGGGTCATGGCTGGTTACATTAACAAAAGTGAATTTTTTTTATTATTATTTGACACCTCCAGGGAGTCCTAAGCTCATCGAGGGAGGGAGGGCACCTACTTTACAACTCTGTCTTTACCACTCAACTTCATCTACACCAACGCCATCTACTGTCCATCACCACTATTATTTTCACAGACAATCACAAACATCCATGCCCACAGTGGGATTCGAACCCGCAGCCTTTTGACTGGAGAGCGGATACGCTAACCACTCGGCCAACCAGGCTAAGTGAAGTAGCACTTATCCATTCGTGCTACTTCACTACAGTAATAGCCAATAATTACAATAATTAAATATTATTTAATAGTAAATATTAATAATAGGAGATACAATAATAGCCTTTTCTAAACCTGTTTTAAGCTGACATGTTTTGATGAAATCAGGAAAGCCTTTTCTTGTTTGATGCTTAATTGTATTTTAGAGTTACTTGTTTCATATTAATGAATATAAATATACACTATCTACCAATAATTGTCCTGACACCCCTTATATTTGGAATAACATAAAAACTGGTGTACAGATAGTAGGAAGCAGTATTTCTTCGTAGCAGTTGAATACGGGTGGTATAGCAACACAACGTGAACTCAGTGACTTTGAGAGAGGTTTAATCATGGGCTGTCACATTGGTCGCATGGTGTAAAAATAATCATAATTTACAGTTATGAATCTTTTTAAAATTGTTTCTCTATTCTAATATATCATTAGTTTTGGTTTCATAACACATATATCAGCACTTGCGATAGTTTGTAATAACTAACAAAGAAAATGTGTCAGCTGTTATATGTAACTTCTCGCTTGCAATTTACGTGGAGTGAGCATACTCACCGAGGAGTTTGATGAGTGATTGACAGCTGATGGGGAGAGCGTTCGGTATCCGGGGGTGATGGAGGAAAACAAGTAGAGAGAGAGAGAATGGAAGTTTAAGAATGCAGATCAGAGAATTTTGTTTTAGGAAGTTTTTAGGTGAACTTGACAGTCAGAATATATATTAATCGTGGGTTCTGAAAAGGGAATCACAACAAAGAATAGCAAATAAAAGGAGACTAAGTATGTTTATTTCAATGTTCGAAGAAACGCTACATGAAAATTTTCACCTTCCGTCTCAAGGATGCTTGTGATATTGATTTGTCAGAACAAGCGATGTAATTAGAGGAATATGAAACTGTAAAATGACTTTAATGAAGAGTTCTACTTTGATACAGTGTTTATAAAATAGTAAACTGCTTTTCTCTTGTAATGAATTTATGATTTGTGCATCTTGTATCCAAGTAAGAATGTTTATACTCCAGGTAAGAATGTTTTCATATAATTTAGATCTTCATCACTGAAGATCTAAATTATATGAAAACAATAAATCACAGACTAGGTTTAGGTTGGTTTGTAATAGGAAAGCTAAATAGTTAAACTGAGTTACTTGTTCGATATATTTATAAAACTTATAAAATAAGTAAACAGCTGAAACAAAATATACAACTCAATTGTATTGTCTGTGGTCCTCTGCAGATCTAAAAGTTGGATAACAGAAAAAGAAAGTTGGAAAAAAGAAGAAATAAAATTACAAGCATTTGAATCCAAATGCTTACGAAATATAAACTGAGAAAAAGACTAATCAAATAGTGAGGAATGAACTAAATTACAAAAAACTAATATTAGATAAACAAAAAGAGATTAAAATGGTATGGGCAGATAAACAGAATGAATCAGCAGAGATTACCTACAGGGACAGAAAACCACCAAACAGACAGGGGGAAGACCAGGGATAAGCTGGATCACTAATATTAAGAAAGCTGCTAAGATCAACAGTCTTCAAGATCTTTCAAGAAGGAAGGACCTTATTAAGAGAAGATGAAGTACTCAACCTGTCTTGATGGAAGAGAATCAATCAAATTAAAAAGTTAAGTCATTGCACCAATCAGAGTTGAATTAACCCTTGTGTAATTAATAAACACTCAGAGTATAAAAACCAATTTACAGAGGGGAAAAAATAATAAATAAAAATAAGCAATGTCCATGCATGCCATTGCTGCTCAACTGGAGCATCCAAAATCAATTGTTGGCAATGTGATCAACAAATTGAGACATTCTAGCATCACTAGTGTAGGAGAAACACTCAGGGGTGCCCACTGAAAATGACTGACAGGGACAGGAGAGTGTTAAAATGGATGTCATGCAAAAACTGGCTACATTTGCCACTGACCATCCACGATGAGTTCCCGAGCTCCAGTAACACCATGGTGAGCACTAATACTTTATGAAAAGAACTCCATTTATTGGGTTTCCATGGAAGAGCAGAGGCACCCAAGCCAAACATCACTACAAAGCACAAGGCCTCTTGAAGAACTGGACAATTGACCAGTTCTTCAAGAGACCAGTAGAAATGGCACTCTGAAGCAATGAATCAAGGGTCATCTGTTTCCAGTCTGATGGTAGCGTGTGGGTGTTGAGGCAGCTTGGTAAACGCTTGTTATCACAGTATGGTTGTGCCCACGGTAAAGTTTGGTTGGTGGAGGATTAATGGTATGGTGCGGGGTGAATTCAGCTGGTTTGTTATGGGACCACTGGTTATTGTCTGTGGTTCTGTAAAGGCTTGCCTAGCCTTTTGCAAAGAGTGGTGAACTGGACAATTGACCAGTAGAAAATGGTACTCTGGAGCAATGAATCAAGTGTCACTTGTTTCCAGTCTGATGGTGAGGTATAGGTGTTGAGGCAGCCTGGTAAACGCTTATCACAGTTTGGCTGTTGGAGAAGTAATGGTGTGGGATGCATTCAGCTGGTTTGTTATGGGGACCACTGGTCATTGTCTGTGGTTCCATGAAGGCAGCTCAGTACCTTGATATTCTGGATAATCAGATGCTGCCTACACTGTGGAGTTTATATATATGTTAAAGATACCAAGCTATTTTATATGTATATAAATATAAACTTGGTTTTGATCCATTTCCCAAGTAAGCAAACAGACAAGTAAGTCAAGTTTGCGCCTGAAAGTAGTGCAAATCTGGGTGACTCCATACGTAGTGCAAGTCTTAGACAACTCGTAAAGGTGGAATAAGCTCTGATCACTATTCTTAGTTTTTACCCTTAATGCAAAGCACATATCCTTGAGGAGATGTATGATGCTATGCATTAAAGGCAAGAGGCTACTACCTAGACCGGTTTCGACCTTTATTGAGGTCTCATCGGTGTGGAGCCAGGCTTAGAAATACCAAGGTTTAAGTAATACAGAGCTTATAAATATTTTACCAAAACAAGTTACCATAAGGTGCTTTGACCTTATTAAATAAAATTCTCAGGATGAGAGATAGATGTAGAAAGTTTTTTTACCTTGGGTATAATATACTTTTAAGATACCAAGCTATTTTATATGTATATAAAAATAAACTTGGTTTTAATCCATTTCCCAAGTAGTGCAAATCTGGGCGACTCCGTACGTAGTGCAACTTGTGCTAAAGGTGGAATAAGCTCTGATCACTATTCTTAGTATTTACCCTTAATGCAAAGCATATCTCCTTGAGGAGATGTATGGTGCTATGCATTGAAGGCAAGAGGCCACTACCCTGACCGGTTTCGACCTTTATTGAGGTCTCATCAGAGGGAGCCAGGCTTAGAAATACCTAGGTTTAAGTAATATAGAGCTTATAAATATTTTACCTTCTTCTTCTGGTTCCCATCTGCCATACGGCCGGGGGAGGATAGCTATATGCTACCATTCTAGGGAGAGATGATTACGAGCAAGGTGGTTTCCCGTTGCCTTCCTTGCCGTAAGTATTTATGACTGTAACCTGTGTGTTCACGGGGCCGGTTTGCCTGCTTGCGGGATGAAAAACCCCAGATAAACTGGCTGAAAAAACCCTGCTGCCCATGCCCAAGACCGGCTAACTTGGCTATGGCTGAGGAAGATCCTTAAGCTCCTCACGTCGTGGATGGGAATCGAACCTAGGACACTCCTTCCCCAGGCATATGGTTGCGAAGCGCAAAGCCACCAGGCTAACCGTGTGGACAATATTTTACCAAAACAAGTTTATTTAATAAGATCAAAGCACCTTATGGTAACTTGTTTTGGTAAAATATTTATAAGGTCTGTATTACTTAAACCTTGGTATTTCTAAGCCTGGCTCCCACTGATGAGATAGACCTCAATAAAGGTCGAAACCAGTCTGGGTAGAGGCTTCTTGCCTTTAATGCATAGCATCATACATCTCCTCAAGAAGATGTGTTTTGCATTAAGGGTAAATACTAAGAATAGTGATCAGAGCTTATTCCACCTTTACCACGAGTTGCCTAAGACTTGCACGTGCAAACTTGACTTACTTGTCTGTTTGCTTACTTGGGAAATGGATTAAAAACAAGTTTATATTTATATACATATAAAATAGCTTGGTATCTTTAACGTATATTATATCCAAGGTAAAAAAAAACTTTCTATATATATATATATATATATATATATATATGTGTGTGTGTGTGGAGTTTATATTGACAAATGTTTATATTGTAAATATAAATATTTTAACTTGAAACTAACAACTATCATCAGTATAGGAATGTTATATGGCAGAATGCTAAAAATGCATTATTTAAAATATTAAGTATGTGTGCAAATGATGTGAAAACATTGAGTTGAGATTTTAATATTAAAAAATAAATAAATAGTAGTGATTAAGGAGAATGAGACTTGATCACTTTTTTGGTAAGGCATAATCATTTTAAGTTCAGGTGGTGTATTAATGTTTTGGCACTTATCTTAAATGTTTGCATTTGAAGCAACATTGAAGAGGTAATAATTGGATTTGTGACCATAAAAATTCTATATTCAGTGTGCTAATCTGGGCTGTTCAGTTTATTATAAGCAATGTAAGGTTGATGCTCATTTATTCGTTTTTCCATAGAATGATCAGTTTGTCCAAAATAAAGATTACAGTCATGGAACTTGGTTAATTCCATAAAGGTAAGAGTAGGCCTTAAGGAAAGTAGCCAAGATGGGAGTTTGAATGGAAAGTTAGTATCAAGTTATATTTTTTTAAGATTCTTGAAAGTGATTCAGAGACACTAGAAATGTAAGGAGTTATTTGGAGATGGTGTATAAGAATTACAGATCTATTGTATTTGTGTTTTTGGAAAAACCATTTTTGAACAGAGAATATTCTGGATGTTATGAATTTCAAGCTGGTGATTTTGAAGGTTGGAACAAATAACATGCACATGTTTTAGTATGCTGCTCAAAACAATTAGGGGGTATTTTGGTTTTCTTGTAAATTATAAAGTTATAAAAATAATTTACAAATGCAACAGATTTCTCTTAAAATATTCTTAATGTATATCAGCATAGAACATGCAACTGCATACAAAATCATGTTAAGACTTGTTGAAACACGTCTTAGCCGTATTAGCATGTGTGAGGGGGTATGAAAGCGTGGCTTCTTGCACTCACTTCCACAGTACATAATTACTTCAATTATAAACTTGTGTCACCTACCACGATTTTTTTTTTTTTTTTAATGGCAGAGCAACATGATATCCTGGAATCCATGGCTTGGAGAGCCATTGGTCGATTAGAAGCTGGACAAACGCAGCAAGTTGTTTCTCAAGCGTGTCGTAAAGCTTAATTTTGTGACTGGAATCGCTTTCTGGAGACAGGAAATGTTAGAAATAGTCTTCATCCCATAGGTTTAGATGCTCGAAGACCAATAGTTTGCATTCCGCTTACTGCAAATCACAAAAGAGCCCGAATGATTTAGGCACAGGAACACCACAATTGGACAACTGAGGTTTTTGCTTGAGTCCAGGTTGTCTGCAACCAGATAACTGACATATCTTGATATGGCAGGAAAGTGGAACAAGAAATAACCCACAGTTTGTTCGTGAAAGACCCCAACATCAAGGTGGGAGTTTGATGGTATGGGCTGGAATAAGTACAGGTGGCCATACATATCTCTATTTTATCAGAAACAGTTCCTTAACAGCCCAAAGGTATTGCGATGAGATTTTGGAACCTGTAGTTCGTCCATATGCTGCTGCAGTTGGCTAAGAATTCATTTTTATGAATGACAATGCTCATTCACGCCGTGCAAATTTGATACAAGAGTGGTTTAAAGAAGAAGGTATTGAACGAATGGACTGGCCTGCCTGGTCACCGGATTCTAATCCAATTGAACATGTCTGGGATGCTTTAGGTAGGGGCGTTTCTGCTCGACTGGTGCCACCATGATTGCTTCAAGAGCTCAAAATTGCTCTCACAGAAGAGTGGGGAAATATCCCACAAGAACTGTTTGATCATCTTATCCAGTCCATGCAATCAAGATGTACTGCTATTTTGGCTGTTAATGGAAACCATACGCCTTATTAAAAATTAACAAAAGCGTTTTTTGGCCATTCTTGTTAAAATTATTTCATGCTAAAATGTATAATTTGTTAAATATGTAATAAATATTGATTATTTAAACAAGACCTAGACCTACCTGGTGTATACTGGGTCCCTTGCAGCTGTAAATTGTCCCACTTTGGATAAACAAGCAGGACAGCAAATATATCAGAATCTCAGAACACAAGGACTACATCTGATTTCACCAGTACAGCCACTCTGGGCTTGCAGACCATGCTCTGGATACTCGCCACAGAATAAGGTGGAAGAAAGCCACAGTAATACACCGCAGCAAGTTCAAACATGAAAGACTATTCATGGAATCAGCCTCAGCCCTTAGGATTAGGAACATGCCAAACCTCAACAAATTTGGATGCATGCAACTGCCCTAAATTTGGGAAACATACATCAGAAGAACTTCAGCCCAAAGGCTAAGAACACCTAATATAGCCTGCCAAGGAGCACCATCAGGACTTTAGGAAAACAGTAGCTTCCTCGCTTCGTTTCTCATTTGCTGTTGTGTAGTACTTGCATGCACATGTGTTTATCTTAAGTTCTCATGAAGATGGTAACGTGACGTTGCCATCTTCATGAGAATATTGGAAAGTATATATTAAAGTTTGATTTAATTTATATTTCTAGTATACACTGTCAATTTCTTAAATATTTAATAATCATGTTTAACCAGCATATAAGCCTTTCTACAAGAATTACTATCATCCATGGAGATTCCATCGCACACAAGGCCCACCATTATGCAAAATGAAGCCGAAGTTATCTAGACAACTCACTTGTCTGACCTTCCTAAAGCGCTGCCGGGATAATCAGGTAATCCCAAATTGTATACAATTTAAGCACCATATCTTTTCACAAAAAGCTCTCCGTATCTATAACCGTACGAGCCAGGCTTTGCTACAGGAACATATTAACGTTACACGCAGTTCCCTAGTTGACGTAAACAGAGCTATTTTAGCGCTAGAGGAAGAGCTTTCTAATATGCTAAATCACGAACTTGAGCCAATTCTACATGACGTCTCATAAATTAAAAAAGAACTCAACGTCCAAACCAAAACTACAAATCAACACTGTTGTTAACCCATCTTCAGTTATCTTGAAGCCTGAAGTACTCAATGCTCTGTCACGTGGTCACAACTTCGCCATTGCTCCTAGGAAATTACCGGCCGAGGAATTAATGATCCAGATCGAACGCGGGATTCACCACCTTCCAAACCACATCGACAACAATATTAGATTGGATGTAGCCTGCGTTCTCACAAAAGCAAAATCACCAAAACCCAACATATCCAATAGTGAATACAAGTCTCTACATCAAAGCGGTTAAGGGAACGCCACTGTGGTACTCAATCATACTTGACTACACAGGTAAGCTTAATGCTTTACTATTAGATCAGTCTGCTTACCTCCCCATTGAATACAGTCCCACCAACTCACAAATTAGAAAACCCCATAGGCTCATTAAGGTCACTTCTTGGCCTGTGGAGATTATTCAGGAAATGACAATCAAGGAAAAGAAGGGGTAGCCATAGTATTCAACACAAAATACGAGGCTCATCTTCTTGAATGGCAGGCAGTGTCAAGTATAGTGATTTGGGCAAATATCAGAATGGAGAGCTGGACAATGAGACTTATTTGTGCCTATGCTCCCACAGAAGGTTCTACTAAGGTAGAAGTGGAGGAATTTTTTGAGGCTTTAGAAAAAGCAACTGACAATGAAAAAGGAAAAGTTGGTCCTTGTTGGGGATCTAAATAGCAGAGTAGGAAATGATTGTGAGACTTGGGAAAATTTGGAGAAAAGAGCAAAGCTAATAATAATGGCAAATATCTATTGGATTTCTGCTCAGGACATGGACTGGTTATTACTAACACCATGTTCCAACATAAATATGTGCACAAATTCACATGGAGAGAAGAGGCAAGGAATAAGAGAAGTCTTACTGACTATTCTCCCTGGTGCAGGACACCAGAGTGTACAGAGGATTTGAAATTGGAAGTGATCACTGTTTAGTCTTGAGCAGGATAAAATTGAATTTCATATTGAAAAGAATAACTTGTAAGAAAGTTTTAAAGCGAATAAAAGTTGAGCAGTTCTCAGATGTGAATTGTAGACTAAAATACACAAAGATTATTGAAGAAAAAATGAAAAAGTTTGAGAACAGGAACCAAACCTTGGAGACTCAGTGGCAAGCCTTGAAGAAAACCCTGATTGATTCAGCTAGAGAGGCATGTGGTAAAGTTGTCTACAAGGATAGAAAAATTAGAACTCCATGGTGGACAATGGAAGTTAAAGAGGCAGTGAAGGAAAAGAAGAAAGCATATCAAAAGTTCCTGGCAAATAAGTCAGCTTGTGCTATTAGAGAATACAGAGACAGTGTAAAACTAGCTAAACAAAAGTCATGGGAGGACCTTGGCAAGAACATAGAAAATAAATATCAAGGTGGCAAAATATTCTGGAGGTTGTTGAAGAAGCTTAGGAATGGAGGAAAGAGTGCTGTGAAAGGAGTTAGAGATGATAAAGGTGAGATGAAAACGGTAGAAAAAGATATCCTTGAAGTATGGTGTAATTACTTTGAAAATTTGCTAAATGAAACAAGCAGTGATGACAGCACAGTGATAAAAAACACTGACCAGGCATGCAGTCAGGAATACATATCCATACTTGAAGTAGAAAAAGCCATCAAAGGCTTGAAATGTGGAAAGGCAGCAGGAGTAGATGATATTCGACCAGAAATGCTGAAATATGGTGGTATAAGAGTCTTACAGTGGCTGCACTGCATAGTTCAGAATGCCTGGACAGAGGGACGGATTCCAGATGATTGGAGTAGAGCTCTCATAGTACCCATATATAAAAAGGAAAATAAAACTGAATGTGAGAATTACAGAGGTATATCCCTATTGAGTGTTCCTGGTAAGATATATGCAAGTATACTTGAGAAACGGTTGAGAAGAATTGTAGAAGAAAAGCTTGGTGAAGAACAAGCTGGATTCAGGTCAAATAGGGGCTGTCAGGATCCGATCTTCACTTTACGAGAAATAGTGGAGAAATCATGGGAATATAACAAAGATCTGTATTTAAGTTTTGTCGATTTGGAAAAGGCATATGACAAGGTGCCAAGAGAGAGGCTATTCAATTGCTACAGTTATATGGTATCAACGGGGCATTATATCATTTCTATTTATATTTTATTATTTATATTTCTTATTTTTATTATATCATTTATATTTCTAGTATACACTGTCAATTCCTTAAGTATTTAATAATATCTCATCAATTACACCCTATCCATAAGTGAGAAATATTTATTCGTGTATAAAGTACCCAACAGTTATAATTATTTGCAGAAATTTATAATTATCCGACAGAAACTAAAATATCCCCTAATTGTTTTGAGCCGTGTGGATTATAATGCAAGCTTTTGGGAAGAATGATGAACTGACTTATATAGTAGTAATGGTTAGTGATGGTTGATTTATGCTACACAGGAAAGTAGCCAAGATGGGAGTTTGATTGGAAAGCTAACATCAAGTTATATTTTTTTTAAGATTCTTGAAAAAGATTCAGAGAAGACACTAGAAATCATTTGGAGATGGTGTATAAGAATTACATATTTTGGAAAACTATTTTTGAGCAGAGAATGTTCTGGATGTTATGAATTATGGTTTTGAAGGTTGGAAGGAACTTAGCACATAAAGATGTGTTCATCTTTTAAATGAAGGTAGATTTACAATTTGGACTGTAAATTTTGTTGAGTTTTCCATCAAAGAAATGAAGGATAATTTTATTTTTTCATGAGAAGTGATCTCGAAATTCGGAACATCTAGTTTGGGAAGAGAAAACCATAGATGAAACCTGTGTACATGCAGATCTCCTGTGTCAGGTGATGCAAATACAGTCAAGTGGTTGCAAAAGAGAATTTAAGATGATATGAGGACTGGAATGATTATGAGGACATTGAGGATCTGTTGACTGCTGACAATAGCAAACAGGAGAAGGAGTTGGGGGATGATTAAGACTAACCCTCAAACTTTTGAAAGGATCATAGACTGGTAATTTGAATTTTTCATTTTATGGAGTATGGATAGAGGATGAAATGGCATCTGTGAAAGTTGAGTTAAGAAAGCAGTGAGAGCTAAATTTTTTTCTCATGAAGAAGTGCATGATTGGAATGGCTTGCTTTTGGAGGTGATGAGTGTAGACAGTATGAATGAATCTAAGAAAGGGTATGATAGCTGGTGTGGGCGATATGTAGCCACCCTCAGTGAGTACCTTACTCTCTGGTGATAATTATAAGTTTTATTTAATAATTAAATGAACCTTGAATAAATATTTTTGTTTCTTTTTGTCATCGTTTCTCTTCTGTATTGATTTATTAGTTACATTTCTTGTATATGTTGTAACAGTTTTTGGTGACTGTGTAAAATGTATTTCTCCTGGCTGGTTATCAAAAAAGTTTGAAATACACTTATTGCCATAACAAAACTGATCTCCTGAAGTTAGGCAGAAATATTGACCAGAATACTCCCAGGATGTGGATTTATTTTGATTCAGATTACATATTTTTTATACCTTCAGCTGCTTCCAAGAAAGACAGCCTTAATTGTACAACATGAAGTGAAGCTGATTTTTAAGACTGCTGTTGGTACCATATACAGAGAAATAAACTAAATGTCATAATGCATAAATGTCTGCATAATACTCTGAGTTTCCTTTTGGCAATGATTTAGTCATGATTAGATGAAATCTTAGCTTGCATTCTCAGGATGTGCACACTCATTTTATTCATATTGGAAATGTTTGAGAACATTTTCAAAGAACTAGAACCCCCCCCCCCCCCATTTCTTATACTAAGGTATCTTGCATGTGCAAGAAACTTAGCACACAAAAATGTGTTCATCTTTTAAACAAAGGTAGATTTCAATTTGGACTGTTGAGTTTTCCATCAAAGAAATGAAGGATAATTTGATTTTTGCATGAGAAATGATCTCAAAATTTGGGAACATCTAGTTTGGGAAGAGATAAAACCATAGAATTATGAGATCAGAATGGAAAGCAACAGTCTAATTTCACTCTTGAAATTGCTGAATTAAACTGCACTGTTTTGCCATCTCTTGGCAAAACAGTGCAGTTCAATGGGGTTACAGGCTTCTTACAGTACCTTGATTTCTTCATTAAGAAAAAAAAAGTGATTCAAACATACTATAAGTGTTAACTGAAAATAATCACATATCATTAATAAATTGTTTTTTTTTTTCATGGAACTTTCATTTATGAAACGTTATAAATGTGTAGTATGTTAGTACTGTGGATGAACTAATTTTTTGCTATTTTTTATTAATTTTATATATTTATTGTATTTTTATTTATTTTTTACATAGTCTAGAGATTGGACATGGAACTTTTTCATCATCCATGTCCAATCTCTAGACTATGTAAAAAATAAATAAAAATATAATAAATATATAAAATTAATAAAAAATAGCAAAAAATTAGTTCATCCACAGTACTAACATACTACACATTTATAACGTTTCATAAATGAAAGTTCCATGAAAAAAAAAACAATTTATTAATGATATGTGATTATTTTCAGGAGCATTTTCAGTTAACACTTATAGTATGTTTGAATCACTTTTTTTTTCTTAATGAATCGTGGGTCGTCTTATATGGCGAGTATAAAAAGGGAAGCTTAATTTCTTGGATGAATATTTAGGTAGTTACAATACATCTTTATATAAGAAAATAGGCAGTGTTTATAAATAAATCAGATTAATTTTTTGTTACATAAATTTATTTAAAATATTACAATAGATATGTCTTAAAAAAACAAATAATTATTAACCTCTTGGGGTGGGGGGGGGTCGAGTCCAATCCCGGACACCACAGTCTGTAAACTGCAATCAAAAGAGAATTCCAATTAGTGCCTATAATATCACAGCCAAATCTCTAAGCCTGTTAAGTTGCAGATGCCAAGTGTAACCAAAAGGGACAGCTTAAGCTTTGAATGACTTAACAGGAAGAAAGCAAGAAGGAATCTTACATCAGTTCCAAGGCCCATTTGATTTAACATAAATGAATAATGGGGAAAATTTTTTCAGCAAGTAATAGTTCGGGACATAAAAAGAGTGGAAGGATGAGATAATGTGAGAAAAGGGGCAAAAATCGTTTTGGATTAGAGGAATGAAATCAAAATAAAGCATAGAACAATTTTTAAGAACTGCTGGCTTGAATTTAGTCAAGTTGGAGGAAAGCATTCATGGGAATGTAAAAAAGTTATGTTTATATATATATATATAAACATATATATATAAATAAAAAATGATGGTACAACATGACAAAATTTCATGCCGGCTGGGGCGTCGCCCGGGTAAACAAGTCCCCCGTAGTTTTCACCAGGGAACCAGGGCGAACAGCGAAAAGTCAGCTACTGGAACAAATCTGAAAAACACACCCCAACTCAACATCACCAGAGTTAAAGATCGGTAGTATCAACATAAGAAGCCTGAATGGCAAAGAAAGGGAGCTAGCTGAGGAATTAGATAAGTACCAGATCGACATAATAGGGGTGACTGAAACAAAAAAGACCAAAACTGGTGAGATCTTTCTGAGCAATAAATAGAAAATGTTATATTCAGGCAATGACAATCAAGGAAAAGGAGTAGCCATAGTATTCAACACAAAATATGAGGCTAATCATCTTGAATGGCAGTCAGTCTCAAGTAGAGTAATGTGGGCAAATATGAGAATGGGGAACTGGACAATGAGACTTATTTGTGCCTATGGTCCCACAGAAGGTTCTACTAAGGTAGAAGTGGAGGAATTTTTTGAGGCTTTAGAAAAAGCAACTGACAATGAAAAAGGAAAAGTTGGTCCTTGTTGGGGATCTAAATAGCAGAGTAGGAAATGATTGTGAGACTTGGGAAAATTTGGAGAAAAGAGCAAAGCTAATGATAAAGGCAAACATCTGTTGGATTTCTGCTCAGGACATGGACTGGTTATTACTAACACCATGTTCCAACATAAATATGTGCACAAATTCACATGGAGAGAAGAGGCAAGGAATAAGAGAAGTCTCACTGACTATTCTCCCTGGTGCAGGACACCAGAGTGTACAGAGGATTTGAAATTGGAAGTGATCACTGTTTAGTCTTGAGCAGGATAAAATTGAATTTCATATTGAAAAGAATAACTTGTAAGAAAGTTTTAAAGCGAATAAAAGTTGAGCAGCTCTCAAATGTGAACTGTAGACTAAAATACAGAAAGATTATTGAAGAAAAAATGAAAGAGTTTGAGAACAGGAATGAAACCTTGGAGATTCAATGGCAAACTGAAGAAAACATTGATTGATTCTGCCAGAGAGGCATGTGGTGAGGTTGTCTGCAAGGATAAAAAAAAATCAGAACTCCCTGGTGGATACAGGAAGTTAAAGAGGCAGTGATGGAAAAGAAGAAAGCATATCAAAACTTCCTGTCAAATAAGTCAACTTGTGCTCTTAGAGAATATAGAGACAAATGCAAGAATGCTAAACACTGTGTAAAACTAGCTAAACAAAAGTCATGGGAGGACTTTGGCAAGAATATAGAAAATAAATATCAAGAAGGTGGCAAAATATTCTGGAGGTTGTTGAAGAAGCTTAGGAATCGAGGAATGAGTGCTATAAAAGGAATTAGAGATGATAAATGTGACATGAAAACGGGAGAAAAAGATATCCTTGAAGTATGGAGTAATTACTTTGAAAAACTGCTAAATGAAACAAGCAGTGATGACAGCACAGTGGTAAAAACACTGACCAGGCATGCAGTCAGGAATACATATCTATACTCGAAGAGAAAAAGCAGTCAAAGGTTTGAAATGTGGAAAGGCAGCAGGAGTAGATGATATTCGAACAGAAATGCTAAAGTATGGTGGTATAAAAGTCTTACAGTGGCTGCACTGAATTGTTCAGAAAGCCTGGACAGAGGGACGAATTCCCGATGATTGGAGTAGAGCTCTCACAGTACCCATATATAAAAAGGGAAATAAAACTGAATGTGAGAATTACATAGGTATTTCCCTACTGAGTGTTCCTGCCAAGATTTATACAAGTATACTTGAGAAACGGTTGAGAAGAATTGTGGAAGAAAAGCTTGGTGAAGAACAAGCTGGATTCAGGTCAAATAGGGGCTCTCAGGATCAGATCTTCACTTTACGACAAATAGTGGAGAAATCATGGGAATATAACAAAGATCTGTATTCAAGTTTTGTCGATTTGGAAAAGGCACATATGACAAGGTGCCAAGAGAGAAGCTATTCAATATGCTGCAGTTATATGGTTTCAATGGGGCATTATATCAAGCAATACTTAGTCTTTCTTTGAGTTGTAAGTCAGCAGTTAGAATTGAAGTACAGGAAGATGGTTTAATGTTAAATCTGGTGTGAGACAAGGATGTACATTATCCCCTTTGTTATTCATTATCTATATGGGTCAAATTATGAAGGAAAGTGGTATTAAACATGATATCAAAATTGGTGATGTTAATGTCAGCTCTTTGCTTTATGCAAATGATGTTATACTTCTTAATAAATCCGCTACAAGTCTGCAAGATTCTCTGACTAAATTGAATAGCTGTTGTAATAGATATGGTATGAAGGTCAGCAATAAAAAGACAAAGACAATGAAAATATGCAGAATCGTTGAAAATGTCAACTGCATTGTGAATGGAGAACCTGTGGAACAAGTGAAACATTTTATCTACTTAGGCATGATTTTTAGTTAAGATGGTAAATTAAATATGGAAATAGACAACAGAATCAATAAAGCTGGTATAGTAGGAAGTCAATTGAATAAATCTATATGGAATGAGAGAGAAATTAGTTGGAACACTGAATTAGCTGTATACAAGACAGTGTTCAAACCAGTTTTAACTTGTGGATCTGAGAGCTGGGTCAGAAGTAAAACACTTGACCAAAGAGTAGAGACCGCAGATATGAGAGTCCTGAGAAAAATTAGAAGCGTGAATATGATGTTGCCATAGATGGCATCAATGGCAACATCATATTAAAAACCAGGATATTAGGAAAGAACTTGACATTGTCAGCACCCAGGAATGTGTTAGCATAGCTAATCTCAGGTGGTATGGTCACTTAAACAGAATGGGCGAGGAAAGATTAGCAAAACAAGTGTTTTCTGCCAGGTTGGCAGCAAAACGACCCAGAGGAAGACCAAGATATTCGTGGATTGATACGGTACAAAGTGCCTTAGACGATAGAAATATAAGATCTAATAATGTTGGAGTCTTGACAAGTAACAGACTGATTTGGAGGAAAATTGTAGATAGGAAGTTAGTAATGATGTAATTTTTTTTTCATGTAGTACTGTCATATCCTGTACTCCCCTTGAGGGTACATGGCAGGAATTTGATGATGATGATATATATATATATATATATATATATATATATATATATATACACAGTAAAACCCCGATGTTATGCGGTAGGTGGTACCAACAAAAAGCGCGAGAGTCGAATTCGCATAACTCGATGTATAATTTTGCATGTAATTTATATATACAAACATACAGTTGGGACCAAAGGTTTACAAAAACACCTATATTTTTTAAGAAATATAATCATAATTGTAGTTTTTCGTACATAAAAAAAATAAAGTTATTTCGATGTCGATGGTTTCATAAAATCTAATAGATTCGTCTGACGGCATAATATCTTTTTCTTGTCGGGCAAAATTTCTTCATAGCCAGCTAATGATTTTTTATTCCTTTCCTTGTGGCTACAATTCGTTCCTCGTTAGAAACTGTGTCCTCCAAAATCTGTAAACCTTTCTTTTATGATTGTTCTTACTGTGGATTCCTGTAGATCGAAATTCTTTGCTGGCTCAGAAATTTTCATTCCGGCTTCAAAATCCTTAATAATGTTGAGTTTTGTTTTCGAAGTCTATGTTTTTCTTTTCTTGCTAGCTGTAGAAGAATCGGACTTGCTTCTTTTGGACGACATTGTTATTTTTTATGTGATAAAATTTTTATTAAGAACATAACATTAAACAATCGCAAGGTTTGTAGACTATAAAAATTGTGTATGATGGAGACCGCGTGAAACATGTCACATGCTTGTGCACAGCATGTGCGACACTGGCGAATGCGGCCGGCGCCTGAAAGATTACGTCCAGGGGTGAGGCGTGTAGCCGGACGGGAATACGTACATATAAGAAACCGCTTAACTCCGGATTCGCGTAAGTCGGGGTATGACTGTATATATATATATATATATATATTTATGAAAAATTGAATGACTAGAACCGAGATTTAATACCACTACAACGTTTTCATGCTAATTATGTATAGAGACTCTATGTTGTTCATGGTCTTTTAACCTTCAGTGCTTAGTGTTTTTTTTTCTTTTTTCTTTCTTTTATAGTGTCACCTGATGTAGGCTGTTACAGGCCGAAACTAGTTGTGTTTTTATATTAAAACCTTTTTACTTAAATCTTGGTTCTAGTCATTCAATTCTTCATAAAAATATGTATGTTAACCGAGTTAATGATCGTTCTTTCATATATATATATATATATATATATATATGATTAGTACTATTAACTCGGGGTTGGGATATGTTCATTTTTCTAAATTAACTGACTTAAAACCCGAGAATTATAACACAATGACATTTATTTGAAAAAACGCAACATGTTTCGTCAAGAATGACTTCATCAGGCGATAAGAATATAGAAAGATATTAGAAGACACTGAAATTAACATTGACACACTCTAAAGCTATACAATTATAAAGCCATAATGTTCGACTGTAAATTACAGTTATTATGAGCTTGAACTACAGTCCGAGTTAAAGTTCTATTGTTGTACACCTGTGCGTGTGTGGAAACTTGATCTCCAGTATCTAATAGTAGAGTTGAAAGAGTCAGGCAAATTATAGCTAAGATTGTTATTCATGTGAAAAGGGTCCAAGGTGATTTCCTTTGACTCGACAATACGGCGTCTACCTCATCATGGCAGATGTGTAGGTTTGAAGTTGATGTCCAATTTATTTCATGTTGGTGGCTTTCGTTCGTGTTTATTGAAAGCAGGACATGGCCTGACAGAGCAGTTGCTCTGGTTCGTTTATAAGCAATGTCGCGCTGGTGCTCTTCAAGACGTAAGATAGATTTCTCTGTCTACCCATAGTAAGGCTTTCCACATTCACCTTGTATACACCTGGGAATTGTAGAAGGTTGTGAGGTTGTTTATAAAGCAATCTCCTCTTTTACTTTAAAACTGAAAATTTGGCTTAGATATGTGGACGATATATTCCTCATATGGGAGCATGGTACTGAGAATCTTCAAGTTTCTCGACCACTTAAACAACCGCCATCAAGATATAAAATTGACTATGGAGATTGAAGAAAATAGTTCCATCTGTTTCCTAGATGTTAAACTCACCAAGACGCCTGAATCAATTAAAGTCTCTATATTTAGAAAGCCAACTCATACAGACAGATATTTGCATGAGTCATCCCATCACCATCCAGCGCAAAAGTTGGGTATTATATCAACTCTAGCGAATCGTGCAAGATCTGTACTGTCGGATGAAGAACTGAAAAAGGAACTACAACATCTTAAATGGACCTTTAAAAACAATGGCTACTCTCTAAAAAATATTAACAACCAATTATCCCACCGTCAACGTAGCAACGTAGAGACACAGGACGACTCCAAAGGTCATATCGTCTTGCCATATATCAGCACACTATCCAAAAAGCTGAGTAGAATTCTAAAGAAGTTTAACATAAAAACGTGCTTCTCGACTATGCCAAAAATAAGATCGCGCTTCAACAACTATAAACAACCTCACAACCTTCTACAATTCCCAGGTGTATACAAGGTCACTTGTGAATGCAGAAAGCCTTACTATGGGCAGACAGAGAAATCTATCTTACTACGTCTTGAAGAGCACCAGCGCGACATTGCTTATAAAAGAACCAGAGCAACTGCTCTGTCAGGCCATGTCCTGCTTTCAATAAACATGAACAACGAAAGCCACCAACATGAAATAAATTGGACATCAACTTCAAACCTACACATCTGCCATGATGAGGTAGACGCCGCATTGTCGAGTCAAAGGAAATCACCTTGGACCCTTTTCACATGAATAACAATCTTAGCTATAATTTGCCTGACTCTTTCAACTCTACTATTAGACACTGGAGATCGTGTGATTCCACACACGCACAGGTGTACAACAATAGAACTTTAACTCGGACTGTAGTTCAAGCTCATAATAACTGTAATTTACAGTCGAATATTATGGCTTTATAATTGTATAGCTTTAGAGTGTGTCAATGTTAATTTCAGTGTCTTTTAATATCTTTCTATATTCTTATCGCCTGATGAAGTCATTCTTGACGAAACATGTTGCGTTTTTTCAAATAAATGTCATTGTGTTATAATTCTCGGGTTTTAAGTCAGTTAATTTAGAAAAATGAATATATATATATATATATATATATATATATATATTTGAAAAAAATAGATTTAATGACTCCGAGACCGAGATAACATATAAAGATTTTAATGATAAATACTACTAGTTTCGGCATATAGCAGCCTTCTTCAGGTATTTATAAAGGAAAGGAATACTAATAGACATTGAATTATTTAAACAAACTGGAAATTACAGGTACAAATTGCCTCACATAATCGATACATAAAAACGTTGTATTTTTCAAGTTGTTCCAACTGGCGTGCCATTGTTTGTTGCAATTGTGCGTGCAAGTTCACGTGAACGCCAATATTGAATAACTGCAGCATGGCTATCTGGGATAATAATAATATTTATAATTCCTTTATAAATACCTGAAGAAGGCTGCTATATGCCGAAACTAGTAGTATTTATCATTAAAATCTTTATATGTTATCTCTGTCTTGGAGTCATTAAATCTATTTTTTTCAAATGTATAACAACCGAGTAAAAGCTGATCGCCACATATATATATATATATATAGGAGATAAAAACGTGATTACTGTTAAAAGATGAGAAAGCTCTGACAACACTGTGTTAGATACTAATGATGATGAAATAGGAGTGAAATGAACTTGGATGTGAATATTTAGGTGATGGAGGATATGAAAATATACCTAGTATAAATTAAAGATGAAGAATGAAATGTCTCCTTGGATAGATTTGCCAGTTAATGGATCTGGGGAAAGATACCTCATGATTGGAAAAAGTTGATTATTGTCCCATTATGTCCAGAAGAGAAGTGGAGTAATTGTCTGTTGTGAACAGATGTAGTTTTTAAAAAAAAAAAGCAGAGAATACTGAATAATGAGGAGAAATAGTACCTAAGGGAGAGGTAGTTTTGTTTTAGAAAAGGGTGACTGTTAATTTGATTTCCGTGTAAGAGAAATACTAAGTTTTTGGAAGGCATCATCATAGCATTTTGGATTTTTTGGGGGGGGGGGGGGGGATGACAATGGTTTATCCACAGCATAATAGTAATTTATGCCTGCTAGTTGTGCAGGATTTGTGGCCCGTATTCTCTTTGACAAGTTATGAGACCCATTGAAGAATAGCTTGGATATTAGAATTTAGGGTTGCAGTGGTTGTTGCTCTGTAAGTTGTGGTGGTTTGTGTGGCTGCAAGGTTTGTTTCGTGGCTTGCATTCTCTGCAGGCCGCAAAGCAAACCTTACAGACATAAATTATTATTATGCTGTGTATAAACCATCTAGTCTTTTTTTTTTTTTTCCCTCCCAAAATGCTATGAAGGCACCTTCCAAAAACTTAGTATTTCTCTTACAAGGAAATCAAATTAACAGAGTGAATAGGAAGCATGTAGTGTGTTGTGGTGAATTTTCACTTCTCCCTCCAAAGGCACTCATATTATTGTCACCCTTTCAGAGTCTGTGCTTTGTTTGAATTTCTTTATTCAAGTCTTTGTCCACAGAGTCCCAATGCAATTGAGTCTGAGGAGATATATGGGGGTAAGTAGCGATAAAGGTAATAGGACATGGACAGTTATGATGAAATCACAGATGAGATGTAGCACGAATAGTACTGGATGTACACCTATTTTACACCAGTTTCATCTTTCTCTTAACAAAATTTTTTTTCCAAAAAAAAAAAATAAAATAAAATAATCTTAAATCTAACAAAACTACCCTATTAGTGGTAGTTTGGTGATACCATAAAAATATGTTGAAAAGATTTCTAGTTAAACATTAAATATATTGTTAACTATATCACTACAAAATTTAAAACTAGTTTTTAAATTGTGCTTTTTTAAATTAATTTAAACTGCAGGCTTAAATTTGGTAATGATATGGTTAATGTTTAAATCAATATTTTCTCTATCTTTATTTTATGTTATCTTTTATCCTAAGGATGCATGCCATAATTTTTAAACTAGCAGATATAAATAAATTACTATTATGTTGAGGATATATTATCTAATTAGTCTTTTTTCAAAGTCCAGGAATGCTATGAAGACATTCTCTAAAGATGTAGTATTTCTCTTACAACAAAAATCAAAAGTTGCTCCTTTCTAAAACTAAATTAAAACTACCTCTTCCCTTAGGTATTCATCCACTTTATCCCATATTCTTGCTGCTATAGAGCTTCTAAAACATCGGATTATATTTCATATCATAAATTTAGTTTAATCCTTTATCCAAGTGTAGCAAACAAAGTTTGCGCCTGAAGTATCTTTAGGACTGAGGCAACTCGTGGTAAAGGTGAACCAAGCTCTCATCACTTGTCTTAGTATCTCCCATAATGCAAAGCACGTCTCCTTGTGAACATGTATAATGCTATGCATTAAGGGAAAGGCCACTACCCCGACCAGTTTCGACCTTTATTGAGGTCTCGTCATGAGAGCCAGACCAAGAGGTGGTGATACTAAGTTGGAAGTAATGCAGAAGTCATATTTACCTATATGAGTTGCCAAAAGGTGTCTCACTTTATTTTTAAATTACTCTGGATTTAAAGAAAGATGTTGGAAGTTTTTTCTGCTTGGTTAGACTATAATAAATTTAGTTTAATCCTTTATCCAAGTGTAAGCAAACTAAGTTTGCACCTGAAGTATCTTCAGGACTGGGTCTGGCTTCCACTGACGAGATTGCAATAAAGGTCTAAACCAGTCTGGGTAGTGGCCCTTCCCTTAATGTATAGCATTATACATGTTTGCAAGGAGATGTGCTTTGCATTATGGGAGATACTAAGATAAGTGATGAGAGCTTGGTCCACCTTTACCACTAGTTGCCTATGTCCTGAAGATACTTCAGGCACAAACTTTGTTTGCTTACAGTTGGATAAAGGATTAAACTAAATTTATTATAGTCTAACCAAGTGGAACAAAAACTTCCAATATATTTCATATAGTTACAAATACAAACATCATTGCTGATCTGCCTGACATATTGTCTTTCATAACCCATATCTGGCTAAGTATTAAATCTTCATTCTTGTGGTATGAATGGACAAATCATTTCTGTCCTACTTTGAAAATCTTATGTAATACTTAAGATCTAATAATTCGAGCAGTTTACTGTGAAGTGATTTGTTCATTCATATCATCTAATAAGAATTGAGGTTTTAGCGTTCATTTGGTATGCTCTCTTATAAAACAGTTTAAATGTGGTATGAAAAACAGCATGCAGGGTCAGATTCAAAAACAAAACAAAAATAAAAACAAACAAAAAAAAACACGTTTTGCATTGGATATGTATTGCGATGTTCACCAGACATTAAGGGGTTTCTTATTTCTTGAGTAGTGTGATTAATACTCTGCTTATGTAGCATCTTTTAAACACATTTTTATCTTTATTTTGAAGAAGCAAACAGCCTGCAAAACTGGTAGTTATAAAATTACTATTTTAAGGAATATGGGAAAACTTGAGTATTTCAGAGTGGTTTACATTTAATCTGAATTGTGACAAAGAATACCTTTTTTCTCCATTGCTACTCATTGATAGTAGTGATGATGATGAACAGTGTTTGTTAGACATTTTTTAACAGAACCACGTGAACATTTTTATAAATTATTGGAAAAAGAATTATGACAATGAATGGTTGCTAGGTGGTCCCATTGTATGCTTTTCTGGAGGTTTGAACACTAAAGATCAGTCACTCTAGACCATCCATCCATCTCACTGACTGTCTACCCTTTTTTTTCCTAAGAACTTTACCTCTATTGCTGTTTTGAGAAGTCCTCTTTCCATCCTTTCAATGTGTCCAGAGTATTTCAATTTTCTTTTGTCAATATCCTTATGGATCCTTAAAGTTCTGCCAATCCTTCCTTACATCCATCTATCCATTTGTCTGCCTTTCGGTATAGGATATCCTCAACAGCCTTCTGCAATGCCACATCCTTTTCCTGCCAGACTTCTTTAGAGTTTCAAGTTTCAAAGTCATAAGTTGCTATTGGAAAAACAGCTCCAGCCAAAATCCTCAACTTTGTTCCTGTGGAGATAGATCCACCCTTCCAGATTTTAGACAAGTCTCTCTGACTGTTGTTTTAGCCATTCCTAATCTTCTTCTGAACAGCAATTCTTTACATTAATAATGGATCCCAGGTACTTGAACTTCATGACTTCCTCAATTCTTTCTCCATTAGGGTACACTTGTTTCTCAGGAACTTCCCTGTGTATATTTCCTTTGAGAACCATAATCTTTGTTTTGCTAGGATTGAGCTGAAGTCCTGTTCTTACTGATCTCGGTAACTTTGTCATGAATTTGTCCTAGTTCTTCCTCATCGTTACAGAGGAGTGCTGTAGTATCATCATATAAATAATCTGAGGTATTCAGATTATTGATCAATCCACCACCTATCCTAATTCCTGTCTTGAGCTCATCCAATGCTACATGCATGATGGCCTCAGCATAGATACTAAACAAGTCAGGAGAAAGTAGACATCATTGCCTAACTCCCTTTTTAACCTGAAGCCAATCAGGTAATCCAATACCTGTTCTTGCTGTGGCTTCTTGCTCGCTGTACAAGTTAGCTATCAATATGATAATGTGTTGAGGAAAACCCATTATTTTCATTACTTCCCACAGTTTCACATGCTGAACACAAAAGCTTCCATAGTCTATGATCTGTCTAATGCAAAGGATCTGATTTCTGGTGCCCTTACCTTTCCTAAAACCTGCTTGTTCCTTAGGCATCTCTGCCTCAACTTTGGCCTCAATCCTATTTAGAGTGATCTTTAATAAAATCTTACTTGCATGAGAAACCTAAACAACTAATAGTTCTTGCAATCCTTCGTATCTCCCTTCTTATGTGGTGGTATGAAAATTGATTTCTTCCAGTCTGTAGGCCATGATCTTGTCCCTCATATCCTTGTAATCAATCTTTGAAACATTCTTATTCCTCCATCTCCTGTAACCTTAATTTACTCTGCTAGGATTCCATCTGCACCTGGGGCCCTATTACTGTTAAGCTGTTTAACTGCTCTTTCAACTTCATACCTAAGTGAAAAAGGTTTCAAATAAAAATTTTCCTGGTGAGAGGGCTCCTCCAAATTTTCCCTATCCTCTCTGCTGTGCTGTACAGTTCCATACAGTATTCTATCCATCTTTATTTGATTTCCAGTTCTTCTGTTAGTACTGCTATATTCCTGTCTTTGATGAAATTCAATTAGTGTTTAAACATATGCTTCAGGTCACAAACTAAACGAAACATCCTTTTATAATTGTGCCTCCTCATCTGGAACTCTGGAGGTCATTAATCACCCTAATTGCTCTCTTTTGTACTTTGTCAAGTATTTTTATATGGCTCATAGGAATGTTGCCCCAATTTTTCATCTATTTGTTTTATACTTCTTTACTTTTTCATGTATTTGATATCTTTTTCCTGCTATTTGCCAAGTGCTTTTCTAGTTTCTCCTTCTCTAATGTTGAATTGCGCAGCGTCGAAGGTTTGAAATTTTGAATGTAGTGCCAAACACTTCTTTTTTGCTATTTCTTTTCTTACTGCCTAACTCCTTTCACACTGCTGTTGCCATCTTGCATTCTGCTGTTTCTATTCTTGTTGCACATTCAGCTTAGCAAATGTCATTGCCTCTGTCATTTCATTTGCTCCCTCATTTAAATTTCTGCTCGTATTGAACATTTCATGCTGCTCAATCTGCCTAATTATCACACATTTTTGGCAAAATCTACCTCACATGCACTTTATCAATACATGTAAATAACTATAATAACCAGTCAGTTACTCATGCAATTAACACACTCAGCTAAAGTAATTTTAAAAAAAATTCTCACAATGGTAAATGCTAGATAGAAAAAAAAAAAAAAAAAAGCAATAAAAACAGACACCTGATGCTGACAACACTAACCATACCATGTATTATATATAATAAGTGATCATATAATTAACAATTCCAATTAAGTGTATAATACTAGTTAAGTCCAGATTATATTGTAACTGTTTCAAGATTGAAAATGTTTGGATGCATGTGGATATGAACATTTTCATAAAAATAGTAATAGATTACTATACAAATGTAGTGCTCATTTTTCAAATTATCTGAACCATAACCACCTAGATAAATGATGTTAAAATGCAGGATCAACTGTGTTAGAAGTCAACAGCAATAAAACTGAAGTACAGGGTGGCCATAAATTAACTTTCCCTCTTTGGAGGTATCTGTAGCTAAAACTAATACACAGAATGAGACCACATTTTATATTGAGACTTTCGAAGGCATGGGAAGATGAATTCCACGTAAAAAAAAGATGTAGTACCAAAAGTCGCTGACAGGGGAGATTTTGGCGCTGGCAGAGCCGAAAGCAGTTAAATATTTGCAGTAAATGCAGGTAAAAAGGATTATGCAAATTTTACTGTGTGTACGTGACAGCAGCACCACCAATTCCACTTAAAAAGGGATTGGGAACGTTCAGGCAGTTATTCGAATGACTGACAAATTGTGCTCAATATGTGTCCTACCTTGCATCAGTGTGCTTTACTTGTTAAGTTGTTTTACCTTAAATAGTGCAATGCCTTAGCAGCCCTTCGGGAATTTAGAAGGCTTCATAACCTGCATACAGGTCCTATGTCAGCTGTAGCACTGAGAGCTATGATCAAGAAGTTTGAAGAAACTGGATCACTGGGAGTTAGACCTGGCAGAGGATTGAAAGCAGTGCAAGAAGAGACAGTAACAGACATTGCTACTGCGGTGTTCGACGACACAAGGACCAGTACTGGTCCAAGCGCTCGTGCCATAGCTTGCAAACTTGATATGGCTTATGGTACAGGAAAAATCTAATGGAAATGCTTCACTTCTATCCGTATAAGTTCAGTCGTGTGCTAGCACTAACTACCGCAGATTATGATAAGTGCATGACCTTCGCGCTAACCTTTCTTGGCCAAATGGAGGTCGACAGTGACTGGCCTTGGAGAATATTGTGGGGTGATGAGGCTCATTTTTATCTGAATTGGTCAGTCAACACTCACAGCTGCAGAATTTGGGCATCTGAACATCCCCAAGCGATCTAGCACGTACCACTGCATTCTCCAAAAGTAACTGTGTGGTGTGACTTCACAACCGATTTCATAATAGGGCTATACTTTTTTGAGCGTATTACCCCTACAGGTCTGGTAACCTGCTCCATTACTGGAGAGATTTATCGACGAATGCTGGAAAATTTTGTCATTCCTGCATTGCAGCAAAGACAATGTTTGGACTCCATAATTTTTATGCAGGATGGAGCACGGCCACACATTGAACGTTCAGTACAGCACATTTTACGCCAGCATTTCAGTAATAAGAGAGTTATCACTCAGTTCTTTCCGACGGCATGACCGCATCGTTCCCTGGACATCATTCCATGTGACTTTTGGCTGTGGGGGTATTTGAAATCTGTTGTGTATGTTGGTGGCGTTCCCAACATACACAACAATGAAAGAAAAACTTTTCATTTTATGTCTTGAAAGAGAACATAAAATTGGCTGTTATGAACATCCAATCCGATTCCTTACACTCAGCAACTGTAGAGCATGTGTCATACCGGATGCAATTTGTTGTACACAAGAAAGGTCAGCACATTGAGAATTGTGTAGAATTCTAATTTTATTCATTAGAATCTGGTCCAGGAGACCTGATTCTAATGAACAAAACATTATTTCCTGTGAGTTTAATCACTACATTAATTTCTGTCTCTCGCAAGTTGTTGTTTTAGTTTAATTATTATTGTTGTTCTTATCATTTTAACGCTCCACATATCCAGCGTGAATGAATGACGTGGCTGTCGCTTACACCGTCGAAATGTTATTCCATTTTATCTGGCTTTAATGTAATTATCTGCTTGTTTTTGGCTCTGCCAGTGCCAAAATTCCCCCTATCGGCGACTTTTGGTACTAAATCTTTTTTCTCTGAAATCATCTCCCCATACCTTCAAAAGTCTCAATATAAAATTTGATCTTATTCCATTTATTGGTTTTAGCTACAGATGCCTCCAAAGAGGGAAAGTTATTTTATGGCCACCCTGTATTAAAGAAAATCCTAGGCTAAATGACCACTCTTGAAGTAAATGATTTTCAGTACATTAGTTTCTACATTGATACTCTGACATAATGAAACGAAAGCACAAAGCTCTTCATTTCCATAAAAGTCTAACTAATATCTGAAAATCTAATCCCAAATATCACAATTCAACTGTATAAAACCACCAGTCAACTCATATTTACATATAGTTTTGGAACATCACTGACGTAGCGATGTCCCAGTGAGTTGTTTGGGACGTTAGATATCCATGTGCACCTAGGTTCAGTGCTCTTGCTCTCTACAGATCACCTAATGGACAGATAGAGGAAGATCAAGAAAACAATTTTGGCAATATGTCAGCAAACTTCTTTTTTTTTTTTTTTTTTTTTGAAGATCATGTTCATGAACCATCTTATTTGGCATAAAACAGAGTGACTTGGCTCACTTTCATTTAATAGGCTATCTCCATGAATTGTTATATGAATATTTCTGTATATATTTCCCTTTTCATACATTAATAAATGACTGATGATCTTAACATTTATTTTGACAGATGTATGACTATTCTTTGGATATGTGGAGTCTGGGCTGTATGCTGGCGAGTATGATATTTCGGAAAGAACCTTTTTTCCATGGTCATGACAATTATGATCAGGTTTGTTCTGCTGTATTTATTCTCTTCCATGCCCATTATTTTATTAGGTCTACATCACCTATTTATAATTTGTACGGTATGCATTTAAAATGTATTGTACTATACATACAGACCATAATTGCATAACACATTTGCATGAATTAAAAACCACAACTATTTCTGGTAAAAATTTTGTCCATTTAATTGCATGTTTATTTGTATATAATATTTTTATCATGCTCATGATGAGTCAAGTATCATTTTGTAACTTTTTTTTTTTTTTCCAAAAAAAGGTTTGTGCTGGTTTCAATAAATTAAGGAATCGAGAAAAATCATGACTCAAAATTATATGACTTTATACAATTCGGTGAAAAGCAGTATGATGTGAGTGATGAAAGAAATTCCCATAAAAATTGTAAATAGTTTAATTCACAAACATGGATGCACAAAGACAGACTGATCAAAAATAAGAGATCGAGATGAGATTGACAAAGTGCCTCAATAAGGAACCCTTAATGGCAATACAAGGTCAAAATGACGTTTTATATTGTAATGATGTCCAGGAGCTCATTTGGTAATGCCTCTTGCAAAGCTCTCCTGTCCCTTAAGATTTTTAGTGAGGGGAGTTGAGAGCAGCAACACCTTTAGCATCCCAGACATGCTCAATAGGATTAAGGTCAGGAGACCTGGCTGGCCACTTCATATGCATGATAGTCTCTTCTTCAGAGACATCGGTCTATAAGATTTGTTCATTGAGGTTGAACATCATCATCTTGTAGGATAAATGTCTTCCCTATCGCACCAGCACACGAAGAACATACGTGTTCAGGATCTCATCATGGCAGCATTTATGGCTCTGTTAGGAAGCAAATGTGATACCTCCTCAAGGTAGATGTGTTGCTGCTCTCAACTCCCCTCACTAAAAATCTTAAGGGATTTTTAGTGAGGGCAGTAGACCCAAACTGCCCTCAAAGGGAAAGGCCTTCACCCTGCAGTGGGTAGAAAAATAGGCTGTTCATCATCACATATATATATATGATATATATATATATATATATATATATATATGATATGATATGATAACGTGTCACTGCTCCCATGGTGACCCAGTCCATATTGGGAGAGTGTATTTTATACTTGGGTGAATGAATGTATGAAGGTGGAAGACAATCACAAACATCCATGTCTATGCGGGATTCGAATCCGCAGCCTCTTGTCTGGAGAGCCGATATGCTAACCAGGACGGCATATATATCCCACACATGCCAAGAAAATTTGTTTGCTGGCACTTGGAAATGTTTATCCCACATATATTGTGCATGCAACATGTTATGTAAACTTTGCTGATAATAATACTGCCAATAAGTGTATCTGGTGACTCTAAGCACATGGTCCCATAAGATCTGTCTAAATAAGCTCACGTAACAGATAGTCGCATTTTTCTTTGAAAACATTGGCATGCAATTAAACATTATGGTCTGTATGTTTATAAAACATTCAGTATCTGAAATTCACTGTCTATAGGATTTCCTTTTTGCATTTAATTGTTTGTTTATTATTAAATAATAAGAAAAATGCAAGGAGCAATTGTGATTACCTTACATGGTATATAAATGATCTATTGATATTCTGTTTTATATATTTCACTTTCACTATTATGAACCACCAAGAAAGTTCAGGTTTTTTTATTTTTGTTTTTTTTTTAAATGACTATGGCAAACTATCTACTGTAACAAACTGTTCCTGTAGTCCCTAAACATTTTCTATATTAAGGGTTAGCCATCTCAGAATTGATCATGAATATTTCAAAAACTAACCATTATCCAATTATTTCCTTTGTGTATGCATAAAACTGTGTTGAACACGAAATACTGCATTTTCAGCATTTTGCGTTCCTATAAAATTTTGCATTGCCAAAAGTTCAAAATCAGATTGCATTGCTGTTATGTTGCCAGTTTTTTTTAAAAAATATTTTAGTTTCATAGTTCCTTTTGTCTTTAAGTATGATATAAATAGGTGATCAACTTCCAAGTGTCAGTTATTGCATCTTTGGTGAAAGCAAATGGGATCACTTAATGGTCAGAGCTAGACAAGAAATGCAGGGAACTGAATAGGGCTTTTAACCCAGTGTTCAGCTCACACCCTTTCATAGTGCATCCCATTAACAGATATCTATGGAGATACTGATTGAACAAGAATGATCTGGCAATTTGGAGTTTAGCTAGCCAAATTGTATTATTTGGCTAACTAAACTATTACAATAATTACAAATTACAATAATATAATTAATAATACAATTGTATTATTAATTATATTATTTATTGGTTTAAATCAAAAAGTAATAGTACAATAACAAGAAACATTGTGTTGGTTGGGGCAACACATAACCATGTGATGCCTCAATCAGTATGACACAAACTTCAAATTGCCATCTGCTGAATTCAAGATTAGCATCATCAGTATAAGGGGCATCAACAGAAAGAAGTGGAACTTGAAAAGTACTAAATAACAACTGAAAGATGTTATATTTGGGCAGTTACGATCAGGGAAAGTAATGGAGTAGCCGTAGTCTTCGACACCTAACTCAAAGATAATCTTCTTGAATAGTGGAGGAATTTTTTTCAAGTTATTAGAGAAGGCAGCTAAATGGTATATTAAGAAAAAAGGAAAAGTTGGTTTGTGTTAGGGGATCTCAACAGCAGGGTGGGAAGTGAATACCAGATGTGGAAAAATGTTGGGTAATTTTTTTTTTTTTTTGGAGGGGGGGAGACAAAGCTAAAAATAATCGTAAGTACTCTTGTTCGATTGTGCTTCAGGGCATGAACTAGTCATCACTAACACCATGTTCTGATGTAAAGATGTACCCAAATTTACATGGAGAGAAGATACAAGGAATAAGGAAAGTCACACTGTTATTGTGGATTCTTAATAAGTAACATGTAGACATAGCTGAAAATATTTAAAATGGATTAATTACAAATATTTTGACTCATGTACTGTGGATCATCATCATCACTAAAACCATTTGAAATCAAAAAATTAAACAATAGTAAGTAAAGGTATATGCAGAATGGAATCTTTCCTTATATTCAGTAGGATCAGTTAAATCTGCGATTATAAAAAAATAAAAAGAAAAATAATTAAAAAGAAACCATAATTAAACAGTATAATTAGTAATAATAATTCCCAAACTTTTTGGTATAGAGTCCATCGTTAAAGTTTAGATTTAGGCAATACCAAAGTACTTCAAAATATATTATGGGTATCATAAGTATCAATAGAAAAATGAACTGACAGAAGAATTAGAGAACTACCATGTTGACATAATTGTTGATACTTTACCAAAAAAAAAAGTCAAAACTAGGTGATAGTTTTCCAATTACAAGTTGTTATATTCAGGCAGTAATAATTAGAGAAAGGAAGAAGTGGCCATATTATTCAACATTAAACCTGAGGATAATCTTGAATGGTGGGCAATATCAAGTAGAGTGATCTCGGCAAACATCTGAATGGTAAATTAGGCATTGAGACTTGTTCTTGCCCATGGTCCCACAGAAGATTCTAAGAAGAGGTGGAATTTTTCAAATAATAAATTGCCTATCTTGCTTGTGTTATGTGCTAGGCTGGAACTTGACTCATTCGAAGTGCCTCTTCCTCATCATGTGGGTTCATTTTTGCAAAGCTTTCAATATATATGGCATGCCAGTTTTACTTGTGTTATTTGTCAAGTGTATTCTTAACTGTCTTGATACATGTATGTGCATGCATGCGAGCACACACACAGTAAATTAATCGTAATGCTTTACATAAATTGATTTGTTTTTTAATCGAAATGCCTATGATGAACAAGGGTGACCACATATTTTCTGCAACTGAAAAGTTGAAAAATGTGTTATAACATATTTAGTTGTAGTGTCTGTGGGAAGGGAGGTGTTTTTATTATTATTATACATTTTGATTTTTTTTTCTATCCCTTCTTCAAAGAAAAAAAAAAAATGAGAACTCCATGGTAGAATCAGGAAGTTAGAGGCAGGCATGGAAAAGAAGAAAGCATATATAAAGTTCCTAGCAAATAAGGCAGAATATTCTCTGAGAGAATAGAGTGAAAAAAAAAAAAAACTGATGTGGAGGGAAAAGTACTGTAAAAAGAATCTGGGATGTGATAATACAAGTGACATGAAAACTAAACATATTCCAGATGTCTAGAGTAATTGCATTAAAAGATTGCTAATGAAAAAAAGTGGTTGAAAATGCTTGAAAGAAATGATATCATGAAATATATCACCTCTTTGAGATAAATAAAACCATCAAAATCCTGAAATGTGGAAAGACGGGGTAGTTGATATACAACCAGAAATACTGACCTGATGAGTATATAAAATTTTTACAGGAGCTGCACTAAATAATTGAGGTCTAGCTGCAAGGTCAAATTCTGGATAATTGAAGTAGAGTTGTCAGTATTACAAACGAATTTCCACAGTTAGCATTTCATGTAAGATTTATGGAGAACAAGCTGGGTTCAGGTCAAATGGGGGTTGTCAGAATCAGTTTTTCTTCTGCCTTACTTTAAGACAAATAGTTGAGAAATCATCAGTTATAATAAATATAACATATCTATAAGTCATGTAGATTTGCAAGTTGTCATTGTCATGTAGACAATGACAACTTGCCAAGTGAAAAGCTAGTCAAAGTGCTATAATTACATGGTGTAAATGAGAGATTAATGTTGGTCATTTATGTATAATAACCAAACTCAGCATCACTTTTTTACATAATTTACCTGACTTTCATACTTTTCTTCCCGAGTAATTGCAGTTTTTCTTTGTTCCTTAATTTATGCAAACCAGTGTACTAAAAGTTTACAACCTTTATGAGTGAGACTTGTTGTAGTTGTTTGGTCTTTGCTTTATTTTCAACTATTCTATAATAAAATTTGCTGGTGATGGCATGGCATTTTAGGAAAAATGCACCTGTGTGTGTCACAGGTAATTTTGCTAACTGTTTTAATAATTGATAATATAGACAAGAATAATAGGCTTGTGAATTTTTAGCTTCATAGAATTGGGATTATTTGACATAAGGTTTCAGATTGTTCATTCACAATTCCTTTGCGCATCTTTCAATAGTTTAATCAACAGCTTTTGTGGGGGGGGCTTGATATGATCTTTTAAAAATCTCTCCCCCCCTCATAAAAATTAAAAACTCAAAACAAATTTTTCTGTAATTCAGGGCACATCAGAAAAGATAGCCAAATTTGTAAATGTCCATTTATTTGAGGACAAACTCCATCCTCTCTGACAGCCAGGAGAATATAAAGTGCTTTTTACTCCCTCTGGACAGAGGGATGATCTGTTAATGTCTACCTCAGTACATAGAAAATTTGCTGTCATCATTATGGCAGGACTGGCAGACCATAGTGGAAGAAGGAGAGACTGTTTTTGGAATTAGTAGCAGCAGTGAAGTACTCCTCAAATATCAATGCATTAATTTCTCAAAAATTTCATTTTGAGACTGCCTTTGCCTAGGTTTGACTAGGTGTCAACAGACAGCAAATATAATCTTGCCATGGGTATACAAGGAGCTACCCAAAGTCCAGAGAATTTAAATAACATATAGGAACTGGTTGTATAAGGGGCAAGCTGAGAGGTTGCTTGGATTACATGCAGTTTGTAATGTTGTATTTTAGTGGTTTGGCAAATTTTTCCCTTCCAGCTGAAATGGTGGATTTTAAGGAGTAAAGAATTTGCATCAAATTTTGCTTCAACCGCCAAAAAACTGCTGCAGAAAATCAACTGAAGTTGACTTCACCCGGCCGGAAAAAAAAAAAAGGTAAATAAATTAAACTCGCAGCAGTGTCAAGTCAGTGGGTTTTTTTGAGCATCCAGCGGCATTGTCCACAAGGAATTCCCCCCCCCCCCCCCCAGTCAAACTGTCAGTGGCAAGTTTTACTGTGAGATTTGAAGCAGCTAAGGTGCAAATGTCCAGGCAAGTGGAAGAACAATGACTGGATTCTCCACTATGACAACTTGCCTGCCCATACATCATTCATTGATTTGACAGTTCCTGGCTTCCCAAAAAACACAACAAACATTCCCCATCCTTCTCCCATTCACCATGACCTCTCCCCTTTGACTTTTTCCTGTTCCCCAAGATGAAATTTCAGCTGAAAGCACATCATTTTGACATGATTGAGAGATCCACATAGAATCACAAGAGGTGCTCAACGTAGTTGCATTTGAGGACCTCCAGAGATGCATAGAAGCATGGAAAATCTGCTGGGATTGCAGCATACACGACCAAGGGAACTATTTTGAAGAAGATAGTGGAAACCGAGAGTTAGGGTTTTTTTTTTGGGGGGGGGGGGGTCAAATTCCCTAAACTTTTGGGTGGTACCTTTACAAGTGTTTGTGAACGTCTTTAGGTGGAAGATGAATTTCATCCTACAGTACAAAACCACTATTCTTTTCTAGGTCTGAAATGGCTTGGGGGGGAAAAGTTAACGTTTAGTTTCTAGATCATATTTTCCAGATTGCTTACAAAAAACAAAAAAAAAATGCTCCTCACGGGAGAACTAATGTATTGTATTACAACCTGTGGATGGGGACCAATTTTTTTTATCCAACATTAGAGGACACAAAAATAGGGCAGCTATAATTATTTGTGCTAGTTTGGAATCTAGCAAAATATTGACAGCTTAGTAAATATTAAAATGAACATTCCACTGATACAAGAAATTATCATTTAACCAGATATTAAACAATATGCAAATATGTTATATACTCCTAAATAAATCCAGAATACTTTATGATTCATTAACTAAACTGTACTAATCAATGTAAAATTATGAAAATCAGGAATAAAATAAAACTTTCTTGCTTTTTTTCCCATTTTCTAATGGAAAAAACTAAAAAAAAAAAAATAATATATATAAAATATTTGTTGTTGTAAGGATACTTGCGACATAAGACTGAATGATGTAATCACAAGAAAGATATTTATTTAACCAAATATCTGGTTTGGCTCAACACGGGATTGAAACTGACCACAGCATCCTTTGGTCCAAAACGCGCCTCTTACATAGATCCCGTTATAGGTTCGAACGTTTGTTCAAGGAAAGCGTGGAGGCCTTGCTCCATCATCCCAACCTGAATCGTAATGACTGCATATCTATATCAAAAATCTGGGAAAGCCTAATCAAGATTACCCATTAATTTTTTTTTTTTTTTTTTTTTTTTTTTTTTAATAGCAAATTCAATCATGTTTCTACTTCAAAATATTTCGTTTCATACTTAGTGATATAACATCACGCGGCATGTTCTAATTTCAACGATCTATTGTTAGTATTCTAGCTTGTATATTTTTTAAACTGTTCTTGTAATACCACCGACGATGGTCTGCTATTTCCAGACCGAAATATTTGGTTAAATAAATATCTTTCTTGTGATTACGTGATTATATCATTCATATAAAATATTAACTACATTTTTAATGTGAAACCTGTATAAGTAACACCTTCCAACTGTTTTGACATAGATTTTAAAGATGTCAAATTAAATATGGACAGTATATTTTAAAAATATGGTACAGGAGGAAGCTAGTTGAATAGTTTTTTGTATAGAGAGAGAGAGGAATTAGCTAAAACACCAAGCTACCTTTACAAGTTTTCAGCCAATATTAGTGAATGGATCTGAAAATTAGGTTAGTAACAAGATAGTTGATCGAAGATTGTACACCACAGATGTGAGAAATTGGTAACTTCTGTGACAGAATAATTAAAAACATAGATATTAGAAAGGAACTTTATCATTCAAGAATTTGTAAACACGGTCACTTCCATGCAATATGGTCACTATAGGTGGGAGATTAAATGTTCTGGATATTTGTAAGCTGTTAGGTTATATTTTTATTTTTTATTATAGGCTGAGGGTTAGATAATCTGTAAATCTTTCTCTAGAGACCGAACAAACTTTTTCAACCCCCTTAAAGGTCCTCTGTAACCTAGGTGGTCTCACAATATAGGAAATGACTGCCTGCCACCTAAGGACATTCACAAAATATCCCTGTCAAAATTAAGATTTGAATGTTCATCAAATAACTGGTGTTTTTTAAATATGTTAAGGTGCTGTTTACTTTCAGATATGAAACCATCTTGGAGATAGCCTCTGACCTTCATTAGATCTCTACTTCAAGTATGGATATGTATTCCTGACTGTATGCCTGTTGAGTGTTTTTTTTACCACTGTGCTATCACTGCTTGTTTCATTAAGCAATTTTTTCAATGTAAATTTATTTATTAATACCCCCCCCCCCCATCTTCTCTAAAAAGAAGCATTTATGAATGAAACTTTTTAGTATAATTTTATGTAACTAGTACGCATATACACAATGTTTGTAGATGTCTTTCTTATTTTAATGAATATTTGCAAATTATATTTTAGCTGGTCCGTATTGCCAAAGTACTTGGTACAGAAGAGCTTCTTGAACACTTGGATAAATATCAGATTGAATTAGATCCTCGATTTAATGACATTTTAGGCAGGTAAGCAAACTTTTTTTTTCCCCAGATAATTGCTTAATTATAATAAATATTGAAAAATGCTATTTTTGATTCCTTCATGGACTTTATACAAAAGTTTTGAAAAGGTTAATAACACATTGCATGAAATGAATCTTTTGTTTGGATGAAGTTTGTTGTGAAGACAGTTTTCATCACATCCTCATATAACCATGGACTGGCATCACATAGGCATCATGTAGCTGCACCATAAGGGTAGAGATGATTAGATGTGTCATTCAGATTGTGCATTGTGATCTGATTTTTCTGTGTGAAGAGTACTGCACTAGCAGAAATTCATTGCCATTATTCAATGGAAATTGATTTTGCTCAGTATCTTTGCTTATGACTGAGACAGATATTCAAGGTAAGCAATAATTCAAGTACTGCCTATCCACCAGTCCACTACACCTATTGCAATGCCTTAATAATGCTGTACCAGTTGCAGCTGCCTTCATTATGGATATCTGAGTTGCTGTTTTAAACTATCATGCCATGTGATTAACCAAGGCTTGTAAAATTTTATGCTAGCTCACTAGTCAGGCAAATATTTCATTCATCATATGTTAGCCTAGGTGTGCTCTACCACAGTTGCCTATTATATCATAATCATGTGTTTATTCCTGGTCAGTTTATAAACTTTTAATGGTGTGGCTAATTTTTATCTATATAACTACCAGTGTAGATATGTTAACTACATATGTATTAGTATGTTTATCAGTCTGAAGAAAAAAAATTAATGAATTTTATTCTATAAGTATTTATAATACCAATTTTTCTTATGGGGGTGCTTAAGGGTCAAAGCTGTATAACTGAGAGGAGACCTCCACATAGCCTTTAAAGGAATGCGGAGAACCGACCAGGGCTTCTGACCTAATGTCCAATCCTCACCTTCTCGTGGTGCACCCTGTTGGGTATCTACTTTGATACTGACCGAACGAGGATGGGCTGGCAATTTGGGATTTAGCCGACCAAATTGTATTCTTATTGGTTAAACCAAAATAAAAAATGATGGTACAACATGAAAAAATTTCATGCCAGCTGGGGCGTCGCCCGGTTAAACAAGATCCCCGTTGTTTTCACCAGGGTGAACAGCGAAAAGTCAGCTACTGGAACAAATCTGAAAACAAATCCCAACTCAACATCACCAGAGTTAAAGATCGGTACTATCAACGTAAGAAGCCTGAATGGCAAAGAAATGGAGCTAGCTGAGGAATTAGATAAGTACCAGATCGACATAATAGGGGTGACTGAAACAAAAAAGACCAAAACTGGTGAGATCTTTCTGAGCAATAAATACAAAATGTTATATTCAGGCAATAACAATCAAGGAAAAGAAGGAGTAGCCATAGTATTCAACACAAAATACGAGGCTAATCTTCTTGAATGGCAGTCAGTCTCAAGTAGAGTAATGTGGGCAAATATGAGAATGGGGAACTGGACAATGAGACTTATTTGTGCCTATGGTCCCACAGAAGGTTCTACTAAGGTAGAAGTGGAGGAATTTTTTGAGGCTTTAGAAAAAGCAACTGACACAATGAAAAAGGAAAAGTTGGTCCTTGTTGGGGATCTAAATAGTAGAGTAGGAAATGATTGTGAGACATACAAAAATATTTTGGGAAAATTTGGAGAAAAGAGCAAAGCTAATAATAATGGCAAATATCTGTTGGATTTCTGCTCAGGACATGGACTGGTTATTACTAACACCATGTTCCAACATAAAAATGTGCACAAATTCACATGGAGAGAAGAGGCTAGGAATAAGAAAAGTCTCATTGACTATGTTATTGTTGATAGTGATGTTTTCTCCCTGGTGCAGGACACCAGAGTGTACAGAGGATATGAAATTGGAAGTGATCACTATTTAGTCTTGAGCAGGATAAAATTGAATTTCATATTGAAAAGAATAACATGTAAGAAAGTTTTAAAGCGAATAAAAGTTGAGCAGCTCTCAGATGTAAACTGTAGACTAAAATACAGAAATATTATTGAAAAGAAAATGAAAGAGTTTGAGAACAGGAATCAAACCTTGGAGATTCAGTGGCAAACTCTGAAGGAAACATTGATTGATTCTGCCAGAGAGGCATGTGGTGAGGTTGTGTGCAAAGATAAAAAAATCAGAACTCCCTGGTGGACACAGGAAGTTAAAGAGGCAGTGAAGAAAAAGAAGAAAGCATATCAAAAGTTCCTGGCAAATAAGTCAGCTTTTACTCTTACAGAATACAGAGACAAATGTAAGAAAGCTAAACAGTGTGTAAAACTAGCTAAACAAAAGTCATGGGAGGAATTTGGCAACAATATAGAAAATAAATATCAAGAAGGTGGCAACATATTCTGGAGGTTGTTGAAGAAGCTTAGGAATGGAGGAAAGAGTGCTGTAAAAGGAATTAGAGATGATAAAGGTGAAATGAAAACAGGAGAAAAAGATATCCTTGAAGTATGGAGTAATTACTTTGAAAAACTGCTAAATGAAACAAGCAGTGATGACAGCACAGTGATAAAAAAACACTGACCAGGCATGCAGTCAGGAATACATATCCATACTTGAAGTAGAAAAAGCCATCAAAGGCTTGAAATGTGGAAAGGCAGCAGGAGTAGATGATATTCGACCAGAAATGCTGAAGTATGGTGGTATAAGAGTCTTACAGTGGCTGCACTGCATAGTTCAGAAAGCCTGGACAGAGGGACGAATTCCCGATGATTGGAGTAGAGCTCTCATAGTACCCATATATAAAAAGGGAAATAAAACTGAATGTGAGAATTACAGAGGTATTTCCCTACTGAGTGTTCCTGGCAAGATCTATGCAAGTATACTTGAGAAACGGTTGAGAAGAATTGTGGAAGAAAAGCTTGGTGAAGAACAAGCTGGATTCAGGCCAAATAGAGGCTGTCAGGATCAGATCTTCACTTTACGACAAATAGTCGAGAAAGCATGGGAATATAACAGATCTGTATTTAAGTTTTGTCGATTTGGAAAAGGCATATGACAAGGTGCCAAGAGAGAAGCTATTCAATACGCTGCAGTTATATGGTGTCAATGGGGCATTATATCAAGCAATACTTAGTCTTTATTTGAGTTGTGAGTCAGCAGTTAGAATTGAAGGAAGTACAGGAAGATGGTTTAATGTTAAATCTGGTGTGAGACAAGGATGTACATTATTCCCTCTGTTATTCATTATCTATATGGATCACATTATGAAGGAATGTGGTATTAAACCTGATATCAAAATTGGAGATGTTAATGTCAGCTCTTTGCTTTATGCGGATGATGTTATACTTCTAAATAAATCCGCTACAAGTCTGCAAGAGTCTTTGACTAAATTGAATAGCTGTTGTAATAGATATGGTATGAAGGTCAGTAATAAAAAGACAAAGACAATGAAAATAGGCAGAATCATTGAAAATGTCAACTGTGTTGTGAATGGAGAACTTGTGGAACAAGTAAAACATTTCAGCTACTTAGGCACAATTTTTACTGAAGATGGTAAACTAAATATAGAAATAGACAACAGAATCAGCAAAGCTGGTATCGTGGGAAGTCAATTGAATAAATTCATATGGAATAAGAAAGAAATTAGTCGGAACACTAAATTAGCTGTATACAAGACTGTGTTCAAACCAATTTTAACTTATGGATCTGAGAGCTGGGTCAGAAGTAAAACACTTGACCAAAGACTAGAGACCGCAGATATGAGAGTCCTGAGAAAGATTAGAGGCGTGAACAGATGGCATCAATGGCAATATCATATTAAAAATGAGGATATTAGGAAAGAACTTGACATTGTCAGCATCCAGGAATGTGTTAGCAGAGCTAATCTCAGATGGTATGGTCACTTAAATAGAATGGGAGAGGAAAGATTAGCAAAACAAGTGTTCTCTGCCAGGTTGGCAGGAAAACGACCCAGAGGAAGACCAAGATATAGGTGGATTGATACGGTACAAAGTGCCTTAGACGATAGAAATATAAGATCTGATAATGTTGGAGTCTTGACAAGTAACAGACTGATTTGGAGGAAAATTGTAGATAGGTAGTTAGTAATGATGTAATTTTTTCATGTAGTGCTGTCATATCCTGTACACCCCTTGAGGGTACATGGCAGGAATTTGATGATGATGATGATGATGATTTTTCTTATGTTTTAGTTTCTAACACTTGTATAGTCTTGAATTGCTTTTATGGAAAAAGAAAACAGTTTCTTCTTTGCCACTATATAAGCAAACATGCATGTTTAGAATTTATAGGATCACATGCTATTCACTCCATCCAGCAACTTAGAGGACAAACACATAATATCACAAATGTTAATTATTAATAATTCATTTGCCAGTAGTGAAAGTATTTCTACTTTTTTTCCTTTACATTTCCCATTCTCAAATGCTTATTGATTGTTCACATATTTACATCTTTGAGTAATTCAAACATGGCATTCTCCTTTATTATTGTTTTTTTAATATATCCTAAAACAAATGCATCCCCTCCCTCCAGATTTGGTTACAATAAGTAGTGCATCTGCAAAACATAAGCACGAAATTTCTGCAGGACAGTGTTTTTTCTTGCTCTATCAAATAGGGTGATGGCAAGAAAGCTGCAATCATCCTGATGTAAACATGTTAATACTAAATTGAAATGATCCATGTAATTATAGAGAATACTTATACTTGTGAATTAAAAATCAATTTGCAGTCGATATGCACAAAGAACTGAATTTGCATGTGTTTGACTTGTTAAATGCCATGCATCAAAATAAATGACTTTTAGAAATGTGCATAATCTAGATTGCTGTTTCTCATTTGGAAACCTCTGCATTATTTAAATACTATAAAGCCTATGTATGCAGGTATTGTATCCCTTATTCTGTTTGGTTAGGACATGTTTATTCCTCATGAAATAAGATCAAGCTAAATGCCTTAACCAAAACAAATCAGCCAATGAGCATTCATAGTTGTGATAGCCTTCGTATTAATATCAGCTAATCCTTATGGTGAAAAAAGTCTTGAAGGGAATGGTTGAGTTGGAAAGGAGTTAAGTTCTGAACCTTGCATCTCAACTCATCATTCTCTTATGCTTGCTCATAGCTATTTGGACTTCCCTATGTTTGAGATGTGGTGTAATTTCATATATGTTTTACTGCACTGTTCTCAGTTTCATGTGCAAATATGAAGCTGTAGATCTTATAGCATGCTCATAGAGAAGAAATATGAAAATATACAGTAATCAGCCATTTATCTGACTTCAAAATAACCCCTCAGTTAACAAACCCTTGCTTGTCATCAGGCATCTGGCACCGCTCACATAAGTGTAATGCAATTATTTGACCATTCAATTATTACACCGGCAAATTGCCTTCCTGATATGGTCAGATAAATGGTAGATTACTCTGTGTGTGTGTGTGTGTGTGTGTGTGTGTGTGTGTGTGTGTGTGTGTGTGTGTGTGTGTGTGTGTGTGTGTGTGTCAGTCATGTGTTATGGGATAATGAGTCCTTTCAAGCACTTCTTCAGTTAACACATTTTTTCTGGAATTTATTCTAAGTGGGTTTTGCTATATTATGTTGATCAGACTATTTGAATAATTAATAGGTATGCTTTATATTCTGTTTTAGATACTAAAATTTGCCAATTTCCTTTTTAAAGGCATTCTCGTAAGCGGTGGGAACGTTTTGTTCATAGTGAAAATCAACATTTGGTTAGTCCAGAGGCACTTGACTTTTTGGATAAGTTGTTAAGATATGACCATCAAGAAAGACTGACTGCTCGAGAGGCTATGGAGCATCCTTACTTTTGTAAGTGCACTCAGGAATAATTCTTCAGTGTAGACCAGTCAGAGTGCTATAATTGTCTCAATATTAATAAGAAACCATTAATTTTTTAAGGCTTGCATTGAAATTATATATGTTAATTTAAGTTTATAGTATATTAATGCAAAAAATATAAATTACGATTATTTATACTTTCCCTTTTAATTAAAAAAAAAAATAAAAATCTGATAATACATAGAGAGGTAGTGGAATGGAAGCATCAAAGTAGCTGTTGAGACTATGTGGCTGCTGCATCATTCAGGTATGATGTGTAGGTACCAAATTATCTGCATGTGACCTAGACAGCTATAATCTATTGAGATTCATGCTCTGATAGTTTGTAAAAGTAATATTTAAAATAAATTCAGAGTTTATTCACATCAGTAGAAAATATCCAGGTTTGCAGTGAAGTCTTTCATCAAGAGAAACTTCCATTGTTTGCAAGAAATATGTTTTTATTTAATTATCAGAACCTCGAGGAATCACTGCTATGCTACTAGTTTCACGACCCACAAAACCTTGTTAAGAGATAATGATATGCAATTGTAAAAATCATTATTTAATATTTTTCATACTCATCTTCAAGATACTTTTTAGCATTATGGCAACATTGTGGAAATGTTGTTCAAGATCTCTTAAGTACTGTTGACCTCAAAAAAAAAGTTACTCACCTCTTAGTATACACCATTATTACACTTGCTTATTATAACAAAGTACTGAAAAGTCCTGACCAAAGCCCTGTAGGTAAGGTGATGTGGTAAGGAAATGAGCTATAACAATAATGTGATCCCTGAGTTTTCTATATTGAGAATTGATTCTAAGGTACAGCAACTAGTATTGTATATATATATATAAGCCATGTACTGTCTTCTTTTCAAAAACCAATGAATCTCTGTGGTATGAATGTTTGTGCACATCACATGACTTTAGACATGTTCATTGACTACTGTAATCACCTCGCTTACTGGAGGCTTAACATAGCTTGAAAAAGTACACATTTGGTCTCTAGAGCAGGGTTGACTACCTATGACTCTTAGCCAATGTGCAGAATTAACAGATATGATAGATTTACAACTGTTCATTGGTGAGGCCAGAGCCACTGTAGATCAGTCAGTATAGACCAGGGGTCGGCAACCTTTTTGAATTGAAGAGCCATTTTTAAAATTATATCTGTTAAAAAAAAAATTAGGGAGCCACACGCAGTGATGAGCAACCGATGGTCCGCGGGTTGCATGCGGCTCTCTCAGGTTTTTTGTGCGGTCCACGGTGTTCATTTTGTACAGATTAGTATATTTTAATTAAAAATCTATTTTGTGAATGTTGATTTTTACATGTGGATTTATTTGTGCAGGTTAAAAAAATTAAAATATAACTAAATAATGGAAAATAAATTAATACTTTCTTATCAAAGAAAAAGAAAATATTCTTTATGCGGATCGAACAGATTATTTGATTTACTATTTAATTGCTCATCACTGCTTTAAATTTAGAAACTACATTGAAAAATATTATAATTAAATTATTTATTTTATTTTATTTATTTATTTTTTTTTTTACCGTAACACATTATCATACTTGTAAAACACGGGTGGCATGTCACAAGAAGTTATCCTTACAAAAACATATGTATAAAATCCAATAACATACCTATTTCTTTATTTTATTTTATTTTTTTTTTTAAATTTAAAATATCTCCTTAGTGCAACTTTTGCTGTTGAACTTCTTGCGATAGTTTCTCAATATGCAGTGATGAACTTTTTCAAACATGATGAAAGACTTGTTTAGTTGGTTTCTCAATTTATTTTTAATAAAATTCATATTAGAAAATATTTGCTCACAGAAATATGTCAATCCGAAAATCAATCGAAGTCCAAGTCTTGGAGATATTGCTGACTTCCACTGCCTTGATTGTCACTTAGTTTCTGGATAATATGTAAATATCCAAGTTTCATCACAAGTAATTAATGAATTCAACAGATCGGGTTCATCCTTAATGCGTTGCAAAAGGTCCAAACACAGTTCCTTGCGATGTTCTTTTTGTTCATCTGATAACATTTTTGCACAAACAAACCTTTTTCATGTTCAATTCTTCCGTTAAAATGTCGAACACTTTCCCTGTCCAAATGAACTTTTTCAGCTACAGCTTGAATACCTAACCTCTGTCTTTTCAAATCACATCTCACACTGTTTTAATTTTGTCATTGGTAACTGCTGTGCGTGGGCAGCATGGGCAATCATCTTTCACGCTTTCTCTTCTGTCTGAAAATCGTTTGTGCCATTCAAACGTGTGCACAGGACATGCACTCTTCACTGTAAGCCTCAGTCAATAATTGAAAAGCTTCCATCGGAGATTTCTTCAGTTTCACAAGAAATTTGATGTTAACTTGCTGTTCACTCTTGCACTTCAACATTTTCCGATTGAGGCTAAGAAAACACATATAAGTGAACATGCATCCACTCGAACTGAGTAAAGTGATGGAGTTGAGCCCTGTCTCATGGTGACAGGCTAGAACATGCTCTGTAACTATCTCTTTGTCTTCCACTCTCCATTCCCAAGCTATAGGGCTAGTGTCTCTCTCTTTTTATTTTTGTCGGCCCTCATATTCTCATCCTTAGCAAAATATTATTCTGCAACCAACTCCTCCTATCAGTGAAGCGAATTGTTAGACAACTGCAGTATCCCAGAAATTGAGTTGAATGCGTAACAAAAGGCAATTCTTGCCATTCCACAACTAGGAAAGGATTCAAAAGGTCTAACAAATAATCATGCAAGATCTTGGGAGGAGAGGGGGGGGAAACTGCATTTTACTTCATATTTTTCTTGACATGCAAAATCATATGAATACTTTGGGAGGGAGGGGAGGGTGTTGGAATACTTAAATACCTGCACAATTTTACTTTGGTCTTAGAGAAACAACCTCCCTATTATCAGAAATGAGTTCACTGACCCTTCCATGCCCAAATGGGATCCGCTTTCTCTCATTCCTTTGTCCAAGAGGAGGGAGTCCTACCAAGTTCTATGTTGGGTGTTATGTTATTTGTTATCAGAGGTGATGGAACAACTTGATAACAGCAAAACAAAAGTAAGGTCATCCGCATAGAAAGCATAAGTAATGTCCTCAGTGTGGGTGACTTAAGACTTTTGTCATTCTTTGTAGTATAGTTTATAGAGACATTTGCAGCACATCATTGAACATGTTTCCATTCTGGTTCTTATTAAATAGGTTTAAATTCGAATCATAGAGGACTGTTTGTACTTTTGTTGTAAATGTGGTCTTCATCCTCACCTAGAACTGTGACAGAAGCAAAGTTTCTGGGACTCATTTTTGATAAAAAGTTGACATTTCTACTTCACACTCAAACTACAAGACGTGCTAAAGAGCAATGAACATTCTTAACATCTTGGAATTAATGATTTGAAGTTCTTTGAGTGTTCTCAGAATACTGCATTCTGACCTTTCCAATCTGCCATCTGTGATCTTGCTCTCAGACTCCCCAATTCACTTTCTCATAGCTGCTGTGTATGCCTTTTTATGTGTACATACCTCTCTATACGGCTTTTTGCTATAACGGTCTTGTGTAATTATGGCAAAGTTTCGATTTACGGTGTACAGTTTTTCAATATATGGCCAAAAAGTCGGGAAATTCCCAGTGGGTGTCTTTTGTCATGTGTTCTAGGCCGGCTGCACTGCTCTGTGCAGGAACGCTACTTGCGTCGTCTTGTAGTTGTGCAATCTTCACGTAGTACATAATTCGTACATTTGATGAGGAACAACAAGAGCCAATTGTTTGCTGACAATTAACCTCAAAGGATTTATCATATGTGCTTACTCATTTCGAACAAAGAATAAACATCTTACTTCAAAACGATCCTAATGAACAACGCAGTGCCAAAGTTTCTCGCAGCATTAACACAGTTATTAACTGCTACAAAGAATTTCAAAAAGAAAAGGGACACAATACAACAAACATTGGACAAATTTTTTAAACCGGGTCCTCAGACAACAACTTATGGCGACATTAACGAAGTGATGTCATGCAATTCATCATCAGACTGATTCGAAAATTTAAAAAATAAAAAAAAAACCCATTCATTTGTTATTTGTGTTTTATTTCGTTTTATTTTATTAGTACGTATTATAGAATTATATTTTTGTTTTTATTAATAACTAATGTAAACGATATTTTAAATGAAAAAAAAAAAAGCATTTTCAACTAGAAACCCAATGATTTTCTATTTTTTTATAAAATTGGAACAGATCTTACCGAATTTATACGACTTTATATGGAAATAAATGATTCGTTATACAGCATTTCGCTTTGCGGTCGACTTTTCATGAACGTATCTCGGCTGTATAACGTGGTATGGGTGTACTTGCATAGGCATTGCTTCACTTAACTGGCCATTACCATTTCTCAGCTTTCTGTAGTAATGTATGAACATCAGTAGCCAATGATCAGCAGCCATCTTCAAATACATCGAACCAAGATATTTCTTCCATCTATTTCTGTTCTTTGGAATGACCTTCTACACACTGTTTTTTTTTTTCCAACAAATATAATCCTCAACTTTTCAAGAAACTTATTGATAGACTCTTTCTTGTCTGCACATGGTATACCTGCATTATAGGTCTTGTGGCGTCTCATGTAGGGTCCATATTAAAGGGTGAGGAAGACACTTATATTATTGTGCTTCTACTTGCTTTAAGTTATTATTTGTCAGAATTATACTGATCGATACATTGAAAAGTTTTGATGCATCCATTGCAAGCAAAGCAAAAACAGACAGGCAGGTTAAAGGACATACTGAAATTGAATATCCTTGAGGGTGCATTTTGCATGTCAGGCATTTCAATAGTTTGTTGGTTATAAGTTAAATTAAAGATGTCAAAAAGTTATATCTTGTATAATCCTTTTTTCTACTTAGTCTTTGGAGATGTATAATGCTATGCATTATGAGATATTAAGGCAATTAATCTGACATCACTAGCTCTATACAAGTAGCCTAGTCATGAAGATACTTCTGCAAGCTTTGTTTTGTTACATTTGGAAAAGGGATTAAACAAGAATATAATTTCTTGGCATCTTTAATTTTCAGTAGTTTGTAACTGTGCAAAGACTACAATAAAATTCTTTTTAGCATGTAGTGCTAGTGCCAAGGGAAGTTGAAAGGTTCTCATTAGTTGCTTATAATAAGAATTGACCCAACGTGATACTGCCTAACCAAATTAACTTACTTCAAGGACAAAAAAAAAAGTGATTTTTATAATTCAAGTGTACCAAATTGAAATTAATTTCAAAATATCTGTATCACCTACCATTTTTAAGAAAACTAAATTAAAACTAAAATATAAATATTGTAAAATTAGACAGCAAAAATTTTTTTTTTATTTTTTTAATCAACTAACACTCATTCAACATCCCATGGCATCAGATTTTCTCTAGAAATCAGTGTACTGGAATTTCATTTTCCTTGGAACTGCTTTTTTGTGGTGGTTACTTTCCAGTTAGAACTATTTACTGTGCTTATCATTTATTTTTTTCCTTGGTTGAATAAATCTAGATTTGAATCAGGGAAATGCATTTCCAGTAGTACGTTGCAACATATGGATTCAAAACACTTCATGTCATTCACGTTAATCATTCAGACTTGTTGTGTTTCATAGTAAGTTCGAATCACTGATTTCAAAGCCAACTATATTGATTTTTTTCTACTTAGTTTATTATGTTGTCAGAAATGGTGTTCTTTATAGGACAATATAAATGCCCTATTTAATTTTGACTTCACTTGTACAATATAATTTATTTCTCAAATAATTAATTCCTGATATGTATCCCTTTAAGGGGTGTTCAGGATACTATGATAATGCTACATAATTAAGTTTACATTATTATTAGCTTCCTGTCAACAATTTTCTTCCAAATTACAAATTTTATTTGTCAAATCTCAAGTATTATCAAATTTTACATTTTGGTCTTCTAAGGCATTGCTAACTCCATTTGGATCTCTTGTCATTGTTTTTGCTAATGGTGTTTACTCTTATTTTCCTGTAATTTGATGTGTTGTTTCTACACTTTGGTCCACTATATTTCTAACCAACTCTCAGATCCATAGATTACAACTGATTTGAACACGGCTTTGTATATTGTTACTGCTTTTACTGATTTCTCTTTTATTCTACATAAATTTGTTTAAATGTTATTGCTTTCCAAATCTAATTTGAAACCTTCACTAAAAATTGTGCATAATACTGAAATCTTTTACATTCTCTAGATTGTTTATTGAAAATGTACTTGATGTTTCCCTTTTGCTGCCTTTCGTGCAGTTATGTAGTCTTTCAAAGTTTTGTACATCTAAAATATTTCTAATATTAGTGTTTGTAGCACATTTATTGTCAGATTCCTTTTATAAACCATTTCTAAGCTGCTTTTTCAATAGCCACCAAAACATTTTGGCACCTTTTGTGATATTTTGTCATCTACATTTTACCCAAGTGGTTCCATAACCTTAACTTTGCTTTGCTAGCTGGCTTAATTACCAGAAACTATTAATATGACAAACAATCTGGGTTCGGGTGTGTTCAATATAGCCCATGCATGTTGTAAGAGATGACTAAAATGGGTACTCAGTACCTGGGGGTATAGCTGGGCCATCCTGCCTCCAGGGGACAGTAATTTGGAGCCCAACCTGGAGATCTGGTCCTCCAGGTTTGGGGGGTTGGGCATGGGGCTAATAACCCCCACCATGTGAAAATTTGCATGTTGAGAAGTATACAGGGTGGGGCTAATAATGACCTGGCAAACGGTGCAAGGATTCGGGACTTGGAAGGTGGAATGTTCTTTCTTTATACCAAAGTAAGGCTCTGCAATTGTTGATGCAACAACTTGACAAGTATAGGATTGATGTAACTGTGATTCAAGAAATTAGATGGACAGGGCAAGGTACTTTAGAAATGAAATAAGAAATTATATACTATTTCTTATTTATTGAAATAAGAAATTATATAAAATATGTGCCAGCCAACCAGGCCAGCACATATATATATATATAATTTTTTTTTTTCACCTTCATATATTCATTCACCCAAGTATATATATATACACTCTCCCAATATGGACTTGGTCACCATGGGAGTAGTAGACCCAAAACCTCCCTCAATGGGAGAGGCCTTCACCCTGCAGTGGGTAGAAAAATAGGCTGTTCATCATCATATATATTTATTATGTCATACAAAAAGGCATGTTGAAGGAACTGGATTCATTGTGAAAAAAAAAAAAAGATTAAACATCTTGTAATGGACTTTAAAGCCCAGTCACCCAGACTATGTAAAATTAGAAGCAGAGGAAAGTTCTTTAATTATAGTATTATTTGTGCATATGCACAAACTGAAGAGAAGGAAGATGATGAAAAAGAAATATTCTATGAAGACTTGGATAGACTTTTTGGTAGCTGCCTGATATTAAGATAGTCATTGGAGACTTCATTGCCAAAATGGGAAAGAGGCTGAATTTCAGCCAGTTGTCGGCAAATACAGAATACATAAAGTTACCAACGATAATTGAGTAAGGCTCATAGATTATGCTACTTCACACAATATGGTAATTGGCAGTGCCCCCTCCTTTTTTTTTTTTTTTTTTTTTTTTTTTTTCCTTCAGCATAAAAACATTCATAAAGCTACTTGGAGGTCACCAGATGGTATTGCTCAAAACCAAATTAATCACGTTTTAATTGATGCAACCGACCTGTTAGATGTAAGAACTTGTAGAGGGGTGAACATTGACTCTGATCATTACTTAATTGTAGCTAAATTACATGGAAAGATTTCTTGTGAAAAAAAGAATGCAGAGTTTGTTTAAAAAAATTTGACTGAAAAATTAAAAGATGGGATATGCAAAAATGAGTATATGATGTTACTTGAAAAAAATCAGTCTGAAACTACAAATTGTTAGTTCTTTGAAAGAATCTTAGTCTGCACTGGAAACAAACATACTTAGTTGCAAGTTCTGTCTTGGGTTTAAAAAAAAAAAAAAAAAAAAAAAAAAATGGAATGAAGAATGTGCCATGGCCACAAAAAGAATGAAGCATATAAAAAGATGCTTCAATTCTGAAGCATCTTTTTATATGCTTCAGAATTGTATCTGATGAATATAAGCTAGAAAAGAAGCTTCACTGGCTAAAAAAAAAAAAAAAGTTATGAGCAGAGATTTTTTAAAGATATTGAGCATCTTAGAGGGGTTAACAAATACAGAGCATTCTATCAAAAAAATCAATTCCAGTCGAAGAGACTTTTAACCTAGATTAACTCTCTATAGAGGTAAAAGTGGTGAAATTATTAGTGACAAACAACCTATATTCACTAGATAGACAGAACATTTTAATGACCTATTGAATAAAGAAGCACAAGTTAGATTTTATTATATAACACTGAAGAACCTAATGAACAGGCACCATCTCTAGATGAAGTTAAGGTAGCCATCAAAAAACTCAAAACAACAAATCGCCTGGACTTGATGGTATAACATCTGAATTGCTGAAAAAAACTAATGAGCCTGAACTATTTAAATAGATACATGAATTGATAGTTAAAATTTGGGATATGGAAAAACTTCCATTAGACTGGAACACAAGCATTATTTGTCCGATACTAAAGAAAGGAGATCTCATGATTTGTTCTAACTACAGAGATATTTGCCTCCTCTGCACATCATATAACATTTTTTCAAATATACTCTTTGAAAGACTATTGCCACATGTTGATCAACAAATTGGGAATTAACAACGTGGCTTTCGTAAGGAAAAATCTACAGTTGATCAAATATTTAGTTTGAGATACAGGTTAGCCTCGTATAACGCGGTCTACAAATTGTAGTATCCCTTGTTGAAAGCGGTACTTATACAATGCAGTTTCGATATAAGACAGTCTACAAACTGTAGTAACCCTTTATCTTTTCATATATTTTTCAATGCGTGGCGTAAAAATCATTTTATCTTCATTAAATTTGTGCCTGTCCGTATCACACATGTAGTTATAAGTAGCGAATTTATATTAGGGGAAATGCCCTTTAGCACGCATGTACGTCAGTTGTTTACCCTGTAAAGTGCTTATTGTTGAAAATTGTCTTCGTTTTCTGTCGGGAAAGCACATTAAAAATCATCATCATCATCATCATCATCAAATTCCTGCCATGTCCCTTCAAGAGGTGTATAGGATATGATAGTACTACATGAAAAAAAATTACATCATTACTAACTTCCTATCTACAATTTTCCTCCAAATCAGTCTGTTACTTGTCAAGACTCCAACATTATCAGTTCTTATATTTCTATCGTCTAAGGCGTATCAATCCACCTATATCTTGGTCTTCCTCTGGGTTGTTTTGCTAATCTTGCTTCATCCAGTCTGTTTAAGTGACTATACTACCTGAAATTAGCTCTGCTACGCATTCCTGGATGCTGACAATGTCAAGTTCTTTTCTAATATTCTCATTTTTAATATGATATTTCCATTGATGCCATCTGTTCATGCCTCTAATCTTTCTCAGGACTCTCATATCTGCGGTCTCTAGTCTTTGATCAAGTGTTTTACTTCTGACCCAGCTCTCAGATCCATAAGTTAAAACTGGTTTGAACACTGTCTTGTATACAGCTAATTTAGTGTTCCGACTAATTTCTCTCTTATTCCATATGAATTTATTCAATTGACTTCCCACCATACCAGCTTTGCTGATTCTGTTGTCTATTTCTATATTTAATTTACCATCTTCACTAAAAATCGTGCCTAAGTAGCTGAAATGTTTTACTTGTTCCAAAGGTTCTCCATTCGCAACAGTTGACATTTTCAATGATTCTGCCTATTTTTATTCCTAACCTTCATACCATATCTATTACAACAGTTATTCAATTTAGTCAGAGAATCTTGCAGACTTGTAGTGGATTTATTTAGAAGTATAACATCATCAAGCAGAGAGCTGACATTAACATCTCCAATTTTGATATGTTTAATACCACTTTCCTTCATAATATGATCCATATAGATAATGAATAACAGAGGGGATAATGTACATCCTTGTTTCACACCAGATTTAACATTAAACCATCTTCCTGTACTTCAATTCTAACTGCAACTTACAACTCAATAAAGACTAAGTATTGCTTGATATAATGCCCCATTGACACCATATAACTGTAGCGTATTGAATAGCTTCTCTCTCTCTCTCTCTTGGCACCTTGTCATATGCCTTTTCCAAATCGACAAAACTTAAATACAGATCTTTGTTATATTCCCATGCTTTCTCAACTATTTGTTGTAAAGTGAAGATCTGATCCTGACAGCCTCTATTTGGCCTGAATCCAGCTTGTTCTTCACCCAGCTTTTCTTCCACAATTCTTCTCAATCGTTTCTCAAGTATACTTGCATAAATCTTGCCAGGAACATTCATTAGGGAAATACCTCTGTAATTCTCACATTCAGTTTTATTTCCCTTTTAATATATGGGTACTTTGGGAGCTCTACTCCAATCATCGGGAATTCGTCCCTCTACCCAGGCTTTCTGGACTATGCAGTGCAGCCACTGTAAGACTTTTATACCACCATACTTCAGCATTTCTGGTCGAATATCATCTACTCCTGCTGCTGCCTTTCCACATTTCAAACGTTTGATTGCTTTTTCTACTTCGAGTATGGATATATATATACCTGACTGCATGCCTGGTCAGTGTTCTTTACCACTGTGCTGTCATCACTGCATGTTTAAGTTAGCAGTCTTTCAAAGTAATTACTCCATACTTCAAGGATATCTTTTTCTCCCGTTTTCATGTCACCTTTATTATCTCTAACTCCTTTTACAGCACTCTTTCCTCCATTCCTAAGCTTCTTCAACAACCTCCAGAATATTTTGCCACCTTCTTGATATTTATTTTCTATATTCTTGCCAAAGTCCTCCCATGACTTTTGTTTAGCTAATTTTACATAGTTTTTAGTATTCTTGCATTTGTCTCTGTATTCTCTAAGAGCACAAGCTGACTTATTTGCCAGGAACTTTTAATATGCTTTCTTCTTTTTCTTCACTGCCTGTTTAACTTCCTGTGTCCACCAGGGAGTTCTGATTTTTTTTTATCCTTCCAGTCAACTTCACCACATGCCTCTCTAGCTGAATCAATCAATGTTTTCTTCAGAGCTTGCCACTGAATCTCCAAGGTTTGATTCCTGTTCTCAAACTTTTTCATTTTTTCTTCAATAATCTTTGTGTATTTTAGTCTACAGTTCACGTCTGAGAGCTGCTCAACTTTTATTCACTTTAAAACTTTCTTACATGTTATTCTTTTCAATATGAAATTCAATTTTATCCTGCTCAAGACTAAATAGTGATCACTTCCAATTTCAAATCCTGTGTACACTCTGGTGTCCTGCACCAGGGAGAAAACATCACCATCAACAATAACATAGTCAATGAGACTTTTCTTATTCCTTGCCTCTTCTTTCCTTGTGAATTTGTGCACAAATTCACATGGAAAGAAGAGGCAAGAACATTATGTTTGAACATGGTGCTAGTAATAACCAGTCCATGTCCTGAGCAGAAATCCAAAATGTATTTGCCATTATTATTAGCTTTGCTCTTTTCTCCAAATTTTCCCAAAATATTTTTGTATGTTTGACAATCATTTCCTACTCTGCTATTTAGGTCCCCAACAAGGACCTTTTCCTTTTTCATTGTATCAGTTGCTTTCTCTAAAGCCTCAAAAAATTCCTCTACTTCCACCTTAGTAGAACCTTCTGTGGGACCATAGGCACAAATATGTCTCATTGTCCAATTCCCCATTCTCATATTTGCCCACATTACTCTACTTGAGACTGACTGCCATTCAAGAAGATTAGCCTCGTATTTTGTGTTGAATACTATGGCTACTCCTTCTTTTCCTTGATTGTCATTGCCTGAATATAACATTTTGTATTTATTGCTCAGAAAGATCTCACCAGTTTTGTCTTTTTTGTTTCAGTCACCCCTATTATGTCGATCTGATACTTATCTAATTCTTCAGCTAGCTCCATTTCTTTGCCATTCAGTCTTCTTATGTTGATAGTACCGATCTTTAACTCTGGTGATGTTGAGTTGGGGTGTGTTTTCAGATTTGTTCCAGTAGCGGACTTTTCGCTGTTCGCCCTGGTTCCCTGGCGAAAACAACGGGGGCCTTGTTTAACCGGGCGACACCCCAGCAGGCATGAAATTTTTCATGTTGTACCATAAGTCTGTTAATCTCATGCTGAGCACTTTATTTTTTGGTGAGTTACCTGCAATATTTAATGCTTTTTTTTATGTGAAAAATTTATTTTTATAGTAATGGCCCCTTAGAGCGCTTTTGCGATATGGTTGAAAACGAAATTTGTGAATTAATTGATGGTGAAATAGATTTAAATGAGGAGGAACTGGTACAAGTAATAGATGATGTCGAATGGTGAGGAAAGTTCTGCTGAAAATTCTGATTGTGATAAATTCGTTAAAGAATTCAGTTTAAAGAAATTAACAGAAGGATTGAACTTGGCAAGAAAGTTATTTTATGGATAATCTCTCAATGGATCGCTCTGGATAATTCATGAGACAATTGGATATTTGTTTAGCTCTGTGTTATGAACTTAATAAAAAATTGCAGCACAGTGGTAAAAAAGGTCTTATTACTGACTTCTTGATAACTAAACCAGCCGAAGTATGCAATGAGAATTATGCAAATGATTTTCAAGAGATTTTAAGTGAAAGACTACGTCCGGCCACTCGTAAATAAAGAACATCTATGAAATGTTAGTTTCGAAGACAGTGATGACGATTAAAATATACACGTTATTTTGCCTAAAACATGCATTATGTGCAATGAAGTTACGTACAATTTGTAATTTTTATAAGTTTATACTATGTATTTTGTTTCATAGTTTGTTTTCTTAACTTACATGAATTACCTGAATTAAATAAAAATATATTTTTGTTGGATATGTCATTGTTTATATAATCTTTTAAAAAAACGATGTCGGAACCTAACCCTACTTTTTCTATGTGATCTGAGTCTCGCATAACACGATTTATATAACGCGGCATTTTTATGGAACCTAACATCCGTGTTATACGATGTTAGATTACCTGTACTTGAAAAGACTATTAAATATGGTATTGATACTCATAGTTGAGAGCTGCCTTTGACAGCATTAATAGGAATAAGCTTACTTGAAGCAATGCAGGAATTTTGTATTATCCAAAACTAATTAGTTTAATTAAGGCTACAATACAGAAAACAGTATCCAAAATTCAGATATAAGGCAATCTTTCAAATGTACTTGGCATAAAAAATGGAGTTCAAGGAGACTCCTTATCATGTTTGCTATTTAATATCTCTCTAGAAAAAGTCATAAGAGACTTAGGAATTAATACAGAAGGAAACATCTTCTGTAAATCAGTACAAATCTTTGCCTATGTAGATGACATTGATTTAGTGGCAAGGACAATCAATGCTCTTAAGGAAGTCTTTCTTGCTCTTGGGGCTGCTGCAAAAAATATGCATTTGAAAATAAATCAAGATAAAACTAAATATACGCACTTCACCAGAAACGAATACCAAAACAATCTTCTTTTTATTGAAATAGGATCATACGCATTTGAAAGTGTCCATAACTTTATCTACTTGGGATCTAAATTGAACTGCCAAAATAAAACTTCAACAGAAGTGCAGAAAATAATTATTGCTGCTAATAAAAGTTTTTATGGTCTTAGGAAAATAATGAAATCCTAGTTTATATTCAAAAATAATAAATTCCTGCTCTATAAAACTTTGATTTGCCCTATGTTGACATATGGTTCAGAAACCTGGAAATTGCAAATGATCAGTGAAGACACTTTAACTTTGAACTCTATAGAAATTTTAAAGAACCAGGCATAATCAGATTTCTTAAAATTAATTGTTTTAACTGGGCTGCACATCTCATAAGAATGAATGATAACAATCCTATAAAATAAAATTATTTCTTGCAATAACCCAAGGAAGACTAAGATTGCAAATGGGGAAATGCTATTGAAAATTTTTCAAGCCATAAATGAGAAAAACTTGCATGCCAAAGCCAGAAATAAAGGTAGCTGGCGAAATCTTCAGAGGATGGCCTTGGGCCACCTGGGGTTGTCAAGCTGATGATGAGTTGAGCAATCATGGGAATATAACAAATATCTGTATTTTAAGTTTTATATATTTGGAAAAAGCATGCAACAAGAGATGTATGGAGTGAGTGGAACATTTTACCCAGCAGCACATAATCTATATTTAAAAGTTGTAAGTAGCTAGAATTGAATCAAATACAGAAAAGTGATATTGGAATTGCAGATATCAAACTTAGCTCTTTGCATTATGCAGTTGAGTTGATGATGAGTTGAGCAATCATGGGAATATAACAAATATCTGTATTTTAAGTTTTATATATTTGGAAAAAGCATGCAACAAGAGATGTATGGAGTGAGTGGAACATTTTACCCAGCAGCACATAATCTATATTTAAAAGTTGTAAGTAGCTAGAATTGAATCAAATACAGAAAAGTGATATTGGAATTGCAGATATCAAACTTTGCTCTTTGCATTATGCAGAGTACTTCTAAACAAATCTGGTGCATGTCTCCTAGATCCTTTAACTGAACTGAATAAAAGCTGTAACAAATTTGGGAAGAAAATTGCCAATATAGACTTAAACAATGAAAATAGACAAGAACATGGAAAACTTCAAGTGTATTCTCAATGAAGAATCTATAGAATATGTAATTGTTGAAAGATTTTTCACTTGGTTATAAATTATCCTTTATCCAAGTAAGCAAAGAAAGTTTTTGCTTGATGTTCCATTATCTTAATTTCAATATCTTTTAATTTAATTCATAACCAAGTGAGAAAAACTTTTAAAGCTAGCTCTAATTTAGTGTTTTAATAATGTGTTTTCCACTTCTGCATTACTTCAACCTTGGTATCTCTTCTGAGTAGTGGCTCTTCCCATAATACATAGCATTATGGGATGCTATATGGCATTTGAAATGTGGTTATGGAGAAGAATGGAGAAAATAAAGTGGACTGAAAATATCACCAATGAAGAAGTATTACAAAGAGTTGAAGAAGAAAGGAATTTACTAAAGACCATAAGAAGAAGAAAGCATAACTGGATAGGACATGTATTAAGAGGAGACAGCCTACTGAAAAGAATAGAAGAAAAAATTGAAAGAAAGCGACCAAGAGAAAGAAGACGACTATGCTTGATGATATAATGGGAACAAGAAGATATCAGAAAATGGAGGAAGCAAGAGACGAGGAAATTGGGGGAAGAGAATCTGCCGAGTTATGCCATTGGACCTGTCAAGAGACAGAACACTGATGAGATGCTAAGGCAATTAATGTGAAGTCATTTGCCTCTATACATAAGTAGACTAGTCAGGATGATGTTTGCACATGCAAACTTTGATTCCGCTTGGATAAAAGATTAAACAAGAATATAATTTTTTGGCATTTTTAATTTCTGGCATAACCAAGTGAAAACTTTTGACATCTGTTTCTGATCCAGAGTGTTTTAATAATCAGATGTTATAACCTTTCACTACTTGTATATGGGAAATATAACTTCAACACGAAACGCAGCAGTGACTGTAGTCACTGCTGCGTTTCCTGTCCTGGAATGATTCATGTCAGAAGTGATGAGTTTAATAGTGAACCTGTATGGTCACTCATTGAGATTTAGTTATCTTGTAACCACTCAGTTTTTGGAGCGATACCCCTGCACTTTAACACTGTATCAGTAAAGGTCAGAACCAGTCTGGGTAGTGATGCTTCCCATACTACATAGTATTGTACAACATTAGTCAGCCTGGTTTGCTGAGTGTTTAGTATATCCACTCACCAACCAACAGGTCACCAGTTGCAATCCCACCACAGATATGGATGTTTTGTGATTGTCTTTAGGTGGGATATGAATTTCATCATGTGGTCTGAGACCACCACTCTACTTATTGAAGGCCTGAAGTGGCTCGAAAAAGTTCCATGTTTGGTCTCCATAGTAGGGTTTCTGGACTGTGTAAAAATAAACAAAATGTATAAAAAGTAATAAAAAATCCAGTCAACTCACGATACCAATAGGCTTACATTTTGAGACTGGAAATAACAAAAAAAAAATTCTTTTAATTTAAAAAAAAAAAGAAAATGTGCTTTTGCCTTGTGGAATACTAAGCCAGCTGATGTTGAAGTGACTAACCTCTATATACAAGAAATTTTGTCATGAAGATACTTCACATGCAAACTTTGTTTTCTTGCATTTGGAAAATGGTTTGAACAAGATTTTCTTAGTATCTTTAATATTTCAGCTATTTAGCTAAAGGGGGAAAAAAACAGTAATAACAGTGAAATATGGAAATAGACAACAGAATAAGCAAAGCAGGTGTAGTAGGAAGCCAGTTGAATAAATTATATAAAATTACCATATATTATCGCATATAATGTGAACTAGAAATTTTGTTTGAAAACTAGCCCTAAAATGCCATGTCCACATATAATGCGATCTGTTGATCTTGTTCCATAACATTATAAATAATACAATGCGAATTAACGAAAGAAATATTTATTTAAAAACAAAATGTCAAAATACAAGACGAATTAACGAAAGAAATATTTATTTTAAAACAAAATGTCAAAATACGATACGAATTAACGAAAGAAATATTTATTTTAAAACAAAATGTCAAAATCCTTTAAATTCTTCTTCATCTTTTGAGTCGTCAAACATTTCATTTATAAATTCATCTGTAGGGATTGCGTCATCAGTGTAGCAGTTGTCATTGTCTTGAAAGTTATCTATCATATATTGTTTATTTTATTTATCATCATCATCATCAAATTCCTGCCATGTACCCTCTACCTATCATAATTGTTACAAAAAAGATAATAAAAAGTAAGTGAATTTAATTTGATGTGTGACATTGCATTGATTTGACAATTGTTTTGATGTTTGTTTCGAGTTTTGTAGTAGCCAACTGCAAAATTTATTCTAAATTTTCATCAGTCAAGCAGTTCCTATTTTTCGATTTGTTAATATTCATGACTGAAAAAGTTTGTCCACAAATATATGTTGAGCCAAAGAGGCTTGCACATTTTAATGCATTATCTAGTAACCATTTATAATTGTTTTGATCGACACAACGATAGGAGTTTAATAAATTGCCTTCGTTAAATTTTTTCACAGGCTCTCATCATTTTGAATGTCGATGAGTTCAAGCTGTGCCAATTCGGGTACATTTTCGGGCAAAATGGCAAAAGGATTGCTAAATAAATCTAGTAACGGTTTCACTTTTTTAAAATCAGAAACCGATCTTTGAAGACTGATATCAAGTTATCAATCTTTTCAACATACACAGTTTTGAAGTTGACATTGAACTTTTCAGAAACTTTCTTATAATTAGGAAAATGGATGTAATTCCCTGACTTCAGTTGGATTTGAAATAGATTTAACTTGCACTGAAAAGACAATGTGGCCGTAAAGTTGAGTAACCAATTGATCTTTGCCCTGAAGTCGCGTATTTAACGTATTTAAATGATTAGTAATGTCAACCAGAAAGGCTAAGTCACGTAACCAATCCGGATTTTTTATGTCAGGGACGTTTTTTTTTTTTTTTTTTTTTTTTAGTCATGAAGATTTCAATTTCATCAATTAAATTTAGGAACCGCTCCAATGTTTGTCCACGACTTAGCCACCTCACTTCTGTGTAAAAAATTAAGTCACCATATTCACTTTCGATGTCTTCAAGAAACTTTTTAAATTGTCAGTGATTAAGGCCATGGGATTTTATAAAATTAATAGTTGAAACCACAACTTTCATGACATGTTCAAATCCAAGTTTCTTAGGGCACATGCTCTCCTGGTGGATTATACAGTGAAATTGTATCAACTCATCGTCGTGCCTTCTCAAATGCTGTTTCAATAATGTTACCTATCATGGAAGGAGCTCCGTCAGTCTTGATACCTGATAATTTTGTCAGATCTAAATCAATTTTGGAACAGTGTTCCAAAAGCCCAGCGAACATGTCATTACCTTTTGTTTGATCTGACAATGAACTCATTCCATTAGCTCCTCACTTACCTCAAACTCTTGCGTTATTCCACGTGCAAATATTAACAGCTGAGCTGTGAAAGTAATGTCAGTTGATTCATCAATAGCTAATGAAAAATAGGCAAATTTCTTTGAATAAGATGTTAATTGGTCCTTTACATTTTCCGACATTGTAGTGATTCTTCTTTGCACAGTCATCCTGTTTAACTAAATTTTCTCAACATTTTTGGCTGATTCAGGACAAATTTTTTTAGCAGCTATCTCAAGCAATCTTTAACGAAATCTCTGTCTGTAAATGGTCGGCACCTTTTTGCTATAAGGCGAGATATTTCAAAACTTATTTCTGTTGCGATTTCCGAATCTTGAATAGGTTTTGTAAACATCACTTGCTGACCTGTCAATTCTTTTTTCAAAAATGAAATCTTTTGTTTACGTAGTTCTTCGGGTAGATTTGAAAATGTAGAATGCAGACTTTCATAGTGTCTCCTTATATTGTATTCTTTTGGTATGGCTACAGTACTTTTGCAAATCAAGCACACGATATTATTAAAAGACTGCATAAAACCATATTTATTGGTCCAGCTATCCTGAAACTGCCATTTTTCATCCTGTAGTCTGCGTTTCCTACTCGGCCCTGCTTTATCCATTGTAGAATTTAATTTTTACGGTTTCCTAGGGGTGATAATTAATTGTAGCAACCGCACCTACGAAAACAAAATACTCATATGACAAATAGACAAATTATAAAATTTGTTAAAATTCTAATCAATTGTCATAAGTAGACAGGCAATCGCGACTCCACAGCTACTTTGCTTTGCGCATGTACCATTTTTAAAAATTACCTATCGTGTAACTTGTTAAAGTTACACAAAATAATACACGATGAGGCGGGCCGTGCTCTGTGCATCCCTATACTAAATGCTCAAGTTCAATTTGTTCTGATATTTTTAATGGGTTATCGGTGACAAGTTTGTGCATCCTGAATTTCTGAGAAGTGAATGGCTTCTTGTGGCGATTCTTCTTTAATGAGACTGAGCAGGCAGGCATTATTAAAATTATTCTTTCAAATGCAGAAATCTTTGACAGACTGTCATGACAAACTTTAATCCTGCTAGGTGCCAAGTCTCTTAAGTCTACAGCAGTCAATCTTGGATTCATTTTGCTTTTGCTAACTAATAAACAATACTGAGTAAGTGTAGTTATCCCTTTTTGTGAGGAAAATTGCATTAACTCAAACCAATACTATACTCATTCACGATTTGTCTTTGAGAGTCATGAATGTGTGCTGAGAAAGATTACATATTTTTGAATGCTTTATTGGAGATGTATCCATTTTATTGCTACACAAAATGAATGTCAACTTTTTTTACACCATTAAAAATGCATAACACTATTAATAAACATCATAGAGACAGTTAAAACACACAGCACTCAACCAAAATAGTGAACTAAAACCAAACCAAAAACTCCACGAAAATTCAACTTGTTCAGATTAATTTGTTTGCTACTGTAATATAGATATGAGTAATCTTTTTAGGGAAACATGCACAATAGGACATACTAAAAATATGAATAACGGTTATTAAACAGTAACCCATATCACCATTTTCATCAGTTCAGGATGAGTCGGGTGTTCCACGAATTCTTTTCCATTGTATTCTGTCCTCTGCCAACCTTGCCATCTGTTGGAATTAGCTCAAGCCTGATAAGGTCTTCATGTTATCTTCTCCTCGGTCACCTCCTCCTGGCTATGTGCCCAACCCACTGCAGCTGTCTTTTGTATAGCTTCTTTAAGAAGTTATCTATGTAGCCCATCTCTTTTACTTTATCATTTATCTTCATTTTGATTCAAAGTAACATGATCGTGTTTACAACTCGTCATGGTCACAGCCATGTCATGGTCCGAACCATGATGTTGGTATGCAGGTTAAATTATTTAGATGTTGAGTACCCAGTATCAAAATATCAGGAAGCAATTATCGAGTTCATAATTTTTGTTTTCTCTTTTTTTAAAAAAAATCATGTTATAATACACGTAATTTCATTGTAGTAGATGTTTAGGATTGTTTGTTGGTTCTTTTAACCTCTGATGTGTTCTCCTCCATGTACAGCTGAGTAAAGCTATCTTATCAAGATGTGATATATGTATATCCTCCTAAAAAGTGGCAGAATATAAGAACCTGTGATGTTTTTTTTTTTTAACATGTTGCTAGATTGTTCGTATTTTTAAGAGATGAATAAATGCATTAATAATGATTATAGCAGGAAGGCAGATTTTATAGAGGTATGATCCTGAGCATAACTGGGTTGGATTGGCTATTAAAATCTTACATTACCAAGGAAACTTACTGCAAACATGGAAATCATTATGGGAGAATTTGAGACACATTAAACATCCATTCCTTTCTTACAAAAGAATATATATAGAAATACAAAACAGGAAATTATGTTGAGTTTAGACAGCAACTTGAAGTCATATTACCACAGAAAGAACTGAAAAGGAAAGATGCAGATAGCTTTTTTTGAAAAGAATTCTGTTAGGTTGTTCCTGGAAAGGGTAAATTGCGTGGGGGTAAAATGAATGAATTACATTGGACCACCTGTCTTGCTTTAGCAAGACAGGTGGTCCAAAGTAATGCAAGATTTCTGAGATCATTCAGTTAGTAAGGTTCCTTGCAAGGATCAGTGTTGTTGCAGTGCAAACCCCCCCCCCCATTCCAGGGATGGATCTATGGCTTGCTATAGTGCTGGTTAGGATACAGGGCAACCCTGGTTTTCCATTTATTGATCTCCAAATAGTAGATATTTGCATGTGTGGCTCAGCAGTGGGTAGATAAGGATTTCTGGTGCTAAACCAGAAATCCTTGTGAGCGTAAATCCTTCATCTTGAAATTTCTCAGGACTCTCACTAGGCTCCACACAGTGTATATACCATAGATATTTCATTTGGTAACATAAATAAGCAAAAAAAAAAAAAAAAAAAAACATCTGGCACATGGATATCATTGTTTCTCTTTGCCATGCAACAGGTGAAAACCACCAAAAATGTCAATCTTCATCATTCAAAAGGATTGACAGGATCTCTCAAATATTACACTACCTTATATAGACACAGCCAAACCTACAGCAGCAGGATATCTTAATTGTCCTGTTAGACTCTACATCCCTGATCCCCTAAATGTCAAAAATATGATCATCAAACTATCTGTCGTGATCTTTGTACATGATGTGGTAGTAAAGAGCATGATACAAATCTTGCTTTGCAACGAAATCTGTATGTCATCTGTGAAGGAGACTCCATCTCACTCCCAAGCATGCCAAAAGGTTGGAAGGATGAAAAAAGAGATACAAAATAAAGACCGACAGGATGTCTCATATAGAATGTGAGGAGAAAGCCAGCCACCACTACAAGACCCATCCTGAAATCCTCTCATGCTGAGGGTGGTTAAGAAAATATCAGAAGTGGCAAAAGCCCATGTGTCTGTCTAACAATTTCAGCATATCTGAACTCTGTGATCATAAGTGCTGATCCTTCTCTTTGGAGCACATTAATTGTCCAACCTGTTAGTGGATTAATCTTGAAACACAAGTGTGTTGCTTGAGAATCCACTTGTCAAGAAAATCACTGAAAGCAAAGCTGTCAATCTCGCACACAAAAGATACTTCTGTCCACTGAATGTAAGCATAAGAACTGAACCTGACGTATCATTTGACAAACACAAAGCCAAGCTCCTAAAATCTAGGAAATTAGACAAGGTTACAAAGCTAAAAGATTAAGGAATTCTTATAATAGAATTGTGAATTATGCCAAAATATCAATGTCAAGGTTCTGCTTAAATATAAACCTATTTTTTTTCCCCTGGAGAATACATTTAAAACCCACTGGGGATTCCATTTAAGGTATTTTACTATTATGCTTAAGGCAGTGATTCCCAAACTATGGGGGGCACAAAGAAAGTGGAAATCAAAGGAAAACTAAAAAACTACTTTATTGAAACAAAAACATGAAATACACTATGAAAATTTTAAATAATAAAACGTATAAAATCCACTGTATTGAATAAACTAGTTGACTTATGGGAACATATCAATATTGCAAAATATACCAAGCAACTAATTAAAACTAAACAATAACAATGAATCTAAAAAGTAATGGCTTCCTTGGGCTTGTATTGCAGAGCAAAGCTTTTTGTATGATGGTGATACATTGGAAATTCACACTCTTAAACTGAGATCTATATTTTATTTTTAAGGCAGCCTCTGCAGCAAACCTAATTCCACAAAGATAAGATGCTGGAAATGGCAGAAGTGCACGAAAAGTTCTTGACTTTATTGCAGAAAATTCATCAACACTGGCCCAAAATTCAAACAGCGATTTAGATGCAAATTGTCTTTTGATTTTGCTGCTTGATGTGAAGTCTATAAATTGTTCCTCTCCTTCAATTGAGAAATCTGCAGGGGTAATTTGAAATGGGTTTCTAACCCACTCGTACATTGGCATTATGTTGTCGATCATAAAATAGTTTCTAATAAAACTTTGTGTTGCTCTTCTGCCTTGTAGGTTTGATAAATTCATCCACATTTGCAAAGATTTCTAATTTTTGTTGCTTTACTTTCTGTTCTATAACTCTAATTTTTTTACAAAAAGCATTAACTTTGTCACTCATCTCTAAGATGTATAATGTGTGTTTTTCCTTGGAGTTGCAGGTTTAATATATTTAGTTTCTCAAATATGTCCACCAAGTAGCTCAATTTCATCACAAATAAGTGGTCTCTAAACTTCTGCTTCTTCGTGATTTTCCTCTTTCAGGAAAGATTGCTATTTCGTCTCTTAATTCGTAAACACACTGTAAATATTTTCTCTGTGATAACCATCTTATCTCACAGTAAAATAGTAACACTGAATGTTCTGCTCCAGCCATTTCTTTACAAACTTCAGAAAACAGTCGATTTTAAGGATCTCATTTTTATATATAATTCACCATGGTTATAACTGTTGTTAACACAATGTTTAGACCAGGACTCATTTCCTTTGAAGCAAGAGCTTCTCTATGAATCACACAATGTGTCCAAATACATTGTAGGAATTTTTCCCTCACAAGATCTTGTAACCTTCCAGACATAACTCAAGCACCACCAGTGCAAATTCCAACACTATTTTTTCACTGTATGTTTGCCTTGCATATAAAATCGTCCAACATTTTGAACAATTCAGGTGCTGTGGCTCTTTTTTCTATTGGTTTACAAAACAATAACTCTTCAACTGCTGATAATCCATTGCAAAATTTGAACATAAGCAATGAAGCGACAATCCTTGTTGCTATCTGTTGCCTCGTTAAGCTGAATTGAGAATAATTGATCACAAAGCTTCAACAAAAGTTGTTGCATATCTTCACATATATCACCAATTCATCAAGCATCAGTATCATTTGTAGAGTTATGCACTGTAGTTTAGTAAAACTTTCTCCAAGCATAGTTTCCACAATATCATTCGCAGCTGGCAGAATTCAGTCTTCTGCCAGTGTGGGGCTTTTTGCACCTAGCATATTTTATATGCTACTTTGTAAGAAGCTAGTAAAGCTTTTCCATTTACAGACAAAGCTTTTTTTAATGCTAGATTTTTGCTTTTCAAAACATTTCAGTTTGGCAGCAAAGAGCTCAAGGTTTGTTAACATACTCCTTATGAAGTATATCCAAATGTCTTAAGTTTATTCAGTTTCATGTTATCAGCTGCCAAAATTTTCAAACGAATAACACACAGTAGTCTTTCTTCTTCATTTACTTCATTTCGCTCTTTGTAAAACCAAAATCTGAATGTTCTGTTGCATACTTTCACAGTGAGTGATTTTCTGTGATCCTGAATTTGTTGATGTCGACACTCCAACAGCCATCAGATGCCCACTTACATTCAATTAACACGTTCGCTGCCAACTACGAGTATACTCGTAGTTGGTATACGAGCCTCACAAGCCAACTACGAATATACTCGTATGATGCTTACTGCTGGCAACAAGATTACTCATACTGACCTTGAAGAAGTGAAAGTGCTTGGCATGCGGAGCATAGCAGCTAAAGTGTGTATACTCGTAGTTGGTATAAGCCACGCAAGCCAACTATGAATATACTCTTTATGATGCTTACCGCTGGCAACGAGATTACTCGTAATGACCTTGAAGAAGTGAAATTGCTTGGCGTACGGTAACAAACTATGCCTGAGAAGTGTGCCAGCGAACGTGTTAAAAAAATGTATCCATTTTTCTACTCTAGAAAATATCGTTTTTCTACCATGTATCACAGTTGTTTTTGAATAGGAGTAAAATAACACGAACCATTGAATTGTCACTGTTGCAGTGGTACTGCCGTCTTACCATTTCAAGGCTTATAAATAAGCCTTGAAATGGTAAGATTTATATCGCAGAACTTTCCGTGATGAGATCACGAATGCTTCTTAAAGGCCGATATGATTCAACGGTCTGTGCAGTGATGCCAGATCTGTACAATTTTTGAAAGATTTGATGACATTAAATTTGTATGAATATTTAAAAATTTTAATTTCTAGTTTTTTTTTTGTTTTGCCAACTTTTGTGGGTTTTGTCAGTGTCTCAACACAAGAATTGTTGCAAGGGGGGAAAGGTGTGGAGTTGCCACATAAACTAATATTAAAAATGGGGCACACATGAAAGAAGCTTGAGAAACAATGACTTAAAGATAGAACTGGGGGGAGCTGCTCATGGAAGAGTTATCCATTTTTTCAGCCATATCCCTTTTCTGCGCATCCAGCTTAACTCTGCTTTAGAAATGGTAGTCGTCTACCTCTCAGTAGGATTTCTTATTACAGTGTGGTCCATTTATTTGCCAGAGGATTCTGAGTTAAAACAGATAAACCTTGACGATCTTATATTGCAACTGCCTCAGCCCATATGGACACAATGCCATGTGGATATTGCCAGAATAAATCATTGGGGCTGCATTGTTGAACATATGCCTGATAATACCCCTCTCCTCTCTCTCAGGGTACAAAATACCTTCTATGTGCCTACCTGTTTGTATTCTGAGATAGATCTTACATTCTGTTCCCCAGCCCTTCTGATCTTCACCTGGGATGCTTTCTTGTAATTTGCACTATATCCTCACAGGAACCATGTTCTCCTACACAGTGCCCATGTGGAAAATTAGCTAGGTTGATTGGAATACTTTTCTCATCTTGCAAAATTTAAATCGATTGTATTGTTCCAGACAGGAACTGAAATTTCAAATACATCTTGATTTCCACTCTATCAAATCCACGATGGAACTTTGAGTGCCCAATCAGCCCAAAAAGATCAACACTGAGCATGGAATATATTTTGACCATAGTTTTTAAATGTGCTTGGAGCAAAGCATGTCATTTTTGATATCAAAGATGACATCATGGATCGAGTTTACAGTATCTGTCAGTTATATAACTAGTTCAAAAGCGTGGAATAATCTGGAAAATTAAGGGTGGATAAAGTGCACACCATTTGTCTGCCGTAAAACAAAATGGATTTAATTGCTGAACCTGAAGATGTGCTAGAATCTCAACAATAGCTTCCTGTCTTTAAGTTTTGATATTGAAAGAATAAGTGGCTCAACCTTTCTACAAATGGACTAGAAGTGTCACAATGACTTCTAATTCCTTTTGTAGAAAGCCAACCACAATGAGCCATTCATTAATGAAGCATTAAAAAAAGAAAGCTCTTTTACTCTCTCATGCCAGTTCAGTAGTAGGACCTGATGACATCCGTTGTGAGATGATTAAACATTTTTTGCCATCATCAGTGGATCTCCTCCTCTTACTATACAATGGAATACGAGGGCTGTTTGAAAAGTTTGGTAAATTTTCAATAGACGTGACACAATTTGTTCATTCATACCAGTGTCGCCACATATCATCTTTTTCATGACCCCTGGCAAAATTTTAGCCACATGTGACACGTAGTTCTTGTTTGGCAAGCATTTAAAATGACTGTTTGCATTTTTGATAAAAATGGGAAAAAAAAAAAAAACAAGTTTCGTCAGTGATAAAACACTTTTATTTGAAGAAGTGGATGGCCACACAGATCAAAGCCGAGTTAGATATTACTCATGGGGACTCTGCACCAGCATTAAAGACTATATTTTTGGATAAATGTGTTTGTAAGTCCATTGAAGATGAAGCATGCTCCGAATGCCCGACTGAGGTCACTACAAAGGAAATGATTGACAATATCCATGGTATCGTTATGGAAGACAGAGTGAGATTGTAGGCATCTCAGCTGAACAGGTGTATAATATCCTGCACGAAAAATTGCACATGAAAAAGCTGCGTGTGCACAATGGGTGCCACGATTGTTGACTGTCGATCAAAAACGCATACAAAAAGACATTTCAACGCAGTGTTTGGCAATGTTTAATTGCAATTCGCAAGATTTTTTGCATCGATTCGTGACTGTAGATGAAAGTTGGATCCACTACTACACTCCTGAGTCCAAGCAGCAGTCAAAATAGTGGACAATGTCCGTTGAAAGAGCATCACAAAAAGTAAAGCAGTCACTAGGAAGATGATTGCCACTGTTTTTTTTTGGATTCCTAAGGATTTGTCATGATAGACTATTTGGAAAAGGGTAAGGCAATAACAGGAGTCTATTATGAGTCATTGTTGGACTGTTTCAAAGAACTGAAGAAAAAACAGCCAAGATTGGCACACCAAAAAGTGCTCTTTCCTCAAGACAGTGGTCCATCACACTGGCAAAATTGCACTAATTGAGGTCCGAATTGGTTCCACATCCACCGTATTCTCTGGAGTTGGCCCCCTTGTGACTACTTCTTGTTCCCAAACTTAAAAATTCAGCTCAGTGGGAAAAAAATTTTCTTTGAATGACGATGTTATCAAGGCTGTCAATGACTGTTTTGCACAATTTGACAAATCCTACTTTTTAGATGGAATGAAAAAATTGGAAACTCGCTAGACCAAATGTGTAGACCTTGATGGAGACTATGTTGAGAAATAAAGGTGATTTTTTTTTTCCAAAATAATGTGTTTAACTTATTTTTTTAACCAAACTTTTCAAAGAACCCTCGCACTTATCAAGGAGATTCTGGATTCGTGATATAAGTCAGTTGTCATTGCAATCCCAAAACCAGAAAAAGATCCAACATAAGCAACGTGCTGATGTGTGTGATGGTGCATTGTCTTGAGGGAGCACTTTTTTGTGTGCCAATCTTGGCCGTTTTTTCTTCAATTCTTCTTTTAAATGATCCAACAATGACTCCTAATAGACTCTGTTATTACCTTACCCTTTTCCAAATAGTCTATCATGATAATCCTTTGGGAATCCCAAAAAAAAATATCTTAACATGTGGCAAACCACTGTTAAGATAGTGGTTTGCCACATGAGCTTATAGTCATGTGGAGATTGTAAGTTGCAGCACAATTCAGCAAGTGTTCCATTTTTCAACATATTCCTCTGCTCCTCGTTCATGACTACCATTGCATTGTTTGTCAAGCTAAAATATCTGAAAAATTTAAGTCAGCAATACAAAAACTATAGTATTAAAAGCAGACAAAAATCAAAATGAATACTTAATTTAAAGCAAATCTTAGTATTAAAAGTGAACAAAGCAGAATCAATACTTGATTTAAAACTACTATTTCTTAATATATCTTAAATACTTCTGTAAATGCCAGAGAAGTCTGGCATCTTACAAAGACAGCTAGTCAGAGCAATAGTCTGACTAGCTGTCTTTCTGGAAATAATTCAATAAGTTCAATAAAGCAATAGTTCAATAAGATGCCAGACTTCTCTGGCATTTAGAGAAGTATTTAGAAAGCAATTATAATCTCTCTCTAGCACTCAGGCTTTTGTAGATACCATTTGATATTCCATTTAGAAACATGTATAAGAAATATTAGTTTTAAATCAAGTATTGATTCTGCTTTGTTCACTTTTAATACTATAGTTTTTGTAGTGCTGACTTAAATGTTTGAGATATTTTGGCTTGACAAACAATGCAATGGTAGTCATTAATGAGGAACAGAGGAATATGCTGAAAAATGGAACACTTGCTGAATTGTGCCACCACTTACAATATCCACATGACTATAAGCCCATGTGGCAAACCACAACAAGACCAACAGTTTGATTAAAGATGTTGTCAACTGGCCTGAGGATGCCAAAATCAGCTTGCATCTCTAGAGAGACTGGCTCGGTCCAAGAATTTATTGAGCTTCTACAATACATAAGCAAGACTTGCCACTGTAGCCCATAGTAGATGCTAGGTATTCACCCACCTCTGCCATCTTAACATCTAGCACAGCTGATAGCACTCATAAGGAACACTGCATACCCAATTGGAAAATGCAAAATATTTGATAATAGAACCATCTAACATGCTGGCAAGTTTGGATATCACCAACTTCTTCAACAATGTATCCTGAACAGAGACCATAAGATTCCTTCAAGAATTATTTCCACTGGACACTGTTATTTGAACACTGCATCAGCAACACTTCCAGTTTCAAGACAAAATTTACAAACAGAAGGCTTTACAGTGGACTCCACTGTCACTACTTCTAGCAAACCTGTTACTGGAGTTTGCAAAACACCATTGAGACTCACAAATTGCAACATAAAGTTTGGCTATGATATGTAGATGATGGGTTCATAATATAGCCAGCTCTGCAAACAGCTACAAGACTGTTATTTGGCTTAACAGCATTCATCCCTAGACCAAGTTCACTGTGGAATTAGAAATCAATAGATCCAGTTTTAGACACTCCTGATAGCCTGCAAAACAAAATGAGTTTAAATGTTCAGTTTAGAGAAAGCCAGTGCACACAGGGAGATACCTACTTGCAGAGTCTCACCCACCACTATCTATCACAAAAGATTGGCATTATAATACCCCTTTGAGACACAATTTGCAGCATCTCCAGCATTATGGAAAAAATAAATGATTATAGGCATAAAACTGAGTGATAAAATTCTATAATAGCCTGTAGACTATCAAATGCACAAGAAAAATAGAGCACAGAGGAATGGTATTACTTCCTTAGATCTGTTGATGATCTTGACAGGATATCAAAAATATTGTGTTAGTAAGGGATAAGGGTTGTTTTCTTCTCTCTAAACAAGATTTCATTTCTCCTTAGATCTTCAAAACCACCTTCCCCAAATAACTAGGGGTATACATTTGCACATGTGGAATCCCCTGAATCTTCATGCCAGAACACATCAAGGACATGGATAAAAGAAAACGCAAATGGACTATCAGCACGTACACCAGGCACTGAACACCAAGTACTATGGCAGCATACCGAAATGGTATACATTGACTACAATTTCTATGCCAGGCATTTAAGAGTCATCTGAAATGTTTAAAAAAACAATGCAATGAAGCACAACCTTACAAGTTTGATCTATCATAAACCTAGTGTGCATAGACCTCATATGCAATGAGATGAGAACTCTTTAAAATAAAAATGCCTGCTTTCATTGTTAGTCTTCAAATATTAGGTCCTAATCTTACAGCAATTTGCTTCACCAAACTCCATCATATAATTCACTTTTTTTCTCTCCTGATGAAATGTAGTAAAAAGATACACAAAATGAGTTGAAATTAAATAAAATTGTTCTATCGGCCATCTTCACATGGAATTAATACCAGATATTAAAGAGTAATGTTCCCTATCCACACAAGCATGAGAAGCTATATGCATAAGTGATGCCTTCCTGAAACTAGAACATTGGCTTTTGAGTTTTCTTTGACATGGAAAAAGCTTATGACTCAGCCTGGCAATATGCTATATTAAAAGACCTCTATAAGCTATGTCTTGGAGTATCTTCCTGATTTTATTAAAAACTTTGTTTTTAGTTGAATCTTCCAAGTCCAGTTAGATAGCACATTTATCTTAGCCCTTTCACTAAAAAGAGGATGTGTCCCAATAATGTACTATCTTTCTTGTAATATAAGAGTCATCAAGAGGCAATTTTAACAAGCAATTGATTGTATCTATTCATGTGCTCTTAGTAATAGGTTCAAGTTTTCATCAGAAAGTGTACACTTATACTTCTGCCAAACAACAAAAAAAAAAAAAAAAAAAAGGGAAATATTTTGCAGCAACAAAAGCTAATTTCTTAGGACTCATTTTTGACAGTCATCATATCATGAAGAACTGACAAAATAAAGGAAGCTGTTTTTGGTAGGCTTGGCATAGGTTACAGTCATGTCACTCATTCTTAGCATTTGAAAACGGAATGAAATTTTTACCAATCTACCTTTGGTGCATATACTCAGACCTTGAACAAATTGTATATAGTTTTCTAAATTTTAAAAAAATAAATTTATACAAATATTTGATCATAAATAAAAATTATAAATAGCACTGATAATTTTTTTTAAAAATTTCTTTTCTTTTACTTATTTTGCTATTTTTCATTACCTTCTGTAATAGCACAGTAGGACCTTTGCTGTCCTTGTGCCAATAAACCAGCTGACCAGTCAAGACACATGCGCAATTAAACAGACATTAATATGCTGGCCTTAATAGCATATTAATGTCTGTTAGGTGGAATATGCACTGAAGAAGGATTAATGAGTTGCATAACATGTGATGGGAATATAGTTGTGGAGCAGATTAGTCGGTTACTCCATAGCTAACTAATGTTGACACCATCACGAGAGTTCAGTAAAACACTTGAGATAACCAAGGCTATAGTCATATTTAAGATTGGGTCTGTATAACAAGATCTTAGATCAGATCAATTCTTACAGAATGATTATTTAAATTTAGCTTAAAGCTTTTCAGGTTCTAAGTATTTTGTTACTTTTGCAAGCAAATACTAAGGGTAATTCATCATATTTAGTGTTTAAAATGTTTGTTTCACATGCTTAGTTGCATATGTATGGGTTTATTAATAATATAACATTATTTAAAATGTATACTTTAATATGGAGCTTTTTATTTACATTATAAATTATGCCCATTCCATGATTTCTTACAGAGCATGGATGGAAATCAAACATTCTTTTGATTCCTATCCATGAGATTTAGCTTAAAGCCTCAAATTCGTTTTGTTAATTGTAACACACATTTTTTAGAATTAATTGTTCTTGATATTCTTTTTTTCACTTTAAAAATATTTATTGTATGCCATTTATTTTCTTAGATCCTATTGCAAAGCAAGACCATCAAGCTAGATTTGCAGAGACTCAGAGGATGTCTGGACACAGTAGCTCACCCCCGCCTGTAACATCAGGCAATGTTGGTGAGTTGGGACTGTGTTGAAGCATTGTAAAGGTCGGTGGAAGCTGCAGTTATTCAGATTTGTAGGGTAGTACAAATGGTGTCTGTGGTAATGCTACTAACCACATTGCGTTAGTGTTGTATTTACATTATTACATTTTGGTATGATATGATATGGGAAGAGGAGTTCATAGTCTCTTTATGGTAAAGTTTCTTCATGATAAGGTTTAATATGAATGTGTGTATTAGCGAACTTTAAAGAGTGAGTGAGATACATATGCGTTATAGTTCTCTTAATTGTATCCTTCGAATTTCAGTAAAACTGCGTTGACATTGATATTTTTGCACATTTGTCAGTATATAGAAGCTTCCCAGTACTAATTTCGTGTGAATTATTATCTAAAATATGCAAGCAATTATTTTTTTAAGTATAACATCAGAACAATTTTTCGGTTATTAGTACTCAATTTTGGTGTTTGATCTTTAATTGCTGTTTTTCTTTAAAACATGAGTTGGTCGTGATTGTTATTTTTTTAAATTTCTTGGATAGCTAATGACAAAAGTTAGTGGTGAAGAAATAAATTTTTTTTATGTTTTATATTATTATTATATATTTACTAATGAAAACATTTTTCCCCTTTCAGCAACAGCGGTTCTCAGCTCGAACAACTTACCTAGCTCCCCAATCACCTCTCCTAATGCCTCCCTGCCAAACACTACTACAGCTCAGTCATAAGTACGGAAGAAAGCACCTTCAATGCCACAACCATCTGTGGCACCCTGTCCAAGGGAGCAAGTACCAATGCAAGGGAGAAAGAAGAGTGGTGATAAATTTCATTAGACATTTTTGCCAATGAATGACTTATAGGTCTTCTTGTATGCACATTTGACTGCATGTGAAGTTCTAAAGAGTTCACAACAGCGATGTTTTTTTACAGTGCAAGGAGGATTAAAAAATCAGAAACACTACAGTGAGTGTCTCAGGTTTTAGTCAGTGTTATATCTTGAATTTTACCAGCCACAGGGTTAGTCCTCATGTTGCCAAGTTTTCATGTGACTTACTGTCTAACTGATCTGTTTGGGATATGGCTCTCTAATAAATCATGGAGCTCTGTAACAAACTGTGGTAACTGATAGCAGTCAATCTCTATGTGGATTTAGTTTTGTTTTTTGTTTTTCTTTTTTTTTTTAACCACTTTTGTTTTTCATCATGTCCTGAGAAATGGCAAGCCCACAAATCTAAGGGCACGCTAGAATTGTGATTAGGTTGTTATATTAAACTGTGAATTAAAGCTGAAATCTGCCAACTATTTGTGCTTGTACACATGCAAGATAACATGCTGTTACAAGAATAACATTTGTATTATTTAATGCCTTTCCCTGTGAAATTTTTGTGCTTTGTGCACGTGTATGCATGTATGAGTGAAAGAGGTGTGCCTTCAGATCTGGTTTCACATTGCAGCTGTGAACAAGTTTCTGTATTTAGTGAACTGAATAAATTGAACACTGACACTGTGTAGCAATATATTAATGTGGAGACAGTGCTTGTATGCTTACCATAATGTGCAGATTACTAATAAGTGATTTTTCCTTATTGGTAGTTAGTGCAGTTTATTTTAGTATTGTATCCATATAATATGAAATATTTTATCATTGCATATTATATGAGTAGAATAATCCCTAAATGAAGTTAATTTACTGCGTTTATTTATTGCAAGATTCAGTCTAAATTTTAATATAATATATTTAGACTCAGAATTTCTTTTCTAAAAATGTAAGTAATAGTTGATTTTAGAATAAATGCTTATAAGAATGTGAAACAATTGTTTCACATTTTGTTTTGCAGTTAAATTTTTATATCTTATATAATTTCCCATCTTTTTCTTTTTTAATATGAAGAAGTTAACTGGTGTGGCTGCTGCTACTGTATTTAATGAATTCCTTTATAAATAAGATACTTGTTAATATTAACACTTTGACTCCAGTTCTACTTAATGTGATATTTTTTCCTTATTTGATACGATTTGAAGTTTAATTCTGTGCGTTATCTTCTGGAGATTTATATTTTGACATTTAATTTTAATTGGCAATGTTTTTAGCATACGAATTTTTTGTGAGTATACTGTTAACATTGTTATTTCATAGCAACAATTTTGCTGCTATATCTCCATATGAATTGATCCAAAGAATTTTCAGCCATGCATTCTTTTTATGCTAAATAGTTGTTAGTAAATTCTTGATGTGTTTTTGACTTGAGTTAGTAAGCAGTAAATATCTAGAATGCATTTTTAAGGAAGTATTTATTCAGTAATGAGAGGTAAGTAGTAGTAAATTAAAGTTTGGCTTTGAATGAAATAGCCATTCTGCAATGTGCAGCAGTAAATTATTTCAGTGCATTTGTTGCTTTTAGAAATAGCTTAATTATTTCTCAAAAGCAACAAATAGGTTTATACCTGTTTGTTGCTTTTTAGAACTCAGTGTAATTAGCATTCCATATATATATATATATATGGAATAACCCTAAGATATTAAGATCTTTCATTTCTTGTAATGGAGATGCTTTCACTTATTTTCGTGATTTAGTTCGTATCCTTTTGGCACATTGGATTCATTAATCATTATTTGCACTATAAAAGGATTTGCAGTTTTTATCTGTAAATGTTATTTTCACTCCAAGTTCTGAATATCACCATGCATGAATGTTTCAGATAATATATCTGAATCCTGGGACTTTTCAAAGCCTATTGGAATAGCTCTGGCACAGTTATTAGAAGAAAATAGTTTATCTTAATTGTAATATATCACTACCTGTACTTAAATAAAATAAAGGGCAGTACGTACTGTTTGGTGAAATTGACTTAAAAACAGTTGACAGTGGGAAATTCTGTATTTAAAGTTAGGTATAATTAGGAAACTGCATTATTTTTTGCCTTTTAGTAGAGCTGGTTTCTCTTTATCAAGGGAGTTGAAATATCTGTATAAAGAAAAGGGACTTCATTCTGCTCTTGGTTTCCTTAATTTTGCTATAGCATGACCTCTTAATTATATAGACTTTGTTCTAGCATATTTGGATAGATTCTGACATGTTTCAAATTACTTTGCTTAATTTTTTGTTTACTGTTTGTCAGTTTGTTGATATCATATAAAAAGACATTCATACTTTCTGTAAATGATATTCATTTTGCATTTCATTAAAGTCTGTATAGTAATGAGCAAAATTTCTTTGAAAGGATCCCATCACAGCAGTTTATCAAAATTTAGAAGGATTAAAAAAAATTTTTTTTTTCTACGATATATATTTTGATATGTCTTTTGTAAATGATATTAAACATTTTTACTTTGTCCAATAGAAATGTAAATTGTCACAATGCTGAAATTAATAATTATGAATTAATTGCATAAAAATAACCTTAACTTTTCACCTGGCATATTAGCATCAGAAGATGCCCACAATATGTTGTGGGAAAATTATTTGAAAAAAACAAGTAATAATTTGTAATTATTAATTTTTGCAATCTTAACTGTGACAAAAAAAAAATACCCAAGCTATTTTTAATAGATGCCAGTTAATTTAGATAGCGTAGTTTGCTGCTGAGTAAGTCACCACATGAAATCCATTCACATGATGTTAAAATGTACTTGTCTGTCAGTCTGCAAAAACACATCTGGTGAATTTTTTCACTTTTGTGATTCTTCAGACTTTCAGTTGTGTTACTTGTTGCAACTTTAATATCATTACTTTAATTACAAAATATTAAATTGTTGCACCTATTTGATGTACTATATTGAAGAACAAATATTCAGTTAATGTTGTTTCTTGATTAATTTTATTCCATATAGTGAAGATATGACTAAGAGCTGGTAGGCAAAGTGTTAATGTTTATTTAATACTGGCCAACTTTAAGTAAATAACTTCTAATAAATACTTCAGGTGCATGGGTGGTGTGACAAATGATATTTTGACTTTTTTTAAAAAACAAAACAGGGAGGGGTTACTCATGTAAATATCTAAACCAATTTATGGGCTGTGGAATAATACTGGTTGTACCTCTGAATCCTGTAAATATGCAGACTTTTTATGGCTGAGAACATTTAGTATTTTCAGCAGAATGAATGATCAAGACCTTGGGCCTCACTGCTTGATATTTAATTTCAGATGTTCCAAATTTTAATCAAAACAGGCAACGGTTTTTTCTGTTGCAAAATTGTATTTGTCAATCTGTAATGAAATCCTTTTTGTTACTTGTATGTTTTCACTCTTTAGTGACATTAGAATATTCAGAATGCAAATTTGTTAATAATAGTTGAAAAAAAAATAACCTTTACTAAAGTTTTCAATGCCCTTAAAAATATTCTTTAAAATAATACTTGATAATAACAAATTTTTATCTACTCACACATGAATAACATTTTTTTAGTTATAACAGCAGCATGGAGTATTAAGCAAAGCTATGCCAAGAAAAGTTAGAAAAAAAACCCATACGATTTTTTTATCAAATAATTATCTAAACCAAATAGGAACCAATCTTTAAAGCATTAAGCCAATGAATAGAAGAAATGCATGTACATAGTATTTCTGTAAATGTCACTCAGAAGATGAAAAATGCTAATCTGTTTATTTACTTCCTCCCTCAAAGACTGGTTTTCTCTTTTATGCTATATGTTCTGCATATTATTTTGAATTATTTTAAATGGCCATTTAAATGTTGCCCTGAAGTGGCAAATGACATCTCATTTCATTTTAAATGAATTTATCAGTCATTTGCATTTGTCAGTCTTCAATATGATTAAGTACAGAACTGACACATTTAAATTACTTTATTATTTAAATAATAAGCTTTCCCAGTACACTTAATGGTTACTTTCATTCACTATAAAAAAATTATATGGGCAGTATAAACATTTCTATTTATATTTCATAATTATACCATAATGAACAATTTATCTTTATTATTATTGGCTTACATGAAATTGTTTTTCTGAATTTAAATGATTATATAACTGTTGCTTTTCCAAGATCATGTTTCACATACATTCCGTTTATCACCACTTCCATTCTTATTTAAACAGATCTTGCATTGGATTCAAGGTTAAATAATCTGAATTGTTTCTCAAGCATTATGTTCAGTAGAAATTGCAGGTAAGCAAACAAGCTTTTGTATTATGTAATATGTGTTGATGTTATGCTGAACAGTCAGTGCATTGAGTGCCCCAGTATCTTGTCTGATACTCTGATAAAATGAGTTTTTCATTTTTGAAAAGAAGTTAGGTAGAATAAATATTAAACTTGGTTGCAACTTAGCAGTTACATTTTTTGTACTTTTAATAATGCAAGCACTTATGCACACTGGTTTTAAGATTTGAAATTCAAATTTAATCTGCATGTTTAAGATCATAACATGTTTGTGATGCATACACTTTGGCATTCTAGAATGCCTATGTATCATGCTTTCTTGTCCAGTAAATGTTTGTTTACATAACTGTATATCCACCCATGTAAACAAATGTTGGTTAGGATGAGTGCTATTTAAAAAAAAAAAAATAGTATAAATAAAGAGAATTTTTGGTTAATTTGAAATGTTACAAAAGGTATATCCATCTAAATTATTTTACATAATATGCAGTTTAAAGTATTTCTTGACAGTTGATATGTTATACAGCCTAGAATAGTTACAGGGGTACTGTTTTTTTTTTTTGTCACATATCCTTCAAATGCATTAAAATAGTATCCTTCATATGCTCTGGCACACCTAGTACTTGTTATAAAAGTTAACCATTTGACTTCCCATCCCTGACATCTTACTGTTCATCTTTCTGTAATCTTTTATAGGGTTGACTTATACTACATTTGTTTAAATTTTCTTTAATTGTGAAACTGATTAGCTTAGTAGAAGTTACTTTTTTTAATTGCATTTATTAAAATTGGAAATTGAATGGCTTTTCATTCATTGTGATTGTTTTATTTGAAGTGCAGATGAGTCTTATTCACATTCCTGATAAGATGGTAAATACCGAGTAACCATAAATGAATGCATTATACTGAATCTCTATACATTAATCCTTATAGACTGTTGAATCTTCCATGTTATACTCCTTAAGAATACAGTTGAGGATTATCTGAAATAAAATCAAAGATTAATTTATATATGCAGCTATCATTCTTCCATGTGATTTTTTTTTTTAATGGAGAGATCCAACCAGAATATCTGTTGGTTTTCAGAATTGTATAATTTTGCTGATACATTTTTGCCTTATGTAGTAATAATTTTCTTTTTAGTCTTTGGCATTGCCATCTGGAAAAACCAAATTTTATAGTTAGATCATGTGGACAAATTTTTTTTTGAGTAGGGTGAGGTATTGTAGATTTTAAAAAAATTCTCCAGGACTTGACCAAATTTGGCATATTTTAAGGATAACAAGGTAAGTTAAAAACTATGTTTCAAATTATAATTTCTAATATCCAGACAGTGTATTGAACTGCATTGAAGGCTATGTCCATGCATGATGGCATCTTCTGCATGTAAATGCGCCATGATTAAAAATTTATTAAAACTAACTTTTTTTTTTTTTTTTTTTTTTTTTTTTCCATATGGCAAGTAGATCTTTTGTATGAAATTGATTTAAAATAAGCTGTGGTCTATATTAATATTAAGTTTTTCCTTATTCCTACTCTTTTTTTTGGAAACATATAACTTTTTCTCTTCAGTCATTATTAAAGTAAAATGAGTCTTAAATAAATATAATTAGAGAACTTCAGTGATTCAGTTCATTGGATTTCAAAAGTGTATCTTAAAATTCTTAGTTAAACAATATTAGTAGGAAAAGGAGGTATAAATTCATAATATATTAAAATTCTGTACATTTGCTTAATTTTATCAAGATTTTTGTCCATAAGAATATTCTGAGATGATAGTAATAACTGTTCAAAACTAAACCAGTATATTTCAACCAAAATCTACATCACGGTTTTCAGTTTTTCTTGTTCGTTTAGTCATTTCATGCTATAATACAATCATTGTTCACTGTGGCAAACTCAGACCAAAGGATATAGCTTTTTATTATTGCTATAATGATTTTCTTTTACTGTGTTACTGTAAAAGGAAATCTCTGCACAATATATACATTTGTTTGCTATAGTCCCAATGAAAAATGACTATATATTGCAAGGACAATCACATGACTATTCCTAAACAGTACATCATAAGCATTAGCTTTGTGTGTTCTTCTATTGGGATTTCGATGTACATAGAGTAGTGAGCAGAAACTGCAACAGGCTATATTATATATCAAGGGCATTCAAAAATTACCTTAATTAGTAAAAGAAAAATTACAGGTGAATTCTGATTATGCAACATATAATACTGTGAATTTTCTTATTACAGTTAGTGGTGGAGTTTGTATTTAGAATTGAAGGTTCCACCATGTGGCTCAGTAGATTGGGATGCACTAGATGCAATGCACTATGTCCTTTATTTATTCACTTTTTTGAACTAATCAAAAAATAGTCTTATAAGTATGGTAGTGGTTATTAAATATTATATGCACTAATTAAAAACTTAGGGCCCTCAATTTCATAATTGGAAGTTTTTCTATGTCATATGAGCATATGATATAAAGCTTAATTTAAAATGAGCTTGTTTAATAACTAAATGCAACTCTATAGTTATCCTAGAAATTTTCATCACTATCCTTTCTTTTCATGAAATAATTTTTATAAATGTGAAAATAAAAAAAAATTTTATATTTTCTAAAATATATTAATGAATTAATGTATTTTAGGATTATAGCTATATTAGGATTTACAAAAAAAAAAAAAAAAATTAATGTATACAGTTTTTAATAAATTCACTAAAAACTGTACACAAATGGTACATTAGTAGCTGTAGGTGTGCCAAGGGTTAGCTAATTTAGAAACCCTGCTCCAGAGATCAAACATTACTTGTTTAAGCCACATCAGGTCTCCACTGACCATTGAAATGTATTTACAATCTAGACACTTATATAGTCATGCATACCATTGAGGGATTCAACCCACATCCTGTTGGTTAGAAGCTCTAACCAACAGGATGTGGGTTAGAGCTACTATCTGTACTATTCACTCAGACTAGTGATTCATCACTAGTCTGAGTGAATAGATGAAATATAACTAAGATTAGTCACATTTGTGAAGTTATTATAAGTTCCATCAACTTATAATGGCATATAAGAACAAAATAAACCTGATAAATTTCCCTAATTTTGAGTAAATTAATGCAGCCATATTAGTTAAGAATTGAGGAGAGTGCCTTTATGTTACTCAAATTGTTCTGGGCTTACAAGATGGAAGAAAATAAAATAAATCTCCCTACTTCTCCATAATAGTGGTATAAGTGTTATGGTCTTTAGCATAGATGGTTTGAATAGGCTGGATGTATCATATTTTCTTTTTAAAGACTACAATAGATGTTGGCTACATCAAATAAGGGTTATTAGTTTATTTAATATGTGGTTTAAAAGTGGTGTGTGAAGATTTTGACACTTATGCTATTCTTCAAACATTTCTCAGATGAAGAAAAAGCGAATTATTTACTATAGTTTGCAAGGTGAACATTGGTGGGGGATTGAGAAAGGTATGTAGTATTTTATCTAATTTAGGTCTCCAGCAAACAATGTAATAAGAAATGAATCAAAGATACAGAAGAATGTTTTGGGAAGATTTGGAGAAAAGAATAAATTTAATGGTATGCACCTGCCAGTTGGATTTCAAGATATGATAGTTGCCATTACTAACATCATATTCCAGTATAGAGATGTTCCTAAATTCACATGCAGATAACACAAATCTCTTAATTGACTTATTGTTGATGGTTCAGAATATAAGCATATAGAGGATTTGAAATAGAAAGTTTTGTGCAGGCTATAGAATAAAAATGAGTGTCATATTGAAAAGAAAAGTGTATAATTAGTATAAAGTATGTGTAAGTTTTAAAAGGAATCGAGTAGAACATGAACTGCAGACTGAAATATAAAATTATATTAAAAAAAAATTACCGAGTTTGAAAACAAACTGATCCCTTAGAGTTCCATTGCTGACTCCATTATTAATTTTTGCTCTTCTCCAGAGTTTTCAAACATTTCTTTGTGCCTGTGATTTATTTCCTGTTGCACAGATTACTGGGTACTTAGTACCTAGTAATCTCCTATGAACTCTCATTACTGGATTTCCATCCAGTAATGGGAGTTTATTGAATAATGATGGCTAGTAATGTTTGCCAGAGAAACTTTTCATAGTTTCTTTGACCAAACTAAAATATGCAAAAATTTATGCTGAATGATGCATAAACCATTAATCTCTGTGTGGTTGCCAAGCAATTGGTTGATACTTGATATTTGTATAGCACTCAGCAGATAGATGAATATAAAAGAAGTGTTAGGAACTGTTATGTACATGAATCATTGCAGAAAATATCACCACCTTGAAATAAGTATCAAGTTTTTTGGCTTTGTTCAATAGGGGAAAAAAATTGAATAAAGAAAAATAGAAAAATTTAAATGTAGATATCAAGATATTGTTAATGTATAAATTTGGCATTGTCATTTTTTTTTTCATTGCGACTACTTTTACAGAACAAATCAAAACATCAGAAACTGCTGTTCAGAAATGTGTATTAATATATTTATAGGAATGAATTTTTTTAAAACCCACAGTAGTGTTTATTTCATTCACATTTCAATCAATGCTACTTAGAAAGGCACTGAGTAGCATAAATGGACTGTATCCTAGACTGAAAAGTTTATATCATATGTGAAGTTGACAGATGTTTTAATAGTAGTAAATGTGTGATGAAAAGCCCTTTAATTACTAATTTCTTATCTCCCCCCCAAAAAAAAGAAGGAATATGGTGCCAGCATTATTCTTTTCAGTGTTGTAGTATTATAGCTTGTACAATTTGTTGATATATGATTATAACAGAAGAGGATTAGACTAAAATAAAAAAAAAAATTAGGCCTGTTAAAAGTTAACCTACTTTCAATGATGTGGTATAGCTTGTACCACTTGTTAGATGGCTACAACAAAAGAGGATTAGACCAAAAGAAAAATTTAGACTGAAGATGAGAAGTGCCTTATTGATAGCATTGTTTCATTCTAAGCTGTGCAAGCATGTTTGTGTACACTGGTCAAAAAAGGGAATCCACACACCTAGTAACCGTGCACAAGAAATTATTACTTTTAGGATTGCACCATAAAAACTAATTATATAATAAATTATACTTGTCACTTATTTCATTTAGTAATTTCTCCAGTGTCTCCACTTCAGTATTACTCTAACTCGTTCCAACTTAATACACTCTAATTAGTACTTTTAGGCTGCACCATGTAGGTGAAATGATGTTGGCTTTAGCAAGTTTGCAGAGGCATTTTTGTTTAATGTCTGCTATCTAAACAGTAGTCGCTGAACATGCACAGATGGTGGATTTTTATAACTAAGCAGATTTAAGCAAATTATTTTAGTGCTTGCAATTTTACAGATAGCTAGAAAAAGGGCAACATTAATAAGAAATTACATTAGCAGTTTTAGTTGCATTCAACTTAAAATTTCACTGTCAATTAAAGTGCACACAGTGAGTTTGAGACTGGAAATTTGTGCATAAAATGTTTTTCATGCACACATGGGCCAGCAAAAATTAGATGGAACATTGATTAACATGGATGAAATCCTGTTTAATTAAGATTTCCTTATTTCTTTCCAACATCCTCTCCTTAAGGAAAGATGAATGGTGCTTATAATTTCGTTATATTGTTTTTTTCAGTGATAAAATCGCGCAGCTTGATAGATGGCTAACTGGCTCAGTTACATTCAAAGAGAGGATCTGTTAATCTGTCCATTACCATTCCACAACCCTCTGACTCATGATAGACATGGTAAATTACATCCCACTTATTTCTGAGTGTTTCTCAAAACTAACGTCCCATTGGGTTCCAAATCTAATGATGACTTAGGGACCAAATGGGATGTTGCTGTGTGTGTGTATTATAATAATGTCATCTATAGTACCTTAATACTGTGTGTTGACTAATGGTTGGATAATCTGGAGCTCTGATCTAGACCAAAATGGCACTTTGATGTAGTTTCTCACCATCCTGCTTATTGGAGATGAGAATTGTGTATGTGCTAAAGTCATTTACAGGTAATTCATGCAATAGTTAGATTTGACCTGCATGGTGTGCATTGGAAATAGATGCCATTCCACTACAATCCAGCATTGAGGAATCTATGTACTGTAAAACATTCTTTATCTTGAGAATTAAATACTAATTTAAACACTTCTGTTAATGCTTTTAACCAAAGCCAGTATATCACAAAGAAATCAGATTAAGAATGGTCAAGTATAAAAACTATAGAAGATTTTCACATTTGACTTGTTATTATAATACAGGTATCTCCATGTAGTCAGGAGTCATTCAGGCTATTTCTACACATACGATCTCATAGAAATCACATGGTTGATTTCTTTGATTCATTTATAAAAAAAAAAAAAATGAATGAGAGAAGTTAACGTTATTGCATTGCATATTGATGAAATTATTAAATATGTGTAATGTAGACATGACCAGCAGGTCATGTAGAGATTTTGGATATTTAATGGTTTGAATTAGAAACTGATTAATCATTTATCAACACTTCAACCCCCCCCCATATATCTTATTATATGTCCTCTTTCAAATCTACAAAACTTAAATGAAGATGATTCTGGTAGTTTTATATGTTGGTTACTCATAAATATTATCTTTCAGGAAATATAACGTATGCCTAAAATATTATAACTTTAATACTTTCCTATATTTTAGCAATGTTACATTGCCATCATCAGGGATCACAAAAACAATGTGCACATAGGCACTAACACTAGGCACATGATGCTAAAGAAGGCTACCAAAGTCAGGCCTAGAGTACTAAATGGCATCCCTAAATAGCTAGATTGGTGGTTCTGGCTGTTGGGCTGAAGATCTGAGGATGAGTGCTTGCCAAATTTGGGGCAGTCTCATGTACCCAAATTTATTGAAGTTCAGCAAGATTTTCAGGGCTGAGGTAGATTCAAGGAATAGCCTGTCATATTTGTATTTGCTGCAGTGTAATAGTTGCCTTCTTCCAGCTTATCCTGTGGTGAGTATCTAAAGCATGGTTAGCAACTCCTTAGTGACTATACTGGTGGAACTGGATGTAGTCCTTGTTTAGAAATTCTGATATTGGCTGTCTTGCTTGTTTGGCCATAGTAGGACAGTTTGCAACTGCAAGGGACCTGGTAAGTCTAGGGAATGTAGCTAGTCTTTGGTGAGGCAGATAGTGGATGCCAATTTTTATGTGGTTGTAAGGTTGTTTTTCTTTAGGATTTTTGTCTAATGTTCCTGATATGCCATGGATGTATGGAATGGTGATAGAGCTTGGATAATCTCTGCTCTGAAAGGGTAGGGAAGGAGGTAGTGGTTATAGGGTTTTAATATATTGGAGGTATTGTAGCCATTGGCTAAGAAATGTTGAGAATATGGTCAAGTTCAGTAGTTTGGGCACTATTATCAGAAGTGATTACTTTTGCCCTGTTATATAGGATTTTTATAATCTCATTGTTGGGAGGGGGTGATGGTGTGACTGCTGGTGAACGTACCTGTATGTGTAGGTTTTCTGTAAACAGAAAACACCAGGGATCTATCAGGCTGATGTGTAATCAGAATGTCTAGGAATGAGACTATTGTTTTCCTTTTCTAAGGTAAACTGGATCCTGTGATATTGATCAATAGATATGTTAAGAAAATGTAGAGCTTATCCAGGCCACGTGGCCAAATGGAAAACACGTCTACATAGTGTAGCCAGACAGTGGATTTATGCAGGGCAGAGTTTAAGAATTTTTCTTCAAAGGTTTCCATGAAGTTGGCCAGGGATGGAGAACCCATGACTGTCCCCTCTATCTGTTTGTAGAATTTTCTTTGGCAAGCAAAATAGCCTGAGTTCATTGTTAACTGAAACAGGGCTGAGATATTGGGAGGAAATATGGCTTGGATGAAGTTTGGGGTATCTTTCAGTGGAGCATTAGTGAATAAAGAGGAGACATCAAAACTGACAATTGTGTCAGTGTGTTGGGGTGTGGGTTTTTTTTTATGCTGACTTTAAAGGAGGCTAAGTTTTTTTTACGTGTGAAGCTATGTTGCTAGTATACTGTATGAACACTTTGGCTAATTTGTATGTATGTGGATGAATCAGTGCCATCCACAGTGGAACATGACGATATATTTTGTTTATGGGTTTTTGGTAATCTATATATCTGGGGGGGGGGGGGTCTAGATTTATATAGTTTTAGTTTGTGACTCCCAGACCAAGACGTAACCTTTTTAAGGAGCCTATGGAGTGTTCCGATCTGTGTGCTGGTGGGATTATAGTCTATAAGGAGGAAGGTAGAATGAATCTAATTGGTTTTAAAACTACAGTGGCATTTCCCTTATCCTCTTTGGCAATTACTATTCTATTGTTTTTAATTTCTTGCTTCAAATTCTTTTCTTGAGAGGTTGCTTTTTGGTGATTAAGCATGAGTGAGTCCACTGGCTTCATCAGAGCAGATGATACTGTCCAGCAATATGGTTGTGTAGGCTGAGGATACCACCTTCTACTTGGATCATTATTTCTCCTGTAGGAATTTTTTTTTTTCCCTGGATGCTAGTGTTGTAGTTATAGCCACATGCAAGTGTACTAACTGCTTTGGGGTGAAAGATCAGTTTAGTGTTAATGTCTTTGTGCACATATCATTGTTTTTGTGATCCTGATGATGGCAGTGTAATGTTGCTAAAATATAAGAAAGTGTTAATTAGTTATTATAATTAATATTTTACTACACATGATTGACTAAAAAATAAGTCATTAAATATAGTAAAAATTCTTCTCTAATTTCCACATTATTATTGTGTTTTACTGCATTTTGCCATCCTGATTGTATTCCACCCAGATATTTTGTGTTTGCTGGTTATCTCATTTAAGAATTTTTCAAAGTAAAAGTGCAGAGAATATACAAGATGGTATGGTATATTCAGGCAATGATAAGGGAAAATAAGTAGCTATAGTATTCAACACAAAATGTGTGGATAAGCTTGAATGCTAGGCATTTCAATTAGTGATGTAGGCAAATATCAGAATGGGACAATGAGACTTACTTGTGCCTTTGGTCCCACACAAGGTTCTGCTAAGGAATAAATGGAGAAATTTTTTGAGGCATTACGAGGCAACTGACAAAGAAAAAGTTGGTTCTTGTTGGATATCTAAACAACAGAGTAGGAAATTATTACCATACAGACATTTTTGGGAAATTTTGAAAAAAAGAGCAAAGCTAATAATTGGTAAGTGCCTGCTGTTCAGTACATGAACTAGTTATTATTAACATCCTGTTCCAGCATAAAGATGTGCACAAATTTGCATGGAGAGAGAAAAGTATTCTGGAGGCTATTGGAGAAGCTTAAAATGGAAGAAAGAGTACTATAAAAGTCATGAGATAATAACGGTGACATGAAAATTGAAGACAGAGATATTCCAGATGTCTGAAATATAATTACTTTGAAAGGTTGCTAAATGAAACAAGCATTGATAGCATAGTGGTAGAAAACACTTAACATGAATGCAATCGAGAATACATTTTAATACTTAAAGTAGAAAAAGCCATCAAAATCCAGGAATGTGGAAAGGCAGCTGGAGTACATGACATTTGACCAGGAATGCTTTTATATACAGGTATAAAAGTTTTACACTGGCTACACTGCATAATTCGGAAGGCACAGTCAGAGGGTTGAATTCCAGATGATTGTAGTAGTTTTCATAGTACCCATCTATAAAATGGGAAATAAAACAATGTGAGAATTTCAGAGGAATTTCTCTACTGAGTATTCTTAGTAAAATTTATGAAAGCATTTTTTGAGAAAAGCTAGGTTCAAGCCAAATTTAGATTGTCAGTATCAGATTTTTGTTTTAAGACATAATTGAGAAATCATGAGAATATAACAAGAATCTGTATTTAAGTTTTGTAGATCTGGAAAAGATAAGGTGGAGAAAAGCTGTTCAAAATGCTACAGTTATATATAGTGTAACTATATTATGATGAGCAATACATATCTATATTTGAGTTGTAAGTCAGCAGTTCAAATAGAATTAGAGGAGGAGATACAGAAAGGTGGGAGACAAGGGTGCATGTTATCTCCACTGTCATTCATCATCTATATGGATCACATTAGGAATGAAAGTGGTATTAAATCTGATATCAAAATTGGAGCTGTTAATATCAGCTCTACTTTATGCAGATGATATCTCTTGAATAAATCTAGCACACATCCTCAGGATTCCCCAACTACATTGAACAACTGCAGTGATATTTTTGGTATGAAAATCAGCAATAAAAAAAAAAAAATTAAATAAAATAAAAAAAAGGTATAAAACATGAACTGCATCCTGATTGGAGAACCTATTGAATAAATGAAACATTTTAGCTATTCAGGTACAATTTTTAACAATGGTAAATTAAATATGGAAATAGGCAACAAAATTAGCAAAACTGGTATAGTAGAATGTCAACTGAATAAATTTATTATGGAATAAGAGATTAGTCAAAACATTAAACTATCTATATACGAGATAGTGTTCAAGCCAATTTTAACTTATAGATCTGAGTGCTGGATTAAAAAAAAATCAAATACTCTAGAAAGTACTACAGTACTATCATATTAAATGTCAATTCTATGTTGGCAATATCATATTAAAAATGGGACTATTAAGAAAGAACTTCGTGTTGTTAGCATTTAGGAATGTGTTAGCAGAGTTAATCTCAAGTGGTATGGGCACTTAATCAGCAAAGGAAAGGTTGGCAAAGTTTTTTTATAACCTGAATGGCAATAAACAGACCCAGTGGAAGACCAAGGTCCAGGAGATTGATGCAGTGAAATGTGCTATCCTATACACCCTCCCCTCTCTTGACGATGCATATGATGAATTTCACAATGATATCATGAGGTTTGCAACAAACCTCAATTATGGAAGAGCTGATTTCGATGCGACTTATTTAAGAATGTGATAAAATTGTTACCATTTTTATTTATTTATTTTTTTTTTTTAATTTTTTGTTCATATCAGAAATAATGGCAGCTATAGATGGAGACCAAAGTGTTTTCCACTGTGCACTGATACAGTTTGATTTTATTAAGTTTTTCTGTGTATTATTATTAATAATATTATCACATTATGAATGTTAACTTGCAGTTGTCTTCTTTTGCTTTGGTTTATTAAGTAACAGTTGCAACACTGCAGACATACAGTAATGCTTAGTGTTATCCCAATTCTTCATGTGACTAGTTTATTTGATATTGATAGTTTGCTATGAAAAATTAAGTGATTGTTTCTTGATTAAAATATTTGTTGTTCTAAATAGGTGTTTTTTAAGTTTTTTTTTTTTTTTTTTTCAATAAAACAAGTGCCACAAACCAAAATTTCTCACATACACCCAGGTTTATTATTATTATTATTATCCTGAAAAACATGCACAAATATAAATATACACAAGCATCATTGGAGAAAAAATGAGAGTTTGAAAACAAGAAACGAACGTTGGGGATTCAGTGGCAAATCCTGAATTCAGCCAGATAGGCATGTGAGGTTGTAAGGATAGAAAAATCAGAACTCCATGGTGGACTCAGGAAGTTAAAGAGGCAGTGAAAGAAAAAGAAGAAAGCATATCAAAATTTCCTGGCAAGCAAGTCTGTGCTTTTAGAGAATACAAAGTAAAATATAAGAAAGCAAAGCACTATAAAACTAACTAAATAAGTCATTGGAAGAGTTTGGTAAGAACAGAAAATAAATATAAGGAAGGTGGCAATATTCTGAAGGCTTTTCAAATATTCTGAATATTTGAAAGAAGCTTAGAAATGGAGGAAAAGGTACTGCAAAAGGAATCAGATGATAAAGGTGACATGAAAACGGAAGATAAAAATATTCTAGATGTCTGGAGTAATTACTTTGAAAGACTGCTAAATGAAATGAGCAGTGTCAGCATGATGGTAAAAAACTCCCAATAGGAATGCTGTATCAGGAATACATATCCATACTTGAAGTAGAAAATGTAAGCAAAACCAGAAATGTGGAAGGTAGCTGGAGTAGATGAAATTCGACTAGAAATGCTGAAGTATGGCGGTATAAAAGTTTTACAGTGTCTGATTGCATAATTCAAAAGGCCTGGTCAAATTCCAGATGAATGGAGCAGAGTGCTCATAGTACCTATATATAAAATAAAACTGAATGCGAGAAATACAGAAGTATTTCCCTACTGAGTGTTCCTAGTAAGATTTATGCAAGTACACTTGAGAAACAGCTAAGAAAAATTGTAAAAGAGAAGCTTGATAAAGAACAAGCTGGATTCAAGCTAAATAGAGGTTGTCAGGATCAGATTTCAAGACAAATAGTTGAGGAATCTTGGAAATATAACAAGGATTTGTTTTGTTGATCTGGAAAAGGAACATGACAAGTTGCCAAGATGAAAGCTCTCCAAAACACTACTGTTCTATGGTGTAAATGGGACATTATATCGAGCAATACATAATGGCAACTTTAGATGGAGACCAAAGTGTTTTCCACTGTGCACTGATACAGTGTGATAAAGTAAAGAGCTAAGATTAGCATCACCAATTTTGATATCAGATTTAATGCCACTTTCTAAATTGAATAACTGTTATAATGAATTTTATATGAAAATCAGCAGTACAAAGATAATGAAAATATGCAGAAACATTGAAAACGTCAACTGTATCCTGAATGGTGAACCTATAGAACAAGTAAAACCATTTAGGCACAATTTTTAGTGAAGATGGCAAATTAAATATGGAAATCTTCTTTAGCTAGTTGAACCTCTAAGTTCTTAGCTGTATACAGCAACTTCTTCCATTCCTTTCTGTCTTGAGCTATGGCACCCAAATCCCCATGTTCTGGACTGGTAGGCCGGTTCTCTTTCAATTCTGATGACTTGAATTTTGAAGACTCGAAAGCCCCCCCCCCAGCACCTGTGGTGCTCAACCCCTTGAGTTCCGGACTGGTAGGCCAGTTCTCCTTGAATTCTGATGACTGGAATTTTGAAGATTCGAAAAAGTATTGCCTTCTGGATGAGAGGGGTTGGAGGTGCAGTGAGCAGAAACTGCATCTAGTGGTCTTTGCAAGGGACCAGAAGGCAAGATTTCTGCTATTGGCTTTTACAAAGTCAGGTTTAAATTTGACTGTTCTTTTGCATGTATTGCATACTTCAGCATAGGCTAAGTGTGCAACTAATGTTCATGATGCAAACTACCTATGGTAAGTGCTGAGATTTTTTCTTCAGTGACTTTTTTTTATGCATATTTTATTGAACCAAGGCTTGGAATGTAGATAGGAAATTTTTGGTGGAAGAATGAAGGCATGCATGCCATTGAGATAATTTCTATGACTTAGATGTATCGGTTAGAAGCAGTAGTCGGACCATGGAAAGGAAAATTGAAGTTCTAGAGGTCATCCACGTGCAACTTTTGTAGTGCCAAATGACAAGGTTGGGAGTGAGAGGAAACTTGCCAAATTTTGATCTGACTGAGTTACTGAGAAGGAAGGGGATTTCACTAGTGTGTGTGTGTGTATATATATATATATAGAGAGAGAGAGATAAAGAGAGATGAACTAGTTAGGAAAAGATCAAGAGCATTGGGAAAGTGGAGAGGGTTATCAGGAATTCAGGTTGGTAGACACACGATTTGTATCATTGCTTATAGAAAATACTTCGTCTCATTCACTTTGGTCAGTAATGTTGAAAAAAGGGATGCCATTTGGAGTAATGGACATTGGGATCATCTAGGAAGACAGCTTCACTATTTGGGTGGATAGATTGCAGAAAGTAAAGCAGTTAGTGTTTTTTGAAATTTGGAGAGTAGTAAATACAGCAGATGAGTGTTATTCAGCAAGGAAACCTAAAGCCAGAGGAGGTCAGAAACAGAGCATTCTAAATTGACATTCACTAACAAGCAATGTTAGATCTTATAAAGGCACAGGTGCCATCTTTGTGATGAAAGGAGTTATGTAGTGTGTAATTTGGAAAGTGAAGATGGACTGTAGTTTAACTGCATTTGGGTTTCTGTCAAGAGATCTGGTCTCAATTCCAAGTAACGGTGCAAGTCATATATGCTAGTGAATTGGGTATGAAAGTTTTTTTGTAGTTTTTTTTTATTATAAAAGTTTGCTTTGTCTTTTTTCATTGGATTTGGTTTTTGAGGTTGTATTATAATTATGTATTCATAATTAATACATACTCAGCCGTTGTATGCTTAATCATGAATTTGATGCAAGGATAATAGGTAGTGAGAGAAGATATTCTTAGACATAACATCCATATTGAGAGCAACCTAGCCTCGCATAGCCTACTGTTCAGGAATCCCCCCCCCCCCCCCAGCTGACTCATTACTGACAAGTTGAAGCCTGGTTGGGCCATGTATTGTGAAATGGAAGGTTTTGGGTCTCTAAGTATGTTTATCATGCCCTTCAAGGAGCATCACTTACACCATACGGAGATATTGGGGGGGGGGGGGGTTATATATGGGTGGAAAGTTGGCTAAAACAGACTAGTTATTCAAAATTTATCTTGGAATTAAAATCAGTAATATGAAAATTCTATCTAAACAACAGTTTACTGCAATTATTCATTCTATCAGTGATGATATAAAATGCATTGGATAGGTGGTGGTAGAATTTGTAAATTTTCTGTTAATGCTTTTGAATTTGAAGACACAGAAACAAGAGTTGTGTGTGTGGGGGATGATATTCATCACTGAGATAAGATTCTTTAGAAATCAGGTAGCATGTTTTCTGTGCTTTTTAATTTTTTGAATGGAAATGAATTGATATGAAATTTAAAATCTGGAGGCTTGGGAAATTGAGGGCTCCTGTTTTTGAATAACAGTGCTGTAATTTGTGTAAGGTTTTGTGCATGGTTGTGAGGTAATAGCATATGAAAATATTCTTATATTCAAATATGCTTATCACTAAAATATAGTAATTAATACTAATGATTCTTAAAAAGAGGGAAAAGAGAGAGAGAGAGAGAGAGAGATTCATAGGATTTTAAATTACATCAGTTTCAAATAAGTTAGGTTAGATAAATTAAGTAGTTTATGCATGTTGCCATTTTTGAGATTTTGATATGATTATGAATTTATTTCAAGTCACTTAAGTCATAATTCTTAAGTTTGTTAGTGAGTTTGATGTTTATAATGCTAATAGATATGTGGAAATGCATGAATCAAAAATATTTCAAGAAGATACCTTGAAAATGGTTTGTAATACCATAATGTAAGATTCTCTCCCATTTTTTATGAAAGCAAAGTATTGTAAAATGATAACAAAAACAACAAAAGCACTAACATATTACATAATTTAGCCTGAAAAATAAATTTGCCTGAGTTCTAAACATATAAAAGGCCAGTAGTTTAATTAAATAAAGAAATATTTAAATACTAATTCCATAAACATATACACATACAGGCCACTGAATTAGAAACCTTTATGCAGATATACATAAATGTCACTTATGCAGCATAAATGCAAAATACTTGGTAACGTGTTCCAGGCAACTGTTTAAGAGTGCTGCTAGTAGTAATCATCTAGTGCTGATCACAACTGGAAAAACAAAAGTTGTTTTGGAGTTTTTGATTGTATGTTACGCTTTCGTGCAGGTCTACACATTTTACTGTGTAAGCTTCCATAACCAAGAATCCTGCAGAATAGGTTGGTTGCTCCTTATTCCTGGTAGTATCCCGTCTGTCAAAGCGTGTGTTCACGAGGCTGGTTTGCCTGCTTTGAGGGATGAAAAAACCCCCAGATAAACGCAGAAAAAACCCTACTGTCCATGCCCAAGACCGGCTAACTTGGCTATGGCTGAGGAAGATCCTTAAGCTCCTCACGTCATCAATGGGAATCGAACCTAGGACACTCCTTTCCCAGGCACATGGTTGCGAAGCTCAAAGCCACTAGGCTAATTGCGCAGGCTGGAGTTTTTGATAAAGGGCTTATTTTGGGTGTCTGCCTGGCTGGAGCCATGATTTTGAAAACAGCAGAGCTGACTGGTTTTTCAAAAGGTGAGGTGTCCCAGGTGTGTAATCAGTGTAAAAATAAATCACATTGCTTGTCTAAGAAGCATAACTAGTCCTAAGAAGTCTGTCAGGAAAGAGATCGTTCATAGAAGGCTTATATGGACAAATGGAACTTCCTGTGTGCAGCAATTGACCTGTTCCATTCTCAAACTATGCACCGGAAACTAAAGAAGATTGGTATTGGAAGTCGCATGCCTGTACAAAGATTTCTGCGAAGAACCTGAAAGATCATCTGCAATGGTGTCAGGGAACTCTGTGACTGGTTGCTGGAAGACTTAAGGTCATCGTCTGACAAGTCATAGTATACTTTGTGCTGTATTTGATGGTTGGCAGAGAGTTTGCCAGGAGCCCCTAGCAAACTTTCTGCCAACTGGGTTCATGAAGCAATGAACCCAGCTTCCCATATAAACAACTCAAGGTTCTGGAAGTGATGTCATGGTGTGGGACATGTTCTGTTGGTATGGAACAGATCTCCATTATCCTTCAAGGAATATCTGAACATTGTTACTGATCAAGTCCATCCTGCAATGTTGACTTTTATCCAGCAGATGGCAGTTATTTCATGGACCACAGTGCTACTGTTCACATGAGAATTGTTCAGCAGTCATGACAGTGACTTCCATCATCTTCCCTGGCCACCACAAAGCCTGATCTGAACTGAACCCCAGGGACCAAATTCCTCTTCTGTCAAATAAATCAGAGCCTGTTAAAGGACCGTCTAGTATGTTGTAGATGAAGTTCAACACCTTGTTGGATCTATGCCAGATTGCATATGTGCTGTAATTAGGACTAAAGGAGGTCCAACATGGTATTAAATAAAAGTTTCTAATTCAGTGGCTGGTATGTGTAGTTGTTTCTGAGGAATCACATGCACTTTTAAAGTAATGCTTGATAAGGAAGTACAATTTTTTGAAGCTTTCCACCTGTGTGATGCAAGTTATTGAAATTCCATTTCAAGAACGGCTATCATATTTTATTAGATATTTTCTTGGCATTCAATTTAAATGCCGATTTTCTTCTCAGGTGTGTTTTAGTACCTGCAAGATAATTGGGTCCATTTGCATTAACATGATTTGCTTCTAATTTATTTATTTATTTATTTTTATTAGAAAGAATAAAAAAAAAAATTAAATGCGTGTTCAAAACTGTATTCAAACTAATTTAGATTTTAGTAAACATAAGGTTTTTGTTTAATGACTTGATCATTGAAGTATAAAAAGCATTTAGCGAATTTGTTTATTATGTACTATACAATACAGTATATACTAGCTGCCATCATACATAATTACATGTGATGGTGAATTTTCATTAATAAATATTTTGCCAGCTGCAATTATATTTGCATATGTGACTGACTGTATGATCGGTACATGAAATTAATTTAAAGGAATGCACTGATTTCTAAAATGCCAAATGAAAAATCACTTTCACACATACCCATTATTTTGTTTTAGAAATTCAATTTGTTAGCACAGATATTAGGTGGTTTAGCTGTTTTCAGTAGAATCTCAGCCATCTGTGCCAGAAATTACCATTTGTTGCACACTCTGAATTATGTACAAGGAAAATTGTGTTCAAGGTGTGGCTCAAGCTCTGTATAATTTAGAGTATCCTATTACTCTTAAGTTATATATTAAATATAAAAAGTGCAAATAATGTAAAGGTTTATAATTCATCATAGATTTAAAAATACCTTTTCTTTTATGGGGCACTTTTATGTATGAGAAAAGTACTTTTTGAATGATGTACATATGGTCAATTCTAAAAACCATAAAATATTTACTTGCATTATTTCTGTCCAGATTGTTAAATTTGTGAAATTGTCAAGATGTCCTCATCAGTTTTAACTTTAGTGAAAATCATGTAAAAATACTGTTTACGTTTGAAACATAATTCTTATTAGTGGGCTATCACATTTCATGATCTCTTGTAAAATGATTTAAAAAAAAAACATTAATGTTTGTAATGATCGCTGCATTTGTCTTGCTTCTTTCATCTTTGTCACATCCCATTTAAAAGTCGGTTACTTCACTCCTTTTTTCCCTTACATTCAATGCCATCAAACTTGAAGGAGTAAAAAAGAAAGGGGGGGGGGTTCCGTTGGTAGTCATTCTATGAAGATAAAATGAACCTCGACTTATCCAACATCTTAGGTTAGTATATATTAACAACTTAATGATTTCTTTTCATCTTTTGATCTGGATTAGCTAGGGTGCACATTGGATTGACTAACCAAAACATGATTACCTTTGTTTATTTCACCCTGTAATGATTTTTAATAATGTGCTGGAAGGTGAAAATGTACCCAGTGAGAAGGGGAAAAAAAAAATTATAAATCTTGCTAAATGTGAAATTCCACTAGAAATGAGTGTCAGTACTCAATTTTTTTTTCATGAAATTAATAAATAATACTTAAAAGTGAATTAGAAAAGATATTAAGGCTTAGTCAACTTGGCTTTAGGACAAGTAGAAGGCATAGTTTTACATCAAAGTAAAAAGCTTTTGCCAAAACCTTTGGAAGGGGCATTATGTATAATTATTAGAAGCTGTGAAATTCCTGATAAATACAAGAATAGTTAAGTGTAGAAAGTAAAAGCTGTGTTATTGTACAGCAGTATCATCAGAATGGTTTTGAGATGAGGACTGGTTGAAACAGAGTTGCATAATATCGGGAGTACAAGTGCATTTATTGGATTATGAAAAAGTTACAAGTATAAGAAGAGATAAATACCACATCTGGGAGATCTAGATTATGTAGATTAGTTTTAATTAATATCAAAATACTGATATTATTGCCATGGAGTGCTAGGACTCACCGTGGGAGACACAAACTATCAACGCATTATTTATCGTACCTCTTCTTGAAACCATTAATAGACAAAACACACAACTGATTCATTCATTAAATCTGTACTTTATCCTCCTAACTCTTAAGAAGGTATTGACATTTGCGTATCTATTTCTGAGCCAAGTCCCAGGCACTGTTGATATTTCTACCTGCCAATTGAAGAAGCCAGTGCATGTTACCAATCTATTTCCTTAATTAATCATAGTTGCATTCTTAAATTCCATGCATCTCTTTTGTTATCTGGTGCTTATATGTTATATCTGCCTGGCCACTCCTCATGCCAAAACCATGTGATCACTCTTCTCAACTAGTGGCATCATGGTGACATCTTCTATTATCCTAGCATACAACAATATTAAATCCAACAATCCCATGTGTTGCTTCAGTTACATACTGTGTAAGATAGTTGTTCCCAAATAGCTCAAGGAATTCAATTAATTTAATCTTATTTCATGTTTCTTGTTTCTCTCATCTGTCTGAACATTTCAAAACCATCTCTACATTTCCTTGCCTGCAGCACTCCACTAAATATCTAAAATTCATGCTTACCTCACACCAAATGGTGCTAGGTTGAGGTAAGCACGAATATCAGAGCCAATCATAACTCAAGCTCCACTACGGACATATCTTCTGAAATCAGTAATACTCCATCTCTTATACCAGTGATTTGAACTGACAATTACTGTATCAAGGCCACAAATTCTGCATCCTTATACCTAATATTCCTTGCATTGGTATATAAATATAGTGGTGTTCCCTTTCTCCCTCTTTTCTCACAGTCAAGTTTTTGTTTCCCTGACTGGTTACACTTTCATCAACAATCTACCCAGCTTTACCTTCCCACTCAAGTGCAGTTTGCATTTCACATTTCTCAGAAATAATTTGTTCTTGTTCAGAAAAATTTTGCTTTTTCTAGCCTGTCAATTAATGCTTGTAGCACAATGAAAGGCATGACGTATATCATTCATAGTGTACAATTACAGACACACATTCCTGTGTTTTGCAATGACATAAGACCAAAATGAACACTCGCTATTTTGACTTTTATGAGGTCATCATTAGAAATATTCACAAGTATAATACACTTCAGTTATAGCAGAGTTCTGTGGTCACCTGTTAACCCTAGCATCTCAGGTTTAACTAATTGCTCTAACACAGGAGTCTGTCTCCATAATTCTACATGATAAATTCTGACAGCATGTAACCATTAAGTGATTCACCTCCTATCTAGGACATGAAAAACATTCATAAGGGATTTTCAGGTGAACTTATCCGGTCTCATACAGGGGTAGTAGTGTTTTTCATCTGGCAACTCAGCACTATTGCTGAGTTGCCAGATCATCAATTTAAAGCCATTATAAATGTTTAGAATAGTGAACAGAAAAAATGGACTGAAATTTCATGCAGTGGCACAAAACACGCAAATTTATATTTATAACAGGATATGTAGGTAATAGTGTGTTCAAAGGTTTGTTTTATATTTGTTGAAGTATGTTGGGGAAAAAATCAAATTCTTGCCATGTACCCTCAAGGGCTGTGCAGGATATGATAGTACTACATGAAAAATTTACATCATTACTAACTTCCATCTACAATTTTCCTCCAAATCAGTGTTACCTGTCAATACTCCAACTTTATCAGATCTTATATTTCTATCTTCTAAGGCACTTTTTACTGTATCAAAATCTACCTACATCTGGGTCCTTTTCCTACTAACCTGGCAGAGAACACTTGTTTTGATAATCTTTCCTCTCCCATTCTGTTTAAGTGACCATACCACCTGAGATTAGCTCTGCTAATGCATTCCTGGATGCTGACAATGCCAAGTTCTTTCCTAATATCCTCGTTTTTAATATGATATTGCCATTGATGCCATCTGTTCATGTCCCTAATCTTTCTCAGGACTCATATCTGTGGTCTCTAGTCTTTGGTCAAGTGTTTTATTTCTAGCCATGCTCTCAGATCCATAAGTTAAAATTGGTTTGAACACTGTCGTATACAGCTACTTTAGTGTTTTGACTAATTTCTCTCTTGTTCCATATAAATTTATTCAGTTGACTTCCTACTATACCAGCTTTGTTGATTCTGTTATTTCCATATTTAATTTACCATCTTCACTAAAAATCGTGCCTAAGTAGCTGAAATATTTCATTTGCTCTATAGGTTTTCCATTCATAGTGCAGTTGATATTTTCAATGCTTCTGTCTATTTTTATTGTCTTTGTCTTGTTATTGCTGACCTTCATACCATATCTATTACAACAGCTATTCAATTTAGTCAGAGAATCTTGTAGCGGATTTATTTAGAAATATATCATCTGCATAAAGCAAAGAGCTGAGATTAACATCTCCAGTTTTGATATCAGATTTAATACCACTTTTCTTCATAATGTGATCCATATAGATAATGAATAACAGAGGGGATAATGTACATCCTTGTCTGACACCAGATTTAACATTAAACCATCTTCCTGTACTTCAATTCTAACTGCTGACTTACAACTAAAATAAAGACTAAGTATTGCTTGATATAATGTCCCATTGGCACCATATAACTGTAGCGTTTCGAATAGCTTTTCTCTTGGCACCTTGTCATAAGCCTTTTCCAGATCTACAAAACTTAAATACAGATCTTTGTTATATTCCCATGATTTCTCAACTATTTGTCGTAAAGTGAAGATCTGATCCTGACAGCCTCTGTATCTGAATCCAGCTTTCTTCAAGCTTTTCTTCCACAATCCTTTTCAACTTGTGGACAGACTTATGTGTTCGTCAAACATGTTGTTTATTATTTTAACGGTATAATAGAACACAGAAACTAAGTAAATAATTAATTTATTAACTTGATGCTGATATTTCGCTGGTATTATAACCAGCATCTTCAGAGCACAAAAACACTGTTTGTCACAATACGCGAGACTAAAACAACATGGTGTATTTCAACAAAATTGTAGCAGCAACACAAAGACTAGTGTCCTGATTTTGGCGCCCTCTATCTGAAAAAAAAAAAAAAAAAAACCCGCTATCATATATTACTAGAGTCCTAGAAAAGTGCTAGTTTTTTCTTAATATGACTGTCTCCCAGATCTTCGGCAAGTTAATACAGCCATATTTGTTGAGATTTGGAGTGTGTTTTAGGGCTTCTGTCGCCTCTAAGAACAATCTCTCTGATTTATATGGGTTTCTGTGTAGTACTTTTGTGTTTTTCCAGTTGATCCTGTGTGCAGGAGACGTGTGATGAGTGTATCCAGGAAGGGCAGACATGGATACACTCATCACTATCTTGGATACACTCATCACACGTCTCCCAGATGGTTCCTTATCATTTTCAGTTTTCAGAAAACCCACACATACAGGCAGATACTTACACAAACAATCACACCATCATCCTTCTCAACAATATGGCATATTAAAAACGCTAACCCATAGAGCGAGAGCAATCTGTTCAAATGACAAGGCTCTCACTGCTGAACTGACTCACTTACGCCACACCTTCTTGGCCAACGGCTACAATCCACAAAAAATAAACAAAATACTAAACACTCCTAAGAAACCCCTCCCACCATCACCACAGAGAACTACAACAAAACAGTCACCATCCCTTACATTAAAGGTACATCCGAAAAGATCTCAAGAATTCTCAATAAACATAAACTACGCACTACATTCAGACCATGTAGCAAATTAGCCACCCTCATCCTCTCACCCAAGGACAGCATTCCTCCTTTATCACATCCAGGAGTCTACCAAGTACCCTGCTCATGCAATCAAGCCTACTATGGTCAAACAGGAAGAACTGTGAATATCTGCATCAACGAACATAAACGATACGTCCGGAAATATCATTATGGGAAGTCGGGCCTAGCAGACCATGCTCTGGATACCCCTGCACACAGGATCAACTGGAAAAACAAAAGTACTACACAGAAACCCATATAAATCAGAGAGATTGTTCTTAGAGGCGACAGAAGCCCTAAAACACACTCCAAATCTCGACAAATATGGCTGTATTAACTTGCCGAAGATCTGGGAGACAGTCATATTAAGAAAAAACTAGCACTTTTCTAGGACTCTAGTAATATATGATTGCGTTTTTTTTTTTTTTTTTTTTTTTTTTTTTTTTCCTGATAGAGGGCACCAAAATCAGGACTCTAGTCTTTGTGTTGCTGCTACAATTTTGTTGAAATACACCATGTTGTTTTAGTCTCGCGTATTGTGACACAGTGTTTTTGTGCTCTGAAGATGCTGGTTATAATACCAGCGAAATATCAGCATCAAGTTAATAAATTAATTATTTACTTAGTTTCTGTGTTCTATTATACCGTTAAAATAATAAACAACAAATCCTTTTCAACTGTTTCTTGAGTATACTTACGTAAATCTTACCAGGAACACTCAGTAAAGAAATACCTCTGTAATTCTCTCATTGTTTTATTTAAAAAAAAAAAATAAAACTATATAAGAGTTAAAATTCAAGAAGTTTATCTTCTGGCTAAGTCAGTTTATGAAAGATGCATTCTTTGTGCAAATGGAGAAAAAGAATCTTGGGTAAAATTCTAGTTATATTTATCGCTCCTCAGAGGGCATATGAAGTAGGATGTAATCTGCCTGCTTGATTAATTCAAGATTGATTAAAATTCCAGAAAAGTTAATGAAATGTCTTTTGTTGCAAAATTATATGTATAGGACATTAGAAATGTTATTATTCAGTTCTGATGACTAAGATATACACAAGCAAGTTTGGCATAATAATAATGCTTTTCTGTTTTTGAATTCAATTTAAGTATCATCATAAGAACTTTATTGCATCATTCCAATAATATGCATTATATATTCATTTCTGTAAAGTAAAACTATTAAAGAAATCTTTGTGACCTGAAATTGCACATTAATTATTTTTAATGTTAGCTCTTGGAATATGTGCAAAACTGGATTTGTATCCATATTTTTGTGTCCACACATGTGAAAGTTATTGACAAAATGGGCTCCAATCTATTGTCACTTGAGATTTGTTAAAATAGATAGTATATATATCATACTCAAACAGAATCACTGATCTTATAGACAGTGAAATGGTATCATTCTGAATATAAGATAGGTGAGGATCCCCCTCCCTTCTCCATTTATTGCTTGAAAGTTGCCTAATGGGACTTTCAGTGGGATACTATAGATGGTGCTTGACCATTCACTGCTTATACAATAAGACATTAATTTTCCAAGTTAATAGGACCAGATCAAGTGGTCATTTCTTGATTGCCCACTTTGTTCAAATGAGGCATGTTTTTTAATGTTTCTGTTGATTGAAGTCATTTGTACTTGCATTTTATGAATAATAAATTTGTCTATTTCAATATATTGAAATTAAAATAGTCTATTGAAATAATCTTTCCTACTATTGAAAGTTAACATAATCTTTGCACTCTTAGTGTTGACTTAACCGATCTTGCATTTTGACCTGAATAAATTACATGAATAAGTTCTTGGTGTATATCAGAAAATGACCAATTTAAAACTATTAACAAAATTTTTCAGTTTTTTTTTAAAAATCATCTGACAGTTTGATTTAGTTCTTTCAGAAAGTCTTGATTGTTAAAGACAGCCCCACAGAAAATGAAATGGATAGCAAAGCAGTCAGTTACATCATTGCAATTCAGCACTACAAATAGACTGTATCTATAGCAGATTTGCTAGCCCAGTTGGCTAAATGGTTAATATTCTCTATCTCCCCCAACCAACATGTTGGTTCATATCAAACTGTGATCCATGGATGTTTGTGAATGTCATTAGGTGGGGGAATGCATTTCATCACCTTTTGTGTGATAACTGCTCTACTTAATTGGAGGCTTGAAGTAGCAGGGTTTTCAGATTATATAAAAATTAGAAAATGAAAAAACTTCTTCACCCACAGTAATAATGCACTATAGGTTTATGGTCTCTTGTGGATGGAAGCTGCATTAAAAAAGCTCTTTGCATCTCAAGATTGTATAAAAAATAAATACAATGAACACAAGAATAATCTAAGATATGCACAGAGAACAAGAATCTTTTCCTTTAATGTTACAAGGTGATCAGCATTCATTTCAGTAAATTATGGAAACTACAACCATGTTAGGAATAATTATTTCTCTTATTAATTCTCTAATAATTAGAGAACAAGAACATTCGTTGTCATTAATGTAATATAAAAGGTACTGAAATTGTAATATGCATAATTAGCTGCATATAAAATATGGATGTATCTCATTCAAAGACATGTTTTGAGGGAGCTTAGCTCCACAGTGTTTTGCTGTGATATGAACCTTTGTGTGCATTTATTTTTTAACAGTTGTGCCCCTGGTGTGTTAAGTCAAGTTTCATTCTTGGTATCAACAGTACTACCATTAAGCTTTCATTATCCATTAAAGCTAGAACTTAAATCTCAGTGTTGTGGGTGTATGCAAAAGGTTGTCTGTGTAAGATATGTAATTTCACAGGTAGTAATGACTAATTACATGAATTCTGTTAAATGCCATTTCTGTATGTCTTCCAACTAGTGTTTAACACACAAATTATATGTTTTTGTAAATGATAACCTAGATATCAATCACAAAAATAAGTATAGAAAAATTGTCATCCATACATAAAATATAACCTTTTCAAAAAGAGAAGAGCTGTGTGCTTTATGGTAATTGTGTGTGGGGGGGAATACAATTATGATTACTCCCAAAGTTTTGGTAAGGCAGCCCAGTCATTCTGGTTCAAGTAGTGCTTGGGCAATCTCTTGAGGATTGGGGGGGGGGGGGGGAATAGTCCGGTCTGAGCTTGCTAGACCGGACTATTTTAAGAGGGTGTAAGACTTACGTTCATGCAGTCTCTTCTCTGGGAAACATCTTGTTTGTCCGAAGAATGAGAAAACAATCACAAGGAACCTGATAAACACCTGTGAGAGAAACAGATTATCCATTTATTAGCAGAAAAGTGAGCACCAAATTATTTTTTTAATCTTTCAAATTGCTTCAGATTTGTCAGTGTGACAAATCTGAAGCAATTGAATATGACAATGGGATTTGGGACTATGTACAGAATTGTATATATCTGGTCTACTGGATCTTCTTGGAGATCTAGTCATTCTCTTGCTTATTTCTTTGGTTAGTGTCAAGGTCATTGGAATTGGAGCATTGATGAAGCCTCTCCTTTTTTAAGATGATTTTGCATTTCCCTGTGAAGGTAGATATACAGGGTGAGTCAAAATGATGTAATTTCTGCCTATTTTTACAAAAAAACAATCAGTGATAGGAAAATGCAACATGCAGTAATTGAAAAAAAAAACTCAGATTCAGATTATACAAGATTACCATCTTTCTGCAAGATAGAGTACCATCGCACATCCATCACGAAGTCATGTCCCTTTTCAACATTTCCTGGCAGATGGATAGGCTGAATGAGTCTACAGCCTGGCCTGCACAGTCACCAGACCTTACACCCCTGGATTGTTTCCTCTGGAGGTAAAGGACAAAGCGTATGTGCTGCCTTTGCCACAAAACTTGGTTGATCTGAAGGATCACATATGCAGAGCCTCAGAAATGATTGATCTTCAGATATTGGTGTGGCAAGAAGTTGCTTACTGTTATAATGTGTTCCATGCAACACATAGTGTGCACATTAAACTTTTATAAATCAGGTACAAAAACTGTTTCAGTTACTATTTCGACTAATGCAAGTTCAATAGTTTTTGATCAATAAATATTTCTAATTGTTTACGTCATTTTGATTTGAATTTGCCAGTAGACTAATATTATACTATTAGTCTACTGGCAAATTTTGTATTTGTTTTTACAGCTAACGTAAGCTGAAGACTTGACGAAATTGAGATTTGGGGCAGTTCGGGAAAAGTTATATTCCGTGCAAACTATTAATTATGAAAGTATTTATTTTGTAATATTTGTGTTATAATAAATTAATGGCTCACAGTCATTGCTTACATACAAATATTTGATCGTGTTGCATCAACACATTCTTTCTCACTACTACCAGAATCATTTTAAATTTCCTTTACTATTTTTATTGTGTTTCAAACGTTCCTTTTTTAACCAGTGATTTATATATATATATAAATGGATGTGAGAAATGCAAAAGAGATAATAAATATTTTTAATATTATTAGACTACTCTAAGATGTGTCAATAACCAACAACACAAATGCTAAAAAAGAATATTATCCACATGTATAACCTATACTGCCACAACTTGTGATGGTGACACAAACACAATTAAACATGTATCCATTCATTCATTCATTCATGCATGCATGCATGCATGCATGGTGAAACAGTCACTGAGGACTTACAATTTGACACATTTCTGAAATTTAGCAGACAGTTCTGGCTGTGTGGTGGAACTATTTAAATTTTAATGCAAACATTTCAAATCATGCAATTGGAACATACAGGACATCAACCAGACACTGTCCTAATGGAGGTCAAAGCTGTGTTTAAAACTACCTTTGCATTTTTATTTTTTAATAAATTTAGTTTAAAAAAAAATACTTCCAAGATTGCACTTAACTGAGACAAAAAGATACAAGTAAAAAATTAGAATTAGTCTCATATCCTCCTAAAGACCTTTCTTCTGCCCCTGAGGTTATTCATGCCACTGGAATCACTGATCTAGACATTTAGAGAACTGGTATGCTACATGGCCTCATTATGAAGTTGCTCTACCTTCATTACTAACTAACATCCAACACTCTGCACCCTCATATATTAAACTGAGATCACAGTGAAAGAAAATTAGCTATCTTTCCTGGACATCTGTATAGTTTCAGTATATAATAATATATAATATAAACCTACTTTCACAGGCCAATACATACACAAAAAAAAGACTGCTTCATTCACCTCGAAAAAGCAAGTAACACTTTAAACAATAACTTGACACTATCCAAAGAATTATGCAGCAAAATGGGTTCACTAAGGTCCATCATATCATAGATAAGTCTTCCTAAGAGTGTCTCATACAGTGCTGGAATCGAAACCATTTAATGGATCCTGAAAAAAAAAAAAAAAGCTTTCTTTCTGTTAATAAACTCTTGCATGTTACCTTCCACCAAGAATCATCTCTTTCTCTCCCATGTGTTTGTTTACCAGATATCCTGGCAGTTGTCTTCTCTTGTACTTTGGACAAAGAGAACTTTCTGTTGAGAAGATCAAACTTAGATCTTCTGTTAATGTCTGGTTGAGCACAAAGTTGCTTGTCAACTTTCTTGTTCACAAATAATTAAGGGGTAAAACTTTCCCAAAGTTAAAATGGCATCTGTTACTAAAGAGCGGCAAAGTACTACGCTGCTCAAAACAATTAGATGGAGGGGGTATTTTAGTTTGTCAGATGATTATAAATTTTTGCAAATATAACTATTGGGTACTTGACACATGAATAAATATTTCTTACTTATGGATAGAGTGTAATTGATGAGATATTGTTTAAATAATTGATATTTATTACAAATTTAAGAAATTATACATTTTAGCGTGGAATAATTTTAATAAGAATAACAAGAATAGCCAAAAAAGCTCTTGTTAATTTTTAATAGGGCATATGGTCTCCATTAACAGCCAAAACAGTGATACATCTTGATTGCATGGATTGGATAAGATGATCAAACAGTTCTTGTGGGATATTTCACAACTCTTCTGTGAGAGCAATTTCGAGCTCTTGAAGCGATGGTGGTGGCACCAGTTGAGCAGAAACATGCCTACCTCAAGCATCCCAGGCATGTTCGGTTGGATTACAATCCGGTGAATAGGCAGGCCAGTCCATTTGTTCAATACCTTCTTCCTGAAACCACTTGTACCAAATTTGCATGGTGTGGACAAGCATTGTCATCCATATCCATAAAAATGAATTCTTGGTCAATTGCAGCAGCATATGGACGAACTATAGGCTTCAAAATCTCATCGTGATACCTTTGGGCTGTTAAGGAACTGTTTCTGATAAAATAGAGATCAGTATGGCCACCTGTACTTATTCCAGTTCATACCATCAAACTCCCACCTTGATGTTGGGGTCTTTCATGAACAAACTGGATTATTTCTTGTTTCACTTTCACGCCATATCAAGATACGTCGGTTATCTGGTTGCAGACAACCTGGACCCATCACTAAAAAGTACATGAGTCCAATCCTCATTTGTCCAATTGCAGTGTTCCTGTGCCCAAATTCTTCTGGCACTTCTGTGATTTGCATTAAGTGGAATGCAAACCATTTGGTCTTAGAGCATATAAACCTGTGTCATGAAGACGATTTTGAACATTTCTGTCTCCAGAAAGTTGATTCCAAAGCTGCAAAATTACGCTTTGAGATGTGAGATACATGACACTTGAGTGATAACGCTGCGGTTTGTCCAGCTTCTAATAGACCAATGGCAAATTGGTCAAATGGGATATCATGTTGCTCTGCCATTTTTAACAAAATAATGGGTGATAGGTGACACAAGTTTATAATCGAAGTGATAATTATGCACTGTGGAAGTGAGCGCAACAAGCCACGCTTTTATACCCCTCGTTAATATGGCTAAGACACATTTTGACAAGTCTTAACATGATTTTGTATGCAGTTGCATGTTCTGCACTTGCATATTAAGAATATTTTAAAATGTTACATTTGTAAATTATTTTTATAACTTTCATATAAGTTTAAAATTATTATCCTGCCTTTTCATGGTAAGAACGAGTAACAACCTCAACAGAAATCAGGGTGCCATACTGAAAGATATATGGAAAAACTTAACTCATTCAGTTTAATGGAACTACAATATGCGAAAAATCATGTAACACGTGTGCATACAACATGTATCCATGATACTGACTGAAGCTTCTCAACACATGCATGCATAGTTTCAAACTTAATTGCCTAACGGTTAGCTACGTTTCTGTATTCGCTCATATTTGTGTGTACCGTTCAGCCTTGACAAAGCTAGACAGTTGCTAGCGAAACTAGTAGGCAGGATTATATTAATATATGTATTAATAAAGTATGCTATGTTACCTAACTAGAACAAATGACTGTTTCCTTACCAAAAATTTGGAAAAGTTCTACCCCTTAGTTATTTGTGAACAAGAATTTTTTTTTTTTGTGTATATATATATGTATATATATAGTATCAACTTTATTGTATTGTACCATCTTAGACAGTGCTCATACCTGTTTTGAAATCCATTGTTATTCTACCATTTTTGAACTGTCAGTTACACTGCAGATGCTATCTTAACTTTCATATCGTGATATTTGGCTGTATGCTTTGTCTCTCATATTATATATTATTATTAATCATCATCATCATGCAAAGGATTTTTGCCTAGCGGGCCTGTTCCGGCCTTAGAAGTCATCGTTTAAGAGAACGTCCTGGTTTTCTTTTTCCTAGTGGCCAGTACTTTATTATTATTAATGGATATGATAAATGTACATAATATGTATTCCATATTTTGCTACATTCAGCATTTAAAACATTTCTTTTACATAAAAATAACTTAGTTGTATCATTTTAAAAATGAGAGGCGCATCCTTGAACTTTGGAGCATGTCATATCCAAGTTCTGTATGATGATAACTTGAAAGCCGATGAATATATATGATACAATTTTATGTATGATACAATTTTATGTGAATTTAAAATGTTTAAATTTTTGCTAAAATAGCAAAAAAAATTCTCAACATTAGGTTTTTAAATGTCCAAAATAAAGTAAATTGCCTCTCTGGAAAAAATGTGACATAAGATCGTGAATTATAATAAAGATGTTTGTGATTAGCATAGCAAATGAGGAACACTGACAACCAAGAGGTTGCTGAGAGGTAAAAGGTTGAGGGTGATCAGTGGCTAAGTAAAATATAGTTTTGTCTACTAAAGTTATCACAAGTTTCTTTGCTAATTTCACTTAAGTAAACAAATGTGCTAACACATCTTTCACTTATTCTTTTATCCTACCTCTGCAGTTTTTTTTTTTTTTTTATTTCTTTCTTTCCTGAAATGTGGTCCATACTTTCAGTGAAAATAGGATGGAATTTCCTAGTGGAAGCACTGAATATGAATATTACTATCTGTTATGTATGGCCAACAGTGCAAATTTATTACAAATCATTAATATTATTATTACGTAACACCTCCAGGGAGTCCCAAGACTCATCGAGGGAGGACACCTACTCTACAACTCTCCCTGTCCACCAACTGCAACTACCTTCATCATCTACACCAACGGCATCTACTGCCGACCACCACCACTAGTATTTTCACAGACAATCACAAACATACATGCCCACAGCGGGATTCGAATTCGCAGCCTTTTGGCTGGAGAGCAGATACGCTAACCACTCGTCTAACCAAGCCGGCATCACGATGCCGGCTTGGTTGGACATTCATCTCTCACTGTAACATACTTAACATCAAGATTTCTTTAATTGCACTGAAGTAAACAAATATATGAACATTTTCTTTACTAATTAATTATATCCTACTTTCAGTGTTTTTTCGCTATATTTCTGAATAGAGTACTGTACTTGTAATTTTAAAAATTGACTGTAATCCAGTGGCACTGATACTATGCAATATAATATTGCTACAGTTCATTATTAACAAACGCTTCCACCATAAATTATTTTGAACCCTATTAGTTTGTTGTAGTAAGAGTTGACTATATATATAATTTCAGGTTGGTAATACAAGTACAAAGTCCAAAATTAATTGGTTGAAATGCCACAGTTTGTATAAAACACATTCTTAGGTAGTTATTCAGAGGCAGCAATAACACGAACAATTTTGTTCAAGTTTCTGAAAAAATAACATTTCATTTTTAATCAAACTGCTGTTCTCATATTATCCTGAGTATAGTTGGGTAAAAATCCTTTGTTTTAAGAATTTTCTGCTATTTTTGGCAATTTGAAAGCCAGGAACTATGTTCTGAGTAATGGATATATACAACAACTTGTTAGCTATCATTATGTATCCCCTCCTCAACCAAGTACAGTCAGTCCTCAGTTTATAACATATGCAACTTTTGGCCATCCCATTATGAAAGAATACAATGAATCATCTATTGTACTTTGTGTGGCTTGCTGCTATGTAGCATGTCTGTAGGAGTTGAGTGCTTGCGATAGTGCAGTATAAAGTTCATTTTGGAGGTGGCAGATGATCACCACACAGGTCAATTTCATTCCAGTATGCTAAACTACCAATTAGTATATATTATATATATATACACACATACAGACGGACTGTTTATTATTGGTTAGTTTAAATATACCACCAAATATAGAATTTCCCTTAATGATTGGTTTCTAACATCTTCAAACAGCCTCCCCAAAATAGTTTTGGTCTTGATGAAGGCACATGCCATGATTTATAGTGTCACCCCCAACATGTCAGATACAGTACAAGACTATTTCTTTTCCTCTGCTCATAGCAAATGGGTTAATCTTATATTATTTTTGACTTCACATGCTTCATGAAGTCTAATGACGGCCACTAACATTTTTTTTTATTCAGTTATTTCTTTTTTGAAGGCCATCAAACAAAAAAAAAGTGATATTCTAAGTGATATGGGAGTTAAAAAGACCATTGAATTAGGAATGGAAATTTCAATGAGTTGACTGTATTTATACTGTCGGTATGTTTTGTATAAGGATTTATCCTAAATTTGTATTTTATAGAATAAGAAAATTAAACTTATTCTTGGAGATCCTCTGTAGTTCAGTTGATAATGAACTTTAATTCATTAGTTTTGCAACTGAAGTGAATTTAAATGAAATGAAAAATTTACTAACCATCTTAACTACTTATTAACCTTAATGTGCTGAAATTGATAGGAAAATTCCTTCGTAAAATGAAAATAATTTAAATAAAATATAGAATCTTGTGAGAATTACTTTTGTACTGCATACAGGGAGAGTGTGTGTTGTTTATAGAATGACTGCCAGGTGTAAACAGCTTTTCCACATCTGACATAAATGCATGCAGTGTTATCATCAAAAATAGTTCAGATGTTACTTACCGTGGCTAGTACATGCTATAATTTTTAGTCTATTAAATTGCTGGATCACTTAAAATTGGTGTATTTCTTTGTTTAAAAGTGTAGGAATTCTCTAATTCTTTAATAATTTTCTGACTGTCTGTATGAACTACTGATTTGTGGTGCTAATTATAGAAAATTTCAAACTTTTCTGATAATTGTTCTCTTACTAGATTTGATTAGGTCACTGCTCATAATTTATTCTATTTATACTCTTCATATTTTATTTTAATGTCATATTTTGAATATATTTAAGGAAATATATTTAAGGATATATTTATTTTCCTATGCCAATTATTTCACACCCCCTTCCTCCCACTACTTGCTAGCCAAATGGATAGCGTTTCTTCTCTCCAACACATCATAGGTTTGAATTCCACTACAAACATGGATGTTTTTAATGTACATAGATGCATTTCATCCTGTTTATTGGAGTATGAATGAGGCTAAAAAATGTTTCATGTTTGTTTTCTAGAGTAGGATTTCTAAATTAACTAATCCTTATTCGTTACAGTGCATCACAGTATAAAAATACCACAAGGAAATAATTTATTTAACTCCTAATATTTAGCTGGATTTCTAACTGGCATCTTCAGAGCCCAAATTACAACTATGTTAAAGCACACCCACACACTGCTCAAATTTGTGGAAACAGTTCATATTGTAAGTGAAAAGGATCTAATTTTACTCTTGAGAGACACGTGACATTATGATTAGGAATTATAGATATGTTAACACAAGAATATTTTAATATTTGCCAAATATTAAAATATTTGAAATTAACAGACTATCTTCAGTGGCTACATAGGAACAGTTTTTAACAAGGTGGAATACCAACAATAGATCATGCGGCTCGTTCTACTTTTGAATGATCAATTGTTGGTATTCCACCTTGTTAAAAACTGTTCCTATGTAGCCACTGAAGATAGTCTGTTAGTTTCAGACTAAAATATTTGGCAAATATTAAAATATTCTTGTGTTAATGTCTATAATTCCTGAAAAGGATCTAATGTCCTATCAAAGTGCTTTCTTTGGCAAAAAAAAAGAGAAAGTTAATTCATAGAAGTCAGTCTAAATATGATCTTAGAAAGTCGTCCATATCTTTGGTAAGTTAGATGGCATATCAGCCCATGTGCAAGAGAATTAGTACCTCCTCTAACCAGGCTGTTTAATTTAAGCCTCAGTTCTGGTCAAGTTCCAATAGAGTGCAAAGAGGAGGAAATAATTCTACTGCATATGGGAAGCTCCAAGACAGGTTGCAAATTATAGACCGATCAGTATATCTGGAGTGGTGGGTAAGGTTTTGGAGAAATTGGTAAAAATTAGAATTCAGGACTGGGTTTCATGATACTTTATAAAGGGCAACATGGTTTGTTTTTGTGAAGGGTAGTTCTTGCCTCAGTAACTTGCTTACTTTCTATAATAAATTAACAGTGGAGTTGAATAAAGGAAATCCTTATTCAGTGATTCTGCTGGACTTTGCAAAGGCATTTGACAGGATTCCACACAACTCTGTTGCATAAATTAGAGCAAATGGGTATGGATCCAAAGCTGGTTATTTGGATTAGAGGGGGGATTTCTCCCCATGGGGAATCCCTTTCTAGTCTTCAAAATTCGAGTCATCGGAATTCAAGGAGAACCGGCCTACCAGTCAGGAACTGGAGAGGGGCCCTTTTGAAGACTTGATACTCAGCGGCTACCCTGAGTCTTCAGAATTCAAGGAGAACCTGCCTACCAGTCCGGAACTCGGGGGGGGGGGGAGGAGGAACCCTCCTTTTAAAGACGACACTCAGGGGCTACCCCAAGTGTTATCAGAATTGAAGGACAGGCCTACCAGTCCGCAACACGGGGGCATAGCCCCCCCCCCCCCAGTACATACAGGGCCGTCGCCAGATTAGATCGCCGCCCTGAGGCAGAACAATTAAATATCGCCCCTGATGAATTATAAGACAAAAATATAAGAATCTCCAATTGCCATTTTGTTTTTATTACAGGAGAAACATTAATGCAAAGTGATTACATAAAATATTAATTAAATGTTTGCTCTACAGGGATATCACACAAAACTGTTTATAAGCTCTTCTAAATTTAAATTATAAGCTATGTCCGATAAGTTGCTAAACCGACCAATCTTTCTTTTCATTGCTGTTCGCAAATAATTTTTAATTGGTTTATACTTGGAAAAACTTCTTTCTGAATGAGCTCCCTTATTAAGCCACACCGTGAGGCAGGATGCCTCTATGCTACACCCTATATAGTGAATGTTGATATAGCAGTTTCACATATGGAATTCAGTTGAAGAGAGTTAGCATTTCAACTCAATTGTCGGCTATGCTTTTATCTTTCGGTCCCGCGATCTTTTGTTAATGCCACACAGTCATATGCATGTCTTACCTGCCATTGCTGTCTGTTTCGCGTTAGGCTTAATTACCATAAAGGGAGAATAAACAAAAAAATGTTCCGGAGCCGAGCCCCGGCTGAATTTAACCACTGCTGTTGAGATAGGTAATGGTATGATTATTTAGATTTATGTATCCAGAAAACCCACACATACCGGAAGGTATATGTAGGTTTTCTATAAACAATTGGATAATGAATCATTTTAGTAGTCAACTAGTATGTCTAGGAAGGAGAGTGGGGATGGGGGGGGGGAAAAGAGTTGCTAGTTCATTTTTTTTTTGTAGTGAAATGTATTTTGGATATTGGCTGTTTAAATTTAATAAAAATGTATATAAGCGATTTGCGCAAGTATTGGAAGTACTGTGGATGTGTAATAAGGTTTATAAATGTTTATGCTCCATCCAATGGAATAGTGAGATGAAAATTCTTCCAGGAATTGGGGCCATATTTATATGGTGCCCACTACATCATTGCAGCTGGAGACTGGAATTATATTCAAAAGCCCACATTAGACAAAAGAGGAGGATGTATTCCACTGTGCATATTCCAAAAGTGGAATATGCACAGTTAAAAACATGTCTCCACAATGCTCAACTAGTAGACGTATGGAGGATTCGTAATCATAATCTCCAGGCTTACATATTTATGTGAGCCTAGAGATTACATACAAGAATCAAGGTATTGGTACCCATCTTGATCGAATTTATATCTCTTCTTCCCTTATAAGTAAATAGGTTAATTTAGATAAAACATCTTGACATCAACATATCAGATCGTAATCCAGTTCTACTTTAGATCCACTGCGTGGAACAAGTAGAAATCAGTTCTAGACCATGGAACTTCACCAAATTTTCCGTTGATCTTTTCAACCAAATTCCAGACCCTCTATTCAACTTGGAATAATGTTGCCTGGAATTGGAATATGTGGTTAAAATTCAAAGAAACAGTAAAATAGAATATGATGGAATGGGGAAACGAACAAGCTTTCCTCAAAAGAAGTTGAAAGACGTATAAAGAGAAGCTGGTTTGTAACAAACCAATGCAATTGTATAGAATGTAGCAACATCATTAGAAATATTAACATAGTGATAGAACTGGAAAGACAAACAGGTAGAAGAAAAATTTTTAAATAAAAATACAGCAACGCTTAGGAGATAACCCTTCAGCCGCATTCTTTAACAGACAACTATTTTTCTCAAAGAAAGGACCATCACGCAAATCTGCATTGATGGTGAAGACATGTCCACTACTCAAGACATCTTTGACTCCTTTCAAAAACACTACAAAAATCTCTTTGAAGATAATAGTAGTAATGTGGAAATTATAACTCTTGGAACATTAATGGCTTTCCTATTCATATCCAAGATGGTCTTGACAGACTCATTACATTATCTGAAGTTTTTACAGCCTATAAAGAAAGCCAGACAGGAAAATCCCCAGGACCTGATCTAGAATTTTACCACAAGGCCTGGGATTTTATTCTTCCCTTTCTAGTTATACTGTTAATTCCTTTCTCTTGTCAGGACACACCATCTTTGGATGTGCCATTACATTTTAATGATAATCCCATACAGGAAAGATTGTTCAATTTTTATTAGTACTGTGAATTAGGAAGAAGTTAACATTGGATGTGAGGATTTGCATATTATACTCTTTAGAAATATAAGAAGGAAGACTGTGCCAAGATACAGCATTGAATGAATAATAAAAAAAAAAATTGAGTTGAAAACTGTGAAGGCATGTTGAATAGTTGCTACACATGTAAACAGCAGCAATTAACATCTGAAACAGTGAATTCAGGAGAATGTACCATTAATCAACCTAATTGAATTTTTCCCCTTTCTTTTCTATACTGAATTATGGGACTGTAAGGGGTAGGACTCCAAATTGTAAAAACAGTATTCAGTTGTTAGTTGTATTGAGATAAAGTAATGCTTCGAGAGAGAGAACCTAATTTCTTGGATACTAAGGTTGCAATATATTTGTGATATGTTTATGCTAAGAAAAATGAAATTTAGTTATTCCAAGAATACATATGTTTTCTTTTCCAGAGGCTGGCAAGAGTAGAGAATGATTTTGCAAGAAATGAAGCAGGATTAAATTTTGCATTGAAATTAATGCTAAAAATTGAAATCTCTAATAGGATTCCGAATGAACAAAACCCCATTAAAGTGATATTATGTTTTGTTGCTTTGTGTTATGCAAAGTTTGTCAAATGAGAATGTCTATTGCATTGTACTGTCATCAGGAGATTCATGAATTGTATTTGCAGTCATTGATATATATATATACCAGGGAGATGAAAGTGAAAGAACAAAACCTTGTGGAATCCCCAACATTAGTTGCAAAATAGAATAAATATGCATCTAAAATCACCCATAACATGCTGCCAGAAAGAAACCCAATTGCAGAAGACAGACCACGTTCGTCGTCTTCATTGGATTGCCTGGTTTCTGTATTCTGATAGGGAAGCTGCCTGAGATAGTAGCTTCCTTATTAGATTTTGCACCAAACATGATAAAATGCTTGCCAATAACCCTTGAAATTCCTAAAACTTTTTCATGAAATTTATCTAAAGATAAGATTTTCTGCAAGTTGATAATGACAGAACCCAGATAATATAGAAATTAAGTATTAATGGGTTTTTTCTCCGTTACTTTAGAAAACGAAGTGAAGAAGGTGTAAAGCAGTTTGATGGTATAGATTTGTCACCATTAAGAACAGGTTTGGACTTCTTTCCATTTTGCAGGATAAAAAAAATACATAATGGAATAGGAAAGAATGAAAATGCAACTAAAAACGGAAATGCCATGAGAACTAAACATTTTTGATATTCAGTTTAGACAACATTTCTGATCATTTGATCATTTTCTTGTTAAAAATTGAAGGCGACATTGAAAGTTCCATGTTTGGAAGAATTCAGTCTACTTGGAATTCTTATAATGACATGAAAACACATGGATTGGAAGTATCTTCATGACTGGGCTACTTGTAGTGAAGCATTAGCCTCTAATATATATAGAAGCAACCCAGTCATGAAGATACTTCATGCACAAACTTTGTTTGCTTGCATGACGGATTAAACCAAGAATATAATTTTTTTCATCTTTTTTTACCTTGCAGAGTCGAGGATTTATTAATCATCAGACCTCAAACCGTTCACAGGATAAGATGGTCAGCCGTATGCCCCAGTGTATCCTATGTCTGTAGTGTTGAGTTCTCAAGGCCAGTTTGCCTGTTTTGCAGGATGAAAAACCCCAGGATAAAGTGGGGAAAAAAACCCTACTGTCCACACCCAAGACCGGTTAACTTAGCTATGGCTAAGGAAGATCCTTCAGCTTCTTACGACACTGACGGGAATTGAACCTAGGACACTCCTTCCCCCAGGCATATGGTTGCAAAGCGCATAGTTACTAGGCTAACTATACGGACACGAATATAATTTTTGGCATCTTCAATTTATAATATAACCAAGTAAAAAAAAAAAACTTTCAACATTATCTCTGATCCAGAGTATTTTAATAATAAGGTGAAACACTTTCACTACTTATATATGGGGAAATATGACTTCTTGCATTACTTCAACCTTGGTATCTCTTCTGGGTTTGGCTCCAGCTCCTATTGATGATATTTAATGTTTGTCTTTAGGTTTGCTTGCTTCCTGGAAAGCAAACTGTCATCTGCTTGGTATCAGGTTTTGTCTGTCACTGAGTGGTGCCACTGCTGTTTCCTGTCTTGGTGCGATTCAGGCCATGAGTGATAAGTGTATTAGTAATCTTTTAGGGTCACTGAGTGACCCTAAAGGAAAGGATCACTACTACACTTAGGGTCACTCAGTGAGATTTAGAGTGATCGTGTAGGTCGTTCGAGTTTTTGGAGAGGTGTCCCTGCATTCACATACCTCAATAAAGGGCTGGATAGTGGCCCTTCCCATAATGCTTAGCACTATATGCAGACCAAAAAGAATGTGTAATTTACTACCCAAATACTTCTAACCATTGTGGATAAGTGCATGCTATTCTACAGTTTATAGCCATTGTCTGTTTAGCAATTAATTTTACAGGATTATTATTATCCAAGACCGAATGGAGTTAAAGATTCATTATAAATGAGTCTTTAACTTAGCTTAGTTGTGAAAGTACTTCACATGCAAACTTTGTTTGCTTATATTTGGATAAAAGATTATCCAAAAATAGAATTTTTTGGCATCTTTAATTTATAAAATAAATATAAATATACTATTTTTGGAGCCTAAGTTGCTTTGGCTCTAATTCCAACCATTATGTTCCAATTTGCATGGCTTCTAATTACCTATATTGCATTTTATAGTGCTTTGGATGTTATACCTGGTTGGATATTAGATTTCATCCAACCACTAGAGAGTGGTTGGATGAAATCTAAGTAGATCTAAGTAGATATGTCCATTAATGGAATGCACAGCAGAAATTTAAGGACTGCCTGTTGGGTGAAAAGCCCTAGTTATTTTTCCACATTCCTTTTAGGATATTTAAACTTATTCTTTTGAATCATAAGTGAGATTAGTTATTATAGTAACTCCTTGAAATAATTTCGGAATTAACATGTTAATTCTTCCTTCACAAAATTATAAGTTTTTTGTATATGTATATTGTTGTAAAAACAAATTGTGAACTTATATCAGTTGACTCTAACTAGAGGAAACCTGTATACAACGATGTGCTCGAGCTGGCTCATGCAAGCCAGTTGTTAAACTGAATGTTTATAAACCGCACAATAACATGCACTTCAATCCACAATGACTAGAAGCATTTAGCTAAGCTTGTGTGTATATCAGTGGTGTATATATTATATTAATCAAATTTTTTCGGTTTAAAAGAAAAAAACATGAAACTAACAAGTAAAATAATATTAAATTACACTTACCTTTTAAAAATGTATTTTTCTGTTTAAATTTGTTTCGCTATAAATTTACAATTCACACTTCACTCAGTGATTCACTAGACAGAGAGCAGAAAAACAAACAGAGCTAGGGCAAACGAACACCGATCGCTGTTCACAACAGTTCATTTTTTTCACAAATAAAAAAGATGAACCAAAAACAGGAATATGTGCTTTATTGCTGCAATAAAACACGTGTTCTATGGCTACCTGGCCGTGGGCCAAAACAGGCCGACCCATGATTTTCACAAATAAAAAAAGATGAACCAAAAACAGGAACATGTGCTTTATTGCTGCAATAAAACACGTGTTCTATGGCTACCTGGCCGTGGGCCAAAACAGGCCGACCCATGATAAAATTTTAAGACAGAAAAAGCGCCCCATGGTCGAGGGCGTAAGGTTACATATTTCACTTTTACGATTATAATTTGTGGAATTTTTTACTCGATCACAGGGGGGTAGATCCCCGTAGTCCCCCCCTCTGTGGACGCACATGACCGTATGATTGCATTTTTATCGATGTATGAAAATTTTGAGAGTATAGTGCATCAGCGATCATCTTAATTAGTCAAATGCAATTAATTGCAGGATAACTTTGAATACTTCTGCAGTGGGGGAACAATCGGTTTATTTCAGGTTTTATTAAAAAAACAACAATGAAGGAGAATGCTATATTTGGTTGGTACTCAAAGATGAAAATATGTGAACCATCATAAGCCATTTGAGAATAGGAAATGAAAGGAAAGAATAAGTGTGAGTAGAAATACTTTGATTAATGCTAAACGAATTATTAATAATTAACATTTGTGATGTGTGCGTCCTATAAGTTGCTGGGTAAAGCAAATAGCATGAGCCTATAAAGTCTAGACATGAATAAGTGAATTTATGATGGCATAATTAACCACACTACCTGCCAAGACGTCTATAGACGTGAAGGTTATCATGGATGCGAAGTGCATATTAAAATTGTAATACCATTGATATTACATTGAAATATATGATAGATACGAAGCGTGTGAGAATGCGTATTTGATCCATAATGGCCGGTAAGGTGGTTAAAAAAAATTACGAAGAGACAGAGTATGGCAGGAATAAATATGGTTTGATGGGGCAGCCAATCATTTCGTAAAATTTGTTGCCCATTTCTCTGGTTTGTGTGTATTTCGCTCCATTTTCCAAGAATGTTCTTTTGTTTGCTGAGATTTATTAGTTTTTTTTTTTTTTTTTTTTTAAGTATCAGCGGTTCGTCTGTCTTACCAAGCTCACATCTGCTGGTATTTTTTTTTTTGTAGATCAACAACGTCTTATAATACGCAGAATATTCATGTTTATTCAGGAAGAGATATTTTTTACTGTCTGTTGTTTCCGAAGACTAGAATAAAAATGCCTGTATATACCGTTAAAAAAAACTTTGCAACCTCAACAGAAGCTATATTGCATGGCAAGAGAAACATTTAGGTTTTTTCCTCCTAACATCCACTTTCAAATTTTCATTCCAGAAAACGTGTAACAGCTGTTTGTAATTCAGCGATCATACAAAACGTTCAACTCATGACAAGTGACAACGTTCAATTGGATTGGTTGACACAATAACCAATCGCAGCGTCTAGGTGCTGGGTGAACTCTCAATGTGTGCTCACCTAGCCTCGCCTTCTGAGCGTTAACCACCTCACCGGCCATTATGGATCAAATACGCATACCTTCGTATCCATCATATATTTCAATGTAATATCAATAGTATTACAATTTTAATATGCACTTCGCACCCATGATAACTTTGACGTCTATAGACGTCTTGGCCGGTAGCGTGATTAAAAATATTACAACGCTAAGAATTTAACGCGTTGCGGCCTCTTTACATATTTTCGAAGGGCGCAAAGGTGTATGCATTTTGAAAACACACTTGAGCCATTAACGCGAATGTGACGCAATGTTTACGCGTCGAAAGTGCCCTCTTCATGAAGCACTAATGCTTCATTACTTACCCTCGTGAAGAGGGCAATGAAGCATTAGAGGCCTAATGCGTTCTTTAAAACAGGCGCATTAATCGAAAACTAATCGAATATAATAACTTATGGGAAAAAGTATTCGTTCCTCAAATTTCTTTTTTGAACCTTAATTTTTTATAAAAGAATTAAGGTATGTCTCAGGGCCTAGTTAAAGGAAAACCATGAAGCTGAAAGACAAAACATATTCAGAATATAAATTTTATTATTCTACTTCTCAACAAAGACTTGAGCTAACATAGTTTGGCGGGCATTCTGTTTCTTTTTTTCATACAACTGACAGTATGGCCCTATTGCCTCTTCTGCAAATTTTACTGCTTCTCTCTTCATCAGGGTCAGCCTCAAAGCATTGCTGCTTAAAAAATTCGATTGTACGAAAAATATTTTCAAATTGTTTCTGTGAAATCTCTTTTGGCTGACTATCAGTGGTTAAATTTTCTTCATATTCTTCGGGATCTTCCTGCTGCGCATCTAAATTTAGCAGGTCGGAATCAGAATGAGATTTAATTATCTTTTCTCCGTTGTCATTGTCAATCTCATCAAAACCCAGTTCACGCCCGATGTTGGCAATTTCCTCAACAACAACATCCATTTCATTTGAAAAGCTTCCAAAATCTTTTGCACAATGTGGAAGAATGTGCTTCCAAACGACTCGCATATTGCTAGCAGTAATTTCATTCCAAGATTGATGAATATTTTCAATAGCAGATTTAATATTAAATTGCTTCCAGAATTCTATTAATGTGATAGAATTCTCACCATATGTTGCTTATATTGCCTGTTTAAATGTTCTTCTCAGGTAGTATGCCTTAAAGGTTGCGAAATTCCCATGGTCCATAGGTTGTATGAGAGAAGTTGTATCTGGCGGTAAAAATTTCGAACATAGTGTACATGGAAGTAATGTAGTATGCCATTAAAAATAACTTTGTAAAATGTTTTAATTCGGTAACTAAATTATTTCATTCTGTTGAGTTATTTTTTAAAATAGTTAACCATAAAAATGTATACATAGAAAATTTTTAAAATCTGTAACATTTATTTTTAAGATGTATATAGGCGCACTAATCGAAAACGCCCTAATCGGGGGCGCATTAATCGAGGGATTACTGTATATATATATATATATATATATATATATATATATATATATATATATATATATATATATATATATATGGTGACATGGAAAATCCAGCTAAGACACTTCTTTCAGCACCCTTTATGCTTCCTGTCCACTGCCTCCTCTATGGGACAGCCTGTGTAGGGTTTATCTCCACTAGCAATTTTACAGGATTATTATTTTTCAACAAATATCTACTCTTAAAATTTTGCCTAGGTTGTTTCTTCTTGAGGTAAATGACATTCCCATGCTGAATTAGCAAATTCTCTGAAATCAGGTAAAGCAATATCATTTTAGGATAATTACAAAGACTTTCATAACACTGCTTCACACACCATTTATACTGTATATTTTTTACATAAATTCCAGCCACAAAACTGCTTAAGATAAATAAAATCTGGAAACTGCATTAGAGAGTAAGCATGTCTATTCAAGCCTCAGGTTTCACAGTTATTAGAATCACTAAATGCATTAATTATAAAAATTGTTTATTACTAACTAATTACTAATTAACGTAACCACTTCATTAGTTTTAATATAAAAATTTACAAAAGATCATAGTACAAAGAAGTCTTCAAATGTTTCAAGAATTCAGAATCAGTCTGATGATTAATACATTGTAATAACACAGGAGTTTTTATGCTATTTCAAAATGTTAACTTTTGGCATATAACATCAGCATATAAATGACTTGCATTGTATATTTGGGAAGGCCTCGATTTTCCTCTTATAAAAGTAATGCGAAGCTGTCATGTAAGTATTGGCACAAACACTTAATTTATATATATATATATGTTATGTTATATTTATACTTTATATATATATATATATATATATATATATTTATGAAGAATTAGATGACTAGAACTGAGATTGAAGTAAAAAGGTTTTAATATAAACACACTACTAGTTTCGGCCTGTAACAGCCTTCTTCAGGTGACATTATAAAAGAAAAAATACTAAACATTGAGGGTTAAAAGACTATGAACAACACAGACAGTCTTTGTACATAATTAGCATGAAAATGTTGTAGTTGTATTTGAGGCTGTTCTTTCGTTTGTTGCATTGTTGGGAGAGTGCGTGTTTGCTGCATCACGTGAACGCTAGTACATGATTACAGCTGAATGACTATCTGGGAGGTTGTAGCTTAAGTTGTTATTTAGATGAACAGGATTGAAGATGATTTCTCTAGATTCCACAATTTTTCTCTCTATTTCGTCACTGCAACGGAAGATGTTAGTAGATTTTTCCCAGAAGACTTTGTGACTTTGGTTATCATCATTAGGATTAGCCGAGAAAAGGATATGACTTGGTAATGCACTCGCTCGATGTCTCTTGTAAGTAATGTCTCATGTGTTCTTCCATACGCATTTCGACAGATTTGTCTGTCTGCCCGAAATAAGGAATATCGCAGTCCCATAATATTTTATATACACCAGGGTATTTTAGTTGATGATGAAAAGGTTTTGGGTGGCTAATTAGGGAACGGATCTTTGGAAGTGGAGTGAACAAGGTTCTGATATTGTATTTTCTTAGAACTTTTGCTAATTTGTGTGAAACAGTACTTATGTAAGGAATAGATATATTGCCTTTGAATCTATTTGTTTCTTCTGAGTGATGTTTAGGAGGATTAAGAAGGAATTTTTCAATGATTTTCTTGGATATTCCAAGAAAATGGAATATCTTAGCAAAAGTTCTAAGAAAATACAATATCAGAACCTTGTTCACTCCACTTCCAAAGATCCGTTCCCTAATTAGCCACCCAAAACCTTTTCATCATCAACTAAAATACCCTGGTGTATATAAAATATTATGGGACTGCGATATTCCTTATTTCGGGCAGACAGACAAATCTGTCGAAATGCGTATGGAAGAACACATGAGAGACATTACTTACAGGAGACATCGAGCGAGTGCATTACCAAGTCATATCCTTTTCTCGGCTAATCCTAATGATGATAACCAAAGTCACAAAGTCTTCTGGGAAAAATCTACTAACATCTTCCGTTGCAGTGACGAAATAGAGAGAAAAATTGTGGAATCTAGAGAAATCATCTTCAATCCTGTTCATCTAAATAACAACTTAAGCTTCAACCTTCTCGACAGTCATTCAGCTGTAATCATGTACTGGCGTTCACGTGATGCAGCAAACACGCACTCTCCCAACAGTGCAACAAACGAAAGAACAGCTTCAAATACAACTACAACGTTTTCATGCTAATTATGTATAAAGACTGTCTGTGTTGTTCATAGTCTTTTCACCCTCAATGTTTAGTATTTTTTCTTTTATAATGTCACCTGAAGAAGGCTGTTACAGGCCGAAACTAGTAGTGTGTTTATATTAAAACCTTTTTACTTAAATCTCGGTTCTAGTCATTTAATTCTTCATAAAACTATGTATGTTAACCGAGTCAATGATCATTCTGTCATATATATATATATATATATATATATACGTGGGCTGTTCAATAAGTAATAAGACTAAGTTTGCTGTGGCGAACCCACTCATCACAATATTAATTTCTGTGGAATAAAGAAATGTTGCTGTATGTATTAACAAAAGAGGTTGATAGATGGCGTATACGGGCTGATGTGCCAGAGTGTCACGTGACTAAACGCAAGTATCATCGGCGCGCCTACGAGATGCGACCAGTCTTCGAAATGGAAGCGTCCTTGGAACAGCGTTATGCGATTAAATTTTGTGTGGGTTTGCAAAAATCGGCATCGGACACTTTTAACATGATACGCGAAGCTTTCCACGATGAAGCAATGTCGAGGGAAAGTGTTTTTCGCTGGCATAAAACTTTTAATGGAATGAAAGAATAATAGAAGCTAGAATAAAAATAGAGGCTATTTAACAATAATTGGTTTATATGCCCCAGAAGAAGGAAGAGAACAGGATAATATTGATTTTTATAATCAGCTACAAAACATATACAGTATAATAAAATAAATAAAAATGATTACATAATTTTAGTAGGAGACTTAAATGCAAGAATTGGAAACACGAAAATTAATAATAATATAGGATTACATGGAGAACACACTCTAAACAGAAAAACCAAAAAATTCAATAAAAGAAAAAAACTGAAGATCTGGGATGATACAATCAAAGAAATAATCAAAAAGAAAAAAGAAGCCTATCACAAATGGTTAAGCAGTAAAAGATTAGAAGATGAAATAGAATATAAAAGAATAAGAGCCATAGCTAAAAGAGAAATCAGAAAAAGACATAGAGAATCATGGAATAAATTTGTTTCTAATTTAGAACATGATTTATATAAAATAAGACCCAATGTATATAAGATTTTGAAACACCTAAATGCAGATACCAAAGAAAACATAAAATTAAACACTGAATTGAAATTAGAAGAATTCCTAAATTACTACACAGAACTGTGGACAGACAAATATTTTAAAAAAGACAACTGGCAAACAATTAACGAAAATGAAAAGGAAATAACTGAAGAAGAATTAGAAATCAGCCTGAAAGAAACAAGAAACGGAAAATCACCTGGAGAAGATAAGCTAGGTTCAGAACTATATAAATACGCAGGAACAAGATTCAAAAGAAGACTCTTATTATTTTTAAATAAAATTTACTCAACTGGTATCCCCCCAATAGAATGGAAAAAAGCAATTGTGATTCCTATCTTTAAGAAAGGTAATAGAGATGACCATAAAAACTATAGAGGTATCAGTATACTAAATTCATGTTACAAAATATACAGCAGAATCTTAAATAACAAACTAATGAAATATTCCGAAAACTTTATTCTAGAGGTACAAAATGGATTTAGAAAAGGACGATCATGTATAGACCCAGCCTTCTGCCTAAAATTAATAATAGAGAAAAGAAGAGAATATAATTTAGAAACACATATTGCATTTATTGACTTTGAAAAAACATTTGACAAAGTTAAAAGAAATATATTATTTAACATATTAAAAGAAAGACAAATACCAAATAATATCCTAAAAGCTGTCACAAGTATATATGAAAATAATCAAATACAAATAAGATTAAATCATGAGCTATCATATACAAGAGAGATAAACCAAGGGGTCCGACAGGGATGTCCCCTCTCAGCAACTCTTTTTAATATCTACTTAAATGAAATAATAAAATGGAGTAAAAATTTCCATCAAGGAATTAAACTTTCACCTACAGTTAACTTAAACACTCTCCTCTTTGCAGACGACCAAATAATAATTACAAATTCTGAAGATAACCTATAGAAAGCTATTTTAAATCTAAATGAGATATCCAAAGATTATGGTATGATAATATCAACGGAAAAATCAAAAACTATGGCCTTTAAAGGACAAGATCCAGCAAGAATTAAAATAGTATTAGGTAACAAGATCTTAGAACAGGTGAATTCATTTAACTACCTAGGATGTATGATCACTTATGAAAATAAAAAAAGATATAAACATAAAAATTGCAAAATATTTAAAAATAACAGGAGTAATTAACTCTATATTTAAACCAAACCTAGTTCAAAAACAAACCAGGCTAAAAGTATACAATACATTAGCCCTACCGGTCTTAATGTATGGAAGCGAAATCTGGACAATAAAACAAAAAGACAAACAAAGATTAACAACAGCAGAAATGAAGTTTATGAGAAAAACTGCAAAGTATACCCTATTTGATCACAAAAGAAACGAAGATATTATGAAAGAATTAAACCAAGAACCAGTAATTGAAAAAATTAAAAAATATAAACATAGATGGATGGAACACGTTCAAAGAATGAAAACAGAAAGATTACCAAAACAAGCCTTAAAGTACAAGCCATTAGGAAAAAGAAAACCAGGACGTCCTCTTAAACGATTCAACGGTGACTTCTAAGGCCGGAACAGGCCATACTAGGCCTAAATCCTTGATATGTATGATGATGATGATGATAAAACTTTTAAGGAAGGAAGCCAAAATGTGGAAGATCTTGAACGTGAGGGAAGACCTTCAACGTCCATCACAGAGACAATGATCAACACAGCAGCGATTATCATCAAGCACGTCAAAAGGAAGCGTCCACTGCTGAAGAATGGCTTCTTATTTCACCACGATAATGCAAGGCCACACATTGCTGGTTGTGTAGTGGACGTTTTGCAGAAGAACAACACAGATATCCTACCACGCTCTTCATACAGTCCTGATCTCGCACCGTGCGATTTCTGGCTGTTTCCTCAGCTCAAGAAACCACTAAGAGGCCGCCATTTCGAAACCAACAAAGCATGTGTAAAAGCTGTGGAGGCGGATTTGAAAGAACTCTCAAAAAACGGACTCTCACATGTGTTTAAGAAGTGGACGCACCGTTGGGACAAATGCATCGCGTCTTACAGTAGTTACTTCGAAAAAGACCATGTGAATGATGACGATCGATTAAAGGTAATCTGTTTTCTGTATAAATATAGTCTTATTACTTATTGAACAGCCTACGTATATATATATATATATATCCCTATGGCATTTATGAAAACGGCTTAAACCATTGTAGTTGGTAGACTACGTTTTATTTCATTTATATCTGTGGTTTGGCATTAATGATATGGTTGAACCCTGATTTATTTTGAAAATAGGGGATCTAGTTCTTATATTTGCAGCTGAGTATCATCTTTACTGACCTTACACTCTAAAGTAATGCACATTTTCAATTACAAAACAAAGAATAGTAACTATATATTTGCCAGTCAGGTTTGTCAAGTGGTTGTACGTGATCTTCATTCAACAGGTGTGGTCCAAACCCTGCCATGGATGTTTTTCTTTAAATGGAAACCAGGTTTTTCAAGTGGTTCGTGTACCTGCTCTTCACTCAACAGGTGTGGTTCAGATCATACTTGTTTTTTCATTGTTTTTCTGTAGATGGGATACTACTGCTCTGCTTCCTGGAGCCATGAAATATCTTAAAAAGGTTTCAAATTTGGTCTTTGGAGTAGGGTTTCCAGATTATGTAAAATTTTAAAGAATAATAAAAACCTGACTTACACACACTACTAATGTACTATATGTTTACAACCTTTCTTTGGTGAGAGAGTCATGTATTTGTGGAATTGAGTTGGCCAAGTAGTTAATGTATCTGCTCTAACAAGCCATGGGCTTAAATTTCCCATCATAACATAAATGTTTGTAGCTGTCCTTAGGTGTGAGATGAATTTTGTTGCTCAGTGTAAGACCACTGTCAGTCTTATTGGTGGCTTGAAAATTTAGATCATTCTGAAGAGCTCTATAGCATTTATGAAAAGGCTTAAACCATTGTAGTTGATAGACTAAGTTTTATTTCTGTAGTTTGGCATTAATGATATGGTTGAACCCTGATTTATTTTGAAAATAGCGGATCTAGTTCTTATATTTGCAGCTGAATATCATCTTTACTGACCTTACACTCTAAAGCAGTGGTTCTTAACCGGTGTTCCGCGGAAGGTGAATAGGTGTTCCGCGAGAAGTTCTGGAATTTGTAATTTTCAAATTAATTTTTCAGCGCAAATTAATTTAATGATAGTTCAATTGATGTTTAATTAATTACTAATAAATAATTAATTATCAATTATTGATAAATAATAAACAAATTAGCTAAATTACCAATTAATTATTAACTTATACATTACAAAATAACCAAGGCGTTCCGTAAAAATTTTAGGATTTGTGAAGTGTTCCATAGTCGAAAAAAGTTTGAGAAACACTTCTCTAAAGTAATGCACATTTTTAATTACATGTTTGTTCTCTTGAGCAGGTTTCTGGATTACAAAAAAAATATATATATATAATTGAGAAAATCCTTATTCCACCCACAGTGCTGATGTCCTATAGCTTTACATCCTTGAGTGGGAGGCATTTAAAACAATATAATATAATAATATAAATAAACCTAGAATTACTACTCAACACACTCATTAAATGCCATTTCTCAGTTATCAATCATGAATTCTAATATTTATTTGTTACAGATGGGAATGATCTTGTTTTCTCCTTGACATAGGTTCAATGGTCCATGATTGCTAGGTTTTATGGAAACTTAATCAGTGCTACAATAGGGTACAAAAGAATTTGTTAGCAGAGCTAATCTCAGGGTGATATGGTCACAACAGAATGGGAAAGATTAGCAATTCAAGTTTTGTTTGTTTTCCATAATGGCAAGAAATATCCAAATAAGACAAAGGTCTAGGTGAATTTATACAGTGAGATTTGCCTTAGAAGACAGAAATATAAGAACTCATAATGAACAGAATAATTTGTAGGAAAATTGTTGATAGGAAGCCTGAATGGTCTAACTTTTTCATGTATTATCCTGTACATAGGAATTTGATGATGGTGATTTGATGAAAATTATGTGTATTTTCTGAGCCAATTTGTCTTGACGTAGGAAACCTCTCACCTCTATATGAGTCCAGCAAACGTATCTTTAGTTAAAATCAAAAAAATCAAATCAGTTAACGCCTTTTTATTCCTGTATACGGGGAGTAGGCGAGGCCATTTAGCCCTATCTAACTTTTGGAGACTGAGTGGGCAGTTCAATCTCCACTGGTACCAATGAGAGATAGATGGCCCAAGGCTATCACTAATTAAGCGGTACTCAGTGAAGAGAGACGGCTCACATGTGCCGCCATCTCGTGGTCCCTAACACAACATATTTAATGTCTGAAATAATGTGGGTTCTACGGTCGATTTTCTTGAGTTTACAGGACGAAAAACCCGAGTTTACAGGAGGAAAAACCTGCTTGCCCGTGCCAGAGATGGACTAACTCGGGAACCGGTCGAAAAAAGGCTTAGAAAAATTTCCTCTAGTCGCCGACCATACTCGAAACCAAGTCTTCCTTCGTGCGGCCAAGCGCCGTGGTTGGCAAACGCCACATCCACTGAGCTACACAGGCTCACAGTTGTTTTATCTATAATTCAAAATAATAAACACTTGGAATCCAACTACTGTTTTATTTTTATAATTGTTGACTATTATATATATAAATATAAATATAATATATATATATATATATATATATATATATATATATATATATATATATATATATATATATATATATATATATATATATATATATATATATATATATATTTCTTTTTTTTTATTTAATTTATCATTTCGAGGAACAAATGAGACATTGTTTTCGCATGGAAACGGAAATTTTTTGAAATTTGTCGAATTTCTAGCCAAGTTTGATCCAATAATGAATGAACATCTTCGAAGAATAAAAGATAAAGATACATATGTGCATTATCTTGGAAAAGATATTCAAAATGAAATAATAAACATCTTCGCCAATGCGATAAAAAATAAAATTTTAGAATCTGTTGTTGCCGCAAAATATTTTTCCATAATTATTGACTGTACGTCCGACATTGGTCACACGGAACAAATGAGCATAGTACTTCGGTTCGTAGACACTAGTAATAGTACGGTTTCTATAAAAGAACACTTTTTGGGATTTATAGAAATAAAAAATACCACTGGAGAATTTTTATCAAATGAAATACTAGGAACTCTAGACAAATTTTCGTTACCAATACAAGATTTGCGAGGTCAAGGATACGATAACGCCAGTAATATGAAAGGTGATGTAAAAGGTGTTCAGCGACGAATTTCAAATAATAACCCGAGAGCAATGTATGTACCCTGTAGTTCACATTCATTAAATTTAGTAGTGAATTACACTGCTAATACTTTAGATGCCACAGCATTTTTTGACGCGGTACATCGTCTATATGTATTTTTTTTCCGGTTCGACTCGTCGATGGGAATATCTCAAAAGCCATAAGTAATTTTCAAACCAGTCTGCGATACACGATTGGAGAGTCGAATTGACTCATTAAAGCCCCTAAGATATAATTTGTTCGATGTTTGCGAAGCACTGCAAACAAATATCTCAAGATAACAGTTTATGTGGATTACGTGGAAATACCATGAAATTAGACGCAAGTAGTCTTCTTAAAACTTTAAGGAAGTTCAAATTTATCGCATCTTTAGTAATATGATATAATATACCTTTTGAAATAAACTTTACAAGTAAACAACTTCAGAATACAAGCCTTGATATAAATGGTGCCATAAATTGTATTAATGATACAAAGAATTTCTTAATGAAAATCCGAAATGAGGATGAATTTGAAAAGATGTTAACAGATACGGAAAAAATCGCTGAGGTCTTAGGTGCAACGCTTAATTTTGAACAAGAAACAGTTAGACTTAGGAAAAAAAGAAACAATTTGTGTATGAAGCAGAGGATGAATTCATAACAGATTTTAAACAAAAATTTAAGGTAGATTTTTATTTTTCAATTATCGATACCGCAATTGCATCTGTTGATGAAAAATTCAAGCATATGTCTACAATTAACGAAAAGTTTGGTTTTCTTTTAAATATATACGAATTTCAAAAAATTACTTCAGCAGAACTGCTTAAATTTGATATTGGAAAATTATTTAACGCATCATAATTCTAGAGGTATCGACGGAACAGATTTATGTGGTGAATTACAAATAATAGCAAGGCGAATTCCAGAAAATACTTCCTCATTAGATGCCCTGTCATACACATGCAAAAATAATTTAGAAATTAGTGTTCCAAATGTGTTTATTGCTCTCAGAATTTTTTCGACATTGCCAGTATCGGTAGCAAGTTCAGAAAGGAGTTTCTCGAAATTAAAACTTACAAAAACTTACACTCGCTCTACGATGGCTCAGGAATGACTCACTGGTCTAGCAATAATATCTATAGAGCATGAAATTGCGTCTACAATCAATATAGATGAATTAATTCAAAACTTTGCCAAAGCAAAAGCCCGAAAGATTAATTTTTCATAATTTGTGTATTTAAGATGTAATAATTTTCTGGTTTTGATTAATAAATTTTATATATAAATGTTCATAATGATATTATTTTTTATAAATATCCACATGTGTAGGAGTACGTGTGCTTGTGTGACAAAATATAGCAATCCCTCGCTTAGTGCGCCTAATGCGTTCTTTGAAACAGGCGCATTAATCGAAAACACACTAATCGAATATAATAACCTATGGGAAAAAGTATAATTCGTTCCTCAAATTTTTTTTTTGAACCTTAATTTTTTTTATAAAAGAATTAAGGTATGTCTCAGGGCCTAGTTAAAGTAAAATCATGAAGCTGAATGACTATAAAACATATTCAGAATATAAATTTTATTATTCTACTTAACAAAGAATAGCTAACGTAGTTTGGCGGGCATTTTGTTTCTTTATTTCATACAACCGACGGTATGGCCCTATTGCCTCTTCTAATCTTCTGCAAATTTTACTGCTTCTCTGTTCATCAGGGTCAGCCTCTGCATTGCTGTTTAAAAACTTCGCTTGTACGAAAAATATTATACGCCGCCTATTGTTATAATCCGCTTGCAGGCAATTTTTATGGCCGATCATAAACAGCGGTATTCTCTTTCTCAAATGTTGAAAGGTTTCGATGTGTGAAAATTAACGATACACAAATGTTATTAGGCGTTCTGGGTCCGAGCTTTTCGACATATTCTCGAATGTTATTCTCCCCAGGATATTTCCACTATAAAATATTTATTCATAAAAAATGCTTAGAAAACTAAAATGGCAAATTCCAGGAACGTCTCGCGGAACACAGTTTGGGAAACCCTGGTATTCATAATGTACATAGAAGTAGTGTAGTATGCCATTAAAAATAACTTTGTAAAATGTTTTAAATCGGTAACTAAATTATTTCATTCTGGTGAGTGATTTTTTAAAATAGTTAGCCATGGCTCAATGCCATGGCATGTAAAACTGCAAGGGCTGGATGTTGATGGTGCATGGGAGGTGGTTAAGAACTGTTTGCAGGAGGCAATGGTTGACTGTATACCAAGAGTCCGAATAATAAATCAGGTAGGGGTTAAATGGATGAATAACACTATTAAGCTTGAGCTGCAAAAAAAAGAAACAATTGTGGAGGGAATTTAAGGAGAAGGGTGACCATCAGGTGCATGAACAGTATAAAGCTCAGGCCAGGATGGTAACAAGGGTGGTAAGAAAAGCAAAAGCAGATTACGAAAGGAAATTGGCCATGCAGGCTAAAGAGAATCCCAAACAGTTTTTTCAATATGTTGCAAGTAAAAGGAAAAATGCTCATGGTAGAATGATCTTAAAAAATGCTGAGGGTAGGGAGGTAACTGAATCAGTCGATGTTGTGGAATTACTGAGCGAGCACTTTGCAAGAGTATATCATCCAGGTGGTGGCTTTGCGGAAATGGAGGAACCAACAGCTTATACTGGAATTGTGATGAATGAGGTAGAGGTAACTAGTCTATTACAGAACCTCAATGTCAATACATCTGTGGGATTGGATGGTATACCAGCTCGTGTCGTACGTGAAGCGGCCAAAGAATTGTCAGTGCCCTTGACCATTATGTTTAATTTGAGCCTCAGGACTGGGTCAGTCCCAAGGGGGTGGAAAGAGGGGAAAATAGTTCCACTGCACAAAGGTGGTTCCAAGGCTGCTGTTGAAAATTACCGGCCAATCAGCATAACAGGAATCATTATCAAGGTCTTAGAGAAAATAGTCAAGAGGAAAATACAAGATTGGATAGAAGAAAATGGGATACTGTATCGGGGACAGCATGGTTTTGTGAAGGGTAGGTCATGCCTCAGTAACTTGCTCACGTATTATAACACAGTGACGGCTGAACTGGATAAGGGTAATGGGTTTACAGTGATTCTGCTGGACCTTGCTAAGGCCTTTGACAGGATACCACATGGAATTCTAATCAGTAAATTGCAGCATATGGGAATGGACATAGGGTTGGTGAGATGGATAGGAGGGTGGTTGACGGAGAGATATCAGAGAGTGGTTTACTCAGGAGTAGAGTCCACTAGACGGCCTGTGACTAGTGGTGTACCACAAGGATCTGTTCTTGGACCACTGCTGTTTAATTTGTTCATAAATGATATAGGAAAGGATCTGAGAGGAACAGTTCATTTGTTTGCGGATGATGCGAAGTTGGGTAGGGCAATAGTGAATGCAGATGACGTCAAAATTTTGCAGGATGATTTGGATAGATTGGAGGTCTGGGCTAGGGAGAATGGATGTCAATTTAATGTGGCAAAATGTAAGGTTATGCATTTTGGGGTGAAAAGATGGGAGGCAGTTTACTGCATTGGTGGAACCGTGCTCCAGGAAATTGATGAGGCACGAGATTTAGGAGTGTTGGTGGATAAGGAATTGAAATTTAGGGGACACATTGCAAAAGTGGCCAAATCAGCTCATCAAATCACTTGGTTGCTGAAGAATACGTTGACAAGCAGAGACAAGCAGGTTATTGTTCCTCTGTATCGAGCCTTGATAAGACCTCATCTCGACTACTGTGCTCAGATTTGGTCACCTAGGTTTCTTCTTGATGGGGAGGAGGTGGAGAGGATCCAGAGGCGAGTGACCAAGATGATAGCAGGTCTGTGGAATGAACCGTATGAGAACAGGTTGAGGATTTGTGGGTTGCAAAAATTGGTTGATAGGCGGAGGAGGGGAGATATGATTGAGACATTCAAATTACTGAAGGGTTTCTATAAAATTAATTCAGAAGATATTTTTGAGAACAGGGCTGGTTGTGGGAGGACTAGGGGACATCCATGGAAACTGGGCAAAAGTGTGGTTAGTAAAGGTGTTAGAGCTGGGTTCTTTACTTTTAGAGTAGTGAATGAGTGGAATGCGCTCCCTGAGTCTGTGGTGGATGCTGTGACAGTGAATGAGTTTAAGGCGAGGTATGATAGATACTGTATGAATGTCGAATAGTTGTGATGAAAATGATTTGGGGCCTCCCTCGATGAGTCTAATGACTCCCTGGAGTTGCCCGTAATAATAATAATAATAATAATAATGTATAGACAGAAAAATTTTAAAACTGTAACATTTATTTTTAAGATGTATATAAGCGCACTAATCGGATTTTAGAAGTGCACTAATCGAATTTGGGTATCGAAAAAAATGACGCACTATTACTGCATAGAGATTTTGTATAGGGGCACCTAAATTATCTTTGCCGAAGGTGTTAGATACTCTCGCACCGGCCCTGGTGTAGCTAGAGCTTTTGCCAGCAGGGGCGGTCCCTGAGTTTGCCGCCCCTCTCAATATACACCAAAAATACCACAAAAAGTCAAAATGACGTATAGGGAAATAAATTAAAACAATATGTTTATTTCTGAAGTAAAACTTTAATTTCAACATTCTAAAATGTTATTTTTCTTGCTTTTCTGTTAGTAAAATCGTCGATGACATTGGCGAAGTCTATTTCATAGTAATCTAGGTAATTCTTAATCAATTTTATTTCGAAAAACTCCTCTCACAACTAGCAACACTTACAGCAATTGTGAGGAAAATTCGCAGTAGTATTACAATATTTGGAAATGAGTTCTCGAGACTGTATTTTAGAATTAACTGCAAAAGTTCAAAAAGATTCAAAGTGCCGCCAGGGGCGGACCGTCCCCTCCGCCCTCCCACTAGCTACGCCTCTGGGTAGGGATGAACAAACGTTTCATTCTTAAGTATTTATACCACAGTGCACAAAAAACAGCACAACAAAATCATCACTGTTCATTTGCAAATTTTGTTATATTAAATCTTGATTTAGTAGTTGATTGAAGAAAGTTTATTCCACTGATAATAAAAATGTTCTATAATAAAAAAAAAGAATATTAATTTAGAAGTCAGATCTCTTTTTTCTCATTATAAAAAAAAAAAAACCTAATATCCCTTAGAGCCACCGTGGCTCAGTCGTTTTTCGTCGAATGCGGTTGGTTAGAAAGACTGGGGTTCCCATCCAGCCTGTGACGCGGAGAACCTTTATCAAGGCTATTTGGTAAAAGAGAGTTAATCTGCCAGGTCATTCTACCGGAAACTTTTTTCTTTTCTTTTCTTTCCCCCACAAAACAGGCAAACTAGTCCTGTGAACATACAGAGATGCAGCAGAGGAACGGGAAGCTAGCCGCATGAAATTGCCTAAAATCCCCTAATTAGACTAAGGCCGGAGAAGAATTGGATAAAGGGTATAACACTTTCCGTAACGTAAAATGTTCATATATAAACCTGCTGGCCTAGCTAACCATCATTTGATTACACTCTTGAAAAAAGTATGGAACGACTTAAAATGAAACATACTGATATATATCTATACCACTAATGAGACAACGTGTCATGTTTTTCTGTGTACTGTCATTCACACTTGGAAGGAAGTGATATCAAGAAATCGATCGTAGGTTACATTATTAGCCCATAGAAATGGTGTACATTTTCACGAGAAACAGGAAGCTCAACAATTTAGGATCAACCAAGGGATTAAATTTACTTTAGCGGTTTCTGAACATGAAACAAATAATAATCAGTTCTTTGTTGATTTTTTTTTAAAGAAAAATTCCTTAGAAGCAGAAATCAACTAACAGTAAATTTCCCCCCCCACGAAAAAAAAATTATAATAGTTTTCATGATGAATAGGGCATGAAAACTATTATAATTACTGACATCATCCTTAAGAAGAAGAAGAAGAAGGTATTCCTTACACATAATCTTTTCGGACCTGAGGTTCGGGTTCATGCAAAATGTGATCTGTCAACGGGAACGGTAAGTTTGTTGGTGCATTGGTTTGTACAATACATACAGAACAAGAAACACGGGTTAGCATTTCTCGTCCCGGTATGAGTTTTGTTGTCTGCAGGGGAGATATTGCAATGCTAGATTTAAGGTTATGGCCCTAAGCTATAACTATTAAGAGTTCTCCCGTTTCTAGGTAAATTTTAGGTTAGCTATACTAAACTGAAAGCCCCTTTTAATGTGAAGTCCAAATCTATAAACTATACGAGATGTAGCTTATATAGTTTATATGTGAATCCAGTTCTGGATATTTAGATATCACCGAGTAAAATGGTCAGGTCAGCTTTCAAGGTCTACATGCTTGTAGTGTATGTTATCTCGGACACAAAAAAAAATGTTGCCCTGTTTCGCGGACATAGCGCACTTTACTTGATCTTGTAGAACAAGCATCTCATCTGAGAGTACTAAGATTTTCCTTTGTCATGATTGCCAGTCTCTTTATGAAACTTTTGTAAGTGGAATCACTTTTTAATGCCGCTGCTGTTAGAATTAGTATTACTTCCATGAAAGTTTGGAAGTAATACTTTCTCCTGTTTACTAATGTCTGCAGTCTACAATCAATCTGTCTATCTACGTTATCAGTATTTCACAATCCTAATATCATTTTAGCACTCTCCTTTGCACTCTCTCCACTGTATCAAAATCACCACGGAAAACAGACTAGACCTGAGCACAATAGTCCGAGTGAAGTTTTATTAAGGCTTTGTAAAGAGACAAAATGACTTATCTTTACATGTTAAAGTTCGTTTCAGCATTGCAATTCTCCTCCGAGTTGTATTGTATTTGCAAACTAGCTATATGGCCCCTGACCTTTAACTTCCTGTCTACTAAAAATCCAACCTAGCCTAATCAGTTTCTTCGTCATAATCCCACCAATATAATATAGCATTGATATCTCATTGCACCAAAGTGCAAGCCCGCTTGGTTGGCGTATCCGTTCTCCAGCACAGAGGCTGCAGATTCGAATGCTGCCATGGGCACGGATGTTTGTGATTGTCCTACTAACTGTGCGAAAAGGGCATTTTCAACTTTACCACTTCTAGCAGAAGTTTTCACTCTCCAAAACCCGATGGAGTAATAGTACGGGAGTGAGCATACGACGTCGCGTTGGTGAATAACTAGCTTACATCTACTAACATTGAACTGACAGCCATTTTTACATGCCTACAATTCCAGCCTATTCAAATCATTCTGCGAGTACTGCATATCAGCCGCATTCTTGATTACCCTGCCTATTATCTTTGTATCTTCAGCAAATAGCTATGTCTCCTGTCCAATCCTTTCCAGTGTCAAAACCTTACCAAAATCCAAAAGTATCATCGTGTATCCATTGACCTTGAGTAATTCAACGGTGACATTATTATAAAATGAGTAAGCTGCTCAAGCATGAGTAAACCATGTTCATTGCAAAGTAGAGATTCTCTGTCACCTATTTCTGAATGCGATCGCTGACCAACTTTTCCAAAATCTTGACCACAATCACTCCAGATAAGTCGATAGTTGAATGCATCGGTCTTTGTACCAATGAGATTACCATACATTCTTTCCACTTCTGCGGAATCTTCCCTGCTCTGAGACTCAAATTATACAGCTGAGCACTCTTTTACCATCCCTGCTGATATCCAGTGCCTATTTCTGAATTCTTATTTAGTTTGTGCAACAGCTATAATACCTCCTCCATACACCTGAGTTTCTTCATCCAGTAAAGAGGTAGCAATATTGCAGATACCGTGTTAATATATTTTAGCGGAATGAGCACTTTTTAGTCGAACAGTTTCCTCTGCTTCTGTCATCTGCATTCAGTAGAGTTATTCTTCCATGTTCATTCTTTCTTTTACTTGTAAAATAACGATAGAATTATTTTGGGCTGTGTTTAGCTTTCGCAGTCAGTTTCTTTCGGTACTCACACTTACCTTTCCGTACAGCAATTGTAACTCTTCTGGCCTCATCCTTATAATTTTCATTACTGACATCATCCTTAAGAAGAAGGTATTTCTTACACATAATCTTTTTCTTACGAATCTTGATTAATAAGATTACACATCCATTTCGCTCCTATCCCACTTATTCTTTGTAATGCAGGGACATATTCACATATTGTATCATTTAAGAGTATTTTTTTTAAATACTTCCCATCCAACAACTTATACCATGGCACAGCATATTACTCAGTTGGGCATAATTTCCTGCTTTGTAGCTCAACGTGTAACCTTTTCTGAATGGAACATTCATAAATTTAGCCACTTCCCAAGTGAGTACCGGATGGTCACTTTCACCAACCGGAAACAGAATAGTTACGTCTTTAACTGAAACGCCTTCTGACACTATAATCAAAATCTAACTGTTTGATCTCAAGTTCCTTCTGTCACATGCTGCTTGAGGAAGTTGTCTTGCAACAGTTCAATAAATTCAATTTCATTCTTCTCGTGAGATGCCCAATCAGTGTTCGAATGTAAAATTCGATATAAAATGTTTATGTATACTTGCCTATTTATTTCAAAATTAATCTTTGGACTCAGAGTAGATTTCAGTTTATAACAGAGGGAAAAAGATAAATAGTGTGCCACCTATTGTCATAGACATAAATTACTTCAAATCTCGGAAACAGCACCATGGTATTTTGGAGAGTATATGTGGGTTCGAAAACAGTCTACTAAGGAATTAACTTATTAAATTAATTACATATTTTATTACGTGATTTTACTTTATTACGTGATTAGATCGCTTTGCTAATGAATGAGATGTTTATAAACGGGAAAAAAAAAGAGTAAATTATGCAGAGAAAATATGGCGATATATTTTGAATGAATTCAGAACGAGGCTGAAAATTTACTCGCCACTTGTCTCTAATAACTCGCCTGTGATGAGTAACTTTCTGGAGCCGTGTGTGGGTGGGGGGAGGGGTTGTATGTGTGTCGTTGCGAGTAATTGCTTTCAGTTTAAAAAAAACGAGAAATTTAATTTTTAAATACATGGTACTTTTCATGAACACTTCGCGTGTTTTTTTTTTTTTTTCTAAGGAACTTTTCGCTATATAGGTACTCTTTGAATTTTATTTCTAACTGAGAAACAAATGAATATAAAAGCAAAGGTAAGATGCTCAACAAATATGTATTAACGAGAAATAATGCATCGCTCACACGTAATAATTGTACGTCTGGTAATTGATGTCGATTTTATCAATATTCTTCTCAGATAAATTCCATGAACGATGGGTAGTTCAAATTCTCGTCAAGAGGTGGTGCTAACTACACTATTTTCAATTTGAGCATTGTTGTAGCAGCTTATTTTGAAATGCTATCTTGGTGAAGTCGACATAATTTAAAATCATTTTTTATGAATCAAAACTTAAATCTGTTTGTGTGGAGTGAGGAAAAAAAAGATTTTTTAAAAGTTTTTTAAACAGTTTATGAATTATATCACAACTTTGTAAACTGTTTTTCATTTAATTTTTTATTAACCTCAAAACATCTGTTATAACACTCACAACAAAATCATTTTGATTAATATATGAATTGCTTTATTTTATTTCAAACGATGCACAGTTGTTTGTCTGCAGCCTTTAACAAATTTTTCTTTTAATTTGCGTTTTTCTGACCCCTCACTATTTTAGATTATTTTTTACTTGTTTTACGCACTTATGTTTACTGTTCTTCACATATATATGTTAATTCATGTTTATCAATAACCATAATTATTCTGGAAGCTTAATAAGATAGAAGAAAGATGGAATTGAAAATTCTCCATTGTGGGTGGATTCAAAAGTACAGCTATCCAAGTTGTCGGAAGCTAAAACAGGGAGAATACCTTACTCGCATTTTCTTTAACTGTGTCTATGTCATCATTTCTCCCAAGGTTCTTAAAAGATTGCAGAAGTATTTTCATGTAGTTTTCCATTGACCGGATGTCCACTTTGTGGTCGTTTCCGGGATATAGTACCCAGATGGCAATCACAGGTATTCAGTCTTCTAACATTTCTCACTCTACTGCTCACATCAGTTACTGATCCTTCATTTTTAGCAGTTGAAGGACGTCCACAACAATTCTTAGTTCTCAACGGATGTTCGCCTATCTTTAAAAAGACGAAACCACTCGAAAATGCTTTCGTAGATCATTGCGTCATCACCAGATGCTACGCGCATTGATTCATTGTGTTTCAGTTGCAACCTTAGCAGTGGCGGCCGGTGAAAATTTTATAATTATTATAAAATTCAATTTTATAATATATGTATATTATATTTTGTATATGTATATGCATATATATATACAATTTTTTTTATATCTTTGTATATGCAGCACCACCACCACCACCAAGTAGGGGCGCATATACAAAAAAAAAAAAACATTTTTTTCCTAACAGTAACGAATTTATTAATAAATAAATTTACATATTAAAAATTGTTTTATTAAAAATATTTCATCCTCACCACGAACAAACACCAATAATAAAAGTTAGCAATGACAAGCGCAAACGAATATCGGCGTTAGATCGCAGTGCATTTGTTTCGTGTAACGATAATTGAAAAAATATAATTCTTTTCATATTTTCGACAGTGGCACTCGTCATAATTCAGCCTTGTAGCTACAACAAATAAATAATTATATGTTATTTTAACAAAAATAAAATAAGATTTACAAAAAATAATTCACCACGAATTATTTTTTGTATTGGTGTAACACGCACCAATAATAGACGTTTTTCATATGACGTTGAACGTGGCTAAGTGTAAGATGATGCACTTCGGGAGGATGACATCGCATGCTGTTTACTATATTAATGGAACTGAACTGCAAGAAGTTGATGAGACAAGAGACTTGGAAGTTATCGTGGACAGAGAACTTAAAGTTTAAAGGGCATATTGCAAAGATTGCCAAAACATCACATCAAATTACATGGCTGTTGAGGAACACACTAACAAGCAGGGATAGGGCGGTTATTGTTCCACTCTATAAGGCATTAATAAGGCCGCATTTGGACTATTGTGCACAGATCTGGTCGCCAGGATTTCTTGGTGATGCGGAAGTGGTAGAGAAGATTCAGAGGCAGGTTACAAAGATTGTTGCAGGTCTGTGGGATGTTCCCTATGAGGATAGATTGATGATCTGTGGACTCCAAAAACTAGCTGATAGACGTAGGAGAGGAGATATGATAAAGATATTTAAATTGTTAAAGAGATTTTACAGGATTGATACTGATGATATTTTTAAGACCAGTGCAGGATGTCAGAGAACGAGGGGCCATCCCTGGAGATTGTATAAGAGTGTGGTTAACAAGGATGTTAGGACTAGATTTTTTACTTGGAGGGTTGTGAATGGGTAGAATGCTTTGCCAGAGGTGGTTGTGAATGCTTCAACTGTGAATGAATTTAAGGAGAGGTATGGCTGGTATTATATAAATAATGGTTAGTGTGTCAATGTCGGATCTCCCGCGATGAGTCTTTTGACTCCATGGAGACACCGTTAAAATAATAATAATAATAATAATAATCTCTCACAGAAATAATGCGCGCAAGCATACGATACACTGCCCAAACGGCAGTGTCGGATGATGTAACGTGCAATGACAAGCGCAAACGATGCGTTTTTTGCATCGTTTTGCAAACGATGCAAAACGATGATTTCACCTATCTCTCTAGAGATAGGTGAATTACGACCATCTTGTTCCCCTGAGCATAAAAATATCGAATATCGGCGTTAGATCGCAGTGCATTTGTTTCGTAATCTAAAGCATTAATCGAACAATTCCAATTATTAACTATTCAGCCACTGTCGAAACATAAGCTGTAACCTGAACATGTTGTATTGCATTTATATAATGTTGTAAGCATTGTTATTATTTATAAACACAAACAAAATTTCATTTTTTTCCTTGGGGGCGCTGCAGTGTCGCAGTACTTATGTACGAGCCGCCACTATATCTTAACAACAAAAAAAAATTATCTCCAGACACTGCTCCCGATTCTCAGGAGCAGTGTCTGAAGATAATTGTAGATACTGCGTAGTAAATAACACTGCACTCGGTGTTCCCTTATGGCAGCCTGGTTTTTGATTACTGGCTAAAATCGTCGAAACATTTTTCTCTCCTATTTTGATAAGAAAATCCCCTAATAACGCCAAATGTAATATATTTCATATTGTCAACATGATTTGGTGCCATTGTTATTATTATTTATTTTTATTTTTATTTTGCCACTGTTATTTTATTTATTTATTTATTTTTATAATCATGTTGATCATATTTTAAGTTCATTGAATCTTCATAACAAACGCGAGTTATTTCATGTATGTACACACGTGCACTTTTTTTTAATAATAAAATGTGAAATTGTTGTTGAATTCTAGTGTCAAAAATGTACTAGAATTTCATTAAACTACTGAATTAAATCAGGCATAAAACTTGTAATTGAAACATTTTAGAGGCAGACGACTGTAAAATTTTTCGATTACTGTTTCACAGTAAGCAGGCATTTCTTCGTGATTTTTTTTTTTTTGTTTTTTTCTAGTTTCAGTTAGACAGTTGTGAAGTATTACTGGAAAATGAGTTGAGCATTGTAATTCCAACTCCACGAAAGAGAACATTTTCTCTTTGACTGATCAAGAATGAGAAAAAAAAAAAAAAAAAACAGTAATCCTGTTTAGTTGGGTACAAAAACGAGATATACCACATTTCTCTAGAGATAGGTGAAATACGATCATCTTGTTCTCCTGGGCATAAAAATATCGAAATCTAATTTAAAAAAGTTTCTTGTCTGCCATTATTTACTTCTGCTTTAGTTGTTTCTTTCAGATGATGAAAAATGGAAACTGTTAAGTTGGAAACAAACCTGTGACAATAGATATAAGAAAGAATGCGAATTGGATGAAAATTGCTATGTAATGATATTCGGATATCTATAAGTTTCAAACACAGATGTCATGGACAAGGAAATAATTATAAAAAAAATCTAGAAGCTAAAAGTGATATATAACAAAGATTACAAAAAGCTATGCAAATATAATTTTTTAAAAATAAAAATGTGTGTTAGAATTGATGAAGAAGAGTATAAAAGGCTTCATATCTTCGATTATAAATTAATAGAAACAGGAGATATTATAAATTTGTCCTTATTTCATAACGGAATCTAAAGATCAGTATTGGCTTATTGGCGAGACCAAAGATCTTCTGGCATCGACGTTGCCTTGGCTTGTTCTGGTCAGATGTCATCTCCTTCCAGGAGGTTGACTACCATGAGCTTCCACCATGTGCGGTTTTGTGCTTATCTTTTACACTCTTCGTAGGACAAAAAGGTCCAGTCCTTAATATTTTCCATCCAATCTGTTCTTTGTCTTTCTTTTCTTCTTTTTCCTTGTAGGGATTCATGCCTTAGTATGTGACCAAGGTAGGTGATTTTCCTTTTCTTAATGGTTTTCAACAGAGTCCTATCTGCTCCAATCATCTCTAATATTTCTAAATTAGTTTTTTTGGCAGTCCATGGGACTCTAAGAATTCTTCTGAGGATCCACATCTCAAAGGCTTTTAGTTTATTTTCACAATAGTTTGATATTGTCCAGGTTTCTGCTCCATATAGCAGCGTTGACCATACTTAGCATTTGGACAGCCTAATTCTTTTTTTTTTTTGGATTTCCCTTGCGGTCACAATGTTTTTCATGCTAATGAAGATTGAGCTAGCAATTTCTATTCTTCTTAATATTTCCTTATCACACTTTCCATTCGCTGTAATTAAAATTGCTATGTAATGATATTCGGATATCTATAAGTTTCAAACACAGATGTCATGGACAAGGAAATAATTATTAAAAAAAATCTAGAAAAAAAAACCCAAATATATATAACTCTCTACTTGATCTAAGGTATTTTCTCTGATCTTAATATTTATATCGGGTATTTTCGCTTTTTCTCTTGTTACCAGCATAGTTTTGGTTTTTTTGAAGTTGAAATTAAGTCCATATTTTTCACTTAGCTTCAGCGTCTCTTCTAGTAGGTTTTGAAGATCTTTTTTTTATTTTCAGCTAGCAGTACTGTATCATCTGCATATCTTAAGTTATTTATATTCCTGCCTCCTATGCTGACTCCTTTAAATTCTTCTAATTGCTGGAAGATATTTTCAGTGTAGAGGTTAAACAACATAGGAGAAAGAACACAGCCTTGTCTGATACCCTTCTTTACTGGGAATTCCTCCGAGATTTCTCCTAATATTTTTATCAAGGCAGTTTGCTCCTAACATAGATTTATCAGTAATCTGGTATCTTTGCCATCTACTCCTAAATTTCTGATGCATTTGATTAGTCGTTCATGTTGTATATTGTCAAAGGCCTTTGTGTAGTCAATAAAACATAAGTAGACTTCTTTCTGCTTCTTCAGATATCTTTCTATAATAGTTCTAATGTTGAAGAGTCCTTCTCTAGTTTCTTTATTTTCCTGAAAACCAGATTGTGTTTCATTAATTTCCAATTTGATTTTATTAAAATATTATACAGTAATATTTTAATATAAATATAAAATAAATTTAACATAAATATTATTTTATTTTATATAAATATAAAATAAAATATTATTTTATATTTCTTTCTTTCTAGGATGATATATAACATACCTTTTGCTATCTGACTGATTGTTCTGTATTCTTTCCATTTGATTGTCTTCGATTTTTTAGAATTGGTAGGAATGTCGAGTGCTTAAAATCTTTTGGGATGTGTTCAGTTTCATATATTTTGTTACATATGTCAGTCAGTGATCTTATAGCCTTATCATTTAAAGCCTTTAGATATTCTGCCATAATTCCATCCATTCCTGGAGCTTTTCCTGGTTTCAATTTCCTAATGGCATTTGTTACTTCCCAGGTAAGAATATCAGGCCCCTCAAAATCTCCTTGCAACGGCTTATCTATTCTATCATGATTGTAGAGTTCCTTTGAATATTCTACCCATCTATCCCTTATTTTGTCTTTCTCCATTAGGATGTTTTCACTGGTATCTTCAATGCAATTAAATTCTTGTATACAGGACGATTTTTGTTTTTCTTTCTTTCCTCCATCATTTTCAGTATCTTGTCATTCATCCAGGGACTCATCTTCTTCTCAAATTTGAGAATTGTTTGTTTTATTGCCATTTTTATACCTTCTTTAAATTTCTGCCATCTACCCTCAATCTTATCTTTAGGGTAAGGATACTTGGTGGGATCAGAAATGTTAACGGCAGTAGATTGTGCCAATTCCTTTAAAAATTTATCTTGTATTTCTTGATTATTAAGGGAGCCAGGATCATATTTTTCTATGTTTAGAGGTTTCATTGTTATCTTTAATTTTATTGCTGCTTTAATGACCACAGGGTTGTGGTCTGATCCAATATCGGCCCCCCAGGTATGTTTTGGCTTGTAAGATGTTATTCCGGAATCTTTTTTTTAATCATTATATAGTAAATCCGGTTCCTACAGCTAAGCTGCTACAGCTGAGCTGTAGCACAGCTATTATAACAGCTCTCTCCGGGACTTTTCCATGTGTAAAGTCTTCTAGGAGGGTGACTAAATAAAGTATTTGCTATTACCACATTGTTTTCTTCACAGAACTGTATTAATCTTTCTCCTCTTGGATTTCTATGTCCAGGCCTTGGTTTCCCTGCTCTTTTCTGAGCCTACTTCAGCGTTTAGATCTCCCATATTATATTTATATAGATATCCCATATTATATAGATATCCCAAATTATATAATTTTAGCGCTGTTTAGTGCATTTTGAATGTCTTCATAGAAACATTTTACATCTTCATCTGGGCAATCAGAAGTAGGTGAATATGTTTGGACAATAAAAATATTAAAAGGTTGAGATGCAATTTTTAATGCAATTGCTCTATCACTTATGGCTAAAATCCAAGTAAGGATTGGGCAATCTTATTTTTTAGTGCAAATGCTACTCCATTCCTATGACTTTCTCCACATGAGTACAGTATATGATTGAATGGCTCTTTCTGTTTATTTTTCCACTATTAGCCCATTTGACTTCACTGATACCAGCAATGTCAATTTTCATTGCTTCAAGTTCTTGAATAAGGTTATCTAACTTCCCTGCTTCATATAAGGTCCTTACATTCCAAGTTGCAAGCCTTAAGAGAAGATCTTTGGTTTTCAGACGTGAAGGATCAGAAGATACCTACCAAGGAGGGTTTAAAGTATCTTCTTCATATGCTATTTTCATAGTATCTGTCTTGCATTCCACAGTATATTTCTCTTCTTCCCTGTAATGTTTCCAAGAGGCAAAAGTCGCAGAGGGTCCAGCCTTGTATCTGTTGCTTAAATCCGACATGGTTCTCTGTTTCATGGTTTACTATGGAAGGCTACGTGGTGAAGTTCCTGTCTCTTCCACGGTGACTGGCCACATCACTGTTTTGTCTCGGAGTGTGCCCGGACTATGTCACATAGTTTGCTGCCACCTTCTTACCATTGTCAAATTAAAGTTTGGTCATCTGTTAACTCTGCCATTCCAGTCTTCAAGTGCAACAAGGAGGAGACACTCTCCTTCACTACAGCATAAAATGGTGATTCCCTCACTTAGTTTTGCATGCCAGTCGAGGCACGGTCCCAGGGTGTGGCCGCTGGTGCGCTCTACCAGCTACTTGGAGCCATAAGTAAGAGTTGCATGAGCAGTGGGGACCAATTCCACCCAGCCACCAGATATTTTGATGCATCTGCTGAGCAGGTAGAGGTGCTACCCCCTACTATCCATACCTTACACTAGTTAAAAGACACCAGGCGCCCGTATGTTCTCGCTTTTTTTTTTTTTAATATTTATATCCAGGTGTAAGCGAACAAAGTTTGCGTGAAGTATCTTCACAACTAGGCTACTTGTAGATACGTCATTTTTTAATCGCCATATTCTTTATATAAAAAAAGGAGTATTAAAGTATAGCCATCTTTTCTCCAAAAATGGAGTGGCAAACTAACAAGAATATAATTTCTTGACAAAATATTATTTACTTTGAAAACAAGCAAAAAATCTGCTACTAACTATTTCTGATCGAGAGTATTTTAATAATAAACTGGCACACTATTTTATTACGTATATATGAATGGCATATGAATTCCGGGTAGTGGCCCTTCCCATAATTCATTCGATAATTGTTTTATTAGGAACATCTCACCATTTAGGAAAATAGACCGTTCCTGAAGACATTGTCACGTGACTGTTTGCTATAAAAATCAGACCTCCAACGGTTCTGTTTTTTTTGTGTTTGATGCATCAGAAAAGGCGTGACTTTTACCGTGGTATGATTGTTAGTGCCAATATCTCACAAGCATCTACTCTTCTGGCCTTTCACGCACAACATTGTTTAGGGTAAGTGTACCAGGAGTAGTTTAATAACCAGACAAAAAACTGAATGGGAACAGCCCATTGAGGCACTTGGTTGAATCAACGCCACAGAGAATACAAGCCTAAATGTTGTTCCTAATAAAGTGCCCACGTTCAAAAGAAAGTATGCTTTGCATTCAGTTATGAAATACTGACGGATTTATAACATCCCCTGTTTCTCTGTTATTTAAAATTTCTTTTATGAACGACGCCATCTAGTTCAGAGAATTCAATTTTTCTATTACAATTCAAAAATGCCATTTCGTTAAAACGTAACACATTAATATATTAATTGTTTTCTTAATTAGGTCGTTTTGTTTTGATAATTTTAGTGTACGATAGTTTTTTTTTTTTTTTTTTTTGTTATTACCGAAATTGATTGATCACGCGATGTGTCGTGTGGGTGAGAAGACGAGCGATGTGTGCGTTGGGTTATATCGAGATAAGAGCATTATTTTGCATATGCACAGCTGTTTCTTTCCGAAAAAAAAAAAGCAATAAATAAAACAATGTTATTAAAGGGTGCTGTTTCACGAGTGTAACACCAATACGAGTACAACGCGGAGGTTCAGGACATAATGAAACAAAACTGAATATCACCATTTATTGATTTCATGTGAAAGTTAAGATACAACGCTGATGTTGAAAGTTTTAGAAATGGATTGAAGGAACCCTAAAAATACATTCAGCTCGCTGTTAAATTTAACGACATCAGCTGTGAATTTCCCAGAAATAAAGAGATAGCAACAACTACATACTGCAGCGCTTATTTGAAGAATTTCAGCTGATATGAAATCAAAACGGGTATGTATCGCTTACTGTAATATACCTTAGGGGGGGGGGGTAGCTTTCATCATTCTAAGAATTATTGTGACAGTTCAGAATATAGAAAAAATAATGTCTTTTCCCCAGCATTCTTTTCAGGGATGCCAGATATAGTTACCAACACTTCTGAAAGTAGAAGGATGAATATGGTCTCAAATTTCGAAGCGATAGAAGAACAAAGAGTCATTAATAATTTCACTGATTTTAATTCAGATTTTGTGCAAGAGCAAAATTTGAATTTTGTCTCAGTTCTGTTTGTTGCATGTCAAATGTTAATGTTCAGTCGTATTCTGTATAGACTTACAGTTTGAAGTAAAAATGTGCACGTCAAAACCTGGTTATCCCTAATGTTTACCCCCCCCCTACTATACACACACACACTTGTCCGCACAATAAGGTTCTTTAGGCTTACAGCCTCCTAATTAGCCTTTATCTTGTTACTGTTTGACTAAATCGCCGATAGTAAAAACAAGATAAATTATTTGTTAAATGTTTACATGCGGCTACTGTCGAGAGCGGATTAAGCCAAACGGAGACCCCTGGCGATAAAATTTACGGGTCTTTGAAATTTTCTACATTTGGAAAAGCTGATATTTCTCTTGCGGCCTGCTATTCTTGTGTGGCAGTACCGAATTTGTGTTTATCTTTTTAAAATTGTAGAAGCTGTTCCAATTCATGCTTAATAACGCTATCGTTTTTATAGATTTTGTTTAATTTTTCCACATAGCTCGGGGCCCCTGGCGGCCACCAGGTTTGACACTCGTCTGTTCCACCTCTACGTACTGTCCCAAAAGTTAACCACCTCCATAGGAAATATTCGCAATTAATGGATGACTCTCGTGCTTTTGATTTAGAAAATTAGATATCTTCTCACTTAGCTGAGAGGATATTATACAAAACAAGTAGTCCCCCAATGGAACTCGCTACTCCTAAAGGGAAGTTTCGGAGAAATTTGAGTTTTAGTTTGTTACACCGATAACAGGAACGAGACAGCTATTCGATGGGCATTTTTCAAAAATTGATGTGTCACTATCGGCGTATCCGACGTGCTTTATATGGTGCATGTTGAGTGGATCGATTTTGAGTCAAATGACAATATATGTTAATATGTTCTGCTAATCGAAAAAGAATCCATTTTCTTTGTTTATTTCAATAGTATGCAAACCAAATTGTAATTATCATAGCTTAGAATATTCACGAATTCAAGTCAGTGCAATTTCCAAAGTGTCAGATTCTATTTCTTGTCCTATAAACCAAACAAAACAGAAATAGGATCCATTTATTGTTACCTTACGCTTACAGTGTAATCTTCACTAACCATTTTTCCCCCATTCGGTATGTAAATTGCTTCACTTAATTTTTTTTTCATTTCTAAAAAATGACCAAACATACACATCTCTTACGTTTTTGTATGATTGTATTTTATTGGCCAAGTAAAAGTGACGTCATATTCAATTTATAAAAACATCATATTTAGTATTGCAATACCGAATATGCAATACAGTACCGAACGCCTCCATTTTGAAGATTATATAAGTTCATAAAATATCGATAACTTTCTGAATTCTTAAAGTGAAGGCATTTTGTGTATATACACAAAATGTCTATTATATATATATATATATAATGATAAGCCTTTTTGTGTTACTTTTTTTGTCGTTATTTGAAAAGTTTGAAACTCAAGGCTACCATGAGTGTCGAGTCTTCAAAATTTGAGTCATCAGAATTCAAGGAGAACAGGCCTACTAGTCCGGAACTCGAGGGGGGGGGGGAATTGGGCGCCGTAGGCGTCAGGGGAGGCGGAGCCCCTAGTATATATATATAATTTTTTTTTTTTAATAAAGTCCATGTCATGTTGGCATTACTAGCAATATATACGTCCGAACCAAAGGGTGCTTTGCGTTATGCGATACTGAGGCAACTAATATGAATTCAACAACTTCTATTTGTTGGTCTGTTTTAAGAAAGAAAAAAGGAAAGCGAGCCCATTCATACCCGTCTTCAAAGCTTCTTAACATTGGACTTGTCCATTTTAGTTAAAAGCGCAATTCCAATCCCTTAAGAACAGTTCTAATTTTCTAAATAATCTCACTAGGATTAAGAGTGACTTAACTTGTGCAACCACGGTTTTTAATGGCGTCTAATAATCTCGAGCTGTCAGCCAGAAAATTATTTTTTTTTCTTTAAACTAAAATGTGCAACCTTTAAAACAGCAGCGAAAAATTCCAAGTTTGAAGTGATTACACTTCATTTAATTCAATAATCACCATTCTATGGGTAGAATAATTCCAGTTAAGACTTTGAAATAGAATCATAATAAATATGAAGTACAAATGATTGATATATTCATTACGTTTACATTAATTTTCTTTTCCCTTTAACTTCATTTGTACTTTCGGATGCATAACGAATATTCTTTGCACCGTATTAATTTAGCCAACAGCGTCAAGACTCGTTAAGGAATTGAAAAATGCTTTGAAAAGTAGCTACAGTTGCTGCCTGGGGTCTTAAACGATTATTTTTTTTATACTAATTTAGTTAATACTCTTCATGAAATAAAAATCTAAATTTTATATTTGGTAATCATTCTAAAGAATGTCAAAATTAGGTTAAAAGAAACCGAGTTAATATGTATTTTTTAGTTTATAAATAACTTTTACTTAAATATACTAACTTCGACCTCCCAGATGAGTCTTTGACTCCATGAGGTCTTGGGGTGGTAATAATAATAATATACTAACTTCTTTGTGAGTGCAGATGCATCCGTCAGATCTGTAGCACTAATTAAAGCAAAAAGGTGATATAATGCAATTTTATGTTACTTCTGACCCCCCCCTCCTCAATTTGTTGCCTTTTTATTTCGAAGGGAATTTTTTTCCCCTCTCAGTCTCATAAAATATGAAGTACTGGTATTTGTTACGTTCCTGGAGCCTCCTTCGCGTCTTGGACAAGTTCGAAACCTGTCCAAGACGCGAAGAACCACCTTTACTAGGACTTTTCAAATGAAGATGACTTTGCCTGTCTTTAATGATGGAGGTGAAAGAGTTGTTTTCTCTCGGAAACAAAGGTTTTTCATCTCGAGTAACAGACAAATACCGAAGAATGCACATAATTAACAGACATCGCTTCCGCTGTAATTCAAAATAATAACTTACTGTCCTAAAGAGTATCAGACAGTTGGACCAAAATGGAGGAAAGCGAAAGTAAAGCGTTCATACACACTACAAATGATATCGTTTAATAAATTTCCATAATTTATGCCTTGGCTGTTTTGCGTACTTCACTAGAAAAAATAAGTGATGTCTCATAAAGAAGCATCTCGTATGTTAAGAAAAGTGAATTAAGTAGCAGTTGATTCTGATAAGGCAGAAGATTGACGGACTTTAAGAAATTGAATGAAATCACACATTCAGGCTGACAATAACCCAGAACAACGAAGGCCCGAAATGATATCACCCCCTCTCCTGCTCTTTCTTTTTTCTTTGTATATGTGCGCGTGCATTCTCTCTACTTCATGTTGGCATTTCTTATATAGTCAAATCGGCAGCAGAATAAACTGCGATTATTTTAAAATTGCATATCTTCTCGTATCTATTTATATATAATGCCATTATCTATCATCTCCTCACAACGCCACCTATCGACCACTAATATTATTGGTCTTTGAGCAAAGGATGTTATATAATGGGCAACACTTTCTGTAGAAGCTGAACTAATGGGTAACAGAAGATACATTTAACAAGTCTCATAACAATCAAGGAAATGATGCGGCCATAAAAAGTGTATTTCGTAATAGCATTTATGTACAAACTATTCATTATCACAAATGAATCTACACCAGTTTTCGATAAAATGTGATGTAATTTTGTTTTGGCCGTAATTTTGCCATTTCTCAAAATCGAAAATTAGGGCCAAAATTAACAATTGTTCACTAGAACAGTAAATTTTAATACGGATCGTAAATAGCAAATTTCGTTAAATTAAAAAGCAAGAAGAAATTGTCATTTCAATTCGTTCAGTCAATAAATTACGTCCAGTTATAACGAGAAAGGAAATAATTCAAATTATTTTGCTAATAAAAAAGAATTTTAACGGGGAAAATCTTTTAGCAATCAGTCTTGAAATCAAGAATTGAAAGAGGAGCGAAAATTACTGCACTACCGCACATCAGCATACTCAATAACACCAAATTTCAGTAAAATATGTCGTCCAGAGTCCCGAATTAACTTACGCGAACTTAATAGACACGTGTTGAAGCAACTCTAAAAATAGCCGTCGATTTATGTTTTTGTTTTGTTTTTGGCAAGCTTAACAAGTTAATGTTAGTTTAAGGGAAAAACCCTAAAAAAAAAAATAAATAAATAAAAAATGAAACAGCAGAAGATACAGTTGAATAAATATATTTCAATAGTACATGTCTGCGTCATACGCATACTGTTTGTTTATTACTTTTATTTTATCCCTGGTATACTGCATTTGTATTTATTTATTTATTGTACACTTTGTAACGATCCTAAATGTAGTAGTAACCTAGAAATAGTTCTTCCACTAAAGTTAGTGTTATTTCGAAAACTGACAGGGAAAAAAAAAAATAAAAATTGAAATCCATAACGAATTTACAATTTTCTTTTGTCAACTTAAATTCCAAAACTTTTTTTTTCTCCAACAAATATTTATTACTTACCAGCAACGGCTTATTTTCAGTCCGAGTCTTTTATTTTATTTTATTCTCTTTTTTCACATAACTGTCAGGTGCAGCAAACCACACCCACAAAGAGAAGTCTCCAACTCAGTACAATAGAAGACACATTCGTCTGCTTTCCCGTAAACTATTATGATTGCCATTGATAGCTTCCGAAACAACTGCACTTGACAACAGATTAATCTCGACCCGTAACACAAAAGGGAAATTATACTTGGAATTTCTTACACTTCTGTAGTCTATCGATAGACGGCAGTAGAAACTCACTGACTAAATTAATGTAAAAGTAACTGCGTATCCATCTAGCATAAATTTACGACTAACATTTTAAATCTATGCTAGATGGATACGCAGTTACTTTAGCAATTAATATTTGGTCACCGAGTTCTACTGCCGTCTATCGTTAAGCATTGTTATTTGTGTGTAATTATTATATTTAAAAAACAGTTATCTAAATTAGGCCGCATGAAATTCATACTAAAAATTTATAAATAAAGATTTGGAACTTCGACAATTTCCATTATTGATACTTTAGGTCATATTTAAATATATAATGCTGTCTAAGTAAACTACCTTACATGTTGTCGTTGTTGTTATTATTATTTAAAATTCATACTTAATTTTTTACATGGTTGTAATTAATATATTAGTTATTAACCAACATACATTTAAAAGGATGGCTAATTATAGCTTTAAAATTTTAATCCGACAATCCACCGCTATATTATAATCGTATACCGTTGTTTAATAGGCTGTTTAGTTATTTATGATATCATGATTAGTTCATAAGTGCAGCTCAGAAAGGTCTCGTAAGAGTGACCATGTCTAACAGATGTTTCAGTCTCACGTGCGGCGTGCCACTTTTCAGCTTTTGGAAACTGGATATTTCATCATACAGATAAGAATCAGCAACTTTAGCAGTATCGATTGTGTCCACTGCAATAGCCTCGTTGTGGATGTTTGTCGCATAAGCGCTAAGATAGCTTCGTATAACAAATAATTCTGATTTAACACTGTTCAGTGAGTCCCGGGAACTGCCCGTTTGGGGAAAATTTAATTTAAATATGTACTTTTGCCATTGAAGATAAACGCATCAGACCCTTTTTTGCAGATATCTATTTTTTTTTTTTTTTTCAAAAGTGGTTTGAGTATGTGCTGTTAATGTTTATATAATTCTACTTTTCACGATGATAACTAAATTATAATAAAACATTCCCACTTTATCATAAAGTATCCTAAACGGGTACTGTAGTATGCAGTTTGAGCAACCACTTTGTGCGTTTAGCTTATAAACCCTCCACTATTATTTGAAATACTGCACTGAACACCCATCTTGTATAGGATCCTATATACACGGGTTCTTTTTATCTTGTGATAGATTTCGCACAGTGCACACCTTATCCTTCTGCTATGAATGTTTGTGACATGATTTGTATTTATACTATATTGTTATTACATTAATCCATGATGTCATTCCATCTAGGACGGCCACTCACAATTTTCCAATTCTTAATATGTATTTAAATACACACTACAGTTTTTGAGGGGAACCAGAGTGAGAGAGAAAAACCCACCTGTAAATCATAGGCTCATATCGGCTAACTTAATGATCCAGATTATAATAAATAATGAAACATAACCAGCACTAGTGGAAGTGTGGTCTAACCAATATAACCGAAATTTTTCATTCTTTGCTACCACGCATTGGGATTGGCTTATTCTTGTTGGAGGTTTAATGGAATATTAACAGCACTGAGAAAGGATTAAAACTAATTTTAATGCTTCCAATATTTCGTATCAGTCACAGAGACATCTTCAGGGATTACAAAAAACTTTTTGTAACAACACACACACAAATACAATACAACAGTGAGTAAAACTAAACTCTTATCTAGGTGGTGCGCCCTCTATGGGCGTTTGCAGGTGGCACAGGATGTAAAGAGGGATCTCTTTACATCCTATGCCACATCCTGCCATCAGCACCGTACTTACACTTTTCCCGAAGTTTTATGCACCCGTATTTGTTTAAATTAGGTTGGTTCCTGAGTGCAGATGCAGATTTAAAGAAGAGTCTTTCTTTTTTGAATTTACTATGGTGGAGCATGGTGGTTTTTTTTTCCAGGAGATCCTGTGGGTTGTATCCAAAACATGGTCTGCAAGGCCAGATTGACCAGAATCGTGATTGCAGATGTATGACTTGTGTTCTTCTAACCGGATGGTTGCTGATCTACCTGTCTGTCCAAAGTAAGCCAGTTTACAGAAACAAGGTACTCTATATACTCCAGGCACAGAGAGAGAGAGGGGGGAGGGAGCTGATCTTTGGTGGAACGGATATGGGTAGCAAGTTTACGGTGGGGCTTAAAAGATGTAAGGAGGTTGTACTTTTTTAACGATCTGGCTATTTTTTTCTGATGTGCCACGGATGTAAGGTATGGTGATGGCATTACTAAAGTCCTTCTGAAGAAATGGTTGGGGAATGGGGAAGGACTTGATTTTTTTAAATTCTGTAATCATTGTAGCCATTGGAAAGGAAGGTGTTGTGTATGTGATTTTAGTTCGGTTGAAAGGGCAGTTTCACTGGAACAAAGATTGTGGGCTCTATTGGTTAGTTTTAATAATGTCATATTGCTGAGAGGAGTGGTGGTGGTGGGAGAATTTGTGAATGTATCTGCCTGTATGAGTAGGTTTTCTATATACAGAGAAAGTTACCATTAGGAAGGCGTGTTGCGCCTTTCTAATGACTCCACCAATAACTCTACATGCGGATGGTATAAATGCGGATTTATACCATCCGCATTTATTATTAGGATTGAGGCGAGAAGCAGTGTTATCAGGGCCATACTTACACTTTCCCCAGGCGCTAGGGTGCTCCAGGGTCCTTCATTGTTTGGGATACTGAATTGACTCTAAATTTTTCGGGGGCCCAGCTACAGCCTCGTGCGCCTGTCCATAAGTATGACCCTGAGTGTCATGAATGGAAGAGAATACTTTTTTTTTTCTTCCGAAAAATAAGAGTAGTATTTTTGGCAACCTTATAGCTCACTTGGTTGTCTTCACAGGCACTAAAAATGAGAAGGAGATTAGCGTTAAAAACGTTGGTTTTGATGATATTGAAGATTAAATTATTCGACCACTACAAAGTTTGTCAAATGAAGAAGAGAAACTGGGTGGGGGTATTGTCACTAGAAAAACTGTGACAGGATTTGAGGGTAATAAGAGAAGTTCATTAACACGTACGAGAAAGGAGTGGGAAAGTGCAAAGCATTAGGTTATTTTGAATTGGTAAATTTGAAAAGAACTATTCACCACACCAGTCAATGAACTATGCTAAATCCTATTAAATGTCATGCAAACTTCGAGCGACATTAGTTTTTGTCCAATCGCGGGATATTTGCTAGGAGATTTGTTGTGCATTGAGAGTGGCAGAATCCATGTAAGTAATCATTAATTACTTAGTGGATTTCATCTAGTGAAGAAATAGTCTGCTCATTATCTTCATTGTTTTTAAGAGAATTGAGAGGAAGGTCATAGTGTCTCTCGTTTTTTGAGATGACCTGAATATGAACTTACTTCCATGCTGTGCAGTAGATACCAAATGAATATAACTTGTGCTGGTCAAATTTGGTTTGTTTAGAGAGAGTGAATGACGGCTAAAGTACGCTATGGGTGTGACTTTTCTTCTGTTTGCCTGTTTTGTGGAATGAAAAAGCTATTATCCGGTGGGGAGGGGGTCCATGCTATCTTCTTATGGGACCAGCTATCTCAACTTCATTGAAAGGACTTTTAAAGGTTTATCGAGTCTTAAAAGAGATTTCAATCCAGATGTTTTCAATCAAAGGATTCACAGTTTAAAAAAGGTGGCCGTTCATTCTGGAGTGCATGGAATTTAACATTTAATCCAATTTGTTATTTTGAGCACGATTGCCAATCCTAAGCCTGATTGGCTCTGAGTCCTGTTATCTGCTTCTCCATGTGGTTTTTGTTTAGTATCACATCAAACCACAAAGGATGTGAGGCCACCGTAACTCTCAAAACTGTGTATTCTGTTTTTCGGAGGGGGCTTGTAAAAGTTTTATCATCATGGAAGGTTTGCAATGCAGATCTTTAAAATGATTGTTTTTCCAAATTGACCTTGAGGCATGTAGAGAAGCTAAAAGTTGTAATTTGAAGGTGTATGTTTAATGTGGGCACCAGAATCCTTTAATGCAGTCGAAGACTGCATTAAATGAGCTTTTACCGCGAATTTCTTTCTCCTTAGAATTTTTTTTAACTTCGCATTTCAGAAAAGTCAACCATAGGACACACATTTCCTAGTTAAGATTAGGAACACGAGATGGCGGTAGTTGTTGGCTACATTATGGCATCGCTTTCGTGTATCCACTCTGGCTAGATATTCAACCTTCTGAAAATGATGAGGGTGGAGATTGGCCGACAATCGATGTCTGAAAATATTAGGGTAAAGAAGAATAAATTGGCTTCCGTCAGGAATAAAGCAGCACAGAAAGTTTATTATCATTTTATTCAGTATTATTATTAATATATTCTATAGTGTAAGATTCAATAAGTTACACCACGTATTGAATGAAGAAAAGGCATTACGATTCTGCAAAGGTGACGTTCTATTTAGGAATTCAACATGTTTCATACTTTTAGTTGGATATTACATTTCTTCAGATTGGATACAATTATAACCATGACAGCTAAAGCCACAAAGCCAAATTATATCTATTAATTATGTATGTTCTATGACCTATTTGCAGAATGCGGGAAAAGAAGTACAAAACGAATTTCCAGCAGGAAAAAATCCTTCCATCTCCGTCTAAGACCGACTAATATTTTAATCTAGGCTTAGTAACAGTAGAAACAGCCTGATTTAAATAAAAAAGCGAGATGGCTTACCATTTTTAATTAAGATTTCAAATACCAAATTTCATCTGATGTTTAATCGCCAGATGAAATCATCATCATCCAATGATGTTTAATGGATCAGATGAAATCTGATCCATCCAAAACGATGTTATATTTATGACATTATGACAAAACCGTAATATGATTAAAAATAAAATGGAATTCATACAAAAAGGAGAAATCTTTTGCCTTTCCAAAAGTTTCTTTTATTTTGATAATATAATATTTCTTTCAAAAATTCGCATGATGAACTGCGAACAAAGAAATAGATTTCGAAATTACGTATTTTATTTATGTATTCAAATGTAAATTTACTTTTATAATAAATCTTTATTATTATAACGATTTAAATTAGCTGTACTGAACGATGTCACACCCAATTCCTTCCGCTTTATTTATTTTAAATCTTGTTTTATATGTATTTTTTGATGATAAATGTAAGGAAGGTATATTCTGAGAGAAATTCTTTCTATCCATTCTTTTTTTTATGTTTTTTTTTTGCCGCTTGTTATAGCCATTCTTTCACGGTATTCTTCGCACTCAGAAAAGGTGTGTCTGCCGTGGTTGGAATTGAAGAAAAAGTTGTCAAAAGGGCGCGATACGAGCTTTCCTTATATTTGATGCTTGGCCAGACCTGTACAAATTGTCAGAGTGGCTGCTGTTCTCCTGCTGTCTCTCCACAGCGGTAAAGCGATCCATTTGTCACCATTTTCGCCTGCCGTTTCGGTAGCGCAGTCAAGTCACGATTCTAGCGAGATAGCAAGAAATGCTTAAGAGAATACTTCCGTATTTCAAGTCTTCCATTCAAATATTTTAAGACAAGCCAGATTTCTTCAATGTTTCCTGATAATAATAATATGAAATTTAAAAGATTATATTTATTTTATTCTTATTCTCTCTAATGTACGCATTTTTACGTTTCTTGTCCCATATATGGTTTTAATTTGCAATGCATTTGCGTATAAATTTCCCGATTAAAAAAAAAAAAAAAAAGAAAAACAGAGAACAAGAATTTATTTCTTTACACACACACACAGTAGAATTTTCTGTATGTTAGTCAGCCATTGTTCGTAGAGAACACTTATTATTCCCAGGGCCTTCAAAATATTTTTATTTTTTATTCTCGTTCATTATTTAGAATCGAAATCCATCTTTCAGAGGATTTGTAGATTACAACAGATTTAGAAAATAAAGGTGAAATTTGAAAGATTTGTAATAATTCCTTCCTACACGGATAGGTAGCGCTGACACCTGCTATAAAGTAAAACTTGTTTCTATGATAACTTATAACTTCACTTGAGTGAGGTTATTTAAGTTTGGTTGGTTGGAATTACTATGAAGCAACCAGGGTTATGAGACTAATGTATTATTCATGTTGGCAGTGAGTTCGCTGGCTGGTTTGCCTGTTTTGTGGAATAAAAAATTCGAATTTCAGGGAATAAAAATCTCTCCATCTCTATATGAGAACCAGCTAATTCATCTTCGATTCAAAGAATCTTTATAAAGATGTTTCGCATCTTGAATAGGATTTTTATATAGTAACACCGTTATCATGACAATTGAACTTAGTTATTTTTGGCATATAGATACTTCAGTTATAAGGTGGGTTTTTTTTGGGGGGGGGGCTAATTTTGCCTTTAAAATGCTTCTAAATTGCAATAGAAATCTTAAAAATATCAAATTTCATTCATTTCTATTAATCCAGATGGGAGCTTTGGATTTTTCCAAAAAAAGATAGTCCAATTATAGCCAAAAGGGAAAAAACCTTTTCATCGGGTATTCTTCAAAGTTAAAATGAAAATTGTAGTGTTGCTGCGTATTTGATCAAATACATATTGTTTTAGCAAGCTCTTATAATTTATTTCAAAGAATACTTTTGCATTTTCTATTATGGATATTTCTATCATTTTCACCAGAACCGCCAGGATATCTGTGACACATTTTGACATTCTAAGAACTCTATAAAATGTAAATAGTTAAAAATTAGATGAATATGGCAAAGGCCCTATTTATGAAACGGTGACACATTTCAGCTTAGGTACTGTAGACATATAATTTTGTTTTAATTAATTTTTGCGGCTTTAGTTAGTCCGATTGAAAAGAAGGTTGACATAGCCTAACAAAGCTTCATAAAAATATTAAATACCGAATTTTAGTTTAAAAAAAATCTCTCCAGTCACAGTTGAGAAATAACGTGACGAGGACAAAATAAATCTAATAATAACTTCTTACTCATTTTGCGAAATGTCCCCTAACGGTCAATATCATTATATTGCAATATAATATAATATAATACGCAATATTTGCAAGAACAACATTAATCACTATTTCAGCTTTGTACATGGAATTGCGAGAAGATTCTTAATACTTTTAATGTCCATAACATTCGTTCTCTAGCTGAGTAATCCACATAACTTACAGTAATGTCTCGAATTCGAAACATCTAAGTAAGACAAATAAGCATATGTGCTCATTTTTACATTACAATTGTTGTTAGCTAAACACACCTGGATAGTCAACAAATAATAACTGCAGTTCAAACATTTTAGTGAGGACATGGCATGTATGTCTGTAAGCATAGAACGTCTTAATAAATTACTATTTGCAAACAACCCTAATTTGGCGAGGTCAGACTATAAAGGTTCTTTCAAGATATATTTTCCTTGATATTAGTAGACAATATGTACTGGCGGACTATCATCGCAATACAAGGACATATTAAGAGCATGGCAAGTTACATAAATATAATATTCGTTTTAAATAGTTTGGATGTCCAATAATATTTGTGCTTCGCTCAACTATATAACAACCCTTGCTCTTCTTAGAGCAAGCATTAGTCTAACTGTAGCTGTTTAACCCTAGAATTTATACGCATTGTCAAGCAAGTTAACTTAAGCCGTAGTACCAACAACTTGCCACACCTATAACACTTGGATGTTATTTGCATATAAACTTGTGATTTTCCAGTGCAGTAGTTTTAACTGCTAAAACTCAATGTATTCCGTACTTCACATATATTTTGATTTATGATACTTCTGTGTATGTCCACGTTGACTACACACACCTCAAAAAGGGATTTGGCTTAACTCACTAATACTCTGATGTATATACACACACACACACACACACACACACACACACACACACACACACAGAAAGTTTTTTTACCTTGGGTATAATACATGTTGAAGATATAAAGTTATTTTAAATATAAACCTGGTTTTTTACTCCACTTCCCAAGTAAGCAAACAGACAAGTCAGTCAAGTTTGCGCCTGCAAGTGTTGTAAGTCTAACTGACCCTGCACGTAGTGCAAGTCCAAGGCAACTCATGGTAAAGGTAGAATAAGCTCTGATCACTATTCTTAATATTTACACTTAATGCAAAGCACATCTCCTGGAGGAGTATGATGCTATACATTAAAGGCAAGGGGGGCCACTACCCAGACCGGTTTCGACCTTTATTGAGGTCTCATCAGTGTGGAGCCAGGCTAGAAATACCAAGATTTTAGTAATACAGAGCTTATAAGTATTTTACCAGAACAAGTTACCATAAGGTGCTTTGACCTTATTAAATAAAAATATCAGGATGATATATATATATATATATATATATTCCAGATCTTTAGCCTAGCAAAACCGAAAGTTAATATAAACTTCAACTCGAGTATTTTATATAATTTATTACTTTTTATTCTTGGACCATTACATCTGGGGAGGGGGAGGTAAGAAAGAAGACTCAAAGATAGTCTTCTTTCTTAGTTCTTCCACCATCAAACCTGTTCTGTAAAATTTCCTCTGAATTAATCTTTTAAAAACCCTTCAGTAATTTTGTCTCAATCATATACCCCCCCCCCCCCCTTTTCACCTGTCAACCAATTTTCTGTAACCCACAAATCTTCAACCTGTTCTTCTAAGGTCAATTCCTTAGACCGGCTACCATCAAGGATAGAGGCGGTGCTACCATCTTGCTTACTTACTTACCTCTGAATCCTCTCCACCTCATTATCAAAAGACCCTCAGATCTGCACGTAGTAGTCAAGATGGGGTTTGTCTTACGTGGGAATGCATGTTATACTCTCATAAAACAAATTCTGAGATGACTTCATGGACTATAATTAGTTACTAGTGAAGAGTTACATCTGGGTTTGATTGCCTATTATGCAGGTGGATATTTTAATTTTTCGTCTGTTTAATTTTTCGTAAATATTAATAAGAAACTTTAACGTCACTAACGCCGTTGATTGTCAATTATTGTAATATATTTGCTTTACCAAGCCATCCATGTTTGAGCCTGTATAGCGACTGTGAAAAAAAAAAAAAAAAGGAGAAAGAGAAGATAGAGGGAAAATAATGATCTGGTATAGTACGCCCACAGATACGAGATCCTTCGACACTTCTGCGTATATCAAAAGAAGGAGAATCCATTCCGATAATAGGGTAATCAATCCGTATTGTGGGATGAGTTGTTTATTATTACACGTCGGAAAATTACTTCTCTTTTATGATCATTGTAGTTTTTAAAGAGGTAACTATTTTGCTTGTATAACAGTTGGAAACTTTTACGTATAAAACACGTGATTTCGCGTGTTGGTGACCAATTCGTACATCGCCTTATTTCTTTCTTCCCTTCAACATGAATTGACTCTTCTTGGCAGTCTGCCAACGAGAGCTCTCGCTTCTGTGGTCGGACTAGAGTTGTGTGTGTGGATATGGTCTCGCTGATAAGGGGTCATGGCGAGTTAATGCAGTCAGCATTCCTCTGCTGCATCCCCTAATGGTAAGTATTTATATATGTGTAGTCTACACAGTGTAGATGTTCGCAGGAAGATTTACCTGTTTCGAGGGACGAAAAAACCGAGCTTCCGGGAACTAAATCCTCCACTTTCGTATGAGGCCGACTAACTCACCATTTGATTGAAAAAATCCGATAAAGGTTCCTCGCGTCAAAGAACGCGAGGAACCTTTATTTGAACTTGGGTCTTTCCAACTAAAGGTCTACTGAGTTACGGAGGCTCTGACACTCGATATACTCGCACGCATGCACAAGAGCATTCAGTGCCATTTCATCCTGATTTCGATTTCAAATGCCTACAGATTCTTATTAAGCATATTTGTTTAATTCATAAAGGGTGCATTTATGGCGCTAATCGAGTAGCGTTAAGATCAGATCAGAACTTGAAATCCATTGGTTCTTACGAAAAAAAAAGATGGACTTTGAATTTTTTTTTTTTTAATTTTTTTTTAAATGCAAATCATGCCCACGGATGGTTGTAAACTGTATTAGTACCGTAGGTCGGCTAAATAATCTGCAAACCTAATTTTTCAAGCCACTTCTGAGCTTGATTGCATGCACGAAATTGTTAGAAAATATTTCAGTTTGAGTGATTTCTGTATTTATGTTTACTCAGTAGTCCTTTTTTTAATGAATAGTCAGTGACATTTATTATTTTTTACGTTTGGTGTTTATTTATGAATGATATTTTAATATAATATTCGCCACCCGTTTAGTTGCTTATTGTACAGATTTATTCTTAAGATATTTTATCCTTTATACTGTAAACAATGCTTCTAATAAATATTAAATCGTTATTTCTTTTACTGTATACATTTTTAAATAAATATTTCTGATATTTATTTTTGATAATTTATCAAATTATTTGATCAGTATCGATACTGTATTGAGAAGAGAGAAGCTTGATATAAATAATGATCGCTGTTTCTAAAATAGCTTGTCATTTAATCGCGATGATTCTTTAACAAGTTTGTGCTTTAAAGTCAACAATTTCAAGATTCTAATTAGCAGCTACCGGTATTGCATTCGAATAATATGCAAGCGGAAGTCGCTGTTTTTTCAATTCAGTGATTTTATAAGAAACAACTGTTTTGACTACACTTCGTTCTTGTTTTAGGATTATATGCGGATATTTCGTATTACGAGATGCAAACGCAGTAAAAGTGTCAGTGTCTTCATCTGAGTTTACTTGTTAGGTAACAGTCAAGCAAGAAAGCGTTTTTTATTATATATTTATTATACTGATTATTTATTTACATTTTCAGCTTTATTTTCCTTCTGTTTTTACGAATTGTAGCCTTTTTTTTTTCCACCAATTTTTCATCATGATGAAATCGACAATTTATTACATGCTTTTGCCATAACAGATATCTATTATGGCAAAAGCAGGTTAATAAAAATGTTGATTTCGTCTTAACGAAAAAATTACCATAATTCGAACTGATTTTGCCGAAGTTGATTTGATTTTTTTTCGCAAATTTTAATGTTCAAACATGAAAATCAAGGAATTTCAGCAGTATTTTAAAAATGAAGAAAATCCGAAAATGTAGCTTCGGTTCTCTTAAATTAATTCTTATATCTTACGCTATCCTATACGATATTTTACATTTCATAATAAGAATATTAGAAAAATGTTATGTGCCATAAACAACTTACTTCCAGCTGCTGTTTGAACCAAGTTTTAATATAATAGTTTGATCTCATGAGTTATCATCTGCTTTCTTCTCCTTTTTATATTGCTTTATAAACATTTCATTTGTGTATCAGAAAAATCGATGGAGGCGCTGACAGCTCTTTTATCTCCTTCAGTGTCCTGCTGTGTAGCGAAAATAAACACGCTATGAATGTTCGAATAGATTTTTGAGTTAAGCAGATCTGCTTATTAAAGTCAAGAAAAATGATTGAACCTCTGCGTTTCGTTCTTTCTTTCTTCCTTCCCCCCCCCTTTAGCGTGGAAAGTGGTGGACGGGAAATTTGTGAAAGAATTATCGATTTCTTTGCTTCTTTATTTTCGCCTTTGAACAATATTGGCACCATCTGGTGGCCGAAAAACATACTGGTCGGTGGTCGTAAATGACTATTGCATGGAGAAGGATATTTTCTGCTGTCAGTTATAGACACAGAATTTATAGCTGTAGCTTCTGAATGTATTCCATCTAAGAACATGGTCGGGTGGCCTCAGGGATAAGTCATTGAAGTACCAATTACATGGAGAACACCATTTTCTCTGGAGCGGACAGTGAAAAATAACGTAGATATATTGCCCTGGCTTGAAGGCTAGACCTGAACATGTCAAAAATTTAGACTGGGAATATATATTTCGGTGGATAGCAAATAACTTGTACGTTGGTTTGAAGGGACAAACACTTGATTTTTTCGTATGGAGGAAGACGTTCAGTTGTTTAATCTCTCCTGGAAATTAGAGAACGTCCAGGATACTTGCAGCATGATAATCAAAGCTTTTTGTCGATGCTTTCAAGTTTTTGCCACCAAAAAACCATATCTTATTCTAATGATTGTGTGATGATATCCGATGAAATATGACACAATGCACAGCCATTTACTTTGATATTTTATGATGATTTGAAAGAGATCATTAGGGAGGATGGAAACCAATCAGCCAGTCATAAATATCCTAGTGGTATCAGATGGGACAAAAACATCGCTGACAAGATTTGACAGTTTTTTTTTTCCTTTTAGCAAACGTCCGCGCATGATGATCAAGAATAAGAATGATGCTCCTCAACTGGAAACTGTTATACAGTTTTAAAGTATGGAGGTAGTGACACCATTTCTGATTTGATCTCAATGATTATATTGCTATACGATTCAACAGTACACAGAAGTAGCTGGTTGGGATTGAAATTGTGGCTGAAGAAGGAAGTAGTGTTACTTCCTTCGACCTTTTGTAGGATTAAAAAACAAAACCCAAACCAGAGTTTCTGGAGGGGGAAAAAAGCCCTTTCACATCCCTATGAGACCAACTAACTCACTTTCTGGTGAAAAATCTTTATGAAGGTTCTTTGCGTCCTAGACGGAATTCGTACATACGCGTGATTAAGCAAACGTGTGTTTGCTTAATCACGCGATGTCTTACCAGGGATTTTTCATCGTCCATTTGCTCGGTAGAGAGTGGAGTGTGATTAGTTGCTCCATAACACAGCTTTTCAAGTTTCCATGTCCCACTGTAGTACACGCTCTTTGCACTACTGAAAACAATGCTGCATGTTAGTTCGGTTATTGTGGGGCTTGCATATGACGATCCTATCATGGAAACCCATGTTGTGAGCCTCAGTTCTGAATGTTTTTGTGCTATCTGTGTTTTCCAGTCGATGCCCAGAACTCTACTTTCAATGGATCGACTGACGTATAGCGATTTTTACATATTATCAGCACTCTAAGGTCACGTTCGGTGAGTTTGGTGGGTGGTCGACTGCCGTTAGCACTTGCAGTTGAATCTCTGTGCTTCCATCTCAGTATGGTATCACCGATTGTTGACCTGGGATGGTCCAATTTGTCAACCATCTGCTGAACAGACAGCCTACATGCTATCATAATGCCTCTTTCAAACTCCGATTTCACCTGGACATAGCTGCACTGACTTGGGAAACATCATATTTCTCTAATTTATACCGGCTACAAACACGTGACTCATTACATGGCACACGATGTACCTTGCCCATGGAAGTGCCTGTTGACTTCTTTCGAAGCAGTGTATATGAAATTTTTCTAGGCATTTTTAAAGTGAGACTTTGACAGGCGGATTTTCACTCCAGAAATGCACAAGATATCTTCTGATATAAAGTGGTCCTAAAACACTAAGTAATCTACATAACAGAAATCTCAGCCTTAGTTAACTTAACCTAGTGTAAAAAAATAGCGTAGAAATCATGTGTTTCAAATTCAATTTCAATGCTGACCAATAATGTTTAAAGACGGATTCAACTTCTCCATCATCTCGATTCCATGCGGACATTAAACACAACCACCAAAAACTAGTTAGAAAGCACATATTTAGAACTTATCCATGGTTTTCCATCTATACAATAGGACCAATGATCTCTAAATGTTTAGAGTGAAATAAAAATTCTCTTAATCCTTTTAAGCTTCAGAGTACCGGTTTAAAACCTGCAGTTTTTTTTTTTGTTTTTTTAATCCATAAATCCTAATATTTTCGTTCACCTCTGCCACAGATTACTGGATGTAGAGTCACCTGAGTAGGGAAAAGTATGAAACATAAACTGAATATGTGTGATATATCAATTATTTATTAAATTAATTAAATAAACAATTCATTAACCATACATGCAATATCCAGAAATTATTCTGCATAGTCTTATGCACTTAGACAAAACAAGCAGATGTATGGCTCTCTCGGAATTTGTTTTCATGCTGTCTTTTGCTGTCTCAACGAGTTCCCGTCATTTTCATCATTTCCCAATCAGGAAAAGAGCCCCTGTTACGTGTCGTTGTGCAAACACCGATTCCTGGCGAAAGTGGAATGAACGGTATACAAAGTGCTGATTGCAATTAACAAACGGTCTGATGTTAGTCTCACAAGAATTGATCGTGAAAAGCAATTGTAGGGATGCATGTTAATTTTACGTGCACAATTTCAAATAAAACTAGAAATCTTCTCAGAAAATCACTCGCAATTAGACTTTAATTAAATTCAAATGATTTGAGTGCTGTAAAACAATTAAAACATACTAGTTTTGTTATGGAGATATTGTTAATGTTAAACCTAGTAAATTCAAAGATTAATAACGCGAAAATATAGATGATATCTTGTTATCATGATACATTATGACAAGTTGGGCTGTTAAGCCTTTTTAAACTGCTTCAGAGAAAGGAAAACACTGTAGATGGCGCTGGAGGTAGAAGGGTATGAATTATTAATTTTAGCCGTACGTCTATCATTAATTAAATCATTCAACATACCTTTTTGTTTTCTAATAATAATTTACATTTTATATGCATATAAAATAATAATAAAAATAAGCAATTACATTAAGTGAACGCTATCGAACACGAACGTTATATATATATTATATAAGTATACTTTCGCCCTGTCGTTATCTACCAAAAGATTTGTACAAACGTTTTCAGATTACATTACACTGTTTACAAGATATTTATTATACTCATAATATATTTTAACTTGTTTAATATTTATATAATTTAATGTTTATCTGCACTGAAATATCTTCATTGGCATTTAAAAATTTAATCTGATTCACAGCTGTTCGTTAAACGCTGTGGGTTCGAGCAAAAACCAAGATTTATTCTTGCAAAGAGAATTTAAAGGTGGCACACTTCAATATACTTCCTTCTGCTGCTACACGTTTGTTCATCGGGCCTGGAATTGCATTGCTGTATTCATCTTCTAAAGGCTGTATTCTTCGAGATAATACAATAATACTATAATGAATTGAGTGTCACGTTGGAAAATCCGGATTTACTACAACTTAGAAGTTTGGTATAAACCAATCAGAAATTCACAGGCCTTGCCGAGATTTTCCTATCCAGGAAAAAATGAACATCGCTTCATCCATTTGATTGAGCACCGTATCAGATTCCTACTTGTCAGTGAAACTCTTTACGGAGACAGCTTTCGTGACTAAGCTAACATTATATCCGGGGAAAACTCCAGTTTTGAAAATGAAGCTGTGTGTGTCACACTCGGTGCCGTCTTTTTTGGTACTTCGCAGGAAATTCCGTTGATAATTTCATAAATTATTTTTAGGTAATCAAGACTTTAATTTGGCTTCCGGGAAGTATACTCACTGCTAGAATGCGCTCTGACTTTTAGTATGAAGGAAAATACTACTGTAAGATAAACCAAGTTGCGTCCTGTTTTTGACTCTATTAGATACTATCTTTATTATCAAATGCATTCAAAAATTTTCCACATTTACTGCTACCTTTCACTAACTGACACTACTGCAGTTAGTACAAAATTCCTATACTAGAAGTATGTAGTCAGAGTTAGAATCTGAGCATCGTGCACTAGAAGTTGTATAGCTCTTTATTGAGAAGTATTGTCATTGAATGGGATTATTTTCCAAGCAGCTAAAGTCATGAAGTTCTGTTTTATGGTTAACTGGTATGCTTCTTTTTCCTTCAAGGAAATCGAGATGAAAAACGATTTCCGGGAAGAAAAACTGTGCCATCTCTGTATGAGACCAACTAGCTCTTCTTCTGCGGAAAAAGCAATTATAAAGATTTCTCTCATTGCCATGTATATTTCTGCTTCCAGAAAAGAAGGTACTTGTTACTGTTATTAGCTTTGCTATTTTCCTCAAAAATTTTCAACCATTTCTGTATGTTTTTCTTCTGTTGGACCATAGGGACTAGCAGAGGTTCGCTGATAAATTGTAAATACTTCTGCTAAAAAATAAATAAAAGATAATAAAAACAAAACGATAATGGTCAAGATCAGGAAAGCAGGGTTCCATTAGCTAGCTTATTGAGGGACGGTCTACGTGTAAAACTTGCACTTAGAGAATCGGTTTCGCATTGGGATTTAAGTAAGGATGATTTGCAAAGATGGATCTAGTAAAGGAAACATAATCACCCGAAACGCCTGCATCCTGGGCTTTGGAAACTTCCATGGACATTGTTTATCGAATTACCCGCTATAATGGCCGATTGATAAATAATGTCATAGTGCATGGAGCTTATCCATCCTATATGGAACCAAATTTGGACGTATGCTGGAACATATCCATTCTCTGGACTATGCCCAAATGGTCCAACTTTCAGGTAGCCAACCATATTTCGCTTCTTCGCATGTGTGTCTATCTTAAAAAAAAAAAAAGCAAACAAAAACAAGAGTTTAACCTAAAGCTGTTTCAAATCTAATTCAGAAGATTTCTTGCCGACCTTTCACTCTCTTTGATTATCGTATTATTATAGATTTCAATTCATTGTGTGCTGTCGCAATAAAAAATGCATAAACACACTTGATTGCTATGCAAGTTGATAAATTACGCAAATGGAAAACACGAAATTCTCTTCTTTGCTGGAACGAATAAAAACATGATTATTTGGAAATTCGGGAACACCATCTAATTGTAGATTTGTCTGCTTTTACGAGAAACTCATAAGAATATTACGTGTGTTTACCAGCACTTTGTTTCTGTCATGCATGCATAATGTAATTACCGAAAAACAGACACCTGCAAAAGAATACTCTGGAGAGAGAGAGATTGCTCTTAGAAAACGATTTGAAGACTACCACAAGTATTCACGTACTGCTTAGAATGCCTTTTCCTATCTACATCCTTAAAGCAGCAAATTCTCAGAAAACTGCAGCTACCTTGAACTTCAAGTAATGTCAACACATTAGATGTGTAGGAGGTTTGCATAATAAAAGCAAAGTGGAAGGATTAGTTAGATGTAGTGGACATAATGAGGAACAAGGAACTTGTGTTGATGTAAGCGTCCATTTTTATAAAATTTGCTTTTTGTAATTTTGGAATACCATCTCTTTTGGTTATTCTGTTTTTCTTCTTCCCTTTTTTATGACAACTTTTTTTTGTAGCAACTTAATACTGTAATAAAATTGAATATGCTAAAATATGTTTGTAAATACTGAATTCATACAGACTTTTTAAGAAATTTTTAAAATAGATGAGTTAAATAATATTTAAAACTTTAGACAGACACTTCCGAAGAACATTTCTTCTTCATTTTCACTATTAAGCATAAATTATTACAGTGCTTTTGTTTTCAAAGAATATCCCACCATCTTTCTCGCCGCTAGTTGATCAGATCTTGGTCTTCTATTTCTCTTTCCCTTGGCATCCAGTTCTTTTTTTTTCTTGCCCCGTCTGTTTTCCTGCATTCCTGCTATATGAATTTTCCATTCTTCTTCTTTCTGTTTTTTGATTCAATCATTTATTGGTTGAATTTTACCATTTTCTCTGATTTGAGGTTGTAGAGGCATCCACTTTTACCATCTTTTATTGCTCGTTGTTGTTGTACTTCATATTTTTTGCGATTCATTATTTGTCTATTTCTATTCCTAAATATTTCATCTTGCTAACTTATTCAATTATTCTCCCTTTAATTTCTATTTTACATCTTATGGATTCCTTGGCGGCTGTCATTGTTTTTTGCTTTTTTCTTGCTGATGTCTTTATATTTTTCTTTTATTTTTTTGCTATATTATTGAATGTATTTAATAAAGACCATCTTGCAATATTATTCCATTGTAAGTCATCTTCATTTTCTACTAATAAGATTATATAATCAGGATATCCAATTATCCTTAATTTTTTCATTTTTAATTTGTATTTCACATTTTTTCATTTTGTTTACTTTTATTATTTCATCCATCACTACGCTAAATATGGTGGAACTTAATGAATCGCTTCGTCTAATTCCTTTGGTTATTTTAATTACGTTAGTCTGTAGAACTGTCACGTGTGTGTGTGTGTGTGTGTGTGTGTGTTATATGAGTTTTAAATTTTGTTTTGGTATTTTTCTCATTTCAACGTGGTCGTTACATCTTTTAATTATATTTTATTAAATGCTTTTGTTAAATGAACAATGCAGGTGCAAAGAAGTTTATTGTATTCCATTGATTACTCTATTTACTTTAATATAAATATTGCATTGGTTGTTGAATTATTTTCCCTAAACCCTTGTTCCTAATCGCATAATATAATTCAATTATTTATTATATTTCCAACGATTTTTGTGCTCAGTTTTTAATGTAATTCAGAGCAGATTTATTCCTGCGTAGTCCTCTTGATACTGTTAAACTCTTCTCACCCATTTGGTATTTTCTTTCTTTAAATACTGTATTTAGAATATCGCGTAGTTCACCTGACAATTGTTTTTCTATTTATGTTTTAATTATTCATTCTGTATTGTTATCTATTCTAGTTGATTTTCTGTTTTTAAGTTCTTTAAGACAATGTTGAAGAACATTTAAATCAGATAATTTAAAGAATATTTCAAACCTTAAAAGCAAACACTTTTGAAGCACGTATAAAATTAATATAGACGCATTTAAAGTAACACTTAAAGTTTTAAAACAGACTTTTCCCATTTAAGACGTTATAATAAAGTGTCTAACTTGAATTGCAAAAAAAAATTAAAAGAGGGAGAACTTTGTGAATTGAAAATTTTTCACATTTTTCTCTCTACCAGCAAGACATTAGCGGAAAGTCCATGATTTGTATCACAAAAGTCCGTTCAGTGCAATCGTCAATTCTGAATGGACTTCTTTACGACATGTTCCCGTGACAGTTTGAAGTCAGCCGTGAAATAGAGATAATCAGATCTGATAACTTGTTAACCGTGGTCATTAAATCCATTATAAGTGTAGAGTAAAAGTTAATCAGATCTGGCACTAATCCAGATCCTCCTTATCTACCTCACATGTTTAAAAAAAGGAGTAAAAATAGAGAATCTGTGATTCTAAAAATACATATTTTAAACTGGACGCCACTTAATTTTTAGCGCAGTATATTTATTTAGCACACGTGCAAGGTGAGACGCAATGCAGTCTTCCAATAATAATTCTGTGACTGTCCTATTGTTTCTACTTGATTAACGAAGCATTTCATCTCGTCGTATTCTCATTCATTTTTTCCCCACGTAATATTCAAAACAGAATTTGGTTTCTTTCATCATGAAAAGGTCTGGATTTGATAGAGTTGAAGGCCTCATTGTGAAACTATCAATCCATAGAGAGAAAAAAATGTCGTCTTTGGTCTCTAGAGCTTACTATAAGTTTCCAGTTTCGTGCCGGGGACTATTACAAAAATAATAATAAAAAAAATTTCCACAGAAAGCAAGCAGTATATTTTTTTTCTCCGTTTCTTAAATACAAAATTACTAATAGATTCATGGATCAATAGCCTCTAAATTCACATGCTTTTATCCTTAGCTAGAAGAATGATAGAACAGTTAATCAGCCATGTTTAACATTAAAATTATTAATTGCAATAAAATCACTGCTGCAAAACTCTGTAATAAAAGTTCTTAGCATCCTAGATGAGTTTCAACCGCAGGTTTTTCCTAACATCGGACTTTGCTTATCCTACGGAGGCGTTTACCCCCCCCCCCCCCCCACAAAGGTGCTGATGCGATGTCAATCCTTATCCTTGGTGCCTTATCATATGCGTTTTTCGAGATCAGCAGCAACACTTAAAAAAATGGAAATCCTTATCATATTCCCACGTGTTCTTGACTATTTGTAGCAAGGCAAAATATGTAATCTCGTTGCCAATCCCTGTGTAGCAATTCATCTCACTGTTCATCAATTTTCTCCTTCAGCAGTAATTTGATTTTAACTACCCTTTTCTCTGGTGTGTGCTTGCTTAAATCATACAGACAACACTTGTTAGGGAAATTCCTCTGTAATTCTCATATTTGTTTTATATATATATATATATATATATATATATATAATTACTGTGAAGCTCCATTCTAGTCATCTGGGATTCTGCTTACAGAATTAAGAAGTGCATGTCTTTTTATGTTTTCATATTTCAGCATTTCAAGTCGAATATCACCCATTTCAAAAGCTTTTCCACATTTTAAGTTTTCCGTAATGTTTTCTACCATAAGTTTTGAAACCTTCTCCTGAATATTTTCTACACTATTCTGTTATTTCTTAAGTCATTACATTTAAATTATTTTTTCAAAGTAATTTTTTTTTTAAGTGTTGGTCCCATCCACGAAAGATTATTTGTAAAGCTATAGTACATTCCTACCTGGAGCGTGCTGATTCCCCCCCCCCCATTTTTATTGATTTGTTTTAATAGTCTCAAAAATACCAGTAATATTAAACTCAATGTTTATATTATTTTTTATGATCTTTGATTCTTTTTGCAGTGCTTCTTTCTGTATTTCTATTTTCCTGGTAACTTCTGAGTTTTGCCACCTTCATAATATTTATTTTTGACATTATTTTTCGAAATCTTCCTGTTACCATTGATTAATGATATTTCTGCACTTAATTTAATACGTACTCGCGTTATGCGTCTAGGTTATATTTATACTTGAAGGGATTATTTGAAGTGATAAATTCAGGCCGGTAAGAGATATGTTAGTGTAAAATGATTTGATATAAGAAGTTATCACCATTTAGTTATTTTTATCCATTGAAATGGATAAAAATGAGTATATTTAAACGAAAACTGTTTGAAATTTTAAAAACAATCAAATTCTTGTTTGATTTTTTTAAAATGAAATATGAAATGATGTCATATCGCAACCTACTCTTTAGACATCAATTTTTGTAAATTTTAACAGCCAAATATTTACCGTAAAAAATAATGTGATAAAAAATCAATAAACAATTAGTGATAGAAAATCAGCGAAAAAAAAGGGATATATATAAAATTGCTGTATTGATAAAATTTAGTATTACAAGAGAATATCACACAATAATTACAATATGGAAGCCATAGTTAATAATTTACGCCGGCGAATCTGGCTAAGACTGCAGTGAATGCAGTCTTAGCCAGACCAACGTTGCGTAAAGTTGCTTGAATAAGCACGGGAATAGTGAAGAGCAACAGACCGAAATCCGAAATTCTGTTACCTTTGAAATACAAGAAGCCAAAAGTTCGTCATTCAAACCTCGAGACGAAGAGATCGTAATTAATTATTGTACGAATTCTAAACGATAAAAAGATGTTTTCTTGGATAATAGAAATATTAAAGGTAATTAGGGACAACAATAATAGCACGAAGAGTTCACAAAGATAAATCGTAAACTGAAGCTACATACTGAAAATATGATAATTTTAATAAACATAAAATAGCAGAAAAAAGTGGGTAGGAAATTGGATGGTAATAGCTAAATCAATAATGGTGAAATTAGAAAGATAATGAAATACTTATTTACGTATATGTTGATAAATAGACCAATCAATGAAAAGATAAATGGCAGACGAATAATAGACATTATAGCTGTGGCGAAACAAGAGTTATGTAACGAAGTTTTATATAAATGCTCTATCAAACTAAGAAGAAAACACAAAGAATAAAAACATTTTTTTTTTTATTCTTTGTGTTTGTATAGATGTTTTTATTTTATTTGCTAAACAATTATATTTCTATATCAACGATATAATGAAAGTGAGTAGAGAAACGCAACTATAACAAAGATATTGAAGGCTGATAAGCAGTGAATTTCCGGTAACGTTTGCATGTGACTATAATAACCAGGGCCGTATCATGGGTGTGCGAACTGTGCGATGGCACAGGGCCCCAAAATCATCGCAATTTTTTTTGTTATACAAAAAAGATATATACATTATTTGCTGCCCCAACTTCACGTTGGGACATATTGAAGAAATTTGTTAAACAATTAACTCCAAAACTGTTATGTGATACAAGATGGGAATGTAGAATAGAATCAGTTAGAGCTGTACGTTTTCAAATTCCAGAATTTTTAAATGCACTAAAAGAATTATCTAAAACTGCATCAGATAATACTATCAAAGTAGAAGTGGTTTCAATATATGAACAAATAGATTCGTTTCAGTTTATACTAAGCTTTGTAATTTGGTATGAGCTTTTGTCAAAAGTTAATTTAGTAAATAAAGTATTACAAAATGCAAAAATTCCGATAGACGTAGCAACTAAGTATATTAAAGAGTTAGTGCAGCACTTTGAAGAGCAGAGAATAGCAGGGTTTCATAGCTGTTTTGAGATTGCTAAAGAACTGTCAAATCTATTAGAAATAGAAATTAAATTTAAAGAAAGTCGAGTACGTCGAAGAAAAGTATTTTGTCTTCGACGAAAAATGAATTAAAATTTTGCTGAAAACAGCTGTATCAAAAATTAAATTCAGATATTGATGAATCTGGATTTTACAATGAATTAATTATTTTTAGAAATATTGTCCCAGAAGATGCACCCATTAATATTTTAAAATTCATAATTGCCAATAATTTGTCGGATATTCAAATATTACTACGACATTTAAAATATTATTGACCAGTCCAGTTACGGTCGCATCAGCAGAAAGGTCATTTTCCAAATTAAAATTAATAAAAACCTATTTGCGATCTTCTATGTCTCAAGAACGCTTGTCGTCCCTGGCAATAATATCTATAGAGCATGAAATTGCAAAAAATTTGAATTTTTTGCAATTTCATTATAAATGATTTTATCGATAAGCGCATTAAGTTAAATAAAATTTAATATATTTAGATTTCTTTTAAATCTTATAAGTTGTCATACATATTTCATTCTTTATAGCGAAAATGGATATTTTTTTCATATTTTTATATTATTATTTATATTATTAAATAAATCATTGTTCTGGCGTATTTATATAATAATGTGTACTTACATAATAAAATATATCATGTACATACAAACACATTTATTTTTTAAATAATTTTTTCCCTTTACTTAAATTGATACTAAAGAGCATACTTGTTTATTTATGTGCATAATTATTTTTCATATTTGATTTAATTAATTAACAAGATATTCTTCTATTTAAAATTTCCATAAATGTCACCAACTTTCAGGGGTCCCGATTTTCCATTTCGCACAGGGCCCCGCAAAATGTAGAAACGGGCCTGATAATAACTACATTTACTACATTAAAAACTGCATTTACAATACATCTTGTGGATTGCAAAACCGATTTCTGAATCTTTCTCTTATTCGCACTGCCAAGCAAAATTACAAAGTTGATACGATGTCCAAGATAGTAATGATAGCAAAAAAGGTTGAATTAAATATTTGAGAAACAAGAATCGAGAAAGATTTCTACGGGATTGACTTTCAGGACAACCTTTTATTGCAAGTTGAAATCGCCACATATCTAAGAGGCCCAACATGTTTCGCGGAGTCATTCTTTATTTTTCACAGAGATGTCTGAATTACAAACTCTTTTTTTGCATGGTATGTTCGTAACAAAATTGATTCGGAAACCTTGTGGGATTTATTTCAATCTGTCTTCGATCTAAAACGTCGATGGGGTTGCGATTTCTGTTAGTGTGCTAACCAAGTCTTATCTTGCATGTCTGAAAAAAAAATCCATTAGTGTAGATAAAACAGAATTGTCTAGTATATGATTAGGACTTGTCGTAGGATTTTGTGCACCGCAACAAATGGACTTAGCCACTAAGCTTGTTCATTCACAATTGTAAGGTCCATGAGTTTCACTCATGAGTTGCATATAAGTAGTACTAGACATCCTAGGCTTGCGAATAACCAGTTGTCCAGATATGGTGGATCAATAACCAGTGTTATAATTTATGATGGTTCAGTACCTATTTGGTTATCATCTCCAATTTCCCTTGTGACTTCCGCAAAGGTGATTGTGATTTGTGGGTATACCAAAGTATGTATCAGTCGATGACGATCTAGAATCAAGTTCCTCACATGATGGACAGACATGTGTGCAGTTTGTTGGGTGTTGTAATTATGGCTGACGCATCCAAGGCTAACAAGCCAGCATTTTATGTCTTTTAACTGTTATGTTGTTCTGTCCATTTTCCCGTTTTCTAAATGAAAAAAATTCTACAACTTCCGTATGACACCATCTACCTCATCTTGACATGAAAGCACTTATAAAGATTCTTTGCATCCTAGACCGAATTTGAACTCATGTCTTTCCAGTGGAACGACAAACATCTCAACGTTATCTTCAATCGATTAAGCAATGAAGTCACTCAGTGTAATGTCCTGCTATTATACGTCTTAACTATAGGCCTAGGTATTTTTCTTAATTCATAATTCCTTGAAATTGTCTGATATACTCTTTACATATCAAGGCTTGGTTGGCAGAGTGGCTAACGCTCCCGGTTGCGGGTTCGAATCTCCACATTCATGTGGGGGATTCGAACCCGCTTTTTATACCAGTTGAATGAACGTTGGAAAACAATAACTGTCGTCTGCTTAAAATCTCACATAACGACCATAAAGTGGCATTTTATTTTCGAACGTTTATTAAATATTTCCTAAATCACTCCTTGCAAGAAATAAGTAATGAATGGTTTCTTTTCTTTTAGCACTTTGGTAAACTCTTCCAGGTACTTGCAGTTTACTAAAATATTATTGTTCACAATTCGTTAATCTCGTTTGTCCTTGAAAGGAAACATAACAGCTTCAGTCTTGAAGAATGCTAGTGAGACTATAAGCATATCATCAAGGATACCGACCTTTAGCGAAGGACTCAGCTGGTACTCATTATGTTAATACGGTTTTGGGCTAATGATCAAGACGATATCGAATTCCCAATCGATACTTGGAAGTTCAAGCTACAATTTGCTCACGTTTCTTATACTAAATAAATATATAAACGATGCTAGAATTTCCAGTCATGTAATATCGAGTGTAGTCAACTTAGAAACTATTTCTGTGGAATTTCCTTAGGAATGTAAAGCAAAAAATAGTCCCATCCAGTGAAATAATGCATATTTGCAATAAGGATTGCATGCTTTGCTTAAGTAAACATAAGAATTAATTTAAAATTTTCTTCTTTTAAGGCGTATTTTGCAAACTATCCATAATCACTTAGGATGTCTGTCTGCGCTTCGATTGGTTCACATGTAATTCACCGCCTCTGGATGACTGATTTTGATGAAATTTAGATTTCGTCAGATTTCACTTAAGTGCTATTTTAATGTAATTCGCTTCATAAGATAATATAATAACTATTATTATTATTAGTAGTATTACACTAATTTGAAATTTACAAGTCATGTAAGTTTACGAATGTTATATTTTGTAGTGAGTATCTCATCATCATTTACTAAGAGTTTAACACAGGACTTCGTAATTTCAAATGAAATCCTCCTTAAATACGCAGGGGAATTGCGCGTGATTTTGTTTTCATTATTTTAAAGTAAATCTTAGAGAGTGATTAGTTCGAGAAAGAATATGAGAGTTTATAGATTCTAAGTTTAATCTTCTTCAAAGTCCCGTGAGTCCCAAGAGCTTCTGACCTCTTTTTTTGCTTCCTATCACCCATTTTGTCAAACATCGATCCCTTCGAATAAAATGACGGCCTCCTTCCCCCCCCCCTGCTCACCAAATACAGTTTCATCATTTATCGAAATTGATGGTCGCCCGAGCCTAGATTATTTCAATTGACCTCTTATTTTCTTTAAATTGACAGAAGCATCAAATGAAAAGCTCTTATAAAGATTCTTGGCATCCAGGACGGGACTCGAATCCAAATATTTCCACACATCAAGTAGAGTCTTCCTTGGCACAACAGATTAACCCTACAACATTCAGCCTATGACTTAAGGTTGCTAAACGTATACAAATATCGTCTCCAATGCTATTATAACAAGCAAGCAAATATTTGTCCACTTCCAATATTTCTCTGAACAGACTTTATATCATTATTTGTTTTTCGTTATCACGATTTGTTTTATCATTAAAACAAATCGAATCCCATTGCTGAATGCTTATGTGCATTTTCAGCGGTAACGATTTGTATACCCCCGATATGACTAATCATCTTATTCGGTGATGTATAAACTATAAATATATATTTGATCTCCAGAACTGTGTGACCTTCGACCTACCAACAGCTAGTGTACTCTCAATTTTCAACCTTCCCTATGGGATTGTCATAAATAACATAAAAAGATAAATTCTCTTGTATAAATACGAAGTTGTTGTATAAATCTCCAAAAGTCAATATAATGCTGGAACGTCACATTTATAAATTTCGAATTTATATACTGTATTAGTGACGTTCCAGGCAGTTATGTTTAAATCCAACATTTGTGTGTACACTCTGGACCAGTGTTTCTTAAATGTTTCGTGTTCCTAAGATTCCTTGAAAACTTGGTAAGGGTTCGCCAGTGCATATAGACATTTAGAAAAATTACTTTATTATTTGTAATATTTATTATATATCATGTTTTCATGATTAAAATATTTTTATTTTAATTCGGTTTCTTTTCATAATGTCTTCGTGATTTTTTTTAATCGAAACTTTCATGGAGGCTCCTGCGTAGAAGAAATATGCAGGGTTACACAGTTTCAAAAATTTTAAAGAAAAAAAAAACACCGCTTTAGACAATATGGAATGGCTAATAAAGGGCTTGAAACGATCAAGAGTATATAAATATACTAATTTAATTGCTCATTTTAAATCCTACTAGTTTATCTCCGTAACTGCAGTTTACAATTGATTAAAATTCTTTCATTAATCGTAATTGGCCGGCATTTTGACTTCGATTACCTTCTAAGCTAGTGTGATGTAAAAAAAAAGGTTGCAACCACAGACAAACATACGATTGCTTTTACCTTCTTGTATGTGGGAGTACGCTGTCAATAGTCACTTCGAAAATGTCTCAACACTCGGATAAAAAATAACCCTTGAATATCTCATTTAGCACCTCATAACATACAGCGGAGTCCTTAAATGGCGCTAATAGTATGTATGTGACGTGTGCGTGTGTTTAGAAAAATACGCATAAAATATCATTAAATTACTACATGCGTTTTAGACACGCCTTTCTGCTGTACTAATTCTCGCTATTTAAAGAACTTTTGGGGGGGAGGATTCTTTATTTGCCTATATTATCCTTTCTGTCATGGTTTAATTAGCATTCCACACGTGCGAAGTATTCGTGTTTGTTTACTAGCGAGGTTTCGTGGTTGACTTTTAGCGAAAGTCAACTTTAAAAACTTGTTCCCGAATTCTTATTAAAATTCGTTCTTTCCTGTTTCCAATTCGCAATGTAAACAGAATTTCTACGCTTCTCATACGGTTGGTTTAATACCGACCATTTTTCAAGCATGTTCATTTGTTTTTAATGATGCAAGCGAGAATTACAGTCAACAGCTTGGAATGTTGTTGTTTTTTTTTTAAAAAAAAGGGAAATTAGAAACTTATATTACTATTTCATTCTAGATCAAACTTTTTTTTTTTAAAAAAAGAATCAAACATTAACATTACTTTATTCTCATGTGCACTCTTTAATAATGTGATCTGCATTTGATAACGTTAAGTCAACATTTCGGGATCGATAGCTGATTTTTCCCCAAAATGATATTTTGTTAAAATAATACTGTAATAGCAAGAGTTGATTACAAGAGTTAAACATGATGAATGCCAAAGATAGACACAAGTGTAATAAAATTGATTTTATCATTTAGCTCTAATAATATTCAATATATAACGATTCATTTCAAATTTCCAGATTCATCAAATAACATAAATTTTGTTATCATTATTGTTATTATTAACTGGAATCTTCATGGGGCCAAAAGACATCGTTGGAGGAAGAAGAGGGTAACCGTTATCCACACAATACCTATCATATCTCTCCTTCAGCAATCTATACCACTCTTTTCAAGAAAAAAACCACTTATCCCCAAATCCTGGCTAAATGATACTTACACAACTTCTGAAAAGGTCTTAAATATGTAATCTAAAATCTCGTTGCTTAGGTAACGAGATTTTACATTACATCAATTCCATGTTCATTATCACTCCCAAATCATTGACTTTGTTCAGTTCTATCAGTGAAGTTTCATCAAGAATATATAGTTTGAAATCTTTTTATCCCAAAGTGCATAACTTTACATTTTGTCACATTGAACTGATAACCATTATCCTTTACCTATAATATCAGTTTATTGAAGTCATCCCTGAGCATCTCTACAAATGTACTCCCTAACTTAACAAAGTGGCATCCTGTCAAATTTAACATTTCTTGGTGTAGCCACTTCCTTTATTCAACTCGATTGTCGCTCTGTTTTAGAAAGAGAATAAATAGCTAACTACCCATCCATTTCTGTATTCTGGGCCTTAACCAACTTTTGCAAAACATTAGCGACCATTCTTGAGATAGTAATAGTTCTATATAATTTGCTACCTCTGTCTCGGATACTCCTTACGTAATGAATCTGTCTTAGCCACCTTCCGCTCTCTTGAGACGCTGCCAGTAGTGAAACTTAAATCGCCTAATCAGAGGCAGAGCCGATTTCCTAGCGCATTCTCGTAACATAAGCTGGTATTCTATCCAGTGCCATGGATCTTATGAAATCTCAATTTGCTTTGAAATTTCCTAACATTATAGGAATCTATTCATTCATCTCTATTATTCTCACACTGATCCGTGTCACATCTGGCCGTACATTATCTCCACATAGATGATACGAGTGATTACTTCGTAATTCAGCATCTTCTAGTTCTGTTAACCTCAGGTCATCTACATTTATTAACATCTTCCAGAAGAGTTTCTAGTGTTATTAGCGACATTGGCTAATTTTCTCTCATAACCTATCTTGCCTTCCTTACTATATTAGTTCAATTCTGTTTTGTATTACTCATGCTATTGCTGATCACCTTTCTTATATACCCTAAACCACGGCTGTCCAAAGCACTGTCCGCGGGCCGGATGCGGCCCATCTGTGGGTTTTGATTTTCACGAGCGAAAAAAAAATAATAATCTGGATCAAATGCGTATTAGATTTTAATTCTATCACTAATCGATAATCTCGATGTTGGTAATTTTATTTGGTGTTTTTACATTACTGTATACTCACGTGGTTTCCAAATATTAGATGTGTCAAAGAAGCTTTCTTATACTGTTTTGTTGTTGGTGGTGTTGTTCGTTTGTTCAGCTATCGAGGTTGTATCGCTGCTGCTCACCAAATTACTACAGACGCATTGTGATGCGGCCCTCGGATAATTTCCTTTTTGCAATGGGGCCCTCGGATTACCTAGGGTTGGACAGCCCTGCCCTAAATATCAAAAAAAGTTTGATTATACTACTCATTATCACTAGGTTAGACTATAATATATAAATTTTTACAGTTAGATAAATAAATTTTCAACATCTTTCTCTAAATCCAGAGTAATTTTTAAAAAAGGTGATAAACCTTTTGGCAACTCCCATAGGCACAGATGACTTGCTACTGCTTCTGCCTGGTATCTCCAGCTCTGGGCCTGGCTCTCACTGAAGAGACCTCAATAAAGGTCGAAACTAGTCTGGATAGATGGCCAATCCCTTTAATGCATAACAGTATACATATCCACATAGGAAATGTGTTTTGCATTATGGGAGATACTGGGTTAGAAGTGCCTGGTAGCTTGCTCCACCTTTGCCACGAGTTGCCTTGGTGTTGCACTACTTACTGGATAAGATAGTACAACACTATATTTAGTCCTGAAGATATTTTCAGGCGCAAACTTTGTTTGCTCTCACTGGGATAAAGGATTAAACTAAATCTATTATATTATATACTACTCATTAATTTAATTCCCATTAATTTATCTCTCTATGCAGTCAGATACATCATCATCGTCATCATCAAATTCCTGCCATGTACCCTCAAGGGGTGTACAGGATATGACAGTACTACATGAAAAAATTACATCATTACTAACTTCCTATCTACAATTTTCCTCCAAATCAGTCTGTTACTTGTCAAGACTCCAACATTATCAGATCTTATATTTCTATCGTCTAAGGCACTTTGTACCGTATCAATCCACCTATATCTTGGTCTTCCTCTGGGTCGTTTTCCTGTCAACCTGGCAGAGAACACTTGTTTTGCTAATCTTTCCTCTCCCATTCTATTTAAGTGACCATACCATCTGAGATTAGCTCTGCTAACGCATTCCTGGATGCTGACAATGTCAAGTTCTTTCCTAATATCCTCATTCTTAATATGATATTGCCATTGATGCCATCTGTTCACGCCTCTAATCTTTCTCAGGACTCTCATATCTGCGGTCTCTAGTCTTTGGTCAAGTGTTTTACTTCTGACCCAGCTCTCAGATCCATAAGTTAAAATTGGTTTGAACACAGTCTTGTATACAGCTAATTTAGTGTTCCGACTAATTTCTTTCTTATTCCATATGAATTTATTCAATTGACTTCCCACGATACCAGCTTTGCTGATTCTGTTTATTTCTATATTTAGTTTACCATCTTCAGTAAAAATTGTGCCTAAGTAGCTGAAATGTTTTACTTGTTCCACAGGTTCTCCATTCACAACACAGTTGACATTTTCAATGATTCTGCCTATTTTCATTGTCTTTGTCTTTTTATTGCTGACCTTCATACCATATCTATTACAACAGCTATTCAATTTAGTCAGAGAATCTTGCAGACTTGTAGCGAATTTATTTAGAAGTATAACATCATCCGCATAAAGCAAAGAGCTGACATTAACATCTCCAATTTTGATATCAGGTTTAATACCACATTCCTTCATAATGTGATCCATATAGATAATGAATAACAGAGGGGATAATGTACATCCTTGTCTCACACCAGATTTAACATTAAACCATCTTCCTGTACTTCCTTCAATTCTAACTGCTGACTCACAACTCAAATAAAGACTAAGTATTGCTTGATATAATGCCCCATTGACACCATATAACTGCAGCGTATTGAATAGCTTCTCTCTTGGCACCTTGTCATATGCCTTTTCCAAATCGACAAAACTTAAATACAGATCTCTGTTATATTCCCATGCTTTCTCGACTATTTGTCGTAAAGTGAAGATCTGATCCTGACAGCCTCTATTTGGCCTGAATCCAGCTTGTTCTTCACCAAGCTTTTCTTCCACAATTCTTCTCAACCGTTTCTCAAGTATACTTGCATAGATCTTGCCAGGAACACTCAGTAGGGAAATACCTCTGTAATTCTCACATTCAGTTTTATTTCCCTTTTTATATATTGGTACTATGAGAGCTCTACTCCAATCATCGGGAATTCGTCCCTCTGTCCAGGCTTTCTGAACTATGCAGTGCAGCCACTGTAAGACTCTTATACCACCATACTTCAGCATTTCTGGTCGAATATCATCTACTCCTGCTGCCTTTCCACATTTCAAGCCTTTGATGGCTTTTTCTACTTCAAGTATGGATATGTATTCCTGACTGCATGCCTGGTCAGTGTTTTTTATCACTGTGCAGACTTGTAGTCAGATACTGCTTCCTTAAAACACTTCTTGACAATTTTTCTGCGCTGCTAATATCCTTTTCCTTCCAGATACTTACTCCATAGAACTGCAAACTATCGCCTACGTTTGTTGTAATAATCCATAGTTCCACTTATACTCTTTCTTAACTGAATATTCGACCTGTTTAGCCATCTCTCATGGGAAAACCGATTATGAAGGCTCACTGAAATCGGAAACAAAATGCTATCTTGGTTATTGACAAATCCTCTGTTGTCACCAAACTCTGTACTCTTGATCCGGCGTCCCTCCATCACGTGTTGTTTTAATTAATTATCTCTGAACAGCTACATAAATTCCATTTCCTTCTATCCACGTGTCCTCTCTTCCTTCCAATCTCTATCCCCATAATTAAAATCTCTCATGGTGATTACTATTCCTGTGCTCACTGAACTAAACTGCCGATGCATGACATTATATTTTCCTTTGCGCTTCAGTGTCTACAGCAGCAAACAGCTGCAATCAAAAATCTGTTGAAATTCCTTTAAATCTGTTAGATGGATTTCATCTAAAATATTTTTATTGTGATAGTATAGAAAAAAATTCTTACTCGTCATTGTATAGTAATTATTCTGTAAGAAGTCCCTAGCAATTCCATAAAATTGCCATCACAGGGATGCTCATTAAGGAAGATCGAAGTCACTGACGACAGTGATGAATTCGACAAGTTTAATATTATATACTACAAATAACTAATTCTCTTTATTCCCAAAAAAAGGAGTGGGAGGAATTCCATTAGCTATAATTCTTTGAAGATCGACTGGCAGCTAATATATTCATTCACCACTGATAGTGAGCTTGAGACTGTCAGTGAAACAATACTTTCAGGGGAGAGATTATGGTAGACAGGTGACGTCATCTTCTGTTCTTAAACCCTAACAGGTATATATTGTCTGAAATAGGGTGATTTCTAGTGTCAATTTTTTTAAGGTACTAGATTCAAAACCAGAGTTTCCCAGAAGCCTTTGGCAAAGATCGACTAACACCAATACTGGCAAGATAATTCTAAAAAAAAACCTGTATTAGGCGGCGAGTAGTATCGAACCAATAAAGATCTTTCTTCTGACCGACTAGAGCTATGGAAGCAAACGACATTACCCACAGGATTACTTACACAGGTATCTTTTTATCATTTCAGTTCTCTAAAATCGGTTGATAGCAAGTGTTTTCTTTATCCTTATTTATTTGATTATGTTTTATATTTATTCAGATACTTCTTATAACAGACTACATATATATTTAAAATACTCAATAATCGCAAAGAAATTCAAACTTAAAATTGCGTTGAAAATATTTTTAAGATTTCGTTCAGGTTTATTACATGAGTACCAATGGATAGTGATTATGTTTGATTATGTTTGACAATTTATTCCATTTTGTTGTATTATTACTGGATAATCAATGTAATCTGAAAGTAGACAAAATCGACCCCTTCTCTTTCACCTTAATCAATATAGTAAAAGAAATGTACTGAATGAGCTAAAATATCTTCAAAATACCTCTGCCTTTATTTATTTGTTTCCTAGAGATGATTAAATGACTTCTAGTCCAAGAATGGTTCCTGGCCCAAATACTGCGTGACCTAGAAGAGATTTGGATCAACTGTTTCTATGAAAGAACTGCCTGCAATCATCTTATGCTGGTTTACTGATTGCTTTTTTTCCCCTGCAAGTGCCATTTCTCTGGTCAGCAGTTTACTGTATTCTGTACTATTGGCTTTCTAGCGTAACAGACTGCTAGTAAGGGTGAGGCCGCAGTTATCCGGAACTTGATCTCATTTATACGTTCGCTGAGGTGAGAGAACTAACGACCATAGTCTCTAAGGAAGTAACAAAGCCAAAAAAGCTGAAATTATTTCTTCCCCGCTGATTTCTTTTGCCACACAAGTTAGTTATTTCTACTCTAATGAATACTTTCTTTAATTAGAAGTAATCATGAATGTTTTAATAGTTTTTGACCATTTAAATGAGTAGAATACGAACATTTAAATACGTATTTAAATGATTTACAATTTTGATAAGATTCTTTTAATTAGTGTTTATAATTTTGATAAGATTTTTTGAGTTATATTTACGATTTTGATTCTTAACTAAGACTAAAACAAGCTAAAGTTATAAATGAAATGTACAACTTCTACTCAGCGAATTATCAACTTCAGCAAACGAGAAATTCGGGGGTTAAATTTCTCAGCAACTGGACAAATAGTCATTGTTTTTATTTTATCAACAGATTTGGATATTTTGATTAATGAACTAAGAAGAAAATTAAAATACTGTTTGTATGCGCAGGAACTTCGTTAATTGCTTAAACATTAAACAAGAATATTAATTATTGTAAATAAATTTATTATAATTATCAATGATTATAATTATTTATAGTTTAAATGATTAGAATAATATAAATAAGAACGAGTATTTAAAAAAGTAGAAAATTGATTTATTCAATCATTTTTTAACATGCGGGGTCCCTCCAATATTTTAATTTCAAAATATGATAAATGCATACAGTAGAAATATGTACAAGGAGGTTTAACTTTAAATCTTATAACTCATCCGTCAAAAATATTTGAAGATGGCCATGCATTAGCATGTGCTACGGTATTAGGTGCGTTGAGCCAAATGCATTCAGCGTATAGCACTTCATTATCCTAACAACAGGTTATGGGTTGGAATCCCGCTACTATGGATGTTGCTGAAGGTCTTTTGAATGGCAGATGAATTCCATCATCGCCCGGTGTGAAACCATCATCCTGAGACAAATTGCATCTATTCTAAAAGGAAAAAAATAGATGAATTACACACACACACAGTGCACAGTAAATGTTGAAAACGATCTCTCCCTCCGCTAACTTGGAAACATGAATCTACTCGCCTTATTTTTCTTCATAAAAAAGCCTTCTACGTCACATTAAGAAATATTTTCGACGACATTGATGATAACTTCTTGGAGTTCTTGGAACGTGCACACTCTTATGTGTGTGTATGCGAGGAGGAAGTAAAGATTTCATTGCACACTTCTTTTAATGTTGCCCATAAATACTGATCTAGAGATGAAATAGGTATGATGGTGAAATATCCATTGGAATCAATATTTCACCCAGCAGGTCCATTAGGCATTCCAGCTGTGTGTGGGTCTGCACTAGCCTTGTCCTATCGGAAGTTAGGCTTGGACAATTTCATCCACGCTGTTTGAAATGAAGATAAAGAATCACATTTTGTATTGTCGAGCGTTGCTAGAATTTTCCTTATACTCTGTTATTCGTTTTACTGTTGCGTACAACTGAACCTCTGATCATACAAAATTTGTCTTTTTTTTTTTTTTTTACTTCATGTGGATTTCTTTCACCAGATAGAACTGTTTATCTACTGATATAACGCAGATAGAATTAAGCCTCTTCTCTACAGCAGATGACATATAAAATATGCTCTCGGTTATCAATAATAAAATTTTTGACCATCCTGGAAGATTTAAAATTCTATTAATTATTGCGGTCACGACATTTAATCTCACACTATATACAAACAATTTAATTTTTTAATTATATTAATACGTTTATAATATATATCATTCCCATTTATTTATTGTAATATTTAATATCGCCTCTACAGCTTTAGTCTGTAGAAAAAAGAGTAATCATTAACTGGAGGAATCGATATTTCGCTACAGCAATTAGTTTTATTTTTTTTTTCAGTTAGACTTTAAATTGACTTATAAAAATTCAAAGTGCGTATAGATAAATACTCATTAGAGTTAGCAACAGTTCTATTATAGTGAAAAATCTAAAAGAGGATCCCTTCCCCCTTTATAATATACGAAGATTTTTGTTGATTCTGCTATATGAGTAGTTGAATAATCCCATTCCCAGGAAAGTTATCTATTCATTTATATTTATTATCTGAATCCCAGCTATAAAAGTTGCAAATCTATCATACGTCAGTACTGTGAGTGGGGCAAAGGTTTACATAATCCGAACGACCTTCTCCCTTCAGACTTCAGTAAGCAGTTCTCAGTAAGTCATATTAATGCGCTGTATTTTCTAACAGCAATGGAAATTGTTTTTATGTTTTGCAACCCATCTATCCCCGGGATAGATGGATTTGATGAACTATTTTTAAGCCTTCCTTCGACCGGTTCCCTAGTTAGTCGATCTCTGATAAGGGGTAGGCAGGGTTTTCTCCCGGAAAATTAGGATTTTAATCCCGCAACTCAAGAAAATAGACTATAGAACCCACACCATTCCAGACAATAATATATCGCGCTAGAGTTAGACTCCACGAGAGAGCACCAGTTGTCTGTCGAATCCACTTTACCGGATGCTGTTCAAAATCATTGATTGTTTGGATCATCTCTGATTGGACAAGGGTCGAGATGTTGCCATTCAAGTCTCCAAAAGGCTCCGATCTTTCTGGAGGAATAAAAAGCGTTACCGAATACGGATTTTGATGGACAGATTTCAATTTTAGCTATAATCGGAAAATTTAAACCACAGTTATATTCGAAATCTATTTTTTGTGATTTCATCGGATCATTTCTATATTAAGGTCTATCAAGTTTGATGGGGACATTAAATTTATGCTTATAAAAATTGAAATTAAACTCGGAGCATCTGAACTTCAAGTCTCTGAGAAAATCTCAGAGACTTGAAGATAACGCAAAAATAACTTGACACCATTACAATAATACATTCGATATATATCTAGTTCTTTGTATTTTAGGCTCCATACATGTTTTTTCACATGATTATGATATGTTTTCTGGATATTTTCTCTCCAATCATGAAGATGCGATTTAGATATGTTGCCAGTTAGGTTCGATTTTCGTTTGTGTTTCCTTCCTTAACTTGTAAGTTAACGAACGATAATAATGACTGATCGTAGGACACTGAACTTTTCTTCAAGCTGACAGCAGTTCCATCATCAGATTCTTTATTTCTCAACAGAACTAGATTACGCAGATCTTGCGTGTCTATCCGACGTGCACGTTCTGATTAGGTTGGTAAATATGAAGCACGGATAGTTCCATCAAAGAATTTATTACCTTAAAAAAAACCAAAAAAGTAAGTATTTTTTAAAATGTTCTTTTCAAAGAAATAAAGTTTGAAAATATAAATTTAACCTGACTTCCAGGCAAATTGTATTCGATTTTCGTTAAGTTTTAGATTTTTAGAGATCATGTTTTGCATTCATATCATTATCTCTCAAAAGGTGGCGATTATGTAGTATTAGCAATAATTAGTCAATGTTTTGTAGGTAAAAACGATAAAAAAAATTAAAATAAAATAAAATAAATAAATAAATAAAATTTCACAAGTGATAGGGAAGATCGTAAGTGTTTTGTTTCTTTGGTATGTAATTTGATCTAAATGCTCAGACCATACGTTATGAACGGCATTTTAAACCAAAGATGGATAATTTTATTATTAGAACAATCTACTGTTAAATGCTTTTGCGATTGCTACACATACGGATATATGAAGTGTAATAAAAATTTGAATCGTATTTTTCTTTTAAGATTACACATTTACCTGCAATTCAGTCCATCGGCTTCGATGTGTCGGCTTATGTGATACAGAATCTGTCATTCATGCCATTGCTAGAAACATTTGCATCTCTGAACTCGACAAGTGTAACTTAAGTTTCCTTTTAGTGGCAACATGAGATTAAAAAAAAATAAACATTAAAGAATGGCAAATGGAAGAAAAGGCTGACAGTAACAGTTACTGTTCTTCACCTTCTTGCAATTTTTGCACAGAACTTTGTACACAAACGAAGACATAATGAGCGGGAGAATTGTCATGATGAAGAACGTAGTCTTCATTGCGATACACACTATCGCTTAGTTTTTTTTTTTTCAGTCATCGGTCTATATATAGATTTTTGAAAGTTTGATCCTCGGGGGCGAATTCGTAATACACAATTTAATGAATATTAATACAAGATTCGAAGCACAACTGTATGCGCATGCACACTGTTCGTTGTAATGTGAAAAATTTTGATGGAATCACGTTTTCTAAAGTGTTTGTTGTATTTAAGTATTTATCTAAGGTAGATATTTTTCCGCAAAACAGAATAAACTGGTTCAATTTAAGCTGGATAAATTCAAGTAAAAATGGCTTATCTTAAACGATCGCCTTGTAGATTATTTCAATATTATTAAATTAAATGTTCAACATAATTTAGCAAATTGTAATAACGTAGTTGACACACACACACACACACACACACACACACACACACACACACACATTTAATGACTTTTTCTTTGTTCTCCTGATTTTTAAATTCAACGGATGACGATATTATCCTAGTAAACAATGCAAGTAAAGCAAACCAGCTGGATAACTTTCGGTTTATAAGCCACAAACCAGGCTTTATAAACCATAAGATAGAATTATCTTTAAAGGACAGTGCTGCACTCGAGAGTTGGTTTCCGTTTGCCACTTCCGTTACTACAAGCTGGAAGAATGCTGATGCATAATTGCATACAATACCTTCCACCAAAAGCACATTTGGCACTCTGCCAAGATGTGTGTGTTGGGAGGGGAAGTGCGTGTGTGGACTTTACTTACTGAACTATCAGCACAAGGGGGGGGAGCAAAGTTCTTTCCGGTGTTTCTTTCATATTCAAGACAACTACCGAAAACTTATTCTGTTTTTCAATAACGTACCTCAAAGGCACATTTAAATCCTTACACTATACCTTATTGATACGTAACAGCTGGTTCCCTATCATATTTATAAACATATCTTCAGAGATTTTGCGACATCGGTGAATAAACGAGCTACTGAATCGAGACCTCACATTGTCCCTGATACCTGTGATTAGTTTCTTACGTGGTGCATACTTCTTAGCTTTTGTATTGTCTGTAAAAGTATTCGTTTGGTAAGTCTTTCTCTCCATAGGAACTGAAATCGAAGTCTTTCAAAAAAACGTCTGTGCGACGTCAACTTACGTCATCAAATAAAGCCGGGTTCTTTTGTAGGGAAAAACACTGAAGGATTTTTCTTTTAACTCTGTTGTTTAAAAGACAGTCAGAGAGACAGAATGAGAAAGGGTGAACCGTTGAAATTTTAAGTTACGAATTCTATCATGAAAAATGATTTTGTGTTCGTTAATGCTATGGATTTTCTGTAGGAATTTCAAAATACTTTCCAACTTTTCAGTCTGCTAAACACGAATCGTAAACTGAATTGGGATAAAGTTTAGTTTTATTTTCATCATCATTTAAAATTTCCTATTAATGCATATGCAGTAATATGATTATGTGAATGTGCGTTTGCATGCGCAGTCGCATTTCCAGCGATTTCAGATCTAAAAGAAAGAAAGAAGCCATTATCAAATATCGAAATGTCACTGTTGCAAGTAGCGCAGTTGCACAGCTCTATACTCGCAATAACTATATCTTCAGTATATGTGTATACGTGCTATTGAAGACTGTTATATACTCATAAAATTCTTAACGTTAGACGAAACTGTTAGTTTCGTTTAACGTCAAGAAATTGTGCTACGGCGAAGGAGATTGTAAAGATTTAATACTGTTTTCAAAACACGAATTCCTCCAGTTTAGTCAATATGAATACATTTTTAATTAATTTTATTCAGTAAAGAATTCAGACTCTACGGACATACATGTCTATGTTATGCGAATACGACTAATAATAGGCTCTATGGAATTTTCCAAAAATGGAACATCAAATATTGAATTCGAATCGGATTCTCGAAAATTACAATGGAAGGAGAGTATTAATAGAGAGTTCTATTAGTTTTTGAAGCCTTATGTGTGAAAAAGATCCCACTGCAATATCTCGGATCATATCCACGTTAAAGGGGAAAAAATGAGTTTTTGGAAAATTCATAAAAAAATAAAAAAAAAAATTTGGACTATTTAAATTCCAAAAATCTGGATGTTGACATATTTTTCCTTGGTTACACAACAAATTGAAATGACTAAGCCGATTAGGGAGCAAGTATTTTGAGAAAATGGTGGTGCCATCAGCGGTCATCTGCAGGATGGAAAATATGGTCGTCTAGAATATCTGTTCCTGACATCGCTGATTTCATAAAATATGTAGCTACACTAAAGTGAACAATATGTCGTCTTTCGATACTAAATCAGTTCTTTTTCTTTTTGTTCTAAAAGCGTAGAAAATATAAAAATATATGTATGTTAAAGGCGTATGCAGATAATAAATATCTGATTAAAAACAAAATAAGTGATTTCTTGGTTTTAATCAGCTTTTAATGGTCCAATTTAAATCAAAACTGAACCATTTCTACTAATTCTATTCAAGTTACTAAACACCAAATTTAATTCGAATCCCTCTGACCTGAGCGTATCTATTCCATGTGAATAGATACGTTGACGAGCTTGCTATCCGCACTTTAATAAGCGAGGAAAAAAAACGGAATATCTTAAGACTGCAAATTATTATGCAGTAAAAATATAATTTTTTTTATTCTCTAGAGCACGATGCAGGGAAATATTAACTTACACTTTAAAATGCAATCCCTCAGAGATCTTTTTGATAAATCATAAAATTTGCCATATGTTTTTTTTTTTTAATATTTTTGACAGATTTTATTTTCTTCTTCATATCACAGCGCTGCGTTATTTATTTCTACACCCAGTTTAAAAGAGGATGAACACGAAATTAGAAAGATCCAACTTCAAAATTCCATTTAAACTAAGATTTTTCTGAATAATTTTAAAAAACAATTTTGTTTGCTGTATTTGCCTTGAAACTATTACGTTTGATTATGAATAATCAAATAAAATTTTAAAATAGTAAATATTCAGTTTAAAATTTAAGAAACTGTGTGTGTGCGCGCGCGCGCTTTGTTTCTTCACCTCTTAACACCTATAATATTTAGTTATTCATCCCGGAGGCTATTTGGGTAACCCATCCTTAAGTATGTCATCGTATTAAGAGGTCTTTTATGCACTTCTTAAATGTAAAGTCACTCATTCGCACCAACAACTCACCTTGAAACTCAGATTTATACCGTCAGATAATCCAATATACTTCAAACGATAACCATTGTAATCTTTTCTCTGTCAGCTCGTAAAAACAATTCTAAGGTAAATTCCAAGAACAGAATTCTGTAACTCTGCACTATATTGAGTTCTGGTATCTCCTCTTTTCGATTTCTATCACTCGAATAACTATCGCATAGCTAAGGGGAAATATATTTATTACCCCTTATTATAAATCCAAGTTGGCCTGCTAATTTTTATTTGGCTTGCATCACTTGTCACGGTCTCTTTTCGCAACCTTGTAGAAAAAGAAATGGAGCGGATGCTTCCTTGTAAGACAAATAATTACGTCGAAGACATAAATTCTCTCCGCTTCTCTCAAAATACTCAGTGATATCTCATTCAGCCATTACTTTATTAACATCTCGATTACTACATCTGGATACACTTCCAGTTCTTCCTTGGTTGCTAATCTTACAACTTTCGTTTTCGCTACGAATGAACGGTCATTTAGAACATGAAGTATCTTAATGAAAATACTAATTACACCAAACTCCTCAGTTATGTCTTTAGCAATCAGCTTAACATCATCTCCATCCATACGAATCATTCATCCCTAATCATTCTTTCTCTTGACTGCTCGCCTAATGCGGAACTTCATAAATTACTTTACAAATACGCGAATTTCTTTTTTTTTTCTCGTTCCAAGTTTGTAATTCTCCTTGATTACATGTTTCTATTTATTCCTATATGAGGAAAGAGATAATGACAAGTTGTAATATAGGAATAAATAGAAAGAATAATAAACAAATAAAAAATAAATAAAGGAATAAATAGAAATAAAAATAAACAAATATTCATGAGGAAAGATCTTTAGTTCCAAATCTGTTGATGGCGTGCGTAACCTTTACGAGTACAAGTAAAATTGACCTGCTGGATGTGATTATCCTTAATCATTGTGGATTAGAAAATTTCTGAGACAAATCGCCATTAATATGTTGAATCAGTTGCTACTTAATAAAGACAGTGTATTTCCCCAAAGCCTGTTTCGATAAAACTCTCTGATCCCAGGTAAGTCCTAACAATTATAGCATTCTTACGTCTGTTATATTCTTATGGAAGATGCTTTGTTAGCAGAGAGAAGTGGTGACAAGAAAAAGCTGCACGAACTCTACCTGTTGTGGTACAAACAACATCAACAGCGGCTATGCCGTATTTCTCGGTTGTTTGTTAAAAATCCATTATTAGTAAAGTTCGCTATATTCGAAATATGAGGATATCATTTTAAAACAACATTAAAATAAACAGTGTTGAAATTAGTATATCATTTTTATTACAAGAGCATGTTTCATTAATTTTTGTTTATAATTTTTATAATGGCATTTAAAAAGCTATCATAAAAATTATTCCCATCCAATAATAAGAAATCCAGCACTTTCTAGTCAAAGAGTATCTTCGATACCAACTGAATCTAGTGAAAGCATAATATTAGGTTTTTTTTCAATCAAAAATAGTTTTTTGTCTTACTTTTTATCAGATCTACACGCATCATAATCCGAACTACAATTTAGAAACTATCACAGCTCAATTCGATGTTTATACCAGGATGTTTGTTTCATGTCTTTCACCGATATATTGATTACAGTATGGCAGCGTGACATTCTGATTGATCACTGGTTATACGTGAATACGTTTTAACAGTGTCAATCTCTTGATTTCTAGAAATTATCCTAGAAACGTTCGTATTGCTTTATACATAATGTTCATCTATAGCGGAGACTCAGTAAACAACCATGTACACATTTAGATGTTTTCGTCATTTAGACAAGCACAGATCAACGAAACGAAAGGAGTGAGTCATATCAAATGCAGCCTGGCTTTGAGTCTCTCTGCAAATACAACCTAATGGTTGTAAATTGTCCATTGTGTATTCAAAATACTTTATAGGCTAAGTAAATTTACCGTTGAAAAAGGGTAAGGCAATTGGAAACTTTCGTTATAAGTGAGATGCGAACTGTGGCTTGCGCACGTGTGTGTGTGTTATGCATAGCGTTATGAGCTTGATTGCTCAAGCGATATGAAATAGGTGAATGATGCATTCTCATTGAAAGGATTAAAGCCGTTCTTTAACCGTCTGATATTCGCTTCTTTTATTTTAAATTTCTTTACATTTTTAATTTTGAAAGCGTAAAGTTTTGCTGAGTGAAAACTCAATTTTCAGGGGGTATATAACTAAACGTGCGTGCTTGAATGCTGTTGTATTCTTCATGGTCTGCCATTGGGTCTCTAAGGTTTGGTCCTTGTTTTGCAAACACTTTTATTTTTAAAAAAAATAACATTTATATATTTCAGTCTGCAACTCACTTCTAAAAGCTGTTGTACTTTGATTCGTTTTTAAACATTTTACACACTTTTCTTTTCGATATGACATTCAATTTTATCCTGCTTAAAACTAAATAGCGACGACTTCCAATTTCAAATCCTCTGTATACTCTTGTGTCCTAAACCAGCATGAAAGAACGAAGGTATCGCTATCAACAATGACATAATCAAGGAGACTATTCTTATTTCTTTTCTTCTCTCCATGTAAATTTGTACACATATTGGAACATGACAATAACTAATCGATGTCCTGAACAGAAATCTAGCGCGTACTTATCATTATTATTTGATTTGCTCTTTTCTGCAATTTTTCCCAACACATTTCTACATATCTGGTATTCATTTTACATTCTTCTGTTTGGATCAGCAACAAGGCCCAACGTTTCCATTTTCTTTATGTCAGCTGGTTTCTGTAATAATCCGAAATTGCCTCCAATTCCATCTTAGTAAAACTTCTGTAGGACCATGAGCACAAATAAGTTTCAATGTCCAAATCCCTATTTTGATCTTTGTCCACGTGAACTCTACTTGAAGTTGCCTACATTTCAAGAAGATTATCCCGTATTTAGTGTTGAATACCATAGCTATCCCTTCGTTTCTCGGATTATTGTCTGAGTATAACATCCTCGTATTTATTATTTAAAAGATCACCGATTTTTTTCTTTTTTTTTTTTTTTGTAACACCAATTATGTCGATCTAGTAGTTTTCTTCTTCTTTCTTTTCCTTTGATACTTCTTAAGGAAAATCACGTAGATTAAAATAAAGAATTCAAAGACAAGTAATTAATTAAATTTTTCTTTGTGCACGTAATCCATATCTGTTGTTTGATTCCTCGTTATTTTAATTTCGTATTCAGTAAGTCAAGAGCTTTTTACCTGATCGTATAATTGATATAAATTCTTTAGCGTGAGCAAATACTTAGATTCCTTTATCTAGCAAAATGTATTAGTTTAAATCTATAACTGGAAGCTGTTTTCTGAACCAGTAATGACAGATTCTATATATCCTAAGCTACATTAACTGTCTGAGAGAGTTGTGTAATTGTAAATTATTTATTACCGAATTTTTCTTTGTTCTATTGATTAACTTTTTTTTATTAGCTTGTTCTTCTAGATACAATTCCATTAGCTGTTACTCTCTCTCTCTCTCTCTCTCTCTGTTCAAGAATTGGATCAGAAACATACATTCGTAACTCAAGGCATATATTTATATCGATTTCTAGTTGCGAGAACTGGACTGAACTCGGTCATTATCTCTGCGTCTTATACTGGTAAGTAGTGTATGTAAGAGAATGGCGTACATTATAGATGGGATTCGCATATATATATATATACTGTATATTTAATATTTACTCCAGTCTCGATATTGTCGTAACTCGAAAAGTGGAGCAGACAAAGATTAAAAGTTGTAAAGATCTTGTCATCCCTTAAAAATGTCTTTTTATGACAATGTAGAAATCTGTGTTTGAATTGCTATCGATTGAATAGCTGATTTTGTTTTGATTACGTCAAAGAAATGAAGTCTATGAGTTGCGTATAATGTCTCTAAATTGCACGAGTTCTACGACTAGTTTGCATGTTATGCAGAATTCAAAACTATCAGAAAAAGTACCTCATCTTTACTTAAAGAACTGTTATGAGTGTTCTACTACTATGATAGGAATTGAATCCGGGTCTTTCCAGCCAATGGGCATCGTGACTGCTAACTGCATCACTGAGGAGGTCACCAAAATCAAATATTGTCTGAATTACACAATTTATTTTTATTACTCAAAGGATGGCACGTTCAGTATCTGCAGACAACACTTTTCCTTTATCAGGTGGAGGTTAACCTTGTGAATAGCAACACTGGACGCATGTTCTTCTGTCATTCATATTCTTAAATCTGATTTTATGAAGCATTCACATTTTTCGACTCATGTGCTAGTGTTTATATAAAATTAACGATTTAACTTGACAATTTAGCCTTCTTTTTATTTTCTAATAAATATTAGGCAAAACTATCACACTTACTCCAAGCACTGAAGTAAAATGCCTAATATCTGGGCCACTGATCATACTTTGCTCACCTCTTTTCTAGAGCTTATGATAACTACTTAGGATGAAAAATAAGTATTCTGTGGGTAGGCTTACGTGTAACTAAAGGATAGTGTGATGTGCATTAAATGTAAATCTGCAATGACGATTTTAAAGATTTTAGGTTTTTATTAAGCTTTTCAGCTAATAGCGTAACTTAGTGCGCAGATGAACATTAAGTGGAATATGTTTTCGATAGTAGATAAAATTACTTTCACGTTGTTATAATACACTGGTGTCCAAAAGCTAAAGACGAACTACATTTTTACTTGTATATGAAAAAAGCCAAATGTGGACATAAATTTACTGTCAGCATACTAATAAATTATATTACACAAAAATGCATTATAAATTTCGTACAAATTTAGTTGCAATAAGTTTTTGGCAAAAGTTAAAAATTTCCTAAGGATGTAGATAAGGAATCAATCTACAGTACTCACAGAAAACTATGTGGAGAGACATTTCGGTATGGAATATGTCCACTCCGAACTGCGATGCAGCTCTCACGACGTCGTACCATGCTTAGCACTAAGTGATTCAGGAGTTCTTGAGGAAAACCGGCCCATCCCCTCCTTCAAAGCAAGGATTTCGTCTCGCTATTGCGTCCTAAACGTGTGCTAAGGGGGTTGAGTGGGAAGCGTACTGGCCACTCGATTCGATTAATGTCCTCGGCCTCCAGAAGTATCTCCACTGCTCGGGTAAGATGTGGTGTTGCATTGTCATCCATAAAAATGAATTCTTTACCTACAGCACCACCGCAGAACAATCAAATATAACGTTGAAGAACTTCGTTGCAACATCCTTCTGCAGTCATTTTCCAGCACTTGTAGCTCGGTGCGTCTATTAAGCATAATGCCTCCCCACACCATGATCCCAAGCACCTCCGTATCTATCCCTTTCAAGAACATTCTCGCGATGGTAAGCAGTACCACTTTCACGCCAGATCAAGTGTCGCCTAGAATCAGAGAGAGACTGAAACGACTCTCATCTGCAAAGAGTGCCTTAGTCCATTGTTGTCTTGTCCAATTTTTATGGATACATCATCACTGAAAACGTGCTCCACGATGAGCTGTGGATAAAGGGATGCAGAACTACAGGCATTCGAGCGTATAGGACTACTTCTTGCTAAAGTTTGTCGAGATATCTGGGTATCTATTTGAATGGAGCCTATTTGCAAGCTGACCTGCTATAGTATGTCGATTACGTTTTGCAGTTATAACCAAAAATCTGTCTTCATGCTCTGTGGTAGAGCGAGGGCGACCTCTTATCAAACATCTGGAACACAGCCCATTGGTTAGAAATGCTGCCCAGAACTGGATTCTACGCTATGTGAGATTCCAAACTCTCTAGCAATATCAGTAATACTGCGCCTTCTATAAACTTCAAGCAATACTTTTTCCCAACGTGAAATCATCTAGATAATTTCTTTGAGACATTACATGCCATCCAAGTTTGTAACTTTATTCCTTCACGAAAAGAGCTTCCTTCAAACACAATTCGCTTAGCGCACCTTTTATCCTGTTGAGTGCTGCCACGTGACTACTTTGGCCGCGATTCGAAAATTTGAATGTGTTCCCGCTTTCTACTCGAAATCATCATACAAATTGCCACAAGCGGATTCGTCTGAATTTGCGGTTGTAATATTCAGAAATGGTGTTCGTCCTTAGGTTTTGAACAAGGCTGTATAATTTCTTTCCAGTCTAGCAAAATTCGAAGGAAGTACTATTCCGGTCCTCAAGGAAAAGGTTTATACACAGAGGACTTTGCAGCTAATCTGTCTTTTTGGTAATTTTCTGTGGTCATTTGATTGGTGGACGTATAACCAATCTTAAATGTGTTATTCCGAACGGCAGACCAACTTTAGTTTTTGCTTTCATCTTCAAGAGAGAGAGATGCTGATTCGCTTTTTCAAATTGATTGATTTGAAAACGGAATCAATTTATTGGTTTCTGCTTTCCACTTCTGTATTGAAAATTTGCCTTTATCTCTATCGAAAACATAAAGTCCATTGTGAGCATTAAATGTATTAAGTAATCCTCAGTGGAGCTCATAGATAACGACATATAAGTCTGTTTCTTTGGATAAGTTATTGCTGATAACTTTTTCCACCGTCCTCAACAGGCCCTTAAGCGCCCACGAAATCCAAAACATCCTTGGATTTCTTAACCGTTTATTCCCGGTTAATCTTATGCCATAGTATATTTTGTATGTAAACTGCGTGTGTTCTCCTGGCCGATTTGCCTGTATACGGAATGAAAAACCAGAGTTTCAGGGAGCAAAAAATCCTTCCACCACTGTATGAGACCTGCTAACTTACCTTCACTTGAACTGCCCTGATAATTCTTTGAATCCTGGACAGGTTCGAACCTAAGTCTTTCCACCTGAAGCGCATCGTTGAAACCGACTGAGCTAAGGAGGTTCCTGGAAAGAACCATTAGTGCACATAATTTTAAGAAAGATAAATATAAATACGATGGTTAAGAATAAAGTTTAGTCGGTGATTTAGACGTCCATCGTTAATCAGCAGGATTTAAATTTGACTTTGGAATTTTAAATTGGAGGTGAAGCAGTTATTCAGTACCTGGAATATGTCGAAAAAAAAAACAGAACAATATCCACCCCCCCCCCCCCACCAAAAAAAAGTCAACTAACGAGTGGCGTCATCAAAAGTCTCCACTACTGAAAATAACTGACAAGAACTAAGCTATGTGACGCTGATGCCGATCTTGATGATATTAATCTTTGGCATGCTGTTCCAAGTGACAGCTAATATAATAAAACGTTGTTCGCTCCTTTAGTATCATGATAAATAACCTGAAATTACATTCGAAATTGAGATATTTCTTGAATACTCCGTTCGTTGTGTTTCACTGCAATACACTAATCCATAAAATTGATCTCAGAAGCAGAAAATTTTGAAAACATTTGGGTATTCCCCTCTGTTCTCAACACAAGTTTCTCCAACGTTCTTTTCAGTACAAATAGGATATTCTGACCGCTATAGACTTCCCTGTGGATATTCAGAAACATTATTTCCTCTGATAAGAAAAAAACCTATGAAAGTGACTTTAATCTTTGAAAAAAACAAACACATCTTACATCTCTTCTTTCTACAAAGGCATCAGGTGGCGCTCCTGTTATACCATAAGGTTTTAGAAATCGGTAGGTAGCTGGCCTCTACCACTCACCATCGCTGGAGTTGAGTGCATTTCCACGACGTGCTAGAAAAGAGGCTATTTTTTTAAATAAAAATCTTTCATCTGAAGTCTTCGCAATATTCGAAGTATGGTTATGTTTGCTTAATGAACTTATACCTGTTACACTTAGAACCGTTCTTGACTTCGTTCAGTTTTTCGGTTAACCGACTTTCATTTTTCTTCGCCGGAATTCCCATTATGAAGTCTAAAAAAAAATAAAACCTGTGGAACTGAGATTTTTTATAACCATCCGAGTATAATAAATATGTTCATCGAAAGAAAACATTCACCTTCTGTAGATTTTTATATAAATTCAAATTGATGGAAACGGAACATATTTTGTTCCTTCAACCTCGCACGTTTCTTGTTGAACTCTTATCCTAACAAGAAGAAGAAGAAAAAAAAAGTTTTTGGTGCCACCAGTACGTAATAAGTACATGTACAGGTGGCTTTCCCCTGCAGAGATCGTGGGAACGAAGCAGCCTGTACTTTAGCAGTGCTAAGAGACTGAAGTGGTGCATGGTTTTGTTAAGAACTCTTGGAGAATGTGGAAGTAAATGGTTACTATCATTGAACTAAGATGGGCACTTACCTTAAAGAAGTCTTAACAAAAAAAAAAAAAAAGCAAAAGTCTATTTATATAGCCCGCGCTTCTCTCATGACATAAGTAACGAGAGCAGATATTTTCGTCTTTTTGCCTTCTACACTGGGTGTGTCACACATGTTCGCATTTAGCGCCACAAAGAAAAATCCATAAAATAGGCGAGACATTATTTTTACGTGCAAGTTATAGGAATTACGTAGTTAGCAGTCGGCTACATTTTATCCTTGACTTCCGAACAGAGAGTGATTTTAAATGTAAATAAATCATTTAATCATAAAATAAAATGTTGGTTATTACGCTTGCAGAGATTTACATTATCGAAGAAAAGATCATTTTGGAGGATAAAAAGATTCTTGGTGAATGCTGCACACAAAGTGCATCTCACAGGCTTTTGTGTATCCTACTGAATTACGTATTTAACGTTTGAATAATTAAATATTTAATGAATATGTAGTTGCACCGATGTAAAATATAATGAACTCATTATTTCTTTTCAGTTATTAAGAAGTCTGTTTACTGCTACATGCTTGCTTCCGTCTCTTGCCTCTGACGTATTCCATCTCAACAGTTTTGCTGGGTGTTTTGTTGTTATATGGTAATCATTTAATAATAAAGTGGTACATTAGCTACAATAAATCAAAAGATGCAAGCATCATACACAGTGTTTAGATTAAGTTGCACGAAATTTTATAGTATTGATAATTTTCAATAGTTACATTTCATGATAATTTTTTTCTTATATCAATTTTCAGTGGCTAAGTTTCTATAATTTTTCTGGCATTGATATTTTAAATAGTTATGTTTCGTGATAATTTGTTAAGACATAAATTTCAGTGGTTAAGTTTCAGAATACGTTTTAAGACTGATAAATTTCATAGTTCAAATTTTGGTGTATTTGTTTGCCTTTAATTTGCCCTAAGAGAATAAGCTTTTTTCTTTTTTTTTTTAAATAACACATAATCTTTTGCTAGAACAAATAGGATATTATTATGACAAAAATCCTTCCTTAAAACCTCGCCATACGAATGGCAATCAATGAAGCATATAAAATATAATGTGATCAAACTTTCAAGAATGAGTGATAAGGTTACATACCTCTTCAAAACAGAATGAATCCTCCTCCTCCCCCCCCCTACCACCACCACAAGCATATCAGTCAGTTTCTTACCATCTTGACATAAACCTTTTCGCAATATGTCAGTGGACTTCTCAACCAGAAAGCATAATACTTGTACTCCACATCCACAGAGGTTTGTACCAGAACATAACGTAACGAACTCCATAGTTTTTGTTACTCTAGAAAGACTACTGCAAAGAACATCATCCCAAACAATACTCATGTTAGATTGCATACCACAATCGAACACGAGTGTTCGATTGTGGTATGCAACCTCTTTTAATTGGGATGATTTGGTACACTGTTTGGTTAATTTGGCTTGGTACACTGTTTGATTTGGTTAGTTCTAAAGCAGGGGTCTCAAACTCAAACGCAGCAAAGGACCAGTCAATTAGATGTATATCTGACGAGGGCAGTATTCAATATTATTCTGTGAACCAAAACATAAACTAAAAAAAGAAAGGCTCTAACAAAGGCCCTTTTGTTGTCGGGCCTTTACGACTTACGTAAACAGTTACACCACCATTTAAATTTATTTATTCTTAAATTTAAAAAAATATAACAAGTTTAGAAAATAAGTTCAAATACATTTTATTGATACTTTAAGAAAATTATTTAAATACATAATTTTGACTTACAAAAATAAAGATTTTATCTACGAATCCTTTTTTAAATTTGATTTTTATCCTGAAACCTTGTCAGGTTTCAGGATCAAAAGATCTGAAAAGATGTCAGGTTTCAGTTTTTTCGCTTTTTCGTTTCGTGTTGCAATATGAAGTATTGCATTTAATCTAGAATCTTTTATCCGTGAGCGGAACTTTGACTTATTAAGTTTCGTAATTGAAAATAATTGCTCACATACATAAGTGCTTCCAAAGATTAAAAACATTTTTACACAATAAATTTTATATTTGGAATATTTACTGCCGAGGTATTTATAAATATTTGGTATGCCAACTTCCTTATATTTATTTTTTAGTTCAGTATTGCATTGGAGTTAAATTACTTCCATTTGTAATTCTTCGTCACCATTTTCAATATTAATTAAAAAAGGTGAACTGAATAATAATTCATTTTCAAACTGGTTGAAATCAGAATCTTTTTTCAAATTCAATTTTCAGTTCTTCAATTTGAGGAATGTGCTTTTCAGCATCATTATTATTTCGAGAAATCGATTTAAGTGCAGGAAAGTGGGCTAAATTATTCTTTGCCAAAGATAGTTTTGCCAGAAATGACTTAATTGAATCATATATATGACATATCAAATGTTCACGTCCTTGCAGAGCAGTATTTAAAGCGTTTAAGTGGCTTGTTATGTCAACTAAAAAGGCCAAGTCTTTGCACCAATCTTCATCGGTGAGCTGAGAAATCAATTTTCCTTTGGATGAACTAAATATGTCAGTTTCTTTTAAGAGTTCAAAAAATCTTTTTTAAGAACGCCACGACTAAGCCACCTAACCTCCGTATAATATAACAAACTGCTGTATTGTGAATTCAATTCATCCAACAAAGCATTGAATTGTCGATGATTCAAGGCGTGAGAGCGTATCCGGTTTACTGTTTTAATTACTACACTCATGACGTGTTCCATCTTTAGTTTTTTAGCGCAAAGTGACTCCAGTGCATTATGCAATGAAACGATTTAAGTTTGTCCTTGCACAACATTTCCTTTTTTCATTTGAAGTTTTGTAACAAGTCCGACGTCAACACCAACCCTAGTAGGAGCCCATCTGTAGTCACACTTACTAATCTTGACCAGTCCGCGTGAGCATTTTCAAGACTTTTCTCAATACACAAATATAAGTCATTTCCTGTCGTTGTTCCTGACATAGGCACTATATCCAATAGTTCTTCAGTCACATTCATATCGTCATCAACGCGAATAAATATTGCTAACTGGGAAGTATTAATAATGTCTGTACATTCATCAACGGCAATGGAAAACGTACAAAACTTTATTTTTTTCACGCAATATATCTTGGAAGTTCTCTGCTAAATCTTCAACACGCTCCACAACTGTATTTCCTGATAGTGTTATACTTTGAAATGCTTGCTTTTTTTTTTTTTCGGACATATGATTTCGATTGCACTTAAAATACAATTTTCAATAAATTCTCCATCAGTAAAAGGCTTCGAAGCCCGAGCAATTTTTTTTCACTTATGACGTAACTACATTTAACAGCAGCATCACTTGTGATAACATTCGAAAATATCCTCTGTTGAAACTTTAGTTCATTTTTTAAATCTTTAAGTTTGTCATCACGCATCTTTTCTGTATATTTATCACAGTTCTTATGGTTTATTCCATAATGGCGTTTTAGGTTATATTCTTTCGCCACGGTGACACTTTGTCTACATATCAAACACGTTGGAATATTTTTTACTTCCACAAAGAAATATGCCTTCTTCCATTTTTCTTGAAAAGTTCTGCCTTCTTGATCTATTTTTCTTTTTTTTAACTTTAAATTCAGACATTGTTATGGGCAAAAAAAAAAGTTATCGCGGTAACTTTTTATTAACACACTATCATATTACAATGGTAACCTGTAACTTATTGACATTGTATCACGTGGCTTAAAATGGCTGCGTGACAAGTAACTTCCATTCAGAAACATGGCACAAAGAATTATAGTAATAAGTTTTACTTTTGTTTAAAGCTGTCATAAAACATTTAGAAGTTTGAATATTTTCTGTTTTAATCCCCGCAGGATGTTAGAAACATTGATTTTTAGAAACGAAATGATTAAGGTCGCGGGCCGTATCCGGTCCGCTGGCCGCCAGTTTGCGACCCCCTGTTCGAAAGGGCGTTATCATAATACACTATTTTCAGCTGAGATGGATGCGTTTGGATATGACGGCTGCCAGGAGAACCCCATTTATCAGTGTATAATAACTTTATCATATACTCGAGCCACCGTAACTCAGTCGGTTTCAACGAAGTCCTTTGATGATAAAGGCCTAGGAGGTGAAGAACGTTTATTGGGCTTTTCATTTGAAGGTGAATTTGCAGACAAAAGTATATTATAACCAATAGCAATATATCGGTTTAATAAGATGGTATACCTGTTTATGTAGGCCTCACGTTAGTTGAGATCGTCATCTGCTAAATAAATAAAATAATAAATAAAGTCTTAGTACCATTCAGCACAACACGAAAGCTAAGCAGCACAAAGTCATAGCATAAAATGTATATGATCTCTTAAAATTATCTTAACGTAATAGATTAAGTCTGAATGAATTTGAAATGGCTGATTTTTGCAACGAAAATCCACAATTCATATTCAAGTAGACTCAAAATTTTCAGTCCTTGCATCCATCAAAAAAAAAAAAAAAAAAAGAGAAAGTCTTGACCGAATGACGTCATCGACACATTGTTAAACGAGGTGGATTATTAGCAGTGTCACTACTACCAAAACCGTCAGATCAAGATATATTTTTCTCAATGCATCATGATTCCGCTATTATACGAGCTTATGCATATACTAGCGGAAATATAGTAGCGCCCCCTGGATGCGCTTTTATTATTAAAGAAGCTAAAATATTTCGTTTTATTTCATAAAAATGTTGCAATGCAAATTTTTATGTAGTTGCTAAATATGATTAAACTTTTACTAAAACGGATTTTGCAATTTTATTTTTAAAGATTTATTTTGACGATATACGAGGGATGTTGCTTTTTTTTTTCGCGCATTAAATACAAGATATCTACGGTGATCTCCCTCCTGTTCGCTTCATCTCGTTAGTCATGTGGGTTATCCAAGTTCCCGCGAGACAAATTCCGCACTCAGTCTGCAGGTGCTCAGTAAAGTCGCCGTTGTGACCCTTCAAGAGTGAGCACGGATTTCCGTACTTCAGCTGCTGTTGCTCCATTGAAATTCCACGCAAGAAGTTCCTTATGTAGGTGAAGCATTACGTGCCTAATGATCACACACGCACATCATCTTTTGGTCGCGTAACATTCTAATAATTATTCGCTCCTAATGCATTCTAAGAGAGAAATCCCCCTCTCCCCAACACACACACACACTGTCGGAAATAAGGTTTACTTTTATTGATCGTATCCGACCCAAGGTCACAATCGGGCGTCCTCTTACACACCCGTTGGGAGATTGCGTCTTTCAGCTTTTTATTTTCTCGGTTAACGGGGAGCAATACAGATCGAAAAACTAGCATGTTTGGATACAAGTCCGCTTCCCTCATATTTGATACTGTCATTATCAAAAGAAGATAATACGTCAATTGAAATGCAAGCACTTCAAATCACTCTTACAAATTCTATTTGTAAAAATGCTATGTTTTGTTACCTTGTTTTTACTGGGAAACTATCACAGTTACAAAATATATTTGGATATAACAAGCTGGAAATTAAAAACACAAATTAAAGCAAAGGCTACGCAAACAGAAGATAATATTCAACCCAATGCATTTCAAAAGATACTGGAATTCTCGATATGTGTTGTTGATATTCACGCCACCTATCATTTTTAACTTGTGTTAAAGCGTATTTCCATAATTCAAAACCAAACCACGCCGCCTATCGGTCTGCCATGATAACTGCTTCCATAATTCGAAATAAAATACATTGGAATATACGAAAGACCCTAAGAATGAATATTCTAGATAATAAGGAAACATAATTGAGTTTTTCGTGCTCAGTTTACTTAAATTATTAAATGACACCTAAACCTTTTCAGTTTTCCATAAACTATGTAGTTTCGTGATTATTTTCTGTGTTATTTTTCCTTATCTGCTGTTTCTATTTCCTTTTAAGGACTTTTTAAAAAGACATCTTGCTCATTCGCACGCATTTAAAATGTGACCTTTATCAATATTTTGTGTATAAAGACATCTTTTGACTACGGTTAATCTTAAAATTCCATTTAACTGACTTGACAATAGGTACGTTAAAGAAAATTATACTGCATGGACAGTGGGATCTGTCATCCAATGTAGAAGAAATGCATTAACTTTTACCTTGGATGCATTCAACACAAAATAAATGGTGTTTATTTTGTTTAGGAAATTTCCTGTAAAGTGCTGTAATGGACACATAACTTAAATCTTTTAAAATGCGAGAAAAAAGTAAGAATACGATAAACTAAAACCAATGGTTGTGCTGCAAGCAAAAATTGGTATACACATCTTTAATGTTCTCTCGATATATCAATTATTCAATGAACAATTTGTTCTGTCCTCTACTTCTATCGTTCTGGTATGATTTCTCCTATAAAGGGATAACTTTGTAGTATGGCAGGATATAACAGCAACCTGCTTAGAATAGCTACCGGTACTATTCTTCCTTTTCCGTAGTAGAAGTAGCAGATCTAGATCCTACCGAAAAATTAAAGTAGAAGGTATTGTGAATTTTAGGTTAAGTAACTACAAGGAAATGTATTCATTTGCATTTATGAATTAAAGAAGAAAAAGAACAAAATAGCTTTCATTATAAAGCGTATACGACCAGTTTAAAATTTTCATTTTATTTTACGCAAGGATTTGTACCTTACTGGTCATTTTTATTTCTACAATAAGACAAACTGGGTATCAATTCCAACGAAGAAAACTCAGCCATCTAACTATTATCCCATCATTATGTACAAAGTTGACTTAGTAATCTCGGGAAGTTTGCTATCTAATCAATGACTTCTCATCAGTATGGCTTTCGCCACTCTCTCGATCGACAGAAGAGGTCATTATCACCATTACTCACATTTGAATGCAAGTCATGGAAAGATTTCGAGAAACTCGAATGTTCTTGCTTGGAATTTCCAGGGTATTTGATCGAGTCTTGCATAGAAGCCTGCTTAATCAATCGATAAGCCATTAAAAGATATTTATATCCAGATGAAGCCAGTAGCGCCCGATAAGAAGTGGGTGAGCAGTTTCACAACAAAAAATCTTTACGGCAAGGGATGTGCGAATCAATTCCATTTCTCTGCTTAGTTCACATATCAGTCAATATTAAGTTCCTTATTTTTCGTCTTACAAATTACATCAGAGTTAAGTTCTATTCGATGTTTTATTTTTCTTTGAGTATTCTAAGAAAGTGTTGACTTCTATTAAAATATGTTATCAACTCATTTTGCTATGTAGTTTAGACCTCGTTTTTTAAACTTCACTTGTCCAACACAAAAAACTCAACTTTTATATAAAAAAGTGATTATTTTTTGTCTTGTTACCTTAGCAACCATTTAATCTGTTATTCGGAAGGACAACAGAATCTTGCTCACTTGCAGATACAGAGTTTTTGAACAGATGCGATTCTAAATACTGTACATTATAACTACGAAGTCCAGGAATTCAACCCTCCATCACATTTAAAACGAACGTCCGTCCTTAGATTACAGAATTACTGACAAAATAATGACTTCTTTTGGTTTCATTAAAACTCTCAGAGCCTGAATTCACTCTTAGAGCTGAAATCTGTAAATAAATAGTAAATCTGAGAGGTGCTACTACTATATTTTTCGAGCCAACCTTATTTTATCCAAAATTGTATATTTTACATCACGACTGTGTTTAAGTAGAGCTGCAATTTACATGTCATCCTCTGTTTTCTATTTTTTAGTGCGTCGAGATGTCCTTGGACAAAAGATTTAATTAAGTTCTACCTCAAGTATAACCGTTTTACTAGAAGAAACGAATGCTAAGAGTAAATAAATAATCTCGGAACCAAATATTTCAGCGTAATCCAGTGCAAAATAATAATTTAGCTAGAACCGAAAATTTTAATGAGAAATTAAAATATACTCGAATATTTGGACAATAATCAGTCATAATCAGAGCCTGCTGGAGGTTTTGCGGAGCCTCAGGAAAAAGTTATTAATTGGGGTTCCAAAATTGGAAAAAATAATTTTTTTTTATCGAAAAATCATATAATTTTATTAAACATAATTTACAAACATTAAATACATATAGTCATATACTAAAATATTTCCCATATCAATACATCTCGGAAACATCAAATTCTATTATCAAATTTTCTTAGAAATTTGAAAGTGCGAGGCCCCTCTGAGCGCAGGGCCTCGGTCTGAGGTCCGAAAAACCGACGTCTGAACCAGCACTGGTCATAATGTTTGTAAATTTAGAAGCAAATCATAACTATTCACCATAATTCAAAACATCTCAATCCATAGTGATTAACATTCAAATTATTTTTATATTAATTTCTTTAAACATTACGTTAAAATAAAATATTAAACTTTTTTACACGTACAATAAAAGTGATTGCATATGTGGTCTTATATTTCTTTCGATAGATGGAGATTTAGATTATCATTATGAAAAACGACGTGAGTATTGGCGACAAAAGTGAAAAAATCAAAAGCCATGCATTTTTTGTTCGATGCTCAAGACATAGTGTGCCGCTAGTAGATCTGTTTGTATGGGAGTGACGTCATTGCGCGTATCAGAGAATGGTTTGGTGAATATTAGAAAGAAGCCGTGATTCTTAATACATATATGCGAGATACAGACGGGGTTTTAATTGTGTTCTACGTTCCTTTATTTTAGTTTTTTTTTTAATATATCATGTGAATTTCTAGATAGGCCTGTGTAGCTCAGTGGAAGTGGCGCTTGCGTCCTCTGCGCTTGGCCGCTCGAAGTTAGACCTAGGTTCTAGTCTAGTCGCTGACTGGAGGAACTTTTTCTAAGCCTATCTTCGACCGGTTCCCGAGTTAGTCGATCTCTGGCATGGGCAAGCGGGTTTTTCGTCCCGTAAACACAAGAAATTCGACCGTAGTACCCACATTATTTCAGACAGTGACATATCTTGTTAGGGTTAGGTCCAAGAGATGGCAGCACTTGTTTTCCAGCCTCTTCATCGGTGGCTGCTATAATTAGTGATAGACATGGGCAAGCTATCTCTGATTGGCTACCGGTGGAGATTGAACTGCCCACTCAGTCTCCAAAAGCTAGATAGGGTATAAAGGCCTCGCCTACTCCCTATAAGGGAATAAAAGACGTTAGCTGATTTATTTATTTATTATAATTACTAGATCACTGCGCCTGGAATTACTACTTCAACGTAAAGCACGCCTTTTCTCTGTTTATCAAGAAATGTTCGAATATTTCTCTCTGAAAAGTGCACTACAGAGAATAATCAGTTGTCTTATCATCTCTCAAATATTTAAAGCCTTCTTGAAGTTTTCATTAGCCTGAAGATTTAATTTCCTGAACTCTATTACCAACTCTTTCTCAAAAGTAGAGTCCCTCTTCCTTTTCATTATTTTACAAAAATGGAAGAATTATCTCGTGCTTCATCATATGTAATAAACATGAGTTAAGTTTGTTTCACTGCCCTTTTCCACTATTCAAAAGTTGATAACGCACGGATGCAGAAAACTGCTATTTGAATATCTACTAAAACATAGATCAAGTTCCTCAACGTCACTTATTCAAATCGGTTCGTCAGCCATAGATATTGGTGTTTGTGTGTCTTAAATTGCTGCTGTATAATGAATGTTAATTTAAAAGCTTATTTAATTCATTGCGATATTTTTATTAAATAAATATATAGAAACTTATGAGTGTTGGGATTAAAGAAAAACGTTCTTTGCGTGAGGTTCGTGTATGTTTTTATTTCATCCACTTCAAAAGGAATGCAAACTGATTTACTGGAATTATATTACAAAAACAAGGAACTATTGTAAAGCACTGTCGATGTTCTATTTAAGCAGATATGATTACTTTTCATCTGTGAATTATAAGCAAAGATACTGAAGAAATTAATGGCTAACGTATTGGCAACAAAAAATTTTATGACATTTATGAAATTAATAAAAAAAATATTGAAAATTTTCTCTCATTATTTACGTACTAATAATTTGAAGAGCAAGATGATGTATGTTTCTATTTTTTAAATATCCATTTAAAAAAACGAAGTTATAAAGATTTAATATAACTCCAATATCTGACTCGCTATCTTTTCATTCTCATGGCAACACAAAACATGTTGGTGCAATCACATGAAGGTCAAAGAGGGCGAGCAGGTGATTCTGAATACTACTACTACTACTGGTAGTTCGTTCACCTTCTACTAACGCCGATCAATAACCATTTCACAATCGCGTAGTTATTGGTAACCAACTTTATTGGACTCTTTTCGGATATGGTTCTGTTACATTTCATTGAACGGATATGTATGTGATCGCTAGCTGGACAAAAAGGAATAGTGGCTTCATTTTGTCGTCATGTTGACTAATTATTATCGAAGATGGAAGCTACAAAACGAACATTTATTACCTGATGGTCAGGTGGTCTACTGATTTCTTTCCAATATTTTTGAAACGGGTCTGTTTCGAAAGAATGAAGCATGGATGATGGCAACACAAATAATGGTGGAAAAGATCGAGGGGCTCTTATATTTGGTTTTATTTCCTGGTCACTGCGGCTGTCCTGTTGCGTGCAAAGAGAACGTTTTCACAAAATGGATTCTCAGAAAGGAACTTGTGAAGTCTTTTAAAGAGAAATGTTTCGTTCGTTGCGTCTGCGTTGATGGAGTCGATGCAGTATGATAAAAGACTGGATAGTGTAGTCTCGCTAATAACAATATTTTTTCGTGTTTTTTTTCTTTTTTAATTTCAAATAGTAGGCTTTCAAGTAAATGATGTTTGAAGCCGGAAAAGGTAAACAAATCTCTTAATATACAATACTCTAAACTTATAGTCATGCCAAGAATCTTAGCTTTCAAATGACAAACTTCCAGACATCGACGGCATTCTTGAAAATATTTATAATAATTCTTTATTTTTTTTTTGAGAAGGCCTTAGATTAATCTTCAGACAATCTTTGTAATTTTAAACGATAATTTTGGGAAAAAAATAAATTGTTTTTAACCAAATTGCAACGAGGGATGATTCACATAATGTATTGCGTCTTTTGCAAAGAATATTATATTATAGAAATCTTGGGTTTTACATATTTTATATTAATACAGAGAGAATTGGAAGATATGTTTCAGTTGTTATGATATTTCGATCTTCTAATAATAACTGAAATAACAAAACATTTGCATCAATAACATCATTGAAAAGAATTGTCCTCGCGGTTTGATGAGTTTGTGAGCTTCTTTATGAAAAAAACAATACAAACTAATATGTAAGGCTAAAAGTAATGTGTAATGCGATACTGAACAGCAAATATTACAATTGAAGTCTCTATATTCTCTAGTTGAGTCATCTGATTAATTATATTATTGTAAATAGTGCTGGATATCAACTACGAAAGAGGGAGCGCGCGCGCACTCTCTCTCTCTCTCTCTCTCTCTCTCTCTCTCTCTCTCTCTCTCTCTCTCTCTCTCTCTCTCTCTCTCACACACACACACACACAAATTAATAGACAAAATTCTGACTTCATAGTAGCTTCAGTTGCTTCTATTGTAAATCCAAACAACAGTAATACAGGGTTTAGGACGAGATGAGTGCATCTTAATCAAAATGCAAATTAAAAAGGAACTCCTTTGGCACTGATTTCAATTTATTTTCAATTTCTTACATTGGTCAATAAATTAAAACTGATTTTTTAACTCAATTCAGGAGATTCTAATGTATTTCTAAGTGATGAATCAAATTCTGCAATAAAAAAATGATGACATTTTATTACGAATAATATAAGCTCATGTTTTAGAACATGAGCTAGTGAGTAATGAAACTAAGTTTTTAAATAATTGCCACTATTTTTTGAAGCTTCTTCTTCTTCTTTCACTATGCCTTATCCCATGTTAAACGGGGTCGGCGCACCGATCTTTAACCTTCCTCTTCCAAGTTCTCCGGTCAAGGGCGTCCCTCGGACTCCATCCTTTCTCCCCAAGATCCTCTGTCACCCTATCCCTCCACCCGAGCCCGCCTCCTTTCCTCCAACTCCATATACTCCACTCGTCCACCAAAACACTCCCCCCCCTCCACACGTCCGAACCACCTCTGCATACCTTCTTGTATCTTCTTACCAACTGGTCCCACCCAACCGTCCCTCCGATGCAGTCACTCCCCATCCTGTCCCTCTTTGTCACACCACTTATCCATCTCAACAGCCGCATCTCCGCTACCTCCCCCCCCCGTGCCTTTGTTATAGGCCACGTCTCCGCGCCATGAAGCATCGCCGGTCTCACCACCATCTTATACAGCTTTCCTTTCATCTTACAACTCACTCTCTTGTCGCACAGGACCCCGCTCATCTTCCTCCAGTTCATCCAGCCGCATGTTATTCGGTGCTGTATTTCCTCATTCAGATCACCATTCCTCTCGAAGACTGACCCGAGCTACTTGAATTTCTTCCCTGAAGTTACTTACTCCCCCCGCCGCATCCCCCACCCCCACCCCCACATCCTCAATGTGTGCGACCAGCCCGATCCCTCCACAGTTGCCACAGTCTTGAACATCTCCTCTTCCTTTGTAGATTGGGACGAGAACACTTCTCTTCCATTCTCCCGGCATCTTCCCCCGCCGGGCCACTCTCCCCACCAGATCCCATAACACATCCACGCCCTCACTGCCCAAACCCTTCCCCCCCCGCCAGGCATCCGGTCCGACCCCACAGCCTTTCCATTCTTCATTTTTCTCAGTACCCAATCCACTTCCTCTCTACTCATGTCATGCACTGGTCTCTCGTTTGCCTTTGCCTCTCCATCCTCACCTCTCTCTCTCTCGAATTCTCCTCATTTAGTAGTTCACGGAAATATTCTCTCCATCTTCCTCTGACCCTGTTCTCCTCTTGTAATACTATTCCTGAGGCATCCTTTATCTGCTTGACTGATCTTATGTCTTTCGAGGCCTTATCTCTGGCCCTCGCCACTCTCAACAACCTAGCCCCACCATCGCCCCTCTCCAGTTCCCCACAAACCCCATCAACTTCCCCCGCCTTTGTCCCTGCCACAGCTCTCTTTGCATTTTTCTTCGCTAATCCATATGCCTCCCTGTCGGCTCCAGCTCCAGCCATGTCCCATTCCCCCTTTCCCCCCTCCCTCTTTTCCCCGATCTCCAACCGCACCTCCTTACTCCACCACCACCATGCCTCCCCATCCCCAGGCGGTCCCTTTCCCGATGTCATACCAAGCACCTCTTCTCCAATTTTTCCAACATTCCGACCACCAACGTCCCACCATTCCTCCACATCCTCTGGTATTTTTTGAAGCTATCGCAACTTATTGTAACTCTAACACAGATGAATGGAGACATCGTCGAACATGTTTGGACACGTCTGAATCTGTCTTCCATCACGGGCAATACAAACTCATCTATTAGCGTTTTCATTCGCAATCAGAAATGGGTTTTTGTTGAAGTATTGGACAAAGATGAACCCCGCATCCCAGTACCTAACTGGGATGCAGGCAGTGCCGGATTAAGGGGTGGGCTGCCCGGAGCGTCAAACGTAGGTGGGGAGAGCCAAAACTAAGGCTCTGCACTCCTTCCAAAAATAATTACCTATCCATGTAAAGCAACAGATGAAAGAAGGTTTAGCAAATTAAAACTTATCGAAATATATATCTAATGAAAATGCTGTTGCTCAGAAAATAGACATTAGTGAAAGAATAAAAGCTTTCGCAGATTTAAAATCAGGAAAAAAATATCTAAATTATAATTGATTAAATTAAAATTGCAGCGTAAAATCAATAATTTTTATTTGTGACCATTTTTATTTGTTTCTTTTTTATGTAGTCTATCTGAGTGAATAAAAATGATAAGTAGAAATAATGAAGTTATGAAATTATTAATAATTTGAAAAAATACCTATACTTACAATTAGAAAGTACTTAAGTATACAAAAAAAAAAACTTAGGGGCATCACATACGGAGTCTGCCCGTGTCGCGAAATTATCTTGATCTGTCACTGGATGCAGGTTCATCTTTGTTTACCTAGACAACGATTAATGTTGTTGAAGTAATATTAAGCAGAAAATTATAAAAAAAAAAAAAACATTCATCAACTTATAGCAAATTACCACAAGATAGATATGAGAATATTAATAAGGTTCACTTACTTCATGCTCACAACGAGCAGAATGTTGTGGTAATGAGAGTCTTCTTCCTTAGCTATCACTGATAGCTGGACCAAGACTATCAATGATCCACAGGTATCCAGGAAGGAGAGTTCAGAGGACAAATCATTCCATCTCGTGGTCTTTAACCCTAACGCTATATATTATTGTTTTAAGTAGTGGGAGAGTTCCTTACGGCTAATTTTTTGCATTGTGGAGTTAAAGACCTGAGGTTTCCCTTACTTTCCCCTGCGAAAAATCGATTAACTCAAGAACTAGCTGAAAAGAAAAAGGCGTAGGAAAGTTCATCTAATAGTCGACTAGAATCGAACTTATTATTATTATTACTATTATTATCATTTAGCAATTTTCGCATAAATTTTTTCATTTTTTTACACGTTTATACAAGCACGTATATTGTATATTTTACACACGTACTTTATACAAAAGTACTTGTGTGTGCGTGTGTGCGTGTGCGTGTGTGTGTGTGTGTGATTAAGAATGTTTTCACTTGATTTAATTTCTTGCATGCGATAACCATAGTATGTACATTTGTACAACTGTATTTGCGAAAAATTATTTATATTTATTAGATTCAATAATAAAGAAATAAATAAATCTTGTATTGTATTTTCATTTAGTTAACTTTTTGGCAATCGGTTGGCATCCAGTCTTAACCTTTCACTTATTCATTCATTATCACGCACTTCACTACAAAAAAGTCTGTGTGCTAGGCAAAAAAACGATGCTCCTTCCCCTAACTAATATTAATTTGTATATACATTGTGTGGAAAAGTGAAAAATACGACTTTTTCCCGGAAGAATAAAAAAATCCCGTTTACCAGTGGCAAAGCCTTCATCAATTTAAAAGGGGATGATAAAGACCTAGAAAAAGTTCCCGCTAATATGTGAGTATAATCAAGCATCTACATCTTACATCTACAGACCTAGCATTATTGAAGCTACTACGAGGTTACACAGGCATCTGCATAGTTCTGAATAATAATTATAATAATTATTTAATAATAATTTAATTTCTGAGTATCAAATAATATTTGCACAGTTAGAGTATAAGCAAAATAACATATACCTTCTTATTGATTAAGCCTAAAACTAAGTTATTCTATTTCCGATATTCACATTCACAACTGTACATCAGCTGTCTAGAATTGAGCCCTTAAACAAATCTAAATACCTCATAAGTCACTAAAAACTATCAAAAAATCTGATTAAATATAAATCGCACTAATTTTTTTCCGTCTTGTTACTTGCGGTCCATAAGAAACATAAATTGAAATATCTGTCACGTCTTGGTATTAGCGCCATGTTTTATTTCTCAGCTAAGAGACTAAATATTGGGCCTTCGCCAGAAGATTAATTTTCTCCATATGAAGTCTGATTTATATTTCAGTCTTTGATTTTTTTGGTGACCGTTTCAGAATCGAGCTTAATAGCTAGCAATTCAACTTTGCTAGAAATGTCATTTATCAGTTTATATTATTTATGAGGGGGGGGGGGGGGTCGCGTCAAGTACCTTGTAACACCTAACGCAACTTTAAGCACTTGATTTATTTTGATATTCGGGTGGGTGAATACTTTTTTTCCCCTATTCATACTGGCACACATCATATCATAACAGAAGATGTATTTCAATTTTTATTTATTTATATAAAAATTTATACTCTATTTATTTATATTATACTATTTTTAGACCTTGAATTAAACAGAATGATAGGAAATTATTTTGTAAATTCAATTTAAAATATTATAATAAACTTTTAGACAATTAAGCATACAATTACTTTATAAGGAAGCGATTTCATTAATCTGTAAACCAAACTTATTCAAAAATTAGTAACAATTGCAACCGGTTATAAACAAGCAGGTTGATTGGATGAGTCCCATTATGTCTTATTTGTGTGTGTTTTTTCGTCTAATCTTGAAGGTGTATGCTTCTCATAGTTAAAGTCAGGAGACTATGAGGCATCTATATGGGGATATTAGAAATATGATTGGATTTTAGGCACGCGTACTTCTTTTATGACTTTTTTTTTGTCCAGTCTGCTATAGGTTTTAAAAGCCGGTAATGTTATTCTCGCCAGATTACAGCAACTTCACTGTTACCATAGCGACGAGTTGCACCTCTAGTGGCAAGTTTTAGAATTTGAACTTGTTAATAACTGTAAGAATTTTTCAGGTCTTTACGCTCTGAATTTAACTTTCTTTGTGCCCTAGGGTTTTTTATTCTGCTTTTTTTAGTAATGCAAAGTAAACTGAATACAAATTCGCGATTTCATTAATCTCTAAACCAAAATTATTCAAAAATTGGCAACAATTGGAGCTCATCGGATTTCTTCGTTTATTATTATTATTATTATTATTATTATTATTATTATTAACTAATTCATATCAGAATGGAATTTTGAAAAAAGTAAATAAGATTTTTTTTTTTTTCAGAAATAGTTGAATGACAGATCGCCATCATTTATTTTTTCGTAATGTTATAAAGTGGATTAAATAGTTGAAGATAAATGAATGAATACAAAATTTTCATAAATATTTTATTCGACTTTGTAAAGTTAGAAGCTCGATTTTTATATCAATTCCACAATCTACATACCTGTCGTACATCAGCGTTAGTATAGGTGGGCTGAGAGTTATAAAATCCAGAAAATCCGGCTCTAGAGAGCAAACACTGAACTTTTTTTCAAGCCAAATCACTCCTCAAATAAGTGGAATGGTGGTCTCAGACTGGACAATGAAAAATCACCCTCAAAATTAATGAAATTTATTAATCTTGTTTGATGATTTATTATATTTATATTCACATTCTTGACTCTTTTTGTTCCACTTAGTAAAGAATGAACGAAAAAGAATATGGAACAACGAATTAGTTGATCCATATTCTTTGTTGTTCCATATACAGTTCTTATCTTCCTGCTAATTGTTTTATAACACTAGTTTTGAGTTTATAGTTTGTTTATCGAATTTTTATAAAACGTTCTGTGCATCATGAATGCTATGTTTGCGTTGTTTAGGCGTATTTTCGTGAAATGCATGAGAATTCAAATTTGCACTAGCATCAGGCTACAAATGTCTACCGCTGTATCACTGCCTCAAACACAATAAAATGCCAGTTTTTTGTTCTAACAATAGAAAGAGAATTACCCAGTTTAATACGAAGATGGTAAAGTCCCCGACTTCTGGTTACCTCTCTCCCTCACACAGAACAAGGTAAAACGATCAGAGAGTACATATAGACCATGCTTTCCGCCTCATGCCCTTAACTATTATATACTTCTGATGAAAACACATTCCTTGTCTCTATATACGGACTGCATTAACAAGCCACAAATCATTGGACATGGGAGTCACCTACTGCTTTGAACAGTAAATAGAATACAATGAAAAGAACCTGAACGAACCATCATCATCATCATTCCTTCAGGAATTTAGGCCCAATGGCCTGTTCGGATCTCTTGTTAAACTTGTTAATCTTGTTAAACTTTATAAACTCTTATTCTCGTATGCTTTTGAACTTAGGTTTGAAAATATTACTGATCATTCCTGTTATCCTTTAAAAAAGTTTCATTGATATCAATGGCAGCTTCGTTTGTGTATGATACAGCACATCCAAGGTATTTGAAGCAGTTAATTTGTTAAAATTTTTTATTTTCAATCATGATTTCACTTCTGACTGGAGACGGTCCTTTAACAGCTGTGAGTTTTTGTTTTGTCTGTTGATATTCTGTTAATGTTTTATCTGCCCAAATTCTTTAGCAACTATGTTTAAGGCGTATATTGATCTCTGGAGTTCATCTTCACCTATTGCTACGATTATTTAGTCATCTGCAAACAAAAGGGTATTAAGAATAGTTCACGATCCAGTTTAAATGTTGGTCTCATATTTTTCTTCCATTTTTTAATATTTCGTCGATGTGTGTGTGTGTGTGCGTGCGTGTGTGTGTGTGTATATATATATATGTGTATATATATATATATATATATATATATATATATATATATATATATATATATATATATATATATATATATATATATATAAGCACATTAAAGACAACGGGTTAGAATATTTCATTATGCAGATTTGACAAGTTTTTTTTTTTTAAAAACGAAGTGGCTTATTCCTCTTGTGAAATAAACCAGTCTTGTAACCGTCCAAATACTGTCTTATTTATTTATTTTTTATTTTTTTTAACTCACTTTAACAAATATCCTTTCTTTTCAATGCAGACGACAGCTTGGATCGTCTGCTGGTGAGATCGATGCGACAGCCCAGTTCTGCTTTATTGATTTCTGTAGAGTTTCGGTAGCAAGATATTTCTGGGACATTTCGAGAGGGCGCAAGAGAGAGAAAATATAATCCCACGAGTGTATCGCGATGATACGGAACGTCGTGTGTTTTACTGGTGTTTGTGAATCCAATAGGTGCAATATCTAAGTGTGCAAAGTCTGTTACACTGTGTTTGTTTAATCCACTTTCTTCGGGTCATACCAAACACTAAAATTCTTAGCTATTCGGTGATTTAAGTATATGAATATTTTCTCACTATATCAGGATATCTTTTCTTTTCTTTTTGCTTTTACCGACATTATAAAAGAAGACAATACGAAGGATTTACTTTTATTACAGAGCAAACGATTACCGGTCGTTTTATTTTGGAGCAGACGATCTCATTTTTAAAGCAAGATTACAGTTGCCATTGTTTATACGAAAAACAACAGGAAAGAGATTACAGAAGCCGTACTTACCAGAAAGAAGTGGAGAGAGATTTATGAAGAGTTTTGAAATTTATTTAGCTGAAATTTTCGTTCGGATCACTTTACCCACTGATCATTTTCATTCAAGTGGTATCTGTTTAAAATAGATCATTATAGTTTAAAAAGACATAAACATAACATGCATAAAGAAAATAATAATTAACAAACCATGATTTATTAATTATTAGACCTATTTTTAACCTAAACTAAACCATAAATATACCTAAACTATGGTTTAGCTTTTAAGATATTAATTAGAAGTCAAAAGCAAAATAGAGCTTCCGTAGCTTAGCTCAGGCAGAAGCCCTTTCGTAGGAAAGACCTGGGTTCGATTCCCATCGGTGACGTGAAGAACCTTTATCTGGTCTCTTTCGACTAAAGGTGAGTTAGCCGGTCTCATATGGAGGTAGAGGAGGTGGGGGGTTCTCCCGGAAACTCGGGTTTTTCGTCCTGAGAATAATCCAGAGTGGCTTACTCACCTTCAGTTGAAAAGCCATTATAAAGGGTCTTAGTTTATGCGATGGCTTTGAGTTAGGTCTCAATGACAGAATTATCATTTTCTGAGACCTCCAAGAAAAGCTATACATCATCCAAACCAGCTGTCATACTTTCTTTTAAATTCGTTTACACTAGATGCACTCACTACACTTAAGGCAAACTATTCCACTCACTCACTGCGAAAGATAAACTTAGCTGTTACCCCTTTCTTGCCTGTGAACAATCTTAACTTCCATGGATGCCCCACCCGGTGTTCTCTCCCCACCTTCCATGTAACGAAAATATTCATCATTTGAAATGCTATGACACCCATTCAAAAGTTTATAGACCTCTATCCTATCACCCCTCTTTCTCTTGTTAATCAGAGTCTGTAATCCACATATTTGCAATCTGTGCTCATAATCTAAATCCCACAATTCGGATATAATCTTTGTAACTCTTCTTTGCACCCTTTCCGCAGCTTCTTTATCACCCGGAAGACCAAATCTGCACACAGTAATCCAAGTGTGGTCTTATCAAAGCCTTATAAAGATAAAGAGGCAAAATGATTTCCTTATCCTTACGTGTCAAGGTTCGCTTCAACATCGCAATTATCCTCTGAATTGTATTTGCAACTTTTGCTATGTGACCTTTGAACTTCAAATTCCTATCGACTATTCCGCCAAGATCTCTAACCTCATCAGTTTCTTGGGGGCATAACCACGCTAATATAATATGTCGCTGGAACTGTAATCACGCCAAAGTGCATAATTTTACACTTACTAACATTAAACTGATAACTATTTAAGTTTGCCCAAATTTCCAGCCTATTCAAATCATTTTGTAATTGTTGACTATCAGTAGTATCCCTGATTACACTGCTTATCTGTGCAGCATCCAAAAAGAATTGAACAACCCCTGTTAGATCCTTCCTAATGTCATTAATGTATAGATTGAACATCAATACCGACTTACTCCGGTATTGCACTATGATACTATGAACACGATCCTGGGGGATTCTCCCTATTTGGCCTTTTTAAATTCTTTTTTAGGTTCTACAAAATCCTCATTCCGCTAACAAACATTGTTTTGGATCTGAATTCTATTCAAGCTAAAAAAGCCAAGCTAAAAAAAACCTCCTGAACAATCAATAGCTAATATCGAAGAATATTCAAACCATACGTTTACCAAAAGTACGATATGATAAGTTTTGACTAAGAAATCACAACTTTATTTGTAATAAAAGCTTTAATAAAAAAATGAATTACTAAAAGGGTTAAAATAGAGTCTATTTCAGAGTTATTCTTGTAACTGAGGAAATAAAAGAGAAAACTGTATGCTATTCAGCGCAGGTCTAATCTGTCTTGATTAATTTTTCCAAAATGGGGATAGTTATATTTCCCCTAAGACCTTCTGTAAACAAATATTAACTACGCAGAAATGCTAATTTTAAAATGTAAAATTATTTTAATCGGCAACATACGAGTGTGATGATCGTATGTAATCACACATCCGTGTCTTGGATTCGATCCCACACTTTCAATGATCAACTCATTTTTTTTTTTCCTTTGAATTATTTTTGAGTGGGAGATGAGAGGGAAGAATCTCATTTCGATGGCGAACCTCATCAGCACCACATGAAGTTCTAATCCGAAACCGATTAATTCAATACTTGCTAAACGGAAAAAGAACTCTTTGGGAGGGAAGGAAGTAATCGAAGAACGAATCATGTTGTTCAGCGACCATCCCGCTTGTGCTACCACACTTCGTAGATTATACAAATGGACGAACTCCAATTCAATTGATAGGCGTCGCAAGCTTATTTTTGAACTATACGGTCAATATATTTGCTATGATAAACGAAGGAAATGCGTGCAATGGGGTCATTTTTATTTTACGTAGAATTATATTTAAATCTGGATATATTTTTACTTTTATTTTTGGAAATAAATACATCTAATTTACATTTATTTGGAGATATTGAGTTCGTCAGAACAAGTTATTGTTGTCGTTGTTGTTGTGGCGATAATAAGAGCACTATTTTCTTACTTTTACAGCAACTCTTAAAACATCTTGTAGAAAAGAACTATCGGTTCAGTCTCTAACGATCACTTTATGAATAATCTCCACAACGTAATCTCCACGTTTGCTAAAATGTTTAGCTGTTCTATAAACAGAACGATCCACTTCTTAAGAGCATACAATCTATCGAATAAAATTAATTTTCCTTTCAACATGAATAGCGTCTTATTTTATTAAATTATGCATGCACGGGTGAGTTATTGGTGAAATAAGTAGCTATTTTGATTTATTCAAGAAGCTTTCTGATTACTATTACTGTTTGAAATAAGAGATTTCTACAGCATTCGTTCTAAATCTAATGAAGTTCCTGTTTGAGAAACTGGGAAAAGCAATTGGGATTCAAAACAGATTTATCTAAAATCTACACATTTTACACTTTTTTTTTTATAAATAATTAACTGTAAAAATGTGGCAGTGTTGAAATCAAAATGAAAGCACGCAGAAATTTACCAAAAATAAAAAATTACTGGACAAAATGTTCAATAATTGTCAGTGATTTTAGTTCGTATGTTTCAAAAATCCCAACTGAAGTGTGTGTCAACGAATATGACATGTGGTCGGCATGTTGTCCATCAAAAGCCCAACTTCAGTGAATGCTTTACTGGTTCACAGCAATGTCTATTCTGCTGTCGTGGCGATCAAACGACATTGACCAGCTTAGGGTAGAAATGGAAAGAAAAAAAAGCATTGGCAATTAAAAACAATTACGAAAGCCATTTGTAATCGTTTATAAGATGCTAGACTGGCAGAAAAAGGGCTAGTAAGCTCAATTCCAGTTACTGACTACAAGAAATGTGTTCCCCCCCCACCCCACTTTTTTCCCGGACCGATTCCAGATTTCGTGCTGGTTTTCAACATTTTCAACATCACAACTTAGAGAAAGTGGTTGTCATCATTTCACACGATATATACACTGCTCGTAAATAAGTTAACGGACATCCTTATGGGCAAAGTGCATCGTGCCATGTAACCAGTCGCTTGTTTGTAGCCGGTATAAATTGGAGAAATATGATGTTCCGAAATCAGTGCAACTGTTCGGCAAATTGTTGACAAATCAGGCCATCTCAGGTCAACAATCACTGATACCATGATGAAATGGAAGCGCAGGGAGTGAACTACAAGTGCTATACTCGGTGGACGACCCACCACACTCCCCGAACGTGAACTTAGGATATTACGAAGGAAAATATGTAAAAACCGCCATTCATCGGCCGACATGTTGAATGCTGAGTTATGGGCATCGACTACAACACGAATTCACACAAAAACATTCAGAACCGAGGCTCGTAACATGGAGTTCCATGGCAGGATCGCAATATGCAAGCCCCAGATTACCGGGGCTTCGTGTTCAGTGGTGCAAAGAACGTGTTACAGTGTGACGTAAAAGCTCAGAACATTGTGTTATGGAGCGACGAATCACGCAGCAGATGGACAGGTGTGAGTGTGACGGATGTCCGGTGAACGTCTATTATTAGAGTGCGTAACCCCAACTATGAAATTCGGAGATGGCGGTTTAGTCTCGGACGTCTGTTTGTGATGCCACGAATATTGAACTCCAAAAAGACATTCTGAATAATGCAATGCTTCCTACTTTGTGGCGTTTCTACGGAACTGACCATTGTCTCTTTCAATAAGAGAATGCACCGTATCATAAGGCTGCTCCTGTAACTTTGTGGACATGAATGTCACCATATTTGACTGGACTCCACAGCGCCCTAATCTCAACCCTCTTGAACATCTGTGGGAAAAACTGGAGTCGGGTAAGGTCAAGCGACGTCTTCCCCACAATAGTCCAAAACCTCATTACATGACTACACGAAGACTGGTCGGAAATTCGCAGCGAAAAGAGGTCCTACATCGTATTAAGGTGGGAGCCATGGCTGTTTGTTCCTCACACCATAGTGTCCGTTGACTTCCTTCCAAGCAGTGTATTTTAATATGTTCCATTCTGTAGTCCAACAGTGCCATATCCACTGTGCAGGAAAAGCTGGGATTATAATTTATCTTGATAAATATGAGCAGAATTGCATTTAAGTCACCCATAATACCTCCGCAATCTACCTCGATTACCATAGTAAGAAATATGATCATTTATGCCTAACCTGAAAATAGTTAATACTTTTAAGATAAACTGCACAATTACTTGAATAATCAGAAAGCAATCTGTAAACGTCTGGCATTAAGAATGTAATTTAAAGAATCGAAAATATTCTTTGATTACTCAAATCTCTTAGTTTTAAATTGCGAAACCGGCTAGTCAGGTGAGTGTGTTTGCTTACTTTACTAATTGTGTTAATTCATGGCAATCTACCGCGAAAAGGAAGTTCATTTTAATCGTAAGTGAACTTTCAATAGCCATAAAGCAAACAATAACGTCACGAGGTTTGTGGTTTGTCAATAACTTTCAAGTGACTCGAGATTGGCATTAGACTAGGCGGTAGCGAATACGGAACGTTCGTTGTTAAATTACCGAATTTCGTTATTAGACGGTATGTAGCATAAATTTTCTATTAATCATAAAATTAAAATTAAAATATAATTCGAAGTAAAGATTAATTAGTCAATATATTAAGGAAATAATTTAAGTTTTAATTTAAATTCTGCTATTTATTATTACGTTGTTTATTATATACACCAATATTAAAGAATGATAAATTATATATAAATAACGATTTGGAGAATACATTTATTATTTGACCAATCGACCGTGAGATGCGGTGATTGATTCATTCAATCCAATACCCTTGGAGGGTAATGGATAGCAATGCTGTAGCTAATGAAGCTCTAACTGAGGCTCGGCTATTGCTGTTATCCTCCTGCCATGATCAGAGCTTTAATAATAGCTCAATAACCTTATCCCTACACTGTCCGCTACAGATAACGGGGAATATGAAAAGCATTCTTGCTTCGCCCCTTTAAGCCAGTCCTTATAAGGACTATAAGGACATTTATTATTTGGTGACGAAGATGAGAAAAAAAAAAAGTCCTTTTTAGGACTTCCAGGGTAACAAATAGCAATGCTGAACCGAGGAAGTAAACTGAGGTTCGGCTGTTGCTGTTATCCTGGGTGTGAGTTTTTGAGTTCGCTCCCTTAGGGTTTTACCTTAAGGGAGCACTTTGAGTCTCCGGGGAAGGTGTTCTCCGGCAGGGCCCGCTGAGGGGTTCTTGTCGGTGAATTATTTTCCTCGGAATTTGAGCGGTTCTGCTCAGGAGTCGGGGAGCCCGTTGGGGTGCTTGAACGGGGCGGCCGACACTGAGTGGAACCAACGCTGAGCGGTTCTGCTTAAACGGGGAGCCCGTCGGGGTGCTTGGACGGGGCGGCCGTCAATGAGTGGAACCAACGCTGAGACATGGACGGTCTTTCGCCCACTATGGAGTGGCCTAGAGATCGTCCGATTTTTTGAGATTTTACCCTTTACTTACTAATCAGGACTTCCAGGGTAACAAATAGCAATGCTGAACCGAGGAAGTAAACTGAGGTTCGGCTGTTGCTGTTATCCTGGGTGTGAGTTTTTGAGTTCGCTCCCTTAGGGTTTTTGCCTTAAGGGAGCACCTTGAGTCTCCGGGGAAGGTGTTCTCCGGCAGGGCCCGCTGAGGGGTTCTTGTCGGTGAATTATTTTCCTCGGAATTTGAGCGGTTCTGCTCAGGAGTCGGGGAGCCCGTTGGGGTGCTTGAACGGGGCGGCCGACACTGAGTGGAACCAACGCTGAGCGGTTCTGCTTAAACGGGGAGCCCGTCGGGGTGCTTGGACGGGGCGGCCGTCAATGAGTGGAACCAACGCTGAGACATGGACGGTCTTTCGCCCACTATGGAGTGGCCTAGAGATCGTCCGATTTTTTGAGATTTTACCCTTTACTTACTAATCAGGACTTCCAGGGTAACAAATAGCAATGCTGAACCGAGGAAGTAAACTGAGGTTCGGCTGTTGCTGTTATCCTGGGTGTGAGTTTTTGAGTTCGCTCCCTTAGGGTTTTTGCCTTAAGGGAGCACCTTGAGTCTCCTGGGAAGGTGTTCTCCGGCAGGGCCCGCTGAGGGGTTCTTGTCGGTGAATTATTTTCCTCGGAATTTGAGCGGTTCTGCTCAGGAGTCGGGGAGCCCGTTGGGGTGCTTGAACGGGGCGGCCGACACTGAGTGGAACCAACGCTGAGCGGTTCTGCTTAAACGGGGAGCCCGTCGGGGTGCTTGGACGGGGCGGCCGTCAATGAGTGGAACCAACGCTGAGACATGGACGGTCTTTCGCCTACTATGGAGTGGCCTAGAGATCGTCCGATTTTTTGAGATTTTACCCTTTACTTACTAATCAGGACTTCCAGGGTAACAAATAGCAATGCTGAACCGAGGAAGTAAACTGAGGTTCGGCTGTTGCTGTTATCCTGGGTGTGAGTTTTTGAGTTCGCTCCCTTAGGGTTTTTGCCTTAAGGGAGCACCTTGAGTCTCCGGGGAAGGTGTTCTCCGGCAGGGCCCGCTGAGGGGTTCTTGTCGGTGAATTATTTTCCTCGGAATTTGAGCGGTTCTGCTCAGGAGTCGGGGAGCCCGTTGGGGTGCTTGAACGGGGCGGCCGACACTGAGTGGAACCAACGCTGAGCGGTTCTGCTTAAACGGGGAGCCCGTCGGGGTGCTTGGACGGGGCGGCCGTCAATGAGTGGAACCAACGCTGAGACATGGACGGTCTTTCGCCCACTATGGAGTGGCCTAGAGATCGTCCGATTTTTTGAGATTTTACCCTTTACTTACTAATCAGGACTTCCAGGGTAACAAATAGCAATGCTGAACCGAGTAAGTAAACTGAGGTTCGGCTGTTGCTGTTATCCTGGGTGTGAGTTTTTGAGTTCGCTCCCTTAGGGTTTTTGCCTTAAGGGAGCACCTTGAGTCTCCGGGGAAGGTGTTCTCCGGCAGGGCCCGCTGAGGGGTTCTTGTCGGTGAATTATTTTCCTCGAAATTTGAGCGGTTCTGCTCAGGAGTCGGGGAGCCCATCGGGGTGCTAGGATGGGGAGGCCGACACTGAGTGGAACCAACGCTGAGCGGTTCTGCTTAAACGGGGAGCCCGTCGGGGTGCTTGGACGGGGCGGCCGTCAATGAGTGGAACCAACGCTGAGACATGGACGGTCTTTCGCCCACTATGGAGTGGCCTAGAGATCGTCCGATTTTTTGAGATTTTACCCTTTACTTACTAATCAGGACTTCCAGGGTAACAAATGGCAATGCAAGCCAATGAGGTTTTAACTGAGGCTCGGCTATTGCCGTTACCCAGCCATGACATGACTAGAGCTTTTTAGCTCAATAACACTCCATCCACACAGATTTACTTCATTCAGATGACGGGATAAAGAATCAAGGACTCAGTCCATCGCCCAGTTCTTATAAGAACATTTATTATTGGCGAAAAATACCTCGTCCGTGGAGGGTAATGGATGTCAATGGTGTTCAAGCCAAAGACGTTCTAAATGAGGCTCGGCTATTGCTGTTATCCTCCTGCCGTTAACAGAGCTTTAATAGCTCAATAACACCTTATCCCTACACTATCCACTACAGATAACGGGGAAGTTGAAAAGCATTCTTGCTTCGCCCCTTTAAGCCAGTCCTTATAAGGACACTTGTTATTGAATTGAGAGAATTCGAACGAGAGATGCGGTGAATAATACTCTTGGAGAGTAATGGATGGCAATGCTGTTGCCAATGAAGCTCTAACTGAGGCTCGGCTATTGTTGTTGCCCTCCTGCCATAAGGACATTTGTTATTGAATTGAGAGAATTCGACAGTGAGATGCAGTGAATAATACTTGGATGGCAATGCTGTAGCCAATGAAGTTCTAACTGAGGCTCGGCTATTGCTGTTACCCTCCTGGCATAAGGACATTTGTTATTGAATTGAGAGAATTCGACTTCATTGGCTACAGCATTGCCATCATTGTCAGCATTGGATGGCAATGCTGTAGCCAATGAAGTTCTAACTAGGCTAGGCTATTGCTGTTACCCTCCTGGCACAAGGACATTTGTTATTGAATTGAGAGAATTCGACCGTAAGATGCGGTGAATAATACCCTTGGAGGGTAATGGATGGGAATGCTGTAGCCAATGAAGTTTTAACTGTGGCTCGGCTATTGCTGTTATCTCCTGCCATAAGGACATTTGTTATTGAATTGAGAGAATTCGACCGTGAGATGCGGTGAATAATACTTGGAAGGTAATGGATGGCAATGCTGTAGCCAATGAAGTTCTAACTGAGGCACGGCTATTGCTGTTACCCTCCTGGCATAAGGACATTTGTTATTGAATTCAGAGAATTCGACCATGAGATGAGGTGAATAATACCCTTGGAGGGTAATGGATGGCAATGCTGTAACCAATGAAGTTCTAACTGAGGCTCGGCTATTGTTGTTACCTTCCTGCCATAAGGACATTTGTTATTGAATTGAGAAATGTCCTTATGGGAGGAGGACATAAGGACATTTCTCAATAACAAATGTCCTTATGGCAGGAGGACATTTGTTATTGAATTGAGAGAATTCGACCGTGAGATCCAGTGTATAATACCATTGGAGGGTAATGGATGGGAATGCTGTAGCCAATGAAGTTTTAACTGAGGCTTGGCTATTGTTGTCACCCTCCTGCCATAAGTACATTTGTTATTGAATTGAGAGAATTTCACCGTGAGATGACGTGATGGAGGGTAATGGATGGCAATGCTGTAGCCAATGAAGTTCTAACTGAGTTTCGGCTATTGCTGTTACCCTCCGGTCATAAGGACATTTGTTATTGAATTGAGAGAATTCGACCAAGAAATGCGGTGAATAATACTTTTGGAGGGTATTGGATGGCAAAGCTGTAGCCAATGCAGCACTAACTGAGGCTCGGATATTGCTGTTACTCTCCTGCCATAAGGACATTTGTTATTGAATTGAGAAATGTCCTTATGGGAGGAGGACATAAGGACATTTCTCAATAACAAATGTCCTTATAGCAGGAGGACATTTGTTATTGAATTGAGAGAATTCGACCGTGAGATCCGGTGTATAATACCATTGGAGGGTAATGGATGGGAATGCTGTAGCCAATGAAGTTTTAACTGAGGCTTGGCTATTGTTGTTACCCTCCTGCCATAAGTACATTTGTTATTGAATTGAGAGAATTTCACCATGAGATGAGGTGATGGAGGGTAATGGATGGCAATGCTGTAGCCAATGAAGTTCTAACTGAGTTTTGGCTATTGCTGTTACCCTCCGGTCATAAGGACATTTGTTATTGAATTGAGAGAATTCGACCAAGAAATGCGGTGAATAATACTTTTGGAAGGTATTGGATGGCAAAGCTGTAGCCAATGCAGCTCTAACTGAGGCTCGGATATTGCTGTTACTCTCCTGCCATAAGGACATTTGTTATTGAATTGAGAGAATTCGACAGTGAGATGCGGTGAATAATACTTTAAAGGTAATGGATGGCAATGCTGTAGCCAATGAAGTTCTAACTGAGGCTAGGCTATTGCTGTTACCCTCCTGGCATAAGGACATTTGTTATTGAATTGAGAGAATTCGACTGTGAGATGAGGTGAATAATACCCTTGGAGGGTAATGGATGGTAATGCTTCAGCCAATGAAGTTCTAACTGAGGATGGGCTATTGCTGTTACCCTCCTGGCATAAGGACATTTGTTATTGAATTGAGAGAATTCGACCGTGAGATGAGGTGAATAATACCCTTGGAGGGTAATGGATGGTAATGCTGTAACAAATGAAGTTCTAACTGAGGCTCGGCTATTGCTGTTACCCTACTGCCGTAAGGACATTTGTTATTAAATTGAGAAATGTCCTTATGGCAGGAGGACATAAATATATTTCTCAATAACAAATATCCTTATGACAGGAGGACATTTGTTATTGAATTCAGAGATTTCGACCATGACATGTGGTGAATAATACCCTTGGTGGGTAATGGGTGGCAATGCTGATGCTGTAGCCAATGAAGTTCTAACTGAGGTTCAGCTATTGCTGTTACCCTCCTGCCATAAGGACATTTGTTATTGAATTGAGAGAATTCGACCGAGAGATGCGGTGAATAATACTTTTGGAGGGTAATGGATGGCAATGCTGTAGCCAATGCAGCTCTAACTGAGGCTCGGCTATTGCTTTTACCCTCCTGCCATAAGGACATTCGTTATTGAATTGAGAGAATTTGACAGTGAGATGTGGTGAATAATAATTGGAGGGTAATGGATGGCAAGGCTGTAGCCAATGAAGTTCTAACTGAGGCTCGGCTATTGTTGTTACCCTCCTGGCATAAGGACGTTTGTTATTGAATTGAGAGAATTCGACTTCATTGGCTACAGCATTGCCATCCATTACTCTTGGAGGGTAATGGATGGCAATGCTGTAGCCAATGAAGTTCTAACTGAGGCTAGGCTATTGCTGTTACCCTCCTGGCACAAGGACATTTGTCATTGAATTGAGAGAATTCGACCATGAGATGAGGTGCCATCCATTTCCCTCTAAGGGTAATGGATGGCAATGCTGTAACCAATGAAGTTCTAACTGAGGCTCGGCTATTGCTGTTACCCTCCTGGCATAAGGACATTTGTTATTGAATTGAGAGAATTCGACCGTCAGATGCGGTGAATAATACCCTTGGAGTGTAATGGATGGGATTGCTGTAGCCAATGAAGTTTTAACTGAGGCTTGGCTATTGCTCTTACCCTGCTGCCACAAGGACATTTGTTATTGAATTGAGAGAATTTGACCGTGAGATGAGGTGAATAATACTCTTGGAGGGTAATGGATGGCAATGCTGTAGCCAATGAAGTTCTAACTGAGGTTTGGCTATTGCTGTTACCCTCCTGCCACAAGGACATTTTTTATTGAACTGAGAGAATTTGACCGTGAGATGAGGTGAATAATACTCTTGGAGGGTAATGGATGGCAATGCTGTAGCCAATGAAGTTCTAACTGAGGTTTGGCTATTGCTGTTACCCTCCTGCCACAAGGACATTTGTTATTGAATTGAGAGAATTTGACCGAGAGATGTGGTGAATAATACTTTTGGAGGGTAATGGATGGCAATGCTGTAGCCAATGCAGCTCTAACTGGGGCTCAGCTATTGCTGTTACCCTCCTGGCATAATGACATTTGTTATTGAATTGAGAGAATTCGACTTCATTGGCTACAGCATTGCCATCCATTACCCTTGGAGTTCTAACTGAGGCTCGGCTATTGCTGTTACCCTCCTGGCATAATGACATTTGTTATTGAATTGAGAGAATTCGACTTCATTGGCTACAGCATTGCCATCCATTACCCTTGGAGGGTAATGGATGGCAATGCTGTAGCCAATGAAGTTCTAACTGAGGCTCGGCTATTGCTGTTACCCTCCTGGCATAATGACATTTGTTATTGAATTGAGAGAATTCGACTTCATTGGCTACAGCATTGCCATCCATTACCCTTGGAGGGTAATGGATGGCAATGCTGTAGCCAATGAAGTTCTAACTGAGGTTCGGCTATTGCTGTTACCCTCCTAGCATAATGACATTTGTTATTGAATTGAGAGAATTCGACTTCATTGGCTACAGCATTGCCATCCATTACCCTTGGAGGGTAATGGATGGCAATGCTGTAGCCAATGAAGTTCTAACTGAGGCTCGGCTATTGCTGTTACCCTCCTGGCATAATGACATTTGTTATTGAATTGAGAGAATTCGACTTCATTGGCTACAGCATTGCCATCCATTACCCTTGGAGGGTAATGGATGGCAATGCTGTAGCCAATGAAGTTCTAACTGATGCTCGGCTATTGCTGTTGCCCTCCTGCCACAAAGACATTTTTTATTGAATTGAGAGAATTCGACCGTGACATGTGGTGAATAATACTCTTGTAGGGTAATGGATGGCAATGCTGTAGCCAATGAAGTTCTAACTGAGGCTCGGCTATTGCTGTTACCCTCCTACCATTTTCAGAGCTTTAATAAGTCAATAACACCTTATCCTTACACTGTCCTCGACAGATAACGGGGAAGATGAAAAGCGTTCTTGCTTCTCCGCTTTAAGCCAGTCCTCATAAGGACATTTGTTATTAGTTTTTTTCAATTGCAATTGTCTGCTTTCAGACATGGTAACGATAATGCAATTTTGAATAAGTACTCTTACCAAATCAGTTCAGAGTCCTGCAGAAGTTCCGGTAAGGCTACAATAACAAGGTAAGCTTCTTTTTTTTTTTTTTTTTAATTCCACATTAACAGATATGGAACAGCAGCCAAAGGAGACAACGTTTGAAGAAGTATATCGGGAATTTATCAGACTGGGCGAGCTACTCAACAAAAATTGGTCAGGAAAGGTGAAACTTTATGATATGTTTGCCCCGGCAAGTGTCACAGACGTTGACGCCGAGATTATGGAAGATCAGTCAGAATCGGCAAACCCCACTACTTCTGATTTTCAAGAAGTCCGCGTACGTAAAAAGCGGAGAACAACTGATGAACCACTCAAAGATAACACAATGGAACAATACGATCAAGTTTCGGACTCCACTGCCTCTCCCAAAGAAAAGGTGCCTCCGATTATATTACGAGAAAAGCAGAGATGGGCAGCTTTAAGATCAACTATGTCCAACCTACACATTGTCTATGTAAAGGCCAAAGATGTAGACGAAGGAATAAAGATATATCCTACACCGGTGATAGACTACAGGCGTCTAACAAAAGAAATGGACAATAGAGATATACAATACCATCCCTTTTCGCTCAGCTCGCAGAAAAATCTAAAAGTAGTCCTCCGTGGCATCTGTGAAGACATTGATACAGAAGATATAATTGCTGATCTTAATTTACAGGATCTACTTCCAGTTAAGGTCAGCAGAATGTACAGATCCAAGAAATCTCTCATGCCGTTAGTCCTCGTAGAGATCCACAACATATATAAAAATATCTACAACTTGAAAACAATCTACGGCCTCATAGTCACACCAGAGCCACTCCGAAAAATGGCATCTTCTGGATAGTGCCATAGGTGTCAAAAGTTTGATCATACCCAGAAATTATGTAAAGCTGAATTTAGATGTTTGAAATGAGGGGACAGCCACCCAACCAATATCTGCACAAAGCCAAAAACAATCCCGGCTAAATGTGAAAACTGCGGTGACCCCCATCCTGCAAACTACAAGGGATGCATTCAGCACCCAAAAAATAGATGGATGGAAACAACCAAACAGTCCTCATCCTCTAATACAAGAACACCAGAGGTCCGTGCACCACAGCCAGAGGCTCAGCGTCCAAAGGCAAAAACCTTCAAAGACAGAGTAAACCAAAAGAAAACAAGAAGTTATGCTAGCGTGGCCCGCACAAACAAATCAGCATCTACTAATCTAACAGCTGTTGTTGTTAGATTAGTAGATGTTGGATTAGAATGTTGGCCTCTCTGGCCAACATTCTACAAGACTTCAGCTTGTCAAACCCTTCAGTAACCTCCACCAAAAGATTTCTCCTTGAAACACAGGTCATCCTCACAGCACTCATTGATGAGTAGAAACAAACTTATTCCAGCCTCTTTGCAGATCATTGCATGGAATGCGAATGGCCTAAGACGAAATTCTGGAGCTGCAAGAATTCACTAACTTATCAACCAGATGTTATATTAATCAGCGAATCTCATCTAAGACCATCAGATAACCCTAAAATAAGGAGTTACTGCCTATACAGAAATGATAGATTGGTCTACACAGGTGGTGGCACTGCCATCCTCATTAAGAACTACATCAAGCACAATTCTGTGAACAACCCTTCAACTACTAATCTTGAGATCACGGGCGTGGAGGTGTTCACCAGCTCGGCTGGCAGACTGAAAATCTACTCTGCTTACAACCCACCCTTAAAAACTCTATCACACTCTGACCTAAATGCCATCTTATCCATGCCATCTTAAACATCCTCATTAAAGAACAGTTTGGTTTTCGGCAACATTATAGTACTACCCAGCAAATCCACATAATTGTGGAATACATCACCACTAGCTATAACTGGCGCCAGTGCACAGGAGCTGTTTTCCTAGACCTATCCAAAGCATTTGACAAAATCTGGCATTTCGGACTCCTACACAAACTTATCTCAGCCAGTATCTCACTAAAAATGGTTCACTTAATCCATTCATATCTTCAGAACAGATCAATACAAGTCAAACTCAACGGTTCTACCTCATCCCAGCGTCATATCTTTGCTGGAGTGCCGCAGGGATCCCTACTAGCTCCATTGCTGTTTTCTATATACATGTCGGACATCCCGCACAATCTGATGTCTTCCATTTTGGCCCTGTATGCGGACGATACAGCAATACTAACCAGATCTCTCCGACCCAACTTCATTACCAGAAAACTTCAAGAAAACCTTCTAAAACTGGAGGGTTGGTTCTCCAAATGGAGATTGGAAGTCAACCTCCAAAAAAGCTCAGCCATTCTTTTCTCGAAAAGGCCAATATCTCCCGCAGGAGATGTGTTACTATTCAATAATAAAATTCCCTGGCAGACAGAAACAAAATACCTGGGTGCAATTCTCGACAAAAAGCTATCTTTCAACCAACACATCAAGTCTACGTGCGCACAGGCATCTAAAGCCATTGCTCAGATCTATTCGCTAATTAACAGAAATAGCAAGCTCAGCAACAGAATCAAGTTGCAGCTATGTCAGATGACGATTCGTCCTATACTCACCTATGCCTCTCCAGCCTGGAGCCACACCTCTAATACTAACATTATCAAGATACAACGAGTGCAGAACAAGTGCTTGAGAATGATTCTGAATGCCCCATGGTTTGTTAGAAACAATCAACTTCATAGAGATATAAATATTCCCTATATTTTCTCTTTCCTACAATCCTTAGCATCTAAGTTCTTCCTAAAGACGTCCATACACCCAAAAGATTTGGTTCAGCAAGCTGCAGCATACGAGGCAATGGACATATTCAAACATAGAAGGTCAAAAGCTATATTAACCTCCTATAGCGATGCATAATCTCCATGCCCCATTCAGGGTGAGCAGACTGCTCATAAATTTTACCCTCACTGTAACCGCAACAGATAGTGGGGAACGTGAAAAGCATCTTGCTTCACCCCTAAAGACATAAATGTCAATTGTCATTTGTTATTACTTCTAGACTTTATTTCTAGAATTTATTCTTGTTTCTATATGTAATATGAAATTCTCAGAGTATAGATTTATTATTAGAATAATAACACGGTAAATAGCGAACTCTTCCTTAGCGATAAGACGGTATTGGTGACGCTGTTTTTTTCGAAAAGACTTGGTTCAAATCCTCTCAAATTAACATTTATGTCTTTATTTATAAGGTGAAAAACACTTAGGCCTTTTTATCTGACGATAACATACTCATCTCATATAGAAATAGTAGATTTTTTTTTCTATTGCAAAATAAACCAGCCATGGAACACATTGATACAAAGAAACTATGCTGATAAGATTAACTGCCCTATCCTAGCAATAGTCAAATTTGCTTAGGATAAGGAAAAATGGCCTTTTTTTTTCTTTCGTAACAGAAAAAACATTTTTTATATTTTTGAGGTAGTTGAGTTGAAACAATTCCTCCATCTCTATACAAAACCAACTAACTCACCTTCAGTTGAAAATTTATTATAAAGGTTCATTGCGTCAACAAAGATAGGAACACAAGTCTTTCCATTCTAATGACAAATTGGGACTTTGGATTTCGATTGCACAACAAAGGCGTAAATTTGGAGTAGAAAGAGGTTTTGTCATCTGTTCATATTTTAAGCCAACATTCTGTTTATTCATTGTATTTGAAAATAACAAAAAATATTTTCATGTTTAATTCGTTATTATATTAGTGACTAAATAATCTGCCGAAAGGCTTCATAACTGTTTGGATTGGATATCAAATGCTCAAATGTGGAGGTACAAAATGTTTACAATGACTGTACTATATAATTCCAAGCATAATCAGAAGGTCGAATATGGGATGATTGAAGCAGACCTCTCGTAGTACCCATCTATAAAAAGCGAAATAAAATTGATTTTTTGTATGTACTTTACTAGTCTGAAGTTTTAATAAATATCGGAAGAATCGTCCAAATAAAAGAAAGTCTTATGTAAAACATCAATTTTTCACTAATTAGAAAGCGATCAACTTTCTGTTTTTCTTATTTCCTATTTAATTCTACACAGACTAATTATTATGACGGAACATTAAAAGGCTCTATTTTTATAAATCGAATTTCCATTAATCCGGAATTTTTACTGCAATTAGCAAGCTGCAGCAGGATAACTAAAATTAGGGACGACCTTATTCAAAACTAAAATATTTTTAATTGTCCTGAAAAGGACTGGCTAGATGGGCGAAGCAAGAATGCTTTTCATATTCCCCGTTATCTGTAGAGGACAGTGTAAGGATAGGGTGTTATTCAGCTATATAAAGCTCTGATCATGGCATAATCAGCAATAGCCGAGCCTCATTTAGAACTTCATTGGCTACAGCATTGTCGTTCACTACCCTTCCTGGTTACCCATTTTAGTCGCCTCATACGACATGCATGGGCTGCAGTGGAGCTATTCTTATCCCGGTCACCACACGGGGAAACTAAAATAATCCTTATCCTTATAAGGACTGGATTAAAGGGGCGAAGCAAGAATGCTTTTCATCTTTCCCGTTATCTGTAGAGGACAGTGTAGGGATAAGGTGTTATTGAGTTATTAAAGCTCTGATCATGGCAAGAGGGTAATAGCAATAGCCGAGCCTCAATTAGAACTTCATTGGCTACAGCATTGACATCCATTACCCTCCAAGGGTATCTCCAAAGGGAAACTAAAATATAATAATTAAGTAAATTTTAAAAAATAATATTATTAAAACTTTTGGAACTGAAATAAATCATTATTATGATTTATTTCAGTTTTACGCATTGTGAATGAGATACATACATTTTTCTCATTTCAAGACGTTATTTTAAATTTAATTTTATATAAAAAAGTATACTTTTTTATATTTTTCTATGAAATTTCGAATATGACTTGCTTGGATTCTTTTAGAGTACCTTGCAAACTTCCAAGATGAAGTAATAATCATATATAGAAAAACCCAAGGAAGAACCCAAGAGATTAGAATGTTCTTAATGATGTTCTTAGAGGTAAGGGAGTATAAAAATACTCCAAAAGTCTCTAAAAGATCCATTTGTAGGAAGGCCAAAACATCTAGTTAGGTCATTACCCAAGGTATCATGAAAATATGTTGAAACGTGTATACAATCACTTTTGCATTTCTTAAATATAGATTATTAGGTAATCGATGATTTTCACCTGCCGATGTGAGCGCACCATCACCATCCTGGTAATCGGAGGCCTAAAGTGGCTTACAGTTCGATGTTTGGTCACTACAACAAGAATTGTTTTTGTGCTAGCAATTAGGGTTTGATGAACTAGCCCTTAGCTCATCAACGGACTTATATATTATACATTTACAATCTTAAAAAAAAGACCAAAAGAAAATAGCGGCTTAAAATTCATGTCCGTGTTATTGATCGCAAATAGCTTTTCCCTTGAAGAAAATTCCTTCTGAGGCTTTTCAGAGGCAAACCCAAATATCACACGATATTTGTTTTAAATGCGTCATATTACACAGTGGGATTATTAAAACAGTTCCTAAACTTTTTTTTATTAAAATTGTGGAATAATATTTAAGATTATCAAAATGTATGTTTTAAAATTTTAGAATTAAAATTTTAGAAAACATTTCTATGGTAAATTCATTCCATTTCTAGAATTTACCGTAGAAAAATTGTGTTGTGAATAGCGAATTTTGTTCGTCGACACACACGAGTAAACATTCGTCTGAATAAATCCTACATTTTCAACAAAACTGAAAAAAAAAAAAAAAAATCGAATTGTTTACTTTTCATAATTTTATAGAGTAAACTTCCCCCCACTGATTCCACTTGTTCGTGCGTTTGTTTCCCCGTCGCTGTACATACCAACTGATTTCTAAAGTTAAGTCTACCAAGCACCTGAAGCGTTGATAGATTTCTTTGAAGAATCGACATTCACAAGCAGTGTTCACTGCTAACGAATTTCCGGGAAAAGAGAAAGACTCCCGCTCTTGCTGATTAGGAAAAATCACGTGACTAGTTCAAACTGTTCTTTCGCCCACTCACAAGTGAATTAATAGTCGCATTTTCTTTCGAAAAACAGCAAAATTTGATGGATGGAGTATACTGACTTTGGCTTGCCTCGTGGTTTGTTACAAACCCAATAACCAGTCGTCAATTTCGTTAACTATCACACTCTGTTTTTCTTTCTCTCATTTTTTGAAAAACTTTTTATTGGAATTTCTTTCGCAGTTTTGCAGCTTCTTTCAACATCATATTGTAATAAGTTTCGGCTCCACTGCGTTATTTACGTGCATATTGACGTAATAAGGGGGGAAGCGAGTCCTGCTTAGAGGACCGTCCCTGGATTAGATCGCTCCCTGAGGCAAACAATTAAATATCGCCTTTAATGGATTAAAAGATATAAGATAATCTCCGATTTCTATTTTGTTTTTATTAGAAGAGAAACATTAATGCAAAACGATTACTTAATAATATTAATTAAATGTTTTCTCTACAGGGATATCGCCCCAATAAAACTCTTCTAAATTTAAATTATAAGCTATGCCCGCCTCTATCGGTTGCTAGACCAACCAATCTTTCTTGGGTCATTGCTGTTCGCGAATTATTTTTAATCAGTTTAAGCGTGGAAAAACTTCTTTCCGCACTTGCTACGCTAACAGGAATTGTTAGCATAGTGACTGTTCCTACCGCAATATGGCTGAACGAGCGCCCTTATTAAGCCGAGCCGTGAGGCAGGCTGCATCTAAGCTACATCTTGTCGATGGTATTGCCTGCTTATTAATATGACAATCAGGTAACAAGGATAAACTTTGCTTGTCAATAAGGGGGTTAATGCAGCAGCCAAGGTCAAAAGGCATATTAACTGATATATTAATAAATATATGAGTAAATAAATATACGAGATATAAATCTGAATAAATAAACAAATAAAAGTTAATAAAAATAATAATAATAAATCCCACCGCCAGAGGGGGGGGTATAAGCTTGACAACAGATGTTCAAATCGAACTCCTTTATAAGTGCTTCGTTATACCAATTTTACTGCTCATATTTTAATTACTGGAAAATGTCGTCTATATGTTTTTTAATATATGTTTTTTTTCGAACGTTTTTTTTTTTCATTCACACTTCCTGCTGTAACATGCAACTTAATGGGTGCTTCGTTTTTTCATGCTAGCAAACGTTTAGAACTATTTTTCATGTAAATTGGTTTTAGGAAATATAACAGAAATCTTTGATTATCCAGACAAATGTTTCGATAATGTAGACAAATGTTGTCGACGTTAAAAACTGGGGCGTTTTGTCACCATAGCCAAGTAACTTCCAACAACTAACAAACGAAAAGAACTACATTTCGCTGTACATCTTTTAAGGGCCTATTGATCCATTCCTGTACTGCCTTTTCCACTCTGAATTTTACGAGCACAGAACTATCAAGTAAGCACGCAAGGCAGCAGTCATCAATAAGAACCCCATATACATGACGATGGTTTCTTTATAAGGACAATAGCATTTTGTCGAACCCTGTCTAGGAGTCAATTTTGATTTATTTGTTTGTTTCTATAAATCATATCTTATATCAGAACACGTGATAAAATTGTAATAATCATTCCGTAGGTCATTACCACTGAAGCTGCGTCTCATAGATATACAGATTCCAAGGAAAGGAGGTTGGATTCGGGCTGAGTTTAACGTGACCGAGTGCAATAAACGCAAACAGTAACACTCCACAGTCACGTGATTAGGTTCCTTTTTTTTTTTTTTTTTTTTGTATGCAGGCTTGGTTACTCCGCTACAATAATTTCGCTGCCTTTTGTATCCCGATAACCTTTTCGAATGCAGCCACATGACAATACACTCTTATCGCAAGAGAATTCTGACCTAATATAGTGACGTACTAGGTTTGGAGAGGTTGACATTTCAAAACTTAACCTTTTTAGTACATCCTTGGCCATGACCTACACTGATATGGCTTATCAGTGTAAGGTAGAAGAAAAAAAAAAAAAAACTGAAGGCAAAAAAATTGTCGAATAAGAACGTTTATATTTAAAAGTCAAGATAAATCCAATTTTAAAAAAGGTTAGAATTCGATGCTTGAGTATATTTTTACTCAGATTTGTTGCCACTATTCTACGTGATCCAGTGCTTAAATAATCATGTGAACAGGAAAGATTTTAGACGAAATCTTCTACTTAATACTGGATAACCTGAGAAGTGATTCATTGCCTACCTTTTTAACCCTCACAAACTCATTCCAGAGATGAAGGCGAACCTCTTCTATTGAAAAGGTAACTTTTCTATCTGCTAGCATTGTTTATATCTATAGTATTTGATAATCTGATTTTCAACTCAAGAAACGTTGCCATGTCATTTTGTTTTCATCTCGTGCTTCCTGTCAGACCTTTAAATTATGCACGTTCATGTACCGATGGCACGCTAGCTACCTGGCCATAAACTATTTAAAAGTACTCTTTGCTCTCAAAGACTTGTTGGAAATACACATTAATGACCCTTCCCGTAATTATGTCCACCGCCCTTTTCGTTAGTTAAGGCTTTAACGTTATAATGAGACAAGTGGCCAACGGTTTGCTTTCTCTGAATTGTGGAGTTTGAATTAACCTTGTAAAGGCCATGGGTTGTAAATTCACGAAGTCTTTTGGTTGCGAATAATAAGAAATTTTTCAGGTCACCGAAATAGTGGCAAAGTAACTTAATATTATTAATATTGCGGATGATACGGAGATATATATATATATATATATATAATTTTTTTTTATATCGTGCAGTTATGTTGAGTAGTTTTTAATTATTTCTTACTAATTTCCTCCACTTGGATTTCTTTAATATAAGCGAGTCGGAGAAAATATGTAATTCTTTATAAAAAAATACATATAAAATAAATAAATAATAAAATTAAAAATAAATATAACAAATAAAAGCTAAAATTAAACATAAAGTAGTTAATTAAAATAAAAATAAAATCTTGTTGTGTGTCCCGATATCTCTCACTACCTTTAGCAACAAATGTGTGTTATTCCAGCCAAATATTTCCTTTAGTTCGCCAACTTGTATGACTGCTCTTGACATAAGTGATAAAAAGCAAGCGAAGTGATTGTACGAAGGGAAAAAATCATCTTATAAAAGAAAGATAGAAAAAAAAAGCATTCTCTTTGAATGGTTTAAATAATCTTTATACTAATCTAAATAATCATTATAACTAATCTTTATAATGCAATCCTTAAAAGTCCACAGAAGCAGATGGTTAAAAGACATTACTATAGTCAGCAAAGATTTCAGATTATTTTTGTCTGAGGATATTTATCTTTTAGTAGCCTCGAAACAAAAGGTTTTTGCCATGTATTGTTAATACTCAAGCATATCGAAATGCTCATTAAAACTATACTTAAGTTAATAAGAATACCATGGAGAGCATTTGATTCAAGTTAACATAAAACCAGTGGCGAATTCTCCATGCTTGCTGCGCAAGCTCATTAATTGAGATAGAAGTAATATTTATTTGTTAATAAATGCATGCATGTATAAGCATTCCATTTAGGCTTTTATTTTTTATATTAATGGTCACAAACTGCAACGAAAGGGAAAAATCAACATTGAAAACAAAATTAATTTCTCTCGAAGAAAAAATTCAAAATCTTGGATCGGTTGAAAAATGGAGAAAAACCAGGAGTTTTTGCAGGGACTTTGAATTTAAATGAATCAACAATTCGAACAATCAAACAAAATGAGCATAAAATCCGAGAAAGTGTTTATTGCTAGGTCAACGATAAGTGCAAAGCGCGTTGCTCGTGTACGCGATATTCTAATGGAAAAATGGAGAAATCTCTAATGATTTCGATAGAAGATTGCACCTCAAAAGAAAATTCCCATGGATGGAAATCTTATTAAACAAAAAACTCTCAAAGTTTATAAAAAACATTTATAGCGCAGACCAGGTGTTCAATGCTGATGAATCCGGGTTATATTGGAAAAAAGTGCAAAAGCGCACCTATATTTCGAAAAATGAAAGATCAGCTCCTGGATTCAAAGTTTCCAAAGATAGAATTACTCTACTGTTTTGTAGTAATGCATCAGGTGATTACACGACGAAACCAATGTTTATTAACCAATCCTCAAATCCTCGTGCTATGAAAGATTAAAATATGCACTATTTTATTTTGCCTAAAACATTTATGCATTATGCAATGAAGTTTACGCACAATTTGTAATTTTTATACTTTTATGCTATGTATTTGTTTCATAGTTTATGTTTTCTTAACTTACATGAATTATCTGAATTAAATAAAAATATATTTTTTGTTGGATATGTCATTGTTGTTTATATAATTTAAAAAAAAAAAACGATTTCGGAACATAACCCTACTTTTTCTATGTGATCTGAGGCTCGATAACGCGATTTATATAACCCGGCATTTCTGCGGAACCTAACATCCGCGTTATACGAGGGTTACCTGTACATAGTTTTAAATGGTCAGTAATTCATTATTCCGCTAATCAGACTTCAATCACACCCCTGAATGATAACAAGAGCAAGCGTGAATTTCAAGACCAGCATTCGCCCCTGTATAAAACTTATTGAGAAGTTTTATACAGGGGCGAAAAAAGGTACATAAAAGTGTTTTGAGCATTAGTCATGGTTTCGCATTAGTTGTCGTAATGTAGAGGACCACTGCAGCGTATGCTGGATACGTTGCAAAAATGGTTAGATCAAATCAATCTTGACCGTGTAGGAACGGTAGACCAGAGTTTAACGATAGCATTTATGTGTCAAAATGTTTTTTTATTTTTTATTTATTTATTTTTTTCGGGATGAGTTTAATTTTCGTGTGTGTTTAAAAATCAGCAGATGACCAAAAGTTGATGATGCAAGAGTTTAATAAGTAAGATCGTAATTTATCTGAAGTCTTCAAAACTCAATAGTACGTATCATCTTTGAGTTATATCTCATTGTCAATAACTAAGACTTTAGTTTATTGGGTTTAAAGCTGAAGCAACTAAGAATGTATGGAGTGTGTTATGTCTGTTAACTGCTTGCGTTCTCTGACCGGTTTTTTTTTTTTGTTTTGAGCAATGAACAACTTAAGCTTCCTGGAGAAAAAAACTGCCACCTTCTGATGAAATCTATTAACCTACCTTTGGTTGAAATGTTCCCTATGTCATTGCGAGAATCGAACCTAGTTCCTTTCCTGCCAAAGGAGCACATGTCGCATTATTCTTTCAACTGCACTACGAAGGTTTGTTGTTAATGCCATAGATATCAGCCAATTTCCCTTAATAGGATTTCTGGTTCCAGTTGCATGGTGCACCTTTCAACTCCCTTAACCCGCATTTTGAATATCTGCATTTACTATGATAATGAAACCCGAACAATAGGTGATTTGGATGACGTGGATCCATATCGCTTCCCCCTAACTTCTGCTAAGAAACTTAGTATTTTGCTAAGAAAAATAGAGATATTAAAAAAAAATTAATAAATAAATTCCTCTCTCAACCAGACAGCATAAACAATCTTAACAAAATTTCCACCTTCCTGAGGCAGATCACGGGACAGACCACCTTAGACTTAAAAAAAAAAAAGTACAATTCGGTAGAGGCAACCCAAAAGCGTAAAGAAAATATGATAATCAAATATCAGTCCAAAACACAAAGCTTTTCTTGGCTTAAGTGCTTATGGTGTGATTCAACAAAACTTTTGGTCCATTCCAATCTTCGTTGTGTGTGTGTGTGTGTGTGTGTGTGTGTTTCAAGTTCCTTAATAATGCTAGTTCAAAGTGGCGAAACGTCGGCTTGTAAATATTAATTTCGTTATTAAATGGTTTATTTTCATTTCATATCCACTTTGATTTTCTTCCTAGAAAGCCTCGACATGAATTAACTATACTTACCTTTGATTATATATATAATTATATATTTAAGTGTACAAAATATTTAAAGCTGATGTTTATGATAATCCACAATCTTTGCCTTGTTATGAGTGTTTCCCATTCAAAACAGTTTGTTGTATAAACAAGCATGCATTCCACACGACTACGAGTTTTCCGTCTTCGAGCTTTATCAAGGAAACAGCATTCGTTGAACGCAGCAAGTGGTTAATTTGATCAAGCTTGGGCAAAAGTATGTGCAAAGTGTGCACATGAAGTGACTTCTAAACAGCTCATTATTCCAATACTCTTTGAACTTCTTCTGTGAGTATAATGGAGGAGCACTATGATAAACTGCAGATATTGAATGTTACGATAGTGTAATATATATTTTTTTTTCTACAGACAGAAGGTACTAAATGAAATAGTTTTTTAAAACGCTGATCGGAATAAAAGTTCATTTTCTAACTTCAGGAAATTCTATACGTTGAATGAATTTTTTTAATTAAAAGTTTGATTTAGATTGTAACTGGGATAAAAAATAGCGATTATAGGTTAAGCCGATAAAGGTTAAAAATGGAAAATATTTCAGTATTTGTATCCTGTACTTCTAGATCATTACTGTAACGAAGAAATATAACAAGAGAAAAGTTCGTAAACAGCACATGTAGCATTTATGTTTGTACAAAGGTGAACTAAAAAAAAAAGCAACATGCATATACTTAACATATATATACATAACATATGCAGTCGATTATTAAATTATTTAAGGAATTCACAACGTAAACTTGGATATAAATTAAAATAAACTTTAATATATACTTCCTATATTTCGCAAACTTCACGTTGCCATCTTCATGGGAACTTAAAATAAAGACACGTGCACGCAGGCACTAAAAATAGCAAATGAGCTAGAAGCGAGGAAACTACTCTTTTTAACTAAAGTCCTGATGGTGCCCTCTAGCGGGCTATGTTAGGTATTCTTGGCTGTTGGGCTGATGTTCTAATGATGTACGTCTCCCAAATTTGGGGATTTTCATGCATCCAAATTTGTTGAGGTTGGGCACGTTTTTTAGGGCTGGGGCTGATTCCATGAATAGTCTTTCAAATTTAAACTTGCTGCAGTGTATTACTGTGGCTTTCTTCCACCTTATTCTGTGGCAAGTATCCAGAGCATGGTCTGCAAGCCCTGAATGGCTGTACTGGTGAAACCGGATGTAGTCCTTGTGTTCTGAGATTCTGATATTCGCTGTCCTGCCAGTTTGGCCAACTTACAGCTGAAATGGACCTGTTAAACACCAGGTCGGTCTAGGGGAAAGTGGTTGGTCTTTTGTGGAGCGGATAAGGGATACCAATTTTCTATATGGTTTGTAACAAGAGGTCAGGTCATTTTTTTTTTGCATCCCTTATCCGCTCCACAAAATACCAACCACTTTCCCTAGACCTACCTGGTGTATACCAGGTCCCTTGCAGCTGTAAGCTGTCCTATTTTGGCCAAACAGGCAGGACAGCGAATATCAGAACACAAGGACTACATCTGATTTCACCAGTACACCCACTCTGGGCTTGCAGACCATGCTCTGGATACTCGCCACAGAATACAGTAATACACCGCAGAAAGTTTGAAAGACTATTCATAGAATCAGCCTCAGCCCTAAAAAACGTGCCCAAACTTAACAAATTTGGATGCATGAGACTGCCCGAAATTTGGGAGACGTACATCATGAGAACATCAGCCCAACGGCCAAGAATACCTAACATAGCCCGCTAGGGGGCACCATCAGGACTTTAGTTAAAAACAGTAGTTTCCTCGCTTCTAGCTCATTTGCTGTTTTTAGTGCCTGCGTGCACGTGTCTTTATTTTAAAAACAGTAGTCTTCTCTCTTCGACCTCATATGTTGTTTTAGTGCCTGCGTGCACGTGTCTTAATCTTAAGTTCTCATGAAGATGGCAACGTGACGTGTCCGAAATATAGGAAGTATATATTAAAGTTTATTTTAATTTATATTCCAGTTTAAGTTGTGAATTCCTTAAGTAATTTAATAACCATGTACAGCCAACGTATAAGCCTTCCTACAAGAAGAACATATGCAGCCAACAAAACTGTTGATTGTTGACTTTTATGGAAAGATGGACGGCAGTCCCTAGGACTTTTATCCCTTTGTCGCTAAATTTTTAAAAAATTTTTTTTATTTATAGAGAGAGATTTTTGAGCGCCTGGCTCGTCCGAATTAGGGCTGTGTAGAGTATTTTAAATCGGTGATCAGTGGATCACCGAATCGGTGATTGGTGGAAACACAACGTTTATGTTTCCATCTGTCATTTTCATTGTAATTTGATGATTGTCGAATGAGTTGGTTGGGATAGAGGGATGTCAGAATAAAGTACTTGGTAGCTGTCTGGATGAGAAACTTAGGTATATCTGGCAAGTTTCCGTCATGTGTAGGAGAGTGTTCCTTACAACCCATGGGGCGTCAAAGATCATTCTGAGGCACCTATTCTGGAGTATCTGAAGTCTTTTGATGTTGCTAGGGGAGGTGTGGCTCCACGCTGATGATCCGTACGTTAGTATGGATCTAATGACTGCTTTGTATATTCTCAGTTTGTTTTCTGTACTGGCTTTGTCTCTTCGGTTAAGTAGTGCTGGGCTATTGCTGAGTTGGCTTTGTTGCAGACATGTGAGATGTGGGGTTGAAGCTGAGTCGGTTACCTAGTTTGATTCCCAGGTATTTTACTTCTTTTTGCCAAGGAATATCAGTGTTGAACATAATGACTGCTCCGTGGTGGGTTGCGTTCTTTTTTGTAAAGAGTATGGCCATACTCTTGTCTGCGTTGACGTCTATCCTCCATTTTTGAAACCATTTTTCAAGATTTGTTGCTGCATTTTGTAGTTGTTGTGTGGCTATGTGTGGTCTGAGTGATCTGGCTAGTATTGCCATGGCATCTGCGTAGAAAGCCATGATGGCTGATGGAGTGTTTGGGACATCTGAGATGTAAATATTGAAGAGTAGTGGGGATAGAAGAGAGCCTTGCGGGACACCTACTGTGATTCTTCATGCAGTGGATCTGAGGCCGCGCAACGTAACCTGAAACGTTTGGTCTTTCAGATAAGAGTCTATGATTTTGATGAGGTTTAGTGAGTATTTTGCAGTTATTAGTTTGTGGATGAGGCCTTTGTGCCATACTTTATCGAAGGCTTTCGCCACGTCCAGGAAGATTGCACCTACATGTTGTCTCCAATTGAATCCGGTAATTATATATTCTATAAGTCTGTGAACCTGTTGAGTTGTGCAGTGACCTGCACGAAATCCAAATTGTTCGTTAGGTATAAGATCTAGTTTGTCCGTTTCGTTTTGTAGGAGTTTTAGAATTACTTTTTCTGCTATTTTCCCCAGTCCCGACAAGAGGCCGATAGGTCTGTAATTCTGGTGGGGACTGAGGTGCTTTCCCTGTCTTATGGATGAGGATTATATCTGCCTGCCTTCTAGAGAGTGGGGAAGTAGTTGAGTCTTAGCATCGCGTTCATGATAGCCACTAGATGCATTATTGTTTTGTGAGGGAGTGCTTTTATAATTTTGTTTGAAATCTGATCAGGACCTGGTGCTTTTCTGTTGTTGAGGTTCTTGATAATTTGGTATATTTCCTTTGGCATGGTATAGCTTGTGTTGTCACGGCTGGTGGGATGATGAAGTGCACAGCGTACTTGCCTGTGGATTTTGTCGAAGAAGCGCAAGTCCGCATCAGTGTAGTTGGTTGAAATTGCAGCTCCAGGGCATCTGCAAAGGCGCTTTCTCATCGTCTCGGTAGACTATGCCTCTTTCTCCATGGATTGGTTGTATATTGGGGTGATCGCTGCGAAGGGCTTTAATCATTTTCCATAATGAGTTATCTTCGGTGTTTAAGGAGCTTAGTTTCCTCTCCCATAGTTGATTCTTATGGGCTTTGATCGCATATCGGACTAGGTTTGTTGCCCTGTTTAGCTCTTGTTTATTCTGGGGTGATAGTGTTGCATGGTATCGACGTCTGATCCTGTGTTTGTTGCGGATAAGCTTTAGAATCTCTTCTGGGAGCATGTTGGCTTGAGCGGGAGTGGTAACGGTGGAGGCTGTTGCTAGTCCAGCTTGGATTGTGTTTTCCAATTTATTGATCGCTATATCTACTTCTTTGGATGAGGAGATGGTTGAGACTGGGCCTGTGAGGTTGTAGAGAGTTGCGTTGAGCTTCTTGAAATTTGTGTAGGATTGTCCGGGGATGATTTCTGCTTCCCCGCCTAGGCTAAGCAGAACCGGATTGTGGTCGGAGCTAAGATCATTAACAACCTCTAACTGGAATTGATACGGGGTGTTCCTGAAAATGGCTATATCCAGCATGTCAGGTTTGCCCAGTGGTCCGTAGTGTGTTGGTTTAACAGGACCTGCTATGGTGATGTTTCTTGTCATAGCGAATTTGTGTAGGCTCTTCCCATTATTGTTGGTGTTAATACTGTTCCGCACGGGATGTTTTGCGTTTAGGTCTCCCGAACCTATTGTTGCTTCGTTTGTGTCAAGGAGCTAGGAGAGGTTGCCTGGAGGGTTGTAGACTGAATATAGTTTTAGACCACCTGTGTGGTTGGTGTGTACTCAATTCCAGTTTCTTCCATGTTTGTAGTTGTTGTTTTCTTGATCTCATTGTATCTTATGCTTTTTTTGACAAAGATAGCCGTCCCCTCTGGCGTTGAGCCTGTCTGTCCTAAGTAGTGTGTAGTACCTTATTTTGGGGTTGTCGCAAGGCCGAAGGTGCGTCTCGTTGATTAAAAGGATGTCTATTTTATATCGTTCAGTAAATTCTTCTAGTTCTAGGAGATTGTTGTTTAGTCTGTTAGCATTCCAATATGCGATCTGTATCGAGTTAACTGTGGAAATAGTGTTATCCATTAATCTTGGAGAAGATGACTTGTGTGTTCTTGAGGAATTTGTTGGTGTCGGCCTGATTGAGATTTGTTTTGCTAAAGGCCGTTAAAATCTCTCGTAGAGTGGCAGCTAGGATTGCTGCTGGGATTTTGTTGCAAGATGCCAGTTTGTTACTTGTAGTGATCCCAGATGTGTATGATTTCTCGGGAGTAACAGCCCGCGTTTTGATTTCTGGTGTAGTGTGGCTCGCTTCTGAGTGGGCGGGGGTTAGCCTCTCTAGTCTTCTGCAGGTTAGATGGGTGGAATGAACATCCCTTGTAGTTGGCTAGGTGTGGGCCGCCACAGTTTGCACACTTAGCGAGTGCGGTTCGCGGCTTAACGCAAGTGTGCGAGGGATGGTTGTCACCGCGCTTGTAATCTGCTTTACATAGTTTTTGTGCATGCCCATATTTTTGGCAACGATGGCATTGACTGTCTGAAGCCTTTCTTCTGAGAGGTTCAGTCTTGATAACTAAGCTGCAGACTATCTTAAGGTCATAAATTTCTCTATGGTCTTTACTGATCTCGACTAAGACCAGAGGCATGGGGCACTTGTCTGCTCGGTACATGCGTGAAACATAATTGGCTCTAGGCATTGTGATCTGAGGTCAGTAGCTATTTCTTCAGCTGGTATGGTTTCAGCCAGACCTCTGATGACTACTTTTAGATTTTTTTCACTCTTAAGCTGAAACGTGTGATATGGGACTTTCAGTTCGTCCATAAGTCTGGTGAGCCGGCGGTAGTCCGAAGTTCCTACTGGTTGAATCCGGATTCCTTCATCTGTACTCTTGGCTGATGTTTGTATTCTTCATCGTCTCTGCAATTAAAGACCATTTTTCTTTTGTTCTTAAATTTACTGGTGGAATCCTCTCTTTGGGTTATTCCCTGGAGTCAGTCTCTATTCTTTCATCAGGTTGTGCTATTAAGTCCATTGGAGCTGTTCTTTCCAAGGGTTGAGGTATTATTTCAGGTTCTGCAGCTGGCGACTCCTTCTTGCGCTTCTTTCTGCTGACAACCTGATAGTCTGTAGAGTCATCTGAGTCCACTAGGGGGCTGGTGGATAACGGGCGACATAATCTCCCTGGTGTTATCTTGAGAAGTGCTAGGGAAAGGTTAGGGATTGGTAGTCCTCTGATTCAACCTCTGTTATTTGGTGTATTGCTACCTTTCCTGGTCATTTTCTTTGCAACAAGCCACCTACATGCTTGAAGACTGCCAACAGCTGTTTGAAGTCTAGCTCATCATATGGAATGTCCATGATTTGGCTTAATTTTTGATTAGAAGAGAGAACAGAAGTTGCTTAGGTGTCCCGAGCGACTTGCAAGTAATCCTGTGGACTTTAGGGTCCACTAGAAAATCCCGTAGACAGGCGTAATGTAAGTACTTGATTGCGAATTCATAGCTTTATATCTTTCGTTACTTCTTCCACTACTCTGAAAAAAAAATTCTAAAAATCACACATTATGTATTATCCTAGAGGATCCTACAACCACAAAAAAATTTATCTATCTATATATATATTTTTTATCATTTTTTCTTAAAGGTGTATTATACGATTTGAATTTAATATTAATATCTAATTTATCTCTAATTAAAACCTAACGTTTTTAAATTAATCAGTTAACTCCATTATTATTATTATTATTATTATTATTATTATTATTATTATTATTATTATTATTATTATTATTATTATGTGACACCTCCAGGGAGTCCAAAGACTCATCGAGGGAGAGTGTGCCAACACTACTAACCGCGCTCAAACTTGATTAAGTTTTCGCGAGCGATTAAAAGCAGAGGCTCTACCAATCGACCAACTTCGCTATATATATATTTTTTTTTTTCCCAAAAAAATTTATCATAATGTGTACCTAAAGTTAGATTAGAGTTGTTAAAGTGAAGATAATATTAACCACTTCGTTTATTTTTTATATCTGTTTTATAAGAAATCTGCAACTCAGAAAATTCATCTCATTCTCATCACGTTTAAGTTGACCATAGGTCTTTATTTAATTTAGCTTTATTCTGTTTATTTCTAGCTATTTATTCAACCTATTTATTTCATTCTACTTAAATAAATAAATATCTAATTAATTTAATTTAATTTAACTATATTTATTTTGCTGTATTTCATTCCAGTTATTTCTCTAATACTCTGATTTAATTCTGTTTTTCTAGATATTTCATATATTTATTTAATATTATCGAATTCTTTGTACTTTTAGCCTTTTCAAGTTCTTATAATAATAATGTAACCGAAGCTTTTTACTATGAAAACAGATTACAGTATATAATCAACAGTTGTATAAGTCAAGTTATAGATTTGTTATTCTGTAAAATACAATTTACATTTAGATAGAAATAATCTTATGATTCAACAGTGCTATTATTGGCGTATAATCATATATTAAATTCATTTATATGTTTATACAACTGAACAGAATAGCGTTGCCTAGAGAACAATACAATATGTGCCTATTTCTTCAACGTTCTTAGCTAACATCAGATTTTCTCAGAAAAAAAAAATAGAATTCATGAACGCTGTTCGCGAATGATCTGTGATTGGATTCATGTCGTGTTATTCTTTAACATTTCCCTCGAGCTATTGCATCTGCGGTGAGGGCGATAGTTGATAATGATATACTAATGAAAATATTAGCTTTAAGAAGAGCTGCTTAATAATTATAATTCATCGTGATTTAATCCGTTAAAATGTTTACTTATATCTCAATGATACAGAAATTTCAACACCAAAGGATAATTAATAGTCATTTCGTAATTTTAGTTTACTTTTGTTTGATCTTTGATACAATGCAAACATGGAAACTGAACTTGAAAGCCGCAAGTTTAAAATGTAGTCGCTTTTTTGTTTGTTATTATCCACTATAGATAAGTAATTTAAAATATCCCATCTTTGGGATGGAGTAAAAATCACCGGCAAACTTTATCCACCGTTACAGTTTTTGAAATACATTCTGTCTCGCTCTCAACAACAGAATTGTCGTGCATTACCTACATTAGTAGTAGCAAAATAATGCAATAATATTTTGACTAGAAGACTTAGAATCAGAATTCCCATTTTCACTGGCAGACTCTTTCGTACAATATTTTTCCCGATAAATTTAGCTATAATACGACTTCTAAGACTTATCTTAAAAATTTCTCTTTCTTGCTCTTGGTAAGTGTCATTTATTGAGCAATGCGATGCAACTTATTGATTAAACCCTCATCTTCCATTTTGAGTGTCATTACTTATTCAAAAGATAACGCCATTTGCATAAATGCAGACTTTCTATCCAATCAGTTCAATATAGAATGAAAAATGAAGATCATTTTGAATAGAAAAAGTTATACGTATTTTTAGTAATTTTAGGGCTTTGAATTATATAAACAGAAGCTTTTATTTTAACATTAACTATCAGCTGAATACTTTGGAAACCATTAACATACGCAGTTGATACATAATGCATTCTAAGGACACACACACACACACACACACGGAAGAGAGAGATAGTATTTGTTTTACTTATAAAATGATTTAAAACATTTTTAATTTTAAGATAATCTGTGTAATATTTAGTGATAATAATTATCACTAAATAAATTTATTTTCTATTTAAGAATTTGTTTTCAGTTCCACAGCGGTAGCCATATTTAAAGAATCGGATAGTTTTTAATCTTTATCAGCCATGTAGAGGGCGCTACTGAAACATAGGAGACATATATATGTTGCTCTAAGAGAAAATTGCAGCACTTATAGAACTTCTAAAAATCCGATATATTTTTTATTATTTTTATTTTTTGGGAATCGGAAACGGGAAATTACAGTTCCCATTAATTCCCTAAAATTTATTTTATTGATTTAATATTCCCAGTTTCTCTTACATCAGAATTTTCGTGTTTATTGGAGTAATAAAACTTTGTAGTAACGAACTGCATACATTTCAGTAAATAGCAAAAAAAAAAGAAAAAAAAAGTGAAATTTAATTAGTATTTGATATTAAAGAAATAAGAGAAGTTTGATTATTATAAATAAACAAACATAATTATATTGGTACAATACAGACATTATACCTATGTTGAGATTAACATAAAGAAATTAATATTTCTTTATGTTAATTTCAAACATAACACGTACTATAAAAAAGTACTAGTACTAAAAAAATCAAAAGTAAATAAAGAAATATTAATATTTAATGTTTATTTATTCTAAAATATTATTTAAAAATAACACAAAGATTTAATTGCCTGGATCTTTGTTTAGTTGCAAATCAACCCGAAATAGATCATTTCGGTTTGACGTAGGTCTAATTATTAATAATACAGCTAGCAAAAATTTTTAGGTTCGGTGTCAGTATACATGTAGTTTTAAATAAATTCATTATTCTTCTTAAAGATGAAAATATCTTGTTTCATTGGAACTAGCTTAGATTATCCTGTCGCAATGAATATATCTCTGATTAGCTCTGCTTTTAGATCGTCTCTAATTAAAGTTGATAATTTTCCATTTCTTCGTATTATTTTGTTTCATATTCTTATATCGAAATACATTCGTTCCATTACTGATTTCGTAGATCGCATAACTTCATTTTTATTTGCCAAAACAAATATCGATTCTTAGATATTTAATAAGTATTACTAAGACTTTATCTCTACGTTTCAAAAGTTGCTGTTTAATATCTTGCAAAAGTATATTATTCAAAATATAATTTTATTTTTAGATTTCGTAGTATATTCAAGTCATGACTTGTTGGTGTTTCTCTATACTATCGTTGCTATTGATATATTTTCTATTTTTTGCCATAAAATACTTTTATCATTAGTTGAAAGGCTGGCGATAACTTTCAGAATGTTAACATAACTGCAGCCCCTTGAGTAGTGTTTGTTTCAAAAGAAATCTTGAAGGAATTCAATGTTTCTTTAACTAAAGAATACACATCTTCTGCAGAACAAGTACTACAGATTATAAGACAAAAATAACCTTTCAGTTCATCTATAAAAGTGCTCATTCTCTCATCTTAAAGATAAATATCTTTCAATGTAGATTTGATACATTTTTTTCATAATAATTATATATTAATGCCATAAGAATTCATGGATTTTTCGGCAAATGCAGTCCTCTTTTAGAGAAACTTTCTCGAATTTTTTTTCGGAAATTCTATTAGTACTATTTAAAAATAGTATTAATAGAAATCCCATCTACTGGTTCAAGTTTAGCAACTAATTCATCTACTCCTATCACGTGCTGTTTGACATATTCAAATACTGTATTTTGTTTTTAAGTAGACGGTATTTGCGTCGTCATCGTGTTTCTTTCTTTTGATGTCATGAATATGTTCGAGACAACGATGAAGGCCATTCGTTAATGATTTTTGCACTGCATCGCTTTGGAACACATTTCACAACGAGCTGGCTGATTCTGGTGATCTATTTTTTTTTTTTAAATACTTCTACTATTTATTATACTTTTTACTTATTATTAAGGGTAACTACAAGAAAGTAAGTGAAATTAGTTTTTATTCAAAAATAATTATTAATAGTTAAATAATATTTATAATTAGTTCACTAACAAATCGCATCAAAGGATTAGGACTAATGAGCTCAGAAATATTCTAATTATCTTTAGAAGCAACGGGGATTTTTAGAGTGAACATATTTATCAATCCCACACGTGCACCTTAAAACATATAACACAAAAGTGTCATAGTGGGATAAGCAGCTAGAGAGAAAGGATTTTTCTGTTTTGAAAGCATTGAAATTCACTAGATTATCTTCAGCCTACTTTATTGGCGAGAAGATCACTGTTTAAGACACTAGTATCCCTGAGGAATCCAGCTTTGACAAAGACACTTGATAGAACCTTCCACGATAATATGCAATGGAGCAACCAGAAAGAAAGTTGGTAATCCACTGATAAAGGATAGCAGGGAGACTCTAAGCTTGGTACCTTAGAAGGCTTCGATGCTAAATATGTTTAAATGCATGGGAAAGATCAAGAACGACTACGCGAGTTCAAACTTCCACGACTTGTGTCCAAAGATTGGTCAGGTTGGCCAGGAAATCACTGTCGAATAAGAGTCGCAGAATTCCTATGTTTCTAGGGCATGTTCCATGACAGCTGTTAATGTTTCTGGCTTCAACGCCTTAATTTCTGTACGAAGTTCTCCTTCAGCTGATGGATTATCTGGGCTTCTTCACATACAACTTTTTCCTTCAGGCAATCCCATAGGAAGAAGTTGGGGGGCGTCAGATGTGGAGAACGTGATGGCTAATTAATTGCAGATCTTCGCAAAATTATTCTCTCGCCCAAAATGTGCCTTAGGAGTACCATTGTTTTTCAAGGAGGTAGTGAAAAATCTCCAATGCGAATAGTGTATCTACTTCCAATTTTGGGAAAGCGAGAGACCACAAAAAAAGTCCAATGGATAGAAAGCAAATACACAAGAATGTAGCGGAGGAAGATTAGATTGATCAAAACAGAGGAGTTCTTGTTTACTAAGAACAATTGCTTGTTTCATCAGAAAACAAGCAGCTAGAATGTGTAAGTGTTTAACTTTGCTACCTTGGCAACGGAAATAGTGTGTTTCATCATATGTTATTTCAAGTTAAACTTGAATAAAACATTACTTTTATCTGAAGGTACTCGAAGAAGCAGATGTTCTTAAAAACGAAATGAAATTGTCTTCTTATTCTATTAGATTCTCCAAATTCAAAATTAATAATTTCCATAACATTTCCATGTTATGGAAATTCATATCATATTAGCTAATTTCAAGCACAGTAAGCAGATAATGATTTTATAGTATTTTTTTTTCGTTATAAAATTTCTATTATAAATTAATGTTTGTCATATTTGCCGTGAATGTGAAAGAATGATTAATGTCTGCATACTATATATTTGATAGGCATATTATTTATGTTTTTTATGTAAGGATAGGGTGTTATTGAGCTATGAGCTCTGATCATGGCAGGAGGGTAACAGCAATAGCCGAGCCTCAGTTAAAACTTCATTGGCTAAAGCATTTGCCACCCATTACCCTCCTGGAGGGCGGGCGCTCAGCATTCTCAAAAAGATTGTAAGAAAAGCCAAACGCGAGTGGCCCGGCATCCTTAATTTCTACTCGTTGCCAGGAGAAGTTTAGGAGGCCGAAGACACTATCCAGATGGAGGAGAAGTTGGATTTGGTGATTTCCACGCCCACAGACTTTGAAGAGGTTCGTGCGCGCAAGAAGCACAAAACCACCGACGCAGAACCTCCCATGGATTCTGGTATGGAAGATGACACTCCCAGTGCCGATTCCTCGGCCTCTCCCCAAAGAGAGGGTGCCAACGATCGTCCTCCGGGTAAAGAAAAATGGACACCCTTAAGGTCCAGACAAACCTACAAATACAATATATCTCGGCTAAAAACATGGATGATGGTATCAAAATCCAGCCTACTACCGTAATAGACTATAGAAAACTGACCAAAGAGTTTGATTCAAGTAATACCCAATACCACACTTTCTCTCTCTCTCGGCTCGGAGAGGAATTTGGAGGTGGTCCTCCGAGGTGTTACAGAGGACGTAACTACAGATGAAATAGAGGCCGACCTCCGCCACCAGGACCTGCCACCTATTAAGGTCAGTAGGATGACTAGAGCGGACAAAACCCCTATGCCTCTGGTTTCAGTGGAGATCCATAAAGCTTACAAAAATATTTATCACCTAAGATCAGTCTGTGGGCTCCGGATCACCGCAGAGTCTCTGAGGAAGAAAGCTTCAACTGGACAGTGCCACAGGTGTCAAAGATTTGGCCATGCTCAGAGACTCTGCAAGGCAGAGCATAAATGTCTGAAATGTGCCAAGTGCCACCCGACTAACACCTGCAGAAAGCCAAAATCCGAAACAAACAGACAATCCCCCGCCTCTATCAGCCCATAAACACCTACACCTCTGGCACCACAGTCTCACAGTGTTCAACAATATGTGACAGAAGTCCCACCGCCGCAGTTTGAGTTCCCTAAGAGAACAAACTACCAACGGTAGGCAAGAACCTATGCGGACGTGGCAAATTGACAACAAAGGAACAGAATCAGAATCAATTAGCAGCGCAGTCAAATCTGACAACTGTCATTACTTCCTCGCTGGCAAATATGCTACATGGTCAAGATACCAAGCAATTTTATAAACTTGGTTTTAATCCTTTTTCCAGTAAGCAAACAAGCAGATAAGGAAAGTGATCAGATCTTACTCCACCTTTACCACGCGTTGCCTCAGACCTGAAAATACTTCAGGCCCCAACTTGACCTACCTGCTTGTTTGTTTGCTTGAAAAAAAGGATTAAAACCAAGTTTATAAAATTGCTTGGTTTTCATATGCTACAGGATTTCAGCAGGTCCAGTCCCTCACCAGCTGCTAAAAAAAGATTCCTATATGAAACACGATCAATTCTCTCAGCACTTATTGATGAACAGGAATAAACTAACTCCAGACTCTTTACAGATTGTGATGGGGAATGCCAGTGGCCTCAAACACGAGATTATAAAGCTCCAAAAGTTCACTCAGAGACTTCAGCCAGACGTTGTTTTGATAAGTGAAATACATCTAAGGTCATCGGATGTGTTTCACAGTTGATATCCCCAAAATCAGGGGATATCACCTCTACAGAACTGACAGGCCAAATTACAGAGGTGGTGGCACCGCAGTCTTCGGATGGCAGCCTGAAAATTTATGCAGAATACAACCCACAGCAAAAAACACTACTACACACGGATTTGGGTGCCATCCTAGATGCTAGAGAGAACCCATCATTATTGCTGGGGGCTTAAACTGCAAACACCCGGCATGGAATTGTAGAACCACAAACAACAACGGACGCATTCTCGCCATCTACACAGGATTCAATTGCTCTGTCGTCTCAGGCCCCACCGAACCTACTCATCACAGCCCGAATGGCAATGCTGACATCTTGGATATAGCCATCCTGCAAAATGTTAAATTTCAATATAATTTAAGAACATTAAAAGAGCTGTCATCAGATCATGATCTAGTGCTATTACAGCTGGGAACGCAACACAATCTCTCTCCCCCTCACACTCATTCATATCCTTGGAAATATTAGCAAAAGCACTCCCAGAGTTCATTGGCCCTGTTCATCCTAAAGGTCAAAGCAAAAAATTGAAACAGCAGTCAATTTACTCAGCAAATTAATGCAGCCATAACGGCAGTTACCTCACACAACTCGTTCCACAACAAGTTCGTTACCAGAGGATATTATGAACCTGATCAGAGATAAAAAAAAATAAAGCTAGAAAAAGATTTCACAATACTCGCGCTCTTCAAGACAAAAGAATACTTAACAGGTTAAATGGAGCTGTGAGAGAAGCCCTCAAAGGGATCGGCTGTGGGAGGATAAGTTGGCTTCCTTCTCACCTGCGGATCACTCTATTTTGGGACTCTTGAGGAATCTCAGAAACAAAAACAAATCTCTTTCCCCCTCTACAATTGGACCTGGGCCTTGTGCACACGGATACAGAGAAAGAAGAAAAAATTTAGAAGGGCAGTGTCGATCTGCTTATGAAAACTTACATTTCAACCACTTGTATAAAATTCATCGTCATGTGAGACACGTACTAAAACTTCCTGATGCCTGTACTGATCAAATCGTCCCTACTTCACCAGTAGAAATCTACGAGATTATTAAGAACGTTAACAACAAAAAAGCTTCTGGTCCAAATGGCATCACCAATAAAGTGATGCCATCTGGACCCTGCAGAGCCATTGTGCACCTTACCAACATAATCAACGCGATCACTAGATTCCGATATTTCCCTTACCCGTGGAAAACTGCTTATATAATCCCCATTTATAAACCAGGCAAAGACCCACATCTACTTCAAAATTATCGTCCCATTAGCCTGATTTCAAACCTGGGAAAGATTGCCGAAAGGGTCATCTTCACCAGACTTCAATCCACAGTAAATAAGCTGAATATCCTCCCAAATGAATAATTTGAATTCCGTCAACATCACAGCACCACTCAATAGATCCGTAAACTAACGGAATATATTACAACAGGCTACAATGGCATCAACTTACCGGAGCTGTCTTTCTGGATATGGCCAAGGCCTTCGATGAGGTATGGCATTATGGTCTGCTCCACAAGCTCATCGTATTTCACATCCCGCTACGGATGGTACAGTTGATCCAATCATATCTCAGCAACAGATTCAAATGGAACTATCTACCAAGCGCCCCCATTCTGGCCGGTGTTTCGCACGGATCTTTACTGGCCCCAATTCTGTTCTCGATATTTATGACAGATATTCCACACAAAATCCAATGTCATCTATATTGGCCCTCTACGCTGATGACACAGCGATACTAACCAGATCTCTTCGTCCACACCTAGTCACCAAAAAACTCCAAGAAAACCTACAAATATTAGAAAAATGGTTCTCCAATTGGAGACTATAAGTAAACCCCTTGAAGAGCATATCTGTGCTCTTCTCCAGAAGAACAGTATCTCCTACAGGGGATATCTTCCTGTTTAACATCAAATTCCTTGGAAAACAGAAGTCAGATACCTTGGTGTACTGCTGAACAAAAGACCTTCAACCACCACATCAAGGACTCTTGTGCAAAGGCACCAAAATCCATCGCCCAGCTCTATCCCCTAATAAACAGATTCGTCCTATAATTAGATATGCCTCGCCAGCATGGAGCCATACCGCTGATACTAATATCCTCAAACTGCAGCGAGTGCAAAGCAAGTGCCTTCGTATGATTCTGAACGCCTCATGGTTTGTCAGAGATGTTCAACTTCATCGAGACACCGACATCCTTTATGTCTACTCTTTCCTTCAGTCTCTTGCAGCAAAGTATTTCCTAAAAACGACTACACATCCCAATGTACTGGTGCAACAAGCTGCTGACTATGATGAATCGGATCTCTACAAACACAAAAGACCTAAAGCCATCTTGATTTCAAGAAATGATCTGTGATCTCCTTGCCCTCTCAGGGCGAGCATATCGCTCATAAATTATTTTCTTCATTGTCTCCATTCAGACAGCGGGGAATACGAAAAGCATCTTGCTTCACCTTTGGAGTCAGTAAAGTTGAAGTTGAAGTTGAAGAAAATCACTTACGTAATTTTTTTATGTTAAGTTAAGGTATTTAAGTCTTTAAGCCTCCCTTTTTTTCTGAAATTTTAAGGCAAGTCTTTAATGGCTTGTAATCCAAGAATTTAGAAGTTTTTTTAAGTAAATTATTTTTCCAATGATCTTTTATAATATAAAATTACTGTAGGAACAGAAATAAAAACCGTAATTGTTGAAAGTTATCTTAAAGTGTTATTTAAAATTAAAACGGAGTGCTTTTCTTCTGTTGGTTTGTTTATTTATATGCTTTACATTAAGGAAGTGTAGAAGTTACCATAATCATGCAAAATGTTGTTGTATTCGAGGTTCTAATTTTCAGTCACTCAAAGATTCCTGTCGAGGTCTCATACCAGAGTTGAAATTCATGTATCACTTAAAGACAATCTCATATCAGATGGAGAAATGGAAATATATTCCTTACAACTAAAAGTTTCTGTATATCAGTGAACAAATATTATTGTTCGTTCTTCCTTTCCCCGTAGGTGTAAAAATTCCCTTTTGCGGAAGTTTATCCAATTCTCCTTCTCAATAAGAACAGGTCCACATAAAAATGGTCCTCTTATTGCATAGAAAATGGGTGATATTTTCCCGTTGCCATGGCGATGGCACTTACATTTTCATAATGGATGAATAATAATCTCGAGAAAGTTGATCCACTAAAGAAGCAGGAGGCGAGTTGTACTTAATACTCGTGCAGTCATTTTCAATCAAAACATAAGTGTTTGTGCGCTTGTCTTTTTTTTTTTCTTTTTTCAGGTTTTTAGGTACCTGTTGTTGGAAGACTACGCTCCGCAATCACCTATCAAAGTTGGGATGACAAGAGCCACATAAAACAATAGTTGGTCAGCATGGATGTCCCGGTGATCAAAGACTGTAACTTCCAAAAGTTGTCATTTAAAATGATAATGAATGTCCTAATTAATGTTCGCATTTGATTCAAAAACGACTAAACAGATAAAGAAAATGGCTCACATTTTTCAGGGTTATTTCTTGCTTGTTTAATAGATACGTGCACTGAATTAACTGAAGCAATTTGGTAAAGCCGCTGTGTCTTTTTGATGCGTGACACGTAAGTCTAGGGATGGACTTGTTTGAAAATGTCAAGAATGGCGTGAAGTTCTGGTGTAGAAACATTTTGATTTTCTTTATTTTGAATCAGAGTCTATAAAGTTAAAAATTACCCATTTGCCCTATAAATTATTTCAATTTTTATTTTTATTTATTTTTTTAATTTTTAACTACGAATCGATGACCTTAATGAACATTGTTGATTATAATTGATGAAAACTTGTCATATGTCAATTTCAAACCAAATACGAATTTTGCTGAAATACAACCCCTGGACAATAGAATTTTCTCAAGAGCTTCTCGGTTGATGAAGTCAACGGTTTGGTTACTTTTGGTTGGATCAATGAACACCACGAAAAGTGGACGATTTTGTTCAATATTTCCCATGGAGTTGAGCGGTAAAGATCATGTCATTATTCCACTGGATTGTGTGTAACTTCATTAAGATTCAGGAAAGATTTCTTCAGTCAATGAATATTTTTATAAGCAAGAATGCAAAGATCTTCAGAGCAATGAATAGTAGTGAGAGATCCCAATATTTGCCACAGTCGGACTTATCTTTTCTTAAGATGGTTACAATGAGAGCATTTTCAAGTCATGATCCATGTATTCTGTGTTCTAAATCTGAGCACACAGACAGACCACAAAGCCGATGGGTGAGTGTCGCGCCTTCCTTAAAAATCTTAGCAGGATGTAATCAGGATCAAGGCGCGATTGGATTTCACATACTTGATAGCATATTCAACTTCAACCAAAACAGAGAAGTGAAGTCACTGCTCTATTTCCCGTGGATAATATTGTTGACAAATTCATCAGTAACAATTAAGTTCAGAGTGGAAGATCTTTAAAATGTTCCCTCCAACAAGCATAGATTAATGCAGTGTCATTTAAGAGAGTTCACTAACCTTAAATTAAATCGTGAGAACAAAGAGGATCCGCAGAGTGTTTGAGTGCAAAGAAGTGATGGAAACCACAAATGTTAGCAGTTAATGAGGCAGACTATTTTTAGGTCACCTTTTTCTAGTGCCATACCCATCTTCAGTTAGCAGAGGGCATCCTGAAAAAGGGACTGTTCTGTCGGTAGTGCAGCTGTCGATACACTCGACTGCTTCAATCTTCAAAACTAACGAATGAATGAAACCCCGCTACCTAATTGTTGATTCGCGACTAAAAAAATTCTAGACCAATGATCTCCTTTCTAGCATCACTTACCATACGCCGGAGAGAGAGAGAGAGAGAGAGATGCTCATACTACGGAGGTAGAGGGGTTTTCTCTCGAAAACTTTGGATTTTTATCCTATCAAAACAGACAAACCCACCCCGTGAACATACAGATCTACAACCAAAAATACTTGCCTTTACGGAATGCGACAGAGGAGTGACGTGCCCACTCCATTAATTCGTCGTGACCCCTCATCAGGGTACTTTACTCGTCCTAAGAGACGGACGAGTTGAAGAAGAAGATATACTGCTTGGAAAGTCAAAGGACACTATACTGTCAGCCATGGCGCCCACCTTAATAAGATGTAGAATCTCCTTTCGCTGCAAACTGCAGCAATCCTACAGGCATATGCATCACAAGCGTACGATAGCAGTCAGTGGGAATTTGGGACTATTCTTCCTTTAGGGATGTACCAGTACTCGTAATGAGCCCTAGACTGTTGTGGGGAGGACCTTCCTTCACCTCATCCGAAGCTACAGTTCATCCCACACATATTCAATAGGACTGAGATCAATATACTGGTCTCAATCACGCAGTTACAGCAGGAGTCTATGACACGGTGTATCGTCTTGCTAAAATTCCGTAGAAAAGCCATTAAGCAGGAAGCATTGCATTGTCCAGAATGTTTAGATACCTCTCTGAGTTCAATGTTCGTGGCAAAGAAGCCAAACCAGTAAAAAAGGCAATACTACCATATCGCCACTTCTGAATTCTACGGTATGTAGTTTTGGTTACGCAATCTGGTAAGAGAGACGCGGCCATTCGCCACACCCACACCCGTCCATCTGCACAGTAGAGGGTGTAGCATGATTCGTTGCTCTATAACTTTCCAAGCTTGCACGTCCCACTGTACACATTCTTTGCACTACATGTTGATTCGGGTAACGTGGGGCTTGCTTATTGCGGTTCCTACCATGGAAACCCATGTTGGGAGCCTGGATTCTGAATGGTTTTGTGCTGATTCGTGTTCCAGTCAATGCCCAGCATTCAACGTGTCAACCGACGAATGGCAATTTTTATATATTAGCCTTTTACATACAGTATATGGTGGGTCGTCCACTGTAGCACTTGTAGTTCACTCGCCGCACTTCAAACCTCAGTATGATATCACTGATTGTTGACTTGGGATGGCCCAATTTGTCAACAATTTGACGAACAGATAAGCCTGCAACATGACATTCTATTCCAACACCTCCTCCAACTTCCGTAAGTTCCCTTCTCACAGCTATTTCACTCGGAAACAGCTGCACTGAATTAGGAGCTTTCCACTGACGTGTTTGCAGCCAAACAAATGACTGGTTTCAAACAAATGACTCGTTATATGGCACGATGCACCTTACCCGTGGGGGTATTCGTTGCCTTCTTTCCAAGCAGTGTATATACAGGTAACTCTCGTTGTATGCGATTTTCTTATCCGCGTTTTCTTGTATATGCGGTTTCGTATAAGGACTGTCCCAGCAGACTTCTCTATTTGAGTTCCGGTCAGCCATCTAACTTTTTCTTAAATATGTTTAGTCCGTAGCCTCTCACTCCGTTGAACTTACCATCTAGTGTAACAACACCAAACTCTCTCATGAATGTAGAAACAACGCAGGCCAGCAATCAATGGAGAATTTATTGTTTGGATTGTATGGTCGAAGCAGCTTTGATATCCACTAATTTTAATTAATGGATGTGAAAGATGCCTTCGATAAAATAAGAAAAAAACACTGAGTGAGCAAAGATGGGAACCATAGTCTAATACAACATTGTCCGGATGCTTGTAGTTATAAAGATTTTTGCTTTTTCTGAACGCAGAAGATTATCAGGATAACAAGATGCAATTATATTCGACTAATTCTGTAAATATGATGATGGAGTTTCTCTGGGAAAATAATGGTATGACATATTATTTCTTTATTTCTAAGATGATGGCTGAAGTCTAAGGAAAAGGAATATTCAAGAATGTCTGCAAGTAGGATAAGTACGATGAATTGCGAGTTCCTTCTTTTAAACATTCATATGTAACAGAATAATGGTGTTAGATCCCGAATGAAGTGATTTGGAACACCGCATTCGTAAGGTCAAATCGAAGTTCATACAGATTTTCGAAGACTATTTCTGATATGAATAATTGAAAGACTGTCAACGTATTACAACAGAAATCATGTTGGACATTTAGGGGCGTAACAGTTGCGAAGCGTTAGCCAAATGATTATAAACCGTAGGTCGTCACGGCCGTACAGTTTTTATCGAATACATGATTTCCCTGCACGCCACACGAATGGCACAAACTCAGTGCAGTGTTGCTGAGCGCTCTATATCGTTTCTGTGATGCTTATATTTGTGTCTAATAGAGAGCTTTGCGCCCTCCACGCCTTCCCTCAGGTAATACTTGAATCAGTCACGCCCTTCTTGCTTGCAAAACTCATTCTCAGCAGGTGGTGTGCACACGAGTCTACTAATGATCGTATTAGACGATCTAACTCATTCGCCTTTTCTATGCCACCTAGCTCACTCGGGTAATTGATCTAGAGGTGTGTGTGTGTATGTGCGCGAGATGAAAATTTAGTTTATGAACGTTGTGTTTTTCTTATGAGAAAAGGTAGTTGCAGGCTTCATTATAAAAATGTTCTTGTTTGTTTGAACTAAACTGAATATTTTCTACATTTTATTTGTATGAGAAAGAATGTGTAATGTCATCTGCTAATATGCGATAAAGATGATGATAATTAACGAAAATATTAATAGACCGTTGGACTTAAAACGTTAAAGAGAAAAAAAAGATAGAATTCTGAAATATAGCGAATCAAAAATCTCTGAAACATCCCTAATTCTATAAGGCAGTAAAGGCTTTTACTGTACGGTTATGGGATTCTCTTTGACATCTATCCAGATTGCTCTATCCAAACCTACGATCCATACAATACTGCACAAGTTCAAACAAAACGATAAATGTTAACTTTTCTTCTTATTATTATCATTATCAGATCCTCATGAAGTCCCAGGACTCATCGCGGGAGGCCACTTCACCATTACATCACTCCGCCCATTGCATGTATTTTTATCTGTTAAAAGAGTAGCGTATGTTTCTCGGACTAGTTTTCCAGCTTTGCAGGGAACTTTTACCATCTCCATACGTGATCAGCTAACTTACTTTCAAATGAAAAGTCCTTATATGCTTCACGTTTTGATAAAATTAGATAAACACAGTTTTTTCCTTAGTCAAAGAATGTATATCATGTCGTTTATTCCCCTATATATCTTTCATTGTTAATCTGGTAGAGAACTAAGAAATACGTGAACCCATTGCTTGGCATTAACTGATAAATAAAAGATCACAGTGGCAGATGATCACTAAAACTCGCTTTGCATGCTCATGTAAAATCACTAGTGTAAAATATTTTCCACTCTATAGATTTAGAAGAAGACTATATACCTGTCTTTGTTTGGCACAAAGAGACTACTTAGCAAGATCTTTTAGAGGGCCTTGGGTCTAATCTTTGTAATTGGTTAGCCTAGTTTCCTCACTAGAGGCGCTCTACATGTCAGGTTGATGGCTTTCTTTTTGTTTATTTCCCCATTAATGTTAGAGTAGTACCCGAGGGCTGCGTGCTTTCATCCGCCTTCTCCTTCCTACACATAAATGACTTCTTACTGACCTCAGATACTATCCATAGCTTTGTCGGAGTCAACAAACTTCATTTTTCAAACCTTTTAAAGTTCAAACATTCGAAGTAACATGATCTTTCATAATTAATACCTTAAATTCTGATCCTCTTGCTATTGTTATTTACAGGCCCCCCTCCTAAAAGATCCTAAAACGATTTCAAATGGTTTCTTCTTTAAAATACTATCAGCAGTATTTAATACTGGCTATTTCAAAAATAGAAAAATGGAATAAAGAACATAATTATAAAGTGAATTACCATTTTATTTTATAATAAAGACACAATATTGTTCTACATTTGGAAAAACATCCGTTTGACAAAAATGTAGAAATTTTGGTTCAAATTTTTTTTTTTTAAATAACAAGTATTTTTATGTTTACTTTTTAATCAATTAGCGCCACCCATTTTTTGTTCGCATTTATTTTATTTTATTTATTTGACATTTAGAGAGGCGGTGTAGAAAGTCTTCTATATTTTGCAGTCCAAATAGTACAATATAATTCTTGGCCGATGATACTTCCTTTTTTTTTCCCCTGGTATTTTTTTTTTTTTTCCCGTCAACCACTGTTACGTATCAGCTAAAATTTGTTTTAAAAGATAGAAATTAAACGTGGTTCTACCGTTAAAGTATATTACACTGTTCCGTGTCTTGACATGCCAAATAGCTCGATAACACCCATGACAGGTTATGGCGATGTGTGTTCGCACGCAGAAACTTGACAGCAAAAGCACACTACCGTAACACCGAAAACAAACCTCTGACATTTTCCATCTTTGGTAATTCGCACTCTTGTAGTCTGGACTCGCGCTGTTCTTAAAAAGCAAGCATTGCTGTTTTGAAGCCAGCGGACTTAGCATGAGATTTTCATACCGACACACACGCGTAGCCTACACGACAAGATTTTTCGCGCGACACCTGTCAATACGTCATTCCATGCTTTTAATGTACTTTCTGAGAAGTTTAAAATCATTTCTGGGAACTATAAATCACTTTGATGATATTGACGAAGAGAAACACGCTTTCTATTTCGCAGATAGTTTATTTTAAATAAAAATAGTCTAGTCGATGTTCATCCTCAAAGGAACTGGGAATTCTATTCTCTAATCTTGCAGCACGCACGCACACACACACACACAAAGAAGTCACCTGAACAGAAGTAAACAATGTAACGTGAAACTTTACACTGGATGTCTCTCTCTTAATAATAATAATAATAATAATAATAATAATAATAATAATAACTTTAGACAGAATTTTTTTAATCATGGTATTTTTGATGTCTTAATTTTCCATTATTTGCAACCTTCCTAGACGGAGAAAGGAAAATCACTTAACATATACTCTGGAATTAGACAAGTTCACAATTAATGGATTTCATCTCATTTAAAAAAAATAATAATTCCATGACAGAAGTTTCAATAACCCTGAATAATCGCTACCTAAAAAGAAAAGCAACTTTTGCATAGATACCATATAAAATTTATCACACATTCTGTAAATAAACTGGCATATCCTACTCTCTAGAGCAGTGATTTTCAACCTTTTTCATAACACGGCACACCTAGACTAATTATTAATATTCTGCTGCACGCTAAAAATATATTCTTTTAATTTTTTTGATGATCTGGCAAAAAATAGGCATAATTTTGATTGATTTACACACGCAAGAAGATGGATGACCAGACACTAATAAATAAATGCGCAAATTACGATTTCTTTCAATTAATTTGTTTTCATAAATCTCGCGGCACACCGGTTGAAAGTCGCTGATCTAGAGGATTAAAAATATATTCACTGAAATGATTATATAACCAGTTTTATAAATATCACAACAGTGCAATTATCATACAATATGGCTATTTAACTGCAACTGGTTGATTTACAAATTAGAAGCAAAAAAAGTTCAATATTTGAAGTTTCAAAAAATATGGCTTAGAGTATTATGGAGGATTTTATTTTTGGTAGACGCATGCATAACAAATTAATTTTGGTGCCCATAGCTTTTTTTTTTATGTACAGTCACCAAGGTATCTCAGCACAGAAGAAATATTTCTACCCAGGGAATACAGCATGCTGTATATGCGATGGCAGCCATTCTTGGTGAATCTTGATAAAGACTTCGTTGGCATACCAGCAAGTCGGACTTTTTCTTTTGCAATTCACTAACCAGTTGAGTTGGATCGTTTGGAATTATGGGAGAAGTACCTAATACTCTGTTTCCAGACCGCATGTATTCCCTGTTTTACAGGACGAAAAATCCAAATTTCTACGATGAAAAGCTCACACCTTTGCATGAGACCGATTAACTCGCATAGGCCTTATAAAGGTTCCTGACGACTGCGCTACAAATGCACTCTACCATTATAATCTCATTTGGGATAAATCTTTAACAATTATAGAAACATGTACGGAAAGGTGCTGTCTTTAGAAACTGTGTATGTGTGTCATCAAACACACAAAACAACATTTTGAAATAAAATAATCATTGTGATCATTTATCATTGCGATTATGTGAAAAACTTAAGGCGGACAATGGGACATGAAATTTGTCATAGTTCGTTTCTTTTATATATAAACTATTTTAAATACCTTTAAAGATAAATTAGATAAATGTAAGTATGTAAGATTGAGCCTCCGTAGCTCAGTCAGTATAGACGAAGCGCTTCGGAAAGACCTGGGTTCGATTCCCGTCACTGACGGGAATCGAACCCAGGAATCGTCCCCCGTGAACACACACACACTTTTACAGACATAAGACACTAATGGAATAAGGTGTAACCAACCTATCCCGTAGGATTTTCGATTCCGAATGCCTACACGATAAAAAGTGTGGGTCTACGCGTAAGCCAGTATAAGGTAGGACGTAAGATTGGTCCAATTATATCAAGTAATATATGAATGATTGGTATCTAATTTAACATAAATATGTTATGAATAATATTAATAAATGAGTATAATTATGAACGTAGAGATTAAAGGTGTGAGGGTTATCATATTCGTTTACTGAACACTTTAGGGTGTTATTTTTATTTATTTTTTTCAGGATACGTGATAGACAGAATATGACTCATTGTCACTGATCTCCTTTTTTTTTTTTTTTTTTTTTAACTAATCTCTCAGTAAGTCGTGGAGTTTATACATTATCATCGTACACAGACTAATGTCTCCTATCGGAAGGTTGACAGTGATCACAATAATATTAATAATATTGTCCAAATTCAGAAAGTATGGTTGAAAAAGATTAATAGCAGACCTTCATCTCTCAAAGATTTTTTTTTTATTTAAGCAAGTATTACTAGCAATAAAAGCATGTTCATTTAATAGTGCCTTGTATCATTATCGTTTCGTTTGCTTTGTGATTCCGTCAGTACATAAACGTCTCTGTGCGACAGAAGACTTTCATGCACCTCGTTGCGCTACTACATATAATCAGACCTGTCAACCGTGTTGATAGAAACATTCACGGTTGACCATGTGATAAGTCGTAACAATCGCTTTTCCACACATCTCTGGTCATACTTGCTTTAACGTTTTCTTGCATCGAATACTGTTAGGGCTTACGGTGCGTACCGCAGTAGCCTTAGTTTAATTATAATTATCTGAAAGGCATATCTTTTAAAAATAAGCATTACCATCACGCTGCACATAGCTGGTCTGCATGTACACGTATGAGTCCAAACATTATGACCACCTACCTAGCAACGTGTTGGGCCTCCTTTGGTCGAGATAACCATCTATACCGCTCTTGTCATTGACTGCACTGGATCACAAAAAGTTTGTGAAGTATTCTGGACCAACTAGACACAATAACAGGTCAGCGAAAGAAAAAGAGACCAGCGTCGACATACGAATGCTACATTCACATGATCCACAAATGTTCCATGGGATTCAAATCAGGAGAATCAGATACCAAGAAAGCACACGGAATACTTGCACAATGTGAGTCTGTAACACGGGTTATTATTATGTTGTTCGAAGAGTTCAGATCCCTCTGGTCACATTGTCACCATGTAGGGTAATACCTGGTTCTAAACAATCGGTAGATAAGAATGAGCAGATAAGTTGTGTTCAGCGGGGACGAGAGAACCCAATGATGTTCATAAAAACAATCCGAATACCAGGATAAAGCTATCGCTGGCTAACTGTGCAATCTGGTAGGCCGGAAACAGGCTAGGCTGGTTCATAATTTTTTGACTAACGAGTGTATATGGTACCATTTTTGAAGTTGTTGAACCAATCATCTTATTCCTTCCCTTGCTTCCGATTATATTTTGAGTTTATGGACTACTCATCAAGTAATTTTCGTATATCGTTCCTACATAAGACGCAGCAGAATCTTTAGCAGTTGGTGCTGCGTTTGATCAAAGATTGGAGAAGGAACTATTGATTTTTTCTTGAAAAACTGAAGGTTGTAGTTGTGGAGAACACTTTATCAGCAAGACTATTTCTTAGAGAAAGGAGGCTGGTTTTTTAATTGTCTATGTAATCTGTAAAATTAGTTTAAGTATAAAGTTAGAGCAAATAATTTTGAAAACACCTTTTCTTTCCAATTATTGCGAAGACACTTGACCTCTCTTCTTGTACCAGTTTTGCAAAGATGAAAAAAAAATCGAGTGCTTTTTTGAAAATCTATTAAAATCTCGAATTTGAAAAGAGTCTTTCTTTATTATTTCGACCATGAATACTCTTTCGAAAACCGAAAACCGCCACTCAATTCAAATCTTTCATTTTCTTCAAGAAAACCTTTTCGACTTAAACAAATATCTGTGAAGTAGAGGAGAGAGATAAAAACTCGGCAAGAAAAATTTGCTTGTGGAATCTTTCGTTAGCATAAAAACAAACGAGGAAGACGCCTGCTAATTAGTATCGATTACTCGAAAGTGTGTGTGTGTGTGTGTGTGCGCGCGCGCGTTAATGGCTACTTGAAAATAGTAACTAAAGAACTTTTCTGAAGACCTAACTTGTTAAGAAGTTGGTGAAAATAATGAGAAAATGTGTGACTATCACTAAATAATCAATTCTTTATCGAAGAATCGATATTACTAAAGAATCGATTCTTGTAATTACGATAGTGCTACACGCTTAGTTAAATCTTCTCTGAACAGCCCCAGTTTTTCCGACATCCATGGGGAGTGATTAAACATGAGTGCCATGATCCAATAGCATCTTTTAATTAATCTCACGTGAATTCTGTGCTTTATTGATTATCACACCAATTTAATTCCTGAACTTAAATTCCCTAACTAAAATCTTTTTATTCATTACATTTCGTTAAAAACTGTCCATTTACCTTGTTGTCCATCTAATACTATCTTCTTACTAGATTGAATATCCTGCGTTTGTTTACATTAAATATCTTGGATACGATTCCTAATTCATTCATCAATTACTTTAATCTACAATTCTCTACTCTATAAGATTGCTTACTCTTGTGAACTGGAATAACCCATGCAAACACTTTCAATTATATCTATCCTGTGCACGTTACTCTTAGCCTTCGTTGTATGGGCGTAATAGTAAACAACCGGCCCAATTGAGATTAACCCCCCTCTGCTTTGTACGAAAAGAGAACGTAGATCTCGTCCCCTTTTTTGCACAAAGGGAACGATAAATCTAGAAGGGTTTCTGGACTATTTAAAATTTAAAAAAAAATACAAAATAAATAAATAAAATGATAAAAATATTCCTTAATCCGACTATATGCATTTGAAATGAGTAGATTTTATTTTCCTTCTAAAAACTGCAATTGTTTGGTTACATAATAAATTAATTACTTCTTTCTGATATGCCATTTCGTAGCTTAAAACTCTATTGAAATATTATTGGCTCATTGAAAACAATCCCGTTTTTGGACAGAGGCATATCCTTAAAAGTACACTGCACGTCCGACGAATGGTTCTAAAAATTAATACTTTATTGAAAAAGCATATTATCAAGTACACTGTATCAACGGAGAAAATTTTCTTTCATGTTTTGGTCCATCTGTCTTTCTTTCTATCAACTAGAAGAGATTAAATCACAGATCAATTGAATTAGAGAATGCAGTGTCGCCAACGAAGGATATATTCAAGTACCTTCTGGATGAAACAACAAAATAGCATTGGAGTTCATTGGTCCGTCTATATCGTCATAAAATTCAGAAATCGCCAGAGGACTGATAATCTTCTTAAGGAATTGTATTCCATTGTGAAATCTTTATCTTTCTTGTAATCCCTCGTGTTTTCTATACTTCCTGTTGTAGGTCTACAAGAGTATCTCTCTCTGTACTATAAGAGCGAGTGTGCCTTTACGAATGTTTACAATTAGTTCGTTCTTTTTAACTGTAAAGTTCAAATGTAATGCAATTCAAATACTGCATTGTGAAGCGACGAGTTAAGCTAGGCAACTTCATTTGGATCCGAAAGCTTAGGAAAAAAGCTCGTTTTTTTTTGCTTTTCTTAAATATATTGATCTCTCTTCTCACTCACTTACTCAAAGAACCATTTTATTACTTCTTCTACTATGTCTCTACACTTCGTGGATAGATTAGTTCTTAGCAATCACTGTCGACACTTGCTAAAGAAAGAAGCAAATCGACAATTAAAGCACTTTAAAACAACGGACGAAATTTCCGTTTTTGTCACGATTAATTTCGTGAGTGTGGCATGGAAATCTAGAGAGATGGATTCAATGTTTGGCTTCCAGAAAGGGCCCATTTAACAATAATGTCAAAATATCCGTCTACTATAAAACTGTCGGTGTTAGCAGTCATTTTTGAAATCCGAATTTGATGAAAGGAACATATTTTTACACTTCCAAAATTCCAATAATGTTAAACTCCAATAATCTTGTAACTTAGTATAAAAATTTCTCGTCAGTCCCCGAGGAGACATCGACGATAACTCGAAATGTTAATACACCGATGAAGTAATCAAGAAAATCAATTAATTAATAATCTGAATTATATCCGATAATTAAAAGTATCACTATAAATATTAAAATATCAAACTCTTTTTTTTAAAGAAAGATATCAATAAAAAAATTATTATTGTATTTTAATGAGAGATTATATTCCAATTACATCTTAAAGCTTATATAATAAAAATGTTAAAAAAGACTTTGAGTAATTGTAAGGCAATCATGCATTCAGTTGAAGTCGTTCCAAGTTGCCAACCCACAGTATACTATGGGTGGAATAACTTTGAACTTTGTTTGAAAAACTAATTACTAACTGACGTAGAGGAAAATCCCGGTTATTTTTTATTTCGCTGTTATTGGCTAAAACGCTAAACATTCAAATCTGTAATGAATATGTTAACACATAACAACTTGTCCAAACGTCGACCATTTAAACTGTGGATTCACAAGTATTGTCGTCCTGTCGATGCCCACACAATAATGAGCTTTTTCTATTACCAAGAAAAAGACAATGAAAAGTAGGGACAGTAAGATTTCTATTGACATAAAACTTTATAATTTAGAGGGCATTCTCTTGGAATGAGTTTGCAAAAATTGAATTTTTTCATTTTCAGTTTTTGTGGTTGCATCGCATGCTTTAAAGAGTCCCATAATCCTCCTGTATTGATATTCTCTTCTGATCCTGGTAATCATCGCTCGTAAGTTTATTATTCATAAAATAAAACAAATATTAAATGAATTATTCAAGAAGAGTTGTTGCTAGTCTCCTGGTGATTGTAAGCTGCCTTCGCAGTGTGCGTTTATTCAGGCCAATAACTCCTTGGAACGAATCGAGTTGCTGACTGAGTTATAATAAATGAATACGCATTTATACTCGGATGTAAGCTGTTGGGACATGATGCAACTATTCACATGGATTGCCTTAGATCTTTCACCAGCTGGTGGCATTTTCTTCCATCAGAAAGACAAAAGAGAGGAGCACAGTTTGCCAAACTCATGAATCAGTTTGAAAAATAATGCTGTCGTAACCCAGCGCGTAAAAAATTGCATTATTTCCAGAGAAAATTATAAATGTTGGATCATTTGTTGTTCTATTTCTTTTATTCGGTAGAATAGATCTTTTTAATTTTGGTGAATGCAATGAAAAAATAAACAAGCCGTGTAAGTAAGAAGTTAAAGGTTGTTTCATTTATTGTTAACTTACAAGGTTTAAATCTTTCTTAAATAAATAATCACTTGGCTGGCCGAGCGATTAGCGTATCCATTCTGCAGACAAAAGGGGGTTCGAATCCCGTCGTAGGCATGGATGGATGTTTGTGATGATCTGTGAAAATACTAGTGGTGGTGGTGGTGGACAGTAGATAGCGTTGGTGTAGATGATGCGGTTGGTGGATGAGGTTGAGTGGTGGAGACGGAGAGTTGTAGAGTAGGTGCCCTCCCTCGATGAGTCATAGACTCCCTGGAGGTGTCACATAATAATAATAAACAGGCATTTTATTATATCCACGTTTAGCTACATATTCTACAGGGTGGCCATAAAATAACTTTCCCTCTTTGAAGGCATCTGTAGCTAAAACCAATAAACGTAATGGGACCATATTTTATATTGAGACTTTTGGAGGCATGGGGAGATGTTTCCGCTAAAAAAGATTTAGTACCAAAAGTCGCCGATAGGGGAAATTTTGGCGCTGGCGAAGCCGAAAACAAACGGATAATTACATTAAAGGCAGATAAAATGGAATAATAACATTTCGACGGTGTAAGCGACAGCCGTGTCACTCATTCCAGCTGAGTATGTGGCGCGTACAATGATAATAAGAATAATTAAACTATAACAACAACTTGCCAGAGACAGAGACGTTAATGTAGTGATTGAACTCACAGGAAATAGTGTTTTATTCATCAAAATCAGGGTCCCCTGGACCACATACACGATTTTCAATGTGCTGACCTTTCTTGTGTACAACAAATTGCATCCGGTGTGCGACATGCTCTACAGCTGAGCGTAAGGAGTCGGATTGGATGTTCATAATAGCCCGTTTTCCATCCTCTGCCAGGTCTAACTCCTACTGATCCAGTTTCTTCAAACTTCTTAATCATAGCTCTCAGTGTTACAGCTGACATAGGACCAATACGCAGGTTATGAAGCCTTCTAAATTCCCGAAGAGCCGCTATGGCATTGCACTGCTTAAGGTAAAACAACTTAACAAGTAAAGCACGCTGAGGCAAGGTAGGACGCATATTGAGCACAATTCGTCAGTCATTCGAATAACTGCCTGAACGTTCCCAATTTTAAGTGGAATTGGTGGCGCTGCTGTCATGTACGCACAAAATAATAATCCTTTTCACCTGCGTTTACTGCAAATATTTGACTGCTTTCGGCTCCGACAGCGCCAAAATTTCCCTTATCGGTGACTTTTGGTACTAAATCTTTTTTTTCACGGAATTCATCTCCCCATGCCTTCGAAAGTCTCAATATAAAATGTGGTCTCATTCCGTGTATTAGTTTTAGCTACAGATATCTCCAAAGAGGGAAAGTTAATTTATGGCCACCCTTATATGTTATAGCTTGTCATCTAGTTTTAAAGCTTTTCTTCTATCAGATGCAAAAGATGAATAAAGTCATTAATACTTTCTATGATATTTTAGACTTGAACGGTAAAGAAATGAAACTCAAGCAAATATATTGCTCTAGCGTTTCTGCTTTCGACAGTTAAATAATAATGATTCCAACTATATCGTTTTTGCCGTCTGAAATGTACCAATGAAAAATAAGTCAGACAACAATGCAATTACGTAACAATGAGCAAACCTATGGAACTAAAAAGAGGCTAAGAGCAATGTCTTTACTTCATTGTGATGTCACAATAGGAGTATTCTATAAATAGTCACTCTTCTGCTCATGGCGATGACAATTCAAATTTTATCGGTATGGTTTGGAATGACTAATGAAAATAATCTTTTCGTCAGTTAGATTATCGAAAAACTAACTATACTAGTTAATAGAATCGAAAATTGTCCAAATATCTACATAATTGGAGAGGAAGAGGCTGAGGGCATACTGTTATTTTGGGGATCCCTGGCTTATGATATGATGCTTATAACTGTGTATGTACCCTCCCGGATTATGTATCGCTTTCACCTACATACGTCTAGAGGAGTGGACGGAGAAGGAGTGGTAACGTATGTGTTAATGTGGAGGTAACAGAGGTGCCTATTCTCCTCGTTACAGAAGCATAACCTCGATGGACAGAGCTTTTTATGGGAGAGAGGAAGTGGTAAGAGGATAAGCCGATTGCGGTGCGTAGTTGAACGGGTGTATACCTTCAGTTATGAGTAGTAAGTTGTATGACCTCGAAGTCTTTGGGAGGGAGGGAGGGAATGAGTTGTTTCATAACCACTCAATCATTTGATTGAGTGGTTGTATTTCAAATTTAATGAAAGTAATAAACTAAATATTTTGAAATATGCGTATTTTTAAAGGAGATGGATGAATAGTTTCCAAATCATGCAGTATCCTCCTTGAAGAATCCAAAATGTTTCTGGTTATTTTACGAAAGAAGCATTAGCTTATAGCCTACAGGTTATCAACTTTGGGTTCATGGGAGTCGCATAGAAAACTATAGACTTCGTTTTAAATGTCTGGTCCAGAATTAGGAAAATATTGAAAATTCGAGAATGGTTTAAGTCACTTTGAATTGATTAAGTGCGTGTCTTTTCTTCTGGCTGGTTTGTCTTATGAAATGTAAGACTTTGCTCCTCTGATGTTAAATAAGGTGTGGCACAAGGGTGCAAATTGTCACCACTGTCTGTCATTCATCATCTGTATTGATCATATTATAATAGAAAGTGGCATTAAACTGAATCAAAATTGACGATATTAATCTCAGGATATGGTGTTATATACTCATAAATAAATCGACTACAAGTATACAAATAACTGCTTTAATGAATTCGGGAATTGAAAATCAGCATTAGAAAAAGACAAAGTCAGCGGAAATAGGCAGAAGTATTGAAAATCTCAATTGCACTGTGAATGGATAACCTACAGTACAAGTAAAACATTTCAGCTACTTAGGCACGATTTTTAGTGAAGATGGTAAGTTAAGTATGGAAATAGACAACAGAATCAACAAAGCTGGTATGGTAGGAAGTCAATTGAATAAATTCATATGGAATAAGAGAGAAATTAGTCGGGACACTAAATTAGCTGTATATACAAGACAGTATTCAAGCCAATTTTAACTTTATCTGAGAGTTGGGTTAGAAGTAAAACACTCGACCAAAGACTAAAGACCATAGATATGAGAGTCCTGAGAAAGACTGGGGGTGGGTGAACAGATGGCATCAATGGCAATATCATATTAACGAGGATATTAGGAAAGAACTTGACATCGTTAGCATCCAGGAATTTTGCCTTCTGAAGTGTACCAGTGAAGGAGAAGTCAGACAACAATGCAATTATGGAATACGTTAGCAGAGCTAATCTCAGAATGGGAGAGGTAAGGCTAGTAAAACAAGCGTTCTTCATGCCAGGTTGTCAAGAAAAGATACACAGGAAGACTAAGATCTAGGTGGATTGATACAGTAAAAATGTATTTTTAACCTATTAAAGGTTAAGGAATAAAATTTAAAAGAGGAAAAAGACTAATGGTTAAAATTTTGAAAGCTCAAAAATCTATTGACGGAGAAATACCATTAAATCCAAATAAATAATAATAAATAAAATAAATAATAAATGTTGTCAAACTAATGTACCACAACGCTTTTTTTTATACACTTTCATATCCTTTGGGAGGGAGCTGTAAAGGATTTTGAAGTAGACAATTTCAGTAGACACAACACGCTGCCAAGAAATAGCTGCCGATTTGAGTATTTTTTATGTTGTTTTTTTTTTCAGTTCGTTACGTTTAGTATAAGATGCTAAACCCCCGATCCCGTATAAAATCCCTCGAACAATGGCGAAATATCCACTTCACCTTACTGAGAAAACGTAATTTGAATCTAAATTAACAGCAACTCCTCCCGCATAAGATAAAGCGCGTGATTTTTTTATGATATGATATCCTCGTTACGAATCAGGAAAAACACTAAAATAAAATAGGCTGTTGGTTTTCCTGCGTGGAGAAGTGTTTGTCGAAGATTTTTCGTCGGTGTAGGTTGTATGCTTTTCTAGATACTATCTGATGTAACAAGAACGTTCCCGGTCTGCATGCTATCTGCGTTGCTTTTACAGCCCATTAGGTTTAAAAAGTTGATGAGTAGCATGATACACAGCTACTTGCAATTCTTATGCAAACAATGGAGGGGTGGAGAGGAAACAAGTCCTTCTTAAAAACATTTACAGACTGGATACGCAACTTGTTCCACTGTTACCCACTTAGGTAATGACCACGGAATTAAACGAAGTTAGCTGCATTTTTTCCCTTTAATATCATCAATGCTTTCGTGACTGTGCCCTGTTATGATGATACGCTGCTATATTTTCATTATCAAAATAAGCAGTAATTAAATCAGGTGAAAATTTCCTTTTTCCTGAAGATAACTACTAATAGCCCAAATTACCTGTATTGTTCATCTTATTTCATATATTAGTCGTTGTTACTAATTCCTTCACTAAAAAGCTTTCACTATTCTTGATGATCAAAGTATACATCGCTATTAATATTTCTTTTATGGTAATCTCATATGCGAGCTGCTGTTCAGCTTATGATAGTAGATACTATCAGTATCTATACCATCAGATGGTATCTACTGACACCGTCTGATGGTATCTACTGGTCGGAGAACACACGGATTAAACATATTCTTACCTTGCTTTGGTCTGATCTAGACGGTGGATAGTATCTATTTTTACCAAGCGAACCATGGTTATAAGTTGGAATCCCATTATAGCATGGATGTTTGTAAGTGTAGATGGTATTTATCTTTCGGCTGGAGCTTAGAGATATAATATCTCTTTGCACACGGCCTTTACGATCCTGTAGGCCGAATTACATTTTACCACTCCAATGTCCCTCGATTCTCTATAGCATGAGAAGGTATTGATCCAACTGGTGCGTTTTACTGTCTTTCCGTTATTATCTTGAACACCTCCCTCACCCGCTTTCTTTTTATGTCCTGAAATGAATCAATGACTCATAGGCTGATATTTTTCAAATGACTGAACTTTTCTATTCTAAATATCGCATGACTACTATAGTATTATATGGTGAACGTTAATTTACATTGTTTAGTTATGATATACTGTATTGCTTCATTTGAGCCTCCGTAGCTCACTCGGTCTATACAAAGCCGTGGTCGGAAAGACTTGGGTTCAATTCCCGTCTATGACGTGAGGAACCTTTATCTAGTCTCTTTTGACGAAAGGTGAGTTAGCCGGTCTCATAGGGAAGTAGAGGCTTTTTTCCCTCCAGGAAAGTTGGGTTTTTCGTCCCTCAGAACAGGCAAACCGATCCACTAAACACACACACACACACACACACACACACACACACACACACACGGATTTACAGTACAAAAAATAATGGGTACTACTGAGTGCCCATTAGGTACTCAACCCATTAGGTTCAGTACCTAATGGGTTGAGTTCTAATCGGCGACTAATGAAGCAAGATCTTCGTCCGATTCAGAAGAAGACTTTATTGGTTCATCAGTCGCCCCATCATGGAATTTACCACCAAGCTACACTGGCGCTGCTTGATCAAGAGTAGTAATAGAAACTTACCCGTTTGGCAACAATGTTTAGGTGTACCTCAATTAGAAAAGACTTGCGCATTGCCTTATTAATTGCTACGTATATATGATACTGAGAAAGAAAATTTAAGAAAATTTCATAATCAATCATTTTTTCATGTGAGAAGATGATAAAGGTAATTAAAAGAATGCATTGAATATGATAACATCCTAATCAACATAATAACGTTCACCATATAATACTATAGTAGTCATGCGATATTTAGAATAGAAAAGTTCAGTAATTTGAAGAATATCAGCCTATGAGTCATTTCGTCGCGTTTTACTGCCTATGAGACAGTAAAACGCGACGAAACACCAGTTGGATCAATACCTTCTCATGCTATAGAGAATCGAGGGACATTGGAGTGGTAAAATGTAATTCGGCCTACAGGATCATAAAGGCCGTGTGCAAAGAGATATTATTCTAGAGGTGTAAAGCATACCAATCGCTAACAACAGATGATCCACACACACAAACCACACGAATCCTTAAAGAAATATTCGTGAATCTTACTTGGGCAATGTCTTAATGATCTTAATAAGCAACTGTGTTATCTCTTGTCATCCTGTTGTCTTTCTGTGCATTGCTGGGCAGGTGGTGAAGGTTCACATCACATGTAATGCAAACATCATCTCCGAGATCGGCGCTTAGCGGACGTTGTAACTCCTGCAGCAGGTGTCTTGGTGGTCGATACTGAGCATGCGCAACAGCCACCTCTCCACCGCACACACGCTCACGGCACAAGGTTGGTGGCGGCCACAGTAGTCACCCAGCTCCGGAGACAGTCACGGTTACTTTCTTCCTCGTACTCCCAGTAGTCGGGTCCCCTTTCTTGACCCAATCCCGCATTCACCCAACCGTCGAACTCACCTGCAATCACTCGCCAGCTCCAGATTTAGTTGCCACTTCGTATCTTGTTGGCTGAAATCCGTACGTAGAAATGGCTGAAGCTGATAACATAGGGGTTGACCGAAGAAGCAGCAGTAATTTCATGAGACAGTTTCGCGATAAGAATACCCGCGAGCTCAAATACCTGACGGCTACCCAGTTCATGGAAGTATGGAGTCATTACGACAAGGATGGTAAGTCCATCTCTTTCTCTGCTCCTTCGAAAACTTTTCCTCTATTCTGCCTTATCTTTACAATTCGTTGCTTTCTCCTTTTTTCCCCCCAGTTGAATCATTCTCATTCTTGCGTTAAACAAGCCCTCTGTCAGGTGAAAGGCAAACAGAATATATCCATAGTAATATGATCTTTGCATGTGAGCTGTTTTTGAATTCTTATATTATATCAATTAATGTATTTTTTTTATTTCGCTCCAGGCGAGTCTTTGGAACACGCTACCTCAATGTTTGTGTATTAATAATTTACAAACATAAGTTTATAAGGGTACATTGAAGTAAATTAAAGATAAATATAACCTAGTGATTGAGGTGTGGATAATGAAAGGAAAGAAGTAAAATAAAATGATAATAATGAGATAGTTGCACTAATACTTATAAAAGTTGCACTATACTTATATTGCTCCGTTATTTTTGTGTCTTCTATATTGACACAGTCTAGAGATACGTGTGTTTGTGTAAACATCAGCATTGTTTACTTTATCACGACTTTTGATTAGCATAACAGTTACAAAATTGTTTATCCAAGGTGTCATTTCTTATATACTTTCCTATATTTGGCTTTGTTTGCTGATAAAACCTCATCCCCTTCCCCCTACAATACTGCATCTAACTGTCGCAGAAAACTATGATAGTAAAAGTTCAATTTCCTAGCAGTTATGTACTCGCAGCTGTAATAGAAAAAAACTATCTAAACAGACTCACTCTCATGTAATAGACTGTGTGTGTGAGAGAGACTATCCCAGGTATTTGTATGCAGACAGCAGATGAGTTTCCAAGAAAAGAAAGTCGATTCTTGCACAAGAAAAAAAAATATTTTTTTTATGCCTGCTATTATTAAATAACACATTGTAAACCGGAAATGAAGGAAGGAAATTTACGTTTCCTGGAGAATTTCCTGCTCAATTACCAACTGCGCGTTTTCACTCACAAGTCACTTTTTTTTTTCAGTATAGTCAGTTTTCTATGTTATTGCGGTGCTAAGAAAAACTTGAACAGTTTTAAAGAAATGAGTTGAGAACACGATGCGTGCGTGCGTGCGTGTGTGTGTGTGTGTGTGTGTGTTGAGAATAAGCTCTGCTTATTTTATAATTTTTTTTTCATCCATCAATTTTTCTTTTTATATAGGTGCGAGAGAGAGAGAGACTTTATTATTATTATTATTATTTAATTCGTATCTCTATGGAATATAAAAGTCTAACTATTCCACTAACTTACCTTTTCATCCCTATTTAAAATCATCAATAGTCTACCAATCCTTTCATATTGGAAATACAGTCTTGGAAAAAAAAATATACAGACTGCACCTTAAGTATAGATCTACTTGATCATACCACCCACCCCTACCGTCCCATTGTTAGCAGTCAAAGGATTTCTACCGTACCACTCAAATACCTCACTGATTGGGTAGTCGCCATCGGAGACTTTTCTGTTACGTCACATGTAGCTAAGCGCATTGCAGGATACTTCTTAATTCTTATCTTATAGTGAATATAATATAGTATGTTATATATATGTGTTCTTTTAATATAAGATAGCATACGTTTTTTTTTTTTTTTTTTTTTTTTAGTTTGAGGGAATAGTGCTTTTTTCACATAGTAAGGTCTATGGATCGATGTACAAATACGACCTTAGATAACTTTTTTTTTTTAATGTATTGAAAAATTCATTAATTGATATCCTCAGTAGAGTTAGGCTACATAATATTGTTTTCTGTTTAACAGAATACGAACTTCGGGATCAACTACAAGCTACTTAATAGCTAACATTGCACGCAGAGCTTTCTCCAACTCATCCTATGATTATTGACATGCCATTTCCATAGTGATAATCATACACACGAACATGATGCAGCAGAGCATCTCGTATGACTTATTGATAACCGAAAGAGAAATGGCTTTAGTCAGTGTATGCAATAGATTATATGAGGTCACATCATCAGCTGTTGCATTACCAAAACATTAAATAAACGATTATATAGGTTCTTCAGATCGAAAGTTACGTTACATTTATTTGACGTGATAACAGCTTGAGTCCGAGAGTTGTTTATGGTTTGTGTTTTTGAGAAATTTCAATGTCAGGTTGGAAGAAATGTGAACAAACGTCTGTTTTCGGTGTAAATTGTAAGGATATCAAATAATATAGATTTAATTATTATAAGCGATATATAAAAGTTATAAAACTTTATGGAAACTTAATACTTCATTTCATAAATAAATAAAATAAAGAAAAAATTACAAGAAAATTAAAAATAATATGCATTCCAGAAAACACCCTTTTTTATTTTTGAGTTGGTTGTGATGTGAATCGACCGTGAGATGCGGTGATTAATACCCTTGGAGGGTAATGGATGGCAATGCTGTAGCCAATAAAGTTCTAACTGAGGCTCGGCTATTGCTGTTACCCTCCTGCCATGATCAGAGCTTTAATAGCTCAATAACACCTTATCCCTACACTGTCCTCTACAGATAACGGGGAAGATGAAAAGCATTCTTGCTTCGCCCCTTTAAGCCAGTCCTTATAAGGACTATAAGGGCTGCTGCTGTTGGTTGCGGACTTAGGCAGCAACTGATGTCTTCCTTTTCGGCGCTGTAGAGTTGCCTTTACTTAAACACCGATGCTGTGACAAAATTTATGACGGTAATGGATATTTTAATAAATCTACAAACAAGCTATCTTTTTAAATCGCGATGCTAATAATCAAGACTACGTCTATTACGACAGTATCAGAATCATATTAGTAATACCAACAATTATATAGCTTTCTATTATGGCTCTATGTAATTATTACATTATTAAAGAATAATTATAGTGACAAGCAAAAAACGGTGCATATTTTGCTATAGTTTATGATTATTTTATTAGCGTACTGAGATAACTTCTCTTTGTATTTAATAGTATATGGCGTAATTTAACTGTTATACAAATATTCGATGTAAAAATGATTTGAATGACTCAATTTGGATGACTAATATTTTAGCCAGTCTCCAATTTTTTCTTTTCTTCTTCTATTTAGTTTTATTTTTAGGGAATAAGAATTTGGGGGGGAGATACGGAAGCTAAGTTCTGTAGGTAAATTCATCTACACTGTCGATGGCATTTCCAGTATGTCGGAGACTTCGCGTGTATATTTATACACCTGGAAAAGTAACCAATCACAAGCAAGCATTTAATCTCTGTTTGTTTAAGACAAATACATCGGATTCAGTGCCAACTTGTATATCTTATAATAATAATTAACTGAACCGTTAGAGAATTTCTACCTCAAACATAGTTTCAGAAAATCTGTATCATTCAGTGACAATTATTATTAACGGCTTCTGAGAAAATATATCCTCGGACCAGAGCTTCTCTAAGATTTTATCTAACAATGAGTAAAACGCAGGGGGAAAAAAAAAAAAATAGAAAACCGCGAAAGTAGTTTTCTATTTTTTTTTACAAGGGGGATATATGATATCACACATCCGGGCAATATGGTAGTACTACATAACTCGGCTTTATCGGTCAATGTAAGGATCTAATAACAGTTGCATCATAGGCAATTTTATTAAAGCTATTTTGGGAATAATTGTACTGTTTAACTGGAATCAACAAAAAAAATCACTTTTTTATCACAACAAAATGTGTAAATAATTTAATTAATGTACGCTTTGTAGCTTCCATAACACTTTCCGCCCTAAATATATAATAAACTGAAGTTCACTTAATGCATTTATTTTGTATCCAGTTTATTATTTATGGGACATCTCGGCATTTGTAAAAGAAATTTGTGAATATATTTTATACTCGCAATCACATAAATGTAATAAAAATTGCAGACTGATATATAATTAAATCCAATGTTACACAGAATTATTCGACAATGACTGCAGAGAATAATGAAAACCACTAATTAGTTATTCCATTAAGGTGTCTGCTTCGAAGACCTACATTACTGTTTATTTGCAAGCAATTGTTCATGAAAATGACATTACTCAACTCTTGATAAGCTGTAATCACTGGTCTAATTCTGTTTTCAGCAAGATTAAGTTGAGTTAAATTTAAAAAAAAATGAAGAAAGAAAGAAAAAATAAAAGTTAAGGATAGTTCATGTCACTGATGCTGTAAATATAGAAAAAAGTTTTTTTATATCTAAGATTGTATTCAAAACTACGACTTCACAAACTCATCTTGCGCAAAGAGGAATCCATGCAGTATAAACCCCATACAATTCTGATGATTTCTCTATATAATAAAATTGTGTGTCGAGTAAGACGGATATGACGTATTCTATGACAACAAGAACCTTTGCTTGCAGTAATCAACGACTCTTTCGCAGCCTTGTGAACGATATTGTCTTATGTCATTTTTTTATTTATTTGTTCGAGTTTGGATAATTGCAAGCAGGGCCGGCGGAAGCGGGCATGCGGGCGTCGCTACGAAGGGGGCGGAGCCGTCGGGGCACGGTTCATTTTTACGAAACAAAATTTTTATCATAAAAACAAAATATTCTTAGAATGATCAATATTAAAATAAATAAGGCCGAATACACCGAATAAAAATTTAAAAAAAATATTGTATATTGCCGCCTCTTTGATCAGCCGGCTGTTTACAATTTTGCACCGAGAGCAGGTTAAATGCTTGCCTGCACAATGTTGTGTCTACTGCAGTCTATCTAAAGTGAAACGGTGAACGGTTTTTATGCGCAGAAATGAATTTTCGTACAAAACATTTGTTGCTAGTTAACCAGTCATATGGTATGCATCTCAGTAGGCTACTGACAGTAGCGCAGTGCGGACTATTATTTCGTCTCTGTGTCGTGTTGTGTAATAATTTCTTGTGGGTATAAAATAGAAATGGAATCAAAAATTTTTAAAAAGTTATTCGGTGCACAAAATCGTAAGCGTCATGCTGCGAAAGAAGCAGATATTAAGAAACAAACTGGGGCTCTTAATAAATTTGTTAAAATATTAAAATATTCTGATGCAGATTGTAACCAACTCGATACATCAGAAATCAGAGTTGAAGAACCGTGCACATCATCCAGTTTCGATGAAAGTACTATTGCAACTATTGAACAAGATAACAAGATGCATGATTTAAGTGAAAAACAGTTAGGAGAAGATTTAGTTGTAGTTGACCACGAAACTAACACATTGTTAGTCTCTGTAAATTTAGAAGAACCAGGTGAATGGGGAAATATTGATGAAAAATTGCGAGTTGTTTTAATTGAAATGGGGCCTGTTCAAAAGAAAAATATAATATATCCCAGAGATACATATGGTCGTAAATTTGGCGCCACGTATTATAATAGAAAAATGGAAAACGGGGAGCTCGTGTCAGGAACATGGCTCATTTATTCCGAAACTTTAAATTCTGTTTTTTGCTTTTGTTGCAAACTTTTCGCATCTACTGAATCAAGTAGTCTTGTAGAAGGTTATAACGATTGGAGAAATGTCAGTACAACTTTGCATATACATGAGACTAGTTTAACTCACATGAAAAATTTCTTAAAATGGAAGGAACTTGATAAAAATGTAAACTACTATTGATTGCCAGACTCAAAGCATGTATGAAATGGAAAAGAAACATTGGACGAGTGTTTTAGAACACGTGATTGAAATTATAAAATTCCTTGGTAGCCAAAATTTAGCTTTTCGCGGATCATCTGATAAATTACATGAAAAGAATAACGGCAATTTTTTAAAAATTAGTCGAACTGTTTGCGAAGTTTGATCCCGTTATGGAAAATCATGTTGAAAAGGATCTACAACGAAACAATAGAGTACACTATTTGAGTAAAGATAGTCAAAATGAAATATTGGAAACTTTAAATAACGCAATCAGGGATACAATTTTATTATCGATTCGAAAATCTAAATATTATTCCATAATTTTAGACTGCACACCTAATGCAAGTAAAACAGAACAAATGACCATTATTATTCGCTTTGTTTCTTGTGAAATTCGATTTGTCAAGATCAAGGAAAACTTTTTAGGTTTTGCAAATATATCAGATTCCACAGGACGTGGTTTATGTGCAACAATAATGGAACAACTGGAAAGATGGAACATTCCCATTGAAGACATGCGAGGTCAAGGGTATGACAATGGGGAAAATATGAAAGGGGAATGATATAATCACGTAATCACAAGAAAGATATTTATTTAACCAAATATTTCGGTCTGGAAATAGCAGACCATCGTCGGTGGTAGAAACATTGAAATATCTTTCTTGTGATTACGTGATTATATCATTCAGTCTTATGTCGCAAGTATCCTTAAAACAACAAATGAAAGGGGAAAAACATGGGCTCCAAAATTTGCTTTTGAACAAAAATCCTCCAGCTTTTTACGTGCCATGTGCTGCTCATACTCTAAATTTAATCATTAACGATGCAGCCAAAGTGAATGTAGATACAATTAGTTTCCAATTATTCAAGAAATATACAATTTCTTTTCATTCTCTTACAAACGTTGGGCAATCGTTTTAAACGTCATAAAAAATTTAACATTGAAATAGCCATCAGAAACGCGATGGGAAAGTAAAATTAATGGATTCCGCCCTCTATGATATCAGTTAGGAGAAATTTACGATGCACTTTTTGAAATTTTAAATAATGAAAATTTTAATAAAGAAACTCAGCATGAAGCACAAGCATTATGTGCTAAAATAAAGGACTACAAATTTATTTGCTCTCTTATAACTTGGCATGATTTACTTAACAGAATAAACCCTGTGAGTAAAATGCTTCAAGACAAAAATTCTTGCTATAGAATCTATCGAAAACTTTAAAATATTCTTACAAGAGTATCGATCAGATAGAAATTTTAAAGAAGTTCTAAAAAAAATAAAAAAGAACTGAGTGAAGACGTGGATGGAGAACAAGAATTTAAAACTGGTACGGAAGTTCGACGACGAAAGACGACACAACAATTTGACTACGAGCATCATGACGAAACGCCACAATCGCCTGAAGATAAATTGAGAGTGAATATGTTTTATACACTTCTAGGCGTTGCAATGTGTTCGTTAATAGAACGTTTTGAACAACTAAAAACATATTATGATAATTTCACTTTCTTGTATAGATTACTACAAATTAATAACGAAGATTTACGAAAAAATTATGACGATTTAGAGATTCTCTTGAAGGACGTCTTTATTGCATTTACAATAAAGACGTAAATGCAATAGAACTACTGTATATGACGAGTTATGTAGTTTGCGGGATATTTTCCAGAAGGATAATTTAAATATTCAAAACTCTTTCGATATTCTTAATTTTATTGTGTCCAATAATTATCTTTCCCTAACTTTTCAATTGCTTTAAGAATACTATTAACCTTACCTGTTAGTGTAGCGAGCGGTGAACGTTCCTTTTCCAAGTTGAAATTGATTAAAACCTACTTAAGAACAAGTATGTCACAAAAAATGCTTGTTAGTTTGGCGTTAATAGCTATTGAAAATGATATATGTGCGGAATTAGACGTTAAGGCCATTATTTCTAATTTTGTGAATATGAAATCAAGAACCCTAAAATTTTAATTAAAAAAATTTTCAAGTATATTTATGTAATTTAATTTATTTTCTGTTATTCTGTAAAGATTGTATTTTTTGAATACTTATATTAAATGTTCTAATTATTTCTGAATTCTTTTATTTTCTCATCTATCTTGAGTTTCTTTTATTTTCCTAAAAGATAGTTCCACTTATAAAAATTATAATTTTTTTTTTACAAGTTACTAAGAATTTAGTAACTTGTAAAATGCAAGGATTTTTTAAACTTTGGTTCAAACAAATTTTAACTTTAATTAAAATTCATTTTAATTTTGTTAGCGATTCGGATCGGTGAGAAGGCTATAATCCCTGTATAATTATATTCAACGACTAAAGTGAAGTGGCTGTATCAAAATTTGCTTTACTTTTTGAGAATTTTTTGAATATTCGGGTTTTTAACGATTATCCTGCCTAGTCAACACCTCCGGTTCGTTACATTTAGCGAACCAACGTGTGGCTGTTCTGTCAAAATTTATTTAAGAAATTTCAAATAATTTGAATTTTTATTATCGTAAAAGAACCACACATGCCCGGATCGTTACAGGGGCGCTTAGATAGAAATTGCATGCGGACGGCAAAGACCCTAGCGCCGGTTCTGATTGCAAGCAACTTAAGTAATTATATCATTTGTTCTATTACCTCGCAAGTGTCGGTTTAAAATGGTATCCCTTCAAGTGTAAGATTGCCTGTTGACTTTAAGACAAAATAATAATAACAACATACACGTATAGTAATAATAATATAAAAAGGTATTTACATTCCCATTACACCGCAATATTAATGTCGTAATATTAAAATTAAAAAACAAACAAACAATAAACCCATAATATTCATTTCATGTTTAGAAATAAAGAACAATGACATTCACAAAATTGCAGAAAAGAGTGTAAGGCGATGACACCCAGGGTAACGAATGGCAATGCTGTAGCCAATTTTGTTTTAACTGAGGCTCGGCTGTTGCCGTTACCCAGCCATGACTAGAGCTTTTAGCTCAATAACAATCCAACCACACAGATTTTCTTCATTCAGATAACGGGATAAAGAGTCAAGGACTCAGTCCATCTCCCCCCCCCCCAAAAAAAAAAGAAAAGCAGAAAATGAAAAAATAGAAATCTCAACAGATCATCGTTATCATAACATTCTCGTGGTCACTCCATTTCAAAGAAGCACTGTTGAGAATTGTTTTTTTTTTTTTTTTTTTTTTTCCCCACAACAATGAACTTTTTTTATTATTTGGGAAATAGCTGCTCTTTTAAGCCAATATCTAATTCTCTTTCAAACCATACTATGTTCTTCGAGCATGTTTTATTAATGATATATGCTACTATAAAGAATAGCAGTAGAGATCTATATTCTGTTGTGTGTGTACTCGTGATGCAGTTCACACAGTAGTTTGGTCGATCTGCAATCTTTTTTGTTTTATATATATATATATATATATATATATATATATACACTGCAATTTTCTTCACTCTTTCTCCTTCTCTCAATTATGCATCACTTCTTACCGCGCCCTCTACCTATAGACTTTTTTGACCTATCTTTTTTTTCACTTGCTATAAAAAAAAAGTGCAGAGAGAGAGAGAATCTAATTTCATGCCTCATGTTTCTTAGATGATCAGCAATTTTGCTTCAGTGAACTCCAATTTCTAATTCTTCGCATTACTTTTCCCTACCATTAATACGAATTTTCTACCGTAACATCATTTCAATTTAGACTTACTGGAATTTGCGTCTTCATAATTACTCTGCCCATTTTCTTTGATATCTTAATGCGTCTTTGCCTTTCCGCCACTTTAAGGTGATAAACTTCTCCTTCCAATATAAATTACGTCTCCATTTATATTATCGATAATGGCTTCCTATTCCCTTCCTATCTCCGAAAACTATTTTGAGAATTAATTTTGTCGCGATGAAGTGAGACTTATTTGTAGATTTATTTGCAAAGATGGACAGATTATAAAGATTACATTATACGAATAGATAGACACTAGGAATTAGATAAATGAATAATTTCAATGTATTTTTATAAATGTAGAGATTATTTTTTTAAACGTATTCTCAATTTATTTAATTGCATACGCTCAGCAATCTACCAAGTCAAAATCTAAATGCGTATTATGTATTTATTATTATAGTTTTTTCATTTCAAAATAATCATAAAATAAAAGATTTGCTTAAAAGAAGAATTGTAAATTCCAGCAGATATTAATAAATTATTGATTTCTGACTGATAAGTAGCGCCGCATGTGTCAATTATATAAACTATTTGTATTCAAAGAACCAGACGATAATAGCAATAATTTATGTAAAATGACGTCATATTAAGAATTTACTGTTAATTTCTCCTTCCGAATAGTAACTAATTGATAAAAATGCATTTAACGAAACATTGAAAAACGTTTTTTCGTTAAATAATTAAAATTTTTTTTATTAAATTTAGAGGATACAATCTTTCTATTGAGAGTTTACCTGTTCTTGCTAACTTAAATTATATATGAACTAACTAACTTATAATGAAAACAAGAAAGAAAAACTTATTCGCATTCGATGTCTTGTCTGTTGAATGATTGATGAGATGAAAGTTAAAGTATTAATGGGAGAAATGGATTTCGAACGAATTTTTTTTTTTTTTTTGAAGGAATTAACTCTATAGCTCCATGGATTAGAGACTGAATAATCTCTCTTTCTAATCTTATTTTAACCAGCATTGAGCAAGTACTTAGATGAACCTTCGAAACTTATTTCTTCTTCATGTCTTGGTGTTTAAGTTTAAAAATTAATTGAGGCCAGTTTAGTTAATAGATGGAATTAATCAAAGTTAAAAAAATACTACGTATCGCTTTTCAATTAATCTTCGTAAATGGTCTTTTGATTTTACAGATGTTAACAGAAAAAAAAAAAGACTGCTCCGATTATTTAATTTTTTTTTATTTTTTTTTATTTATTTATTTATTTTTTTTTTTTACAGAAATGGAATAATCACATAGAATTATAAAGAAAGGTGTGCTTCATCTAACTCTTTATCTCCGACGACACCTCACGGTTTAATGTCGAGCCAATGGCCTTGACAAGAAACACACGTGACTGACAGCCATAAAACATAAATGCCGCACAGCCTATTGATGCAACACCCACAGTTCGTCTATTTATATTCTGCTGCTGTTACCATTGTTTAAGCGTTGAATTAATTTGAACATTATACTAAATTTCATTAAAACCTGTTCATTTTTAGGGATGTTATGGATCGATGGACAAAGTCCAAAATAGCTGCACATATAAAGGACCAAAAAATAACTTTTTTTTGGCCCTTTATACGTGCAACAACAACAAAATAAACAACCCATTACTGAAACAATTTAAATTAATAATAATAATAATAATACGTTTAAGGCCTCTTCATTCCCCCGGGGGGGCGTAAATGAAACTATTTTAGTCATAACCTTTAGAAACTGGTAAGCACATGATATTTCTCTTTCGTCACACCAGTAGTTGAGTTAATTTCTGCCAATGTTTTTTTTTTTTTTTTTCGTGGTGGTGATGGTTGGGGGGGGGGGGGAGCTAGGGAAAAGTTACTAGTCTTCGGTTAGAATTAAGCTTATGACGGTCTTTCTTCTGTTGATCTTAGTCATTAAAGTTACCGAGGCCACATAGGCATTTAAGTTATTTCTAATAGTAAATTTGTATTTACCTTAGCAGTTTTTCTTATAAGAAAAGTAGTTTGTTTGCCTTAGACAGCACAGGTGGATTCGATGTTATATGTTTTACTCAAACCGAGATTGAGTACTCTCCACGTATTAGTTGCTGCAAGTGCCTTCTAATAATTAGCAAACATTCATAATTATCCTTATTTAAATGTATATATTTGCATAAATGATTTTTTTTTTAAATATATAATTTTAAGTAATTAAATTTTGTGTGTGTAATAGAAAATCCGATAGTTTTTAAATCTTATCACACACTGATACAGTGACCGAGTTAAAAGTTGATAAGAAACTCAACGACTGATTTAAATAATATAATAGAACTTGAGACACTAAAAAAAAATTGACAAATTCTTGAGTGCGGGAGGGGATGTAGGACAATATTCCTTTTTCTCAAGTAGCCGATTTAAGGAGTGACACAGCAAACGTGCTGGCACAGCAGTTTAAATGAAGTGATCCCTTGAATTCTTGTATCTCTTTCGATGAACAAATACTTGCACCACTTAGTACTTTTTCTACTGCTTAAGTAGCCAACCTTACAATCTTAAGTACTGCATGAAGAGATTACTATCGTGGACTTTTAGAGTTCGTTGCATAGGTGATGAGTATCCAAAGATGGTTCGCCGGTCTTGAAAACTGTGTGTGTGTGTGGGGGGGGGGTCACTTTTTTTTTTTTTTTTTTTTTTTCAGCGAACTAAACCCAAAGCGTCCTATTCAAATCGTTCGTTCAGTTAGTCAGAATGTAAGAGGATAATGTTCACTTGGTTGGAACCTTGGCCACAGCAACTAAGACTAGTATATGATACAAATAATTTACGTTTATTAATATGAAAAAGTGAGGATGATAATGCGAGGTTTCAGATTTGTCCATATTGAATTACATGTAAATGAGCCAAAAAAAAAAAAACTTTTTTTGTTTGTTTGTTTTAGGCTATCAGGGTTGAAAGCTGTATGTTTGTTAACGGAACATTTATTTAGCTGTATATAAACTTAGCGTGGCAACATGTCTGAAAGCAGTTAAGGTGATATTTTAGTAAAGCTCGTAAAGGGCTGACTGGTGTCAAGGGAGGATGGATGGCCTACCTTAATCTGCGGCAATGAGTTGAGTAGAAGGAAGCGGGCACATCCAGACTTCCCAATCTTTTTGACAGCTTCAACAACCATTACGTTATATGCTTCGCCTCTTCCTACTTAAAATTCTCGTCTGGCTTTAAGGATACAAGAACAGACAGCCTTTTAACAACTGACGGCAGTATTTCTAACTTTTATCCCAATTTCAGTGGGGAATTGGGAAATATTAATTAGAAAACGACTTTCCGAAAGTAAACTGCAGTTTTTTTTTTCATCTGAATGAAAAAGATGAGTGAGCTGAAATTTGACATTCCTACACAGTTGTCTAAAGTTATTATTGAGGGGCCTTCTACTTCCGCCTTTCAATTATTTACAATTTTCTGCGCCTTATAGTCCTTATAAAGACTGGCTTAAAGGGGTGAAGCAAGAATGCTTTTCATCTTCTCCGTTATCTGTAGAGGACAGTGTAGGGATAAGGTGTTATTGAGCTATTAAAGCTCTGATCATGGCAGGAGGGTAACAGCAATAGCCGAGCCTCAGTTAGAACTTCATTGGCTACAGCATTGCCATCCATTACCCTCCAAGGGTATTAATCACCGCATCTCACGGTCGATTAATTATCCAAAATCCAATTTTCTGCGCCTTATAGTCCTTATAAGGACTGGCTTAAAGGGGCGAAGCAAGAATGCTTTTCATCTTCCCCGTTATCTGTAGAGGACAGTGTAGGGATAAGGTGTTATTGAGCTATTAAAGCTCTGATCATGGCAGGAGGGTAACAGCAATAGCCGAGCCTCAGTTAGAACTTCATTGGCTACAGCATTGCCATCCATTACCCTCCAAGGGTATTAATCACCGCATCTCACGGTCGATTAATTATCCAAAATCCAATTTTCTGCGCCTTATAGTCCTTATAAGGACTGGCTTAAAGGGGCGAAGCAAGAATGCTTTTCATCTTCCCCGTTATCTGTAGAGGACAGTGTAGGGATAAGGTGTTATTGAGCTATTAAAGCTCTGATCATGGCAGGAGGGTAACAGCAATAGGGATAAGGGGTTATTGAGCTATTAAAGCTCTGATCATGGCAGGAGGGTAACAGCAATAGCCGAGCCTCAGTTAGAACTTCATTAGCTACAGCATTGCCATCCATTACCCTCCAAGGGTATTGGATTAAGCACATTGAAAAATAATTGAAATAATCTTGCTAAATAGGATAATAATAGGTGTCTAAATTTATTACTTTTTTAATTGAAAAATATCTTCAAGCAGATAATATTTAATTTTTTTTTAAATTATTTTTAAAATCCTCTATAATTATTAAAAATATTTTATAAACATTTTAGACAAAATGCATAAAATAAAAGTCCAGTTAACAATCTAATGTTAACAGGATAATTATTCTAATAATTCTTGTCATACCATAGCTTAAAATAATGAAACTGCTATCATCGAGTGTACAAAGACTTATCGAAATTGAAATCCATATTTATATTCATGTATTTGCATATTCTCTGGCTACTGACTCGGAATCTTTTTTGCACTCGTCAATGAAGTGAGTCCTCAACACACACACTCAGAACGACGCACATACTTTACATAGAAAGACCTGAGTGTTTAAAATGCAGGTTAGTTAGCCGGTTAGTAAAAGGGAGTTTGTTTTGTTTTTTTTCAGTAAACTTGGATGTTTGCCTCGGGTAATTTATCTTCTGTTTTTACGATTGCTAAAACCCTAATAATTACACCTAATAATTCCACTACCATCTGCAGTCCACCAAACTCCACTTACTCTTTTCAGCAGAAACTCAAATCTTATCACCCCCAGTACTATCCATCTCAACCTTCCAAACTACAAACTATTTAACTCCTTTCGACCCAAGGGTGGCATCTGCGCATATATTCGCTGTGACATACTCTGCCAGAGAGCATATAACCTAGAATCGCCCAACTTTGACCTTCTTTGGTTGAAAATACCCTTTCCCCACTCAGTCAAATTCATTTGCTGTCTCTATCGCTCTCCTAATGCCACCAACCACTCCGAGATCTTTAATTTCCTCTCTTAAAAAATTATTTTCTTCAGTTCCACTCTCCTAACAGCGAAATCATCCTCCTATGTGCTTTTAATATCCCTAACACCAACTGGCTTTCCTCCTCCAGTTGTACGGATCTTGCAGGCAGAGATGCTGAAACATTTGCCATCACTAACGACCTTACACAAATTGTTCACATGCCAACCAGAATACCAGGTAACCCGAACCACTCCCCAAATATTCTAGATCTCTTCCTCACCAGTAACGCTTTCAAATACGCAGTGAATGTAGTCGCCCCCCCCGGGTAATTCTGACCACAATCTAGTGCTCATCTCCTCCCCCATGCAAAAACGCTTACGCAGTCACTCCCACACAAGAGTAGTTTAGCACTATAACAGTGCCAAGTGGGACAGCCCCGAGACTACTATGCTTCATTCCCATGGTTGGACTATTGTTTCCAGTCTTCCAATTCAAACATATGCACCGAACTCATAACCAAAGTAATCCTCACTGGCATGGAAACATACACATCCCACACTTCTTGGAATTGCCTTCCCCTATCTAAACCCTGGTTCTCCAAAAGATGTGCCAAGGCTGTACAAATGAAAAATCAAGCATACCACAACTGGCTCAAATCAAGAACTTCATCCACCTTCAATACTTATACTGAAGCCCGAAACAGATGCAAGAAAACTATCAATGCTTCCAAAACAGAATTTGAATGGTCAAAAAGAAGAACACATGCAGCCTGCCCAAATGGTAGCCGTGCCTTCTGGTCTGTTGCCAAAGCAGTTGGACATAACTGTTGCCATACACTGTTCCCACCCCATCATACCAGATGTCCGCGCGGTTAGCCTACTGGCTGGGCGCATCGCAACCATATGACTGGGGAAGGAGTGTCCCAGGTTCGATTCCCGTCGAAGACGTGAGGAATTTGAGGATCTTCCTCAGCCATATCCAAGTTAGCCGGTCTTGGGCGCGGGCAGTAGGGTTTTTTCCGCCAATTTATCTGGAGTTTTTCATCCCGCAAGCAGGCAAACCGGTCTCGTGAACACACACGGATCTACAGCCATAAATACTTACCCCCCCCCATGAGGGAATCAACTCGCCTCAATAGGGACGGAGGAGAAAAAGGGAGGAAACTCCATACGAATAAATAAATAAAAAATCATACCAGATGATTCCATTGCATCATCATCATCCACAGAAAAAACTAATCTCCTGGCTTCACACTTTGCCTCCAATGCAAAACTGCCTCAACTGCCCAACATACAATATCCCCCATATCCTTTTGCCAGAAAGCGATCAGAAATCTATTGTCTAAATTAGACACAAAAAAGTATCCTGGCCCTGATGGCATTCCTCCAATTGTCCTGAAGGGATGTGCACCAGAACTGACTCCTATCCTATGCCTGCACATACTCTCTTACTCCACTGGTATATATATATCCCAAAATCTGGAAATTGGCCTATATTCAACCCATTCCTAAGAAGGGTAACAAATCACTGCCATCTGACAACCGCCCTATCTCACTCACCTCAATCCTATCTAAAGTGATGGAGAAGACCATCAATTCTCATCCTACACTACCTTGAAGTCATCCAGCTATTAAGTGACCACCAGTATGGATTCCGTCACTGCCGATTAACAGGAGATCTGCTCTCATATATCATCCATCTCCGGACAAATGCCATGGAGAAATTTCGCGAGTGTCAAGTGGTTGCACTTGATATCTCCAAGGCTTTTGACCGGGTCTGGCACAAAGGCTTATTGAGCAAACTCCTATCATTTGGACTGTCTCAGGACTTCTTCAGTTGGATTGCCAGCTTTCTGTCTGGACGCACACTATGTGGGATGGTAGACGGTTCCATATCCTCTCACCATTCAACTAATGCCGGGGTTCCACAAGGTTCTGTTCTCTCACCAACCCTCTTCCTTCTGCATATCAATGACCTACTTCAGTTGACCTCTAACCCAATACACAGTTTTGCAGATGACAGCACATTGCACTCCTCCCTTTCATTTGATAAACCTTACTCTACTTCAACTCACTTCAACCTGTCGAACATTAACCACCTCTGCCCTCAATTCTGACCTCCAAGCAATCCTTCAATGGGGCTCAGATAACCTCGTCAACTTTAATGCTAGTAAAACCAAGTTCTGTCTTATTTCTCACAAAAAAAAGAACCATTTTCTCCCAGTATTATTTTTGATAACACTCAAATTCCCAGACAAGATGAGATTCTCGTCATGGAATTACCCTGGCATCAGGCCTCTCCTGGCATAAACACATCACAACCATTGCTTCCTCAGCTTCCAAAAAACTAGGATTTCTCTTTCGCTCAAGACGTTACTTCACCTTATACAAATCACAAATCCACCCAGCTATCGAATACTGCTCTCACATTTGGAGTGGGGCTCCTTAAAGCTCCCTCAAAATGCTTGACTCTCAATACAGAGGAGAGGCAGTTCGGTTGATAACTGATCCATCTCTTACCAACTCACTGTCCTCACTTTCACATACACGTTTGGTCTCTGCAATTCGTATATTCTATAGATATTTCCATGGCAAGTGTTCATCTGAAATAGCATCAATAACCCCCACCCCCTTTTACTACTAAGCTTGTTGGAACACGTACAGCAGCTGCCGCCCAACATCCTTTCACAGTACACCTTGAAACCCACAGAACAAGTTTCTTTTCCTCCTCTTTCATTCCTGCTACTGCTCTACTGTGGATCAGTCTTCCCCCTCTGACATATTTTCCAAGGAATACAATATACAGGCTTTTAAATCGAATCTCAACAAGTTTCTCCCCTCCCAACCCGCTACCCATATACGGTACTAATGTACTATAGGTTGATTAACCAACCTCTCGTGTATGGACCCAACATTTAAAAAAAGTTCCGTACTCACAAAATAATTAAAACACCTCAGACATTAGAGAATTATTTTTGCTTACTCATAAGAAAAATCCGCTTATTATCTTTCGACTAGTAAAAGACCCTTTTAAAGCTTGCATTAAAAGATAAATAGATAGATAAACGCGTTTTCTCGTATTGGTCATTACTTCCTATCGTTGTATTTTTGCATGATAAATAGACGTCGTTCCCCAGTCAACAGATATTGATCTCTTCTTACCATTATCTGTTCATCCATCATTCCATAATTATGACAACCCCTCGTTGTTATTGAAATGTTTGCTTTTCTCATCTCATTCTTTAATAAATTAATTAGTTCTCATGCATTATCTCGAAATTAACGTTTAAGACATTCTTGCGATTCCCGACACTCGAAAATAAAGAATAAATAATGTCGTCTGTTTCTTCTCATCGTAAAAGTCCCTGTTCAAAAAGAGAAGGGAAAGAGGAAAACTGTCGTAAAAAAGATAAGCTATTCTAAATGCATTCTTTTTTTTTAAAAAACTTAATATTTTATAATTCCTTTCAACGCAAAAATGAACTAATTAGTTTCTCCTAAATACATGGAATTAAATTGACATAATCAACCCCATTTAAACGGACTTAAAATCTATTGAAATTTAACCCGGACTGGATCGTTTTGTTGATGGGAAACAATCCCGATAGTTATTGCGCATGCGTATGTCTTACGCTGGAGTTATTGCGTATGTCCATACGCAATAACTCCAGCCGAGTGGTTAAAATACATCACAGACATCGAATTCTATTTTTGATAATACAATTTTTAGGGAATATATGTTGAAAGCTTCTCTCAATCCGTATTTAGTTTTGCGATAGATTGCTGTTCCGTTTATAGTTCAATCAGTTTGAAGTATTTATATCGAGGATTCAATTACGTAAGTCAGAAAGAGTAAAACATGTCTAAATACTGGTTTGCTGGTGGTAAATATCTCCTCTTATCCAAATAGCTCTTCGTCATATACGTTACCCTTCATGGTTATCTCCCATTAATATTAATGATCTAATTAAGTATACAAATCCAGTTAATTAGCAGTAGATGAAATTTCAGACAATATGCAGTAACAATGCTAAATCTAATAACCTTCGAAATTGTTTTCTCGGACTAACATTGAGATTGCCTGCAGAGAGAGAGAGAGAGAGAGAGAGAGAATTACGTTTCTACCCAACCCATTTGTGACTAAGAGAAAAATATAAAATAATTACACTACATGTAATTTTGCTGTGAAGTCTAATTTCTGTCTGTGCAAATTATCGTAAATGTTTATATATTGTTAGTAAACACTTACGGGACTTAGAAGAAAATTGAAAGAACATCATATAATTTCATAAAGAATTCTACACGATAATCACCACATTTCTTCCTATATAAGCGGCACAAATGTTTTCGAATTTTAGGTTAAAAATGAGGTCAAAATTATATTATCGTGTTAAATAGTTTGTACGACACCACCTACTCCTATGATTTCGTTCTCCCCCACCTAAGACAAACTTTGAACGGATATTTAAAAAAAAAACATTGTTGGAACTTTCCTTCCTTCTCAGAGCTTTGGTTGGATCCACTTAGGCTTTCGGAACCCCTTATTGTGAAGCTTTGCTATGTGGTAGTTATTCCTCTGAGAGAAGGTGGATATTCTTCCCAGTCTTAGGAAGAATATTTTAGGCTAGTCCTTAGCTTCGCCGTGCAATAGGTTTAAAACCTTCCATGGATAGGTTTATCTTTAGGAAAAAAAGTATTATGTGTAACGTTCCCGAGTTGTTTATTCTAAATCTCAAACTCAAAGTTCGAAGGCATCATATATTTGAAGCGATACAATCTAATTAAACTTTATAACGCCTTAATTATTATTTTAACCTCAATTTTATTAATTATTATTAACCCATATTTGTTTCATACCATTATGAACTTTTTAGTGTCTCACACTATTTATTTATGGTTGGAATGGACGTATATAAAGTATGGACGTTTCGCTAGCATAGAAATCAGGAGTTCCACACGTATGGAGTAAGAATGATTGCAATATTTGTATGTGTGTGTGTGTACTATTCCGACGAGCAATCATGATGGCTGTCTGATTGTTCGGAGATTTCTTTTTTCCGAACTGCGCAAATATATTAAAAACGGAAGGAAGGAGAGGTATTGTTGATTCTTTGTATTCTTGTAAGATAACTACATTATTTCGCATGCAGTCATAGAGACCCCCACCTCCTCGGAGGCCTTCAGCGATGTTACCTCAACTGAATATTATAAACAAGTACAGTACAAGAATAATGGTTAAGGACCAGATGACTGAGAACTTTAAATTTTCACTGGAGTTCTTCAACGAGACTCTTTGGCATCATCTCTTTTCATATTATCAAATAAGAAATTTTATAATACACCCCCTCCCCAAGTAATCACTTCTTTGGAGATGATATTGGGTTGAATGAACCAAACATTCAGATTCCCCAAAACCACCAAGATAATCTACGTCAAAATGCAGTATTAATTGAATTTACGGTCAACAGCAGTAAAATTAAAATCCTTGCAAACAAGAATAGAAGAAAACATTAAAGCAAACGAGCCTATTCTTGAAGAAGTCAAAGATTATCAGTGCCTTGGTGCCTCTGGAAATCTAAACTCATCACCACAAATACCAAAATTTGTCTATACCAAACCACCAGTCAAGCTATATTTATATACGGTTCACAGATATGAGACAACACCTTTCGGCATACGGTTAATATCGTAATAGATTTGAGACCACATGCCTTCGATTAAAATTAGGATTCTTAATATTGTCATTCTTGAGGAAAATCAGGAAAGACCTCTAGGAGAAACATTTCAGATAATGTTGGATAGATAATGTGCCTATCAGTTGCTCCATAGAGCAACTAATGGGCACAAAGAAAGGTGCCAAGAAAACAGTTTCGGCAATACATAAGTAAAATTCTTTTCGAAGAAGAATTCACTCAGCATCCGACATTGATCAGTTAACACATAAGTGAGAAACTTAGCTCACTTACCTTCATTTAATAGACTTTATCTCTATGAGTTATTACATGAATATTTCTGTATATATTTCCCTATTCGTACACGAATGTTTGACAACAGTAACAAAGCTCGTTTGAATTTTGAATACTAAATAAAAGAATATAAGATGAGACGCTCATGGCGAATTAGTGTTTTATCCGTATAGTGCAAACCTAAGGAATTCATTTGAATTGAAGAGTTGGTTGAATAAGACTTTTAGCATTTCATCAGTCTTAACAATATGGAAATCAATAATAAATTAAAAATGTAAAAAAAAAAAAAAAAAAAGATGTTATTGAATCTTATTGTATATTCACTGTCGGTTGGAAGTTCTTTATTACATTTGTTTCCAAAACATTCGTTAGTCTAAATAAGACTAGCAGGATGCTCGTTGCAAAATAGCAACTGAGTATCGCAGAGAGTGCTCCTCCGTCAAAGAACAGATAATACTTGTTCTGTGAAAACACGGGGAAAATGATTTGTTGATTTCTCTTTTTTGCCCATGTCTGTCTGTCATTTCCACGCTATATCACTGAATTAAATTCTCCTCTTCAGCTTTAGAGCAGTTCTGACAACCCTTTTTCTTACAGTTTTCGTTACTATAGTTTTCCTCACCATTCATTAAAAGGAATATCAACAAGTTCTTTCCCTGTTACTATCCGATACTCACGCACGGTACTAATGTAATATAGATTCTACAATCCCTGTGTGTGTGTGTGTGTGTGTGCGCGCGCACGTAATCGATATAAAATGTGTGAAATATTTCGTGCGTTTTTATTTTTTGAATAGTTCAAAATAAATAACCAACTTAGCTATAATTAATCGTGATAAGTGTTTAAACATACCTGCAGATGTATTATTCATGCGAAGTAAAGATCGAGATTAAAAGAAACCATATTATTAATGAGTTATGAAAATTTAGATGGATTAAAACTTGTTTGTGATTAGCAAACTTTTCAGGAAATCATTAGACATGAAAAGACAATAAACGGAATTGCACGATTTTTAATTATCCAACGTTTCATCACAGTGATAGTATCATAATCAGGGATATACTTAGTTACTTATTCATATGTGAAGTCAATGTGATGCCGTATGGTCACTCCCATTCCTCATCGGGTTCTACTAGAAGAAGTGGTAGGGTTGAAGATGCCCTTTCCACGCAGAGTTAGTAGGACAATCACAAATAACCATAGCTATGGCGAGATTGGAACCCGTAGTCTCTTGGTTAGAGAGCGGATACGCTAACCACTAGGCCATCCAGGCCGGCTAATCAGTGATATAACATACTGATAATTAGCTAGACATTTCTAACTGATCTGTAACGAAATATTTCTCCAAACAAACCTTAGTAAATATATATAGTTAGTGGTTATAATCTGCATAACATTAAATGGATGATAAACAACCATTGTAATATCTTTCGTTTACCTCTGCATACATACCAAGTAACGACTACGGTAATATTCTTATAATTTCTTGCATTTACAATGGATCACTAAAAAAAATTTAAAAAAAGTAAATTTAGGACTCTAGGAATATTTCAAAAAGCTTTTCATCAGAAACTGGGCTAGGCGGCCTTGCATGCAAATGACAGGGTTTGGTCTGCTATTTGCATGACAGAAAAAAGCCAAACCGAAGGGCGAACGCATGATTAGCATCATACGTTCGCAACGACCAGCTGTTCATGCTAACAGGGATAACATTATATTTTTTAAAATATATTTCCTACAATATCATCTTAAAAAACTTCAAAATTTGCGTCAGCTAATTTAAACTATGTTCGATAATCTGATTTGAATTAATTTTTCATTAAAAAAACCTGTTTAATCATAAGAAAACAGTAACATTTCAATGATTTAATTAGTGCAAATGTCTGGTTCGCCATGATAGGATGACGAATTTTTCAAAAAAAAAAAAAAACCTTGTCTACCTTAAGATCTTACGTATAACTCTGTCTTCTCCTACTTGCTTCCCGACTCTCCTGAAGATTTAACACATCACTTATCACTCTCTGAACTATACTCCTCCGTTGTGTGAAATTAATTACTAAGGTCAAACGAGAAGCTACATAGCTGTAAGAATGAAGGAACGTAAATATTATGTAAGATTTACAGTTTGCGCGAAGTTGAGACCAGCAGTTCACGCCATAAAATGGAAGTAGATAAGAATTCTTCAGAGAATACACCTTTATCGCTGAGAAACTTTTTAAAAAGAATTGGCTGGAACCATAAACTCACGCTACTCATGCCACAGTTAGTTTCTTTATATAAATGCAGCATCTTAACTTATTAATAAGTATGTTATGTCCTTAATCATGCTGGGACATCTGGGATTAAAAATTAAATGGTGTTTAATTTATTGACCATTTCAAGTGTTTGTATTAAACCTTTAAATGGATTCTAATAGATTAACCTTTCCATATTTCTTATCCCACTGTGCAATGAAACGTTTACTTATATTTATCAAATATTAAATCATTTTAACTTTGTTATTAATTTCATCATCTGTACGTCTGGTTTACTCCATTATCATCTTATGTTTTAAATATGTAAGCAGATTCTTGGTTTTTCGTGATAAGTACGCTTTGAAATAAAATATGCAACACACCTTATTTAATTTTACAACGGCCGATGTTTTGTTATTATGCTTAGTTATTCACTGTTGGTTATTAGTCATTTTAGGCGCATTTTTCTTGATACTTATACAATACTCCAATTATACCTGTATGGTGTTAAATTCTTCATAATTACTTAGCATATTTGCATTACTATACTGTTCGGTGGATTTTGCTATTCGATCGAATAGCTCGTTGCGATAGCTGCTTAGAACAGCTTTTCATCAGTCACAAGTGCAGTTTTACATCCTGTGGTTTTCTCGCCTCTTAGATTTAAGCGATGTAAATCTTAAATGAAGATTGCTCGTAATTAAGTTAGGAAACAGAAATAAAACATACGGAAATTGTGTTAATTGAGAATTTCCTTAGCATAATTATAAACGTGTTCTATTTAATGTTCTTTTTTTTTCCTTATTTCCTTCTCATCCTTCTCTTCTGTAATTTCATACTTTCATTCATTAATTAACACGGAATTATAGAACGAATACACTCTCTGAAATCACTGAACATTATATTATAATTCAAAAAAAAAAAAATTAAGAAATTTTCAAGTTTTACAGGGAGAGTTTGTTTCTGATTTCAATAGTAAACATTATTTGTTCGTTTCTTCTCATTATTTTTATCTTTCTAGTTTCCCTGTTTAGGCTTTGTACAGTCATTCATTTTGTCGTATAATTAGTAAAGAATATTAATATACCAAGAAATACTTGAAAGATAAATATTGAATATCAGCTTAGTATTAACGCATCCGGATGGGAGCCACAGCATTCTCTTGATATTTTCGCTGCGAATTCTTTTTTTTTTTCTTCCTAAGGATGAAAATAGTATTGAAAAGAAATTGATTTCAAAGCATTCGAGGCTATACAACTGAATACGATACTATAGCTACAAGTCATTCCCAAACTAGCTTACCATGCAATGGAAGGATCAGTGCATGCAGTTAGGAGGATCCTACTTGGAAGGAAATAACTGAAAGTTGCTTGTATGTGACTTAGAAAAAATATAAATAAAGAAAGAAAAATATTAGAAAACCGATTGGGGTTTTACAGAACAACAGTACTTGAAAAACATTTGAAAAGGAAAGCAAACCCAACAAAATGTCATATGCTAATTTTCAAATGTATCACCAACAGTTGTGTAAACTACGATGCAGAAATCATATATATATATATATATATATATATGCCTAACATTAAACAGTTTCACATGGGCACCTTTTTTCCAATGCTAATAATTCAGAAACGGCTAAATTCATCTTTGTAGCGATAATGCTCTTGGCAGTTCCATTCCTGTCATTTAGTTCTTCGCTCAGGAATGTATTGATTCCGAAGTGCCCGCATATTAAAGATGTGGACGAATATGGGCTTTTAGATAAAACCACGTACACTTCCTTCTTAGCAGATATAAGTACTGATACTCAGTAGGTTTATAGTGGATGACCAATGATTGATATTTTGTGGTTTACAACTTGGACCAAAAGAAAGGTAGCTAGTAAATAGTGCCCTAGCAATCAACTAGGCTGGCTACTCTCATGGCATACTTACAATCCATTTTCAACATTCCACTCACCTGTTTAAAACCCGTTTATTCGACTAAAGAATTGAGAGACAAGTTATGGTTTTCAGTTTCTCCCCCCTCAGGTTCATTGGTTTGTGTGAACTTCATTGACGACTGTTCACATCTTTGCCATTACTGCGACATGCATGTTTTGAACTTCTCTCAATTAAATACTTTGCACTGTACCTTCTATATGTTATTAAAATCACGTGACTGATCAGATCGAAACTCAATCTGTCCCTTTATACTTTCATACCACTTTCCTGAACTATTTTATTTACAGAACTGAAAGATATTCGATCAACACTTCATTTCAAGTGTTGTTTCAGGTCTCCAATAAGAAAGTAATGCCGTAATATTGGACGATGAAATCATGTATGACCTATTGTTGTTATGTTCCATCGAGTTATTTTCGACTCCTGGTGATTCTATGAACATACGCTCTCCATTCAGATCTATCCCTGGCCATATCTTTCAGAATTTCCAGGCACATTCCAGTTGCTTCTTTAACTCCATCTACCCATCTAATTCTTGGTCTTCCTCTTCTCCTGCTTCCATCAACTTTAGCAAGCATCATCATCTTCTCCAGACTTTTGTTTGCTCGCATATGTCCGAAGTATGACCATTTTTGCTTGATGATCATAGTTTCGAGGGAGCAATCTTGCTTTATTCTGTCTATCACTGATTTATTGGTTTGCTTTGCAGTCCATGGTATTCTTAGTAAGCGTCTCCAAACCCATAATTCAAATAGATCTATTTTCCTTCTTTCACTCTTTCTCTGAGTCCAACTTTCACATGCATACACTACCACAGGGAATACCATTGCTTTCACGATTCTGATTTTTGTTGCGAGGCTAATATCTTTATCTTTAAAGATCTTGCTTAAATTTGTCATTGCTTTCTTTCCGAGTAATAATCTTCTAACTTCTTCAGTACAATACCCATCTTTATCAATTCGGAATCCTAAGAGAACAAAATTGTTAACCGCTTCCATTTTCTCCCCCATCCACTTCAAAATCAACTAGGAAGAACAAAATCAATTGAGATAGGTAATACAAAATTAACCCTTTCACAAACATTCATACTGCTGGATATGAACCCACAGACCATTGGTAAAGCTTCTGTTTTACCACTAACAGAGTTACTTGAAAATAAAAACACATGAAGTAATTGTGCTAATTAGTATTTCTTGAAGTACTATTGAAATTCAGTAACTTGGCACTTGCAGTGCTATGGAAAAATCGGCCTTTTTTGTGCATGATCATTAGCAAAAAAACAGGCCGCAAGGGCGACTTATTCATTGCATTTTGCCGTTGTGAAGCACACGAAAAGTAACGCTAAAAGAAAGGTGATGAAATAAAAGATAAAATAATTAAATGAATCAGGTACAATATTAATAGGAGCCCGTAGACGAAAGCAATTGAGAACTATACTGAAATAAAACAGTTCTGTAATTCATTCCCTTGGCTGGTAGCATGATTAGTATCTGCCTGCAGATAATGAAGCGCCACCAACATGTGTAGTTCACGCTGAAAAATCCTTGGATATATTTAATGGTTGGACGGAGGAAAAAAGAATATTTTGCAGGCACGCATTTGCTGCACGGCAACAGAATGCCACTTGTAATTAGAAAATGTTCGTCTTGTGTTCGTGGAAGGCTATTTTGAGTGAAAGTACTTTCTTAGGTGTTAGAATCCAGATGGCGTTGTTTCCATTTGTGTATTTAAATGATGGTGAGCGATTAGGGGTGAACAATAAGGAATCTGTTACCGCCTGAAACTGTCATTCTGTGCCTGTTTAGAACAAAAACAAACGTGGGAACAATCTGATGGAAAAGCATATTTAAAAGAAGAAAAGAAAGCACCAAATTTATTATTTGATTTGATTATGTTAATGAGCACAGAAGCTTTGTTCTCCTTTTATCAAATAAAGCAGCCAATCAACTGCTAATAATGTGAACTTTGCGATTTTTGTGCTGTCCGCAAAGCGGCTTGTTCATTTCATCCTTAGGATTGCAACCGATCCCTGAGTTCCGCCCCTAACATAAATTTGTTCCATTAGATTGACATCTGGTAATTGAGTAGATCAATGAAATATAGCAAAGTCATCTTCATGCTCCTGGAACTACTTCTGAATGATCTCTGCCCTTGCGATATGGACGCGTAACAACAATAGAAAAAACTGTGTATATGAAGGGTTGCATCTGGTCAAACGTAGCTTCGCCGGCATCAGGAAGTCCAGCGTGTAGTAAGTAAACGATCCCCTATACTAGCGTAGTGATGTCACTTAGAACAATTGATTCATTGATTCTTAATGTTTTCGCTCCATCATTAGTAAGAACAGAATTTGGATGTTTTTTCCCACTCGCCAAGTGTTGTGTGTCAGTATTGTTACGCATCCCCATAGCTGATGAGGAGCTGAAAGAAGAGTTCAGTGAGGTTACCTGGTGCTAGTATATGTCATCCGACTGGATTTGGTGCATTGTGAGTTCCGATATGAATCGTCGCAGACCATTTTTCTGTTGTGTTGCCTTTTCACTGATTGCGACTGCCTTGCTATTTCTTATAACGTTCACCACTTCTCAGATCATCTATTTTCTACAACACACACGCTTTTGGCTAGATGTTTTTTTAAGATATTGTACACTTTTTCAGTATTTTCTATGCATTATTTTGCTTGAAGACCAGAGCATAGTGTCAGTTCCGTAATAATTTAATAGTTATCACTGTTATGTCCGCGCGGCTAGCCGAGTGGCTATACTCTTCGCAACCATATGCCTGGTCAAACGTCGTTTCGCCGGTATCAGGGAGTCCAACGTGTAGCAAGTAAACGATCCCCAATACTAGCCCGCAGTGGAGTATCCTGGATTGCCTTGCTGATTCTTATAACGTTCACCACCTCTCACATCAACTGTTTTCTACAACACACACACACACACACACACACGTCTTTGGTTAGATGTTTTTAGGGTGTTGTACCTTTTTTCAGTATTTTCTATACATTATTACGCTTGAAGACCTGAGCATTATGTCAGTTCCGTAGTACAGTACTTTCATATCACTGTTATGTCCGCGCGGAGTATCCTGAAAAGGAGTATCCTGGGTTCGATTCTTGTCGCCGACGTGAGGAGCTTAAGGATCTATCTCAGGCATAGCCAAGTTAGCTGGTCTTGGGCGTGGACAGCAGGGTTTTTCTCCCCTTATCTGGGATTTTTTCCTCCCGCAAGTAGGCAAACCGGTCCCGTGAATACACACGGATTACAGTCAGGAATACTTAAGACCCAGCCATAGACCTGATTCGTCAGCTATGCCGGTCCCGAGCCCGGATAAAATTTGGGGGGGATTGAGATGGTGCCGTACTTCCCCATAAAAGGGACCTCATAGCCGTTATATCATCATACGCTATAAAAAATATCACTGTTATCGCTCTATTGGCCTATTATCAATTTCTCTGTCTCTCTCTCTCTCTCTCTCAATATATATATATTGAGAGAGAGAGAGAAATCGATAGTTGTTATAGATACAGCGTTAAATCTTAAGAATTAACTAATTAATAATCTCATTTAATTATAATAATAAATTATACTTATACAATATCAAATAATTAAATATCACGGCCACAATTATATTAACACTTATTATTATCACTGTTTCAAAAAAAGTGAGATAATACAATGTTATAGTGAGACATTTTTCCTGAACTGAGCATAAGGTTTTAGCGCAGATGTTGACCACCAATCTGGACGCAAAACACCATCCGGTTTACTCAGTAGATTTTATGACTTATTGAATGAATGAAGAGCATCACTCTGCTTGCAAGAGTGATGGTAATTTGGTAAATGTTATAATTTTATTTTAACCTTAAAATAAACTGATACTATTTCTATATTTAAGACAAATATAGGAAAATGTTATTAGTAAGTAAGGGAGGAAAATAAAGTTTTAAAGTTGAATAACACCCCATTTTATTGTGAATACGTTTTCAATCTATTAACGTAGAAAATATTAGAATATACTAAAATATTAAAAATAAGAAATTAGAAAGTTCATAATTCAGGCTACAGTTGCGATTGCTTTTGCCTAATTTAAACACTAAATGGTTCGATTTAAATTAAAATTCACTCGTAAAAGTTAAAGCACCAAATTTCATCATAATCCATCTATATCCACAAAGACGCATTAAGTGACCAAAGATGCTTAGGTATTGTTCTAAACCACACACGCACATAGAAGAAAAAAATAAAACTTACCCTCACAGAAACCGCTAGAAAGTATTCAGAAACATATCATATTACTTTGCTGAGGAGAAAAATAGATTTTACTCACAATCTAAACCGTCGTTGAGGCCGATGTTAATTCAGAAACCAACCTTCACAATAAACACAACATGTAGCTGTATCACAGCTCTGTACTAATCCAAATCAACCCAGTCTACATTAAAATACGATAAAATATCTGAACTGAACTGAAAGATGTTTTTCTCTGGTGATTATTGCTCCATCTGATGGAATCTTTGGAAAGTATCAAAGTTCTCGTAGCTCTTAGACGTTTCAGCTGTAAGTTATATTTATATTCTTCATAAATCATAACTCACATACTGAAGCATTCTTCAACGGTAATTTACATCAAGGCTTTCTGCATGTATGCCTAACAAAAGTTATATCCAATAGACTTACTGTTATTGTTCTTTTACAATGGGACATGACTATAATTCATCATTTCTAGTTTCATATTTTCTCTCCCTCTCCAAGACCAGGTCACGCTTCGCATCCCTTGTGTGTTTACTATGAACTCTAGTCTTCGCCTCGCTGCATAGAACTTTGTAGTCGGAAAAGTTACAGCGAGTAAAGGTTTGTGTAAGTCGAACGGTAAAGTCAGAAATCCTGTCCAGCTCAGATTAATTTCTCGTTTTCCTTCCACTTTGTTTTTTAATCTTTTAAATCGTCGGCAGGAGATATGATTACTGTCTATAGAACGCACGAAAGTAACGTAAGGACAAAAGAAAACAAATTCTTCACAATCGGAATCAAAAACAAGAAATTGGACATTTTCTATAACGTGTTCGCATTGTTTCAAATTCGCGAGTGTTCTAATAGGTGGCGCTCAACTATTGTTATATCACGTGACAAATCAAAATAAGAGTTATTATTTAAATCTAGAGTCTCCGTTGCTCAATTAGTTTGGCCGGAGCCCTTTGGTTTGGAAAAACCGAAGTTCGAAGCCCGTCTGTGACGCATGAACCTTTTATCAGGACTTTTCAACCAAAAGTGGATTATCTCGTCTCACGCGGTAGTGGAGGGTTTCGTTCTTCTTCAAAACAGACAAACCGACCCCGTGAATATACTTAATCTATCGACATGCAGTACCACTGGACAATGAAGGCAAAGGGAAACCACCTTGTTGAATAATAATTCCCTAGTAAAGTAGCATTGCTGTCCCATCAACCATCGGTTTGAAAGACTCAGTTAAAAGATAATCAAGAACTTTTGTATGAAACAAATTAATCAATTTGTCATTGAAAGATAAAAATGTGGATATGCATATATACCGTTTTTCAATAAAATGGGCTCAGCTTACTATTAACATTTCTGGCTAGATGGGTGAAGCAAAACTGCTTTTCATATTCCCCTTTGTATTGTAATGAAAGAACTTTGAATGAAGTGTTTGTGAGCTCTATTCTCGCCCATTCAGGCCAGTGAAGTTAGTTATGTTCAGCTGAACTTAAGATAGACTTTGTTCTTTTATATTTGTTGATTTCTTCTTCATTATATTCCGAGGCTTTCTTGATTAACGGGTTTGGATGGTTACTTGTCTTGGTAAAGAACTTCTCAGCTAGATTTATGAGAAAGGAAGAAATATAAGGGATATTAACTTTTCTATGGATCTGGATGTTTCTTATAAACCAAGGGGGCATCCAGAATCATCTTCATGCACTTATTGTGTAATCTCTGAATTTGCGGTTTGGCTCCATGCTGGGATGCGTAAGTGATAACCGATGGAATTACCATCTTGTAAATTGTTAATTTTGTTTGCGTGTCCAGTTTACTTTGTCTGTTGATCATAGGGTAGAACTGTGCTAAGACGTTGGATGTCTTTGAGATAATGTAACTAATATGTTTGCTGAATAGGAGTTTACTATCAAGAATCACTCAAAGATATTTAATTTCAGTCTGCCATGGAATCTTTACTCCCAATAAATAAATATCCTCCATGGTATGGATTTTCTTTCTAGTAAACAATACAGCTGAACTTCTCTGGGGGTTAACTTGGATCCTCCAGTCTGTCATCCACTTTTTCTAAAGTGTGTGTTTGCTAGTTTGTAGTCTTTTAGTTGCCAGTTTTGGGCTCAATGATCTTGCCATCAGTGCAGTATCATCTGCATATAATGTAGTGAATGTTGTTCTTGGGTTCAGAGGGATGTCTGTTACATAGATTGAAAACAGGAGAGGTGCCAGGAGAGATCCCTGAGATACGCCTGCCGAGATCCTGCATCTGGTCGAAACCGTTTTGCCGACCCTGACCTGCATATATCTGTCTTTCAGGTAAGAATGTATTATTTTTATTAACTTTGTGACTGGAAAGTTAAATTTTATCAGTTTGTAGAGAAGGCCTTGATGCCATACTTTGTCAAACGCCTTCTCTGCGTCGATGAAGATGGCAGCTGTATTGAGTTTCCAGTTGAAACCTTTAGTAATGATTTCCACCAGCCGGTACACTTGTTGAGCTGTACTATGGGTCTTATGGAAGCCGAACTGTTCATTAGGCAAAATTCCTAACTTATCTGTTTCTGCTTGGAATCTTGAGAGGATCACTTTCTCTGTCACCTTTCCGAAGCTGGACAATAGGCTTATGGGTCTGTAGCTTTCGGGAAGGTGAGTATTTTTTCCTGGCTTCTTCAGTGGTATGATTGTGGCTGTTTTCCATGTAGTATGAAAATACTGGAATCTAAAGATGGCATTTGTAATGTTGACGAGATGGACTATGGCCTTTCTTGGAAGTAGTTTTACTATTCTGTTAGTTATGCTATCCGGTCCTGGAGCTTTTTTATTGTTCAGATGGGAGATGATATTTATCATTTCTGCCGGATTTGTAGGAGTGATATGTTCGGAATTAACAGTGTGCTGTCTTAAGGTTGTCCTAACATGACGATGAATCTTGTACATAAGGTTGATATTTAGATAGATTTGTATAAGATGGATTGCACTGAGATTCCAGGTTATCTACTAGTGCTTCTGCATTCTCTTCATCTTTGTCAACTGTCCCTTTCTTGGTTTGTATAGGGGGTATGATTTGCTTTTTAGTGCGGATTGCTCTTACGAATTTCCATACAGAATGATCTTCAGTATTGATGTTAGCCAATTTGGTTTCCCATTGATGGTTTCTGTGTTTTTGAAGAGCTTCTCGGATCTGCCTGTTTAGATTGTTCAATACTGTTTTATCTTGTGGGGCTCTGGTATTGTGGTATCTCTTCCTGGCTATATTTTTTGCTCTGATTAGATCCATGATTTCTTCAGGGATACGGTTTGTTGGGTGGAAGATAGTGGATCTACTTGACTGATTCTATTGCTTTCTGAATTTGTATGGTTAAGTTATTTATTGTTGTGTCAATCTCTTCCTTTTTACTAATATTGGGCACCAGATCAATATGATCAGGAAGAACCTTGGCTAACTTGTCCTATGGTATGAATGTGTGCAGAGGAGAGAATTGATCTGATGAACCTAGATTAAGCACTATAGAACTGTGGTCAGAAGATAATTCGTTGACTGATTCCAATTTGAATCGGTATCTTAAATTTTTAAAGATGACAATGTCCAGCACATCCGAGCTACCCGAAAGGCTGAAGTGGGTGGGCTCGGTAGGGTCTCAGGTTACTATGCCTAAATTTAGGTGTTTTGTTTGTTTTTAGAATTTTTTCTAAAGAATTTCTAAATAATAATTAATTATTCAATAATATTTTACTGTTTTTATTTAATATTTATTTTTATAAAATGTTTAAAAATTAATTCAAAATTTTAAATTAAAATTATTTGATGTTTGCTTTCTGCCATCACTCTTATTGTATATAATTCCTTTTCGTGATGTGATCTATCTATCCTTAAGTCTAAGTATTTATTTGGATGACCTGCTATACACCTACAAACCAAAGGAGAAAAAAATATTTGAATATTTGAAAATCTATTTCAGTTATTATTATTTTTTTTAGATTTATCTTGACACTATCAAACAATAACATTAAAAAATAAAAAAAAGTGCTTTTTACCAAGACTTCGTTAGCTAAACCAGTTGCATCAAATGCAACAATACTACAATAACAGCAACATGAAGTTAGCACAATTGGCCAATATAGCTGGTTTTTATGAATTATACTTTCCCTTCTTCATACCCTCAGTGTTTATTTCAATGTATGATGTTTATTTCTGATTGCTGCTCCCCTTACCCCCAACATGTTATGATACACAACGTTTTTTCGATCTTTAGCACCAAATTTAGAAACTGGAGCCATTCTACTAATATAGCTTCATCTCACTTATGGAAGGTTATAATTCTAGGGGGAAATACTGAGGGGCTTCCCCCCCTTCCTAATGACATAACTTCATAAACATTTCAATGACCTACTTTTTTGACTGCACAGTGCCTCATTGGACAAGGAAGATTACTGAAAGGGAATATTCCATATACTGATATTTAACTATGTAATGCACAACCATCCAATATTTTGACAGGAATCGCGAGCCCAGGTTAACCCCTACTGTTACTTTAGCTATTTTGCATATATATAGTAATGATGAATAACGGTTACTCTATTTAAAACTGGGTAAATTGAGGTACCAAAGAAGAAGAAGAAGGGAAAAAAAAAGAATGCATTCGCTAGAAGCATGACTTTTATACCTCCTTACATTCTTTGTTAGGTAACTAACGAATATAGATGACGTGACAGCTTTAAAGTTTTTCTATCGCAACATCTCTTACAAGATGCCTGTCGTATCTCCGCCTGTAAAATTTATGACTGTTTGCTAACTGCCATATGAAACTAAGATTATTATGTATAGCCATAGACATATTTCTTCACTCTGTAGACAAGAATTTAACGAACCTTGCAGTTATTTTCGCAGCTGGGGAGATATCTCGAAGAATCTCCAGTGCACACAAACTTAGATAATCTCCGACTTTGCAAGCAACACCAGATTGCGGAAAGTCAATCAAATGCGTCGCACGGTGGACTTTGAGAAGCTTGTAGCGAAGAGTCTGTCACGTGTCTGTAACAAATGGTTTTTGTGCTCATAAAAGAAAGCAGGATCAAGTCACATTTTCCGGACTTTTCAGTAATAAATCTCTTAAAAAGACAGAATCAAAAAACTCCTTTGAAAGAACCTTCGGATAAAACCCATGACTCATGGGTTTTATCACCAAAAGATTATTGGCGATATATTTACTATGACGTATGAAATATGCAAATATCTCGTGGACTATACTCGCTCAAAAGTTATTTTGAGTAAGGATGAGTTTATCTTTCGACATACAAGATCTAAACTCCAAGATCGAACCCTTGTCTCAAATTTTTCTCAGTTATAGAAAGCATGTCAAGTACCAATACCAATTTAAAATGCCTCCCCCAACGACAAAGGTGGGAATGTTTGTTGGCGTATCGCCAACAAAAGTGGCTGAGGAAAGCCCATTGACCAATAAGAGATATCTCGCCTTGAATGGAGGATTCAACGAGTTGCTTTGAAACTACTTCAGATTCAGGAAAACACGAATAGGAAGACAGTGTAGATGTTGATTAGTCATCTAAAGAGAAAGAATGTGATGACATCAAAGAATATGATGGTATGATGATGAAGAGAAAAAAATGTGATGACGACCGATTTGATAATCGGGCCAGTCCAAAAAAAGAAAAAAAAGTCGACAATATGTGTAACTGGAAGACTGACAAGCTGTGAATTACGTTTTGAAGATAACTCGCATTACAGTTTGTCCACAAAATCGTTCTGTTATATTATGAACGTCAATTTTAAACCTCACGTTCACATGCAACAAATGAAGGTTCAAAACCAAAAACACTCAGCTCGTTTCTCTTTACGAGAACCCCCAGACGCATTTTGTTCAGGCAAATCGGTTTGCCATAAATAGCGGCGATTTGTCTGACTGAACATCTGAATGACCACTGTTGATGAAATAAAGTTTATTAAACGAGCTCATCTTATTGATCACAAAATTTATTTCAAAAATTACATGATGGGTAATTACATGACAACGACTGAAAAGACTATACACGGTTCTTTTTCAGTTTGATTAAACAATAATTGAAAATGTATTAATGTCCAGAGCAATAGTGACAAATAGTTTAGATGGAGAGAATATTTTTGTCAATTCAATTTATGGTTAATTTATGAGATTAGTATACACCACCAGAAAAGATTGCAAATGTCAAAATAGTGTTTTAACACCACCAGGAGAATTCTGTCATATTAATTTCATCTTTCTTTTTATCTCATATGCTTATCTTATACTTGATATAATTCTGAATTTCAGTTCAATGCTGTTTTTTTTTTGGCTTCAAGTAAAAGACAAAAATGCCCTTTTAGTGTTACGCTTCACAGCCTAGGACGAGATAGTGCTTACTCGACAGTAAGTCTCCATTCGAACCGTACTTGTGATTCTCCCTTCCCCCAACATATACCCCCACTTGATATGTTATATAAGACTGAGATTAGGTTTGTATTAACAATGTTGAAGTTTTCCTTGATCTAAGATACGACTAGTTTAGGCCTAGAATACTGATTTACAAAGTCAACACTCCTTGAGAAAGCTGGCTGCCTCATTCTCGCGATCATACCCTAGAGAATTTGTGTTTGGAAATGCAAAACAGCTAAGTAGTCCCATAAGTATTTCTACGACACGTAAAGAGTTGCATGCCATGAATTTTCATGAAAGAACTACACATCACAAGCTCTTGTTAACAAACAACGAATAGATGCTCAATCTGCATGAACCAAGATGCGCAAAAGCAAAATGACGCTTTCCGATTAAGGACAATTTATAATTTAGAATTACATATTTTTAAATGGAAGCATTCTCTTATGGTATTTACATAACACATGTTCAAATAAATTCAATAGAGCATAAACGTGAAATCAATGTTTTATACGAAAAATTCAGGGAAAAAAATCTAGACCCAACACTGCTATTATTCACCAATACTAATAATCTGAGATAATGCGTGTGTGGCGTGTAATTGGTAGAAGTGGTATCCGTGTTTTTTATAATTAATGTACTAGCGGCTAAGAACGTGAAGTGAGTGTATTATGTTTACTCATAGACAAATAGACCTCATATTTAAATGGAGATTTGTCTTTCTGTCAAATTTCTGAGAGAAAGAAAAATCTGAATGCATACTTAAGCTGTTAATTTCATTCACTTATAGATGATAGCATGCATAAATAAATATCATTATTTATTGTTTTGGGCTTTGTTTATCGTAACGGCAAACGCAATCATGGAATTGCTGTTGTTTCAACACAATACAATACCAATCATGCATTTATTTCCTCATTAAATTCTCAGAATTGGCCAATAATTTTAAATTACATTTTCAGTTATATCAACTACAAAACTGACCATTTCTATCTCACAATGAAACGTCTTGTGGAGTTACCAATAGCGAAGTTCTTTGGGTTAGAAATCGCCATAAGGTAAAATTAATAAATCGATTTCTAGAATAACGGCATATATGGCAGCAAGCAACCCAGTTTTGATTTCTGTTTCTCATTTACAGCATTCATCCTTGAACTACTTTTATTGACACTGATTCCGAGAATCCCAATATTTAGCCTTTGCACTAGAAACCAGCTTGTTCCGTTAGTGATCATCACTAACTGTGTTATTTGTTACTAAGCAACAAGTTTATCTGAGGTCACCTGTGCTAGTAACAACACACGGTGCCATTCCTACCTTCATTTCGTTATACTCCTATTTTAAATTCAATGGAAACAAACTGATTTTCGTTTAAAAGATTATACTAATAGCAGTAATAATGATGATATATTAGCTCACTCTCTCAGTGTTATCTCCAGTGCGGCTGGTCAAAATTTTAAGTAGGAGTGCTGCATATACAAAATAAAAAAAAAAATTCCTTTTTTTCCTAATCAGTAACCAATTTATTAATAAATAAATTTACATTTTTAAAACTTGGTTTATTAAAAAATATTTCAGCCTCGCGACAAACACACACCAATAATAAAAGTTTCGTATCTCACAGAAATAACGCTCGCAAGCATACAATTTATCTGTAGCGACACTGCTCAACAAGCAGTGCCGGATTCACTTGTTACGTGCGGTGACAAGTGCAAACGAATATCGTGGAGTCTAGCTGCAATTGGCCGAACGTGATAATTCACACTGCGTTAGATCGCAGTGCATTTATTTCATAATCTAAAGCGTTAATCGAACAATTCCAATTGTTAACTATTCAATCAATGTCGAAACATAAGCTGTAACTTTAACCATGTTGTATTGAATTTATATAATGCTGCACAAAATTTAGTTTTTTCCTTGGGGATGCTTCAGTGTCGCAGTGCTTATGTACAGGCCGCCACTGGTTATCTCCGCATTACATTAGGTGTTATATTTTCCCTAGAGGAATAAGCCCATCTGTTATGTCTGTTTAACTGTGTTCTTTGGAGGGTTTGTCTGCCAAATAAAAAATCTTGTTACCTTCGTGTGAGACCATCTAAATCACTTTTACTTGAAAGGTCCTTATATAGATATAAGGTCACGTCCTTACTCAGGTCCATCTTAGACTGGTCTAATTCAAGGTCTTCTTAACCGAAAGGCAAATGTGATGTTGTCCTAACTGCACCGGTTGGACAGACTTTATCTCGTGTTATGCAAGACATAGTAACATGAAATATTATGAATTTCAAGACGAGGTAATATACTGTTTGTTTTGTCATAGAACTTGTTCCACTAACATGCACATACTTAACTCTGTCTTCTACTTTCTCTTTCTCATAATTCTGTCTCCATCCAAGCGTCTCTGGATAATGATGATGATCATGATCATAATGATGCTTGACTTTTAGGTCACATTTCTTTTCTAACACCACTCACTGATGACATGTTCTAACTTATCTGTTATTACGGACTTTCATATCGCGTACATTTTCTAAATTCAGTTGATATTTTTGTAAAAGGAGCAGAAAACTCGCTACCTACTTTGCTCGTAAACCGATAGCTCAATACGAATGGGGAAGAAAGCTCTAAAAACTTCCATTAAGATAAAGTAATCGAAATCCAATCTCACTCAGCAAGGTCACGGTCTATAGTTATTATACAATGCACTCTGTACAGTGGAAGCAAACCTCTCATGTTTTCGAGAATGTTCGAATGTGCCACAACAAAATATCTTTGTACGTCATCTTTTTCTGCACCTAACATGTAATTCTAACATATTTATAGTCTATTTCTTTTTTGCATTTTAATCTTTGTTTAATTTGCAAAATTAAAAACAAAACTTAAAAGGCAATTATATGAATACAGGAATCACAAGATATTTGAATATTCTTAATTAGTGATTCTTATAAATGATCAGAGGTAATTAATTTTTAATTAATATCACTGAACGTAATAGCGTGTTGTTAATGATGTGATTCCGTGATAGAGATTCCAACGCTTCTTCTGTTTGATTATTTTGTTTTCCTGATGAATTTTCATACTAAATACGAATGTATAGAACGATAATAAATAACCCGTGCTGTCAGATAGCGATCTTGGGTTGCGCGAACAACTCATTACAGTTTACGTAGTTTGAAAATGAGTAGTGGCATCAGTCCTAACGTATTATCATTATTATCAGTAGTTGTAGTAAATCGAATTAAAAGAAAGAAAGAAGAAATTATATGATATTACTCTATACACAATTAATTTGTATAGTAATTACGTTTCTATTCAGAAACATCTATTATTTACGAAGCGCATAAATCTAAAAACCTTTCGAACATACCTTGTACATAATACTAGGCATGTCTTAGTTCTGAACGGATAAAGTGTAAGTAATATAATACAAGACAATAAACGAAATACTGTGAACAAAAAACTCAACTGTAAAATAGGTTCCGACAGCACTACCTTAGATAGTTTTACGAAGAAGTCGGGTTACTTCAGCAAAACATTTTGTCAATGGTAATGAAGAATTTTTCGGAATGGTTCTTTCAACTTAAAGAACAGATCGAAGTCTGGAGACCTCATGTCAAGACTGTGCAAGGAATGAGGAAGACCATAAGACAGAATACCTCACGTGAAGATGCGCGATATCCAACTGAGACAGATGTTCGTCCATAAAGAAAACCAGAAACGAAAAATAAGCACGTAGTCTGTTTACTCAAAATCTCACTTACAGCTGATGTGAAGGTGGCAACTATAACATTATCACTGACCACGCATGCGTGGTATGCTGAATTTTAGAAATGGCTCTCTTATTATAACAGTTCTGCCAACATATCAGATGCTCAAACCAGTATTTTTTGGCTTTTCGTTGCCATTCTTCGCAAGACATTCTTGAGTATTAAAAGAACTCTTAGAAGTGGTCGGATAAAAAAAAACATGTATTATATACATAATTCTAACGCGTTGATGTCGGACTTTGTTTGCGAGACGTCAGAAGCGAAAATCTGCCACCTTCATATGACACAAACTAATTCAACCTTCGGTTGAAAAGTCTTGGCATAGGGTTTGTCGCACAAAGATCGGATGCGCATCCAAACAACGAACATCGTCAATACCGAAATAACCTACGGAGGAACCATATACTTCTACGAACACGACATAATGTTATTTTATACTTATGACTTATTTTTCGTACAGATTATTAATTTGGGACAATTTTAGAAGACTCTTTCAGACTTTTTTTGTCATCGCTTAGTTCAAAGAACGCGGACTTCCTCGTGGCATTTATGGTTACCATAAATGTTGCCTTGATAATTTTAAAATCATATGAACCTTGTTTCCAGAAACACTTTTTTTGTTTAAAAACATACATTCTTATCTAAGTATAAATAATAGCAGAAACATTGCTTTGCGAAATTTTTCCTTTATACCAACCCACTTACAACATAACTGGCTGTGTTCACGGTTTAGCACAAACAAAACTGATACGGAAAGTAAACAAAGGAAGGTTTGAATTGATTAACGACCCTGTTAAGCGTTCATATTTTGACCACATTTCCTGCAATGGGAAAATTGATGACTTTTTACGCAAACAGAAAAACTAGCATATTTATAATGGGTAGGTTTAGAGGATACAAATCATACAACGTAGTATTTGAAAATGAATGTTTGAAGTAACAGGCCTCAGTTTATGTAAAGACGAAAGTTGTACATTGATGAGTTGCACCAGTCCATATTTGAGCAAATAGGAGTTATATATCCAAATATAAGATGATTCTTGAAGGTCTAAGAAGTATTTAAAAAATCCGTGAATTTGTTCATATATTTCCGCGTCAGTTGTAAACAAAAAGATTACCTTTAACCTTGGCAATGTTAAATTTAACAGAGAAGAATAGATCTCTTTGTTGTAGCTGAAGATGTCTTGACATTCTCCTCCTCCTCCTTGATAATTTGAAGTTGCATGAGAAAAGCATTGTTTTGTTTAGTTCTTCAACTTTTAAGGAAAAACGTGACATTGCGACAGTGAATAACTTAGCCTGAGGCGCATGCTAACCAAGTACGGAAGTCATGTATTGATGACTTGATCTTGGACATCACTCGTACTTCACTCGAAGATACGAAAGCTTAGCCCTTAAGGGCATTTTTTTTTTTCAAAATTGAGGTCACTTAGAAACTCTAGAAGGAGAATATTTTTTGTTATGAAAGAAGGAAGTTTTAGTTCATGGGGAAAAAAATCACAGTTAAAGTGTATCTCTACTATTACTGTTTACCAGTTGAAACTGATCGGGACTTTTAAACTGAAGGTGAGTTAGCCGATCTCATACGGAGGTAGAAAAGTTTTCCTCCCGGAAACGTGGTTTTTTTTTTTTTTTTTTTTTTGTTTATCAAACCGGCCAGAACAACACACGTGATTGACGAACAAAAATACATATAACTAATAGCTTTATATTGACTCCATACGAAGGAGTTCTTAGTTATTTATATTCACATACAAATATGCGCTTTTGTTATTAAGTTTTTAAGCAATCATGGATAAGACTCGGTCTGCTTTTATTCGTTGTTCCCTTTGGAGTTTATATAATTGCATTTAAATGTTATTACGAATATAGATTGCTATTTGCGAGTAGGACAAACACATAAATATCATAGCATATTGATTTGATAGGTTTTTTTTTTAAAATTTAAGGTCGAATGGCTCCTAATGAAACTACTTCGAAAAATCGTACATAATTTTTATTGTCCTAAATTAAAGACTTTTACTTTTTTTTTTTATTTTTTCAAAAAAAATTTCCAAGAAATAATTTAAAAAAAAAACTCAATTTTTTTTTCTTCGTTTCAATGGATGGTTGGGAAGGAAGGATGTATGATTTATATCAGTTTTAGCTGCTCGCGATTGAAGAAGATATTTTACCATCTCACTATTAAACCACCTAATTAGCGTCTTTCCTATTTAAACAAAGAATGAATAATTGGGATACTGAAATAGCGCTTTAGAAACATTCAAAACATCCTTTAGGACACTTTCCCACTGTCGCATGACATCTCTGACACATTTCCTATTTACTCAAAGATTTTCCGCATGACAAGATTTCACCTTTCTTCTATTGAAAAGAAAATTAAAAGCAAAGAAAGAATTTTTTTTTTTTTGTTTCATTTTCCCTGTTTTCATCTTATTGGTAGAAATGTTTCCAGGAAGTACCACCACTCGTGTATTTTACTAACATACATTCATGGTTAGAAAATGTACATAGGCATTAAATCAATGGACAAAACATGGTGAAATGAGTATTTAATACTTAGGCTCAATTTATCTTTTTTTTTGTTAACTTTTATGTGGTTAATGGTTAATAAAGAATAGAATTACGTGAGTAGCCATTACAATGCCTTCACGGTTGTGCAATTATACATCCGAATGGTCTGGTGCATTATTGTTGATAATTCGATTAATACAATGCGCAGACTCACAAAATACTATTTTCAAACGTTTAAATATAACATTTTCAGGCGCATTCCGCGTTAAACCTTTTTAGAATCTAGTATCAACAATAGCTTACGGAATAGATAATATGGGAACCTCGCTTTAGAGACCAGACATGGAACTTCCCAACAAATTACTAGTAAGAACTGCAAGAATATGAATAATGCAGACATGTATTATCATAATTTTATTTTATTTTTAGGTTGTAACAGAGTTCATTCTATTACGAAACTGCCTTAGTGTTAGGCATTGAAATCAAAAGTTGAATTTTCTTTTATTTCGATTGTAGTTTTTTTTTTTTCAGCAGAACAGACAAACCAAACAGGAGAATGCACAAACAATTGACAACACAATGCAGTAATTTTATGACCTTAGTTGTCTATTATGCTAAATAATCTCACTCTTTTCCTTCACTTGTAAAAAAAGCATTGATAAGATACGCTTGGATGTACATTTAGCGCGCGCGCACGTTTTTTCCCTCTTTTTTCTGTGTTGAGAGGAGTGAATTACAGATTACTTTGGATCAAAGAATATTGCTTATTTAACAAATACAAAATTAAAACCGTAACAAACAGTGATGGAATTTGCATTGGAGTTCGAAATTAATCAGAAAGAAAGTGCTGTGGAAATTATAACAGCATTCTACAGTGGAGAGAGAGTAGTGTAAGGCCTACGGCTTGTGGATATTTCATTACGGTACTCACTTTTCAATAATAAGTTGTGCGACAAACGCAATTACGTAGGGGATTTAGAGAAGTGGGGGATAGAGGGAGGAAGGGGAAGCATTATTGACTTGTCAGTGGAGAGAGAGATAGAGAGAGATGTCTGTAATAATGCGCTCTGTAATTTATAACAGCTGGAGATTGGAACGAGCACTTAACTGTTTGCTTCTCCTACTTCAGATGAATATACGTGGCCATCATTTGATGGAGGTTCTAGATCGAAAAGGATCCCCGAATGACAAGCGAAGTACTTCAATCGAATTTGATCACCAGTTAAAGGAAATAGTGGTCACACTTATTGGAGACTCTTCACAGCAATAAAAGAGCAATGGAATGTTCTATCTTCACCGTAGATTTTTTTTTCTTTTGCTTTAGATTTAATTCAGTCACCTGGACAAAGATGATGTCCATTTATGAAAAGAACTCCACACTTGATTTCAAAATTTTAAGATATGGTGTTATTTGCATTAGATTTTTCGAACTACAGTAAACGTGTAAACACTCCAACCAGTGGTTTTGCTATAGCATCGATTATAAAAGATAGAAATATCAGATTTAAAAAAAAAAAAAAAAAAAAAACATCCAGCAGTCAGATAGTGTCATGCGATACCATTATCACATGACACCATTATAAAGGCTAATAATAAAAACCTGATCAACAGAGTTAATTTGTATCGGCTCCTATTACGAAATCCCTAAATGGACCTTTTCCATATACCTAACATTAAATGTCCATAGAAGAGTATAATTAACAGTAAGGTTAATCATACTCTTCTATGGATTAAAGTAAGATTAAAGTAACAGATATTGTTGGCGTGACATTTCATAAATCCATATACTCACTACTTTTCAAAAACTTAAATAACATCTCCTTATCCGTTGGTTTTCATGATAGGTCTAACCTTTTTGAAGGATTCTTTCTTTCCGTGGAGTTATGCGAAGTAAAATTTAAAACACTTCCGGCTAACTTAGCTTTTCCTGGAAAAAAAGAACTATAAAATTCCCTCCCTCACACATAGGATTACGGTAGAATTCTTTATTAGACAAATGAGGATGGCGAAACCATTCTGTCACGGAGACGCCCCTGAACTTTCTAAAGAATCAATGACTTGCAATCGATACAATAATAAAAAAAATAAATAAAATAAAATAAAAATTATAAAATTCACTGCCTATGATTAGGGATCATAAGTGTAATATATATAGGAAGTACGCTATAGCCCTTTTTTTTTGTTGTGGTTTAAATTTCTTTGCAGTTTCTAGTCTTTGGTGGCAATTTCGTCAGAAACTAGAAACTGCATACATCAGAAATGGTTTATTTTTTTTAAAAAATAAGGAATGGCTTAAACAAAGAAATTTCTTTCTGCCAATCTAGCGTCATGGATACTACCATCAGGCTACGCAGGTACCGAGTATTGTAATTATACAACATTATTTAATAACATAACTGAGTGACCCTGTTAATTTTCAGAGTAATCAAAATCATATCAGAGCAACCATTTTCCAATATGAGTGACATAAGCACAGAAATCAACTAAAAAACAAAACATTCATATACGATAAAAAATAATCAATAATTTTTAGAGAAAAATAAATTTAATTATGAAAAGATATCTGCAGATAATGATATAATTGCACTGTTTTCGTATATTTATTTTATTCTAGGAAAAGTATATGAGACAATAGTATGGCGTCATATGCATTTGCAATTAAGATTTGGTTAAGTTGTTGTTTATACTGAATTGGACACCGAAATCACAAATTCAGTGTTATTGTTCAATTTGAACCATTAGCCAAATGAGGGGAAAATAGTCAAAGCAATTTGCCACACACACACACACAAAGAATGACTGGAAAATAGTAATATATTTTTCAGTATGATAAATTATGTTTTCTGGTCAATAATGACCAGTGACACGTGATTGGTTAGACTACTACAAACAGACAGTTAATTATAATTAAACTGCATTTCTGGCGTATCTTCTGTATTTTCGATGTAAAATTTAGATAATAAAGACGATGCATCTATTTCTATTACAACTTTATATCAGTATCCAGGCTAATTAACATCTAACCTAAAATATATATATATATATATTAAAAAAAGGAAATATTGTACTTGTCTAATACACTTAGGGAAAAACCTCTTGATCGTTCCAGCAAGATTCGTAGCAAGCTTGCAAGGGTTGTCAAGTTTGTTTAATCAGTCAGCAAAGAGATATGGTCTTGGGAGAGTTCTTAATACCATTAGCGAAGATTCATCGATATCTTGTCGAAGAGTATATCGGGGGGGGGGGGGGATAATGAATCGTCAGCATGTCGCAAAATGGTGTAGACAGTTTAGCGGGAGCCAAACAGCGCACGGAAATGGTATTCGAAGAGGCCGACAAAACACCTGAAAGACTAAACTCGGAGTAGCTCAGATTGATGAGGCGATCAACCCAAAAGACGGTGGCCATCATTTTTTCAGCGAAAAGAGCCATTAAATGGTTTCTGTCGCAAGAAATTGGATGTTTTCATTCCGTGCATGTTTTTGCTTGGTTTCGAGACTGCAGCAGTAATAACGGTGGCAACATCTCGTAAATAGGTATTTTTGCTGAAATAAAATCCATGAATGATTAGAAATTATAATTTTGTTTATAATATTCTCAACTGAAAGTAATTTAAATAAGTCTAGGACAATGACCATTTAGTTTTCTTCGCAGTCTGTGTTTGGAAAGGAGTAAAATTAATGAAACAGCAATTAAAACCCATTTTAATCGTCTTTTCAGCCATAATTTTTATTCATTTATTATTTCATTTATAATTATATTGTAAGTTAGGTGTCAATTAACGAGGAAAGACATACTTTTTATGCCGATGGCTTCATGCCAATGAAATTTGTAGTTTCGAGGATTGGCGGATATGAGAACGTGCGATCAATTCATCAGAGATCCGTGAAAGAATCCGTTCACAATCAGGATGTCTGTCTTTTAGGTATTCTTGTTCTCTACAAGATATCGAAGCTTATAGCAAAAGAAAACCTAACTGGAAATGATGTGTCCGATATCTTACAAGAAAGATGGAACTCCTTTATAAGATCGTTTCAATTGAAGATCAGTTGTGGCTTTAGGCAAAAAAGTGCAGGGTTTTTATCTCCGAATTCAAATTTTTCTTGCCGCAAATATACAAACCAGCCAGAGAATATATTCAATTGATAGACTCGAGTCATCAGACCATGCAAATAGAATTAATCGTCCTCTCATAGTAGTCATTAAGTTTCTATGAAGCCAAACTACTTGATCGTGACATGCCATTGATCCTAAGGCGTTAATGAAAGCACGAGAGATTGGTAACAGCAATCTAAGCAATAGAATAGAATTGAATAGCATAGAGAAGTTAATAGCCACCTAGGCGGCAAATTACTTTCTCAAATTAGGCTTACACTGACAACTTAATATCCACATGTATATAATAGTTATCTCCAATGAGGGAAGGAATATTATCATATAAAAATATTCATAAATCCGGTATGGGTCATCAAATGAGTTGTCAACTAATACTGAATTCTTAACCAAATTAGTTTATTTGCTGCGTTACCTTTCCTTACCTGAAATCAGCCCTTTACAATTAGCAAATAATTACTCTTTGTGCATGTGGTACTGAATGCAGTTCCTTTGATTTCTGTTTCCGGCAGTTCCTTCTCTGGGATTTGCAAATAGCTTTAAACTGGATGTCCTTTCTGATACCAGACGTATAGCTATTGCAATCATTCCTACCTTTCTTATATATATGGCAAGTTTCGACTGATTAAAAAAAATACTTGTGTACAATAGCGTTGGAGTTTTGTTTGTTAGAAAAGTCGGCACTATTGTAATGTTAAAAGTTACGACTCTGACTTTACATCGACTAATTGAAAACTAAACAGAAGGTTTGTAGATTCAATTCAGAAAGTGGAAGAGAATGAACATATGAAGTCTGCCGCTAAGACGAAGTATTATACATTAAGAGACTAACAATGATAATGAAAGAAGTCCTTTTTCTTTTGCTTGTGTTAAATGAAGAAAATAAAATCAATGAATGAATGCAGACTATTTCAAAGGAATTCGTTTAAAAGTAAATAACGAAGTGCTGGTGATGTCGAACAGTACAAGTAGTTTTTTTTTTTTTTTACCCCTTTCATAGGAATTAGCGACATAAGGTGATAACAAAAAAACAAAGAGGACTTACTTGCGAGTGTTTTACTGTCCAAAAATGAATACAATCACTTCTTTTTGTTTCTAGTTTTGTCGTCATGGAACACTGAAGCACTATAATTCTGAAATAGCGAACTACTAAATTAAAATACTTTTTTCTTACAATTTCGCCGAACAAAGGTTCATTTATTTACTTTCTAATTGAGAAGTACAAATATATCTTCAAATTTTTATGCTCGTGGCATACATCATATTTAGTAGAAAAATATCGACCACTCAAATATGTAACGCGATAATATATATTGCCAAATGCTTATGTTACTACACCACTTCTCACATTAATATTTTACAACCAGCTACAAATGTGCATTTTCACATGTATTAACTTCTAAAGATCATGAAGGTAGATCTTTATCAGTGGAAAAAGTAGAAGCACTGAAATTGGGTTTGAACCATTCTTCACGATGCAATGAAATTCAGGAAATGTTGGGGGGAGGGGGGAGAATTGGGTGCTTATTTGATAACTAGCTTTGAAAAATCGAGTTGGTAGCCGATTATGTAAACTGGCTAGTTCAATGTACAGAATCCACATCAAATTAAGTTTGAGTTAATTGTGAATGTGTTCAAAATGGCAAAGGCTGAGTTAGCTAGTCTCGTGAGGAGTTGGAGTTTTTCCTCCTATAAACTTGGGTTCTTCATCCCCCGAAATTGGCCAGCAGCCAGAAACACACACGCATACATTTAAAATGTTACGTTATAACCTTTATCACGCATTTTAAAAGCCAGTGAACCAGAATACAAAATGGTGGATGCTTCTTAAAAATTAGAATTCTAATTAATGTTCTAATAAACATTAGAACATCTTAAACTAATGTTCTAAGATGTTCTAAGTTTGATTAATATTGAATAGTTTGAAGATTTTGAACAGTAAAAGTCATTTTGAAGTTGAGATCTAAATGACATCATTGAAAATTAAGTTTAATAGATTTTAAATAAATAAATATAAAGTGGTGTGTGGGGGGGGGAGGGTTGGCTAACTACCACATGCATTGCACAGGGTTTAAAAAAAAAAAAGAGAGAAAGGAAGAAATAAAGAAAATGACGGAATTAATCACAAGAAAATCTGGTCTGTGGAAATGTTTGTAAGAAAAATGCAACCGAAACAAAACTTCTGAGAAACATCATCAGGTCTTCAGAGAGAGAAGAATCGAGGACTAAACTTTTCCAAATATCGCAAGGGAGATATGTTAGAAAGCAATAACGAAAAATAAAAATAAAATTATCATATTCTTGACTCAGCTTCGATGGATCTAAACGCCCTGTTTCCTGATTCTAAACATCCTGAATATATTTAAACAGAAAACCTTTTCTGTTTAAATATATTCTACTTCGCTTGAATATATAAAAAAAAATCAGACAGAAATCCGTCCAGGGCCGTTTTATTTTTTAATGCTTCCTCGCTATGAGACAACTTCAGCAACTTCGCTGACCCATTCGGTATTCTGGAGCAGCTTTTGGCTTACCGAAGAGAAGCCAATAAGATTTGCAACGGTCGTCAAAGCTGCAGACTCCTTTAAAACGGCCATAAAAAGGCAAAGGGGGGGACACGTTTATCCAACAAGAGGCGAGATATTTTTAAGCAACGATTTTTGTGAGAACTATCGCACTAAAATTTTTATTTAGCGACGTTTTTGTTTGTCTTGACTCCATAAAAAGATGCACGCGTCTTTAATTCTTCATTTAAATTGCCCAGAGGGAAGCTTATGATGACTTTTAGTTTTGAATGTGATGCAGTGAACTGTATGGTCGAGTAATTTCGCCAGATGCGGAAGCATTCGACTGGGAAAGTGACCACGTTCAATATCAGCTAGCCAAGAAAAGGTGAACTGTGGTCAGAGGCCAATCTGAACAATATAAAAATTCTGCCGTGCTTGTAAGTTAATTGAAAAACCCGAAATTATATCGAAGTAAAACAATAACCCTTAATGAAGTACAGTTACGAGCTATTGATCGCTCTTAAGAAAAGAATCTAGCCTTGCACAACATGGAATCGAAAACGCTTAAATTGGATCCAACACAGGATCCAATGGCAAAACGCTAAGCTGCTACATACTTCATAGACATAATCTTAATCGAAATGACTGTCGTACTATTTTAAAAGTCTAGGAAATTGTTATCCTCAATTGTATTAATTAAATTTATCTGTTATATTTTAACCCAGTTAAATTAGTTTTAATTTCAGCCCATTAAGTTTAATCTATGAACACGTGACATACGTAGAGGGATTCCAATCAAATAACTCCACATCACCGGTAAGTTAGGTAATGTCAAACCCACCAGCTTATCATAATGATATTACGGGAAACTTCCTCGAACTCAAATAAAACCAGTGATAACAGTCATCTTCAAACTCCAAATCTTCAAACCCAGTCGTACCAAAAATATCATCCATAATTTGACTTCCACGACAAAATATTTGCATACTCAGCCATAAATATTAAAGTACACCCTTTCTTCTATACACCGCATGAAATCCTGATACCAATTCTGATTACACCTCAGCCAAATCAAACGTCTTGGCGACCCGGGCTCCTAAATTACTCCTGAAACCAATGACAAAAGAAAATCCTCATTTCATGTATTTAAGTTCATTTCCCCCTTTTCACCAAAAAAATCCCATTAAACACGAGAAATTGTACTAACCTCATAAGATATTCTCTAAGCCAATGACTAAACTAAGTAAAGAATTGGTCGAAACATTCTTTTAATGCTGGTTTCTAGATTATGTATTCTTTCTCTGTAAAGGTGTTCATAGGACTGTTTTGTTCTAGGTTTTTGCAATCTCTCGTGTGTATGTGTGTGTGTGTTGAATTAGGCAGGAGATATGACTGCGTTTTACATCTGAAAACACGTTTCCAGATGTAAAAGTCTCCCCAACTCTATAAGAGATTGGCTAACTCATGTTCAATTGAAAAGCTCTTATAAAGATTCTTACTCCACTTCCTTGAGGGGATTTGAACCCAGGTATTTCCAGCTAAAGGAGCTGAGCAGAGACTTCACAAAGCATAACTGTATTGTGAAACATACATAGAAAGGTTGTTTCCGAATTGTGGCCTAAGCAACTAAGTCTGGCTAGTGTGTTATGTTCGTTAATTACGTGTTCTTTGGCCGATTTGCCTGTTTTGCGAGGTCAAAAACCAAAGTTTTCAGGACACATACGTAATCATTTATAGGTCAGTAACACACACACACACACGCTCGTACACACCAGAAGTTCCAGCAGTATGGAAATAATAACCGTTCGAGTATGTCAGTCTATGTACTTGTTTAAACCTTACAGCTGTCACATAACTGACGAGCTATGACTCTTTTCATGGATGAATATTCCTTCTATCGGTTTTTCAGTAGGATAAAGTTCTTTTTATTGAAGTTCCTGGGCTTTTCTATTCGCGAGATACTCGCACAAAGCCAGTTCGATTTTGCTATTTGCAATATTGGCTCGAGTTATGAGATAGCTTGTTTCGTCGACGACACGCTGCCATGATGCTCGTTATTCGACAATTTTGAACCCAGTTGTGCTTTCAAAAAGGCAAGGAAAGAAAGAAAGAAAGAAAGAAAACAGAGAAATACCAAATATGATAAAGAAAATTTTATGTCAGATGCTATTCAGAAGTTAGTATAATGTTCCTCCATTAGATGTAGGTAGACTTAGAATCAGCCGAGTTATTCTTCGTTTATTTTAAACTCGTCGCTTATTTTATTGATACATAATGCCTTGTAATCTGACTCTGTCGATTTCTGCTCCAAAAATACCAAACGTCGAAGCCTAACGGACGCTCAATCAAGTAACAAGCTACCAACTAAGAAAACTATTGAAGCCTTCGAGATAATGAAGTTGATTTTTATGGCAAAATATATGAACGAAAGGTCCACCATAAACGGATTAAGAGTCAGAAACCGTCTTTAGAGATCAAACAAGACAATTATTAAAATTAAAAAGGTAATCTCAGATTTCATTTCATCATTTTATACGAAAGCAAATATCGCCAAAACTAGTTTTTAAGTTTCGGCCTTTTTCATGCAAGAATACGTTAATCGGTGGAGGAAACAGTTAACCGGTAAAAGTGGTTAAACTATATGAAGAACATACACACACACAATTTAGAATACTTGGTAAGCAATTCATTTGAAATTACAAAGTAAGGTTTTCCTAGTTACCTAATGATGCCATGAAGATTCGACAGTTGCACTATACACACTTAATTCTTTTTACGATAATTTTATTTGAATATATTTGAGAAAGTCTAATTCAATATTTTACACCATTCTGCATATTAGTTCTGGGGATAAAGTGAAAAATTGTAGTTCTCTACGGTACTGCACACATTCATGCTATTTAGTACCGTAGTTCTTTACGGTACTAAATAGCATGTGTGTGTAGTCAAGCCTGATGATGTCTTAAATTTTCAAAGCGATGGATTAATACAAATGTTTTTGAACAGTACTGCGTAGGGCTTGCGTGGCACTGTTATTGATGCTCGCAGGGGTTTGATGGCTTAGTAGTTTTTTAGATTCATAACGCATTATGTTTTAAATGAATATAGATTTTTTTCGACTCGATGTTACGTGCGTTTTGAAGAATATAATGCATCTATTATGATTCGTATTTTTCGTATTTTCTGTCTATCAGTACCTATTTCTAATGTCTCCGTCACTGTACTGATTTTATTCAAATTTGGTATTCGAGGTCGGTATTAAAATTGATTGACTGATCTCAATTGTGGTTTGAATCAGATCGTTATTTGCAGCGTGCGTGCGTGTTTACCCTCTACCAAATGGTTGGTGTGGTAACAATACTAGATTAGGAAATAATTATAGAACAAGGTGGTTTTCTGTTGCCTTTTTTTTTTTTTTGTCCAATAGTATTCTATGTTCTGTAGATATGTGTATTCATGGGCGGTTTGCTTGTTTTGAGGGACAAAAAATCCTAGTTTCCGGAAGAAAACCCTCCACCACCTGTATGGGGGAAGGCTAACTCACCTTTAATTGAAACGTCCTGATAAAAAAGGTACTTCGCGTCGTAAACGGGGTTCGAACCCAGGTCTCTCACCAATGATCTCCATCGAAATCAACTGAGCCACCGAGATTCTATATGTTGTAAAATTTGGAGGAAAAAAGATACAAAAATGGTGTATCATAAATGAAAATAAATAAATTGGCTGCAATACATAATCGAACCTATCCCAAAAAAAACAAGTTTTTTTTCGGACAGGTTCGACTGTTATGATAAAGAAGATGTCACACAATACAAAAATGATAATAGGGTAGTTCGCATATTTTTATGACTGTTTCCAATTTTGTTGTAAATCATATTTTTTAAATCAGAACATTTGAATTATTAATAACACAAAACCAACATAATTACTGAAAAACCTATCTTTTATTATCGAATATTTAATCCTATGGAAGTATCAGGACATTTTTGTTTTCCCAAATGCAAGCAAACAGTCAAGTGTTAAAATTTAGAAATGAGAAACAGAAAAAAAAAATGGAACAGCTGTTATAGACTGTAAGTGCCGCTGTAATAATCGATTCTAGAGGAGTTATAGAAGAACGAAGAAAAAATGTGGCAGTCGTTAGTTGCATCTGCCTTTCGACAGACTGATCGCACCATTCTTGCTTCATAAAAGAAATGCAATTAATACAACGGAATTTCTAACTTTTGGAAACAACGTATAATAAAGGAAGAAAAAAATATTTTGAATACGCTTCCTGGACTCATCCTGATTCAGTTTTGACTTCAGATATTTAATTAGCAACCTTATTTTGTGTGTATGTGTGCGTGCGTGAGCAAGCGCTTTGTTCGCACCATTGTTTCGCAATGGTGCTAAATCTTGTATTATGAAATAATTACAATAATCAAGTTGCTTTATTCAGTCTCATATTTCGTGTATCTGTATACGGAATTGTAAGCAACTCCCAAATTAACACAGTTACTTTCAGAAACAGAAGGAAACATTCAAAGCGTGCTTCCTTTACGATACGAGATGATTTAAGGTCGCCTCACAAACTTACGCATACAGAACTTCATGGATTTGCATATTAGAAATCTTTAATTTCAAGGGAGTTTTGTAAATATCATAACAACACAACTGTCAAGGGAACCATTTCACTTACCAGAACGGCGCGTGTTATAAATATGACCCCAAGAAGCTCTTAGTGCGGTAGTATTGATTAGTGAACCCATGCAACTTGTGTCTGTTTGCGCAACTTTCCAAAACTGCAGTGTACCAAAGCAGCACACAGTAACGTACACAAATCCCCTTTCAATTTCTCACATAACTCAACCGAGTGTATAAATGTAAGCATCTTTACGACACGTCAAGGTGACACGTACAACACACACTTTAGGGGGAAACTAAACTACCCATCTGCCAGAAATAAACGTTTGTGATAAAAGTGTTTATCACCCCTGAGATCAAGCGGATGATTGGTTTTTAAAGATGGCTGTCAGTATCGCTTGGTTTGAGAAAGCGATGTGTTAAACATAATAAGAATTGTTCTCTTAGAGAGAGAGAGAGAGAGAGATCGATCACCTATGTTGGCGTATCAGTTTGATTTCTAAACTTTCATTCATAAAATACATAACTTACCGTTTTAAATTAAAAACAATTAAAAATTTTAATACCTTCTCAACTTCATATTATTCCTACAGGGAACTGTAGTTGATTCGAAGACTATATTCTGTTTGTTTGAGTTAAGAGAAAGATCATTAATAGGTGTCCATCCACTATTCGGTTTATATAAATTGGTCATTAAACTGTTCTTTCATGGGCAGTAATTCTGAATTACAGACTGTAATTTCTCAGGTTGTAAGGTTTATGTTTTGCCCTGTTAACCTGTTGAGCACAATAAAATGCTTTTAACCAAAAGGCTCCGTAGATTCGTGATGGTTGCAAATTGAATTACCCTTACAGCTTTTCTGATTTTGGCTGCAGTGTGTAGAATAATTCTACTTCAGCTGAGTTGTTATAATGTACAAAGTACTTTATTTGATGTCACAAGTCATAAAGATTTTGAACGATGTCTGTATTTAATAAAGTCCCATAAGAAAAACAAAATACAGGGGATATTTGAAACTTGGAGAGACAATCTGTTTCTGCTCTCCCCCCTTCAATTTATCAATCATAAGCCAATAATTCGTCTACTTGTTCAAAACGGCATCTGAATTCCTCGATCTCAACTCCCCCCCCCTCTCCCTTCATATTTCTCATGGTAACTTTCCTTTGACTATTTGACTCGCCTACTTTTCATACCAAAATAACCTATTACAAGAATTTTATTACCAAAATGTGAATATTCGATATTGGCTTAATATTATTTTATATTAACTTAGAATTCACTTAAACTTAGAATCTATTTGTTGGTATGTTTTCTCCCAGAAACTCTGTTTTTCTTAGCTATTATTCTAAACAGATAATAGTGATTTATTATTACCATTATTTTATCTGTATGTAATCATGTGAAAACTTAAATATCTAACAAGAATGCTAATCTTATACCATCGCATTATAAGCGTCGATCTAGAACATTTCTGAAATCATTTATTAAATTTAGCTTACTGATAACCCTAAAAGAAAATTTCTGTCAGCAGATTTTATTGATATTACATAACTTATTAATTTTAATTTTTACTTTAATTAATAGTAATTAATTAAAGCGAAATTAATTACGTGATTTAAGGTCGAAGTATGCTTTGTTTGTGTGTTTTGCAGATGAAAAACCAGAGTTTTCCGGGTGAATAATTGATTAATTAATTCTAGCAGTATGTTTCTATAGAAAATGATAATTCATCAAATAAGACTATGTGATATATCGCAAAAATTCATCTGAGAAGATTTTGGAAAAAAAAATGAACATAACTCAGCACTTGGATAGATTGCGAAATCAGTAATCGGAATGACCGATGTTTAAATACAGAAGTTCATGGAGAAATATCCACTCATGATAAGTTAATCATGCTTTTCACAATGATAGGATTGTGTCTCAATAATTCATCGCAGAGAGCTAAAATTCAATTGGCATTTCATGTAGGAGGATATGGTTATTATTATGAACCAGTTTTCTGATGGCTAACATATTTTCCACCATGGTAATTTGGTCCAGAGCTCTGAACAACTTCATCAAAGGCCGTTCCACTTTTCAAATTTTTGAACCAATTAAATGCTTTTTGAAGGTGATACAAACAGTACAGATTAGTCAATCAATAGCATTCTAGTACATTAAGTGGATGAAAGATTGCGAAGAGATTAACTTATGTTTCAGAATAGCGTACGTGTGCTGTCACGTTTGTAGAAAATAAAGATGGAATGGATCACATGAAAAATGCCTGCGATACTAAGGAGAAAATTTTACACCTATTAAATTTATTTAGGTATGTTTGAGGCTATTCAGAGGTGTAAAATAAATCTTTGAGGGAATATTTAAATACTAAGAAGACAATACTCGTAGTGAATAATATATCAAGAAAGAATGTAAGATAAAAATAAAACACTTCTGGTTTTAACCGAAAATAAAAGTGGAGAAAGCAAAATATTTACTTTTCATCAAATATTGCCAACAACTTTAACAAATTAACAACGTTTATTTATCAGATCGTACAAAGAATGGCATATTTAATTCATTGTTTAATATTTTAGAGATGGATATTTGAATCAGTTTTGTTCACGTACGCAGAAAGTTTTGTCAAGTAAAAAAACTAGAGGGCGCGGTATCGAGAACAACACAATTATGGATTGGATTTGAAATCAATGGGAGAGAACAGTCGATATATGGACAGAAGAGAGTGGGTAAAGGAACAGAATTCTGCGTAGTTCTAGTTGCAAAGAGAATAAAGAAGATCATTCTCCAATAGTCTGATAAGAAAGTGAGAAAATTCTTGCCGCCGGAAATTTGTTTTTCATCCACAAAACAGACAAACCGAGTAGAAAACCATATGCAATTATTAACAAATATAATGCAGTGTCCCTGTAGATTTAGTTGCTTCGGCCATAAATCCTGTTTGGTTGCGAGGATCAAATAACAAGCAATGACTTGAGTTCCTCTAAATTTTTTCATGTGATTTGGCCAACAATCAGGAATAGTCGAACTAAAGCAAGCAGACTATATAATCTTGTTTGAATTGCAGAGGCGAAATCCGCATAAGATTGTTTGATTAGTTGTTTAGATTGTACCAAAACAGTAGTTATGATTATAAGGTATTATAACTATCAATTAGCGTCTGTGTGTATACGAGAGCGCGCAAGTTTTCTGTACGTTTTTTTTTTTTTTTTTTTTTGAGATAAAAATCACTAGTTTTCGAGGAATTTCCCTTCATAACTGTCTAACCAACCAATTAATCTTTGGTTGAAAACCTAAAAATGCAGGATTTTCAATGTTAAGACAGAATTTGATACGCATGCTGTTTTTAAAACAAATTTTTCATATAAAAGAAGACCAGAGATTTGTTTTTTCTCCATGGAGACCAACAAACAATTGACGTACGATCAATTATTCGATACAAAAATCATAGAATCGTGTCAGACAATCCGATAACTTCAACACCTCCCTCCCCGATACGGTAGATAAAGGGATGCTATAAAGGCGTGTCCCATCATTATAAACGCTCTCCTGAATACGAATTTCATTACGTCATGAAAATGACCTTTTATCCTTCTGTTGTAGTGTCTAAAAACAGTAAGAGGCAAAAATATATAGTTGTTTTTTTTTTCATGCAGTTCACAAGATTGGGATTCGCCATTTATGCGTAGTATATATTAGGAAAATAGTTTGATAGTTGATCATCTTCGAACGTGTCCATCCTCAGCAATCAGTCGCTGTTTAAAAGAAGCGGGTCATCCTACAGACATCACCGAGAGAGAGAGAGAGAGAGAGAGAAGTAAAGCGAAGCCCTGGTCTTCCCCTTTCTCTGTATTATTGTAATTTTTCTAAATGTCTCAACTCAGTCTAATAATCATGTTTTAGTTTACTTCGAAGTGGAAGCTCTGGAGTTTAGGAAGCGTACTAAATGTCTTTCTTCCTGCTAAATAGCTTGCTTCTGTATATAATAAAATTATTTATTGTCACGCAAGGCAAGGAGAAGTTTGGGCATTCCTGCTCTAAACACATTAGCGTAACATGCACCTAAAAGAATATCTCGTTCAACGTAAGTTACTAATCGTTTTTCTAACAGCATGTTAGCAAAAAAATTACAGCCTTGCACTAAATTTTGTGAATTTTCGAAAGAAAAAAAAATTAAAGTAGATATCTTAATATTTTAAAGATTAAATAAATTTATGAAAATAATTATTTAGGAATATATTTCTGTTTACAAATCTTTGTTTATCTTTGATAAGCGCGATCGTGTTGCCAGAGAAAGATTGGCAGAAAGCTCAACATCGATGCGTTACTATCTTTCCACTGAAGTAGACAGTCGTGGAGAATCGATAAACTAAACGTGGAACTTGTAGTGAGTCCCGTGTGATAATTCTGAGAATGTGCTAGCTCTGTGTGTGATCTACGTTACTGACAGACAGATATAAACAGTTGGAATAGACAGCAGGATGAAATCCTATTTCTCAACAGACACTCGCCAGCGTGCTAAACTGCATTGCTTATTCTGAATGCTGAACCCCTTTTCCAACTTCAATTTAATGCAACGTCCGTGAGTGTAGTTGATTGCAAATCGACTTTAACTCTTCCTAACTCGCTGTATTAACTCTTCTCTATATGTACACGTGTTATATTTTGATTTTGTTGTAATGAAAATTTGAACTCCCCCCCCCCCACTAACCACAAGATACAGGAGACATGAGCGAACATAGTGTAATACTGTTGATAAGTTTTCACTTGGTTATATTATACATTAAAGATACCAAGAAATTATATACTTAGTTTAATCCTTTATCCCAGTGTAAGCAAACAAAGTTTGCGCCTGAAGTATCTTTCGGGACTAAGGCAAGTGATGAGAAGTTATACCACCTTTGCCACGAGTTGCCCCAGTCCTGAAAGATACTTCAGCGCAAACTGTGTTTGCTTACACTTGGATAAAGGATTAAACCAAATATATAACTGACAATTGACATTTATGTCTTTAGGGGTGAAGCAAGATGCTTTTCATATTCCCCGCTATCTGTTGCGGTTACAGTGAGGGTAAATTTTATGAGCAGTCTGCTCGCCCTGAATGGGCATGGAGATTATGCATCGCTATAGGAGGTTAATATAGCTTTTGGTTTTCTATGTTTGAATATGCCCTTTGCCTCGTATGCTGCAGCTTGCTGAACCAAATCGTTGGGGTGTATGGACGTCTTTAGGAAGAACTTAGATACTAAGGATTGTAGGAAAGAGAAAATATAGGGAATATTTGTATCTCTATGAAGTTGATTGTTTCTAACATACCATGGGGCGTTCAGAATCATTCTCAAGCACTTGTTTTGTACTCGTTGTATTTTGATAATGCTAGTATTAGAGGTATAGCTCCAGGCTGGAGAGGCATAAGTGATTATAGGACGAATCATCATCTGGCATAGCTGCAGTTTGATTCTGTTGCTGAGCTTGCTATTTCTGTTAATTAGCGGATAGATCTGAGCAATGGCTTTAGATGCCTGTGAGCACGTAGACTTGATGTGTTGGTTGAAAGATAGCTTTTTGTCGAGAATTACACCCAGGTATTTTCTTTCTGTCTGCCAGGGAATTTTATTATTGAATAGTAACACATCTCCTGCATGAGATATTGGCCTTTTCGAGAAAAGAATGGCTGAGCTTTTTTGGGGGTTGACTTCCAATCTCCATTTGGAGAACCAACCCTCCAGTTTTAGAAGGTTTTCTTGAAGCTTTCTGGTAACGAAGTGGGGTCAGAGAGATCTGGTTAGTATTGCCGTATCGTCCGCATACATGGCCAAGATGGAAGACATCGGATTGTGTGGGATATCCGACATGTGTATAGAAAACAGTAATGGAGCTAGTAGGGATCCCTGCGGCGCTCCAGCAAAGATATGGCGCTGGGATGAGGTAGAACTGTTGATTTTGACTTGTATTGATCTGTTCTGAAGATATGAATGGATTAGATGAACCATTTTTAGTGCAATACCGGCTGAGATAAGTTTGTGTAGGAGTCCGAAATGCCAGATTTTGTCAAATACGTTGGATAGGTCTAGGAAAACCGCTCCTGCGCATTGGCGCCAGTTATAGCTGGTGGTGATGTATTCCACAATTCTGTGGATTTGCTGGGTAGCACTATGGTGTTGCCGAAAACCAAACTGTTCTTTAGGCAGGATGTTTAGGTCATTTACTGAGGTTTGGAGTCGTGAGAGGATGACCTTCTCCTGCAACCTTACCCAGATTGGAGATGAGACTGATTGGACGATAATTTTGCGATAGGTGTGGGTCCTTGCCTGGCTTATGTATAAGGGTTACATCAGCCAGTTTCCAGGTTGAAGGAAAATAGTGACGTCTTAAGATTGCATTAATTATAATGCTCAGGTGCACTACAGCTTTTCGAGGCAACATCTTGATTACCCTATTCGAAATGCCGTCTGGTCCAGGAGCTTTATTGTTCTTTAGTTTTTTAATGATATCATATAATTCAACAGGTGATGTGAATGCAATGTGGTCAGCCCTGGTATCTGGAAGTTTTAATACGTGTCTGACCTGTCTGTGGATTTTCTATAAGTGATTGAAATCTAAGTTGTTATATGAAGGTTTGCACTGCCTCTAGATTCTTTACTATGGCTTCTGCCTTATCTACATCAGTGTGAACTAGGCCCTGGTTAGAGATTATGGGGGGGATCTGTTTTTATTTTTGATGTTTCTCAGTAACCCCCAGATAGAGTGATCAATAGGTGAGATAGAGGAGCTGTCATCTCTTCCTATCCCTGTTCTTCTCTCTGATCAGGTCCATAATATCCTCGGGAAAACGACCAGGCTTGGGAACAGGTTTGTGGAAAGCTGCAACCGTTATAGCGGACTTAATCTGTTTGGTGAGGCTAGGCACTGCGGATTCCACATCTTCTTCTGTGCACATGTAAGGGACAGATCCAATTTGATCACTAAGTGCTTTAGACAATCTGTCCCACGATATGCATGAGTGAGAGGGAGGAGAAAGGTATTCTTGTTCTCCCAGTTGTAGTAGAATTGGGTTGTGATCGATGACAGCTCGTTTAGTGATTTAATGCAGTTACTCAGCCATGACTAGAGCTTTTAGTTCAATAACACCTCACCCACACAGATTCTCTTCATTCAGATGACGGGATTAAGAGTCAAGGACTCAGTCCATCGCCCAGTTCTTTTAAGAACTTATGATATCGAAAGTTCTTCACCAAGACAAGCAATCATCCAAACTCACTGATCAAGCAAGCTTCAGACTACAATGAAGCAGAATTCTACAAATACAAAAGATCCAAGCAATTCTATGTTCAGTTGAACACAGCTAATCTCACTGCCTTTCCAGGGCGAGCTTAAAGCTCAATAACTCTTCACTCAAAGAACTTCCCTCTCAGACAAAGGGGAATATGAAAAGCATTTATGCTTCACCCATCAAACCAGTAACGTTCTGCGTTATGGTATCAAGTTGTCTGTTTTCTGATAAGAACCGAAAAAGTTCTAAACAGCCGTCAGTCCAGTCAAACTTAACAATTAGTATTGTTTGTGGTATTCGTTGTCATAGTGATACAAAACCTATTGTTATATATTTTTAAGCATTTCCCCCTTGCTGTACTAAGTGAGTTTTTGTTATTTGAGATGATTGGTTAATCGTATTATGATGATGCGTAATTAAATCTATCCACGGGTTCTAAGAGTTCCAGATAAAGCATTAACAACTGAAATTAAAAATACAGTCTTTACTTTTAAAGAACCAGAATTACTTCATGTGCTAATCCTAAAATAATGGATGTTATAAGAGAGTTATAAGTTCGATTCTACTCGCTGAGTACAGGAATCTTTTTTCTGAACTTTTCTACAGTTTCCCGAGTTAGTACATCACTGGCATGGGTGAGTAAGATTTTTTCCTCCTTATCGGAGATAGTTTATCGGAGTTGGATAAACCGGAAAACTTACTCCAGAGCCCAGTCATTGTCTTTTTTTTTATGTCATTTCAGGCCTCCAGTAACAAGGCGATGGGGATATCGCATCGTGTGATTAGGACCCGTGTCAGAGTAGGATTCAAACGACATCACAGTGGGATTGGAAATGACAGTTGATTGTATGGAAGCGGATACGCTAATTTCCTAGACTGAGCAATGATTAAAAAATAAGAAGCCTGACCGAATCACACAACACGGTAACTAAGCTCACCTAATTTAGCGTTTCGAATTGGAAAAAAAGTGTGGGGGGAGATTACTACATGGGAGAAACGGCAAACATGATACTGATTTTTATTTTATTTTATTTATTTATTTATTCTCTCTCTCTCTCTCTCTCTCTCTCTCAGTTTTTGTCTCAATTCAGCTCTGACAAGAAAGAAGAAACAGATTGAGAAGATAAATGTTATAAAGCCCAATTGAAAAAAAGTATACCATGTGTATTATTCCCATACATGATTGCTCATAGGTTCGTAACGTATGATGCACAACAAGAAATAAGTGTGACGATAGATGGCGCCAATATCCAACATTGCTATTTTTGACTTCAAGTTTGCATTGTGGTGTTATTGAGCATATTAAATACTGGGAATCAGCCCTTGGTTTCTTTACATTGTATTTGTAAAGCGGACTTCGACTGTGACTTCTTTGCATGTTTATTTTTTCGAAACTGTATTATCACGAATGCATTCATTTTACAAAGTAATTATTCATACGCAAAACATTTTTGCTGTATTATTATCTACAATAGCCGATTGCAATAATATGCTAATATAGTAACTTCCAAACAGCAATCTTATTTGCATCAGTTTATATATCGACCATATTTAATCGATCTCTGTAGATGTATATCCAAGCCGGGACCTAAAAAGAGAACACATGATATTTATTTTATTATATTATTCTCCATTTAGTCTTACTCTTTACATACTTTATTAACATATTTAAATGTTAATAATATTTAAATACTGTCCAGGTTTTAAAGAGGTCTTTTGGTTGATTGATTTTGATAGCGGAAAATAATTATATTTCTATTTCTTCTTTTATTCTGGAAATTTTTCAGTAAAAACGACAACAAACAAAGAAAATCAAATGTGTTGTACGTGTCAAACAATAGGCATATTAGTGATAATCTCCCTTCATTTCACTCATACGAACAGTGAAGAGAATCTAAATAAGTGGTTTACTCATAATTCTCATGTATGTGAAAAGCATCACACTTCTCTGAGCATTATTGATAAAACACCATTTTACTTCTCGTCTTACGTTTAAATACTCCTATAACGCTGTCAATCAATAATCTGTGGTGATGGAGTGCGGGGTGAGGTGGTGGAAGGAGGAGGAAGCTACGCATGTATTGATTAGTAACAGGAGTCTGAAATTGATTACAGTTCCAAAGGTCTCGGTAAAATGTTCTTAAATTCCCGGATGTCATGACACGGAAATGTTTGTCGTGTTTGAGGTATGAAAACAAAAGAAGGGGGGGTTAAAGAAAAAGAGAGAATAAACTGATATTTTTCTAGTCACACTTCTTGAGTAATGTGTTTGTGGTGAAAAAAAAAATGTCTAGACATTTTTAATATTACTCCAGTGAGTAAGTGACATTGTTCGGTGATAAATTGCCAGACATTTATTAACTCAGTCGAGTAGGAGAAGGAATAGAAACTGTTTTCGTTAAGCAATGTTTTATCAAGTCTTTTCAGGTAAAGATTACTTAGCCGATCACCATATTCCGTCAGATTTGGTTTCAAATGCCTGCATGGTACGGTGTATACGTGTAAGCGTAAAACGAGAAGTCTGCAGGAGGGAATGATAGCGTTCACGTTGCTAATTCTTCGTCAAAATTTACGAATAATAAGAATTTTCGCCATTTCGAATACTTCGGATTTGTTGCATAAATATATATTAAAGATTCATTTTATACGGTTAGCGAGTGAGCAATTGGTTATATTTATTATAATTTATTAATTGTACTCTTTATTTGAATTGTTTGAAATTAATTAAATAAAATTTTGTATTATTTTCATTTGTATTATAGATTTTGCGTTATAATTTTTACTGGATTACGTAGATCTCTCTCTATATATAATAAAAAAAAAACTGAACATGCCATCTACTGATTAAAAAAATTGTCAAGCACTTTCTACCGATGTCTTGTACTTCTGTTTATATACGAATATGAATACAAAAATGCAAATTGCCTCGAACAAAAAAAAAAAAATCCAATAGGGAGTCATGCATTGATTTATCTTACCTTATTTGGTTTAGTAAAACAAAATGGCTAGTTAGGAGTTGGTTAGGTGATTGGTTAGCCAATTAGGATGAATTGTTAAGTGACTAATTAGGTGGTTAGGCTAGTTAGGGTGACCAGTTAAGTAAGTTAGGAAGAGGAGGAGCAAAATCCTCCTTCAGTTTAATCCCATAAGAAGTAATGTAATATACGCAGAGACTTAACAAATACATAATTTAAATATGCACTTATATATTTCCAGCAAAAGTTGTTTGCCTTCCTTATCGAAAAGGTTCTATAGTAAAGTGAAGAGAGTGATTTTACTGGAGCTAGTTCGATAATAATGGCGATTAAGATAGATTTAAATTCTGTTCGGAAGTAAAGCTATTTTGATAGCACCAAGTGAGTCGATAATGTTGTTTTTATTATGCTTGTTGTGGTAGTCGATCGAAGAACAGAATGAATGAGAGGAAATCGATATTTTCGCTAAAACTCTGGAACATAAAAAGATTCCGAAAATTTCGGATTAAATGTATGCGTTGATGTCAGTAACACACTAGTTGTTATGGCAACACAGAACACGTCCATGCAGGTTTAGACACGGTCAGTTATAAACCGATAGATAATTGTATAGTACCACTCAACTATGCTGGCCAATAAAACTACACATTTTGTTTCGTAGCGATTTTTTATGTTGTCCAAAACCGCATAGTAACCTATTTGTATTAACTTTTGTTTTAAAATTGCCAAAACAGCAAGTGAAAAACAGGATTTATTGAAAATAGCTTATGGAAATGTTGCTATTAGATATACAGAAGCTTGTCGTGAGCGGTTTCATTGATTCAATGGTCCACGTTCTGAGAGACCATCTGGAATATCAAGAAACGGCAACGCTGTTGGGAAAAAATGTAATTTAGTTTGAAATGATTGACGATTAACTGTGCACGAGATAGTGGATAACTGAATTTCCGTAGGGTACAGCTCAGTTTTAAGAACTCAGTGTGTGATTCAGAACACCAAAAAATCCAGCGAACTGTGCGCTCATTGTATTTGGCTCCATGTCACTTTTTTATTTCCAAATTCAGTCTCTTTTTTTTTTCGAAAGACAAATACAGGCGACGTCGAAGATATTAAAAAGTTTTATAAAGGCATATTTTGGACATCTAAAAACAGATTTTTTTTAAATGTTTTCAGCTGTGGTAGAAACAATATACAAAGTGTGCCAGTAAGAAACATATTTTGAAGGAAACTGAACTCTGAATCCCGTAAATTTCATATTCTTTGTGCAGAATACTTTTGGAACAAAGCTGGTAGGACTAAATTACAGATTGCGATATTGTTGAAAGCATTATCTGAAGTGTGGTGACTTTAACTGTGAACAGAGATAAGGTGACGATTTTTTTACAGATATCACAGTTCCATGCTTCACTGCTTATCTCTACTGGCGTCAGTGTGATACGTAAAGGTCTTGAATGTCCCAAGATTTTCATGATGTCGACTGGTGATCAATATCCCAATAAAAAAAGGGTTAAGGACAGGTCCAAAATGTTGATAAAACATTATTAAGGCAACATTTAGAGGGGAGGGAGTAGTTAAAAAGAATGCTTTTGAAATTGACTCTAGGGAAGTGTCACATATTGAAACAATGTATGCCCATTTGTGGGTGCATTTTCGATGCAACTCTGGCACTGCTTGAGTTTAAAAGACAAACCTGTTCAATCCAAAAAGACTCAAATTTCATCTTTGTGGGAAAATGTGTCAGAAAAAACGTTACACAAAAAGAACAAACGGCTCCTTGCGTGCTCAAGTATTTATCTATAATTAGCTTCTCGGTCCTCGTGTTTACAATGTTTTTAGTGTCACCCATATTTTCCAAAGAGTAGGTTAACCAAACAGTCATGTTGTATGATCATAACATTAAACGATAACAACGCAGTGCATGTTAAACGTCTCATACTGATTACACACAGCAAAAGGAAACAGCACGTGTGATAAATCGATGTTTGTCGTGAAGCCTTTTTACAACAAAATCGAATTGTTTGAGAAGAGCAAAAATCAGGATACAAATGTAGATAAAGTACTTAAAGTCGTGTTCCATTTTAAACTGAAGAATGACATCGCTGTCAAATTTACATAATGTTTTATTCAGGACAAGAAGTTTTCCTGACTGCAGAAATGTCTGAGACCCCATTGTGTACTGAAACTAAATCTTCAGGTATATTACTAGGGAGGTAACGGACAAAAGAGAGAGAATTGTTGTCTCTAGACTTGCCATGTACATTCTACTAGAAGCATTTTTGTAAAAATAGCGATATCGAGTTATATAATATCTAATATCGCGAAAACACTGCGAAATTTTCCATATAAGTGCCTTTGACGCGTACTTGAGAAATTGAACCCAGTTCTTGGAAAGTTATGGCTTTGATTTAGTGTAGGACGTGATCAATATTTATAACAGCGTTCTTTACAACTAAAGATAAATTAGATGTACGAAGCTGGTAGAACTTTTCCGTCGGGAAACTTGGGTTCTCTTACTACAAAACAGAAAACCCGAACAAGTGCAATTCACAAACATAATAAATTGCCTTCATGCCCTTAATGTCTTCATTGTAACTACTACCAAGTCCAAATTCAAGTCCCGAAAGACTTCAGTATATTGTTTCTTTCTCTAGCAAAGTTCTGCATAATCGTGTCTGCGAATGTTAAAAAATTGGTTGTTCTTGAACTACTTTTAGAGAGGTGGGGGAGGGGGGAATTTAGTCGAAGTATCACGTTCCACTGGTATATCAAATTGAATATCCTTAATGTACATATTATAGACCGGTTTCTTTAAATACTAATCGCTTTCTAATTAGTATTTCAATGTGCTCAGGTATAAAATTAAATAAGTAATTGCATTCATAAATGTCAGCCTGATAACTGCTATCAACTGGAGGTTCGAATCCCGCCTTGGGCATGAATGTGTGTTATAGGCGAGAGGCAAATTTCTCAGTCCTACATGGTGATGGCTTCACCATTATTACTGGAGGCCTGAGTGGCTTGAAAAAATTTCATGTTTATTCTCTACAATAGGGTTTCCAGACCAAGTAAAAAATAATAATAATAAAATGCAAATAAAAATAAAATGTGCCAAAAAAAATCCTTCGTTCTCCCTTGATACTAATGTGCTGTAGGTTGACAATTTTTGAAGGCTGATTGACATATAAACAATTACATACTTTTTTATAACTGCGCCTTGTATGCTTCCGTGAGTGGCTTATGTACGAGCATCAGCTGAAGAACTCCATAGTACTGTCATTTCTTTCAAACCTGACTCCGAAGCAAAGATATTTGTAAGCAATTTTTAGATATGAGCCAGGCCACTGGACCTCTTAGTCAAAGAATATGGGATAGAATTGCATCGATTCTTTATCATTAGAGATGTTGATCACTAAGAATAATATATTTGTTCCCTTATTTTTAAACGCTTGAATTTATTTTTGTATGTAGATGTAGTTTTAAATACACGGTTCTGAATCTTATTAGCAAAGGACTGAAAATTTCAAATCGCATTCTAGAGCAGCTGTGTTACCGTATCACTGTCGTATGAGACATTTAACACACATTGAGTTTTAAAAGAAAGAGGATCAATTTCATCTTAAGGGCTTGTGGACGAAGAAAGCACAGCTCATTGCGCCATATCTTTTATAGATTTGCATCTTGACCAATCTTTCCTATTTACGATTGTTATTGCAGCGATGTCAACTCCCAGTGCTTAACAGTTCTTCAGTATATTATTGTGATGCAGAATGGTTCACATGACTGGCGAAATATGAATGGTCCAAATACTATAACTCTTTGATGCATTCAGAGAGAATTGTATTATTCAAAGAAATCCGGTCCGTAATATCCATCTACCAATGATACCTTCATAATCCCGGGGCTTTTGTGTTATGATTGTTTAATGGTCGTGGGACATCTAAAGGTACCGAAGGCCGCATGAATTGTGTATCCGTCACTGAAGAAATGACACGCATGCTCAGTGTCGTCATATGTGCTTCTTTCACTTTGAACATGTTTTGTAAAAACAAACAGTTCTACAAATCATTTAGCACTGCATTTCTAGTGTTGAATAATTTTTAGAATAAAGTATAAATTTTTAGATTTAATGAATCATTACGTAAATTTGAGATAAATCGACTTTAATATTCAAATATCCAAGGCCAAAATGAAGATGAAGGTTAGTTTATTATCTTAGATGTTCCACAAAGAGTAATGCAATATTAAAAAGTGCAAAAGAGAATGAAACTTTTCTTAGATGATGAAAGCTTGCGTTTATTTATTTATTTATTTTTAAGGCACTTTTACCTAAGAAGGAATTACAAATATTACAGCACTTACTTACCATAGATACAGTCCTGCTCTAGAGAAAGATATTAAAAACATAAAAGTTTTAAAGCGACTTAAAAGATGGAATTGAGCGCATAGCTTATTGGTATTAGCATGGGTGTTATCCGTTAGCCTATAAGATGCTCCTTCATTTAATTTTATTCGTTGTGAATTTCTTCTGTAGTTAAAAAATGTTTCAGCTGCTAATCTAAAGGTCTGTTCAACTCGTCAGGGGGCTTAAATGATAACGAAAATATGTAGTCCATCTAACCGAATCATTCATTGCATTGCCTAACAGAAACATGTTCATTGATTTCTTACTATGGAATGCAGTAAGACTTGCGGAAATAATTATTGAATTAAATACTGAGTTACCGTTTTTTTCTAGGAAGGGGTTATATTTCGGGATTTTGCTGTTGAAAATATGATCGATAATTAATATAAAAAGAAAGGAGGATACTTACGCTGCACTAAGAACATTGATAATCAATTTTTTCGAGCATAAGGTAGAAGTTGTGTTTTTTCTGATAAGTGAGATTGTCACTATCTCAATATATATATATAAAACTACGAAACTAAAGCTGAAAAGGAATGATAATATATTTATGCTAAATGCAATTGTAAAAGCAACTCCATTTATGCTCATGACAATAAGAAGCATTTATGACAATGAGAAGTAGATAAAATATGGATTTGTGTGTATGTGTGTTCGTTCTAAATGACACGCGCGCACAAAAGTGATGCAGTTAGCACTCCTTAGACGTCAATTATTCACCCAAGCCCCCTTAACCCTCCTTTACACTTCGCGTTGGTATCAGCGGACACACCTGTGCTTGAACAGATTACGACCCATATTGACTTAACAGTAAACAGCAAATGAATTATGACTGGTGTCGGTGGTAATGGAGGCTCTTGGACCTACAACGAGCTTAGGAAGATATTTTATAATCTGTGTAACTTAGCGCCACCTGGGAGAGTAAAATTTCAAAACGAAATTTAAAATAAAATATTTAAAAAAAGGAAACATTTCTAGTAGATGAGACATATCTAAAAATGCTATCATGTAAACCTTTTGGCCAATTGAATTATTTACTGTCGAGCCCACAGGACTAATACAGTTTTGAACATCTGGAGAAAGGATGAACACCGGAATGCTTTTTTCACTGATCGAACGAAGCACGAAGTTGAATCACCCTGTAGTTTCTGGTAACTTGAATCCTTCCTTCTCGAACGCACATAATGCTACGTTAAGCGTATATTTCCCTAACTTGTTTATGAAATTATGACAGTCGTGTTTATTCATCATTACAGTGGGTGGAATCTTTAATAAATAGAAAAAAAAAATTTTTTTTGGATAACCATTCTCCTACCCCCTCTCTGATTTCAATGATAGTTCAGATGCTTAATTAACCAAGTTTCGTAACGAATGGGTTGAATTTCTAATCTAATCTTCTTCGTTCTACTTTAATTAAGATAATAGAAAAGGAGAATGGTTTAGTACGTGATATCCGTAGTAAGAGCATAGGAGAGAGAGAGAGAGAGAGAGAGAGAAGAGAGAGTTACAAATATTTGAAATGAGAATTAGTGAGTAGTTATATCATCTAGAGGATGTATGACCGAAATTAAACTTCACTGCAAATTAGATATTATTCCTATACCTTCCGAGCATTCTGTTATTTTCAATTCTATCACACTTTTAAAGCAGAATCATTGTGTGAATACAATATCACATTTTGTCCCACTTATTCGGTTCCACTTTGTTGCTGTCGTAAATTTTCTATTTTTTATTTCTTTACTCTTCAGCAAAGTATCATCAATCCAATAGAAACGTTCTCTTAAGGTATTAACTGAATAAAATTGCAGACTGGTGACGCTTCGTTTGCTAAGCATGTTTTATTTAAATGCTTTCAAATAGGATTTCTAGTGTACCCACCATTCTTCGAAAGCTGTTTATTCCGTAGAGGTGTCTAAATAGAAATGAGTCGTGACAGGTTATTTGCATGAATCGAAACGAGGAAGACGAAAACAAATATCCAGCATGCTTCGGGGCAAACAAGAAATCCAGAAGAATGCCATATGAGGGTAATCCATTTTCTAAACCATTTACTTGCCAAAGTGCTTTCCACTTTCTTTCCGGTGTCACGTGGTTAGTCGATAAATTTATCTACAAGAGCATTCACTAGCTAATAGCACCCACACGAGGACAATTTTCATGACTTAGCGTACTGCCGTTGACGAAACGCACCGTTTTCGTGATACTGATTGAAAGTCCTTTGAGTGGCTTGCAAGCATACCTTAATGACGTTTGGCGTTCATTTACAACAGTCACGTGATTTGGAAGATGAAGTGATCTAGCGTAGTATGCTAACTGCGCTGGGATTTGTGTTCTAATTTCTCAGGTTAATGGATGTGCTGAGTATAACATTCTGGCTATGAAGAGTTCCCAGGTGTGTGTGTGTGCGCGCGTTCATCTGTTGTCAGTATTTATTTTATTTTTAATTTAATAATTTAAATCCTTATATAAGGCATACGATTAGACGGCTACTTATTAGAGACTTAACAGCACTGTAGTCTCTAATTATTCTAATTACTGGGAGAATTAAGAGATTTTCAAATAAAACTGACATCAGATCTCATACTATGATGGTAGAACTTTTCACACTAAAATAAAAACACTCAATCTGGTCAGAGCACACTCTCATTGGCAAACATAATGCAGAGATTGGACTAACCACTTTACTGTAACATCAATTTAGACGAAGTCAGGTTACTTAGATCTAACAAGTCATATTAACGTTATGAAAAAAATCAGGCGAGATGAAATAGCTAATTATTTGCAATTAATTAGCTCTAATTTACACGTAGCGCAATTTCGTTTTAAAGAAGTAAAAAATGTACTTGCAGAGATCCTTAGCAGGGCAGCGCAGTCGGTATCGATATCCTGTGGTTGGAAAGACGTGAGTTCGAATCGCGTCTAGGATGCAAACAGTCTTTATAAGGATGGATTTAAAAATAAAAATAAAATAAAAAACAGAACATGGTCTCATGGAGAGGTAGAAAGAAGGAAATTTCCTTCAAAAAACACGGGTTTTTCATCCAACTTTTGATCACATCCGTCAGGAGAACACACGCAATCTACATACAAATATATATAACATAAGATTTACCATCTTATCCTGTTGAAAATTTCAGTTACGGAAGCAAGAATACTTGGCAAGTGTCTAAAGCAGGGGTCGCCAAACTTCTTTGACCGTCGACCCCTTCAGGAGTTTCTTGACTTTTTATCGACCCCCTCTATTGTACTATCACGCAATTATAATAGGACAAGCAAAAAAGACGCTCATGTGAGTTTTTAGATTGTTTATTTTATAGTTACAATGTTTATTGTACGCATGCTATAGTATACATTATTATATTGGCTTAACGTCAAAGGGATACGTTTTTGTTTTTGACGTCCTTCTTAACATTACATATTTGATAGGAGGGATAAATAATATATAAAATATATTTATATAAAACCACCGACATCCCTTTATTGGTAAATACGTCATTTTGGCCTACTTAATTGGCCTCCGTAACTATTTTCATGACCTTGCTCCATCTTACAGGTCCTATTCATGTCGCTGTTCCCACGATTCACTCTTAATTGCGTTGTCATTCAGGATGGAGGTAATCCAAGTTAACCGAATTAAATATTACCCGTACAATGATGTCTTATATTTTTCTATCGACCCCTGAGCACGAATCGACCCAAAACAATGTTATATCGACCCCTTTGGTCGACCTTATATCGACCACTTTGGCGACCACTGGTCTAAAGACTTGTAAACACTATTGCCGAATGAAAAATAGCTACAACAGCTTACTTCTGAAAAGAGAACGTTCCACCAAACATGTTTGAGTCTGTCTTATTATAAGATAAACGAGATGTCACTTGATAAAGTACCACTAATGTCTGAGACATTAGTGGTACTTTAACAGTATCTTCAACAGTATCTGAGAAATTCTACTGAAGGCAACTATAGTATCAGTAGGACTATCTAAATCAAACAGTAAACGCAATTTCTTTGTAAGAATAATACAATGTTAATAATACGCTTCTCAGTACTGCTAACTAATGATTTGACGAATGAATAAAAAAAAGAAGAAAGATAGAAACATTATAAGAGAAAAAAAATAACTTACTATAAAGATCTTGAAAACTTATTCTTCGATATGTGTAAGCAGATGGTGCAATACAGTTTAATGAAAGACTGAGTTATACTTAGGTACCTTTGGGAGACATTCTCCCTCTAAATATCCAGATGTATGGTACTATCTGGTTGTTTTATAACCAAAGAGTATGAATGAATAAAGTCAAAATCACAGCACCTCATTTCCTTCCTTGTTCGATAACTCGGTTTTTTTGTTGTTTTTTTTTTGTATTAATACTCTATCGCAGGGATCGGCAAACCGGCGGCCTGAACGTGCATTTTTGGCGACCCATAATAGGTTGACCATACTTTAATGGCATGTGGCCCGTATGTTGAATTATTTAAATAACACATTTTATAATATGAATGATAAATTAAAAAATAATTTTATACCTAATGGCGCACTTTTGCAGTCGCGTTCACTGGTCCGTCTTTTAATATAATTCAATAACATCAACTATTATTTTCAGAGGACGTATATTTGGTAAAAATAATTTCAAAAATGGGTTCAAGAAAACGTAAAATTGCAGACGAAGGAAGAAGGTTTAATGATGAATGGAACAGCAAGTATTTCTTTATTGAAAATGGGGTAAGCCCCTTTGTCTTATTTATCGTAAAAGTGTTGCTGTTATGAAAGAATATAATATCAGACGTCATTAAATGAACATGAAAGCCAATACAAGGATTTGAACTGTGAACTTAGAAAAAATCAAATTAATAAATTACAAGCTTCTTTGACTGCTCAGCAAAACATATTTAAGAAGCAAAGTATTCATCATGAATACTTTGCTTCGTTCGTTCGTGCTAGTTATGTCGTAGCGGAACTGGTTGCGAAAGAAGGAAGGACTTATACAGATTCAGAATTTACTAAACGATGTTTATTAGCTGTAATTGAACAAATATGCCCAGATTGATATAATAAAAATCGACAACTTCCGTATTTTTTTCACTCACTATTTTCTCTTAATTAAACGCTTGCGGCCTGATTATTAAAAACAAAAGTTGAATGTGGCCCACGAGTCTGTAAAAGTTGTTTACTCCTGCTTTATCGTATTTGAAGATGCAACCGTTGAAGCAATTGATCAGCTTTAATTCGAAATTTTGTCACTCACCGCATATAGAGTTCGTACTCGGTGATGATCACATTTAGTCTTCCTCACAGAAAATCTTTTTTTTTTTCAAAAGATGTAGTCAAAAATAAACACCAGGACAAAGATGGCGCTACAAATGGAGGCCACTTCAGACCTCCAATTGCAGTGCTCATTGAACGCTATCCTTCCTGTCCCATGGCCTGTAGAACAGAGAGTGGAGATGCTATTTCAAAGTGTAGTATAGCTTTTCTTCTTCAGATTTATTATCATGATTTAAACCACTCGCGATTTCGTTTGATTTATTTCGAAATACATATGTTCACTCAATTTTTTGTGCATTCTAAATATTCTTCGTTTGCCTTGTATCGCCAATGGAGTTTAGACTATCTCTGATTACTGTAATCATTGAAAATGGCATGAAAAAGAAGATGAAATAAGTGTTTCCAGGAACTACCTAGAAAATGTAAAGAATGAATACGTACAATATATGTAAAGAGAGCAGAGGATAAAAATCAATAAATGGTATGAAATATTAAGAAGGCAGGAACAAGTAGAAAAATGATGACAGAACAGTCGGAAGATGGAAAGTGTAGAAGTTCAATTAATATATAAGGAAACATTAAAAAATTGAATGATGAGTATTCTGCGATCCTTTTATAGATAGAAAGGCGGAGTGATGCTGTGATTAAACTTGGAACATGCAAATACTTACTGGGATAAGGAAATAATCGCAGAAACCTGTAACATTATAAGAGGATTTTTTATTTTTTACTATTTTTACTAAATAGCTTAAGGAAATTACAACGTATACATTAAAATAAATTTTAATACACTTCCAATATTTCGGCGACGTCACGTTGCCATTTTCACAGGAACTTAAAAACAAGACACGTGCACGGAAGCACAACAAACAGTAAATGAGGACGAAGCAGGAAGCTATTCTTTCTCCTAAAAGTCCTGATGATGTCCCCTAGCGGGCAATGTTGGTATTCTTGGGCGATTGGGCTGAAGGTTTTCTGATGTAGGTTTCCCAAATTTGAGGAAGTCTCATGCAACCAAATTTGTCGCAGTTTGAATTGTTTCTCAGGGCTGAGGCTGATTCCATGAAACGCCTTTCGTATTTGAATTTACTACGGTGTATTATCGTGGCTTTCTTCCACAGTATTCTATGGCGGGTATCCAGCGTATGGTCTGCAAGACCAGAGCGGCTATACTGGTGAAAAAGGATGTAATCCTTGTGTTCTGAAATTCTGATACCTTTAGCCCAATCGCCCAAGAATACCAGCATTTCCCGCTAGGGGGCACCATCAGGACTTTTAGGAGAAAGAATAGCTTCATGCTTCGTCCTCATTTACTGTTTGTTGTGCTTGCGTGCACGTGTCTTACTTTTAAGTTCCTGTGAAAATGGCAACGTGACGTTGCCAAAATATTGAAAGTGTATTAAAATTTATTTTAATGTATATCCTAGTATACGTTGTAATTTCCTTAAGCTATTTAGTAAAAATGCATAACTAACGTCTAAGTCTTTTCATGAGAATTATAAGAGGAAATTTGAAAATGGAATTTTTATAAATGGTGGAATGATATGACCATCTATTTGTTGTTGTTTGGAATTACAGCCAAATCAACTAAGTCTATGAGACAAGTTTGTGATCTGTAAATTACGTGTTCTCTGGCCAGTCATTCTGTTTCTGGAGGGAAAAACTCTTACCGTTTATATATGAGATTGACCAACTTACCTTCAGTTGAAATTCCCTTATAAATATTCCTGGTATCTTAGAAGTAATTTGAACACTTCTGAAGTGAAAAATGTTCACTTCGTCCTCGTCACTGTGTATATTAGTCGTAATTAACTTTTGAAAATCTGTGGGTAGCCAGTCTCAAACGGTAATTGTCGGTGACAGCTGAGTTTAGGACTACCTGCGATTTTAAAATATTGGAGTGAAGGCATGGTAGACAATTATTATAGTCTACCATAGCGATGTGGGATCATAATGTGATCTTATAGATTACACAAAAATAACAAATTATTAAAATTCTTAATATGTATATATATATAATCGATCTATTCGGGGTTTATGGAAAATCTTTAATGACTCTATCGTTACCACCTTGAAATAATGTAAATATATTCTTATTTGGACAGAAAAGTTTTTTTTTCTATTGCAGATAAGTTTCTCTTTTTTTTTCATCTTTTCAAAAGTATTAAAGTGTGAGAATGTATAGGATCTAACTGATACATTATTTTCCGTTTCGTCGATGGATGCTTCATGTTGAGAATCACTGATATGCGACGTTTTGAGTTGCAATAAGTAATGCCTCTTATTACTGTTGCAATACATTTTTTTTTATCTTCTTATTTGCAAAATAAACCAAAATCTCGACGTCCCACATGTGTATTCATCTATATACTTGATCTCTTTTTAGCTTTCATTTTTCATTCTCTTCTCGTCACTCTCTCTTTCACTATCACAATTTGGGTTTACTACCTTCTTTTACTCAGCTGTTGCCGAACTCCGCTATCTTTCCGCCTGTCTGCATTTAGTATGTGGAAAACGCTTTCACCATCAGCTACGTTCATGAGGAGGCGTGGCTAAATAAAGCATTGGATACACGCGACAATCATGATCGTTCATGCTAGAGCATCATAATAGGTATGTTTTTCTGCAGAACAAACGACTAAAAAAAAAAAAGAGAAAGAAATTTGTCAGTGATTGTTATGAAGGAGACGACCTTCGACAATGATCGCCAAGTTATCTTTAACTGTCTGCGTTTACTTGTGCTGTCACGAAATAGCTAGTTATTTAGACGAATTTAAAACGTTCTTTTTTTCTTTCTTTTTTTTTTTTTTTTTTTGTAAGCTGTTAGCTTGTATTTTCCCCCTAGGGTATGCGTGATTACTTCAAAAGTGTCATCTGTTTGTTTTCACTTATGTAACGTTAGCTCATATCCGACAGCTTCCTAATAATTTAAATTCAATCTTTTTTTTTTCTTTGATGAATTTGACAACAGAAATAATATTCCTTAAAAAAAAAACGCTTCTCATAACAGCATTAAACAAAATGTAAATCAAAGGAAGCAAGTGTATATTTTTTTTCGATTGCCATATGCCGGTACCTTGGGAATAAATTTCGCACTGATAAGAGCTGAATAGTCTCTTTTTCCTTCTTCAATTACATGTCCGTAGGGTTTTATTAGAAATTCTATACGTAACTAATGGCTGCCTGAAGGTATTCCCCCCCCCTTTTCTTTCATTTGCTGATTTTTTTAAAGTTTAAATATTATACAAATATTTATCGAGTCTTTTCAGGCATTATATTTTTTTTTCTCGGTTACTTCCTCGGAATTTTGGTATTCAGAGTGTTCAGAGACCTATGGGAGTTTAGACACTTCAGTTTCAATTATATCTTCTCTCTCCATTCAGCTGAAGGTTGGATTTTTAAATTATAACTTCGTCATCTCATGAGAAAATGAAGTCATTGGTACTCCGTTCTCAGTAACGTCATAACAATAAAGATATCAAGAAAGAGAGAAAAAAATCATTACGAAGAATCTAAAACTATGTATTCTGCTTTTTGGATTCAGAGGAGAAACAGATATTTAAGACTAGCACCAAATGACCAAAAAATTAGATACACTGTCCTCTATATATATCCAAGAGTTTCAGTGGAAATGAAAACAAATTAGGGAATTGTCTTAAAGTGAGTTTCAAGAGTAGCGTTGCAAAAAAGAAGAGAATAAAAATAGTTAGAAGACAAGAGGACATTATTTATGTGACACAAATGGCTTTTTAGATAAAATTAAGATCCTAATAGTATCAGGGGCAACGTAAATTGGACTAGTAAAGTTTTGGAAAATGATACTGATATCACATGAATATTAATTCGTTTTATTTATTTGTGTAGGGATAATGGGCCATTCCGATATCACCATGTACAACAGGTAGGAGCACAGTAATAGAATTAGAAATGCTTACTTGTGAAAGATTAGGGCCATTTATGTGAACGAATAACAAAACGCTACCATGATGGATTATGATTTGTATAATACTTCGAATGAAATCTCTTCCACAAAGATACGTTGTGAAAATAGTCTGAAAAGGACGAAAACATAACATCTGATTTAAATGAGACGAAAGAGACCTTTACATCTGTTAGATTCACCTTAGTTGCATCCTTAAGGCTACATAAATATAAATAAATAAAAGGTGCGTTTGGAAATATCGTAAAATATTTTTAGAATTTTTATATTCTTAAAATACTTTAACATTTCTCTATTTAAGTATAATATTTTATATATGAATAATCATTTTAGGTGATAAATATGCCAAAATATTGTTACCAACGTTTCTGATATCGTGCTAAAATTGGAATTATACTGAGCTTTCAATTTCCAAGAATTCTGCATTCCTAACTTCAGCTTGATAAATGGACAACTCGTAGTAAAGGTGGATCAAGTTCTTCTCTGTGATAATTTCATAGATATTGAATTAAATCCTCTCCCACCACTAATAATATTAAAATTAACGCATATCTGCATGACGTTAACATGATTTTGCACTGTATGCAACTCAGCAAAGTTTCTATAAAGTAGATTATGAACTTCCAGAAGAGCCGATGGGAAAACCCAACAATGCCTAAAAACTATAATAAATTTAGTTTAATCCTTTATCCAAATGTGAGCAAACAACGTTTACACCTGAAGTATCTTCAGGACTGAGGCAACTCGTAGTAAAGGTGGACCAAGCTCTCATCACTCCTTGTCTCAGTATTTCCCATAATTTAAAGCACATATCCTTGCCGACATGTATAATGCTATGCATTAAGGGAAGGGCCACTACCTAGACCGGTTTCGACCTTTATTGAGGTCTCATCAGTGGAAGTCAGACCCAGAAGTGGTGATACTAAGGTAGAAGCAATAGAGAGGTCATATTTACCTATACGAGTTTCCAAAAGGTGTACCACCTTATTATTAAATCACTCTGGATTTAGAGAAAGATGTTGGAAGTTTATTTTCCACTTGGTTAGACTATAATAAATTTAGTTTAATCCTTTGAGTTGCCTCAGTCCTGAAGATACTTGAGGTGCAAGCTTTGTTTTCTCACACTTGGATAAAGGATTAAACTAAATTTATTATAGTCTAACCAAGTGGAAAATGACAGCTTCCAACAGTGCTTAAAAACATAGAATTAAAAAAAAATAGAAATAAATGCAACAATGATTATCTTCTGTATGTTTGAATTATAACAGTGAATAATGCAACACGTTTTTTTTAGTTATTCTTATATGTTATGCTCGTGAAATAGTTTCGGTAACTATAATACGTGAACAATCTTGATTGCATTGTATGTGCATTTGTAATGGGACACAATATATTTGAACTATGTTTCTTAATATTTTTAAGGCAGTGTATATACAGCAGCAACATAGAAATAGACATATCACTGTAGTTCACAATCATTTACCTTTCTCGTTCAGCAAAAAAAGCATACACTTAAAAAAAGAGTTCCGGATTATTTGCATCATATTTAGATGACAAATAACATGTTACCATAGAAACACGGACTGGATGAGAAGATGCAGAGCTCTCTGATATTTGATACCTCGCTTTGAAGGGTGCAAGAGTACATTCTTTTTCTCCTTTTCTTTTATCGATTGGTACGTCTTTTCCTTTCCTTTCCTGTAGAATTATTGCAAATATGGATGCTGCACTTCCAACCGTTATCGTGACTCAGAACTACTATTACTCAAGACACGAACACAAAGTTTCGTCTAATAGTGCCACTTAAGGACACTGAGGATAGAAATTTGCTGACTTCAAAATTCTCGCTCTTTCCAGAAATGCCGGGAAACAAAAGGTTGCCATGACAATAGCAAATAATTTCGTCTAACAATGAAATTTCACCTTTATTATCCTAAGGGTGGTTTTAAGACTTGCAGTTTGTATATTCATATTATTTAATATCCTAGACGTATCCTTTAAAAACGCCTCAAATAATACAATCTGAAAGTATATTTGCAAACAAATTTAAAACATGTACAACATCTAAGCTTAGTTATTATCCTGCCTTTATTTTACCTAGAACTCTTTCCTTTTATACGCGGGACAATGTTGAATAATAATAAAAAAAAAACTTTTATTTCATATTCGCTGGTAATAATACACCATTGAAACACGTGTACACTTTACAGATAAACAATACCGCATGCAAAATATTCTGCTTGAATTCATCGAAAGAGAAGAATAAATAAAAACACTAGTAACAAAAACTACTCCTTTTGAAGAAGACTTTGACTCGTTTTAGCTTTCTTTTGTTTAACCCCATCTGCTATATTGTTTCGTCAGTCGTGCTTCTGCAACTCTTCTCATTATTCCACATGAAAGCAGAACTAAAACTTTGATTAAAAGAAATATTTGGAGCCTAACGAAACATATTGGCTTTCCCAGTTAAACACATGCGTCTCCTAATTACCATTGTTTTTTTTTGTTTTTTTTTTTTAAATTTCTTATTGTTGTATTTGCCAGTTTTGGCACGATGCCAAGTGCACTCTTTACAGGTCTCTGGAGATTTTTTAAAAGAAATAACTAGCAAAATACCAGCACGCACTATAAATCTACTTCTCTTCCGTGCTCTCCAGAACGTTTTATGTGAGACAGTATTTGAACGCGTTCGACACACACGCTGTGATATAACTTTCCGGTTCCGTTTGCAGTTTGTCTCCATGGACAATGATCATGAATTATAGTATTTGAAATGACACAACGATTTCAACTTATTCTCGTGAAGCACGGCGGGAAATGTACTCAACCAAAGACAGTAAACAGACGATAAAAGGAATCGTCACAGTAAAATTATTTTATCCTCATCATGACAATATTTGTTACTAGTGCATAAAAACCAGTGAGTGGTTAGTACAAGCGTTGGTTATTAGAGGGATGTAATAACCAGCGTTAGTTGGTTATTATTTCAACATATTTCAACGTAGTATCTATGTACTACATACACTGCTTGGAAAGAAGAAAACGGACACTATAGTGTGAGGAACAAACAAACAGCCAAGGCACCCATCTTAATAAGATGTAGGACCTCCTTTCTCTGCGATGACTACAGCAATCCTACAGGACATGCTTTCCACAAGAGTACGATAGCTATCAATGGGAATTTTGGACCATTCCTCCTCTAGGCATGTAATGAGGAAACAGACTGTTATGCAGAAGACATCCCTTGACCTCACCCGACGCTCCAGTTCATCCCACAGTTGTTCAACAGGACTGTGAGATTAGGGGGGGGGGGTCTGTTGAGGCCAGTCAAGTGTGGTGACTTCATGTCCACAAACCACGCAGTTACAGTAGCCTCATAACACGGTGAATTATCTTGCTGAAAGAGACATGGTTAGTTCCGTAGAAACGCCACAAAGTAGAAAGCATTGCATTGTCCAGAATGTACAGATACCTCTCGGAGTTAATGTTCGTGGCACCACAAACACAGATCCGAGGCCAGACCAGGAAAAACAGGATCATATGAATGTCTCTGGTAAGAGACGTTCACCGGGAATCCGCCACACCCATATCCATCCATTTGCTCAGTAGAAGGCGTAGCTTGATTGATTCGTCGCTTCATAACGCAGTTTTCCAAGCTTCTATGTTCCCACTGTACACGCCCTTTGCACTACTGAAGACGACTCTACGTGTTGGTTCGAGTAATGTGCGGCTTGCATATTGCGGTCCTATTATGGAGATCCATTTTGTGAGCCTCGGTTCTGAATGTCTTTGCATTGGTTCGTGTTCAAGTCGATGACTGGAACTTTGCGTTCAACATGTTGGTTGACGAATGATGGTTTTTACACATTATCCTTTATAGCACCCTACAGTCACATTCGGTGAATGCGGTGGGTCGTCCATTGCGGGTAGCACTTGCACTTGATTCCCTATGCTTCCATCTCAGTATGGTATCACTGATTGTTGACCTGGGATTGCCCAATTTGTCAACAATTGGCAGAAGAGATAGTCCTGCAATATGGCATCCTATCACAACATCTCTTTCAAACTCCGTCAGGTGCCTTCTCACAGCCATTTCACTCGGACACAGTTGCAGCGACTTGAGAGCATCATATTCCTCCAATTTATACCAGCTACAAGCACATGTCTCGTTACATGGCACGATACACATTGTCCATGGGGTGTCCGTTGACTTTTTTCCAAGCAGTGTAGACTTATGAACCAAAGCATTATTACAGCACGGTCTGTTTCCGTTTCTGTTTCAACCAGATTATATTGTGCTGGCCGGAAACTTCCCGTAGTGTCAGTACTTAGTATAGGGATTGTTTAATTAACATTAATAGGTCCTCTTATCCCCATTTAATAGACCTTGACCTTTTGGATTAGGTATTACTCTACGTGGCGAAAATATAGTCACCAACTCAATGACCTCCCTTACAGGTGCAAGCATGGTTCAAAAAGCATATTCAGCATTCCGTATGCTCCACTAGCTGCCTGATTCTCTTGATTTGAATCCCATCGAACATTTGTTGGATCATGTGGAAACCAGCATCCATAGGTGAACGCTAGTGCTTATTCGCTGAATGAGCTACGTCAAATCTGTCTATTTGGTCTAAAATACCTCAGGACATCTTCAGTGGTCTAGTAGGGTCAATGCCAAGATAGGTGCAACAGTTATCTAGAGTAAATGAGACCCAGTACTAGGTAAACGGTCTAACTGGCTCGTGATGGGATATGTTGTGACCACGAATGTTTATGCTGGTGTTGGATGGAATGATTTTTTCAGCATCCAACATTGCTTTTTTTTCCCAGAGGTGTTCTACTGAGTTGACATTTAGACTGTCAAATATGCCAGTCACGTTCTTCCCATAGCATTTTCCTCGCATCATGTCAGAATAATCATGTCAGCAGTATGAGCCCGCTTTCATGTTGGAAAAAACATGGGGCTATTCTGTTAAAGGGTCGCAATGCAAGAAGGATCACAATTGAAATGCTGCGTATATCAATTGATGTTCATTCTTTCAAAAGAAAAAGGGAAGCAAAAAAAAAAAAAATGTAGGAAAAGGTACAAAGAGAAACAGCAGATGTAATAGTTTAGGTTATACACTCGAATATAAGGCATCCACTACTCCTATCTGATTGGAGGAAGTTTGCCGCTCCATATCGTGGACAAATACGAATCAGTCATGACATTCGTTACCCCATTAATTGCCATGATAAATGTTTAGCTTATGCGTACATGATGGGATATGTAGAACGTGTAGCTCTTTTCGTGCCTTTGACAGAATACAAATGTATAACGTATTCTAGAAGTATATGTGTACAAACCACGTGCGACTATAGGAATAATACATATCAGTATGTTACATTCGAAATAGGTTATATTCCAACCCTTATATTAACATAATCTTATATATATTTTTCTGTATATACACTGGATATTTTTGTATCATAAACACACGAAATACTTCTTCCTTTGCATGTACTGAGAGAACTTTTGTTCGAGAAATGTAGTTTTATCGGGTATAGGTTCGATCTTCTCCCTAAAGTTGTTAAAGAGTTTCTAAAATATTTGATTCGTTTATTTTTTTAGTATTGTGTTCGGAATAATCCATTTTAGAAGAGATATTTCTTATTTATAAAATTCAGTCTGTACCAGACACGGTAGGGGTGATAATTCGTCTGTAACATCAATATGAATTATGAATTACGGCCATATGGGTGATTTATCAGTCGCACTTTACAAGATAACACGATTTAAAGGAGAATCACGCAGCATATGTGGCTTTTCCTGATTGTCGAATAACAAACGGAGCACATAATGGAAGGTTCCGAACCTCAGAAAGCAGATTTGGTTATCTGAATTTATCATTTCACGCAACCTTGCCTTGACGTTTCGATGTGTTATGATGACGCATTAAAAGACGTAATTGACTTAGGAATGATGAACAATGTTAAGAGAGTGTTGTTTTTTTTCCCGAAAACTATACAAATATCCTTTGTATGAAAAATTTTCAAGCAGTCTCAACATACATCCCCTTTTTTACTCGGTAAAGAGCTATTTATTTCCAGAAATAATAATAAAAAGGTTAACATCTCCAGGCAATTATCCTTGCGTCGTCTACACTCGATTTAAACTATCACTTGGCCTTAATAACATCTATAATTTTTCGGTTGCCCCACAAAACTTTTAGAAGGGACAATTTTTATTACGATTCTGGATGATTTTCTCGCAGTGGTATGCGAACATCACTTACCCGCCTTCAGTGTAAATTTTCTCCAAGTTTGATACTGGCATCTGGTTCTAGAATCATTGGCATTCACATATAGGAATACCGAACTCTGTTATAAATTCCACTCTTCCAAAATTCAGTTCACGTTATTAAATATTGGAGCCTTCTAGTAATAGATTGGGGAAGTAGGAAGTAGGTCAGCAACATAATTTTGAAATTTACAAGGAGGGGGGGGAGGGGGAGAAAAAACTGTGCCTGAAAGCAAATCTCTTTTTGAGACAGTTCTTTAAAAGATTTGCTGTCCCATTCACATAATTGCAGTCTATTATTCCTAATTAGCAGACTTTCGTTGGTAATGAATGATTATTTGGTCTTTGTAGTTATGTATATGTTCGTCCTAAGATTCAAAATAGGTCATTTTCCGATTCTTTTAACGGTACCAAATTCACTTGCTGTATTATCTTCTTCTTTTAATTATTGTCTATTTTGTTTTTTTCCTATTATCCACTAATTTGCAAACTTTATTCGGATAGCTGAGGGTTTCTCCACCTCAGCATAATAAATGCCCTAACTCTGCTGGTCTTTGCAGGTGTTACGCTGTTGGGTAGGCTTTCTTTCCTCTGAAAGGTAAGAAAGAAAAAATTATTTTATCAATCTTCTCCACCAAAAGGGTAGTCGGTTTACATAGTGCAGTTAAAAAGTCTTGATCCGGTCCTCAAATGGTGTTCTGATTATCCCTAAAGATGATCCAAAGTTTACATCCGAACTCTTTTCTATCCACTTTAAGATCTATTTCCCGAACTCAGGTTAGACTGGCTTTTCTTTCCTAGACCAATGTCGACGCAGTCCTTACAATATGGCATGGTCAATTATCATTATAATACTCTAACTACATTGTTTTCATAGTACAGCCACAGTGTAGACAATAATGAATTGTTTCAGTGTTCACTTTATTGGACACTAAGATTAAGGCGATGTAGTCCAAGCCAGAAGAAGATTCTTCTCCTCACTTTATGTCCCACAAATGTAGACATATATTGAGGAGAAGAATCTTCTCCTGGCTTGGACTACATCTCCTTAAACCGTACACACTGGAATTCAAATAAATAATTTACTGAAAAAATTAATTAATTAAAAACGCTAGCTCAAGCTAGGTCATTTTGTTCTGTCTTCTTCACTGAGTGCATTGTTAAAGTGCCTTTGATAATGTTAGCTTGAGCTAGCGTTTTGTTGGCTTAAAATATTTTTTGTGAGTAAATTATTTATTTGTATTACAGTGTCTTCGTAGTTTTCTGTTTCAGAAACTTCAACATGAATCATAGCAATAGCTACGAAAATTTGAACTTGGAAGTACTCTCCTCAATATGCTCACGCGCGTGCATACATACACACAAAATAAATATACACACTAAACTAAAATAAACATGCAAGGAAAAGATCCCGTCTAGGACAAGAAGAACTTTTATTTTTCACGTGAAAATGAACTATCCTGTGGTATATACGGAATAGCAGTATTTTTCATCACACAAAAAAGAGAAAACCAGCTAAAGGAACACACACACGCAACAGTCTTAATTCCAATCAACAATACTAAGAATGCATAAAATTCATCTTGTTTATCTCTGCTAAAACTTCTTCTTTCGCTATGCCTTATCCCGTGTTAAACGGGGTCGGCGTTCACATCTTTAATCTTCTTCTTCCAGATTCTCCGGCCCAGGGCATCTTTCCGACTCCATCCTTTCTCCCTAAGATCCTCTGCCACCTTATCTCTCCATCTGAGTTTGGGCCTACCTCTTTTCCTCCTTCCCTCCATCTCCATACGCTCCACTCGTTTACCAACATACTCCTCACTCCTTCTCTCTACATGACCGAACCACCTCAGCCTGCTATCTTGTACCTTCTTACCGATCGGTGCAACCTTGATCGTCCTCTGATGTAGTCATTCCTTATCCTGTCCTTCTTCGTCACACCACTCATCCATCTCAACATCCGCATCTCCGCCACCTCCATCTTCCTCTCCTGTGCCTTTGTTATAGGCCACGTCTCCGCGCCATGGAGCATCGCCTCACCACCATCTTATACAGCTTTCCTTTCATCTTACAACTCACTCTCTTGTCGCACAGGACCCCGCTCATCTTCCTCCAGTTCATCCAGCTGCATGTTATTCGGTGCTGTATTTCCTCATTCAGGTCACCATTCCTCTCGACGACCGACCCGAGGTACTTGAATTTTTTCCCTGAAGTTACTTAAATATAAAGAGCCAATAGGCTTCAGTGGCTTCAAAAGGCTTTCCTGAAGTTAACCTTTCACCCTGGAGTCGTATGATCATATCCTCGTCATTCTCCGTTGATATATATTTGGTCTTTACCCGGTTAATTTTCATGCCTCTCTCTCTCCTCCAATACCTTTCTCCACTCTTCCAGGGTCTTTTCAAGCTTCTCTCGGGATGATTCGCAGAGAACAATATCATCGGCAAACATCATGCTCCCTAGCTCCTCCTTCTTGACGTCCTCCACTAGTACATCCATGACCAGATCAAAGAGGTAGGGGCTCAGAGTTGATCCCTGATGGAGCCCTACGACAACGGGGACCCCCTCTGTCATGCCGACACTAGACCTAACCTGAGTTTTCGCTCCCTCATACATCTCCTTCACCAGCCTCACGTACTTTTCCGACACCCCCCCTTCTTCCTCATTCACCTCCATACCTCCTGTCTGGCCACTCTATCGTACGTCTTTTCCAGGTCTATAAACACCATATGTAGCTCCGCCTGCATCCCCCTATATCTCTCCATCAATCGTCTTAGTGCAAATATTGCATCCGTTGTCCCTCTTCCTGACATAAATACGGCGTTTCCCGCCATATCCTTCCTTCAATTACTCTTTCCCATATCTGTATCTTTTCCTATTAGGCTATTTTCCTCATCAGATCCCATAACATATCTACGCCCTCGCTGCCCAAGCTTCTCCACACTTCTCCAGGTATCTGGTCCGCCTCCACAGCCTTTCCATTCTTCATTTTTCTCAGTGCCCAATGCACTTCCTCCCTGCTTATGTCCTGCAGATCCTTCGTTTACCTCTCCATCCTCACACCTTTCTCTTGGATTCTCCTCATTTAGTAGATTACGAAAATATTCTTCCCATCTTCCTCTGAATTGGTCCTCCTCTTGTATTACTACTCCTGTGGAGTTCTTTATCTGCTTAACTGATGTTATGTCTTTCGAGGCCTATCTCTAGCTTTCGCTATTCTCAACAACTTAGCTTCACCACCGTTTCTCTCCAGTACTTCATAAACCTCTTCAACTGCCCTCGCCATTGCCACAGCTCTCTTTGCACTTTTCTTCGCTAATCTATATGCCTCCTTGTCGGCTCTGGTTCCAGTCATGTCCCATTTTTCTTTGCCTCTTTCTTTTTCCTGATATCCAACTGTACCTCCTCATTCCACCACCATGCCTCCTTATCCTCGGGCGGCCCCTTTCCTGATGTTATACCGAGTACCTCTTCTCCAATTTTTCTAATATTCCGACTATTTACGTCCCACCATTCTTCCACATCCTCTGGTAACTTCATTCCTTCCGATACCGTTAAACTCATTCCTTGGGCCTTCCTCTTCCAATTTCCACCACTTTATTTTCCTATCTTTCCGCCACTTCCATCTATTCTTCTTTTCCCCTTTTATATCACAGTCTACCATAACCAACCTGTGCTGTGCCGCTACACTTTCTCCGTTAATCACTTTACAGTTTTTAACCTCCTTCAGATGTTTCCTTCGGCACATTCTGCACATAACATAGTCAATCTGATTCATCCTATCCCCGCTCTTATAAGTTATCAGGTGTCCAACTCTCTTCTTAAACCACGTGTTAGCTATAGCCAGGTCGAAGGCCACAGCATGCTCTACGATTCTTTTATCTTCTTCATTTCTTTCACTACTACTACAACCCCCGTGCACCCTTTCTTCACCACCTTCCCACATGCCCATTCAGGTCTGCTCCGACGATCACTCTCTCACCATCAGGGATTCCCATTATTACCTGGTCTAGTTCTCTCCAGAATGCCTCTTTCTCCTCCTCATCACAACCTACTTGTGGAGCGCATCCACACACTATCACAGTCACGCTTCCTCCAATCTCAAGTTTAACACTCATAATCCGATCGTTCTTCCGGCACACCTCGCAGACTCCACCCTTCAGCTTCTTGTCGATGATGATTCCAACTCCGTTTCTTCCATTCTCATTCACCCCACTGTAAAACAGTTTATATCTTTCCGTCAGCTCCTTTGCTTTATTGCCTTTCCACCTTGTCTCCTGCACGCACAAGATCTTCAGCTTCCTTCTTCTCATCATGTCTACTATCTCCCTACCCTTCTCATTCATTCTACCCACATTCAGTGACCCGATTCTTACTTTACACTCTCTCTTTCTGTTGGACTCGCTTCTTTAGCCGAACCCGTCCTTGGTTCAGTAGCCCAAGCCCACTTCTCACAGTCCTCGTGCGACAGAACTGCGCGTCGCTTACGGGGGACTCCCTAACCGTTGTCCTTTCTCTGTTATTCGATATTTCATCCCTGGTTTTGGCATGTTTTTTACGGCCAGATGCCCTTCCTGACGCCTAAAACTAAATCCGTGTCAGCTTTTTTTTCCCTCAAAGTGATTATATCTCTGTTCTTATGGTTTTTATAACCTATCATACTTTATTCAACTATATTTGTTACGGTGCTTTCATTATTTACAGATAGACTGCTAGAAGTTAATTTATTTCGATAAAGAAACATCCAACCGGTACAGTATTCTCCAGGTTGGTTGTTTGAATTCGCTTTCACACTCGGTCGCACAGCACTGCTTCCAGATAATCGAAACAAAGGCGACATTCGCTTACAATAATGTAAGAATATGGTTGCTAAAAATAACATAAAAAAAATCCATTCCATAGGAAACGTTGCTTTGTCTTGAATTTCTAGGCAAACACTGGCTAGATTAGACGATTGAATAATATTTTTGAGCTATGCTTTTAAACCAAAAGGCAATCGGTTCGAATCCATTGTAGTATGTTTGTTGTTTGCAAAAATGTTTAGGTGATTGTGATCGCCACACTGTTTATTTGACTGAAGTTCCATGAAAAATATCAGACTATTTAAAGTGGAGTTCCGAATTTACGTGACTTTTGTCCCACCCATGGTAGTAATGTGCTAACCATTCAGGATGTTGCCTTCGATCTTTATACAGGTTTAAGGTGATTAGCACAAAGGCCACTTGAACTAGCGATCGTTCTATAGGCCATCTTTTGCAGCATTGTAGGAGTATATTCAGTTTGTTTTCTCTTTGTTCGTTGATGAGAGTCGAAGTCTTTTGTCCCTTAACTTCTCCACCAATCATTCCCCAGAATATCTCAAAATTCAATTCTTCTTTCACCCATTACCTTCCTACTGTATATCAACTATTTCTCATTGAACAAGAATGCTTTTATAGCATTCTTTTTTTTGTTTGTTTGTTTTCTTTTCCGAGCAAAAAAAAAAAATCCATCCATGTATCCAAGAGCTGATATTTCTTCTTAACTAATCTTTGATCTTTCGTTTCATCGCAAACATACATTTTAAGCTTCCCCAATATCTAAACTCTATATTCTCCTCTTATTTATTTAACACACCTGTAGTCGCCGATACTTTCTTTCTTCCTTTTTTTTATCTTTTCGTTCACTCAATCAACCCTCCTAGGTAACGCTGCTGCATTCGTATTTTTTATTATTTTCGAAATATTCATCTCTGATATTTTTCCACACAATTAATTTTCTCCTCTCATTCCTACAATTTATTCCTTTCGTGTTCCTTTATTAGAAGTAGCAGTAGTCAGTCTTCATTCATTATGCCGACCACTAAATTATAAAGAGTTCGGAATTTTACATGCCGAAGTTGGTTCGCTGTAAGATCTTAATTAAGGTTGGATGAAAATCCCACACGTTGCGTCAGCTCATGCTGCAATATAGCGAAATATTTTCTTTTGATGTAAGCTGGTGAAAAGTATAAGAGATTCGTCTAGCTTTAATTAAGATTCATTACAATGCTTTTTTTTTTATTTTCATTCTGTATTAGTTTACCACAACCATCGGCCTTTTTTTAAATCTCATTGAACGAATATTTTTATATCTCTATCGTTCTCTTTACTCGATTTAATAAATAATATTTCTTTCCCACTTCTTTCCTTTGCTTTTCTCATTACCATTCCGTTCTTTTGTTTAGTTTTTATTTCCTATTCTCCCTTCACTTTAGATTTCTCCGCTTTTACACAAACGGCCATAGCTTCTCTTTATTGATACCCAAGTTTATTAATTCGGTTCGCTATTGATTTCTTCTACACTTCTTCAATTTTCATATACTGATTATTCCATCGCGTTGTAATTGCCTCTGTACTTTCCGTTTTCATCTTGCGAGTATTTAAAGAGACACATCAGAAATTGTCGAGTGATTATATCTTAAGTATCACTTTACTCTTCTGTAATGATAAAGAGATATCAATGATTCTGTTTGACAAGTTGACAGGCTAAATGCGAAATACTGGCAATTATGCAAATATAAACGCATCCCTTGTAACCGCCCAACCTAAAGTGATACCTGCTAAACTGGTAAGTTAAACGATATCCATTCTCTTACATATTTAATATTTTATCATAGTGTATTATCATTATTATCCATTAAAAAGATGTTAGTCAGTAATAAAATTCTCAAAACTGAATATATTTACGTTTGATGTTTTGCATATGTGTTAAATTCCATGATGATAGCCTTGTAAAACTTGAAATTCAAATCGAAGTTTTAAAATAATTCGCTATATTTTGATGACAAAACACAAGTGCTTGTGAATCGTTTCTGAAAGCATCTACAACGCTTTACAATTCTTTTTTTTTTTTGCTTGGTGAATAGCCCACGCAACCATAAAAATTAAACTTCGTTATGATTAGGTTAAAGATATAGCATGTTAATAAAACAGGCGTACGTACAAGTGAAGAATTTTTATAAGAATGGTGTTAATAAGAATGGTGAAAAAAAAAAGTTTCTGAACTTATTCTCAACAATAGGGAGGTTGAAGTGATAAAAGTTAATTTACCACTTCATCTACCGGTGAAGTTGTAAATCAACTTGATATGTTGATATTAGTCAGGATCGGTTCTATCTATCATCCACAACAGACTTCACTTCTATAAATTTGTGCAAGGTAAGGTTTTTCCAGACAACTCACAAACAAGCAGAGGCAAAACTTTTGGACATTTGCAACCATCTTTTGAACTAGTATTGAAGGAGACATTTTCCTGAGGAGATTTTCACTAATGATGAAATTTAGATTTGCCAGTATGAGCCGAAATGCAAATAATAGAACTTGAAATGGAAATACTTCTTCCTCTATGAAGAAAAATGATACATCATGACTTAAATGGGAGAAAAAACGATGTTTACACTTTTCAGGCTTACACTTTTCACGTCCATTCCTATTGTAACAATTTTTCTTCAGGTTTGGCCCACAGAATGTTGTTTTGAAATCTCACGGCATTCTCTAATACTCTCGGATATTTGCTATGTCCGTTTTAAGCCTTTCAGAGGCTTAAAAGCGCTCTGAAAGGCTGTCATTTTGTCGGCCATCAAGATGTGAAGGAGGCAGTTCATATCTTGATGGCTTGACACTCGACTGGGAAAAAAAAAAAGAAAAAGAAAAATATCTGCACACACATTCATGCACTTGAACAAGCTGCTTGCACACTGCTGAAAGGAGTTTGTTAAAAACTCCGTTGAGTTTTTAACATTTCCAATTAATCCAATTAATCACAAGTTATTACCGTACGATTTGACGTTCTCATTCGGTATCACTGATGATAAACAAATACAAACAAGTAAATAATAATAAAAGCGGTTGTTTTCGATAAAATTGGAACGTTGGCATCCACACAAAGCTCCAGTGATTGATACCCTTTTTTTAACAATAACCCGTTAAGCCTCCTGATGACAAAGAAAGTAACTTCCAGTCTTTCAAGAAATAACTAAATGAAAGATCCCTTCAGTCAATAATTGGATAAAAGACCTCTTGAAGAATAACAGAGATTTTTTTTTATTCTAGTGCTTTTCATCCATCGTGCGGAGGTCAAAAGATTTTTTAAACCTTTCACCTCTTATTTATTCTTCTGAAAAAAACCAAGTGGCTTCAAGAAATCCATGGATTTTTTTTTGTCTTTACAAGGCAGGAATTATTTAGCTTATTTGGTATTTGTAATCCTTCTTTCTTTACTTGGAAATGAATCTTTTCTTCACTCAACTTCGATCGCATTTTATATCGTGTTGGCGCATTCGTGGCACTTATTTTTTTTTTCTTGAATGTCTGGATCAGTAATTCAGGAGCAGACGTAATAAAAGTCTAATAAATAAATTACGCCTGTTTTATAGCTTTTTCGAACCTCCTCTTGCTTTTCCTATAATAACTGTTGCCTTTCTATAAGATGTGGCAATAAAGCTTCATCAGTGTTTATTGCTATTAATAGACATTGCATTTAATATGAAATGCGTTCTCATCTGCTTAACTGAGTTTCTTTGATTAACAACAGAAAACTTCCAGTTAATCTCAACGAAACTATTCCTGCAAGTAAAAAAAAAAATATTGATTCTAAAGGATAAAACGGCGAATGGGTCACATCCTTATGAATTGTTTAAGTTTTTCTGCGAAAAAAATGATCTACCTCAAGGTTTTACTTCGATGTATGTAAGAATAAAACACCTAACAGGTAAAACAAATAACTGATGCGTTCATCTTTGCTTTAAAATATAATTGCGCAATCTGCAGTTTGCCTTCTAATACGAATATTACGATAGCACCGTCTCATCATTAGTTTAGGGACAAACAAATAAAACAATCTCCTCCTTTAAGATATTCTTATGCATTTGAAAACTTGGCTTGTGCCCAAACATATCCTTCACTTATGTTTCCACTACAAATCGAACATTAAATGTAAATATTTTTCATTTCAATCACACATCTTTCGAAACAGCTGCTTTTCAACTTTTTTTTTTATGTTTTACCTAATCTAAAATGGAACTTCAGATCTTTATTTCTAGAAGTTGCATTTCATATATCCTTTTCCAAGACAATGCATTTCGAAACAAAGATTTTTTTGGAAATATTTTCGTAGCAGTCGGAAACTTATTCTGATCTCTTTACAATCATGTGGCATTCTTTGAAAGAACGTGCTTGTGAACTATGTTCTATTTGTTGTCTGCGGTCAATATGATGGAGTCGAAAATATTTACATTTGAAGAAACTGCCTTGACGTATATACGCTTTCGCTACTTACCTTCTCAAGAGAAAACTCGGCCTTCGGCAACATCACCGCTCCTACATTGTGGTTGTTGGTATTTTCTCTCTTCTTTCTTTCTCTGTCTATGATTATCAGTGCCGGTATTTGTCATTCTACCAAGATTTGTTTGTCTCTTTCTATATTAAGGTATTCCAGAAGTAGAACATAGACACATGAAAGTCAGTATAACAACCAAAGCCATTTTTCTTCGCAAGATTTCAGATATTTACATAACCTTAAGACAAAGTAAACACTGAATTGTGCAGCATCACTAAGTCTCAGACACTCCGACGACTTCCCTTTTAGGCCCTTTACACATTTCGCATCTTTTCGGTATACTTCCTCGTCCCTCTTTAAACAAAGGTGTTGCTGGTTATTTCCAGATGTGCGGTAACTCACATATGTCTTCATTTAATTGGACTTTCAAATGAAGACTGTGATCAGAGAGAAAGAGTTTCATAAGTACTTATGTGTTGAGTTTCATAAGTACGTAGTAGGCAACATCGGTTTCAATGAAGATCGATTAAAACTGCGATATCTTGCTTAGTGGCGATATGAAGTGGTCATGGAAACGATGAGAAATAAAGGCATAGAAAAGTTTTAGTTGAAAAAAAAGCCCTGTTGAAGGTATCTTCATAGAACGAAGTCGAATCGAACCCAGTTCTTTGAAATCAAAGGGCATTGATTTCCTTAGTAGAAGACGTAGATTTCCTTATACAATATATTTCGACTTGCATCAGTTATCTCCACTGCTGCATGTTGCTGTGTAATGAAATAAGTAAATAAATAACATTCATGTACTTAAAATTTTAGTTTGCTTTGCTTTGTTGAAATACTTTCATGCTTTTGATCGATGCTGATGTACAACTTGTTCAATACTAGAAAATCTCGAGCATTTATGTTATTAACAGGGGTTTCTATCAAACACTTTTACATCTTTTATATCTGATCCACACACACACACACACACACTAAAGGTCGCAAAACCTAAACATCACCGTTACTTTGACTCCTTTTGAAGCGGTTCATGCGGTAAACCATCTTTGGAACTCATAACGCATTGGCTGCTAGAAAACTCTTTGTTTCGTTTTTCTCTGGTGATTTAGTAACATTGCCAGTGTAGGATGCTGAATGCAAGAGATGAATATAATGTTGCTTAACTGGTATTTAGAGTCGGTTTAATTGACTCTAAGATACCAGTTATACTGGTATTTAGAAACTGGAATTCAGCAACTAAGAAATAACTGACAAATCCTTAATTTAAAATTTAGTTTGCGGCTACTTCATGCGAAAGTATAAATTCTAAATTCAAGCACATCTCTCTCTCTCTCTCTCTCTCTCTCAGTTGGGTTTTATTATCCTTGCTATACGAAAGAAACTTCTGTGTTCTATCTGTAAATTTTTCACAAAGCACGATCCTATAAATAACTTATTAGATACGAAAGGAAACTGACAGACAGGAATCATTACTTTTTGAAAGAGTACACTTCGCCTTGGAATTGAGTATACGTCGAAGTAATAGAATTTCTATCTGTGTTTTATTTTCTCTTTTGATAGAGTCAGTGATATACTGCTAAATTTGAAGCAAAGGCGATGAAAAATCCTGTTTTATGTTTCGTAAAAACAAAAATTACCTTAAAAGACTCTTAAATGATATACCAGCACACACAAGCCATAAGATAACGATCTGAATTAATCCCGCTGGGCTTTCTCCTTTAGGTAGTAATTAGCGAATGCTAATTTACGTGTTCGGAAATATTTATTTAAAAGTAAATTTTCAAATCTCGTTGTATTTATTCTTTCTGAAGAAAGAAGAACTGAGAAAGTTTCCAGTTTTTCAAGCTGTTCATTACACTCCGATCATGTTTTTTATATTTCTATATCGACAAAAGGAAGCAGGCGGTGTTGATCAAGGTTTGTCCTACTGAAAGAAACTTGAAGAATGGAGTAAACACAAGCCAAGTCTCAAGTAAAAGAAAGAAATAAAGCCTTACCTCGATTGTCTCTTTACGCTTGGGAAATTGGGTTCTTTCTTGGAACAACTGTAATGGATAATCGATCGACATGTTCCAACCACAGTGACAACTCGAAACGACAGAAGAGACCTAAGGAAGCCAAGATAGTGGTATGTGTATCTAGAAACGAAATGTCTTTTAAAGGAGAATAGAGAGAGATCGTCACAGAAAAAAGAAACAAAAGTATCAAATAATCATATTACTCGAACTGCAAGTGTTCGAAGAATCACAGAGATAATAAGTTGTAGTTTAGAGGAGGACAATGTCTTAAAGTGGATGGATATGTTTCGTAATACTGCCACTAAAACAGACATGTGGCTTAAATTGAGCAATTCGGCAAGCACTGTGCTTCAGTAATACGATATTGAAGCTCGCCACAGGACGGATTCTTCAAGAAGAAGAATAGAAAGAGATGACTGAAGTAGTAATACGGTGAGATTGCAGGGATCAGAGATTTGCAAATACAACTGTGGCTTTCTTGGTGCAAAGAATGTTCTTTTATGCGTGTGTAAACTGGAAGGTTTTGCTTTCATTGCCTTTTTTTTTGTATTTTTATTGTTTTTCTTTCCGTATTCGTGTATGTCTTTGCTCCGTTTTTCTTTACAGTGGAAAGATGCATTTAACACAAAGTGTCAAAATACGGCACTCCGTTGGCACTATTTTCCAATTAAAGAAAACAAAGTGTACGCATCCTTTTAAACTCATTGTAGTTAGTTTTGTATCCTCAGTAGTATGGTATCCTTGTATGGAAGTTTTAATTGCAGACGGCAATGTTTTATTTCGGTCATACAGGGTCACGCTTTGAGACTGAATGGTATGACATCATGTGCATGGCAGTTTTAATTGCCGACGACAATGTTTTAATTAGATCATACAGGGTCACGTTTTGAGACTGGATGGTATGACATCATGTACATCAAACGGTCTGAACTGGTTTGTGATTGGTCTTTTCAGACCAGCTGGTGTGATGTTGATCGTTTTCCTACAGCATCATTTCTAGCGTAGTTTTAATTTCTCCCCTTATCAAAAAGTAATTAAATTTAACCCCCTCGACATTCGTTTCGAAATCGTAATAGGCTAACGTGTTTGTACATCAACCAATGGGTAGAGAGGTACGTCATGGAGGCTTGGCTTATTTTTGATCAGAGTCGGGGTCATGTGTTTTTCTCACACTTGAAAGCTTTCTCGTGTATTTTTAATGGATGGTTTGACCTGTCTTGTCTTGTCTCTTTCCTTAGTTTCTTGAAAGCTTTGTTGTTTTGAACTCAAAGTAAAATTCAGGACTTACGACATGATGTTTCTCTTTAAAAGTGAATAATATTCTAGTTAAACGTTTCCGTATCAATAAGAATTATATATAGATATATATATATATATATATATATATATATATGTGGCGATTAGTTTTTACTCGGTTGTTATACATTTCAAAAAATAGATTTAATGACTCCATGACCGTGATAACATATAAAGATTTTAATGATAAATACTACTAGTTTCGGCATATAGAAGGCTGCTATATGCCGAAACTAGTAGTATTTATCATTAAAATCTTTATATGTTATCTCGGTCATGGAGTCATTAAATCTATTTTTTGAAATATATATATATATATATATATATATATTTTTTTTTTTTTTTTTAATAAATGTCTCATCTAATGCAATTATTTAAAAATAGATACAGGAAACCTGGCTATTTCAGAGAAATTAATTTTATTTAACACTGTTTCAAAAATAGGTTCATTATTTTGACAATAATGCATAGATTACATTAACATGGATAACACTAATAAATTTATAATGCTGAGAAGTAGAATAGTTCTGATATAGTATTTCATCCACAGTAAAAAAAACCTCTACTCAGTAACTTAACTGTAAACCACAAGTATCACTACTACTACTATTTGCTTGAATCTGAGAGTCATTGTAAGACACATTTTCACAAACTCTGTTGAAGAATTCAAGAAACGTATTGTCTGGAGCTTTTCTAAAATGCTGTACAAGGTGTTTTCTATTCATTATTAGGGTAAGATGCCTACAGTGAATGAATTATTGACATCCACAGGTTTTCCTCAGAGGTTATTAATTTTTTAAATAAAATATATTCAGTTTGATAGAAAGGACTAAAGTATACTAATGCAATTATTTAAAAAATAGATACGAGAAACCTGACTATTTCAGAGAAATTAATTTTATTGAATGCATGCTTCGCTTCAAAAAATTACAGACAGTACAGAATATATACAGTACATAAATAATGAAATAAAAATAAATTAAAAAATATCTAAAAACTTATATTAAATCAAGGTATTAAATTTTTATTTTATAAAAAATCAAGTTAAAAAAATTCAAGTAGACTTCTAGCAAAGCATGCTTTTGACTTTGATTAGAGAGAAAAAAAATTCGTACAAGTCTAACAGTTTTAGGGTAACATTTCCTCAGAGGTTATTAAATTTTTTGAATAAAATATATTCAATTCGACAGAAAGGACTACGTCATGATATCTTAGTTTCCAGGCTTGGCTTCTTTTTCGACCCTAGTGGGGTCATGTGTTTTTCCCCCACTTGAAAGCGGCGTTTTTTGTGTATTTTTAATGGATGAATGGTTTAACCTGTCTTGTCTCATGGGTCTATGTAGTTTGGTCATGTATTCCGGAGATAACGTTGCATCATTTTCTTTCCGATTTCTAATGCACGGGAATAAAAAATTTCTTTTCCAATGAGAATCTCTACAACGACCTTTGAAAGGCTCTTTTGGAAAGCTTTGCTGTCTGTAGCTAGCTCATGTATTCTTTTCTACTCCCTAAATTAGAGATGAGGGTCTGTAGGATTAAAGACATAACATGTAACTGTAAAATTCCAATAGATCATAGAGTTGTTGTTTCGAGGCTTGTTTTAGACCCCCGCGTCGGGGTCACTACCTAGATTCGAGGTTCGTTTTCGTCCCCCATCTTCGGGTTCACGTGTCGTAATCATTCCCCCCCCCCCCCCAGCTTTTAGGGTAAGATAGCGACTCTTGTCTGATGAGGTTCTAATATCGTTAGCATCAGGTAAAATAAGTTAATAATATCAGATAAGGAAGACAATTTACAAAGAGCAATATATCTATGAAAAAACAATAGACCTCTTTATAGATGTTAAATTTAAGAGATTTAAGAAACATATACACATGACTAACCATCAGCTAAAATAAGTTTTCATCAAACGGTTACAAAAAGAAAAAACCGTAAATGATGGGCGAAGATGGAATAATCCCCAAACTGTATAAATTTGTTGGAAACATGTCCTCAGAGGTTATCAATTTTTTTAAATAAAAGATATTCAATTCGACAGAAAGGATTAAAGTATACTAATGCAATTATTTAAAAAATAGATACAAGAAACCTGACTATTTCAGAGAAATTAACTTTATTGAATACATTCTTCAAAAATAGGTTCAGAAAACAGGGGCAATGCAGATGCAGCATTTTGATTAAAACTACTTATAGAGAAAATATAGACTTTAATTTAGAAAACTGATCCCTGTTTATAGATTATCTAAAAACATTTGATAAAGTAAAAAATATATACATTATTAGATATGTTAAAAAGAATAAACACACAGCATACGTATTATTTTATTACTGACAGTACACAATATATACAGTACAAAACTAATTAAATAAAAATAAATGAAAAGATATCTAAAAACTAGTATTAAATCAAGGTATTAAATATGTTATCCTCTATCTCTCCAGATTTTTTAATATTTATTGTAATGCAAAACTATGCGATGAAGTACTTTTAAATAACTCAGGTATAGAAATTTCCCGGATTAATAAAATAAATGTTATTATTTGTAGATGATTAGTTAATAATATCAGATTAGGAAGACAATTTGCAAAGAGCAATATATCTTGACAAGAATAAAGATAATATTATAATAAAATAAGTAAACAAATGTGTATAGATGAATTTTCCACGACATTCGAAAGTTCTTATTTGATAATTTATGAACATTAAAAAGCAAAAAACAAAAGGAGATTATTAATTCATATTTTTTCTTACATTATAAACCGTGAGGGAAGGAAACACTTACTTTCATACTGTACTCTTCCATCGGGGACGGGTTGAATCTTCCATGTTTCCACAACAACAACCTCCAGGAGTGTCAGTTTGTTACGTGACTTCTGAGCTGTCTATATGTTTGTAATCCGGAGTTCATCTTTATTGATATTATCCATTTAGTTCTTGGTCTTCATTTTTTCATTTTTTTTTCTTTTTAATCTTGCATACAGAGCAAGGTTGGGTAGCCTTTCTGATGGCATGCTCTCGACGTGCCCTTACCACTGAAGTTGTCTTCTTTTGATCTTTTCTATTAATGAGTCTGTATATATATTTTAGATCTTGTCATATAGTTTTATTTGTTTTCTTTTCTGTCCATTTATTTTTCTGAGATTCGTATCTCTGTCTTCTTGAGTGTCCAAGTTTCTGAAGCATATAGCACAAAACATATTCCTTTTGACTTTATATATAAAATTTTACCACTGAAAATTAACTTCTAAACAGTCTGTTTTCATGTAAACTACATTCAGAAATATATCGAACACGTACAAACAACAAAGTTCCAAAACTAAGCGTAAAAAGCTTTTAAAAGAAATAAGGAAACACTGACACCCCCTAGCTAGCTAGCTAGCTCTCCGCAAATGTTTTTCAAAGGAGCGGACCTACCAGAGATCTCCCCTAATGAACGGGGGAACCGGTTGTAACAGTCTGTTTTCATTTGAACAAGTAAAAACAAGACAATTCTTTCAGAAATATAACTCGCTTCCCAGACTAAACACACACAAAAAAAGCTTTTTAAGACACCTAAGGGAAACTGATAATGTATCATGACCTGCCCCTCCCTATTTTTATAAGTAAAATAACGGCACATACGTCCTCTCGTAAAGTACGGTGAAATATTTCTACTATTGAAGCTTTGGTGTGCTAACTGTTTGTTCTACGGAGTTGGTAAATGAAAGTCAGTTGCAGGTGTGAAGATTAAACTCTTCAAGAAAAACATCCTTACTGTTTAAAAAAACTGTATTGGAGAGCCAAATATCTGTACTCTCTTTAAAAAAAATACGTATGTTGTGTGATTATGCCATCAAATTTGTTACAAAAAGAAAAAAAAACGCTAATAGTAGGAGAAGATGGAATAATCTCCAAACTGTATAGATTTGTTGGAAATATTTTCTCAGAAGTTATTAAATTTTTTTAATAAAATATATTCAATTCGACAGAATGGACTAAAGTATACTAATGCAGTTATTTTAAAAAATAGATACAAGAAACCTGACTATTTCAGAGAAATTAACTTTATTGAATACATGCTTCAAAAATAGGTTCAGAAAACAGACGCTATGCAGTGGATGCAGCATTTTGATTAAAACTACTTATAGATAAAATATAGACTTTAATTTAGAAAACTGATCCCTGTTTATAGATTATCTAAAAACATTTGATAAAGTAAAAAATATATACATTATTAGATATGTTAAAAAGAATAAAACACACAACATACATGTTATTTTTTAAAGATATATACAGTACAAAAATAATGAAATAAAAAAATAAATGAATATTTATCTCTGTTTATTGGAATTATATTTTGCTCTGCATTCGTCAAAGAAATAGTCCATTTTTATGTGTCACAGTATACTCTTTTAAATTTTAAAAAAATTCAGTCCCTGACTTAACTGGTAATTAGTTTACGGAATTAACAACGCAAATGAAGTATATTAATTAAAGGTAACTTTAATGAATCACTTCTATATTTCGGCAACGTCACATTGCCCTACTTTGGCCAATCAGGCAGAACAACTAATATCAGGATTTCAGAACACAAAGACTACGTCCGGTTTCACCAGTACAGCCGCTCTGGGCTGGCAGACCATGCCTTAGATACTCACCATGAAATTCGTTGGAAAAAAACAAAAATAATTCATCGCAGCAAGTTTAAATACGAAAGATTATTCAAAGAATCTTCAGCAGCTCTAAAAAACGTTCCTAACCTCAACAAATTTGGGTGCATGAAACTACCTCAAATTTGGGAGACTTACATTATGAGAACTTCAGCCCAACAGTCAAGACTACCAAATTAGCCCGCAAGAGGGCATCATTAGGACTTTAGGAACAATATTAGTTTCTTGCTTTCTTCCTCATTTGCTTTGTGTTAGTACCTGCGTGCACATACCATATCTTTATGTTCCTGAAGATGGCAATGTGACGTTTCCGAAATATAGAAGTGATTCATTAAAGTTACCTTTAATTAATATACTTCATTTGCGTTGTTAATTCCGTAAACTAATTACCAGTTATGTCTAACCAACGTATAAGCCTTGCTACTAGAATCAGTCCCTGACTGCCTGGACACCCGAATGTAGGGAGCACTTTAAATAACTCAGGTATAGAAACTTCCCGGATTAATAAAGTCTTACAGTTTTTTTTTTCTTTTCTGCCCCTTTATTTATTCTTCTGAGAAATAGGGTTGAATATATACCCATATAAATTATGTAAATTTATATGGGTATATATTTAGAATATATTCCAAAATATGTTACAAACTTTATATGACAAAAACCTTTAAAAAAAAAACAGTTAAGACACTAAAGCTTCAATAGTAGAGATATTTCACCGTACTTTACGAGATGACGTATGTGGTGTTATTTTACTTATAAAAATAGGGAGGGGCAGGTCATGATACATTATCAGTTTCCCTTAGGTGTCTTAAAAAGCTTTTTTTGTGTGTGTTTAGTCTGGGAAGCGAGGTATATTTCTGAAAGAATTGTCTTGTTTTTACTTGTTCAGATGAAAACAGACTGTTACAACCGGTTCCCCCATTCATTAGGGAAGATCTCAGGTAGGTCCGCTCTTTTGAAAAACATTTGCGGAAAGCTAGCTAGCTAGAGGGTGTCAGTGTTTCCTTATTTCTTTTAAAAACCTTTTACGCTTAGTTTTGGAACTTTGTTGTTTGTACGTGTTCGATATATTTCTGAATGTAGTTTACATGAAAACAGACTGTTTAGAAGTTAATTTTCAGTGGTAAAATTTTATATATAAAGTCAAAAGGAATATGTTTTGTGCTATATGCTTCAGAAACTTGGACGCTCAAGAAGACAGAGATACGAATCTCAGAAAAATAAATGGACAGAAAAGAAAACAAATAAAACTATATGACAAGATCTAAAATATATATACAGACTCATTAATAGAAAAGATCAAAAGAAGACAACTTCAGTGGTAAAGGCACGTCGAGAGCATGCCATCAGAAAGGCTACCCAACCTTGCCCTGTATGCAAGATTAAAAAGAAAAAAAAAAGAAAAAATGAAGACCAAGAACTAAATGGATAATATCAATAAAGATGAACTCCGGATTACAAACATATAGACAGCTCAGAAGTCACGTAACAAACTGACACTCCTGGAGGTTGTTGTTGTGGAAACATGGAAGATTCAACCCGTCCCCGATGGAAGAGTACAGTATGAAAGTAAGTGTTTCCTTCCCTCACGGTTTGTAATGTAAGAAAAAATATGAATTAATAATCTCCTTTTGTTTTTTGCTTTTTAATGTTCATAAATTATCAAATAAGAACTTTCGAATGTCGTGGAAAATTCATCTATACACATTTGTTTACTTATTTTATTATAATATTATCTTTATTCTTGCCAAGATATATTTCTCTTTGCAAATTGTCTTCCTAATCTGATATTATTAACTAATCATCTACAAATAATAACATTTATTTTATTAATCCGGGAAATTTCTATACCTGAGTTATTTAAAAGTACTTCATCGCATAGTTTTGCATTACAATAAATATTAAAAAATCTGGAGAGATAGAGGATAACATATTTAATACCTTGATTTAATACTAGTTTTTAGATATCTTTTCATTTATTTTTATTTAATTAGTTTTGTACTGTATATATTCTGTACTGTCAGTAATAAAATAATACGTATGCTGTGTGTTTATTCTTTTTAACATATCTAATAATGTATATATTTTTTCCTTTATCAAATGTTTTTAGATAATCTATAAACAGGCCTCGAAACAACAACTCTATGATCTATTGGAATTTTACAGTTACATGTTATGTCTTTAATCCTACAGACCCTCATCTCTAATTTAGGGAGTAGAAAGGAATACATGACCTAACTACAGATAGCAAAGCTTTCCAAAAGAGCCTTTCAAAGATCGTTGTAGAGATTCTCATTGGAAAAGAAATTTTTATTCCCGTGCATTAGAAATCGGAAAGAAAATGATGCAACGTTATCTCCGGAATACATGACCAAACTACATAGAGCCATGAGACAAGACAGGTTAAACCATTCATCCATTAAAAATACACAAAAAACGCCGCTTTCAAGTGGGGAAAAAACACATGACCCCCACTAGGGTCGAAAAAGAAGCCAAGCCTTTAAACTAAGATATCATGACGTAGTCCTTTCTGTCGAACTGAATATATTTTATTCAAAAAATTTAATAACCTCTGAGGAAATGTTACTCTAAAACTGTTAGACTTGTACGAATTTTTTTCTCTCTAATCAAAGTCAAAAGCATGCTTTGCTAGAAGTCTACTTGAATTTTTTTAACTTGATTTTTTATAAAATAAAAATTTAATACCTTGATTTAATATAAGTTTTTAGATATTTTTTAATTTATTTTTATTTCATTATTTATGTACTGTATATATTCTGTACTGTCTGTAATTTTTTGAAGCGAAGCATGCATTCAATAAAATTACTTTCTCTGAAATAGTCAGGTTTCTCGTATCTATTTTTTAAATAATTGCATTAGTATACTTTAGTCCTTTCTATCAAACTGAATATATTTTATTTAAAAAATTAATAACCTCTGAGGAAAACCTGTGGATGTCAATAATTCATTCACTGTAGGCATCTTACCCTAATAATGAATAGAAAACACCTTGTACAGCATTTTAGAAAAGCTCCAGACAATACGTTTCTTGAATTCTTCAACAGAGTTTGTGAAAATGTGTCTTACAATGACTCTCAGATTCAAGCAAATAGTAGTAGTAGTGATACTTGTGGTTTACAGTTAAGTTACTGAGTAGAGGTTTTTTTACTGTGGATGAAATACTATATCAGAACTATTCTTCTTCTCAGCATTATAAATTTATTAGTGTTATCCATGTTAATGTAATCTATGCATTATTGTCAAAATAATGAACCTATTTTTGAAACAGTGTTAAATAAAATTAATTTCTCTGAAATAGCCAGGTTTCCTGTATCTATTTTTAAATAATTGCATTAGATGAGACATTTATTAAATATATATATATATATATATATATATATATATATATATATAATTCTTATTGATACGGAAACATTTAACTAGAATATTATTCACTTTTAAAGAGAAACATCATGTCGTAAGTCCTGAATTTTACTTTGAGTTCAAAACAACAAAGCTTTCAAGAAACTAAGGAAAGAGACAAGACAAGACATGTCAAACCAACCATTAATAATACACGAGAAAGCTTTCAAGTGGGAGAAAAACACATGACACCGACTCGGGTCAAAAATAAGCCAAGCCTCCATGACGTGCCTCTCTACCCATTGGTTGATGTACAAACATGTTAGCCTATTATGATTTCGAAACAAATGTCGAAGGGGTTAAATTTAATTACTTTTTGATAAGGGAAGGAATTAAAATTTCGCTAGAAATGATGCTGTATCAGCTGATCTCAAATGACTAATCACAAACCAGTTGAGACCGTTTGATGTACATGATGTCATACCAACACAGGTTGCAAAAAAAAAATGACACCTGAGTATTAACTTCAAAAACAAAAACAACTGTTGCTACCTTCCCTAAAAGCTTTTAAGAGAACTGATAATGACATATAGTCTGATGACCTGAAAAACGTACACGTAAACAACCCTGAGACAACACATGACCTCCACTCGGGTCGAAAATAAGCCAAACTTCTCTCTCCCCCGATTGGTTGATGTACAAACACATTAGCCTATTACGATCTCGAACTAAAGGTCCAGGGGATAAATTTAATTACTTTTTGATAAGGGGAGAAATTAAAACTGCGCTAGAAATGATGCTGTAGGAAAACGATCAACGTCACACCAGCTGGTCTAAAAAGACCAATCACAAACCATTTCAGATCGTTTGATGTACATGATGTCATACCATTCAGTTTCAAAGCGTGACCCTGTATGACTCAATTAAAACGTTGCCATTTGCAATTAAAACTTCTATACAAGTGTACCATACTTCCTCCTCTTTTAGTGGCGCCGTGATTGTGCCGAGGGTTACGTATTTCTGGAATCTCACTTTAGAGATTTAAATAAACCCTTTCAACTCACTTCAGGCCTCCAGTAAGCAAAGTTATAGTCGCATACTAGACGATAGAAAATGCCTATCACCTAGAGCCTGAAGGCATTCGCAAACATTCATGTCGCAGCTGGATTAGCTCTTCACTTTGCTTCCAACAATGCGAGGATAATTAGAAAGTAACTTGGCTTCTTAGATCTCTTCTTGGGTATCTTAATTTCTTAATAGATGGGAAGTAGTTTATGAATTTAGAGAAGTTTTAGAATGCAAACTTTTTTTGATTATTTTATAGTCATCAATTCTCAGGAACAAAGCTATTTTTTTTGTGTTGGAGAACTTATGGAGAATTATGGTGTGAGTTTAGGTGACAATGTAATCATTCTTACCTAAACTCACCTTTAGTTTAAAAACTCTTGTAAATGTTTCTCACATTCGGGATTCAAACTCAAGGTCTTTCCAGTATACTTCTTCAGGCTGTGCAGTAGAGGATGCAAAACCAAACTGTTTAGGCAGTTTTTCGATTAGTACATAAGCAGCTAAGATTATGTCTTTAAGGATTTTCATTTTTCCTACCGAAAGAAACGTAAAATCAGACAGCATAGGGTATATTATTTCAAATAGGACTCATATTTGATTTGTCTGTTCAGCATGCTGTGCATATAGCAGTTAGTAGCCAATGGGTTGTAAAATTATAACTATGCCTTTATGATCTACTAAAATTAAAAGCATCACTCTAAACAAAAGTGAAAAATAGAAAAATATCAGCCATTTCTGAGATAAAAAAAATCAAGGTATGCTCCAAATATGTTATAAAAAAAATCCACGAAGGATGCTTAAAGCCATAGACGAAACAGAACTAAAAGAGCATGACATGTACAATGTAGATGTTTAAAACTTACGAAAGGAGTCGAGTGCCTATTACGTTTGAAATCGAAATAGGAAAATAGTTTCAGTGGTTAATGAATAAATCCGCTAACGCCTTTTAATATTCTTCAAAGGAATTAGAGAACACTCTCTTACTTTTAATGTTTTTTTTTTCTTAATCGGTAGGTAAAAATAATGAAAGCTGATTTCCACCTTTCATTATTGCAGCAATTAAATGCATTTCTGGGCCGTGCTACAGAAGATGTTTCTAGTCCTAAATCGATATATTTATATATGGTAGATTTTGCTAAGCAGTAGCATTAAAAACCCGTTTTTTCTTCTCCTGGAGATAAACTCTATGTACTTTCACAAAAGATAATTCGTACGAAATGATTGAAACAATGGCCTAGAAAAATTACTCAATGACTAGACTCGTGTAAATCTATCATCGTGAATTCTGGATGTTCTAGACGTCAGCTAAGAATGCCTATTCGTTGTTTAATCTAGGTGAGAAGTTGAGCTAACAAAGAAAATTTCCGATGTTAACAGATATGAATCGATAACCATGCCTAACACAAAAGCATCAGAAATTTTATATCCAATATGAGTAATATAGACACGGAAAAGACTGAAGTATCGCAAAAAATCAAGCCATAACCTAACCACAGTAGGGATGAATTGGGATAGAAAGGTGTCATCATTAATATCCAACTAACTACATTAAAGTCTAAAGTAAAAACGATCTGGGAAAAACAAAGAAGGAATGTGGAAGTACTCGAGCTTTAGAATGAACATGGGAATAAAGTCTAAGGTGCTATGTAATAATGATTTCCTATTGTCTGTTTTGTTGGATTAAAAGTTGAAAGAAAGTCTAGAAATGTATGGAATACCGCAGCAACAGAAAAACGACTTAAATTAATTTGACATTTACTTACTAATACTAAAAGATTCTCGTGATATTCTGACGAAAGTTTTATAATAACTAATGAGTTATTCGTAGTTTATTCTCTTCGTTAAAATATTTAAATAACATTTAAGTCTAAAGACAGAGCAGAAATAACAAAGAGATTAAGAGATAAATGACAATAGAAGAAAACCATGCCACAAGGTAAAGTGAAAGGGGGGGGAGGTAAAGAGAGAAGACCTAAATTAAGATAGATGGAGCAAATTGTAAAATTAACAAAATTCACATTGGAGACTGCGGTTAAAGAGACATTAGAAAAAGGTAAATGGATGGATAACGTCTACAGTCCTCAGCTAAGTAAAATGGAGATAAATGGAGAAGAGGTGTGGATAACGTCTACAGTCCTCAGCCATGGATAGATCCGAGAGAGAGAGAGAGAGCAGAGAATTTAGTCAAGCACGGGACAAAACGCAGTTACGATAGACCACAACTTATCTAAGATTATTCGAGATAATATTATTGGTAAACTTGATAAATGAGCATGTGCTTTTAAAATGTCACAATCTTTTGCTAAAGAGTTCTGCAATTGGTGAATTTCATCTTTGATTTGCATGACGAAGTCTTTAGTTTGGAATGGTAAAACTAAAATTAGGTCATGAAAACAGAGAAATCAAATCACAAAGGACGGATACCAAGATGAGAAAGAAGCATTACAAATTTCTTACTGACATTTGTTAAGGGTGTCAGAGTTTAATGTGTTTCTTTGTCAAGTTAAAGCATTACAGTTTAGTGGAAAATACAATTATGTGCATAAAACTTTTATCGATAAGACTATGAATTGTAGTGAGACAGATAGATGACTGAAATGTTCATTTAAAATTTATTATAAATGCTAAAATTTCAGGTAGGAATACATTTTGAATCGATTTGTGTTTTGCGTGAGCCTGAGATTGGGAAGGAGAAAGCAAAAATGGCAGAATCGTCAGTGGTTGAAGAAAAGTTAGAAGCGTCAATGCTATGTATGTTTAATCTTTGACAAAACAGCAGAGTCGGGTAAAAAGCCTGAGATATAATTTTATACATTAGGGCAAAGTTTTAACAGGGAAAGAAATAACGGGATTAGGGGAATTAATTCTCAATTTTGTTCCAGTTTTCCTATCATATTTTTCAGCCCTGAAATAACAATTGGTTGTAAATTGTGCAAAAGCACAGAAACTTAGTGTACTAATATATCCAAATTAACCTCCGTATTTTATGTATTTTTTAACTTCCTTTCAGGTGTCCTCATTGGGTGATATCTCAATATTGAAAGTAATCTCCATAGAAATAGGTGAAGATAATTTCGTCATAAATCTGAAAAAATCTTCACGATATTTTTTCTTAATATAAAAATTTAAAGAAATTCCGTATATTAAATAAATACCATAGAGTTTGAGGTCACCGAATATGAAACATTTGGTTCGTTAAGAAAAATCTGATTTATAGGTAATAAATAAAGAGAAATTGTAGTGTTATCTGAAAAAGAAAATTCCACTAAATTATTCGCGCATTATCTCCAAATATGTTTCAATTTGCAAAAATTGTTCTTCAGAAAAATGTTAACAATATAACTTTACCATTTTTCGTTTACATACGCATTTTCAAAGAAATTCTTTAGAATATCCGTTCTTTAAAAAAAAAAAATCATACATTTCTAATTCTAGATATTCCAAACATCTATTTTTTTTTTTTAAATGATAACCCTAATAAATTCCCAAAGCGATCTCCTTATCTGAAAGAGTGCACAAATTGGATAAAATCCTGTCATTCAGTCTAAGACAGTCAATCCGATCCTGTTTGAAAAGACTTGTAATTTCCGTCTTGATTTTATCCCAATACTATTCAAAATGTCAAGTACATCCTTTAGATTATTAGACGCCTGAAGTTACAAAAAAATAAAAATAAATAAATAATAAAATAAAATAAAAATAAAAAATGTGTGTAACTGGAATCACTAGACTAGTTGACTAGAAATATTGCCTAAAACTTCTAATTAACTATTTTGGTAATTTTTTTAAAAATATATTTTATTAATTTAAGTAAGACAACTTACTTAAATTAATAAAATAATTAAGTATACCTTCAATGACGTTTTAAGCTGTTCTTTAAAAAAGGAAAGGAAAAGAAAAAGATTGACATACGATAGAATAAGAAATTTATAAGGTTGTCTGTAGAAGTATTTCGAGCTGTAATACACTAAACCGATAAATGAATTATATAAACCGAAAGGAAAAGTTCCTAACTAAAAGAACTTTTTTCTTCTTGCGAATGCAATTTTCTGTCTATTATAAAACAGGCGCGGGAGTTCAAGCGTTGTCTGTCTTTTTGAATGAAGTGATCCAGTTTACTTTCGTTAAATTTAACCGGTTTCGGGCTGCAGTCGTAAGGTTTGTGTATAACTGGGATGTTTTTCTCAAGTACTAGAAAACTAATAAGGTAAGGAAGGATTAAACTCAACGCTTGCGTGATTTTTTTAGCAACTTTAAAAGATCGCATCCTAACAACAAAAAGTAATTTAGAAATACTGAAGTCGTGGAGCAGAGTGACGGGATAAAAGTGATAGCCTCGACTAACTCTCAGGGGATTGACTTCCCGAATACTTGATTTTCGTAATGATTCCTTCATTCCATTAAAAATAATGTTAGTTTTATTATATACAAAATTTAGTATTTAAACGCTAGAAACGCCTGCTGATATTGTCTATCGGTTTTAACAAATTTTAACTAATATTAGAATAAGGGAACCGCTCACCAGGCGACCTTGCTACCTGAGATATATGTTTGTTGTAAGAACATTATTTCACTACCTCGCTAAAGTCCAATAGGGTGAGAGCGCTCCTAGCTTAATCAATGAGCACCAACTCTTTATTGATTAAGCAACTAGTCGTTATCACGTGACTAGTTGCTCTTGGATGGATGGTCTGAAATCCAATCTCCTGGCTGACATTAAGTTTTCCCTGGGAACTGAGTTAGTTGGTCTCATGCAGGAATTGAATTTTCGACTGAAAAAAATTTCAGCTTTCACTCCCTCCACCCCCATAAAACGATAAACCAACTTTTAGAATACAAACGATCTACAAGCAAAAACTATTTGAGTTAATAGAAAACAGTTCGCTACGAAACACATTAAGTGCATCTCATATTTTGCTCAAAGGGAACAAAATAAGGTTTAATAGTAATTTGCTGAAATATTAAATATCTAAAAAAATGCGGTCAGATGAACTTCCTTCAAAAATATTACCAATAATAGACGAAATGCATTGAAATTTCCCGATTTTTAACAACACTCATGTTGCGATCTACGATAAAATAAGTTCGGATATCCTTCATTATTTTATGAAGAAGAATGAGTGGGATATATCGTACGTTTTCATTACAAAAGGAGTGCTGGTAAATACAGTTTGGAAACCAATACTGTTTAAATACTAAGCTATATGCAATTGTAAAGTTTAATACTATAAACATAGACCGTTATTGGTTTGATTCTGGATGTTCAGTAGAGAAAAAAAAAAATTTAACCAAAAAGAACTAAAGCTAATTAGAGAACTAACAAAATTTAGTTCTCTATAATTTGTATAGTAGTATAGAGCTTAAAAAATCCGTTCTCTTTCTCTCTTTAATTTAATCATCTACAAATCCAAAATGTTCAAAAATAGTATTTTATTTCTAATTCTTTAAACAGTTCTTTAATTTACTTTCCAACACCCCACACACACACTCCGACCCCTCCACACGCACACCCCGACCCCTCCACACGCACACAGTGTAAGTTTAGCGATAATTGTCATGAATTTTTCATGTCATGACTTCCTAAGCGCAAATAGATTAACGATATTTCCATGGCAACGACTCAAATGAAGAGTAATTTACTTTAAAAACAAATAAATGATATTATTAATCTTTAGCAGTCTCATCTAGCAAGGAAATTAGTCAAATAAACTCTGCTACCCCTGCATTATTTATTGAATTTATACGCCCAAAACAGTATCTACTTGCCTCTGTTCCGTTTCCTTCTTCGGAAAAGATAAGTGGACCAAACTTGTCAAATAACGAGCCTCTTGGCAATATGTCGCACAACGAAACAAGCTATCTCGTAACTCTAATCAGTGCAGACGACAAAATCGAAGTGGCTTGTGTACGTACATCACATGACAAGAAAAGGCGAAATGCAGTAAAACGAATTTTTTTCTCTCTCTGCAGATAAAACCGATTGCATATTTCCAATAGGAAGTGATAGTTGATCTCAGCTTGTGTAAAGAAATCAAATAGAAGGGTTAGATACGTGATCAGAGCTGTCAGATTTTTAACAAGGAAATAGGCTGACATTTTTAAAATAATTTAATTACATTTGACATTTTTAACGAACCTTTATAATTACACGTTTGTGTTTCTTGAAATTTAATAAATTCGCTTTCTCTCCAGTTATGTTTAAAGACTAGTCGAACACAGTTTTTACAAGTCTCTGCGCAGTAGTCTGTCATCGTTAATCCCTTAGCTGAATAACGGAATCGGAAATTGATATTCTAATTCAGCTTAGGAAAGAAATTACTTTAATTTGAAAAGTAAGTCCATTCAAAGTTCATTTAAATTTTGAAACTAACTCTGAATAAACATTTTTTACCTCATTTATTAAAACAATACTACTGCGTCTGAATAAATAGAAAACTAACTACGCAGTAATTTTATGGTAATATGTCAATAGGCGTCAGCAGTCCAATGTTAGCAGCTGCCACCTGCATTCACAATCGCTCGACTCAAATCATAACGAAAAAGAAAATAACGAATTAAATGGATAATATCTTTTGGAAATTTTAAAATTACACGATGATATTCCGCTGTTGCTAAAGAAATATTATATGATTTAAAACAGAATTATTATTACTTCTATAATACAGAATATTATAGTATAAATTATTCAAATTAATTTCATCGAACAGAGAAAGTTTCAGATATTTGCTTCACAAGTGTAATATTAATATGAATGTATTGTAGAATATTTGTATACCTCTGATAAGAATTATATCCACGTTTTATTGTAAGATTAGTCATGGACACATCAAAAATTTCAGTAATGTCCTGCGAAATGTCCTACAAACAAGTGTTTGTAGATCGTTTCTTATTAAGAAGGGGAAAAAATGCTGAAAATGCCAGACACTCTAAGAATGCATGTCTGGTATTCTCATATAGATGTTTCATATCAATGGAATGCACGCAGGATATTTCATGATCTAAGGGTTTCTTGTTGTGATTTATGTTGCAATTTTGTTTGTCCTAAAAGGCATTTTTGTCTCCTAACAGAAGTTTTGTTAGTTTTTGTTTTGTTTCTCTGTTTACAGCGCGCGCGCGCACACACACACACTGTTTAAAAGCTCTATTTCTAGAGTCGTTCTGTCTGTTTAGTACATGCGCGCACGCCCACATAAACATACAAAATTTACACAGGGGATAGGGAAACCACACGCCTGTGCCTAAGACTGGATAACTTAGCCTTGCCTAAAAAATGTCAGGAAAACTTCTATGGTGGCGCATGATGAAATCATTCGTTCTGGGACACCAATAAGAATATAAACCACTTACATGACATAAAAAACTTGAGTTATTCATTCCTGTATCAGAGTAGGAATCCTAATTTTTATGTAATTGGTTCTGTTAGTGCTAATACCTTCAGTTATCTGAACGAGCGGGTGTGTGTGTGGGGGGGGGTGATTTAAGTGATCGAAAAACCTTTAAATAAGTTTCAATAATAAACAATAAAACTTTTAAGTAGTAAGAACGCGTTCCATCAGCATTCAACAACAACAAAAAAGACGCTAAGCTCATCCTACGTCAGGTTGAAATCATCTTAGAGATGTTACCTCTCATCGAAATTCGTGAAACTGAATTCCCAACGTCTTAAGAGGCTTATCTACTCTATAAAAAGGAAAATGCAATAAACTTCTAGTCAGGCTTAAATATTTTAACAAAGATTTTATCATCGCTGCAGTTGATTTGGAGCGTGAAAGAATCCTGTATTAAAAATTCCAGTAGCTGTTAATGATGGTGGAAATGAAGAGCCTCAGTTTCTTAAAAAAAAATAAATAATAAAAATAAAAAAATCACTCATTCGATAAAAAAAATATGGTCGCATCATTAAACTTCAGAGAATTATTTGTCGTCTTCCATCAAACTGCTCATCTTTTTTTCATATTATTTATTTTAAAAGGTGTTTGGTAGAGGTCGAAATTTTTTTGTTAATTTAAGGAATACTTTTTCTAAGTTGTCTTTCTACTACAATCTTTCAACGTTATACAAATATATCAGAATACAATCCGGTGGTTTTTACAATATTTGATCTGCGAATGAATATCCGAGATCATTTGAATAATAAATATAGGTTTATAGACAAATAATATGTTTGTGTGATCTCTGATTATTTATCTGCAAAAAATAGCCAGAAATTTGCTTTTTTTTTAGGAATTTCTTCTTCTTTCAGCACACTTATATCTATCTAAGTCGATTTATTTCCAAAATTCTGTTTATGATAGAAGTAGTTGTAATGATCGATGATAGCTGTTTCATTCTAAAAATGACTTATAAATGTGGGATAGAAAAGAGCTTCAAGATGGGCGGTTAGAAATTGGCACGCAGATCTAAATCTATTAAATTTTGGGAAAGAAATTTGTAGCAGTCCGAATAAATCCATTATTCCAAGCCTTGATATACTGCATTGCTTTTACTGACCAATGCTTGATAGAACAAAGTCAAATTGTTCAAATTAAACCACAATATGATATAAACAAATAAGGAAATAATTACAATTATAAGAAAAAACAGCATGCTCTAATCTCGTTCGTCTATAACAGTGATGGCGAACGCGTGTCAGCACTAACACACTTGAGGGTTTCAACATCCAAGGTGTTGAAAGATGTTGATATTCTGATGAAAAAGCTGCGATAAATCGTGTGAGATCGCTCTCGGTTAAGGCGAAGGTAGGTTTCGGTTCATTGAAAGAATTATATTTTATAGTTAGCCTATTTCTATTTTATTTTGTAACTAGCGTATAAACAACGAGCATTTTAAATTTACATTTTCTTTCTTAATCATTAAAATTTCTGCATAGTCATATAATATTATAAAAACTTCTACATACTCTTGTGAAACTCTATTTTCTGCCTTAAATAATATCAAATCGAAAGGGAGAAATAGGTTGAACAATGATTTGAGCGTTGCCTATGTAGCATTAAAATGAACACACTATAGCCCTTCTATAAAGCAATTTTCTTACCAGTACTCAGCAACAGAAAAGTCATTAAATGTAATGTAAGTTTATAATTTCACTTTATTAAATTAATTATATAATATGAATTCATAGATTTTATATCGATGTCCTATTAAATGAATAGCCTAATACGATATGTATAAGTCACCATCTATGATTATGTAGTTACATTTATAATGCATGTATGCAAGTGGCACATCAACAGCGTCAATATTTAAAAAGATGTTTGACACACCTGGGTAAAAAGGTTCGCCATCAATGCTCTATAATGACACTATTTATTATCACAAAAAATTGAACTTAGAGCTGTTTTTTTTTTTTTGGCCGATGTGCTATAGACGTATTTTTTATTTATAAAATGAAATTATATTTATTGAAATTAAAACGACCAGGCAGATGTTAATAATGCTCCTAAAAATGAAATTTATGAAATGTCATCAAACAGAAAAGAATTATCATTTTCATTTCAAATCGTTTTGCCAATAAAGCGGTATAATTATAGTGGGAAAAAAAAGACATTGTTATCATTGCGAATTGTTTTGTTAATGAAAAAAGGTAATTATGATATTTATTACCAGTAACTTTTTTTTTTTTTTTTTTTGCGAGAACTACCACGAGGTGTTCGATAGATTTTTGTTATTGGTGTGATTATCAAACATAGAACCACTTTGGGTTTATGAGCCCTATACAAATACTTTATGTTTTTTTTCATTTTAATTAATGTGGTGAATGCCAAAATTCACCACGTGAGAATGAAATTATTAATATCACTACGAATCATTTTGGTAAATTCCATCAATAAAAATGCGCCTGTTGTAACGAAAATTAAATTATAGACATATCTTCTAGTGTATACTAAATCCCATATTTTATTAAACTCCCTCTGATTAAAACGGAGTTATTGCAATAAATAAATTGGATGCATTTTGTCCGTTTGTGTTTCTGCAAATGATCTAACTGAAACAAAAACTAAATAAATTCATAAAGTGCAAAGTCAGAGGAAACTAAAGCTATGAGGGAAAACGTGTTTGTGTGTATTTTGGAGGAAATATAAAAGGAAAGAGGATATCATCTAAGTGTAGTGTAATTTGTAAGTTGATTATGAAAAGGTATTGTTCAAAATAGTTTTGAGTATACGGAAAGGCAGTAAGAATTAGAGTAGGAAGTAATTATTACCTATAATTTAAATTCCAAAGACTTCGGGACGATTCACTTAATAAAACGCGCTTCTAACTGCATTGAAAATGAATTACTTTTGAATATCCCTTAACAAACGCTTCGGTAGCGGATTCGAAAGAATCAAAAGTTCTCATTGGTTAGAAAACAAACCTTCCAACTAAATTAGACCCGAATTCGAATCCCATATAGAAACCGTCATAAACAGCTTTTCAACTGTAGGTCAATTTAGCCGGTCTCATACAAACGTGGCAGCGCTTTTTCTTTCTGAAATGTTTTTTTTTAATTATTATTTTTTATTTTCACTTACAAAATAGACATACAAGCCGAAGAACATTCCCATTTGTCAGACATAATATATATCTCCTATGGTTCAGTTATTCTTTACCCCCCCCCCCAAAAAAAATAATATTTAAACTATCAATTAACAATATCTTCAGACCAAAGACTAATTACATAATTTTGCCCCGAGGAGTGCAATAGTTATATATAACATTAAACCAAGCACTGTTTTTATATCGTTTTAATTTGTGTCCTAAGTGTTTCTCTTAATTGTCTAGAGTCTAGACAGCCATAGCTTGCGCTTCAGAAACCTGGGCTTGTAAATATTTAGTTTTAGTAATTAAATGAAGGTTACTGTACTAATTGCAACACTTAAACTGCCTTGAGATCTTCCAAGTACTCAGATAGTGGCGCCCTCTACTGTAAAGCAGGTCTGATAATAAATCCTATTCTGTAAGTGGTAGATGGAGTTGCAGTATAAAATAAAACTGTTTTCTTTTATTTATTAATTAATTTATTATTATTATTTTTTAAAATTTTCTAATTTCTGATGTTGCTGCTAAGATTCTGGTTTCCAGTCCCCAAACCACACAATACACACATAAGTATGGAAGAACAGAGAAATAGACATATAATTATACATAGATTGATGACAGAATTAAAATAAAAGCAAACTTTTACGTGCTGTTATTAATACATCCATTATTTCATTCCTTTATACATTATCTTTATTTCTACCTTTGTCTGTTAGCGTGCCAGTCGTTGTACAGCACAAACAGACGATAAATGAAAGCAAATAAGGGGAAATAGATAAAGTATTTAATTAGAAAATAACTCAACGCTGAATAATGACTTTGGAGACAGAATGTATTATTTCATACAAACGTAGTTCAATTCAGAGAACCATTTTTCACATAGAAAACTTCAGATAGATGTTAATATATGTCATTTATCTCCACTATCTTTTTTTTTTCCCCTCTACATGGTAGTGTATTCTTCATAGGAATCTCTGTATTGGTAAATACAGACATGCAATACAAACAACCAGTTCGGCAGAAACGTTTTCTGTTTAAGGCTTTAAATCAGTAGGCCGGTGTGTGTGTGTGTGTGTGTGTGTGTGTGTGTGTGTGTGTGTGTGTGTGTGTGTGTGTGTGTGTGTGTGTGTGTGTGTGTGTGTGTGTGTGTGTGTGTGTGTGTGTGTGTGTGTGTGTGTGTGTGTGTGTGTGTGTGTGTGTGTGTGTGTGTACAATGATGAGCGTTCATCCACTACAAAAAACATCCCAGTGGGATATTGCAAACATGTAAAACACGCTGGGGAAATCAGCAGATAAGAACTGACACGATGAACTAGTCCTTCTTACCTAAAAAGTCTTTTTTACCTTATTCCTTCCATAAAATGATTCTCTGTTTGTATTTACCTTAAGATAACAACGTAAATGGAAGAAAGGATATGATTACAAGATCGCACAAGGAAATGAAAGAAAAATTTGACAATAGAATAGAGGAACTTGCAATAGAGAATGAGCGATAGTGTGAGCATGAATGCTATGACAATAAAGACATTGATATTATTTCGCAAGATTAAATAATTTTCTTACTAGTAGCGATCTAAGACTGTTATGTGTTTCAATCATCAGTTTGAAGATGTTCTTGCCGTAAGGACGTCTCAACAATAATTGAATTATAGCCGACGAACGTATTGCTTCCACAATCCATGACTGGACCGGTAAACATTGGATTAATCTTCGAGTGTTTCTTATGTTTCTAACGACAAAAATACTTCGAGTAGATGTATTGGATTTCGTTGTCTCATAGGAAATAGAACAGTTGAAGTACTGATGCTGATTGCCCACTTCCTCACTCAGCCTCAAGCATTCTTCAATTGGAGCTTACCCGTTCTTCAAAGAAAGAGTGGAGTTTAGACGTTTTCAGATTTCCACTGACAATACCGGATTTAGAATGTTATCTATATTTAGTTTTCCATTTCTTGAACTGCTATTATTCTATTTATGGTAGACATTTTCTGCTTATGGGAAAATAGGAAAGGTGTACAGTTTCTTCATTTTTAGAAAATGGTCATCTAAGTTGCGTCGATTTATATTTCATTGAAGCAATGAAATAATTTTTTTTCTGTCAAGGGCCCACTTGATAATTGTGATAGTTTAATTTATAGGAGCAAAAAAAATGGAAAGACAAAATTTTCATAAAAATCAGACAAGATTTTAGATAAAATCATAGCATTGAAGACGAATAAACAAATTATTTTATATAAATAAAAGTAATATCAAAAATACAATAATAATAATAATAATCATACTTAATTAAAAATATATAATCTATTAACAATCACAACGTGAATATTTATAATTATTTTATTTTTAGTATATTTACTGTTCGTTAATTTATTTTAATGTATCATTTTAATCTCTTATAGTTTTTTTTTTATTTATTTTGTTTTCAATTCTCTTTACGTCGAAACTCACAATTTGGTTACTTTTATTAGTTGATCTAAATTCCATCTTTCCTTCTTTCATAATTACACTCGAACACATTAGCGGACGGATCCTTCACTGAAAAAAAAACAAAAAAAACTGGCTTTGCTATTAGTTTCCCTTATTAAAATAATGTCGACATCGATGACATTTGAACAATCACATCAATTGTGGTATAAAAATTATATATAAGGATTCCTTAAGAATAAGTTATTAGCACCATAATATATGTTTCTATTTCTACACTCTGTTTTGAATCTTATTGTGAATTACATACATGAGGCGAAATGCTTATTATTCATCGAAGGAGAGACGTTTCAAAAAAAATTCCTTTCAGGAATATATATCCCTGTCTAGACTATTTCTCAGATTAATTCCTTGAAACAGCTAATTAGCTCCTCCTGGGAATCGACCTTTACTTTCGAATTAGCATTAAAGTCAGACACAGAAAATCGTTAACAGTTCCCCTCATTGTACGCAAGAGTGAGATCACCACCCTGCTTGGAGTCCTAAATTCCTTTAAAAAGCTACATGTTTGATTCTCCTTACAACCTAAAGTGGATTGAATTAACATAAAAAGTATTAAATGCTCCGATAACAGCAACACAAGCTTCGAAAAATTGCATCATATCTCAATAGTAATCACTACTAAGATCATATGAAATAAGTTCAGTTAGATCAATCCAAAATGCTCATATTCTCTCTCTCTCTCTCTCCCTCTCCTTTCACTCATTCTTCTCCACCTTCTCTCTTCTCCTTCTCTTCTTCCATTCTTTCATTTACTTCATCTTCTCTTATTATTTCTTTCTCATTCTTCCCCATTCTCCTCTTCTCTCTCTTTCTCAACCTCCTGTATTTTTCTTATTCTTTTTCACTCGCTCTTTCTCTGTCATTCTCCTCCTCCTCCTCTCTCTCTCTCTCTCTCTCTCTCTCTGTTCCTCTATCTGTCTATCTATTCAATCATAAAAGAACTGTATCATAAAAACTGAAATCCTAATAATATGCCTTTAAAGATTTCTTGCATGTTCATAGAGCAGGTTGTATGCAACCTGTTTTAGATTATGAAGCTATATTATTTTTTCTTTATTTTCTTTCTATATTTTCTTTCCTCTTTACTGGTCAACATAATTTAGCGTCAGCGCTTTATCAGAAGCATTCAACCTACTACGTATGGTTTTAAGTTCGGTCAACTTTGTAAGTCTCTAAGTTCTAAGAAAGGTGATTTCTGTTAATCCGATAGAGGTAATTTTGTGAAATCTCTCTGTGTCTTATTTTGATTCATTAAAGAAACTAAAAGTTTCGATACCGGCTGTTCAGCAACTTTCCACGGAGGTATTTGGAATAAATGAAATTCCGAAACAGCTGCAGACAGAAACAGATGTTTGCATACTTCATGAAGTGACTTGTGACTCGACTTATTAATTCTCTCTTATAATCTTGCAGCGATGACCGACGTCAGTGTGTGTTCACTGGAAACAGGAAATAATTAAAAGTAGGAAAGTGTTTTGATTAAGGCAGAGAATCCAATCGGAAATAAAAGCAATATGCTGATATCGCTCAGGGAATCGGCAGGAGACCAACAAAACGAAACTGCAAAATTTCATTAGGTTTTAGTTAAACAGAAATTTCTGATATTGATTAATATTTAACTAAATGATCATTCATCCTCTTACTATCTGGATCATTGTTTTCTTTCAAGGATTTAAAGAAGCTTTCTTGACGTGTTTCAAAATGTGTCCATAATTGATAATACGGCGTATAGTTTGCTAGATACTATTCTGCCAGCACATTTTTAATATGCCAGTCGGATCAAAATATCTAAAACATATTCTTAAACTGTAAAAGAAATACTAGTACATGTTCAGATATTTTTTTTAAAAAAATTTCTGGATATGACTTCTATGAATTTCATTCAAGATCCAAGAAAATTCAGTTTTTTAACATGTCTTCCAGTAGTAAAACAAATTGATGTCTTATTTTAACCTTCTGCTATCTAATGAGAAGGTATTCACATCAGATAGCATCTCATTTATCTGATGTTTAGAAATATTATTTTATTCGTCAAGCAAAACTTGTGTATATGAAGAATGGGAAAGAAATGTAAAACCCTAATGCTGTTTTCTATTACTAAAAAAAAAAAAAATCGAAAAGGATATCTAGATGTTAGACTAGTGACTGTTTTGTTTTCAGACATCACATTTGAAAATGCCCTTACACGGCTTAAAATCATTAAGCAAATATTGCTAAATTATCATTTAATTATAGAATAGTATAAGGATAATCCATTTGTAAGTGAAGTAGATATATCGGGACAGGAACACATCAATTCTTGTTTAAGAATGGAATATGTTACGGTTGGTCTGTCTCTTTTGTAAGAGGGGAATTCCATTGTCGAATGACTGGCTACAAGAACGAGAGAGAGCAAGTTAAAATTATGTTTAATATAAAATTATTGTATATTATTGAAACATACGTATCTTGGATATTAAATAAATATTAGACAGAAGTATATCTGTTTAATCATCACATAAAAGTATGGTTAGTTTGTGCACTAGTTAAACAGATAATCTTCTCACTTGTTGCCATGGTGATGATGGATAGAAAGAGAAAAAGAGATTTTAATTAGTGGCTGCTCATTTTATTTGTTGAACGGGCTTTCAGAAAAATTTCTTGTGGAATAAAGAAAGGAACTTTTAAAGTATAATCAGGAAATTCAATGCGAGCGGACTACTTCGATCTTAAACTCATTTGAAGTTACATTAAGTGAACAGAGATAGTCCATTATTATTCGAGATAATGCTCGGGAAAAGAATTCCACTGATGAGTTTCTGTCTGTCAGCGAAAAAAAACACATTAATGAGTTGACCCTAATTGGCATTAGTGACAACAGCTCAGTCAACCACTGCATAGAATGGAACTCCACTGTCTGGAAAAGCAAATCTTTGAAAGAATGATGAGGATTTGGAACTTCGTCGACTTGTTGTTAGTTCAAGACGGAGGATTAACATCGTAATTAATATGATTTAGATTTCTGTATGATCTAAATCATATTAATGATTTAGATCATACAGAAATCTTATAATCATACTTCTTAAGATTATAAGAAACAATCTTTTCTGTGTCTAGACATCATGTTAATTGAACCACATGAATTGAATCTTTTCTTTTAAAAGAACACAAACAAGTAGCAATTTATTCCTATTTGATCCTATTTGTAATTTAATGATTAGGAATAGTAAACAATCATTATACTCTACGTCTACGTTATGGCCTGGAGAATTATCGATAATTTTGACCTCTTCCCCTCTCTTATATTTGAATAACTAGAGTGAATTTTCTTTCCAAAGTCATTTTGATTACATTCGATGGTAAATTTCCTGTCATCTTCAGCCCAACTCAATACGTCAACTAAGTTTCGAAATGACATTCCATCAAGCTCTTTTTCGATAGCGTGATGAATTGAGATTTTTTTTATTTGCTTAACACATCAAGGAATATTTTATGCATCATATGGGGAAGACACATATCAAAAGAATTATTTCGTTCTATCTTGAATAATGCATAAGTAATCACTTCTTGAAAGCGATTTAAATGAGTTTTCCGAATTTGTTTTATGATATATTTTTAGTTGGGATTTTTTAGAAGGTTTACCTAATTCATCTAATTGAAACGAAGAGTGGGATTTGATTATTGTATTAATGGCTTTTTTTTGTTTACACTTCTAGAATAATAACGCAGATTATTTTGGGTGATAATTATTAAAAACATTTTTTACTCAATAAAATTAATCACAACCGGGTGTACTAATCTAAACTTAATTTCGTACTCAACGTCGTTTTTGTACAAAGATTTTGGGACAAAATACAGGTCTTGTATATATGTGAGGTTCTAGCTTACTCTCCTTATTAAGTAGCGAAATGGAGGGGCTAGTCCTCAATTCGCTGAGTGCTTTTTCACTATGAAAAAATTTCACAAAATAAAAAAAAAAAAAAAAAAGCATTAGAAACATATGTGCAGAAAAATTTCTGAGTTTCCCAAATAAGAATGAAATATTTTATGACTAATTGGACATAAATATATCATGACAAACATCTGCACAGACGACCTTACCATCTGCTGTCCCTCTTACTCTCTCTCTCTCTCTCTCTCTCTCTCTCTCTCTCTCTCTCTAGATCTTGTTAACCAGTCTGGTACATGTTCATAAACTTCTTTCTGTCATTTGACTAAACGATTCTTCTGGCACAGAAATAGAACATTTCGTAGTAGGAACTTGAAAATATACCGTTTTGTGCGCACGTGGCTTGATATTGTGCAGCGTGCGTTAACTTTTGAAGTTGTAAGCATTCTCGAGACAAGAATGTTGGAAGTAAATTTACAACTGTTTCCAAGGCTGTTCTACACGTTTCAATGCTGCACTACACCTGCGGTCTGTACATTAGCACTCCTTTGGTCGCCTACGACTGAAAATCCGTATGAAGAGGTTGCTAATAACAACAGAATGTGAGAAGGCATATACGGTTTGTTAGAAAGGGAAATGCGAACAACCTTCCGAAGAAATATGTTCACCTTTACTTTTCTGAGAAAAGTGGAAATGATTTGAATTCTAATCAAATCTTTTTGAAAAATATACAAATAAATCAACTAAGCAATTCCCTAAATAATTAAATACAGTATTTTTATAAAGAGTTTGTTCAACTGTAATGTAGCAAAATTAGTCCTAATTAAGCCTAATAAAAGGAATACGTTCATCGCGCATTTATTTCTCTTCAATTAAAATTCTAATTATATTAGTTTAATTTATTTATCGGAATGAAAAATCCATATTTTACAACTGTAGAAAGAATCACTGAGATTTAGAAAACTTAATAATATTTCGTTTCTTTCGGTAAGTATTTTAAGATGATTTGCTGGGATTTTCTGTCTCATTTCCTCCATAATGACATTTTAAGTTTGTTCCCTACTTCTTAAATCGATGAGAAGACCAAAAGAAATAACTGGCATGCCGATATGTAGAAAAGGAGGACAAAGATCAATCATTAGCGTCAGAACTAAGTCGATACCAGATGTTTGTCAACGTTGCGAAATAACTTCATATCGAAAGGAAGACATAAACAGGAATTTCTAGAATCATTTGTAATCCGACACAGAAATTATGCGCTCGATTTTTATGAAATACGAAAAAAAAAAAAAAAAAAAAAAACCTGCTATTAAAAGAAAGAGGTTTTCGAAATTCTTTAATATACTGCCATTTGCATAATGGAGGTACACGCGACTTACTTATTGATTGATTTTAAACAAGCACAAGAAGGAATGAAGAATACTCTGTTGGCTTGTCTAGAAGCAGTTGAGTATTCTTTATTCATTTTTTTTTTTTTTTGTAATTTGTCATTGTGTGTTCTGAGGCCGGTTTGCGTGTTTTTATGAGATCAAAATTTCCGTAAGGAAAAAAAAACAAAACAAAAACATTCGCTATCTCTGTATGAATCCAGCTAACTAATTTTCAGTTGGAAACTCTTTATAAAGATTTTTTGCATTCTAGAATCCAAAATCTAGAATCGCATTGAAATCCAGTCTTTCCACTCGACAAGTAATTTTAATGCTTTTCTCATAGTAGCGGTGGTATTAGACGTTCAATATTGTCTACTGCTTTTGCTAATGCTGTTCGACTGACAGGTCCCAAACTTGAGTTCCTCATAAGAGATTTGACTATGCAATAGTGTCTTCACAGGCTTAGAAGAAGGATGCGGAAATCATTGAAAAAGACATTCACGATGAATGGAGGTTGATTGAGTGATTTTTTTTTTTATAAACAACAATTTATGATGTTCTAAAGATTATGCTGACAGTTCATTAATTTTAAAGAATTACGTTTTGTTATTTTTAATTCGAAACTGCTGACCAGAAGGACAGAAGCTGATCGTTGGCGTTTGCAGTTTGTCAAAGAGGCTGTTCTTTGTTGACCGAATAACGAACTTGGCAGTCGCTTATAAGGTTGTTGAAGCAAACTCAAATTCGGTAATTTACTCACAGTTTTTCCCCTCCCTTTCCCCCAGTGAATACAAATGAAGTTTGCATAAAGGTTGAACCCAATTACTGAGTAAATATCAATACCTCGTAATGTGTAACATAAAATGGACACGTTTAATATTTTTGATGATTTTGACGATCTGAATAAGAACCCTGGTGGAATTCATTTATGAAGAATAACAAAAACTTATTGAGCCTCCATAGCTCAGTCAGTATAGACAGGAATATAGGCAGGAAGTGTCTTATAATTTTCAGATAAGATAAAACTATTGTAATATTTCAATGGATGTTAAATGGCAAAATAACTGCCCAAAAGATTGCACAGGACTTTAGGTGAAAATGGATATTGGGCATGTTATCATGTTGTAAATAAAAAAATTGTTAACTGAAATAAGCATGCTATGTACTTATTGTGTATATGAAATAGTTCGTCCGAATGTACATAGATGCTTTTGAGAAAATAAAATATTCAGTATAGACGAAGCCCTTTGGTCTTCGTCTATACCAGGTCGATTCACTGACCGGAATCGACCTGGGTTCGATTCCCGTCAGTGAGGTGAGGAACCTTTATCTAGTCTCTTTCAAAGAAAGGTGAGTTAACCGGTCTCATACAGAGGTAGGGTTTTTTCACTCGGAAACTCGAGTTTTTCGTTCCCCGGAACAGGCAAAACATCCCCCTGAACACACGCATCTACAGACATAGGATACACCGAGAGTCATAGGACTAACCACCTTATCCTTGAGTTACGGTTGCGAAGTCCAAGAATACTTGAAAAGGTCGTGGGCGCTTAAGTGCCTGTTAGGACAACTGATAGAAACAAAAACTTATTTTTTGAACCCAATGGATGGCTTTTTAATTAAATCCTAAAGAAAAGCTATGACCGAGGTAAAGTTGGGATAGTTTGAACTCAGCTGACTTTTCGATGGACACTTTGGATTATTTTATTTTCCACAGATTCTATTTGAACAAGATGTTGTTTTTAACAACATCACTGATTAGTTATAAGGAATTCGATTTAAATGATAGCTATGATTTGTTTTTTTACAAATTACTAAAAATCTGTTACAAATCAAAATTGATAGAAATGTGGGTGAATAGAATAAAATAGCACTGCTGAATAGACAATTTTAATTGGAACGGTGTGTGTTCCACATATCGAAATGCGTATTTATATTTAATGAGGTAATATTTTTATGAAGTGTAAGAAGTTACGTAACCCTTCAGTTTATCATATACCAATACCAAATGTGTTTATCTGTTCAGAGTAACACTGAAGTACACTAAACCCTCGATTTAACGGAAAAAATTTCCGGTCCGTATGTCACATGTGAAAATTAACGCCCTTTAATTTTAAAATGCTTTTAACCAAGATTTGCTTATAATTAAATTAACAGGTTATTTTTTGTTATTAATTTCCTGTTATTTTAACAAATTTTGGCGAATAAGCCATCATATGTTGGAAAAACACTAGTAATTTAGCCGACAGAAATGAGTCACCACTCTAAAACATGTTCGGCATCCTAATCATTCGCCGAATGATTAGATCGTGATCACACCAATCACACTGTAATTGGTTCTTTTGTCGCGAGGCGTGACTTTCTGCGGCAGTTTTATTACACATATTTTCGTAATTTTAGGAAGTTAATTATAAAAAAACAGCAGAATTCAAAAGTTCAAAAAAAAACTTGATAGTTTTTTCAAAGCAGGATTACCTAAACCAAGGCGCTTGGTTTAGGTAATCCTTGGATATTTTTATTTTAAAAATTAGCGATTTAACGGACACCCCTTAGACCCTATTAGTCCTTTAAATCGAGGGTTTACTGTACTATCAATTTCAAAACATTAGTGATTAGCGAATTGACAGCTTAACGGTATTTTGAATTCTACAATCACAATTGACATTTATGTCTTTAGGAGTGAAGCAAGATGCTTTTCATATTCCCCGCTATCTGTTGTGGTTACAGTGAGGGTAAAATGTACGAGCAGTTTGCTCTCCCTGAATGGGCATGGAGATTATGCATCACTAAAGGAGGCTAATATAGCTTTTGGTTTTCTATGTTTGAATATGTCCGTTGCCTCGTATGCTGCAGCTTGCTGAACCAAATCGTTGGGATGTGTGGACGTCTTTAGAAAAAATTTGGAAGCTAAGGATTGTAGATAAGAGAAAATATAGGGAATATTTGTATCTCTGTGGAGTTGATTGTTTCTAACATACCACGGGGTGTTCAGAATCATTCTCAAGCACTTGTTCTGCATTCGCTGTATTTTGATAATGTTAGTATTAGAGGTGTGGCTCCAGGCCGGAGAGGCATAGGTGATTATATGACGAATCGTCATCTGGTATAGTTGCAATTTGATTCTGTTGCTGCGCTTGCTATTTCTATTAATTAGCGGATAGATCTGAGCTGTGGCTTTAGATGCCTTTGCGCACACAGACTTGATGTGTTGGTTGAAAGATAGCTTTTTGTCGAGAATTACACCCAGGTATTTTGTTTCTGTCTGCCAGGGAATTTTATTATTGAATAGTAACACATCTCCTGCAGGAGACATTGGCCTTTTAGAGAAAAAAACAGCTGAGCTTTTCAGGGGGGTTGACTTCCAATCTCCACTTGGAGAACCAACCCTCCAGCTTTAGAAGGTTTTCTTGAAGCTTTCTGGTAATGAAATGGGGTCTGAGAGATCTGGTTAGTATTGCCGTATCGTCCGCATACAGGGTAAAAATGGAAGTCATCGGATTGTGTGGGATGTCTGACATGTATACAGAAAACAGCAATGGAGCCAGTAGAGATCCCTGCGGCACTCCAGCAAAGATATGGCGCTGGGACGATGTAGAACCGTTGATTTTAACTTGCATCGATCTATTCTGACGATATGAATGGATTAGATGAACCATTTTTAGTGAGGTACCGGCTGAGATAAGTTTGTGCAGGAGTCCAAAATGCCAGATTTTGTCAAATGCTTTGGATAGGTCTAGGAAAACAGCTGCTGTGCACTGGCGCCAGTTGTAACTGGTGGTGATGTATTCGACAATTCTGTGGATTTGCTGGGTAGCACTATGTTATTGCCGAAAATCAAACTGTTCTTTATGGAGGATGTTTAGATCATTTACTGAGGTTTGGAGTCGTGAGAGGATGACTTTACCCAGATTGGAGATGAGACTGATTGGACGATAATTTTGCGGTAGGTGTGGGTCTTTACCTGGCTTATGTATAGGAATTACATCAGCCAGTTTCCAGTTGGAAGGAAAATAGTGAAATCTTAAGATTGCATTTATTATACTGGTCAGGTGATGCACTACAGCTTTTTGAGGCAGCAGCTTGATCACCCTGTTTGAGATGCCGTCTGGTCCAGGAGCTTTATTGTTCTTAAGTTTTTTAATAATATCATATAATTCAGGGTTTCTCAAACTGTGTTCCGCTGAACACTAGTGTTCCACGGAAGGTGAATAAGTGTTCCGCGAGAAGTTCTGAAATTTGTCATTTTAGTTTGCCAAAACATTTTTCATGAATAAATATTTTATAGCAGAAATATTCTGAGGAGAATAAAATTCGTGAATATGTCGAAAAGCTCAGACTAAGAACGCCTAACAACATCTGTGTATCGTTAATTTTCACACATCGAAACCTTTCAACATTTGGGAGAGGGAATACCGCTGTTTATGACGGGTCATAAAAATTGCCTCCAAGCGGATTATAACAATGGGTGGCGTGTTCTCAAAACTGAACGAAATTGTGAACGAAATATCAGTGACCAATCAGAAAGGAAGTATAAAGAAAAATTTTCCGCTGAAATTGAAGATCAAGGTAGTCTGTATGCGGTTCTCAAATCTATTAATACTGAATACTTTCTTCGCAAGTTCGTATTGCAGTGTGTAAGTGCTTGTTCTGAAACCGGAGTGCCGTGATTTTTTTAAAAGTAATAGGAATACAGCTTTAAATTCTAATATGAATAAGAGACGAGGCACTTTGTTTAATTTTGGTATTAAGAAATCTCTCATTGAAGGTGTTTGTGGAACAGATAGTGAGTCATCTACCTCAAGATTTCCAGGATGTACAAAAGGAGGGGAAAACTACCAGCACACAGGAGAAAAAGTCTGCATTCATTCGTAAGTACTTTTAATAATATTATAAATATATTTGGTGATCAGAATGGAATATGTCAATGAAAATCAGCACAAATTAATTTAACGATGTTTATGTTTAATTCATTGTTAATTAATGATTAATTAATAATAGAAATCGGGTAAATTACCAATTAATTATTAATTAATTCAGGATTTGTGAAATGTTCCGTCCTAGAAAAAGTTTGAGAAAACCCTGAACGGGTGCAATATATGGTCAACACTTTAACGATACTATTAACTAATAGTTAATAATAGTACATAATACAACGATCACCTTGTTTCTTATCTTTCATTACGAAGTATAAAATTAAATAAAAGGTGTATGAGCTAATTTAAGATTATAGAGCAAGTTTAAAGTTATAAACGATTTTGGATAATATAATCTTATAGAATAATTAAAGCAATATAATATAAAGTGAATTTGGATTACAAGAATCACTTTATAGTTTAAGATTAAAGATTTAAGATTTGAGATTAAAATTAAGAGTTAAGATTAAATTATAGAGTGAATATGTTTAGAAGTCAGGCAAATTATAATTACAGTTTGTTATTATAATAACTTAAGATGCGCAAATGCAGTTCTGCGCATTAAACATGTGTATGAAATAAACCACTCAAAATATCAGCATCTACAAAAAAAAAAAAAAAAAAAAAAAAAAAAAAAAAAAAAAAACCTGCACAATATATTCTTTATTCATTGAAATTACTTTTCAGCAACAAATGTTAATCAAGCATTTATAATATAAATAATTTATGTTAAATCTTGCGATGAACAGATGTTAGCGAATGTTATTTCGACCAGAAACTTATTAAATACCGTTTCAGACTATGCATAAGTAAAGTGATTTCTTAGAACCGATGCTTCTGATTAGTAAGGAGGCGAAGAATTTCTAGAAGGTGATTAAATCATGCACGCAGTTTTGAAAATGTTGTAATCTTCCCAACAAATTGCTACTAACTCTGATTACACCACTAGTCAACACATATTTGATCGTTATTTTATAATTATGAAAGAATTTGCTGCTTCAATAGAAAAAAAATCAAAATTTTTACTTAATCCTCGTGTAATAATTGCAGATTTTTAAAAAAATTGTATTTTTTTAAAGTTCTTGAGATCACAATTTTTGAATAAAACCAAATTCACTATAAATATTTCCCAATTTCTCTCTATCTATTTCTCCCGCTACTCTAAAAACATATTTCGGAACATTCCTTCGAGTTTTTATATTGGAAGTGCAAGCCAGTAATGAACTGTGTTGACAGCCGTTTGCAAAAACACGAGTATCACAACGTAAGGGGAAGGGTGCAGAGCGTCCACTGTGGCACGTAGCAATACAGGAAGAAAGGCCTGCGAAGAATTCTTTTTTCGTGTATTAAATTGCATTTTCAAGTCACGCAAAAGTTGTATATAAAAAAGCACTTCGTAGAGCATGTAAAAAAAGAAAAAAAAAGATATGCACACGCAACGTACTAACCCTGTGACGAATCCATCACTTTAGTATTACTAAAGGCTATAGCGGTGTCTTCTAAAGAAGAATTTAAAAAGAAAATGCTGAAAGGATCCCAAATGTCTTAATTTATTACAATTCAAAAGATTTTCTTTTTTTTTTTTTTTTTCGTATGAAAAACGTAATATTCGAATTTAAAGTTACTTGTGTTTTGCCCCAACGAATATATTGTGTTTAAATCTCTCTCTCTTTTTTTTTTTTAATTGCCTTTGGCAAAGGTAAAGTTTGTTGTGAAGAAGTGATACGAAATCACGACTTCTAGAACTATCAAAGTAGCCCAAGGCAGGTCTGCAAACTACATAACTGTTAGGCTAAAGAAAGAAAGAAGAAAAAGATGAAAAGATCTTGTCTTTTCCGAACATTATTCAGTTCTTTTGCATTGAATGCTTTTAAAAGTCAGCTGGTTCTCAAACAGCAGATTGAGGACAGTGTGAGATACAAAATAGCTGCGAGAAGTGTTTAAAAAAAAAAGTGATAGAAGGAAATAGAGTTATTTGGTATTTGCCACAGAACGGTGTTGATTAACAATCAACATTGATGGTGGGCGGTAGATGGCGTTGTGTGTAGTTGGAGGATTAAGTAGGAGAGGCGATGACTTGTATATAGTGTGACTTCCCATGACGAGTCCTTGCAGGTGTCACATAATAATAATAATAAGGTAGAGAGTTTGAAGTCTCAGTTTACATAGTGGGATGTTGTTATAAACCCATAACAACAAACCTGTATGTTGCTATGACGAAGAAATGCATCACCAAATATAGATTAAAATTAATTAAAAGAAACACACGTATTAAACCACAGTGAAAATTATTTAATTGTAAATATTTCAAATATAGATGATGAAAACAAAAAACGCGTATTTGTATTCATCAATAATGGGGGACTTTAATTATCCAAATGAGAAGACTGAAACTGAATTTATTGAGCTGTTGCGGGACAACTTCCTCTAGCAGCATGTGACAGAAGGAACTCGAGTTCAAAGAGTGTTAGATTTGATTATAGTGTCAGATGGGGTTTCAGTTAAAGACGTAACTATCCTGCCTCCAGTTGGTGACAGTGATCATGCGGTACTCACTTCGGAAGTGGCTAGGTTTATGAATGTTCCATTCAGGAAAGGTTACATGCTGAACTGCAAAGCAGGAAATTATGAAAAAGTGAAGAGTATACTGAGTTCAGTGGAATGGGATCGGTTGCTGGATGGGAAGAATATGACAGCGCATAGGAAGCATTTAAACAATACTTAAATGATGCGATATCAGAATGTGTCCCGAGAGTTCGAAGAATAAATAGAGTAGGAGTCAAACGGATGTGTAATCTTATTAAGCAAGAGACTCATAAGAAAAGGATGAATGTGGAAAGAATACCGTGTACATAAGGATGGTGTGCATTATGAAAATTATAAGCAGCAGGTCAGAAGAGTTATAACTGTTGTACGGAAAGTTAAGTCTGAGTACGAAAAGAAACTGGCAAGCTAGAGACAATCCGAAAGAATTCTATCGATATGCTGCAAGTAAAAGAAAGAAAGAATGAATATGAAAGAATGACTTTACTGAATGCAGATGGTGTGAGAGTGACTGATGCAGAAGAGGTTGTTCAACTAATGAGTGCCCCTTTTGCTAAAAGCCATCAACCTGGTACATGCAACACTGAGTTCACTGCTACCTCTTCACTGGATGAAGAAACTCAGGTGTATGAGGAGGCGGAATTAGAGTTCTTGCACAAACTGAATAGGGACTGATTAAGATACCAGCACTGCTAAAAGAGTGATCAGCTGAACTGACTATTCCTTTGACCAGGCTATATAATCTGAGTCTCGGAACACGGAAGATTCTGCAGGATTGGAAAGAATGTATGGTAATCCAATTGCACATGGTGGTACAGATACAGATGTATCCAAGTATCGACCAACCATTATCTCAGGAGTGATGGTGAAGATTTTGGAAAAGTTAGTTAGAGGTCTGTCAACCCTTCATAAATAGGTTGACAGAGAATCTCTACTTTACAATGAACAGCATGGGCTTACTGAGCGAAGGTCATGTTTTGGCAACTTGCTGACATTCTATAATAATGTTATCATTGAACTAGAGAAGGGAATGGATACACCATGATAACTTTTGGACTGATTTTGCTAAGGCTTTTGACAAAATACAGCATGGAAGACTGTTGCATAAATTGGAGAATATATGGTTGAATTCTAAAATATTAGCGTAGATAGGAGGATGACTGACTGATAGATATCAAACAGTGGTATATGGGGGGGGGGGGTGAGTCTGCAAGGTTTAAGGTAACTAGTGGTGTACCATAAGGATCAGTCCTTGATCCACTATTACCAATTTTATTTTATTTGGTTTAATCCTTCATGTAAGTGTAAGCAAACAAAGTTTGCGCCTGAAGTATTTTCCGGACTGGGGCAACTCGTGGTAAAGGTGGTATAAGTTCTGATCACTTGCCTTAGTATCCCATAATGCAAAGGCACATCTCCTTGCGAGATGTGGTGTGCATTAGGCCACTACCCAGACCGGTTTCGACCTTTATTGAGGTCTCGTCAGTGGGAGCCAGACCCAGAGGTGGTGATACTGAGGTGGAAGTAATGCAGAAGTTATAAAACTTCCATCAACTATCTCTAATCGAGAGAAATTTAATAATAAGGTGTTGGCACATTTTGGCAACTGGTATATGGTGATATGACTTCTGCATTTCTTCCCCCTTAGTATCACCATCTCTGGGTCTGGCTCCCACTGACGAGACCTTAATAAGGGTTGAAACTGGTCTGGGTAGTGACCCTTCCCTTAATGCATAGCATTATACATGTCCACAAGGAGATGTGCTTTGCATCATGAGATACTAAGGCAAGTGATAAGAACTTATACCACCTTTTTTAGCACGAGTTTCCCCAGTCCTGAAAATACTTCAGGAGCAAACTTTGTTTGCTTACACCTGGATAAAGGATTAAACTAAATTAATAATTGATAGCATAGCCAAGTGAAAAAAGCTTCCATCAACTTAATTCACTGTTATTCAGTCTGTATAATAATGACATTGGGAAGGATTTGACAGGCGACATACAGCTATTTTTCTGATGCAAATATAGGTAGGATAATCAGGAATGCAGCTGATATTCAGTACATGCAGAATTATTTGAATAGGCTGGAATTGTGGGCATGGGAAAATGGATGTCAGTTTAATGTCAATAAATGTAAAGTCATGCACTTCGGCGTGATTAGATATCCAATGCCGTATTATATTGGTGGGATTATTTAGAAGAAACTGGTGAGGCTAGGGATCTTGGAGTGCTAGTAGATAGGGAGTTGAAGTTCAGGGACCATGCTGCAAAGATTGCAAATACAACTCAAAAGATAATTGCAATGCTGAAACGAACTTTCACAAGTAAGGGGGTCATTTTCTTTATATGTGAAAGTTCGCATCATTTCTTTACATGTGTTATCAAGTGCTCTTTACATAGCCTTGATAAGACCTCACTTGGACTATTGTGCGCAGGTCTGGTCTCCTGGTTTCCGTTGTGATTCTGATTCAGTGGAGAAAGAGAGAGAGAGAGAGAGAGAGAGAGAGAGAGAGAGAGAGAGAGAGAGAGAGAGAGAGAGAGAGAGAGAGAGAGAGAGAGCAAAGGAGAGTGTTAAAAATGATATCAGAATTGTGGAATGCTGATTATGAAGACAGACTGAGAATTTGTAGAGTGCAGACACTGGCAAACAGGAGAAAGAGAGATGATATGATTGAGACTTACAAACTTCTGAAAGGGTCATACAAGATTTCAATTGATGGAATTTTTCGATTTATGGAGGATGGGGAAAGGACAAGAGGGCATCTTTGGAAGCTGAGAATGAATGCTGCTAAGAAGAGGGTGAAGGCTAGATTTTTCTCTCAGAGGGTGGTGCGTGATTGGAATGGATTGCCTTTGGATGTTGTGAGTGCAAGTAGTGTTGAATTCAAGAATAAGTATGATAGCTGGTGTATGTAGTATGTAGCCTCCCTCGATGAGTCGTTGACTGCCTGGAGTCAGTGACTCTTAATAATAATAATAATAATAATAATAATAATAATAATAATAATAACAACAAAAAATTGTAAGCAATGGCACAAATTTCCATTATTTTTATGATACACAGTGTAGATCAAGTTTCGAAGAATAGAATTAAATAATTAAATTTGATCATTAACTGGCGAGTTTATAGAAAGATTTTTGAAACATATTAATAAATAAACGAAATAGTAAGTAAATTATAAGAAATAAATAAACGGGCCTTCCTGATTGGCCTAGTGGTTAATGTATCCGCTCTCCAACCAAGGCTGCGAATTTGAATCTTGCCGTGGGCACGGATATTTGTGATCGTCATTTGGTTGGAGATATATTTCGTCACCCAATCGGAGACCACCCCGAACTTATTAGACGCCTTGTGGCTGAAAAAAAAAGTTCCAAGTTTGGTCTCTAGAGTAGGATTACCAGATGATTTAAGAATGTTGTAAAAAATTAAAAATACAAGTCAATTATTTAAAAAATCTTCAGTCCGCCCGCCTGCTAAGGTTGACTTACCAACTCGGGAAAGGGATGAAAAGGGGCCTAGAAAAAGTTTCTATAGTCGACGGCGATTAGAATTGAACCTATAATGGTCTCTCTCTCTCTCTCTCTCTCTCTCTCTCTCTCTCTCTCTCTCTCTCTCTCCATCCTCATTTTCCAAAAAAAAAAAAAAAAAGAAAAAAAAAAGAGGATGGAAACAGAGAGATCCGACCTTTTTAATTAGCGAACAGCGATGTTTACACTTCATTTTCTATTATAACTCAAGGGGGAAAAATCACATATAAAGACAATTTCAATGACAGCGTTGAAGCCTTATCTATAAGAAGATATTTCATTAATCTTCAGATGTCACTGATATTCTTCACTCTTTCCCCAAAAGTCTTTTATATATAGAAAAGAATTCCAACTCTCCTCCACGACGTGTTCTTTAATTTCATCACGCGCAGTCATTCTACCCTCGAGAAACAATTTGAAGAGCCGATTGCTTCTTATCTTTGATCCCAAGGAAGTGCTAAAGAAAGCATTCGTATTTGTCAAAGTTATCCTTCCCTTTCATTCACGGTGAATAAAAACTGTATCCGTGAGAAACGGATGTTCAATGCGTGGAGCGTGCCCCCTCTAAGAGAAACACTAACTGTGCCGTGAGGAAAGAAAGTTTGACTGTATTTATCCTGTTTTTTTTTTTCCCTTGAAATGGCGTTTTTAGTATTCTGTGAAAGAAAAAAAAAAGGAAAAAAAAAAGATCTTAAACATTTAGATTTAGTGTTTTTTCTTAGAGAGGACACTTTATACAGTTGCTTTCATGAAAAAAAAAAATGTTTTTTTCGTGAAGGCAACATATGGAAGTTGCGAAAGAAAAAAAAAATTTTTTTATAATTTCATTTTCCACGTGAAAAAAATTCACTGACTTCCTGATGATACTACTGAAGTACAATGCTTCTCCACCAGGTGGATAGAGTAATAAAAACACAATAATTAACAACTGACAAATCAGCAGTTTGGTCTCCGAGAATGGGGATCAAATTGTATACAGAGTTCAAATTCGGAGAGAAAAAGTTAACGGAATATGTCTTATACAGTGAGAATGGTCAGAAATTTGGTTCATTGAAGATCCACTAAATAATGCTGCGTTTCACTCTGCTAGCTCTGTTGAAGACTTTGGGCCAAAAAAAAAAAAAAAATACTATTTATATATAGTCCGTTTCGACGATGCCCTTTGGTTGGATAGACAACCTGGGTTTCAATCCTATCTGGAAAAAAAAAAAAAAAAAAAATTCAATTTATGACTTTTCAGTTTAAGGTAACTTAGTCTATTTCGTACAGCAGTGAAAGAGTTTTTCCATCCCACAATTATATGAAATTGCAAGCCTTCTATTTAAAATATTTTAAATTACATATTGTTTTCTGTCTTAATATACTTGTCTTCCACTTGCTAACTTATCTGAATAAGCATTCGATTTCTCATTAAAAGAAATAAGTGCGTGTCTGTTTTATGAGAACGAAACATGAGACCAAATATAGGAATGGAAAAAAAACTACTATCTGAAAAGTTGATTTTAATTAACTCTAGATGGAGCTGCGGTTTCTAATAAAGTCCTTTGGCCTAATTTCATTTGCTAATATGATAATGCATCATAATTATTTAATTTAAAAAACATGAGACAAGAATAACAACATTCTAGGCTGCAAATGTCTTCTTTTCTTATTTTTTTTTTAATTGAATTGCATAAGTTAAATCCCATGATGACATTTGAATTCAGTGAACAGCGAATAAATTTTCTTTTTTTTATGTATATTAAATCAAATCAAATCAACAGATTTGTAAATTAATCTTTTTTTTGTTATTATTAATATTGAAAAAAATTTTGCCTTAATTGTCGATTTCTTAGTCAATTTAGAATTCAATACTTGCGTATAAGCAGGCGCACACATTAAAATGTCAGTACAGTATTTGCAAATAAGAAATGTCATAGTTTTTCATGATGCCTAGATGGCGCCACAAAAGAAATAGCAAAAATGTTTTTTCTTTTGCACTGGCTTCGAAAGCTTCGAATCAAAAACAAAAATGACTGGTGTTAATTGCGAAGTGAGAAAAAATTCTTAATAAAACTTGCAAGACTGAAAGAATTGCGAATGTGAACTATGGCATAATTAAAATTAGAAACTTTTTATGAAGACTTTATCAGCTTCCGGCATATCATCGAACCATCTCTTTTCTAATGTATGCTAAACAAGTAAACTGACCACTAGCAGTGTTTTCCTTTATTATTTTTAAATCGACAACAACAACAAAAAATATTAAATCCAAAAAAAGAAGAAGGAAGGAATGCGGTCTGGTTCTACAAATTTAAAGTTCACACATCAGAGGTTTCCACAGATGGATGGATAAAATGTGGTCTACAGCAAGGGCATCAACTTGAGGGGATGGATATAAGATAAGCAGATGCTTCTAGCGAATACGTTCCTGTGAGTCCGCTAATATTGTTTGAGAGCTAAAATGAACAAAGTAGATCTTTGGTGAAAGTCGTATATCACATAAACGGGAGAGAGTCGAAGTTCCCTACAGAGCCGATGATTAGAGAAATGGACTATAGGGGAGGGAGAGAGAGAGAGAGAGAGAGAGAGAGAGAGAGAGAGAGAGAGAAAGAGAGAGAGAGAGAGAGAGAAAGAGAGAGAGAGAGAAGGGCAATTGTAGTAACTCAAAGCGTTCTTACTGTCATGTTCCACCGAAAGAGTAGTAGGAACTATTTATCACGAGCGATGTGATGGACGACTTGTTCGTCCAGATTAAAGATGGGGTAGCGAACAGCTTAAAAAATTAATAAAACGTAAAGAATTGTTGGCAGCACTCCTGAATTATTAGAAAGGATTTTCACTAGCTCGAGAACAGCAAGTTAATCATGTGGTTTTTATCTGCATTTATTTCAAATTCAGATAAAAAACGATAGTGCTCTTGCTTAGATGATTTTATTGTTATTATTGAAATGGTAGTTGATTGTAAAGAATGCTCTTTGTCTCCCTCACTCTCCGTGGGATTTTCTTGTGATTTTCATGGGATTTTTCTACTTGCCGAAGCTGAGGTAATCAGTCTCCGATGGTGGTTGAATTGCTTTTATTAATAAAGCATAAACCGGTCAATGAACACAATGGACAGACGCATAATCCATTTATTTCATACTTCTGGATGTCGCGGCATGCATTCTAAGGCTTGACTTGCAGTTTCACCAACTAATTGTGATGCCACTAGTTTTATGTGTTTCTCTGACCAGTTTCGGAAATTAAAAACTTGAGTCTCCGTAGCTAGTTTTTTGCTTCACCCTCCCTTCTTACGTTCCATGAAAATTCATCTCAAGGCCGAATGGCAATTTTTTGGAAGAAAAATTCACTGGGAAAACAATTAATTAAATAAGTAATTCTATGAATGGCAATTCATCGAAAATTTCACCGAAAAACAATTCACCAAACAAATAATTCGATGAATGGCAATTCCTCGAAAAAAAAAACAGTTACGAAAAGCAATTCACTGATTAACAATTCGTCGAAATATAATTTATCGAAAAATTATAATTTATAATATATCCATACAAATTAAAATTTTCGCAAAAAAAATCAATTAATTGTTATTCGACGAATTTATTGAAAAAATATTATAAAAAATTAAAATGATTCGCTGAATAATAATTTGTCAGGCAACATTTCATCGAAAAAAACCATTCACTGACATTTTTCATAACTTTTTTTTTCTTTTTTTTATTTCCCCACGATATTTCTCAGATAATAATAATAATAATAATAATAATAATAATAAATAAGAAGCACTTATCTAAATGTTTTAACTTTTGCATTCAAATAACTTAGCGTTGTATAAGACCCAAACGACATGATTATGTAGTTATTAGTGAATTTTAATAATTATTTAAGAATATTATTCTGTAACCTGTATGTACCACATTCTAGCGTGACTAGTGACACATATTCAGTCCTGGCCATATTTTAACTTACACTGATAGTCACTGTTGTCATGACACTGAACGTGAGAAGTATTTCAGTTAAAATTAGTATTTAATCAAGTCGACAAGGAAATGTTCTTTACTTATTACGGATTGCTTACGATTTCTTCTTCTTCTTCTTCTTCAAGAATTCCCACTGTCTTGACAATGGATAATCATAAATCCTTTCAATTTTAGTCATTTTTGTAAATTTTTGTGAAAAATGGTATTATTTAATCTTACCATGTAAAACAGAGAATAATATTTTTTAGATAACTTAAAAATCCTTTCAGCTTTCGCTTCAAAATATTGCAGACGAATCCCACAGCTTGTTAATGCTTTTTTTTTTTTTTCGTATCTGTACGATATATTTCTCTAAAGCCAGGAAAGAAGTGCCTCCCACATGAACTTTCTGAGGTGGTTTGAAATCACCATCAAGTGCATAAAAAAACTAAAGCCATTAAAACTGAACGTTATAAGTTTTGTTATATTAAAACTCAATTAATATACCTTCATTGCCGCGCTTTTAGTCGACAAAATAATTGCTTAATTGTGATTAATTCTGAGCATTTCTAAATATTTTTAGAAACTAATTCACAATCACTTAAAGAATAATTGCAACAGTTGGTGGAATATTGAGTGATTAAATGCTGAAATTATTTTAACTCTCAATCATTCAATATTTTCACAAAATTGTCTTTTAATTCGTTTTATCTGAATTGCTTTCTACTATGATTTGCTGTTTCCACGAAGGGATTTTTTTTCTCGTAATTTTTCGATGAATTGCCCGTCGATGAGCTTTCTGATGAACTGTTTGCGGTGAATTTTTTGTCACCTGACTAACTTACCTTCAGCTGAAAGAAACCCTTACAAAGTTTTCCTCGTGTCCTGAAAGAAATTCGAACACACGTTTCTCCTCTCTCAAGATAAATGTTTTGAAGTTTTCGTGAGTACGCTACAGAGCCCGCAAATTCTTATAATATACAGAATTCTCTAGTTTGATTCGTTACTCATAACTCGTTTCTTACAAAATCATGCTCTGCTATCTGCTCAATTTTTTTGGAAATCCCGTAATAAATTTGTCTTATCTTTTATTAAGCGGATTAGTCATCACGTCACTTATTACATGAGAAAAGAGATTATGTGGCAGTATCGAAGATATTCGTACTGTTAAGAATATCCCTCACTTATAAAGAGATAGGCTGGTTTGTATAAGAATCCACCAGAAGTCTATACAGAGTATCTCCGAACACCGCCTGAATTCTTGCATCGTCGCATTGAAAACGATCTGAGGCAGGTTTGCATTTCACTTCTAATTTAATCGAAAGCTCCAGTATTTGGGATCAGTCGAAATTACACAAAGCAACTAAAGCTAATAAGATTTAGTTGCTTTAGTATATTATATCTGCTAATGACGTGGGTTCTCCGGTCCGTTTGTTAGCGTATGCGAGAATAAAAGCAGAGTTTCCCGGAAGGAGAAAATCTACCATTTCTGTATGAGAGGAGCTAACTTGATTTCAATTTAAAACCTTCGTAAAGGATCACTGCGTCTCAGACGGAATTCGATTTCACATCTTTCCAACCAAAGGCGCTTTTCTTACTGCCCGGAAGCACCTTTGAAAGACGTAGGAGGGAAAAATGCTTTTTAATAACAACCCGTACATAATTAAGAGCTCAGTGACAAGTTCTTTGTCTTTTGTTAATCGATTAAGCCTTGGTCTAATTGAAAATTTTCATTTAATCCGCCGTTACCATACAATACTCCTTGCCTCCTCGCAATCTTCATCCTAATTTCATTCTCTCCCCCCCCACACACACACACTTTGTCTTATACAAAAATCCATAGCCTGTTCAGTCCGTTTTATCGTAATTACTTACTAAATTCTTTAATTTCGTGTTTATAAGAAAAACAATTTAGCAGTGTCAAACAGATGATGTTACAGAAAAAAATCCTAAAATGAATTTATTTCTATCGATATAAAAAATACTTCACTTACTCAACGTAAATTAAAAACTCCATAATTAAAATTTTAAAAAAATTAATTAAAAAATTAAAACCCGGTTACATTATTCACACAACTATACAAAAAAGAAGTTTCTTACTTCTCTTGAATGGCTGGTTTAACTTCAGCAGCACAGAACGCTCACTCTGTAAGAGAGAGAGAGAGAGAGAGAGAGAGAGAGAAGAATCATATTCGTCAGTGGTATCCCTTTACTATTAAAGGGATGCCTTTATTAGTAAAGGAATAAAAAGAGAGTAGAATGAGTAAAAAGAGAGTTGTAATGATAATGTTATGAAAATATTCTTTACGTTTGAATGCACATTCTATTTTTAACAAACTAAATAATTAATTAACCTCAATATTTCACGATCAGTAAATCTTACACTCTTAACGATCAATTGGAAATAAAATCTCTTCAGTGCAAACACGAACGAGTAAGCTGTAAACAAAATAAAAGCGTTAAAAGAGTCGAAAACAGAAGTAAAAAAATCAAATACCATTCGTGAAAATAACCAAATATCGATAACACGCGCGTAACGTGAAAGATAACACCAAACAATATTCGAAACCGATAAACTTGTCCCTTGGTTTAGAACACGAGTTTTCTTTTCAATGTTAACTGCATTTTTTATAGTATTAGTGCGTTATCTTGTTTTGCAATTTTGTGTTTTATTTTTTTTTTTCTCAGCCTGGATTTCGCTGAGTCTCGAATAATAAAACATCTTGAATCGCGTGTATCTTGAATTTTAGGTGGGAGATGATTTCATTGCCCGGTGTGAGACCACAATCCTGTTTATTGCAAGGCTTGAAAAGGATCAATGTTTGGTCTCCAGAAGAGGGTTTCCGTATTATCTGACCCTTAATTAGAATAACATATACAAATAAACATTCCCTTCCACTCAGTGTCAAAAAACGTGATCCCTCCTTCCCCCATTTTAATAAAACTGAAAATAACTATAACACGAACAATTGTATCCTCTATCCTTCTTAAGGAGTTCGTTACTTTGCTGATAGAGCGATGCTCTTTAATCTCTCTCTCTCTCTCTCGATGTGGCTGAAACGAAGATTTTTCCCATATTAAGAAACTCATATCCCTAACATTATTCATGATAATTTATCCCATGCTAATTAAACTTTTCTTATTTATGACGCTCATCGGCAAACTTTATTATGAGGGACACGGATTGTAAAGAACTTTCCAAAGATGATGCTTCTGACCTCACACGAAGAACTATTTTACTGAGACAAATGTTTCTGTACGTGCGTGTGTGACGGTGCATAAACTCATTATACTGAGTTTGATCAGGTGAAGGAATAAAAATGATTAAAAGTAACGACTAGCGAATCATTTCAGTGTGGAAGGCTTTCAGATGAAATAATTACATGATAAAATAAATGCGATATATTGATTAAACACGTGAGTACACAAGACTACCCCGGTCTCACTCAGACTTTTTTTTAGTATTTTCCTTAGATTTTCTTTTACAGTAATATTATTTAGTATATCGCTATTTAGTACAAATGCATTATCAGCTTTTAACTTTTCGTATTTGAGCTTGACATTTTAAAAGAATTATCTGTAAATTCGTTGTAAAATTATAATTTTTGGCTGCTTTTGCTTTTTTTTTTAAAGATATAATTCTCTCAGTAGAAGAATCATGATATATTAAACTTAGCGCTGTTACTTAACCCCGCTCTGTTATTTTAAGCTTTCAGAATTCGATCTTCCTTTAGCTGCCTTCATCCCTTCCTGTCTTACACCAATCGACTATACGTCGATTGGTGTAAGAGAGGAGTAAGGAGAGCTGAAACTCCCTTTCTCCACGGAGAAAGTGGTATTCTTCCAAACAAGTTGTCGGTGAATAGCTTTGTGTGTGTGTGTGTGGGTGTGTGTGTGTGTGTGTGAGAGAGAGAGAGAGAGAGAGAGAGAGAGAGAGAGAGAGAGAGAGAGAGTGAGAGAGAGAGAGAAAGAGAGAGAGAGAGAGAGATTCATTGCAATAAGAATGAAGATATGCACATTTCTTCTTATTCATTGGTCTAATTATAAAGAGGATTCATTGTATATATAGCCAGTACCGTCGACAGGGTGTAGCATACGGCGCGGCTTAATAAGGGCGCTCGTTCAGCCATATTGCGGTAGGCGCCGTCTCTACGCTAACAATTCCTGGTAGCAAGTGCGGAAAGAAGTTTTTTCAAGCTTAAACTGATCAAAAATTATTTGCGGACAGTAGTGATTGATTGGTCACTTGATTAGAGGCGGACATAGCTTACAATTTAAATTTAGAAGAGCTTAAAAACAGTTTTATTGTGCGATATCCCCCGTAGAGAACATGGAATTAGTATTATTATGTAATCGTTTTGCATTAATGTTTCTCTTGTAATAACAACAAAATAGCAATTGGAGATTTTCTTATATTTTTGCCTTATAATCCATCAGGGGCGATATTTAGTAATTGTTTGCCTCAGGGCGCGATCTAATCTGGCGACGGCCCTGTAGATAGCGATAGTAACCAAAGGATGCTGTACGACCACGTTCGCTAGAATAGCAGTGGCACCTATATTTCTAATAGAGAAACATTCAGATGTCACTGCGGTTCATATTCAAACGAATGACTGTATTGTGAAATCGGTTTAAAAACAAGATTTTTCCGTAATTTTTATAGCCAAGATTTCTGTAATATTTTAGCATCCAACAGTGCGCATAAATTACACTGTCGCATATTTAACTGGCTAGTAGGGAGAGACAAAAGAGAAAAGAAAATCATCAAGCCTGAGCAAATTGATATAATTATATTATATATTTCCTAAAGAATATCAAGGAAAATTATATTTTAAATGTAATTATTTTATGACTATTGAAAAATTTTATTTACGCAAGTTCTTTAAGGGTTCTTGCATATACACCTTTTATTTATTAATATAAATTTTATATTTGATTTTGGTGTATGTTGAAACGTGAGATGCGGTGATTGATTCATTCAATCCAATACCCTTGGAGAGTAATGGATGGCAATGCTGTAGCTAAAGAAGTTCTAACTGAGGCTCGGCTATTGCTGTTACCCTCCTGCCATGATCAGAGCTTTAATAGCTCAATAACACCTTATCCCTACACTGTCCTCTACAGATAACGGGGAAGATGAAAAGCATTCTTGCTTCGCCCCTTTAAGCCAGTCCTTATATAAGGATATAAGAAAACGCGATAGACCGTGAGATGCGGTGATTAAAATACCCTTGGAGGGTAATGGATGGCAATGCTGTACCAATGAAGTTCTAAATGAGGCTCGGCTATTGCTGTTATCCTGCTGAGTTTCGAGAGTTCGCTATCTTAGGGGGTTTTGCCTTAAGGGAGCAATTTGAGTCTTCGGGGAATGTGTTCTCCGGCACGGCCCGCTGAGGGGTTCTTGTCGGTGAATTATTTTCTTCGGAATGAGCGGTTCTGCTCGGTGGTCGGTTTCACTGAGTGGAACCAACGCGGAGATTTGGACGGTCTTTCGCCCACGAATGAGTGGCCTAGAGATCGTCTGATTTTTTGAGATTTTACCCCTTTACTTAAACAGAGGGTAATGGATGGCAATGCTGTAGCCAATGAAGTTCTAACTGAGGCTTGGCTGTTGCTGTTACTCTCCTGCCATGACCAGAGCTTTAATAGCTCAATAACACCTTATCCCTACATTGTCCTCTACAGATAACGGGGAAGATGAAAAGCATTCTTGCTTCGCCCCTTTAAGCCAGTCCTTATAAGGACTATAAGGAAAAATGCGATAGCACCAGAAGAACAATGCTTCGTATTGGTTCAACACAAAAATCCCATGGCAAACAGAGATCAAATATCTTGGCGTATTGCTGGACAGAAAGTTGACCTTCAGCTCCCATATCAAAACTCTATGTCTAAAGACGTCAAAAATCATTGCACAGTTCTATCCACTAATCAAAACATAGGAACAGCAAATTGAGCACCAGGATCAAGCTACTTATATACAAAATGATGATTTGTCCTATACTTACATATGCTTCTCTGGCTTGGAGATACCAATATCCCAAAATTACAACGTGTGCAAAATAAATGTCTCAGAATGATCCCGAAAGCACCATGGTTCGTACGCACTGTGCAACTTCACCAGGACATAAATACCCCCTATATTTACACCTTCATGCAGACTATAGCAACTTTTGAGTTTCTCTCAAAAGCAGCAGTGCATCATAATAATCTAATTCGACTAGCGGCAAATTACGACGCAACAGACTACTCCAAGCACAAACGTCTAAAAGCTATTTTGAAACAAAACTCCAATGACTAATCCTCAGGCCCACTCAGGGCGAGCTACAGGCTCATAAATCTTTTCCCACTCACAGTTTTCCACATCAGATAGCGGGGAATATGAAAAGCATCTGCTTCACCCTTTAGGCCAGTAATGTTGACAGTTGACAAAAAGTCGATAGAGTTAGTGTTTTGATACTAATATTGAAAACAATTAAACAAATTCTAGAGAATAATATTTCTATTTAGAGTTATAATACAATTACCTAAATCTGTATAATTCGAACCCCCCCAAAAAAATGAATAATTGTCAAACAAGGGAATATTTGTCAAATAATATATGAATAATGTATGAATGATATGAATAATATATGAATAATTGTCAAACAAGGGAAAAATAAAAAAAATAATAAATAAAAAAAAAAATATATATATATATATATATATATATGTAGAAAGTTTTTTACCTTGGGTATAATATATGTTAAAGATACCAAGCTATTTTAAATATAAACCTGTTTTTTTTTACTCCATTTCCCAAGTAAGCAAACAGACGTCAGTCAAGTTTGCGCCTGCAAATGTTGCAAGTCTAACTGAGCCTGCACGTAGTGCAAGTCCAAGGCAACTCGTGGTAGAGGTAGAATAAGCTCTGATCACTATTCTTAATATTTACCCTTAATGCAAAACACGTCTCCTGGAGGAGATCAGAGCTTATTCTACCTTTACCACGAGTTGCCTTGGACTTGCACTACGTGCAGGATCACTTAGACTTGCAACACTATATATATATATATATATATACTTGAAGAATGCCATATATATATGCACAAAATCAATGAAATTTCTTGATAACGTGTGCGTGTGGTAAAAAAATCTACGAAAAACAAACGTAGAGAGAAATGGTTTTTGTAAATCAAATAATGAAAAACATTATTGTAGTGTTTATTGGACACTGAAACCATTTGTTTTTTCTCTCTAAGCCATAATTTGTAAAATGCCAAATACACGCATAACGAAAACCACACACACACACACACACACACACACACACACACACACACACACACACACACACACACACACACACACACACACACACACACACAAAATTTTATTACATTATTGCATTATCTTTTGTCTTGTTTTACACCACAATGAAATCCATCATGGAAGTATCTGCCTTCATTAACGAAGTAGTTAAACAAATGTTATCGTTCCTTTTCGGGTAATCACCGTTTCAGGTATTTTTGTTCGACTAATTTTCTGGGAAACAGCCGCGAGACCAAAGGACGATATCATTAAGCATGCAATGAAAATTTTTGTACTCGATACGCTATAAGCGACAAGGTAATCACCAAGCACAAGTCAGTTAATGAGAACAGGGAAAGTTTTGATTGAGAAACTAATTAAGGAAAGAGGAAACACTGTAAAAGTGAAATTCAGCCCTACATCGAACACATGTCTGATGTTTATTTTTAAGCGTTCATCTCTCTCTCTCTCTCTTCTCTCTCTCTCTCTCTCTCTCTCTCTCTCTCTCTCTCTCTCTCCATTCTCTTATTTCCTCTACTATTCTTAAATTAATGAGCGCTTGAATCTTCTATTTTTCGGGTTGTTTGTTTCTTACCATAAGTCCTTTAAGTTAATCCCACTGCCTTACTCTGTAAATAACTTCCTCAATCCATTATGACAGTGTTTTATCCCTTCTTACAGTTTAAGTGGCTTTCTGAGTAGCCTAAAAGATGTTTTCCTGAGCCACTAATGGAATAAACTGCAGGTTTTTGTTTTGTTTTGTTTTAAGCTACGTTACGTTGTAAGTTGACTGTTTTCCTACTAAGAACGGGATTTTCTAAATCCTTTATAACATATAAAACCTCTCTCTCTCTCTCTCTCTCTCTCTGTCTCTCTCTCTCTCTCTCTCTCTCTCTCTCTCAATGTCTATCTATCTGTTTTTTTGTCTGTAACGCTCATGTTTTCATTATCTTATAAATAGTTTATGAATATAAAGGAAAATCGTTAAATATTCATACATATTACATCTCGCATGCTAGCTAGCGAGTCTTTCGTAATGCGCATGCGCAGTGAAAGACCAAGGTTCGATGCTTGTCACCGAAACTTTTTTTTTAGCCTTTTGTTTTCTGCAGATACCTAAGTTAGTCGATGTTCTTCTTTCTTTTTTTTATCTTGGAAAAATGTGTTTTTATCTCCAAAAGTTCAGAAAAATCAACCGTAGAACATTCATGATTAGAATGTTAATTTGTTGACAAGAAAGAACATGCTTGTAGCATAGTTATGAAGGTAACTTATGTTCTTATATTCTTATATCCTCGTATGTTATTTCTTGTGTTTATATCAGTTGCTTTAATATCATTTTTGTTCTAGGTGTGTATCAGAACTTTCCAGACCCCCCCCCCGTCGTACACACACACACACACACACACACACACACACACACACACACACACACACACACACACACACACACACACACACACACACACACAAAGCAAGCAAGTAAGCAAATGGACTTATTATTTTTTTTTTCTTAAGGAAATGGCTACATCGAGGGAAGAGAATTGGACAAGTTCCTAAGGGAGTTCGTTTCCAGTGTCAACTTTACTGATGTGGAACCCGAGGTAAGTGCTTTTATTCCTCTTCTTCTTAGTAGTAGTAGTACGTGATACCTCGAAAGAGTCCAAGAACTTATCTTGGGAAGGCCCTACTTCGTCTCATCTCACCGTCTCCCTTACTTAATCCTCCAGGAAAAACAACACTGCTACCATTAACACACTTGAAAGAATTCTGCGTCCGTTTTCGCTCCTCCTCTTTGCGATTCTGACTGTCTGGAGATGACATCGCATGAGAGAAAAGTGACTTCCACTTATCTCCATCTTTTGCAACCTCTACATCAATCAAAGCGCTTGCTCCACTGGATTTACATATTCTACCTCTCTCGGTACTAAAGTTGTCAAAACATTGTTGATTGCCACAGATGTCTGTGATAGTTTGGAGAAATGGTTTAAGTGCAGCCACATTTTTATACTTTGAGAGATCTCCAGTTGCTGTATATAGATTTAAAAATTAGGTTAGAGATGATTCATCATTATAGAGGTGAATTTTTGAAGCTATTTTGTTAAGCACTGGCTTATTAAGAAAGTCCTTGCAACCATCGTGGGATCGCTATGTTAAGTTACTATAAAATGATTCCAGTGCCAGAATAATCTCGAAAGGACTATAAGTCCAAATATATAAGCCTAATGTTTGCGTCTAGGTTATATCTCTCAAAAGCACCATGCACATTCTAGAAACTTCATCAAGGAGTACCCCCCCCCCCTCTCTCTCTCTCTGCACTATGTCTGAAGTCTAATTCTACCGACTGCTTTACGCTCTAAAACTCGTACTTTCCCTTTTACAGAATATCGTATTTCATCTAGGAGTGCATGTTCTAATTAGAACTGCAGCGCTGTTTAGTTTCAGCCTTTAACGCGATCTGATATGATTATGGGAGTTCAAACTTATGGAGAGATGAAAGCGAGCCTGACTGAGGAAACGTGTGTGACATTTCAAGTTGCTACGGCAGCATTACATTGCAAGCATGAAAGGGATTCTTTAGGAAAACAAACCTGTTTACAAAATCTTTGGTTAGGGATAAGCACTTAGCATTCATACACTGAACCAAGTTTCATAAATGATTAAGAAATCAAATTTATCCATCGATTAGATCGTATAAGTTAGGTTCATTGCCTAGGAGTATTTGTGGTAATCAACTTAGCAGACGCTATTAAAGCCGTGGTTTGATAATGAATGTGCTATGTTTGTCAACGGCGTGTATTCTCAGGTCAATTGATCTTTGCAAGAGGAAACCAGACGGGAATCTCCCAGGAGACAGAACTCTATCCCTCTAGACCGAGAGTGATTAACTCAACTTCGCTTATAAGTAATTGAGAAAATCTTGTTAAAGAGATTAGGATTTCAAGAATATTCTCGTTACTGTTCCTATCGAATAATTTCCGAAATTCGGAAAATAAAGTGTAGAAGTGCTTCGAGTTCTCTTAGAAATGACAGCTGTTCCTTAGAACTTTCAATCAGTTATTTAATCAATTAGAATTTAATTGGCATCGTCTAACATCAATTCTTCGTCTAAAACTCATGTATCCTTAATAATAAAGTGGATCAAAACTGGCCAATATGAGGCTGAGCTGGAGCCGCAGCCCTGATATGATAATGTGCATCATTGATAAACGAAGAGAACCTCCAAGAGCTTTGATTGGTAAACTGTCTCCACCGAAAAGAGTTCATCGAAAGATGGTTCAGACATTTTCCGAAATTTATCGATGGTTTCTTGTCTCTATCAAGGTAAGAAACCATTAGCGAAAACAATTAATCGAAAAACAAATTGTAACTTAATTTTATTTATACACTGATTGAACTGAAATGTCAAGTAAAAAGTGTGCAACCTGTTAAAACAGAGCGTTCATTTCAAATGAAGAACAGCAATAACATCACCTCACCTGATAATCTAATTTTGTGGCTCTAACCCTATGGGAATGGAATTAGCCCCCAATAATAAATACATAAATAAATGGAACGGACATTATTTCAGGTAAATAATACTGTATGTAAATGTTAAGGTTTAGGACCAATATATGGCGGCAATTAATTGCTTTACTCTCTTCCACGATCTTTCTGAAATCACCGATAACCTTGAACTCAACTATTAGTGACGCTTCAAGGCAAAGGCTAGCTGCCATGACTTCCAAAAAAAGGTAGTTGGGCTAAAAGAGCTTCACTTACTTCCTTTAGAAATAAAAGCCGTTACATAATTTATTTTAAAATAGAAAGAAACTAAAAGCATTGGTGTTCTGTCCGTCCCACTTGTCATCGTTGTCAGCCTCTTAGGTAATATGTACATTCTTGAAAACAATCACAAACGGGCAGATAAATTTCATAACTTCATGATCATAAAATGAATGCAAAAGCATTTAAGTAACTTTATTAAATATCGCATTTCTTATTTAATATATATATATTAAATAAAAAATGCAATGTGTGTTGCGCGCGCGTGCCCGTCACTGCCCAGTAACTTGGCTTCCTTCTTAGAAACATTTTTAGAAATTTAAACCTGACACCTCATATATTTTAATGCAGTTTGTTTACTAACTTTCTTAAATTGTAAAGGTGTGATTCATTTCATTTATTTTTTTGCTTTTTATTTACTTTTGTACACAAGCATTAAAAAATACAATATTTTTTGCTGACAACAATCTGCAGCCAAAAAAAGGGAACTCCTTGTAGCAAATTTTGGGGAAAAGAAATAATTTTTTTCTGTTATGAGGTTAAAATAATACTTCGTAAGAAAATAATTGTTTCGACTAAAATTATCAGTATTTTTTTTTCAATGAATTGCTTTTACGGTGACTTATCTTCAGAATTACTGTTCGATAAAATGCATTTTGGAAAACTATTTTTGATGTACATTGAAGACAATATACATCAAATTATTTTTAGCCTTGAGCAACTATAATAACAGGGTAAGTGATGAGCGATTCCCCCCCCCCATCTCCTATTTTACCTTTAATACATACATTTACCAGACTATATGTCGAAAAGCCAGAACATGTACTAACCACAGTTTCCTAAACACAAATTCGTAACCATTAAAAGTCATAAAGAATCTTTAGATGACTACCATCAGTAGTCAAGAAAGTCGAAAAGTGGAATTTTTGAAAGAAAAGTGAGTCTTCGGAAGAAAATATAATGGACCAACCTTGGTAGAAGATAATCATTCCAGTACCAATCAAAAGAAATGGAATTCTTTCAAAGTGGTAGGAACAGACTGTAGATCCACATCAGGTCTACATGAACTGTACAATGCACCAAAGGACGGCTACCAATATTAACTCAACTGCATATTTAATGACAGCAACCATCATCATTTCAGCTGGGATTGGTTTAAAAGGACATCAACGTAGTTTTACTGATCTGCAGCTATGCATACATACATTTATAGGCTGTGACTCAAATAGCGGCTTTGTGCGGGATGATGGACGCACCGGTTCATTTAACTGACCCCACATATGGTGATGTTTGTTCGTTTTCTTCTTCTTTTTCTTCTTCTTAGCTTTCTTGATGTCGTTTCCTCCGCATTACGCCAGTATCCTCTTACCCTTCGTAAAAGCCGTGTTTCTGAACAAAATTCGCTCTTCTGCGTCTCGTGGCAACTGTTGCTCTGACAACTGCAGCAGCCAGCCCGATGTCGAAATCGATAAGGTATGCAATGTCTGTCGCCGTTAGCACGATTCGCTTGAATAATGTCGGAAAGTTCTTTCAAGGTAGTTAAGGGGTTATGACTTCTCTATTTAAACATTCACCAGAAGGAACATTTATAGAAAGCGATTTTTTTTCTTTTATCCTAATGTGTGTTTTAAAAATGTCACGTATCACAAAATATTTTCATAAATGCCATCATGGGAATAAGATATATTTAAGACACTCTCGTTGATAAAAGGTTGACTGATCTCAAATATTTAGAAATAGGATATAATTAATTTCGCATGCATCTTTATTCTTCAGTATTAGTAAATTACGTGTTTACAAAGAATGACTTTGTTGTATGTTGTTGTAGCAGGTTATTCCTCAAAAATAGTAGACGAAATCGTTTAGGCCCAACCCCTTTTTTTTTTTTTTTTGAAGATCGCGGGGCAGCCAATCTCCAGACTTAGCCGTCACTGAGAGCTTGCCCAAAGCTATCAGTGACTCCATAGACATCTGAGGTGGAGAGTAGAACAAACAATTGCCTCCATATTGTGGTCTTTAACCGAATTATCGCATTATTGTCTGTGATAGTGCCAGATCATGAATTGTGGGGTGAAAGTCATAGTTGCCAGAAGAAAGACTGGCCCACCTGCTCCGAAGATCGACTAACTCGGAAACGGCAGAAGAAAGGCCTAGAAAAGATTCCTCCAGCTAGTAACTAGAATCGAACGTACGTAGACTCTCTTCTGGCTATGTTAGTTCCAGGGCACTACACTGGAACTTGAACACAGAAATGGTAAACACGTAAAACTGTATTACATTGTTTTTCTCACAAATTCGTTTTATTTTTGTGATAGTACTGCTGGTACGACAATATCCAGGCATATTTTAAATCATAAGATGAAAAGTAAATTCTGTTAGCATTTAGCAGTTCGTTTTCATGATGTTTAAAAATTTAAATATAGTATGATACTTCTAATCGCAAAAATTCATTTATAAGAAAATACTGCGACTTCTTTGTGATGATACAATTCTAGAGATATCTCCTACTCCCCCCCCCCTCTTTCCTTCATCTGTTCCCGCAATTCTCCTTTTCCTCACAGAATGTGCGAATTAATGATTCATCTAACAATTACTTCCATACCAAGCAATAACGAAACTAAAATCAAAAGTTGTTTCCTCATGAACACGATTTTTGCATTAGGATATTACTCGTCCAGAAATTCTAATTCTAAATTGTTCAAAATATTTAACACATATTTAAAAATATTTAAAAGGTTTAAATATTTTAAAATATATGTTTAAATATTTTTGAGAGTTTCGTATTTTTGCCGTCTGAATGTTTTCAGTTTCCACCAAAAAAACACTGAGGATCTCGCGTATACTCCTCGCGCCATCTAGTGATGAAATTATCAACTATTATATCGTATGCAGCTCGATTTAAAACAGCATTTTAAATCGAGCACGTAAAAGGAGAACGATATAAAAATTATGTATATATAAATTTTAAACTTTAAATTTAAATTAACCTTTTTAGAGATTACTGTATTTATGAACTTTTCTTTCTAACTCAGAAATGTATGAAATGGAGATTAAATTGTATTGTTTCTTCTTCTTCTTCTTCTTCTTCAGCAAGTGGTCTCTGATTCGATGATGGCAGAACTTAAGGAATGTTTTATGGAGGCTTATGATGATAACAAGGATGGGAAAATTGAAATTAGAGAGGTAAGAAAGATTTCTTTCAATACTTGTTTCACTTAAATCAGTAAACAGAAATTAAAAAGCGTTCCAAAACGTACTCTGACAGAGTTAATAGGGATTAATTGTTTAAAAGAAAACCTTAAATCGAAGATCGAAAAAAAAAAAAAAAAATCCACATTACCGATGTATCCGAAACCATACAAGAGGCAAAATATTCTTACATGTTTAATATGGTGCTTTTCTTAGATACTTGGAAGGCATTCTTTTAGACTATTTATGTAAATTTCGACTTTCGTTTTCTATCACTGTTTTAATTCTTTACTTCAATGATTTGTGCTTTATGAAGGGTTCGTATTTCTCTTGATAAACACGGCATCTTAATGCTTTCGAAGGTGGACTGGTGTTAACAATCCCCGTTTACGATTATCTAGCAACACTACTCTTTATTTATTTATATTACATTGCAGTCGGCCTTTTATTGATCTTTCTATTCCATGTGGTACTTTTACGTCGCGTGCATTTATTTTCTGCAGATATAAGAGCGGACTTTTTTTTTAAATTTTTTTTCACAGCTATAGAAAGGCACCATTTGAACTGTTTTACAATTGGCCTGTTATCACGTGCTCTAAACATATCGTTAAGGTTAGAAATGCATCTAAGTAGAAATCTCTTGAGAAGTTACGCCCTTACTTTTGTGACTATTATCTTCGGAGCTTCTTAGAAAGGTTCAAGCAGGATAAGCGCATATTATTAATAAGCATTATTCTGAGCTGTTTATTGTAGTTCAGTATTATTATTATTATTATTATTATTATTATTATTATTATTATTATTATTATTATTATTATTATTATTCGGTATATTGTCAAGATATTAAAATCATAGATTTCAGCTAAAGTGTAAAATAAATAAATACTTTGTTGGGTAATTTATCGTAAGTGTTAGTTTGTGGATGCGTGCGCATGCTTGGAACTCTCTGTTGTTTTAAAGGGAGTTGATCGGACTGTCAATTTCTTTTATTTTCTTTGGCAGAGATCCTAATTAGGACAGAAAATTGTCTGTTGTTGATGAAATTAAAGCAGTGCAAAGATAAATTAATTAGATTTACTTTGCACTTGGCTTAATTGTCATTTTGTGATAAGTGCCCTTAAGGCGAGTACGAGATGTTGTGATGGTACTAAATAATTAAGTTTATTTACTAAATGTGCATGATCCCTTGAATGTATGCGACTAATTAGTTTTCTCCCTGATTTACAGGCAGTCTGAGGAGAGTAGGGGAAAACAATTTCCCTCTGGTTAACGCTATAGGAAGACTTTAGTTATAATGATTTCTTATTTTGATTATATCCCAGTAAATGACTGAGGTGGGGGGGGAGTGTAAGCTTGCTCCTGCACACGCACACCTGGCCGAAGGGAGTCAAACACGAACGACCACTGGCCGTAGTTGAGAGCTCTTCCTTTTAGACCAACAGGCAGATAAAAAAACAAAAAACAAACTTAATTGGTTGATGGAAGTAGAATGTTGAGGTCAGATAAAACACCAATGCCACTGGTGTTGGTCGAAATCTCCAACACGCAAAAAAGAATCTATGAAGTTACCGACATTTGTAAGCTTAAAATTACAACCGAACCTCTAAGGAAGAAAGCATCGGCAGGGGAGTGCCACAGATGCCAGAGGTTCGGGCATACCCAAAAACTGTGCAGAGCTGTCTACAGATGCCTAAAATGCGGTGAGGGTCACCAAACTAATTCCTGCACCAAACCCAGATCCACACCTGCCTGCTGTGCCAATTGTAGAGGACCACATCCATCTAATTACAAGGGATGCCTTTTCCATCCAAAAAAAACCGTGGATCAACAAGAACGAACCACGCTCCTCCAAGCAATGACACAAACAACGAAACAGGTCGCCTTCCAGATACCTCACATTCGGCAATACAAGAAGGCACTTGATCTTCATCCATGTCCAAATCATATGCGGAAGCGGTAAAAACCCAGACTTCTTCATTGCAAGAGCGAACAAACTCTAATCTCACATCAGCTTTAACCTCGTCACTTGCAACAATGCTGCATGAATTCAACAAAGCAAGCAACTCACCATCTTCCAGAAAGAGATTCTATCTAGAAACCCAATCCATATTAACAGCTCTCTATAATGTTTAAAAATTTTAAAACAAATTCTCTCATGATAACAGCATGGAATGCAAATGGCTTAACAAATAAAATTCTCGCGCTGCAAGAATTCGCAAAAAGATACAATCCAGACATAATCTTCATCAGTGAATCCCACCTCAGACCATCAAACAATCCAAAACTAAGAGGTTATATTTTATATAGGACAGACAGACTTAACTCTAGTGGAGACGGCACAGCTATTTTTATTAAAAATTATTTGAGCCACAACTCGCTGACCAACCCCCAAACTCTAAACCTTGAGGTGACGGGTATGGAGGTGCACACTAATAATGCAGGCAAACTCAAAATCTACGCAGCGTACAATCCTCCCAGCATTCCACTATTGACTGCAAACTTAGACTCCATTCTTGTCTCCACGGATTCCATAATTATAGCAGGAGACCTAAATTCCAAACATACGGCCTGGTTCAGTTCGTCAATCAACTCCAAAGGCCATGCCTTATTCAACTACACGTTACTCAACTCATCAATAATAGTTGGACCCACTGAGCCCACCCACTACAGCCCATCAGGAAGCTCTGATGTATTAGACATAGTTATCCTCAGAAACATCAAATATCAATACCAGCTGGAGACATTAGAAGAGCTTAACTCTGATCATAATCCCATCCTGCTCAGGTTAGGACTTCAAGATCCTCTCTCCCCATCATTCTTTCTTGCCATGGGACAAGCTCTCTAAGGTTCTCCCAGTCCACATCGGTCCTCCCCCTGTCATTCGTAAAAAAGAAGAAATAGACCAAGCTGTAAGCAATTTAACTAGGCAAATCAACACAGTAATAGCATCAGTCTCCCAAACCACTGTCTTCCACGCTCCCAACTGGATCCCAGAAGAGATAATGGACCTGATTAGGGCCAAAAATAAAGCCAGAAAGCGATATCACAACACCAGAGCCCCGCAGGATAAAACTACCTTGAACAATCTGAACAGACAGGTTCGAGAAGCCCTCCAGATGCACATGAATTCCAAATGGGAATCCAAACTCAGGGAAATCAACCCAGAAGATAACTCCATGTGGAAGTTTGTAAAATCTCTTCGTAACAAAAGACAACCACTTCCCCCTTTGACGACCAATCTTGGAATTGCACACTCAGATGAAGAAAAAGTAGAAGCCCTAATTGACAATCTGGAAAATCACCCCCACATCTCCAACAGAAATAATAAATATTATTTCCCATCTGAAGAATAAAAAAGCTCCCGGCCCTGACGGAATTACCAATAGAACAATAAAGCTACTCCCACGGAAAGCCATAATTCATCTAGTTAATATTAACAATTCCATTTTAAGATTCCAGTACTTTCCCACAGATTGGAAAATCGCGGACATTATACCTCTGAAAAAGCCTAGTAATAACCCACAACTTCCCCAAAGCCACAGGCCCATCAGTCTTCTTTCCTGTCTTGGCAAAGTAATAGAAAAGGTCATCCTATCAAGATTACAATCAGCAGTGGACCAACAGAAAATAATCCCAAATGAGCAATTTGGGTTTCGCAAAGCTCACAACACAGTACAACAAATTCAGCGACTAACAGAACATATCACTCATGGTTTTAACTGGCACCCTCACACTGCTGCTGTATTTTTGGGTGTGTTGCCAAGGCCTTTGATAAGGTCTGGCATCAAGGCCTTATCTTCAAACTAATTGAAAACAATATCCCAATTAAACTAATGAAACTCATATATTCATATATTAATGAAAGATACATGGAAGTAAAACTCAACGGAATTGTGTCATCAAGGTGCAAAATTCTGGCGGGATTACCTCAGGGTTCTCTTCTGGCCCCAGTACTTTTCACAACTTACATGGCAGATATTCCTCTCAATTCAAGAACAACTACTACGGCCCTTTATGCCGACGACACCGCTATTCTAGCTAGATCGCTCAGCCCTCGCCTAGCAATCACTAGACTCCAAGGAAGTATCAATGAGCTAGCAAACTGGTTCACCAACTGGAGGATTCCAGTGAACTCCCTCAAAAGCTCAGCCATGCTGTTTTCAAGAAGAAAGGTCTGCAACAAAGACGACATCCTGTTCTCTGGTCATAAGATCCCATGGCAATCAGAGACCAAATATCTTGGGGTATTAATGGATAAGAAACTCCTTTTTAACATGCACATCAATCTCATTGGCTCCAAATCTTCCAAAGTAATAGCACAGCTCTACCCATTGATCAACCGCAAGAGCAAATTGAACCTACATAATAAATTGCTTCTTTACTGGATAGTAATACGTCCAGTCATTACCTACGCCTCACCAGCATGGAGTCGCACTTCAAGATCAAACATTTTGAAATTGCAGAGAATCCAAACCAAAGGCCTTAGGATGATCCTGGATGCACCGTGGTTCATCAGAAATTCACCGAGAAACTGGCATTCTGTATATCTCCTCCTTTCTTCGTAATCTTGCAGAAAAATTCTTCGTGAAGTCAAGTTCACATTCAAACCCACTAATTGTACAAGCTGTCAATTACAACGAGACTAATTACTACAAATACAAAAGACCGAAGGCTATTCTTCTCTCAACCGATCATAGCTAACACAACTGCCCTCAAAGGGCGAGTTTAATTGCTCACAAATCTCCCATTCCCAAACAACTCTCATTACAGATAAAGAGGAATATGAAAAGCGCTTGTGCTTCACCCATCCTGTCAGTAATGTCGATGGTTAATGGTTGGTTGATGGACTGAGTCCTTGACTCTTTATCCCTTCATCTGGATTTTAGATTGTGGGTGATGAGATTATTGTGGGTAATTTAACCGCTCATTGTGAGCATTGAGGCTGTATCAGCTTTCTCTTGCGATGGAGGATTTCGGTTTTTTTATGTTTGAATCAATCTGAGGGCTTGTAGTCCGCTGCCTGTCGAACTAGCTGATTTGGGTGATTATCCGTGATTGTGAAGAATTTCTCCGCAATGCTTGTCATGTAGATCTTAATATCTGGAAGATTGGCTTCTTGATGTAACTGGATGTTTCTGATGAACCATGGGACATTAATGTCTTAGGCATTTATTCTGTATTATCTGAAGTCTGTTGATGTTGCTTTTAGTCGTGTGACCCCAGGTTGGAGAGGCGTAAGTTAGTTGCGGTCTGATTACCGATTTGAAAAGGAGGATTTTGTTGCTTATGCTTAGGAAGCTGTTCCTATTCAAAAGTGGATATAGCTGTGCTATGGTATGACTTGCCTTAGTGGCGACACTGTCCATATACGACTTGAAGTTTAGACGTCTATCAAGATGAATCAACAGGCAGATCAGTCCCAGAGGGGGATGTATGTGATCACGATGTGGGATTTTGCAGAGTAACATTTTTTAAAAACAAAATTAAAAATGTTTTGATTTTATTGAAGTCTTATATTTAAAAATTAAAACATTTTATATTTAAATATGTACTTCAGGTCTAATTAAACTGAATGTTAACGCGTCAATTGGAATCATATCGTGTTTAAAAACAACCAGTAGAGGAAAGAAGTGCTAGTAATAAAAATAAAAAAACTCCATAAAACATAATCACTGAACGTCAGTAGACGAAAAATTAAAATTCATGATATTCATGAAGGTGGAATCTTAAAAATAAAATAAAATCTTTAAGCACCTCTACTTTAGATTGATTAAAACTCAAAGTATTAACCTAACCTGTCAACGTAATGTTCTATACCTTTGGAACCTTTTCCGGGTAGATTGTCATAATAAAGTACATTTATTCTGTTACTCTGGTTTATATTATTATTTTTATTAAAAATAGTAAAAAACCCGACCACGAGTGATCATAAACCGAAAGTCTTTAGGTGGATTAAGGGTCACATAATCCGGAATCTCTGTTCTAGAGACTAAATATGAAACTTTTTTCTAATCGCTTCAGAACTCCAATAAGCAGGGTGATGGGGTTTCATACCTGGCGATGAAAACCATCTACCACAGGCACTATTTTCCGCTCATCAAAATAATTAGGCTCGTTAGTGTTGTCACTACTCATGAATCGCTATTTACAAAATAAAGGGGGGGGGTAGAGAAAACTCCATAAAACACGTATTTCTGAAATATCTTATCGCATTCAGATAAAAGAAATTTCAGTGCTGATATCTTAGTGCTGAACGTGCAATCCCCATGCGAGGGATCTTCGCCTATTTGAACGTACAGGAGTCATCATCCGAGGGATGGCACGCAGCTTATCCTTTCATCGACTTTTTTCGTAATTGGCAGCGTATAGTACACTCTCCCCTTACTTGAACCACGCCTGCCTCTCTGTGTATGTGTCGGCTCCTTCTAAGTGCTAATCTTGAACAGCAGCCGCTCTTTCCTCCGACGAAAGAAAGCGTTGCACGCAGTAAAAACAAAATCAAGTTTGTGCTTTCTTTACGCGCAACATGTTTTTATGCTCGTATAAAACTTCGGAAATGTATTTACTGAGCAAACTTTTTTGTTTACTCAAAATATCGAAATGGAATTTTGTAGGTAGGCCTAGATCCAATGGGATGTCGGCATTCCTTAAAAGTATTACGGAATAAAATAATTTCCGAATAATGCAATTATTAGGCGCACACTTTTTGTCAGTTGTCAGGGAATGTCAAAACCTTGAATCAGGCTGATTAGTAAAATATTGCGTACGGACACAGCCAAGCCCAGATATGAAACGATATCTGTACAGGCTGAAACTGCAGTCATCTGTTCTCTTAACTAATCATTTAAAGCAGATGACCTTCTAAAGGACATCTGCTTGTTTCCAGTCGCAAACATTTCATAAATTCCACTAATATAACAGCATATAACTAGTTAAAGTCAAACGTGTATCTTTATTTAGGAAGAATAATAAACGTTAACCTTTGGCTTCATTTTGAAGTCTTTATGGAATTCGAGTCTTCAACCCCAAGTATTCTTCTTGACTAATAATAACTTGAATTAAAATTTGCAGAATAAAGTCTTTATTCAAATCAAGTCATGCCACGCCCTCGTACTATTGCAAATCTTAAGAGTAGCGGTAGAAGAGGCTTAAAATATTTATGCTATTCAAATCTTTAATTTCCGAACATTAAGACATGAAATCAATTTCACATCACTAGTCTTCCAGAAAAAAAAAAGGATATTGTCTGTTAAAAAATATAAATAAATAAAAATCTTACAGAATTCCTCAGCTTTTTCTTAGGAATTGCATCCTATTGAAGAAATCACTAAAAAACACACGTACTAACCACAGTAATAAGTTTTAATACGTAAATATTTCATCCCAAGTATCTTGGGACATCCTCAGTGCAGTAATTCAAATACTTGGAATAACATATAGTTAGGGCGCATGATTGCAATGGAATCTCAATATGCGTGCAGTTGCGTGTTATAGAATTAAATTAAAATATAACTGAAAAAATAAAAAATAGCATATATAAAGAGATTATTTTACACAATTTTGTATGACAATTTCCCATACTTTAAGAATAGCAAGAACGTCATTGCAGTTTAAATTTGGTATGTGTAGTAGGGCTTCAGCACTTTCTTTATATAAAGGTCATGTTTATATAAAGATCTATATAAACATGTTTTGTCTTTTCCCAATGGATCCTATAGTTTCGGTTTTCAACTCCGTGTGGAGCGAGACCAGATTTCTACGGTTTGAAAAGACGAATGTGGTCCTGATGTTCCGAAATGCGTTTCTGACAGATCTAACTATCTGTCCAAAGTAAGACAACTTGCAGGAACATTGGGACCTCATACATGCCAGGTAACATCAGAGGTGAGAGTTTGTCTTTAGAACAAGGTTAGTTATAGATCTGGTTGATGGGTTTGTAGGTAGTGGCAAGATTGTATTTCTTCATAATTTTTGAAAGACGTTCGGAGATGCCTTTGACATAATAACAGAAGGTAACAAGTTATGGGAATCATAACTTGTTACCTTCTCCTAAAGACAAACTCTCACCTCTGATGTTACCTGGCATGTGTGAGGTCCCAATGCTCCTGCAAGTTGTCTTACTTTGGACAGATAGTTAGATCTGTTCAGAAACGCATTTCGGAACATCAGGACCACATTCGTCTTTTCAAACCGTAGAAATCTGGCCTCGCTCCACACGGAGTTGAAAACCGAAACCATAGGATCCATTGGGAAAAGACAAAACTTTTACATACATCTTTATATAAACATGAATGTTTATATAAAGAAAGTGCTGAAGCCCTACTACACAGACCAAATTTAAACCACAATGACGTTCTTGCTATTCCTAAACTATAGAAAATTGTCATACAAAATTGTGTAAAATAATCTCTTTATATATGCTATTTTTTTATTTTTTCAGTTATATTTTAATTTAATTCTGTAACACGCTACTGCACGCATATTGAGATTCCATTGTAATCATGCGCCCTAACTGTATGTTATTCCTAGTATTGTTTGAATTACTGTACTGAGGATGTCCCAAGATACTATATATATATATATATATATATATATATATATATGTGGAGGTCAATAATAAAATAAATTTTTAATCCAGTTAATACCGCACATGCATGCCATAGCTATAAATAGTCTCGTTTGAGGTTACTATGGGTATTCAACATCTCGATGTTTATTCTTCCTTTCATCAATTTATCATTTTGTCTTGTAGACTCTGTTGTTTGTTGTCAGTTTCCGGCCCGGTTGCTCAACGTATCCACTCTCCAACCAACAGAAGTAAAATTCAAATCCCGCCACAGGCATAGATTGTGATTGTCTTTAGGTGGAATATGATTTCACCACCACGTTTATTGCAGGCCTGAAAAAGTGAAAAAGTTCCATCTTTGTATGAAGAGAAGTTTCCGAATTATATAAAATGAAATAATTATTTAAAAAAAAAAAAAAAAGAATAAAAGATAAAAATAAAAAAAATCTGTGATCAAAACCGCCACGATTTTCAAACGTTAGATTTATGCATATTCGATATTGGTTTGAATATAAATATTTAAATTTGCTTTGTTTTTTGTTATTTTAATTAACGGCACATATTTGAAAGAAAAGAGGATTTTTAACAGCATATTTGGCACATAACTAGAAAAATATACACCGGCATATATTAAGGACATATTTTAACCCACTCTACATAATATTTTATATGCTTATCCGGTTGATTTCTGTATCACAAGAGACAACGCTAAATACAGAAATAGGTCTACTGTGTGTGTGTGTGTGTGTGTGTGTGTGTGTGTGTGTGTGTGTGTGTGTGTGTGTTTTGATATTTCTGCATGAACAGTCACGAATAGTGCAAGTTCAGAAAATACCAGGGGAGGGACTTGTGTTGCACGTGTTTATAGGAAGTGCTAACACAGTCCCCCCCCCCACCTCCTCCAAGCAGGAAACCATATTCCCGGCTAGCGGCACATCAAAGCGGAGAGTAGAAGACCAGCAGGCGCGCGCGCACAGGGATTTATTTGGAAGGAAGTGAAGCAGTGGTTCAGGGTGAACAAAGTCGTCGCTGGAGGGGACCACCTAGCCGTGTCGTCTGCACCGAAGCATTTGTTTATACACGTGTGCACTTTGCTTATACACTGCTGCTATGGAATTCACATCCCGTTTTCTCACTGTCGTCTGTTAAAGAAACATCAATTAACCCCTCGGATGGATGAGTTTGAGGGGAAGCCATCTACATTCTTCGCTGAACTGCTTTAACTAAAAACCGGAAGCTACGAGGTCAATGATGACCTTTCATTGACCTAAAACAGCACAGCATGGACACTCTGCTGGTAGTTAGTTAGTAGCACGGATGATAAAAATATCTCTTTTCGGTCACTGCCGCAATCTATTCCTGAAGAATAATTTCGAAGTTTGTGCCTTCCTATTAAACTGCATACAAAAATATCAGCAGCCGATAACTAACACTCCAGTAACAGATCAACATTTATAGTTTCACTGAGCATGCGTCGTCAATATGTTGATACATTCAGTGACAGCGTATGTTTATTATTTCGTATATATATTTTTTCATTAATTTGCAAGTCATCCTAGAGAATACAAACAAGGGTCACAAAACTCTTACTTTCCAATCAAATCTTCGTATCATCTCGCAAAATAAACATAGGGAGAGATGGGATGTCTTTCTGAAATATTGCGTCGCATCCTGACAAAAGAATGTTCCAAGTTAATGACAAGGACTCTTTCAATTGTTATTTTTTAACCCTTACGGAATCTTGTGTGACGTAGTACAAATATGACTTGCGATTTCTGGAAGAAAATATTTTGCTTATCCTTATTCATATAGCTTACAGAACGGTTTCATCTCCTTTCAAACTAAAAGTTTTAACTTTCTGCTCCTATTGACTTCCAATGTATTTAAAATGTTCGGCAAATCGCATTTATTAACTTAAAAATATATTGTTATGCTTTTAATATAAATTGGATGGAATTTCACAGTAAAACTTTATTCCCCCCCCCAAAAAAAAAAAAAAAAAATCGGGGAGAATCTAAGCTTTAAAATGATAAGGACTCACCTTTGTTGGTTTTCACGAGGCTCGCAATTTCCATAACTAGAAAACGGCTTACAGAATTCTATATATAGTTACCTAATAAATGCACAGGAAGCTAGCGCGTTAAATTCAAAAGTAAAGAGGAATTTGAATTTGTTCTGCATTTAAACATGTAGTGCAGTAACTAAACATTGGTTGTTCCGTAGAAGCCAGCTGGTTACTCCAGCAACTCTATAAATGGCTGAAAGCAAATATAAAGTGATAATTTTCTTGGATACAAGAGAGTTTATTTATGAAAAGAGAAAATTCAAATATATATATTGTTCCGAAATATCTTATTTCGATATTAAATGGAACAATTATTTTTTTTAATTTAAATATAATATTTATATTGAATACAAACTTATGTAACGACTGTTTTCACATTCCACACAACGTAGCTATCGTTTGGAATTCTTTGGGTGCGTGCGCATCATAACGTCAACAAATGCGTAGTTTGCTAAGCATATTGTTTATGCGTCTGCGCATCCAGGTGTGACGCGTAAATATGAATATGCATTTATTGCTTTTCTGCATGTAATATTCATTTTTTTTTGTTTCTAACATTTTTTTATTTTCAATAAGTAGTAGTTACGTAAGGCTTACGTAATAGGATATATATATATATATATATATAAACTTGCTTTTTTGTAAAAAAATAAAAATAAAATAAAAAACTGAAAGAAAAGGATTTCATATATTTCAAAGTATACAAGTCTGTGTTTTAGCCCAAGGCGGTTAGCTGTATTGCTTTAAAATATATATAACCATCTAAAATTCTGTAGAATATCCTGTTCTAGTTTCGCAGGCTATGTAAAAGAACAGCATGTAACCTGCAATGCACAGCATGCTGCTGGGGCGAACGGTTGCTTCTGAAATGGGAGGGGAGTAGGGAATCTATCCGAAATATTCACAGACACATCACATACGAACTCTCATGCTCCGGCATGTTTCTAGTCTGCGCATTTATCACAATGTCACTATTGTATGCACTGATGTTTTATTTAGAGTTTCGGTCCCTTTTTTTTTGTTATTAATTTTACCCTAATTCATCAAGATAATAGCATCTCACTGTAGTTTAGCACAATATGCGTGTTACATTTTCGTTCCAGGAAAATGTATAATAGAGGTCACTTATTCTGGAATACGTGACTTGTTTGTCATGTATTCGGAAATAGATGCGTTTGTCTCGGAACAGACTAAGAAAATGAATAAAAAATAATGTAACCGTGATATGGGAAGTACTTGTTTTATAAAATATAACTACTCAATGAAATAAACTAAGGTTTCGACAGATCAATTTTAGATCGCTGTGCAAAAAAAGAAAATATATTTAAAAAATAAAAAATAGGATAAAATATTCTCTAGAGTTTTTGTTATCCCCCCCCCCCAAAAAAAAGGCAAAATTATCACTATTTCAATTTTAACCTTATTTTATTTTTTGGAAATCGTAGGTAGTCTCGATTTACGATGTATGCGACTTACGACCACTCATACAACAGCCATCCCATTAACACATTCACCGAATATTTCTGTCACCCATGAACCAGGGTGTTATTATTACCTTCGAGACTTATTGTTTAAGGAATACTTTTGCTTTGGTTATTGCTGTTACTGAGGGAGAGAAAAAAAAAAACTCTCCAGACCTTATTATTTCCCAGGAATGAAATATCGTATCTCGCATTGTAGAAAGATTCAGCATGGAGTAAGATGACAGCAAAGTGTATAAATGGTGTTTGGAAGAAGCTTTTGACACGTATTCATATAGTCAGAAAGACAAGGATTCTACAAAAACAAAGCCTAACAAGAGATTAGTGACAAGATAGCGATGTTAGCTAAAGGGTTGGAGTTGGAGGTTGACAATGATGTTTTTCTTTAGTAGCGAGCTTGAATTCAGTACTTTGGAATGAAAGTGGGTATTTCTTCTACTCTCCAAGAACATAGATTATAGCGACAGAATCTGGAGATACGCATGTTCTTTTTAGCAGACATTGTCTAAACGTTTTATGATGATAGCTCCGCCCATGATTTGTGGAGCCTTCTGTTAGGGAAAATATATATTACAATGGCAGGAATCGTGAAACGTCGCTTACATCCAGTCGACTCCTATTTTCCATGTATAGTCCATCATATAAAATTCTGTTCTATAGGATTCTTTCATAATACTTTTACTATTCAGATTGTTCTCCGAACAATTCTTGAATTTCTATTCCCGCAGAACAATTTTTCGGTTGATCCTCTTGGTTAGACCCGAGTTCGATTACCGTCGCAATACGAAAAGAAAATTCAAGAATTTCCCGTGAGGGAATTTCTTATGGGAATATGCAGTAATTCCACCAGATATAGTCTCGTATATTTTATCTAGGCCACGGTTAGAAATTTCAACGAAGGACCCTTTTTCTTTTTTTTTTTTTTGTTTGTGCAGTGTGATTAGGATTTCGAATCGTCCTTTGGCAACATTCTTCTTTTAAATTACACTTCCAATTCTATTTCTGTCGATTATTTATCTTCTAAAAATTAACCAATGAACAATATATTTTTCAACTCCCACTCCAAAAAAAAAAAAAAAAAAAAAAAAAAAAATGGATACTATTCTTCTTTTTTCATTAAATACAGTGTTAGCGAATTTAACCTTGATGTCTTTCACCACCACCCCTTCGGCATCCCTTGTCAAAGAATACCGGAGGAAATACATCAGGAATAAAGAGTTTTTTCTCAGATTTTCCCTTGGCGTATACAGAAATCACTCAAGAATATATATACTGCAACTAAAAAAAAAGTAACCTCGAAGTAGATATGTGCAGCCAAAAAATACACTGCTAAATGCGTTGTTCGAATTTATGATCTTTTATAAATATTTAACTGATGTTTTCTTCAATAATCAACCCACGCTCAGCTACCAACCTATTCCAAAGTGGGAAAAAAAAAGAAGCTAAATGTTTCCTTTTATTCTGTCACTTTTGGTCCGTGTGCCCTCAAGCCCTAATGCAAAAGCAAAGTCGTTCAATCTATCTGTATGTTTTCGTTCTTGGCGAATCCTTCTTCATCATCGCCAAGTCCTTTAAGTTGTCAAGATGCCTCCGCTATCTGCTCATTGAAATGCTTTTATTTGAGAGAGAGAGAGAGAATCTACGCTATTTTGTCATTTAATTCAACGTTGGTTTACCGAAGCTGTCAAGAAAAAAAGTCAGCTAAGAAAACAGGAAGTCGACAATATTTCGCTGTGTTAAGGGGACAAGGGAATCAATAAAATGTTTTCTTTCTTAGAAAAACTCCATTTCTCTCTTGGGAGAGGACACTGTGCTTTCTGTATTTAGATTTACAGCATTTATATATATATATTTTTTTATTTATTTTTTTTTTGGTATTTATATTTTATTTATTTACAGCTACTTGTGTTCACATTTATTATGTTCTGACACTTGATACTAGTATATTACTATTTCATTACAAGCTGAATTGTACTGGCCAAAGTATGGCATCCCTTCCTCATAACACGTGAAATTTTTTTCTTAATTTTTAGATTTTTTGTATTTTTCAGTCCAGTTTGTGCTTGCCTGTGTTATATGCATAACCTAACATAGGCAAGTAAGTAATATCTGGAGTGTAAGGTACAAAAACGTACACAAATGAAAGAAAAAAAAACGAGTTCACATTATAAGAAACATCATTGCTACATTTTGTCAGTATTTTTAAAATATGCTTGCTCTTCTTTTAAAATATTATAAACAACTCTTAATCGTTTTCATCGAATGTTTAATTTCTCTATAGCTGGCTCAGTTGCTCCCTCTGGAGGAAAGCTTTCTGTTGCTTTTCCGTTTTGATAATCCTCTGGAGTCCAGTGTGGAATTCATGAAAGTAAGTGGATTAGAATCGTTTTAACTTTAAATGACACTCCATAAGAAAGTATTAGGTATTGTTTTACTGATTTTAAACATCTTTAATGTATGATTTGTTATTCTTTTAATATCTCCTTTTATAGATCTCCCTAATTTGTAACGTGACCTTTGATAATGAGCCGTATGGGTTCAGATTCCCAGAATTTTTGCAAAAATTCCTTAAGAAAGGCTAATCCAATAAACTACATGTCTAACTCCATTAGCTATACACTACTATTTGAAATCTTAGCGCAAGATAGCAATTCGTCATGTTTTTTTATGTAATGTCGTGCAATCAGTGGCTATTTATATCTAATTATGTTTACATTGAGCATATGTGATGAGTTTTTATCTTATTTTATTTATTTATTTTTTCAGATCTGGAGAGAATATGATATTGATGGTAGCGGATATATCGAAGCTGATGAACTGAAGGTAAAATTTTTATCTCTAGGTCTCTTTATCAGTCATTCCTATTTACTTTTCACCTTTCCTATTGAAGCGTGTTCAATTTTACAGTATTAGATTGCAAACTGAATTAATAATAATAATAAAGACAAAGTGAAATACATCGCAGACTGTTATACTGACCAGAAAACGGATTGAATTGCTATTCTGTTATGTTCAAAGTTTTACTTTGAACTAAAGAAGAATTTTGTAAAAACTAAAGAAGGATTTTGTGTTTGGATACCCAAATACGTTTCGACTTCCCTGCCTCCTCTGCTCCCCCATCTGCAAGGTCTGGTACTTTTAATAATTTACAACAGTCCGGTATGTCTTGTAGCTTATGCGTACAGACTGTATTAATTCTCCGTAAAGTTCATGTACCTAAGACCGGATTTCCTGGGTCATAAAAAAAAAAGGAAAAAAAAAAAAAACCGCTGTATTCTAGCAAGATTAAACGACAAACATCAAGCTCAGTGGAGCGCCATAGGTCACACCAGGAGTCTTAATAGGAATGACCTAATATGCGCAAATGCTTAAAGAGTTAAAAAAAAAAAACCTTCGTATAAATATGGCCTACATTTCCCCTCCCCCTTAAGGGGAACTTCTGTTCGACTTCACACATTTGTGGTAAGTTTAAAGGACGTGTAATTATGACTGAGTTATGCTGTAATTGATTACAGTTCTGCACATGTTAATCGCCTGGCATCAGTGCCTTTAATAATGCCTTTAATTGCATGTTCTATCAGCCCCAACTTACCTAAAATTGTTTTGCCCAACTAATGAAGTAGGAAACAGGGCATTAGTATTCAAAATACCTTCATAATTTTGAATACTAATGATTATATACTTGAAGTATATTTTCGATTTTTTTCGAAGATGCTCACATTGACCAAAGAGATGCTTTGATGCTGCTGGCGGTATTCCAACTGCAAGCTCCAACCAATGTTTGAATATATCAGGAACGTGGGGGTTCTATTTTTGTTTTATTTATTTATTGTTAACTGAAATGAATAAATAAATAAAAATAACAGGACCAGTGTTTCAGATTACTCCATTTCCTGGGAAACAAAGCGAATATGTTATATAAATATCATTGTCGACTCTGAATTACAATGAAAGATACTTCATTAATAGCCATAAAAATATTTATATTTATTAACATCATTTGCTTTCGTTTCTTTGACATTCATTGGTTAAATGAGGCAAACTAAAAATGGAGAAAAATTTGTAATGAGCTAATTTAATAAGAAGCTATCATTTTTCAGATGCAAGTTTGGAGTCTAAAAAAAAAGTCTTTATAACGTAATAAATAATGATTTAGCATTATTTTATTGTGTAGTGGTATTTTTGTTCCCACGATGTGTTTTTGTTTAAAAGCCATTGTTTTAGTTTGTGTCTGTGTGTATTGCACAAAAAAAAAAAGGTATTAAAAGAATGTCATTTGTTTTTGTTTGAAAAATGAAACGGTTTTAGAGAATTTATCATTTAAAAATAAATAAATAATGCATCATTATTTGGTTGTTTGGTTATCAGATAATTCGCCTGGTTCCAGATTAAAAACAGTTAAATTCTTTTGGGAATAAGTATTTGATATCGCCTTTTATTCTGTAGTGCAACATGAACTGCTGTTCAAATCTAATCGACCACATTCACGAGATTAAGTAATGTATCAACAGATCTTTTTGTTTGAAATCAATCCAGTAACAGTCAAGGTACGTAGTTGTTTTTGATCAAGCGATAAAACCTCATGAAATGGATATTGTAATGTTCACGACTCTTTATAACGATAAGGAGCACGATAAAACAGAGAGAGAGAGAGAGAGAGAGAGACTGAATAGTGTCGGTTCAATAAATGGAAATAATTTTCTTTGACTGAGCTTGTTCTGTATACTATACACACCAGTACAGAAACGAGGGTATGACTCGCCTATGGCAAGTGTCTAACTTGCGCCCCCTAACCCAAAAATGACAAAAATTTTGAAAAATTTAAATGTAACAAGTTAAATTTTACTAAATGCAATATGTTAAATACTTACTATTAACCCCATCAAAATGAGTTGCAGAATTTGTGTCGAAATTTAAAAATGCAATGTAAAATGGCGGACTTTTATATCAATTTATTTATTTTTATTTTTTACGTTTTGCGCCCCAAACCTAGTTGCGCCATTGGGGGAAGGGGTGTCGCTTTCGCTACGCCCTCGTTATGGCACTGCTATACACTCGTTGGCGAATCTTGCAGTAAATAGAAATTCAATAGACTGAAGAAACAAATCTGTAGATCCTTTTGAATCTGTATATAATATATATATAGCTGTTTTTGTATATTGGTAATTATTAATAGAAACCATATATTATATGATTATTTATATTAAGTCATATATGCAAATACACAGATTCTCTAATTTCGATAACATTATAGAGCATAACTAATACGTTCCAGAATCAATAAATGATCACATATGCAACAAGGTTCCCTTTTAAATAAATAATGTGCGGGCTACTGCTAGTATTATTATAAATGATGTGGTCGCTTAACTAGTAAGTTGCAAAACCAAGTACGGAAAAGACCCAAGACTGGGATCATGGAAAGCCCATGGAAGGTCTCAAAATGAGTTTTTATACGGTGCCGGTAACAGAAATATTAATTACATCAAGGGTATTTGAATAGCTAAAGAAACATTAATGGCAATGTACCGTATTTGTTTATGTAGTGCAGTGGGGATATAACGAGGCAATTTGATAAATAGTTTCGTTAAGTTAGCTCTAAAACGAGTGCTTTATGGCACTCCATGCACGCCTCTCTCTCTCTCTCTCTCTCTCGTTTATAGTGGGTATGATCTTTCTGTTCTAAAAGCAACTTGGAAATAGTTTAATGCGGCCGGTGTGTACTGAATGCATAAAGTGGCTCCGTCTATTGGTATACGGCGATCAATCATTGCTAAAGTTGACAATGATGTCCATGGACTGTTGATGAGAGAAACTTTTGGGAGAGAAAATGAAACCTTTGAAAGCGTTTGGTGCGAGCTATTCAGCATTTCTATTAAGATAAAATGTATAAAGGCATTTGAGAAGATATTCATCCTAGTTAATGGCCGTTCAGTATACTATGGTATTCACAGCTGTTTAGCGTATGCACATTGGTTTGCATTGTAACTGATTCTTCACCTTTAGGAAGAGAAAATTTGCTAATGGCTGCACAAAATGAGAGTTTAAATTTGTACGTCCGAATTACGAAATATGTGATGCTATTGTGATTCAAACCTTGGTCATGACATCCTTACAACTGAGCTACGGGAATGTATTCAGGTGAATACTATAATGTTCCTGAGTTGGTCGATCTCAAACGGAGGGTTATAGGTTTTCCTTCCGAAAGCTGTAGTTTAGGTTATTATTTTTAGCATTAATGTCGGGGTTCATTTATAATCCATCAATTTTTGTTGTTCTGTTTGATGTAACAGCAACTGATCTATCGTTGTTTGAAAAAATAATACATTTTTCTGCTTTTATTCTAGAATTTTCTCAAGGATCTTTTAAAGGAAGCCAGAAAGGAGAACTTTGACGAAGACAAGCTGATTGAATATACAGACACATTGGTAAATGTAGTGTTTAATTCTTTTTTTAGCTAGTTGCTTGTAAAGCACTTTACGGAGAACGGACTTCAAACTAAAAACTTTCTCTGTAAGAAGAACGTTACGGTAATGCGTTTTTTGTGTCGCCCTAATGATCTCACTTAGCATATATTAAGAAAAAAAATTATCAGCATAATTTTCTTTCAGACTTTGACGTCTTACTTAGAAAAGTAGTTATGGTTACATTCAATTTTTGTCGTTGTCAAGTGTTTTTTTAAAAATAAATATTGATCTAAGATACACATGCCATATTTTCGATGTTATATATAAATAATATTTTTTTTAATATTATGTATATCACAACAGCGACATTTTAAATCACCAAAGTTTTAAACATAATTTTTACAGATTAAATAAAAACCATTAGCTTTTATTCACGCAACCTCACAACAGCTCGGAACTTGTTTGTTAAGCCTACTTTAGAGGCACTAACGGTATGGCTGATGAATTCACTTGTGAATTAAAATGTTCGTGGAAATAAGGAAATTAGTGTGCATGATTAAAAATATCGCATTTACACATAACCCTATGTAATTAGAAATGATAGGATAAATTAAAATTTGGGGACTTTCATTTGTTTTATTCTTTAAATTTCACTGTCTTTTCTTCGAGTTAAGATTATTTTATGCAAATATCATTTATTTTAATTAGTTGCATTCGGAAAGTTTCGCGAACTTGTGTTAATTAGAAATCTTAAAGCTCTCTGAATAAGTTTGTCTGTAATACGTGATAAAAGTCTTCCATATATTTGAATGTCATCTTGTTTTCAATTACCTTCTGCAAATGGGATGTGTGTCTTTTCTTTGGACCGTGCGTGGCATTTAGAATTGTTTATTATATTCTGATGGGACGTATACCTTAATCCTCTCTCTCTCTCTAAGAAAAAGAAAAACTCCTTACTAATCACAGTTAACATCCGTAAACATAATAAATTGTGCTGCAATAGTAAGTAGTTTTTCGATTTGAATACATACAATGAACTAATATACTGAAAAGAAAAAAAAATTCTCACTTTTCCAATTTTGTTTAAAATGCAATAAAAATCGCTATTAATTCCGGTGTAAATTTGTACTTTTATTATATATCCACAGGATTATATTTCATTTAAATTACAGAAATCTGAGTTAAAAAAAAAAAGAAAAAGAAATCCTTATTTTAAAGATCCCAAACTATCACCTTATCTTAGTTGTTATTTACTTACACAAGTCGCAATTATTTTAATCTCAGAAGATGAATGATAATGTGTAGAGTTAATCTTTACGTCATCTCACACCGTAAGTTTTTTTTTTTTTTTTTTTTTTTTTTGGTAGACGCATATCGTAATTTAACATAGCAAATTTACCTAAACGATAACTGTGTCCTTAGACAACGACAGGGAGTATGTATCCAATTTAAATGATTGTCTGAATAGCATGCCGCATTTAAAGAATTGTAATTTGTTTACGAATCGATATGAAAGGCATTATTCCAATAACTGATGAAATCTTTAAATGATATGACAGTGTATTCATGCTCCATTCTACGCAGACAGAAAATAGTGCTATACTTCTGCACAGAAGCGAGAATTTTTAGAGCATGTATAGGTGTTCGAATTGGAATAATTGAAGCAACAGTTTGGAGTATTGCAAGTTATGGAAGTGAGTCATGGACACTCAGAAAGAGAGATATAGAAAGAATTAATGCATTGGAAATGTGGTGTTATAGAAAGATGGAAAAGATTAAAACTTCTTAAAAGAAGTTTTAAGAAGAGTTGGGATGGAAAGAACACTGTTCAAGAATATTATGCAAAGAAAGACCAGATTTGCAGGACATCTTCTTAGAAGTTCCTCAGGACATCTGACAAGAACTATATTACAAGGGAATGTCGAGGGGAAGAGAAGACGTGGAAGACCAACTAGAGAGTGGTTCAATGACATCGTGGAATGGACTGGTTTAAGAATGACGGAGGCGACAGACAGAGAGAAATACAGAAGAGCTGCTCATCTGCTGCAACCCTCTTGCTAGAGGATGCTACCGGACGACGACGATCGTTGTTATGTCGAAATAAAATATATTGAACATAAAAATGCAAAATTACCTTCTGGCAGTTAATACGGGTATGATTAAGTTCAGTCTAGGATTGAGTAATTTTTACCTCTCCCCTTCGTTAGTTACTGATATGTATACTTACATAATTTAAAACGAAGTTGTGTGTTTAAATATAAAGGTTCTATTATCCCTTTACAAAAGTAAGGGGTAAAGAGGGATAATAATATTCCATTTACAAAAGTAAAGGGGACGGTATGCAGACTCTTCTCAAGGTGTTTGAATAATCGGATAAAAAGAAACACCCGGAAAATGAGGTCAAATTGGTTGCTTCATTAAAGTGGGATTACATTAGCGCTACTGAAGCTGTTTAATAAGTATTTATAGGAACGACCATTAGCGTTCAGTTCCTGTTGGAGAGGTTAATGATTTGCTGTATGTTATCTCTCTCTCTCTCTCTTTTAGGATCAAAAATATAGAGGCAGGGGAAATGTAAAGGTTACTAGTACAAATATACAGTGCTATATGTAATTATTTGAACTATGCGTATTCGAAGGAAAACGATCACTTGGGGTGGGGGGGGAGAGAATGCCTACCAAAGCAAAAGTCCGGGGTAAAAAAAAAAGCTTTTAACTTACCAGTAGTCTCCAAAATTAAATACGCGTGGTATTTAATTTTGGAGACTACTGTTACATTTTAATTAAGACGAATATTTTAATATAGAGTACAGCAAAGGATATTTACAACCATGTAAATTCCAAAAATTAAGAAATTCTTTAGCACATAACATTAATTAATATAACTCTGGATAAAAAAATAAATAAATAAAGTAAGTAGGGCCGAAATAAAATTCATGTTCCCTCAGAATTTAATTCTATACTATAAGAATACTTTGGACTGATTTTTTTTTTTTTTTTTTTTTTTTTTTTACAGCTACAGATATTTGATTCCAATAAAGATGGCAAGTTGCAGCTCAGTGAAATGGCCAAGTGAGGGAAATTCATTATTCACTTTATATTTAATGACTAGCTGACGTATTTATGTTTGTATTTTCTTGATGATTTGGGAGGTACATTTTTTTCGAAATGCAGTAATAACTGAAATTCATTATTCACTTTATATTTAATGACTAGCTGACGTATTTATGTTTGTATTTTCTTGATGATTTGGGAGGTACATTTTTTTCGAAATGCAGTAATAACTGAAAAACATCTTTTTTTGAATTATATGACTTGGCAGTAACATTTTGAATGGTTTGTAAACGATTTTGGTAGAAGAAAAAAAAAAAAGTTCTTCCTAAGTCATATAACTCAAAAAGTCTGCTGAATATTAAAATATTCCCTTACTGGTGTTTGTCAGATTTATATTGTGCATCCTGATCGCGGTGTATTTCTAAACGACATTACTTACTCAAGCTTATTTACAAACTTTCTTTCTCATCAACTGATATATTTCTGCCGTTTGGTTAGCAATAACCAAAGGTTAGCGAACTCCTGTTCAAATTTCTTTTTTAATTTCCATTCCGAATTCCCACAAAAATTGTTTATAATTTACACATAAACGGTTTAAACGTAGAGTGCACTTGTGACATCAGCATATGACAGAAATATACACAACTGATCTTTAATTCCCGGCAAACTTTTAAAGTAGCTAATGGCTGCGAAGAATCATTCCCCTAATGTTCCCCAGGATATGAACATTAATTTCAAATTAACCTTAATACATGTTCGGAACATGCACAATGATGGATGGCGTCGACTTTTAAGTATTGAGCATTCAAACACTTGAAAGCTGAAATCCATCAAGCGAAAGGAAGACACTAAACATCAATTACTTGAAATAAGCCAATCTTCAGTAGCTGATGTTTGGGAATTATACCTAACAACTAAGCTATGTGGCCAGTGTACTATCTCTGTAAATTTGTGTATTCTTTTGGCCGGTTTGCCTATTTTGAGGAACGAAAATTTATCTTTATGAGACCTGCTAACTCGCCTTCTATTGAAAAGCCCTTATAAAGATTCTTCGCGTCCTACACAGGATTCGAACCCAGATAAAAATCTGGGTTCGAATCCTATCCAAAGGATATCTTCGATACCGAACTGAGTTCCTAAGTAGTCAATTCGTATCAATGATACTTGTGGTTGGAAAGATCTGGATTTAAATTTTTACGATTTAAAAATTATTTATAAGGAATTTTCAAACTAAAGATGGTCTCATAAAGTAATAGTTTTTCCCCGAAATTCAAGTTCTTTCCCCCTGCAAAAAAGAAAACTGGCCAAAGAACACACATACACGCACGTTGATAGGCATGAATTAGAAAGTGTTCGAGTGATAAACTGACTATCAAAAAAGCTTTCGATAAAGTACTTCATGAGAAAGTGATATATGGTACGTCTTATTGGAGTAGGTGGAAAAGATAGAAGAAAGAAATACAAAGAAGAGTACAGGATTGAATGCTTTTACCAGTGGGGTTTAATATTTATTCCACTTATTGCTCGTGTTATGGAAGATTATAAAAGGAATGTATCAAAATAAATGAAGTTTTAAATTCAAAACATTGATTATGTTGATGATACAGTGAGAAGCTAATGAGAGACTTGCAAACTGTTGAACTAATTAAGAAAATCGGGGGGGGGGGGAGGACTTAGTATTAACGTGGACAAAATGAAAATCATGATTGAAACAAAATATCGAAATTTGAATTTTAATATTACGATGATCGGAAGTAGTATAGAAAAGGGAGACAATTTTCTAAATGGACTTTTGAGCAAGAATAAAACGTAGAATTTATTTGTAAAGAAATGGATATCTAAGATGAAGTGGATGCTTTGTAATCTGGAAATGGATTTAATTCTAGGAGGGATAATAGATTAAGCCGGCCGAAGAAACCAGACGCAATTAACAAATAATATTCTTCTCATACTCCTTAGTTGCTTTGATCATAATTCTAACACCTTAACTTAGAATTTTAATGTAATACACTCGTTTCTAATTACATAATTTGTACAGCAAACATATGGTGTAATATAAGAAGGTATATATGTATATATCCCTATATTATTCTTGAATTATAAGATGACATTTTTATCACTTCTTTTTTCTTTCAGATTACTTCCTGTTAGAGAGAATTTTCTGTGCAGATCAGCTTTTAAGGTAAGAAAATTGTTTAAAGAAAAATGGTTATTAATCACCTGCTCGAAATGGAAAGACCATTTTTGAAAAGAAAGTTAATTAATAACACTTCACCATCAAATGAAATACGGTATCACTTTTTTTAATTATAAAACAGCCTATATGTAATCCACATGCCATTTTACAACGTACAAATAAATACCATGAAGAGGCTGATTTTTTTTATTCTAAACGTTATTTTATTTTATTTTTATTAATAAATATAACGTATAAGATAAAGTCTTCCTTATAGATACATCCATGATGTAGTCAAGAAGCACGGTTGGTTGGAAAGAGTCTGATTCCCATGAAGTCGGTTAGATTGTTTGGAATTCAGGCAGAAACAACTAAGGCTCTACTGAGGCTAGTTTATGACTGTTAATTGCTAGTTTTGTACCGGCAAGATGTGCCTGTTTTGGGGATTGAAAACGCCAGATGAATGACAGAGTTATTCACCTTCACGTGAAGGTCCTTATAATATTTCTCGCCTCCTATAGGACTTTAATATAGGTAATCTTCAAAACTTGTCTAGGATGCTAGAAAGAAAACAGGCTAGGACACTTTTCGGCTTCCTTCCATGAAGCATGAAAAGTGTCCTAGCCTGTTTTCAATTTAAGACGTAAGTAACGAAAGTGTCTATTCTTATTCTCAGAATGAATAGCAAACGTTTTGAGAAAACTCAGTTCCCTCACAAATGTCCAAATCGGCTTGAGAAGATACGGCTTCTTAAATGGCCTATTAAATATTGCCACCATTCTCTCCAGCCAGCAGGCTATGCTTTCGAATTTCGATGTATGCGTGGATAGTTGTGAATCTTTAGGCTCTAGATCAGTGTTTCTCAACGTGGGGAGTACGCCCCACAGGGGGACAATTTGAATATTTTGCGGGGCAATTAGAAAATGTACAAAATCTTTGAGACGTTGAGGTGGGACATGATCCAAAAAACGTTGAGAAACACTACTCTAGATGAACTTCATTGTTCGGTGGGAAACCACCACCACCTCATATAAGTAGACATTGTCTTCAATGTCTACTTATATGAGGTTGGAGATGATTCGAAAAAAATCATGTTTGTGTCGAGTAGGGTTTCTGATATTATTTCTCTTTGAATCCATCCATCATTATAATCATCGATGGCTCTAACAGGCACTTAAGCGCCCACAACCTTCCAAATATCCTTGGATTTCGTAACCGTAATCTATCCAGGGCATTTAAAATGATAAATTTTTAAACCTTCGTGCTTCAGGTATGATAGGTAGATTGCCATAAAAACAAATAATTAAAAAAATAGTATATATAAGGTATTGATATCTCAAGGGTTTTTGTTACTTCAGCTATGTCTCTCTCTCTCTCTCTCTCTCTCTCTGAAAGAGAGATTTCGAATATTTGAAGATTGTTTTTTTTATTCTTCAAATAACTGGAAGCTTTTTTTCCTCACTATTGAGATTTTTTATACTCACAACAAATCAGATTCACATACAGATGTTGTCTTCCAACTGATATATTCTTCTGCACCAACGACTGTTGATAAAATAATCCTGGAGGTCAGCAGTCTAGTGAGGCACACTGTCGTCGATAGGCGGATCCTGCGTTGCTCATGATTCCACAAATATTTGATGGATATTTTGTATTTTTTTGTATCCTACAAGCAGCCTGTGCTTGTGTTGCTTTGCATATTGAGATGAACAAATATTTGCTAAAAAACGAAAGAAAGTTGATACTTTTAATTGGCACAAAGTGAAATATTACAATAAAGGGCAATGCAAAAATGAAATATTGTAGGTGCTTAACTTGTAAAAAAAATTCTTACAGTTATCTTCAATGCCGTATTATATCACTAAGCTTCGTAATGATTTTTTTTTCTGGCATCCAAAAACAACAACAAAAAAAAACACGTCCACCTATCTACAGTATAAGAGATCCTACTTCATGCATATACACCATATAGTAGATACTTCAATTTGTTTCTTCCATTTACGAAGTTTCTTGCTAGCCACAACAACAATTCACGAGTAACGACAAGGCAAAATCAACACCATCCGCAAATGGCTTCAATGGCAGCCATTCATTTGTTATGAATGAAGCATTAACATTTCGACACTTGGTATAATGTTTAAACCAGTTTGGAGATTACGTTGAAAAATCTTCAGGACTCATCTTTCATGTATACATTCTAAAATATTCATAACCTCCCTCTCTCTCTCTCTCTCTCTCTCTCTCTCCTACGTCTTTTATTTTCAAAAAGAAAAAAAAAATGGCATTTTCGAACTTTTATTTTTCGAAATCGATTGACAGTCAGACTCCACATTCTCCAGAGGAATAGCGCGACAATCTCTAGCAGGCATTCACAAATAAACAGCAGGAATATATGACAAATAAATGTCTCATTCATGTATTCCCAACCGATAGTATTGTGTGTACTACGTACACTGAATGAGTTAGAGAAAGAGTTAAAAATCTGATTTTCCGGTTTAAAAAAAAAAAAAACACTACTTGCTTCCTCCAGAATTCGAGAATTGGTTAAAAATGACTAAAAGTTCCTCTGATCGATGAGGCTTTTCTGGAGATATCACGCCATAGAAGCTACCATAAGATTGCTCAGGCACCTAAAATATTCATGCAACGTGAAATATTTACACCAACTAGAAAATATCGAATGCTGGCAGACCTTTTTCAATTTGCTGTCGTGAATATATAAAAGTGTTTTCTGAACATAGCTGAAGATTTTTCTCTAGGGTGATAAACAAAAAACCCATCATATCCACTTTTAGTGATCGTTAATAAAAGAAATCGTTAAAAAGGTTTCTCCAATGCATTCTGGCCTGGTCTCTGTGATCAAAAACACTTCAAAACAGTAAAAAGTGGATGTGTAGAAGAAGAAAAAATGAAACGGTTTTTATCCTGAAATACAATGATGTGGTAAATAGTTAATTTCTTTATCGAAACCAAGACAATCTTTGTAAAAGAAAACCAAAACGTCAAGAAATGTTCCGCCAAGAACTGGAAGGTAGTTTCGTTGTGAAATATAAACTAGAGTTTAGGTGGAATTATTGGTATGAATTATTACCGTTTTTTGCTTGTAAATATGAAATGTTTCCTTATTGATAGGACATCTTTTAGATATCCTATTGCGATAAAAAAAAAAAAAAAAAAAAAACGTTTCAACATGATGCCAAACTTATCCACTTCCTGACAAAACTTCAGAGATTTTTTTAATATATTCCGAGTACATGCTCTCGATGATAGTGTTATTTCTTCTCTATAAGTCTGTCAGGAGAAAATTCGAGGATTTATCTACGATTTCTGCCGACTAAACTCAATTTTTTTTTTTTTTGAGACCGTCTACATACACTATTTTCTTTAGTGATGTACCAACTTCTCATGAATCAAGAATCCTCCGATAAAGGCATCTTAACTTCTCCCATCAATGGTTTCTGTACTAACAACTATCCAACAGTTAATGTTACAATTAGTCCTACGTAACAAATACAACTCTTCTGAATATAAATACGATGTATTAATATTCATCGTTGCATTCATTTCTTAATTATCTTTTCGCATTATTTCTATATATGCAGGATGCATGCAATAAAGAAATAATAAATGAATACTAAGCACATTTTAAAGTGCTCTTTCTTTGTTTCAAAAGTTATCCCTTTTTAGGAAGGGAAACAGAGAGGGTGTTAAAATTCTTTACATGCTTTTAGGCTTAATATCACCGTGTTTATAAACGGAAATGCATGAATCACTGAGGTAAGCATGTGTGTCATAACAAAGAAGGTAAATCTTTGTAAGGCGGATTGTGATAGCCTCTTATCAGATTGGGTGCGATAACGTCACGTGACTTACAATATTACAGAATGTAGCGCGAATCACTAGATAAAAAAAAAATAATAAAAATAATAAAAAAAATTATCGTGACATTATTGATCGTGAACTTATCAAAGACAACCTTGATCTTGTGACCTTTAACTGCTTTGTATGAATTACAACTCGACAAGCAAGAAATTACCGGTTAAACAAGTTCTTATATGGGTACGTTACTCGCTCTTTGTAATGTGTGTGTGTGTGTGTGTGTGTGTACTACTGTCGAAAGTAGGCTATGTCAGAAATTCATTAACATTTAGTGAGGAATGTGGCTACCGTTGATCAGAGTTCAACATGAAACGTGTGTATGAGACATAATGCAAAACGCCTACCCGGCATGCATTTTGTATGATACTTGTTATTATCTGAATTAAAAAGAGTCGAGGAATGGTTATGCTATTTAAAATTATCAACATGATTGTGTTTTAAATGTAAGCTAGTTTGTTTGTTTATTTTTTTCCTATAACCAAAACAGACTGTTAGTTCTACTACATTAGGATTAGTTCCACAGATGAACTAAAAGTTTTATAATCTGGAAAGCCTTCTCTGGAGACCAAACATGGAACTTTTTCAAAGCTACTTTAGGTCTCCAAGAAGCAATGTAGTGGTCTTGCTATGGGCGATGAAATTCAACTCCCAATTAAAGACATTTATAAAATGTTTGGCTGATGGAGTCGTATAGAACAGACTGGAAGAACATTGTTAGAATAATTTCTCGAGAGATGCCTTGTTCTTACTTCGTACATAACACACCTGAAATTTCGTATTTTTTACGTCTTTCCTAAATCTTAGATTTTTTATAAAGAAAAGTAGAAGTGAAACCAATACACCAGAATCGCCTGCTGATGATAAACTGAAATTCTCCAAAAATCATTTGAAACAAACACCAACACGTATATATACACACATCACCTTAATCTCAACTTTAAAGAACTTTATTTGACCTCTGGCGTACATTCTTAATATTCTCAATTACTAGTCATCCCCCCCCACACACACGTACATCAAAAGAAGACAAATATGTCCCTATTTCATGTTTAGGATCCAAAGTAAAATTTGTCGAGTCATCTCAATTTTGATTCAAACCACAGCGCTTTTAGTGTGGATGTTAGGCAAAAACTCATTGGAAATTATACGTCACATAAACTTTTACCGTACTTAAATATTAAATATAAAGTGTAAACGTCACCTAGCGTAATCTATAGGAACTTATCCATTGTTGAATGACCCCCCATATCCAAAAGTTATATCCAATATTAATAACATCTGAGGTCATTTTTAAAATGAAATTATGTAGGCAGGAAATAAATGGGATATCGGCATTAAGTTTTATGCAAGGTTTGACGCGCATATGAAAAATTTTGTCTCCCATTCTTCTAAAACTGTTTTTACTAGAACAGCCGTCTAGCACTTTACTAATGTTAGAAATTTTAATATTATTAAAATTTACTAACAGGGCTGTTAGTCAATATTTTAACTCGATAAACTGTAGTGTATTCTTTATGGGACATTCATAACTTTGATTTAGCTTACGATAAGGTTATGGAAAGAGAAAAATCTAATCTAAATTATATAAGGCGTATCTTGTTTGTTGGAAATATCGTTTTAAATTCATAAAACGGTTGGTTAAACAACAATTTTCTATAATATGAATGGTTTTTCAGTTTGATAATAAGGTCATCGCTTCCAAATAAACAAAAAGAAGGTTCCACCCTGCTTATGGGTATAATGCATACGTGGTTAGTTTTGTATTAAACATCAACTAGAGCAATAGACGCCCTTTTCTAAAGTAGATCACCACAGTTAGCCTTTTTAACTAAAAAATTCTCTTTTCATAAAATTAAGGTCACCACGATCTTCTAAAGACATGGAAGAATGACATTTGATTATGATGTCTATAAACTGGATTACGAAGTACGTAGCTGTGATGCTTCTACATCAACGGGATACCTTTTACGAAGAACCTCAACTTTCTAACAGCAAAGAGATATTTAATCCAACGTGCGTAGCTGCGATATTGTAATCTTATACTATACGAAGCACAAATATTTCTATCATCTCCCGCTGCCTTCATGACGGAATCACATAACCTATTTGGGTGATTAACGACCGCTATCATACTGCGAGAGAAAGTCGTTAGTATGTCACTGACCTATTTATTTAAGTCTTTTCTTGGTTCGAGAGTTAATACGGAGTTTAATGAATCTGGACTTAATTTCGTATATGAGTTCGTGTTCGTAAGTTACGTTTTCAAGAGGGTATACTGTCTGATTTAGGCATTAAAAGATTGCGTGTTATTTTCATATACATCACCGCTTTCTGCTAAAATAGGATTATTAAGTTTCTTGAGGTATGAACATACTCGGCAATGTGTAAGCATTGAAAGTGGAAGATGGCAAGTGCTTTTAAGTACTCATAAATATAATACTGGTGAACATTAAAAGCAGTCACCGCAGAACTGGCATCTTAACGGAAATTGTACTGTAAGAGAAGTCCATATGTACTTTCCGGTTTGCTATTTTATATTCATTGCGCGTGTTACTGTGCTTGTTTTCTGTGAAATCCAGGAGTATTTTTGTATTTTATGACAAGAAGAAATGGCTGACCATACAGTATAAATTAAATACTCGGTTTATAAGTGGTTTATTTTTATTTTGAAAGAAGCAATTTCTTATTTCAGGTAATGTATAAAACGGTGTCATAAAAGTGACATAAATTTCATCATTCTTCAAAATTTCTCATTGCGCAGTTTGAATCGGATATACTTTAGCTTGCAACTTGTTAAATTATCAGGCTATTTAGCAAGTTATATTGCTAAATTAGCCTGATAAATGCTCAACTTCTTAAGAATAGTAATCTACAAGGACTTTAATGTTTGTTTGTTTTTTTATTCAAAATGTGTATAAAAAGAAACTATTTGCAAATGCTCGGCAGCCATTATTATTTGTTGCTAAACAAATCATCTTTATCTTTTCAGGGCGCCACTAAACTTAATAGGGACGATATAGAAAGGGTTTTCTCCCTTTATGATAGGGTAAGTATTTTTTATTATTATTATTTTTTCAATCTTTGTAACTTTGATCAGAAATTGTGATGTTTAGAACAGAATGATTAGAGTTATAGCGTCCCTACAAATATATTTTACGTTTTGAATTGAATATTTGGTTCCGCTAAATTGTTAAGAATTTTAACATTTAACTTTATTTTAAGTTGAAAAACGTATATATAGCGTCTATCTTAATAGAAAGTCAAAATTCTGAAGCTACAGTCATTCTGAACGAAATCAGAAGTAGTTCACACACACTATATCATCATCAACCTACTTGTGGATAAACAGGAAGACTTTTGCTGTTGTTTTCTGCTCTGGGGAAAAAAAAAAAAAAAAAAATCGCTACTTCTAGTACTTATAATGTACATTAGATCGTCTGCCAGCAATTTTAGTTTTAAAAACTTACCTCACTGAAGTAACTGCTCGATTTTAATAAACACATTAATGATTACTATTGTCGAGCCATTTAAGGCTGTTTGTTGTTACTAAACTGTGTGAGAATTAAATATTATGTTGGTTTGGATCACTTTATGGATGACAACAAAAGTCGCATTATTTATCAGAGAAAAATCAGAACCCAGACGATGGTTTGATTTCTTCATGTCGCAGTTAACTACACACATATCAAAAACAACCAACAATCATTTAGTTCGGTTATAGCACTTATTTTTAGTTTATTTAGAACGTAAATAATAATGATAAATAAATATATGATAAAACAATAAATAATAAAATAAATAAATGAAAAATAAAAACAACAAATTAACCTTCCGCTTAATCTACAAGGACTTAAATGTTTTTTTTTTTTATTCAAAATGTGTATAAAAAGAAACCATTTGCAAATACTCGGCAAATATACAGTTTTTTAAGTATCTAGTTTATTTCTCAAAAATATAAAAAAAAATCAAATTTGTATGAAATTTGTATATGCATAATAAAATATTTTATTACTTTCTTATTTTAAAGGATTTCTTTAACCGATAAAAATACTTAATCTTGAAAAATATTTTATGCACACGGGATACAGTAGATCTAGCTGGTTCCTGGGTGTAGGACAATTAGAAAGAGTGATACAGTGAAAGAAAGTTGGAAAAAACAAGCAAAATCTTATAGCAAGACTGTACAATAGTTCATGAAGTATATTCACGATGTTCCCATGCTAGCGGGACAAAATAAATGAATGGAACTCGGTAACCCTGCCAATCAATCTGGTTCAGAAAAAGATGCCTCTGCAAGGTCAGTGTACGCTTGTTTCTTAGAACCAAATCTGAAAGAAAAAAAGAAAACAACAAAAAAATCTTTCACATGTGAGCATCATAGGTCTTTTGTTACAATGTGTCAGATTAAAAATAAATAAAAAAAAAGTTGAACGTCATTATCAGGCAGTCTCCATTAATTTAAGGTCTTTATCCTGTTCGCGTCTTCCAACTTCTTTATCACATTGACACACGAAGAGAAGATTAATTTTTCTAGTAATAAGAGAAGAATGGTGGTCCTGCTGAGCTCTCGTTTTGCCGAGCTGTGAGTGATATAGAACGACTTCATCTGGTCTGACAGGTCACCCTGTTATTACAGAATAATAATAATAATAAAAAAAGCTCAAAATTCTACTGGTCATTCAGCTGTATATTGAGTACTATATTAAAGAATGATGTTCGAACTACTTTTATTCTGAATGTAGAAAATATAGCGCTTAAGAAACTGTATGAAAATTAAGGAAAAAACACAATAAGGAAAAGGGCTTTTCAGGTAACTATTTGGTATGATTACTCTCTCTTGTTGTCGCTCGGTAAATGATTATTATTATTATTATTATTATTATTATTATTATTATTATTATTATTATTATTATTATTATTATTTTATTATTTTTTTTGTGCTTGGAAGAAGAGAAACCTCAAAATAATTGAGCAAGTTATTAGTTATTGATTTTGTTCTCTAACTTGGTTCAAGAACAAATCCACTTCATGTCGTACTTTTTATTAAACTGTATTTGTAAGATTGAAAGCCTATTAACTTTTTTTTTTATAAATAAAAGTTTGTTCAAGTGTAAGCCTGAAAGAGGAATCATCAATGTTTGATTCCCAATGATCTTTAGAACTGAGTTCGATTTTCTTTGATCAAAACAGTCTACTTCTACAGAGTCGACGCGGGTTGCACATGGAGAGAAATTTTTCCTATACACAGAATTAAAAAAAAAAAAAAAATGCTGAATTATTATTTTTGGCTCCTGTATATGAAAGATAAATGTAAATTTATACTCTAATATTAGTAATTAAATCCTAATTACTTATAAACGAATAATCTAGTTTGAAGTAATTTTTTTCTCTTTATTCTGCAGGATAGAAATGGTACCATAGAAAACGAAGAACTTAAAGGATTCCTGAAGGATTTGCTGGAATTAGTAAAGAAGGTGACTATAAATCATTTAATACGATTCGTTTAGAATTACATTTTAGTAAAATATCGTGCAGTAACGAAAATTATTAAGTAATACTTGAGATATTGGAGCCAGTAGAATTCTCTATACAGTAATAATTTTGCATAGTATTTGAATATTTTCTGAATACCTGTAAGAAAAAAAAAAAATGAAAATATCGAAATTGTAAGACTTCTGAGAACAGAACTGCAAATGGAAGTACATTTGATTTTTTTTTTCTCCCTAGAGGGCTGCGTGTCCTCCTATGATTAGTGACTTCATATCGAAAGACTTACAAGTTCGATTCTAAGGGGACTTTTTTTCTAGCTTTTTCTTTTTTAGCTAATTTCGGGATTAGTTGGTCTATGTTTGTAAGTAAGTATGGTGAATTTTTTCGAGAAGAAACCCAGTGTTTTTGATCTCGCAACTCCAAAAAATTAACCGTGAAACACAGTACCGTCGACAGGATGTAGCATAGAGGCATCCTGCCTCACGGCGCGGCTTAATAATGGCGCTCGTTCAGCCATATTGTAGGCGCCGTAGCTACGCTAAAAATTTCTGTTAGCGTAGCAAGTGAGGAAAGAAGTTTTTTTCTAAACTTAAACGGATTAAGTCATTGCGATCTTTCTTTCTTTCGAAGTTCGCAATGACTCAAGAAAGATTGGTTGGTCTAGCAACTATATCGATAGAGGCGGACATAGATCATAATTTATATTTAGAAGAGCTTATAAACAGTTTACTGTGCGATATCCCCGTAGAGCAAACATTTAATTAATATTATTATGTAATCGTTTTGCATTAATGTTTCTCTTAAAAACAAAATAGTAATTAGAGATTTTCTTTTATTTTAGTCTTATAATCCATGAGGGGGATATTTAATTATTTTCCTCAGGGCGCGATCTAATCTGGAGACGGCCTTGAATATACAAAATTAATCCCAGTTAAGATTAGGTCACATTGTCTCCTATTTGTCACGCTGTGACAATAGCCTCGAATACGGCGATGGAGATTGGGGTTCAATCGATTTCTAAAAAAGATATAAGAAATAAAACTAATTTCAAATATCTTACACATGATGACTCCATACATTTATTCCCTAATCCTAATTAGTGGTTAAAAGTACTCATACTTTACCATTAGTCTCTCTCTCTCTCTCTCTCTCTCTCACACACACACACACACATACAAAAATAAACCAATGTTACATAATGACGTTAAGCAGTAAGGAATAAGGTGGTTGATCAACATTATTATTAATTTTGTATGCAAGTTATTAGTCTCTCTCTCTCTCTCTCTCTCTGTGTGTGTGTGTGTGTTTTTTTTTTTTAATTGTGCTTTCTTGTCATAGCAGCCAAGAATAATCTCAAAGGTCTAGAACACCTATTCATATAATTTATAACTTAATAATTAGGAACTTATATTTATAAATATTTTATAAATTGTTACGAATTTTAAGATTCTCATCAATCTTTAGAAAACAACATTTTTGTAGCCATACTATATAAATGACTATGACAACCTATTGTCGAGCAGAAAGATTAACTTGATTTGAAGAAGTAGTCTCTCTGACGCGAGTGTTCAAAGAAAATTCTATACATGTTGTGGTAAGGACCCATCTCCCTAAATACTCTTTAGACATGTTGGAAAGTTTATCGCCATTTGCGATCAAAAAATGACATTTAATCCACGGGGATCAAACAGACTATTTAGTTGGCTCTGTGGTCCATATTGTTACCCAGTTGGGTTGTTATTGCAGGATTCATTAAAATTCAGCTTCACTGTGATAGTCACACGAAGATAGATCATATAATAGATAAATAAAACATATTTCTAACTAATCTACCATTGTTCCTGCAAAAAGGATTAATGATATAAATGTTGCAAATTATGATGAATCCACCTTTGATAAACTGTTCCAAATATGTTATCGCTTGTAGCGATAACATATTTGGAATATATCTGGAACAAAGATAGTAGCTGTAGCTCAAAGATAGATAACATAATGAGAAGTAGCTTGCGGAGCACAAGTACGTCCCTAGTGTTTGCGAAAACAGAAAATCACAACCTTGGAGTTTTTCATTAATACTGTAATATAAACATTCAGAAAGAATATGTGGGCCGGTCTGACGAATAGAAGAATTGGATGTAAACGATGCGTCCTGCTTTTCGAAATAGACTGAAACCTTCTTCTTCCAGTATTCTGACAGAGAACTGATTTCATATGAATTTAAAATGTCGGATGTGTTTGAAGTTAGAATCTAAATTGACTTCGGTAAATATTTCATCTCTTTCGTTCGCCAGTGAGCTTCCTAGATATTTCAATGACGAATGTATCTCTAAATATACAACACCGTCCGATATCAGCAAGTTAAAATCACGCTTACTTTATTTATTTATTTGAACTATATAAATATCTCATAATCTCGATAAGCATATATTACGAATAATAGATAAAGTTAGCTGTCAGTGTGTATCAGTCATGCAATGTGAATCTTTTAATATGTGATTTGTTGACGATCATATATTCCGTTAAGGCTTACGAATATAATTAGTGTGTTAAATACCGCTGGCATGTATTCATTGGGCTAGTAAGTATATTTAAGAATTATTCCTTAATGCGAAGAATTGTCTGAATTTTTTTACCCTTTTCCATCTTTCATCTTGATTGATGTCGCGTTCAATTCAACTAGATAGAATGAGTAAAATAAGAATGAATATTTCTAGATATTTCTTTTAAAAATATATACAGCAATCCCTCGATTAGTGCGCCTAATTAATGCTTTCTTTAAAACAGGCGCATTAATCGAAAACGCACTAATCGAATATAATAACCTTTGGGGAAAAGTATAATTCGTTCCTCAGATTTCTTTTTTGAACCTTTTATAAAAGAATTAGGGTATGTCTCAGGGCCCAGTTAACAGAAAACCATGAAACTGAAAGACAATAAAACATATTCAGAATATACATTTTATTATTCTACTTCTTAACAAAGAATAACTAACGTAGTTTGGCGGTCATTCTGTTTCTTTTTTTCATACAATCGACGGTATGGCCCTATTGCCTTCATATTCTTTGAGATCTTCGCGCTGCGCATCTAAATTTAGCAGGTCGGAATCACTCAATTCTTCAGAATGAGATTTAATTAACTCTTGGACGTTATCATTGAAGGGGAGAAAGAAATGAAGGACGTACGAATTGGTCGCCAACACGCGAAACCACGTGCTTTATAGATAAAATTTCCCAACTGTTATACAAGCAAAATAGTTACCCTTTAAAAACTACAATGATCATAAAAGAGAAGTTAATTTTCCGCGTTGTAATAATAAACAATTCATCCCAGATTGATTACCCTATTATCGGAATGGATTGTCCTTTTTATGTCATGCGCAGAAGTGTCGAAGGATCTCGAATCTATGGGCGTACTATAGCAGACGACATAAATTTTGGGGTAAAAAATTTGGAACATAGTATACATGGAAGTAGTGTAGTATGCCATTAAAAATAACTTTGTAAAATGTTTTAAATCGGTAACTAAATTATTTCATTCTGGTGAGTGATTTTTTTAAAATAGTTAGCCATAAAAATGTATAGACAGAAAATTTTTAAAATCTGTAACATTTATTTTTAAGATGTATATAGGCGCACTAATCGAATTTGAGTATCGAAAAAAAAAATGACGCACTAATCGAAAACGCACTAATCGGGGACGTTTTAATCGAGGGATTACTATAAATATATTTTAAAAAGTGATAAAAGGACTAACTGCCCCCTCAGTCTCCAAAAGCTAGATAGGGTATAAAGGCCTCGCCTACTCCCTATTAGGGAATAAAAGGCGTTAGTTGATTTTTTTGATAAAAGGATTAGTAAATAAAAGTTTTGCTTACTGTTGTTTGCTACGTACAAAAATGTATTATCATAGGCTTTCGATATTTATGTAGCATGCATTGTAGAATCTGTCTTTGAGTAATATCCAGATTTTATTATTAAAATACTGTCAGAGCCGCTTACACTTAACACGTGATGATGAAAGAACATTGCATAAACATTTCATATCGTCTCAGAATGCTGTGAAGTTGACTAATAAACTGCTATGATGCTTACATCGTAATGATATGCTGTGACGCAGACTTGATCAGCCAAACTCCCTCGTTAATATCAGCACGTACTTACAAATGTTGCTTAATTTGCAAGGTGGATTACTTTTGATTTCGTTTGAGTTTGAAAAATAAATATCTTGAGTTAAGTATCTAATTGTAATTGCAATTTAAAAGAGAATAAATTTAAAGGCGCTTTCATTTATAAAGAAATAGATTAGCAGTCGTAAGTATATGTTCGCAATGTTTGAAATTGATTACATAAATTAAAAAAATAATAATAATTTAAGAACTGTCGATATTATTATTTTTGTTTATTTATTTAGAAAATTTAAAGTGAAAAACAAGCATTCTGATTGGTTTGTAAACATCGTTGTCGAAAACCCTAAGTTTCTTTATTATAAAATATCTGATGTGGAGATAGCATTTATTTTTTTAAAAGTTGTTTAACATAATTTGAAGGTTGTTTTGTTTTCAGTTACGTATGATTATTAAGATGATCTATACCTTAATAGAACGGCTTAGATCACCTTAATGGACATCCTCGTGTTTTCTTGAATATTATATACCAGTGACCAATCCTTGGTGCACAGTATTTCGAGTCGTGTTTAATTAAAAGCTAATGAAATTTTGCAGTTTCGTTTTGTTAGTCTCCTGCCGATTCCCTGAGCGATATCTGCATATTGCTTTTATTTCCGTGAATTCTCTGCCTTAATCAAAACACTTTCCTACTTTTAATTATTTCCTGTTTCCAGTGAAACACAACGACGTCGGTCATCGCTGCAAGATTATAAGAGAGAATTAATAAATCGAGTCACAAGTCGCTTCATGAAGTATGCAAACATCTGTTTCTGTCTGCAGCTGTTTCGAAATTTCATTTATTCCAAATACCTACGTGGAAAGTCTGAACAACAGCCAACTATCGAAACAAATAAGACACAGAGAGATCGCAAAATGAAGTTTATTAAATAAATAGAAATCACCTTTCCAAGAACTTAGAAACTTAAAGGTGAAAGAACTTAGAACCATAGTTAGCAGACAATTTTATTTATGAGCATTTGAATCTTTTTTAATACAAACATTTAGAACCTTGTGGTTATTGTGATCAGAGCACTGTATAGTTTATGTCAACCTTTCTCGATACAAACATGGATTTTTTTTTTTTTTTTTTTTTTCCCAGATCACTTCAAGCCTCCAATAAGCCAGGGATGGTAGTCTCACATCAGACGATAAGCAGGGATCTGGAAACCAAAATATTTTTCACGTTACTTCAAGCTTCAAGGACAAGCCACGACTTCTCTTTGTCGATGACAAAGAGGCGTTGCATACTTAGTGACCGAGTCTAACATTATGTATAATTTCCCCTGAAACCTCCATACTTTTAAACTGTAGAACAATTGGAATTTTTTTTTTAATTCTCATAAATGATTGAATAATATGAGGGTCATCGTCTGCTATCCTTTAATTAAACAGGAAATGTTTTGTCTTAAGACAATGCTCACAACCGGTTTTAGGGGAGGGGATCGAGAAATAATGGTGACCACAAAAGTATCTGTTCTTGTTTCATTTTAGGATACTTAAAAGAAGAAAAAAAAAAAAACATTGTGTGTAGGGGGGGATAGAATCTGTCTTGCCCACAGCTCAAGTCATCAAGGTTTCGGACGTGTCTGACTTTGAACTGTAACCGAGCAAAAAAAAAAAAAAAGCTGAAATTATCTGATATCCACACGTAAAAAAGTAGGAATGTTTTGGATATGTCAACATAGATAGCAATGGCATTTATGTGTTTACAACAATAATTTATCAGTTGAGGTTAACGACACAACGATATAAATTTATATGTAAGAGTATGGGGGAATACGATTTTTCTAAGGTGCAGTGTCTATTTTTTTTGTACTGTTATCTACCCATAGACTCTCAAGTAGACAGAAAAAAAAAGTAAATACAACGATGTAGAAAGTCCACAAAAATAACTGATAAATCGGTGTACCGTCCGAATTTTGGTTTGTTGATTTATCAGCATAGACGCATTGAGGTCTTCCTAATAGCCGAGGTCATCATATGTGTATCTGAAACATTCCAAGAATCCCTTGATTGATTCATGGTTAAACATTGTAGTTATCGGTAGGTGCACGGGTATGGGGGGGGGGGGGACTAGAACTTAGAAATCACTGGAAAAAGAACCATCCGAAAGATTAATTGATAATCAATTAAAAATCGTCTGCTATGATTAAATATGACAACAGTACCTAATAGGCATTATTGGCTTGCGAATTAGCAAGTAGCAATCAGTTTTAACTCTATTTGTAGCTATTTCTTTTGCATACTTACTTATAATACTCCTAATCGTATGGTCTTGGACAGTTTACCCTATTTACATTAAATAGTTTGGCCGATTTACTCGCCATGAAAAATGATGAAAATTTGCTATTTAGGGCGTACAGAAGATGTTTGGTTTGGATTAGATAATTTTTCTATCAAAATTATTCTAACCGATATATTAATAAATCCGCAGTGGTGGACAGAATTAAGATGTCTATTAAAATATCTAGATTTGTGTCAGTTTTAGTTTCAGTGGGACATTTTAGTGGCAAAGTTAATTAAAACAAAATTACATGTGTGTACGGTATATCTTCCAAACTATAGATTCCATTTTTTGTGATAATGAATGCCACTATACAAGAATATTATTACGAAATGTCGGGGTTTTTTTTAATTTTCTACGATCACTTACTTTTTTTTTAAGGATTGCAATTTTCACTTTAGCTGTTTTTCATTTGGCTAAATCCTGTAATGTGAATATCCAGGACATGGATTCTTTGTATTCAAGTGGATTGATTGTTGATCTTTTTATCCATCCATTGAATTTAGACAGGTTTCATTCAAGGTAGAAAAAATGCATTCAAATAACTGCTGGGATAGCATTACATTTCAGATAAACGCGAACTGCACACCTTAATAGAATATGTTTGACATATTCTATTGACATTTTTGACAATTCTTCCTACTAATTCTAGTCCATATGAACAATTGTTGAACGAAAATGGGTCTGGCCCGCATATAACCTTCCACTTCTTCCCAAAAGACGTTGGTGTTCTTTTGAACTGAAATCTCTGAGGACTCTGTGTACTGAGTCAAATTTTTCTAGATAATTTTGCTCAAACCATGTCGCCATCACGTCTACAGTATAACATAATTCATCGTATTGCAAGAGATATTGGTGTATCTCATAAAACTGCCACAATTATTCAGAAGTATTGCTTATCTGTCGAGACTCCTCTTTCGCTGCATTGTAACTAAAGGTCTGAACTTTAGTTTGAATGAAGGCCTAGTACAGGTATCCAGTACATTCACGCCCATCCGATCGGTATCGTGATCAGTATAGTTTGGATTAGTATAATTTACGTAGAAAGTGAGACTATGCAGTTCGTTATAGTGTCCTGCTACTAATCTCAACTCTGTAGATTCTTGTAATCCCCGATCAACTGTTTCCACAAGAGTGCTGTGCGTGTTTTGCCTGAATTAACACCCTTTCACTTCCACTGGCTGATAATATTGTTAAACAGCTGATGCTGATTTTAGATGATGCAACCTTTTACTGATGTCATGAACAGATAATCCACTGATATATCATAACACACCTCTCTTTCAAAAGTCCTGTTTGCCGTGTATATCCGTAAAGGTCACCTGTCACGGAATATACATATCAGTATGTTTCGTTCTAAAATAAGAAGAAATGTCCCAATATATATTTCAACATAGTATATATATATATATATATATATATATATATTATTTTTTTTAATTTTATTTTTTGTATTTAAATTCGTTCTAAGTAAATACAATTTAACCAAAAATGCCATTCTTTAAAAATAGAATTTTGCAATTCTTCTTCTTCTTCTTCATTGGGGTGGTTGAAAATATGAGAGTTCTCCTGATCCATAAAATAAAGTAAATAATAGAGACCCTAAATTGCCGAGAGAGTACTCAGTTGAAAACGGCTAATGCAGCTGTCCGACCGAAATAGCTGTAAAGGGGCCACGGGCTTTGTTAACGACTGTTTGAAACATCGACGGTCCAATTTGTCACTTTTATCACAAACCGAGGAAAACTGCTGCAGATAATGACTACAACCTCGGGGCTATCTTTTTTTTTTTTTTTCTTTTTCTTTGCTTGCTTGCTGTTTCTCGCCTTTCATACATCGCACCGATTCGTTGCACAAAATTAGATAGATAACATCTTGCGTTTATCTCCTTACCCGTGGTGCGTTTGGAATGTTGGGTAATTTTTTTTTTTTTTTAGTTCTGACAGAATCATATGCACATTTCATCAGTTTTGATCTTACGTAAACCGAACTATGCGTTTTTAGAATCGGAAGTTGTCTAAAAATATTGAACTCTCTAAAGAAGTTGGCAAGCTAATAAACTCAACAATAATTTATAAAGATGAAATATATACACTGAGATGAATAATTTTTTAGTTTATCCAGCGCAATTACTAGATAACTTTACTGCTAAACATTAAACAGCATAATAAAATAACGTCATTGAAGTTATATTAAAAATTAAGGTAATTCTAATGCTAGTTAATCACCAACTCACAACGTTGTTAATTAAACTTTGTTTTGTTTATTTATTATCATTTCAATTTTGTGTGTGGGGGGGGGGGAATTAAACTTAATGCTTTAATACAAGGAAACAAATGCCTTTGACTGTCCTGTTTTCAAAATCTCTTTGAATTTGCTTAAATCATATCCTGTCATTTAAAATCAAATCAATATGTATTGAAATTTAAAGTGGTAGATGATTTTCACTGTAAGGTGTGAAACTGTCATTTTGCTTACTGGAAGTCTGAAGTGGTATGATGACGTTGGAATCAAAAATGGGGGAGTTTCCAGTTTACTTAATACCCGACCCCATCTCACCCACTCTACTAATGTGATTTGGGTTTACAACCTTTCATGGCTGCGAGTGTCATTTAAAAAATAATAAATTCGATTTATTCCATTTGTTAGCAATTTTTATATACCGATAAATATATGAATTCCCTGATATACATGGATTTTGCTGTAAATGTAAAATGCTTGTAATACTTTCAAACTTCTTTGCTTGTCATTAGTCTTAATTTAAATTAGAACTCTTAGAAATCCCGAAATGATAAAATATTATCAACTTAAAGAAAAATCAATATTTCTTTATGCTCTCTTGAATGATACTTGAAATATCATTACCTTGAGCGAACGGCAGAGGTCATGATGTTGTTACAGCATATTAACCGCAAAAGGAAATGAATCACGTGAACGGTTTGTGTCTACATAACGATTCTCAAGTGGTCAGTGAAAGAATTTTAATGAGCAGATCGCTAATTAACCAAACTCTCCCTAGACGATAACAGCACACTTTTGATACTGAGTCTATTCTTCTACGCATCCTCTTTTGTAGTAATAAGCACTGGAAAAAAAAAAAAATAAATAAATAAAATAAATAAATAAAATTTACGATCTGATTGCAACTCTCGACTTATTTCTTCCATAATAAAAAAAAAAAAAAAAGAAAAGAAAGAAAGAAAATAACCGAAATACACATTCAATGATCAATACTATTTGCTCTCTAACCATGTGTTTAATCTGCTTTTCAGGATTACGACGCACAAGATCTAGAAGAGTTCCAAGAGGCCATATTACGAGGCTGCGATTTCAACAAGGACGGCAAGATCAACAAGAAGGAGCTAACAATGATTCTGTTGGCGCTGGCTAAACACTCACAGGAAGATGAATGTAAATAACTCCTTGATTGGAAAATCCAAGGCTAGACGCCCAGTTTCTCCTACTCTCAGACATAATCATTCATACTCAAAGCAGTTCTCTCAAACCCCCTTTATCGAGTTTTTGCTCAAACCTTCAGCTTACCCTATGAGATTTCTCTGTTAGGTATTCCGTGACCCTTTAGTACAACTGTTGTCTTTCTGTACATGTCTGTTAAGACGCTCTCAGAGGTACTGACACTACCCTGACTGTATAAAAAAAACAAAAAACAACTCTCATTCTAGCTCTAGGTGTTTAATCTCATCTGTCTGTCAGCCTATCTCTTTCTCCAACTCCCCCATCTATCTCTCTCTGTCTATCATGTTTCAGAGGTCTTACAGACGACTATCATATCATTTCTTCATATCTGTCACACATCTTCTGCCCGTTTTCTCAAGAAAAGAGAGTTATAAGGAAGCAGTTTGAGGCCCACATATTTTTTAAGTTTCTGGCTCTCCCTCCACCTTCCTTTCAATCTCTGTGATTTTTCAAGTGCAAGTAGTCGTTTTTGATTTCCTTCCATTTCTATGTCTATTTTTGTCTCTGTAAGACGTTGCCTTACAAAGTGTTATAGCGAGAGAGCTTTGCCGAAGTATTTTTCTACTGAGTTGTTTTCACTTTTGCCGTGGCTTATGTAACAAATATGTCTAAGTTACTAGCAACGTGGCCGGGAAGAGCAATATATATATTTATATGCTTCACAGTTATCTTCCTATGCGGCCAAATGCAATGGGTAATGTTTTTCTGCCGCCTCAAAAGGATAAGCCAGTCATGTTATAAACTCGCAACTTTAAGGGAAAACAAAAGTTGTGGACCTTGTAACGAATATATGAAAAAAAATATATATGAAATAAAATTCACTTGTAAAATCAAAATGTTCGTCAAGTTCTTGTGTGTTAAAAAATAATAATAAAATAATACCGTTATGTTGTACTGACTAATGTACTTTATATTAATATTACATACAAGAAATAACATAGGAAATATTTTAAATAACATTCTTCTGTTGCTAAGATACGTAATTATTATCAGTTTAATATATTGGTTTAAGAACTATCACGAAAACATATCCAGATGGCGTTGACGTATATTGAAATTCCTGGAATGTAGAGTTTATTTGTATCGTCTGTTTTATTGTTGTGTTTGCAACGTTATCATAAAATTTTCATTTGCTGAAATAATCTATGACAGCATATGTGTCATTTAAGACTACTTTTCATTTTTTCTTTTAAACTAAGATTATTTGAAATCTCTTTATTATTATTATTTTTTATTGAACTTAGCTAAAACTGAGCTATGTAACTACATAGCTCGGTTTTAGCTAAGTTCGATAATATGTTTTACGAATAGTTACACCACTTGTTAATACTGATGAACTTTCAGACACGACTTGACTGATAGCAGTTTCAGTTAATTAATTTAAAAATAAAAAAATAAAATAAAATAAAAATAAAAGAGGGGAAGGGAAATACAGAATTTTTAAATAATTGTCTATTTTTGAAAAATTAGCTTCAGTTAATACTTGTTTTACTCTAAGATAGTTAAGGAAAAAAAAGAAAGAAAAAATGCCAAGCTTATCGTTTTGTGGCTAAATGACATAATAATAAATAAATAAAAAGATAGTAAATGATTATCCTCGTCCATTGATACACTGTTCGCTTAACTTTCTGAAATCTTGAAGCAGCATGGGAACCATATAGGTATAGATTACAGAGCAGGCTTTGTAATACTTGGTCCAGTCGTACTAATGTTAATGTAGGCTTAACTTAATAACGGCTATTGTTTCTTTCAAAGTAGTTTATAGTTGAACATTTAGCGTGGTTTCCATTCCTAAAAATACCACTGATCATCTTCCTTGGAGATCATATTTTCGACATCATTGCCTGAGGTTCTATCTGGATCTCTATAATGTCCTCAGATCTTTGTCTCTTTTGAGTTAATTTCATTTTGAAGAATAAAAAATAAATCACGAGGAGACTAGATATGAATACGGAGGATTCATAACACAAATTATCAAAAATTTGGCTATCGAGAATCCAATGAGAATGTTGAATAACATCTAAGCAATTAATCCACTGCAAGGTTATAATGATGATGCTCAACAAACTAACCATTTATGAAGCAATTTAACAATACAAACCTGGAGATACGAAATTGCACCTGCTAGGCCTAATCTCCCCCTTACGGTCATTCCACGCACTTTGGGTAGCTTCATGTAAAATAGATAATGGAGGTTGCAAATAATATTCGTTACTACAAAACAAATCCTAAATCTCAGGCATGTGTTTCTTTTTTTAATTTATTTAAATCTAAAGTTAAAATATATTACACGATAATCTCCTTGAATGCCAGCCACTGTTAATTTTCCACTGTTAATGATCAGTGGTGACATTCTCCTTGAATGTCAGCCACTGATCGCGTAAATGGCAATCTCATTCGCATAATTTTGAATACAACTATATAAATTCCAAATTTAATGACAAATGACGTTACTTCCTTCTAAAATAATAGTAGATTATTTTGAAGACCCACATCCTTCTGACTGTAAAACAAAATACGAAACATGTACTTATCGTAATTTGTCAATAGTGTTGTTAGCAATTTTACAGCTTTTTATTCTCATTTATTCGATTACAGAAATATTCGCTGTGGACGATGTTGTCCAGATGTGAGCAATTGTAATTGCGTACTCAATAAAGGATGTAATCATTAGCAAGCTTTGCTATTTAACAGATGTATCAACTATTAAAGAGCAGAGTATAAACATGCGATTCAATTAGTTGGGGACCGTATAACTTCATCAATCGAAAATAGGTAGAAGTGGTAAATGTTTTTAAGCAAGAGAAGTGAATATTTAACCAAAAAACGTTTCCGATCCTTGTATTACGGTTTTAAGAGAGATTATATGAAAATGCGGTACATTTTATATTTGAAATTTTGCGTTATTTTAAGATATTTTAAGATTTCATAACTGCACAAGCAAATACAGCAAATGCATTTTTAAGAAAAGGAGTGCAGGGTGTTTAATTAAAGTAATTTCTTAAAATTTAATAATAATAAGTTCCGCATTATTTAATTTAATGATGGCTAAAATAATAAAAGAAGTGATGGAAAATTTCGTTATGCAAATTGAAAATAAAAAATTAAGAAAAAAAAAGGGCAGTTACTAATTGATCCATAAGATGCAGATTATAAATTAAAGGAAAAATAATTAAACCATTTAATAAGATAAAATATTTAGGAATAGAAAAATCGCAAAAAAAAGTACAAGAACAAGCAGTAAAAGCTAGTATAATATCTGGATGTATCAAAAGCCTCATCTGGAAGAATAAGAACATAAAAAGGAAACAAAAATAAGAATCGACAAAGGAGTAATCAGACCAGTACTAACATATGCAGCAGAAACACGTGCAGCAACTACAAAAATTACCATAAAAATGCCGAGATGAAAACATTAAAAAAATTAAATGTGTAACAAGATTAAACAAAATCTTGGTGGAACAAAATTTAATAAAGTTTATGAATATAAGGATTTGGGTATTTGGGTTGACAGAACTAGTAAAGCATATCAGATTGAAGGCTAAATTAAAAGAATCTCCACTTGTAGTATTAAGGAAGTAACGATACCATTATACCAATCTCTGGTTAGGTCACTCTTGGACAGTGGCTTGCAATTTTATTCACTAAGGTTTTTAAAGGGATACGAATGGGCTCAGAGAAGATCCAGAAATTGTGTGTTGTGGAGGAATTGCATTATGATAGATGTGAGAAATGGTTGATGGCTTGTAATATTGTGAATTTGTTTATTTAACACGAAAACGAGATAGGAGACAATTGAAGTTTACATGGCTGAATCAGATAAGACATAATAAAAATAGTGTAAAGAACTAATATACTAAGTTCATTTTTTCCTGCTATGGTTGAAAATGTGCAGAGTGGTTTTCAGCAACGGGTTATAGAAGATATGACTTGTTTTAAGAAAGAATTGCATAATTGTTATGGTTGAAGGATAAATTCATTAAAAAACATGTATTATAATTATCTAATTTAGCAGGATTGAGCATTTTTAAAAATAAAAAAAGTAAATTTAACCTGAGAGAATAAAGAAGTTAAGCTATGAGTGAGTATATGGAAGCCAACCTATAGGTATGAGTGGTGAATTTCGTGGTGCTCCTATTAGCACTGCGTTAGTCAGTCTAAGAGACTGTGGCTGTAGGGTTGTTTTTCCTGCGGATACTCCAATATTCTCTTTGCAAACGATAAAAAGTTGATCGAGAAAACATTTCAGTTACACGCTCTGGAAAGGAATAACGTATAAATTTGTGAAATTCATGGAGTTTATGCAGCCACCCCGGAAGGTCTTAGATGTCACTGATGAAGAGAATCAGCTGTATGAATTGCCACTAGATATCGCTGACAGCAAAGTGTCATTGCATTAGCGAACAGATTGCACTAAATCTTTCATAACTTGTATTTTCGCTCAGTGTTTGAATTAGAATTGTACATACAACAGTAAACACCAATCAGTCCAAAAGAATAAAAGTAAATGCAGCAAGCAAACGCAAATCTATTAATAATAATTTCTTAATTGTTTACAAAATCAGCAAACAAAAAAACACAAGAACAACTATTCATTCTTGATTACTTTTCAAAGAAAACCTGTGAAGAGGATTCAGATAAAAACAGAAACAATAAACTGGAGTGTATATTTTCTATTCTGCGTGGAGAATAAAGAAATTAATCACCAAAATTTTAGTAGAAATATGCTTAATGAATGTTGGCAGCATTGTATTTGTAATTTTATCGGCAAAAGTTTAAGCAATGAAGAAAAATTAAATGTACAATACAAGAGAAGTTTTGGAAACCTGCAGAGAGTTATGTGTTTCTTCCTCAATTTAAGGGAATGCAAAAACAACCAAGCGAAAATAGTTATAGATAACTGTTTCACCAAGACTCATCACTCGAGACCAAAACTAACTATTGAGCACACAATATCTATCAAATGTCTCCGTAAAGTTTTTCACCATCGGAGCACTCACAACTACCTCTGGTTGTGAGTGCTCCGATGGTGAAGTTCATTCCGCTCATTCATTCATTACTAACCACACTCCTACGCAGCTTCCAGAGGTGATTCCTTGACCTCCTTCTCTTCATATATTGAAAAATTTCTTTTCTGTCAATCTTTCAGAATTCCTTTAGTAACTTTAAGTTTCTATTATGGGCCATCTCTTACGCCTGTTAACTAAACTCGCAACCCACACATCTTCAATTTATCCTCATATGGAGCATTCCACAGAACTGTCACCACCTTAGACACACGTCTCTGAATCCTCTCCACGACCTCCCGATTCCCAAGAAATCCAGGTGATTAAATCTGTGCACAGCAGTCAAGATATGGAGAATCATAACCTTATAAAGAGGGATAATAATAATCTCCCTATCTTTACTTGTTTGTGTGTTTTTCAACATCCAAGAAATCCATTGAGCTATTTTACTAACTTTTGCAATATATCCTCTGAACTTCAACTCTCTGTTCACAATTACCCACAAATCCCTATCCATCAATTCCCTGCATTCCAATATCATTAGTGTGATGCACAATATATATATATATATATATATATACATCAACTTAACCGACTGAGCTAGCCGGGCATTCATGTTATTATCATCAATTATTTTTTTAAAGCATTGTATATTACTGCCAGTCGATTTTTTAGGTCAATCCAGCATTCAAAATTTTGTTTACTTTATTGATAAACTTTTCTTTTTTTTTTGTAACTTGAAAAAAAAAATTAAATAATGTGAAGAAATAAAAATATCACGATTTTGAAATTATGGACCGTCAAAATCATATACGTAATACAGATCAAAATAACTCTTACTATAACATTATAAAAAAATCAAGTGGATATTAAATCCAGCATTATTTCAAAGCCGAATACAGAAATTATACAAGTTTCGTATGAAATTTGACGATGCAAAAATTATAAAAAAGCAAGTGGATATTAAATCCAACATTAATGTAGATTTAATATCCTTGAAATTCGAAATTCGAGGACATCGAAGCACAGGTCGATTTTTTGCAAATGATTTCGTAGAAAAACATAAGCAACACGGGCATTTTCCGGCAACTGTTCTGGTTTACAATTGATTCAGGCGATGTTTCAAAATCGTACTTTGAACTGTGAACTTCAAATGCCATTTTATTTCTTGATACGTCCAATTAAAATAATCAACGGTTCTAAGGAAAGTATCTTTCAAAGTAGTGTGGGAAAGAATAATTCACTGGACAAATTCCCCATATGTATCCTCTGGGTGTACATATGGGGAATTTGTAATTTAATCTGGTATCTGTTCACAGCGTATGCTCGGTTAGCCTAGTGGTTTCGCGCTTCGCAACCATATGCCTAGGGAAGGAGTGTCCTAGGTTCGATTCCCGTCAGCGACGTGAGGAGCTGAAGGATTTTCCTCTGCCATAGCCAAGTTAGCCGGTCTTGGGCGTAGACAGCAGTTCCCCTCCCCCCAGTTTATCCTGGGTTTTTCCTTCCGCAAAGCAGGCAAACCGGTCCCGTGAACACACGATTCGACAGACATGGGATACTACCGGGAATAAGGAGCAACCAACCTATTCTGGGGGACTATCGGTTTCTGAAGCTTACGCGGTATAATGTGTAGGCCTGTGCGAAAGCGTAACATACGATGTTACGCTTTCGCGCGATGATGATCATCTGTCACAGCTCCAATATTAATTCACTGTTTGTATTCAGATTGGATGATGAATGTAAAGAAAAAAAATGAAAGCGAGGGAGTATTTTTTGCTTATTTTTCTAACTTTTTAGATGTGTGAGTCTTTACATTTAAGATATCTTAATGGTTTGTGCTTATGACAGTGCGGCAGGAATATCGTAAGAATTTAACAGCATATAGCTAAAATTTTAGAAAGGCATGCTGATGTTATCCAGCTACATATTCCCTTAATCTTTTAATATTCAGATGGTTATTAAATAAGAGAAATTATAAACTGTATGGGTATAAGCAAATAGTGTTTTTTTTTAATGATATGTAATATCGTTCAAGAAAATATGAATAACTTTGTACTCATCTGCTTCAAAGCATACTTCAAAAAAATATTTGTCCTACACGCGGCATTGAAAGGCACCATCCATGATGGTAACGATTGAATTATTAAACCCATAGAAACAATTCGTGATACGACATTCTGCCTCTAGAGCACAAATACTGCTAAATTATATATATATAAACGTTTATGCAGATATACGTAAACGTCATTCATGCAGAGTGTATACAAAATACTTGGTCATGTGCGTCACCACGTGTACTAGACAGTCTCTTTGGAATGTCTGAGAAGTCTTGTACGGACAAACGGAACTTCCTGTGCGCAGCGATCGACCGAAGCATTTAATGAAGGCTGTTTACGACTCATATCTCACCGAACTATGTACAGGGAATTGAAAAGAATCAATATTGGCAGTCGCATGCCTATACGGAAACCACTGCATCAAATAAAGTTTCTAATTCAGTGGTCGATATGTGTATTAAATAAGCAGTTATAATCTTCGTCATTTGATCTTCTAGAAGCAATCGAAATGACCAAATATACTGTTGAAGGATTAAAAGAAATAAGGAAATACACTGATGAGGTATTCTCCGATACACGAGTGTGGTCTGAAAAGTTCTCGGCCTCGATTACAGATGGCAAGATTTTTTTTTCTAAATTGGTACATCTGTCATAAGCATCTATGTGAAATTGCAAGTCATTCTATCAAGTAGTTTGTTTTATACAGTTGTCTGAAGCAAAAGTGTTGTCTGTACCCCTTGAAATGAGTAAAATTGAGTATCGTGCAGTTATAAAATTCTTTGTAAAACGCCAAAAGAAATTCATTCGAAGTCCATAAAAGTTTATGAGCACTCTTCTCCTTCCTTTTCGACAATTAAGAAATGGGCTGTTGAGTTTAAACGTGGCCGTTACCAGCCTTGAAGATGATCCACGTGAAGGACGTCCAAAAAAGTGTAACAACACCAGAAAGCATTGATCAAGTGCACGATATGGTATTGGATGACAGGCGAATCAAAGTGCATGAAATTGCTGGGACTATGGGCATTTCAGAAGAACGTGTAGGATATATTTTGCATGAAGAATTGCTCACTGCAGATCAAAAACGCACTCGCATAAAAATCGCTGAACAGTGCTTGAAGCGTTTTAACAAGAATAAAACTGAATTTGTGCGTCGATTTATTACTGTGGATGGGACTTGGCTTCACTATTACACGCCAGAATCCAAACAGCAGTCAAAACAGTAGACAGAAGACGGTTGTTCAGCGCCAAAGAAGACAAAGTCGGATCCATCAGTAGGAAAGGTCTTGGCATCGGTGGTTTGGGATGCCAAAGTTTATCAATTATTTTAGTTTATCAATTGTTTATCAATTATCTTGAAAAGGGTAAAACAATAACCGGGGAATGTTATTCCGATCTTTTAACCAGACTAGACAAAAAAATTCGTGAGAAAAGACCCGGTTTGCAGAAGAAAAAAAATCATCTTTCATCAGGACAATGCATCTGTCCACAAAGGTGTTTTGGCAATGGGAAAATTAAGGGATCTGCACTTGAATTGTTGGAACATCCACCCTATTCCCCAGATTTGGCTCCCTCTGACTTCTATCTCTTCCCAAAACTAAAACTCTTCCTCGCTGGTCAGCGTTTTTCTTCGAATCAAGAGGTGACTGCAGCTGTAGAGGGGTATTTTGCAGATCTTACTGAGAACCACTACAGCGACGGGATAATGGCCCTGGAATAAATGTATTAGTCTTAAGGGAGATTATGTTGAAAAATAAAAATAATTTTGAAATTATAAATTCGATTTTTCATTGTTAGGCCGAGAACTTTTCAGACCACCCTCGTATTTAAAAGAGCTACATCAATTTCATAATATTTGATTGATGAAAACGTAAAATTACAATTCCTGGATTATCAAATCGCCAAATTCACTGAATAGTAAAAAATAATTACCTGAAAATTATTATGGAATAACAATGTTTACATCGATGTTAGCCTCTACTACAGCCCACTTAAAAGGAACATTTATTAAACATAAAGAAATTCTGCAGTCGTTAAATATTTTAATTCCTGGTCACAACGAAGGCGTCAATAACGAATCCAGATTAAATTTTAACAAAATATGCTTAAGATTTGGAGAAATGCCGCGTAGTTACTTTATGAAAGAAGCCGGATTTATAGAAGCGAAAATTTAGTTTTGGAGAGAGAAAGAGGGAGAGAGAAAGAGAAAATGCTATCTTAAATCAACAACAGATTGTTTGCGATGTTCCTAAGAACCACATTCAACTGAAAATAGTGTCCATTCTATCAGTCTGAACGCGCATTCCATAAAGTTAATTTTAAAATTTTAGATTTCAAATGAGTCAAAAAATATTTACGAAATTTAATAACTGAAAACATAAAAAAAAAAAAAAAGTTTACGAAAGGAAACGACATCTAAAAATGAGATTAAGTAGGCTTTGTTTTGTAATATGTATATGTAACAAAACATCTGTGTATATAATTTTTATAGCATCAATGCATATGAAATATGTCACCTACACCATTTTTCACTCCTCCTCCTCCTTCACCTCCGCCTTCAAGAAAAAATCCTAGCTGTGCCTCTGCAAAATACATTAAAGATATGCAATTCTTAATAATTTCAAGATGGTAAATTATGGCATGTTGTTGAACGTTATGGTTTAAATTATTATTTGCGAACGAGATGTTTTTTTTTTCAAAATTAATATCCTAATGAATTATATTCTTCTTTGTTGATTCGAACTTTAAAAAAAAAAGAAAAAAGAAAAAAAAAGTAGGTTATTTTCTGAAAGTGGTTCGGAATTAAAATCGAAATCAAGATTGTTACCTAGAATGTTAGTAAGCCTCTATAAATTATTAATCTTTATTAATTTACAAGTCGTGAAACTCTCTCGAGATTCTAAAAAGTTAATCAAAATTCCCAAACATTGTCATCCAAACATGCTGAAACCCCTGAAAACTAATTGCTATTGCATAACACCTCCGTGGTGTTACATGACTCCTCGATGGAGGTCACATGTTATACGCAATCTACTACCCTCTACACTCTACAATCAATTATCTGCACTGCACGATTTACATATTGCACAGTATTTTTGTCTGTTAAATGCGTGTGTTTCTGGCCATAAGTTTTTTTTTAGATATTTAACAAATACTCTAACTAGAATGCTCTTTTTCATGAATTTATTTTGTAGCTGGTTTTCTTTAGCTCGCCGAAAAAAAACGTAATAATAAATATCTGACCAGTTTGAAAATTGAGAATTTCTTTCAAATTTGAAAAGAAACAGTTGAATGATGAGGTTTTGGAATTAAACTGAAAAATTGAAATTAAAATTTATTAACAATGAATAAGTGCAACAAAGTATTACAACAATATAAATGATAATGATAGCTAGCAAAAAAGTAATACTACACATGTTATAAAAATATCCTATATTATTATTCATGCACCAAATCCTGTGGTACTCCGTATTTTATTATTTTTGTTGCGGTATTCAAGGTCCGGTATTTTGTTTTCTGTTATTTATCCCCAGGTACGTTGCGATGGCGAATGAAATTTTTCACTTCTTCCCAAACATACTCAATAGCATTAATATCACAATGATATGGTGGTAGCCTCAAAGCTAGAAATCCATGCTCTTTGAGCATCGTGTCGAATTTAAATAGTGTAGTCGTGGGCGAGTTTCTTTTGACCAAATTAAGCAATTTAATTTTTCGCATATCTGGGGAATGAGAAATGTTATTTGCAGAGAGCCAATCCATAAGAACTTGCTTCTTATTAGACCAATTTGGAACTTTGTTTAATCGAATAGAGTGATATGAAGCATTATAAATTATAATTTGTAATGCTTCATATTTAGACGTTTCTGGAAGCATTTTTAGGAAGGTTTGGAATCAATTTTTCTTCTGCCCACTTTTCGAAGATCATAGAATTCATTTGCCCATGGTAATCTCCAGTAGTTGAATTGGCTTTGTATAGTAAGTTTGAATTCGGTAAAAAAAAAAAAAAAAATCATTTCTCCACCCGCACACAAAATTATTATGCGCCGCAGGGCATCAGACTGCCAACATTTTCCATAAGTTAAATTACTATCAGTCCAAATTTCATTTAGATACACAATCGGTCTTTTCTCCTCCCTGAAACGTCGTATTGCTCTCAAATACTGCGTTCTAGATTAAACAATGTTACTTCGCTCCATGATAAGTTTCCTTTTATTCTGGGACTTTTTAAAACAAAATCCGATTTCATGAAGTATTTTCCTTAAAGTTTCTCTTTTCCAAGGAAAAATTTTTTTTTTCTTTAAGCACAGGAATCAATTTCGGAACAGTTGGCACTCTTTTCTCGACCACGTAAAATTCGTGAATAGCTCTTCTTATAACGTCTACATCAAAATCATTCAAAGCTACGGAAACCGTAGCTTTGAATGATGGTTTTCTTTCTCTGGCGCTTTTTTTTTTTTTTTTTAGCAGATTTTGGCTTACTTTCACCTTTTGATTCCCTACAAATTCTTTTAACAGTCGACCCCGATACGCCCGCAATTGCACTTGCACGTTTTGACTTGGGAAAGAGGAACAAGGAGACTGCCTCTTAATGATTCTATTTCGCAGAATGTCAGCACATCATTCAATATTCTTTTGCAAGAGCTACTGAAACGTTTAACAACAAAACTTGTTGACTGTACTGGATCCATCATACAAATTAATAATAAAAAAAAATGCAAAAACAGCGACAACAAAAATCAAGCTACTACTAGTACAGCGACAGACAAGAGAGCACGTGATATCGCATGTTGGCGACCAATTCGTACATCCTTCGTTTCTTTCTCCCCTTCAGCATGAATCGACTATTGTTGACAAAACGCCAAGCAGAGATCTACAAACGGTGGGCGTACTATAGTGGCGCAAATTGCATATAAACAGTGGAACTGCGCGACGGACAGTGCCACATTACGCTAATAGTTCGCATCTCACTATGACGTGAATATGCTTGCGCGTGTAGCAATATGACAGTGTGGTAAACACAGTGCTGCTAGCGTCCTTCGCCTTTCTAAGTGCTACAAGATGGATTTTTTATTATTTTTTATACAAAATAAGAGAATTGTATAGGATTGTTGATGATAAAATTAAATATTACAGGCAAATATAAATAAATTAGTAAATATATTTATATATCGAGAAAAATTGGGGGCGCTGCAGTTCCGCAGTGCCTATGCACGAGCCACTCCTGATTACAACAATGGCGTAAGTGAAGGCTTGTTGCCAACGGAATTCCAAGAAAGTTGTGGTTTGAAAGTTCTGCTTACTTCCTTAAATTAATTTTAAAAAAAATTTAAAAAAATAGGATTTAAATTTTTATACACATAGATGACATCATCCATTTATAATATTTCCCTATTGAATAAAATAAAATAAAATAATAAATAAATAAATAATAATAAGAAATATATTTATTGAAATAATTGTATTAATAAAATATGAAATGTTAAAATCCATTAATATCTGTCAATAGTCCTCTAATACTGCAATCTTGCTGTTATTATTTTTTATTTATTGCAAATTTCTGCCCAGTACAATCCTTCTTATTAAAAATAAACTAAGAACTACTGTAGTATTTAATTATTTTCATTGTCATTTGAAGAATGAGAAGAGAAAAAATATTATTTTAATGGTATATTTTTTTTCCGCTTTTCCCGGCAAAGTTGTCAAGAAAGCTTCACAAGTACCTTGTGCTTGATAAGAAGTACTTAGAACACATTCTTCTTCCCGCATCTTCTCTTCTCCACTATTGTTATGGAACATTATCGGATAAGGTGGCATGTTCGGAATGTGAAACCTCTCAATTAAGAGATGATAATGTTTAGTGAAGTGGTATAACACACTTATGCTTTTATCATACTTTATCCGTCACATTGTTTCGATTAAAAGTCAGACAAGGGCATATTAGATATTTAAGAAAACTGTAATTAATAATTTTTTACATCTATGCACATCTTGATGTACATGTATACAGAGAAATGTCGTGAAAACTAAGTGGATTTTACTCCTAAACTATCTGATTATTCTTTATGAAAAATGCGCTGTCTCACTCAAAAACGCACCAGCAGTTTCTGGCAGCGCCTTAACGACACGCGTGGGGGATCAACTTAGATCTCTAGATAATAACTTAAATGCCTTGCAGCATTTTGATGTAATTTGATGTTTTTTTTCGAGGAAAAGCAATGAGTTTTGCAGTAAAAATGATGCGCCTAATTTTTTTTTTTGTTGTTGTTCTGTCCAAGTTTCATTCTCAACAACAAAAAAAGTGGGAAAAAAAGAAATAACAACAAAAAAAAAAGAAAAAGAAAAAAGAAAAAATAATAATAACACGATAATTGTGCATATTGTACAGAATCCTGAACAAAATAAGATTAGGTTTGTGTTTTTGTGATTCTTTTGTTATTCTGTTTAGCATAAATTGAAGTTCATCTTATACTACCCAGGAAGCTAATTGGCTAAATCAAAAACTCCATGGATTTGGCACTCAAAGTTATTTACCTCCTTATTGGTCTATAGAGAATATTAATATTCTCTATAGACCAATAGACCAAAAAAATATGATAATGTAAATAAAGTTAAAGAGCTAGTGAAATTTTTAAAAAATTAGTACACTGAAACGAAGCAGTAGGAATTTGAATCTTTCATCAAAAGATAGTATTTGTACTTCAAAAAATTCGCTATATAAAAACAAAACAAGCAAACATAATCTTGTTGACTATTATGGCTTAAAAGATTTCCCGGAAACGCGAGTTTTTCATTCCGCAAAACAGGCAAACTGACCAAAAGAACACACGCAATTAACAGATATCCCTCTGGTCTCATAGACTTAGTTGTTTGGACTATAATTTCTAAACAACAGCTTCTTTAAGATCTGATCTGTTAATCAAATATCTATGGTTGAAGACGCATATGAAATGCCACAACAACGGAGAAACAACTTTGAGTGGACTCCAGACATTTGATTGGTATTCCCAGAGGCAATTTGTCTGGTGTCAAGGCAATGCCAATTTTTTGTTCCTGACGCGGAAGGTTTTGGCAGAAGTCATCACCTCTCTCCCTCCCCCAAATGAACTAGAATATTATCAGAACCATGATCCAAAGCTTCGAGATATCGTATATTGCATTTGTCCCCCGTCATACCACTCTGAGTATCCAGGAATCTTCCGACTATAGATGGTATCTCCCCACAGTATCCCTATGGATCCCCACTCGCTTTACTTAATGCATTTGTTCTAAGTCTGACAAACGTCCTAAAAGAGACAATTTTTAAGGCATTGCAGATATACAATTAAATATGACACAGCAAGTGCTGGTCATTCTCAAACCGAGCTATAAGAGGCGCATTGAAAGCAACAGAAACGCTTGCATTGCTGCGTAGTGTCTGCGCTATTACTTTGAAGGAGCAAAGTTCTGGATCAGAGTTTTTTTTTTTTTTTGCTATAGCACAAATTAAAAATCTGCAATGTTATTAGTGAAAATCGAAATATTAATAAATAAATCTTCCTTATTAATATCTATTTTAAATATTTTTTAATTTATTTAAATTTTAATTTAGTTCTTTACTTCTAATTCGGTGTATTATTTATTATAATTATACTATTTATATTAAAATCGAAATATTATATTAATAAACAAGCAAAATAGATATTTTCCAGTGATTGTCTCTCTGGAAAAAAATGAATTCTGAATCTGTAGTTATATCAAAATTTCTGTGGAAATACACTTTATATGTTTTTTTAAAAACTGTATTTATTTATTAAGATCATATGATTAATGTCCATAACATAGTATTGGATGCTGTTTTTAATAGTCTCATCCATTAAATGTTGGAAATCTTCGGTATGACAAAAAAAAAAGTACTGAACTTCGACATCTCCTTTAGTACACGCGCTATGGGATATGCCGTTCGACTGCATGCACGTTAATAGAAAAGCAAGCGTAGAGTCTACGCCATTACATTTAGCTGTAGCAATGGTGTTGACTTGGAAGAAAAGATGTTTATTGTTGAGCATTATTTCGTTCATACGGAGTTCACAGAGTAAATGGTCCAAGCCTACGACATGTTTGTGAACAGTTTGTTCGTCGTTTCCGTAAGCGTTCCCCCAAGCAACAGTGTCATAATTGCCTTAATCGAGAGGTTCCGACGTACCGGGAGTGTTCTGCCGCAATGCAAAGGGCATTCGGGGAACCACGAACTGTTAATACAAATGAGAATCACGGGCATGTGCTGGAGCAAGTGTTACAGTTTCTGAAACGCAGTCAACGCCAAACAGCGGTAAAAAGTTGGAATACCGATGCGCTCACTGCAGAGAATCCTTAAATAGCTGAAGCGGTTATGTAAACAGACGAACCTACAGGTTTCTTAGTTTCAGGAGATCTGAATTTGTCCAAGAGAAACAAACCTCTTCACAGCGAAAAGGTCATCGCATGGTGTGCGGCCATGGCATAATTGGGCCTACTTCACTAATAAGGGTGGTATAACCGTGACCTTGAATAGCGAACGCTATATATCGAGAATGTGTTGGTTCCGTTCACCCAGGATTTACATAGGATGTGCCGTGCATAAAACATTCCATTTCGTGCACAAGTGCAGAGCAACTCACACATATCATCCGGTTCTAGAGCCTGTTTATCAGAACACTTCCCAGGGGGGGAGGGGTTCCTTTCGAAGTTCACAGAATCCCCGTACTACCTTCCACGTTCTCCTGATCTCACATATTTGATGCCTTCGTTTAGAGTATGTTGAAGGAATAGGTATTCGACCATGAATACCCATTCCTTGAACTATGAACACCCGAGGGATGTCCCAACTCTTGTTCTCCAAGATGACAGAGAACCTTCACATGCGCTACGAAACCTGTCTTGAAAGACAAGGTGCCCGTTTCGAGCACTTAATCTACCGTGGTTAATTCTTTATTCGACCAAGATTACACCGACAGTTGTGGATGTTTACATATATTTCTTTGTTAATAAACCGTTTACTCCATAACATATATCGTTGTAGTTATTCAGTACTTTTTTTTCTTTTATTTAAATTAAGGGGATATTAAATCCCACATTGTTTTAAAACCGAATAAGAAACTCAAAGATTGATATCAGAGAGTTTCATACAGAATAAAACACAGCGTACATTTCCTAGGAAATGTGTTTTACATTATGGAAAATACCAAGAATAGCGATCAGAACTTTACTACGTACTAGGACTACTTGCATTAGCTAACGCTAGTAATGGCCGATACTTTTATAGTTTTTTATACTATATTCGGCATGAAACTCTCTGATTCCAATCTTTGAGTTTCTTATTCGGTTTTAAAACAATGTGGGATTTAATATCCCCTTAATTTAAATAATGTTTATATCGCCGAAATGAAGCCTATTGGCTCTTTATATATAAGTAACTTTTTTCCTTTTCTTTTTTTTCTTTTTTTCTTTTTTTTTTTTTTTTGCGCCGTACTCTATAACAGATTGGTTCTACACGTAAGTAGATAATCAGGAAATTCCCATTCTCAAGAGACCAAACATGAATTTTTCGTACCATGCGTCACTACATCAAATCTTCAAAAATCTTTCCAGTGATCTTCTATGAAGTAACTGTTGAAATCTTTACTTTTGTCCAAACTTCTTATTGTTGATGCAGATTTTCCTTGTTATTTTTTGATGATGGATACCTTGATATTATTCATTACTGTCTTCTACGGATACAGCGCATGAGGTCTTACTGCAAGTCTTACTATCTCTTTCTTCCATTCTGTTCGTAAACTGAGAATACTCAACTTGTCCCCCCCCTTTTTTTTTCCATCATACTTTTTTTCCTTTAAACTAACATCTTTATATTTGGGTAGTATTAGCTTTAAAGAATGAGTTCTTGGATGGGTACAAATTAAAATCTTGTGAGGACCATGGTGGTCTAGTTGGTCAAGTGGGTTAGCGTATCCACTCTCCAGCCAAATGGCTGCAGGTTCGAATCCAGCCGAGGTCATGGATTCTTTGGAGGGATTCGAACCCCTATGAGGTATGGGACTGACCATACGGCGTTCCAGTGACGTCACATGCGAATAACTAAGTACGGTAACCAGTTTTTCACAGGAATAATCTACAGAAAAGAAACACATACTTCATCTTATTTTGTTACGGATTATTTTTTAGTGTACAAATCATGATAAAACTGTCTTTCTTTCCCCCCCCCCCTCAATCGCTATTTTTATGAGACATACTGTACACAATATCATTGTCTCTATCAAAAACTGCAAAATAAAAAATAATTTACAGCGATCCTCTCTCTCTCTCTCTCTCTCTCTCTGTGCTCCAGTTTCGTATAACTTTTACGAAAAATTTAATAAACAAAAATAATTAGAAGATATCTACAGTAATTATCCGCACACTAATAAGTTGATACTTGTTTCAGACGCGGAATTGCTTGCGAAACGACACAATTAGCCCCAACGTATCATCTTGGATAACAATTCATTTTCATTAGGAGAAAATTACTTGAACAGAAAACCGTTGTTATATTTCGGGAAATAATAATCCCTTGTTTACAAGGAATTTAGCAAACTTACTGCAGACTAATAGGCAGTAAGCTGGTGGAAACCATGTCATAAGGCATTTTGAAAATTTGGTTTTCCAGTTGGCAATTAACTTCACAATTAAACCTCCTCAATTAATTATCAACTTAGTACAGTACTTCAGTAAATATGCTTACTGTGTAGTCAAAAATAATCGAGATTTAAGAAAAATATGAAAATTGTCTTTCGTCTCCTATTAAACAAATCTGATTTAATGTCTTGGGTTTCGAGACAGTTCCCCCCCTGCAATTATTATGCGACTGACTATCCAATTTAGGATTTTCACGAGCACTAAGTCTAGGAAAATAGCTGTTGATAATGAATTAAATGCAGCTGCTTATTGTAAAAACAGACTGCTTTGAGCTCAATAATAGCAACATATAATTTCGATTATTCTGAATATCGTGACTTGACTTATTGCTCTTGACACCTATAAGGTGCATGAGACATTCTCTGAGGCCACGAGTTTTAGCGTGCCATCCTCTTCGATCCAGTGCCGCTTCTCTTGCTTTCCCCCAGCTCGACCATCCTAGTTTGTTTCGTTCTTTGATTGCCATCCGGCGCCATGTCATTTTGGGTCTTCCCCTCTTCCTTTTACCATCAAGTGCCCACGTCAATGCTATTCTTGTGTGTTCTGATGTTGGTATTCTCAATACACGGCCTATCCATGTCCATCTGCGTTTCTTTAATTCTATTGTAATCGGTTTGGTTTTGGTTTTGTTGCAAATTTCAATATTTGAGATTTTATTTGGCCAGTAAATTTTGAGAATTTTGCGAAGACATTTTGTTTGGAAGGCATGGATCTTATCTTCTTGTTGTCTGGTTAATTTCTATGTTTCACTTCCATAAAGTAGTGCAGATTAACAGTTGAATTAAAAATTTGCACCTTTAAGTTTGATTTTATATTGGATGATTTCTAAATTTTCTGTAAAGTTTTAAATGCATAGCAAGATTATTTTTTGTTCTTATTGCAATGTCTTCGTTAGTACCACCTTCCGTGCTGACAGTTGCTCCGAGGTAATCAAAAGTGTTTGTCATTTCTACTTGATTTCCATTTATAAAGATTAGGTCATTATTTTACTGTTGATTTTTAATATTTTGGTTTTCTTCTCTTTGATGTGTAAGCCTATTTGTTTAGCAGTTTCCTCTAACTTTGCTGTCTTAATTTTCATGTCTTCAAGTCTAGATGATAGTAGTAGTAATAGTACAATGTCGTCAGCATAGTACAAATCTTCTAATGTGGTGTCATTGTTTCATCTTATTCCAGTTTTCAGGCTTTTCAGGGTATGCCGCATTATCCAATCTGATAAAAAGTGTTCCAGACATGACACAACTTTGCTTAACACCAGCATTGATGTAAACACTTTCGGAAGCTTTTCCATTCAATAGAATTTGTCCTCTTTTTCAATCACACAAATCTTTTATAATATTTATTATTTTGCCAGGAAATCCTGACATCACGGTCTGATGAAAATATTAATAAATTATTTAAGTGCGATTTAAATTAGCATTGATCACTCGAAAATAACAGTCAATACAAGAGAATTCGTTTTCAGTCATGAAATGATTATAAGGTTAGTTTAAGTTCATGAGTGGAATAGTCCATAAAACTATATAAATTTAAAAAAAATTGCCATAGATAAGAATCAATAACAATAACATGCCACCTGTATGTCTGGAATTTCAAGGCATTTCGAAACATGCCACCTAATGTATATATATGTATGAGGTAACATATAGTTCTGAGTTGAGCTAATTAATGTTTACAAGACACTGTGTTTCTTCAACTTCTGGGTTTAAATAATTGTATTTATAAATAAAACGGAAATTTCTGTTTCTAAATAAAACGGACAGTTAATGAATGTGTATCAGCTTGAAACAATAAATGAAGGTCAAGTGTTGTTTATAATTAATTACATGTCATCTGAAGGTGAGATAGCAAGTCTCGTATGGTGATCAGAGAATTTTTTTTTCTTTTCTTTTTTTTCCCTCCAGAAAGTACAAGTCATAAGAGAAAAACACACAATTTTACAGACAGAATATACTGGCCTTATAGCCTTAGTATTTTTCTCCGAAATTCCAAACAACGAACATCTAATTAATTAAATTTGTGGAAAGCACAGATGTTTAAACGTGGAGTTGGTGTTCAAGTTTTATGAACACACACACACACACACACACACACACACACACACACACACACACACACACACACACACACACACACACACACACACACACACACACACACACATTGATGTTTTATGAAATTCTTCTTTTCTAATAATCCTGCATGGCAAATCTGGGAGAATAACTTACTCATCATTTGAAAAAGACCCGGATTTGAATTTCGTTTGAATCACATTTTATGTATATTTAGTCTAGACTACATTGCACAGCTAACGTGAGAATATCAGCTATATTTCGTATTACAAAACAGAATGCAATATAAGCATTTGATAGATAAAACACGCTGTAATAGGCCTTACGATCATAGCTGTCGCAGTGCTAATTGTCAACAATCCATGTTTCAAAAAGGAAACTAATATTTTTCATATTCAGAACACCAACTATCTGCAAGCGATGTAATTCTGAAATATTGGTCGTCAAGAATATTTAAGTAACAAGTGTTATGTGAACACTTCTTACTTAACAGAAGTTAACAATAAATCAAATCGAATAATAAATCACTATTACGAGGAATTTGTCTAATTTTCACTGATTTAGAAAGTCGCATATTTTACGCAATATTCTTTGTGAGCACATGACCATCATCGATCTAATTTTTTTTTGGTCTATGAGGAACTCTTTTAGCCGTAACCGTTATTTAAAAAAGAAAAAAAGCTGATGTAATTAGCGACTGCAATGGAAGCTATCCGGTATTTCTTCTGGCGGTCTAGCATTGTGGATCTTCAGTGTTGTCTGAAGGTTACACAGGTACCTTAAATTTATGACATTGTCATATTTATTTATTTATATTTGTGATTAGGAAAGGAGCGAAATTATTTTATTCAACCAAGAAAACAATAAATTTCTTTAAGCACTGCATATATTTAGAATGAATACTAAATATGAGTATATGAATATATGTATACTAAATTCCTCTTATTTTATAGCCACACTTGTTTCGGCTGCAATTCCAGTAAGTCCAATCCAACCTTAATTAAATTTACGTGCACCTGTTTTAAAATAATACTCAGCACATAAATTAGTGATGCATGAACTGAAGATAAAAGAAATAAGAGGGGGGGAAATATTACAATTTGTATGAGTAATTTAGTTTCCTTCCTCTTTATTCATTTTCTATATGATTTACTAAGCTTCAAGTGTGCATTTAAATCTCCGAGGTTTTGAATAACGATTTACCCACAGTGAGGCATATAAATTAAAGTAAATTGGAATCGCACTTGTTCAACATCAAAATCGAATCAGTTATTTCTATAAGTATCTTCATACAAATCCCAAGGTGCTCATAAGGTAGAAAAATAAGTGGTTGCCTCCCCTAATGAAATGAAGGAAGAACCACGAATACGCAATTTCCTAATTCCATTTGGTACCTTCAACCTTCCTTGTTACTCTTCCGTGTAATGCCAGAGTACATTAATTCGGCGATTAAAACTCGTTTGAAACGACTCTGACAGATTTTCGTGTGATTCCCTGGTGATTACGGATACACCGGCAGTAATTAGAAACGCTAGCTCCATGTGATCTACATTAGGAGATGAAGCATTAGCTTCGGAACTGTAACATCGCGCCATGCCTACAGGCGAAAGGAATTTCGTTAGCATCTTTTGATCAGAAATAAGTCATGCTACATTATTTTGCCTCAAGTACCGTACAGTTCTCGAGATTTGGAAATTGCAGTAACCATACACAGGGATTGGAGGAAAACATCTCACAAGTCAGCTATAAAAGCTGTATAGTTAATCATGTAAATTTGCTAAATTGCGTTTTAATTTAACAATAATATTTATTGCTTTTAAATACTACAAGCCTATTTGTAAAATAAAGAAATAAACACGTAGTTTATATAAAAGGCAGACGATAATTTTAACCATGAAAATTCGCTTATATTTTTATGAAATCAACTATTAGAATAAAGGCTTTCTGATTCAACAAAAATTGCCAAAATAGTTTTCACTGCATTAAATAAATTCAGGATGTTTGAAGTGCTGTTCTCTATTATCTGAAATTATTATTATTTGACACCTCCAGGGAGTCCAAAGACTCATCGAGGGAGAGTGTGCCAACAGCATCGAACGATTGGTCTCCTTCCAACTACTAACCGCTCTCAAACTTACTTAACTGAGCCATTAGTAGCAGAACAGTTGTTGCTTCAAATGCTTGTCTGAACTATGAGCCTGATAGCCTGGTACAGTATTGTGGAACTACACCTTTCAAATGCACTTTTTTCATTACGGTTCTTAAATAAAATATTTCCAAACAAATGATTTTGTATCAGACATTAAGGAGTTTAAATAATAATAATAATAATAATAATAATAATAATAATAATAATAATAATAATAATAATAATAATAATAAAGACAGTAAAATATCTCACCATATGAATGATAGACAGCAACTGAGAACTGAATCTGTAGGTACCATTGCTAGAATATCAAAGCTTACTAATTCCACCTAAAGACAATCACAAACATTCATGTCCACTGTGGAATTCAAACCTACAGTCTCTTGGTTGGAGAGTGTATGCGTTAATTAGGATGATTTTAGTGATTTTACATGTCAAATTTCCATAATCTAATTGATTTTACTCTCCTGATCCAAGCACTTGTTTCGATCAGATAACTGAAATTATTCTTGCTGGCTTTAATGTGTGCCTTTATTCCCCACTCTATTCAAAACTCTTGTCCCAATTCAAGCGTGGTTCTCCACCAGGCGTGCAAAAGCAGTTGAAGATTAAAAAAAAAATATATATATATATATATATATATATATATATAAATAAAAATAAATAAACAAATAAAAACCAGCATTTTATCCAATTTATTCATCTAAAGGGAGATAAAGGTCAGCCATGAAAGTATTGTCCCAATGCCCTTATCTCAATATTCTCAAAAGTGACGGAGAATTTATCAACAACTAGCTTCCTCACTACATTTTAGTTTACCTCACCTACCTTTGGATGATACAGGGAATAGAAAGATTTGGAGAAATTTATACACTATGTCGCTCTTGATATTTCCAAGGATCATGATTGGTGTCGAGGTTTTTCCTTTGTAAATATATTGCTAGCTTTCACTTTCGTTGTTCATTGCAGTATGTGGATGGCGTCCTCATCAGATTTCTTTAACAATGATTGACTGTCTCCCCCTTTCCTTCTTTCCCATATTCCATCAGCAGGCCGGCGGAAGCGGGCATGCAGAGCATGTGGTGCATGCGGGCGCCGCTACGAAGGGGGCGCCGCCGCCGAGGCACCGTTCATAAGTTCATTTTTAACAAACAAAATTTTTATCATGAAAACAAAAAATTCGTAGAATGATCAATGTTAAAATAAATAAGGCCGGATACACCGAATAAAAATTTAAAAAAAATTGTATATTGCCGCCTCTTTGATCAGCTGGCTGTTTACAATTTTGCAGCGAGAGCAGGCTAAATGCTTGCCTGCAGAATGTTGTGTCTACTGCAGTCTACCTAAAGTGAAATGGTGAACGGTTTTTATGTGCAGAAACGAACTTTTGTTCGTTTCTGCACATAAAAACCTGTACAAAACATTTGTTGCTAGTTAACCAGTCATATGGCATGCATCTCAGTAGGCTACTGACAGTAGCGCAGTGCGGACTATTATTTCATCTCTGTGTCGTGTTGTGTAATAATTTCTTGTGGTATAAAATAGAAATGGAATCAAAAATTTTAAAAAAAAGTTATCCGGCGCTCAAAATCGTAAGTGTCATGCTGCAAAAGAAGCAGATATTAAGAAACGAACTGGGGCTCTTAATAAACTTGTTAAAATATTAAAATATTCTGATGCAGATTGTAACCAACTCGATACATCAGAAATCAGAGTTGAAGAACTGTGCACATCATCCAGTTTGCATGAAAGTACTATTGCAACTATTGAATAAGATAACAAGACGCATGATTTAAGTGAAAAACAGTTAGGAGAAGATTTAGTTGTAGTTGACCACGAAACTAACACATTGTTAGTCTCTGTAAATTTAGAAGATCCAGGTGAATGGAAATATTGATGAAAAATTACGAATTGTTTTAATTGAAATGGGGCCTGTTCAAAAGAAAAATATAATATGTCCCAGAAATACATATGGTCATAAATTTGGTGATACGTGTTATAATAGAAAAATGATAAACGGTGAGCTCGTGCCAAGAACATGGCTCATTTATTCCGAAATTTTAAATTCGGTTTTTTGCTTTTGTCGCAAACCTTTCGTAACTTCTGAATCAAGTAGTCTTGTAGAAAGTTATAACGATTGGAGAAATGTAAGTACAACTTTGCATTGACATAACACTAGTTTAACTCACATGAAAAATTTCTTACGGAAGTACTGGTACAGAAGTTCGACGACGAAAGAAGACACGACAATTTGACTACGAGCATCATGACGAAACGCCACAATCGCCTGAAGATAAATTGAGAGTGAATATGTTTTATACACTTCTAGGCGTTGCAATGTGTTCGTTAATAGAACGTTTTGAACAACTAAAAACATATTATGATAATTTCACTTTCTTGTATAGATTACTACAAATTAATAACGAAGATTTACGAAAAAATTATGACGATTTAGAGATTCTCTTGAAGGACGGCGACAATAAAGATGTAAATGCAATAGAACTATATGAAGAGTTATGTGCTTTCCGGGATATTTTCCAGAAGGATAATTTAAATATTCAAAACTCTTTCGATATTCTTAATTTTATTGTGTCCAATAATTATCTTTCCCTAACTTTTCAATTGCTTTAAGAATACTATTAACCTTACCTGTTAGTGTAGCGAGCAGTGAACGTTCCTTTTCCAAGTTGAAATTGATTAAAACCAACTTAAAAATAAGTATGTCACAAAAAAGGCTTGTTAGTTTGCCGTTAATAGCTATTGAAAATGATATATGTGTGGAATTAAATGTTAAGACCATTATTTCTAATTTTATGAATATGAAATCAAAAACCCTAAAATTTTAATTAAAAAATTTGAAGTATATTTATGTAATTTAATTTATTTTCTGTTATTCCGTAAAGATGTTATTTTTTGAATATTTATATTAAATGTGCTAATTATTTCTGAATTCATTTCTTATTTTCTCATCTATCTTGAGTTTCTTTTATTTTCCTAAAAGATAGTTCCACTTATAAATATTGTTAAAATTTTTTACAAGCTACTAAGAATTTAGTAACTTGTAAAATGCAAGAATTTTTTAAACTTTAGTTCAAATAAATTTTAACTTTAATTAAAATTCATTTTAATTTTGTTAGCGATTCGGGTCGGTGAGAAGGCTATAATCCCTGTATCATTATATTCAACGATTAAAGCGAAGTGACTTTATCAAAATTTGCTTTAACTTTTGAGAATTCTTTGAATATTCGGGTTTTTAACGATTATCCTGCCTAGTCAACACCTCCGGTTCGTTACATTTAGCGAACCAACGTGTGGCTGTTCTGTCAAAATTTATTTAAGAAATTTGAAATAATTTCCATTTTTATTATCGTAAAAGAACCACACACGCCCGGATCGTTTCAGGGGCGCTTAGATAGACATTGCATGCGGGCGACAAAGACCCTAGCGCCGGCTCTGTCCATCAGGAACATCAGGAGTCTGTAAATGCTTTCCATCGGTTCCTTATTCTTGCTATCGGTCTTAGTTCAGCAAAACTCTTCTCAAATTCTATTAAGTCGATCTCCTGCGTGTACTTTTAGGATGGACACGCTTTCTCTTTCCTTGTGGATTCCATTCCAGGGCTGCGTGACAGATTTCTGCACGATCTTTCGTAAGCGTATGTCCAATCCTTCTAAATTTTTGTTTCTGATTTCAAGGTTGACGTTTTGTTGATTTGTTCTTTTTCAGAGGTCTTCGTTAGAAATAATTTGTGGTCAACAAATTCGAAGTATGCTCCACAGACATCGGTTTATGAATGTTTGTAATTTTCTTAGTATTTCTTTTCAAACCAACAACGTTTCATATCCATATAAAAGAACTAAAAGAACTGATTTAATACACGCATTAAATATTTTTAATTTTGTATCTGTGTGAATATTTTTCATTTTCCATACTCTACTAAGTTATGCACTTCTTGCCTTTTGAATCCTTATGTCAACATCTCTAGTTGCTCTTCCACCTGCAGATAAAACACTGCCGAGATATGCAAAATGTGAAACAGTTTCGATTTTTCCATTTTCAATCGTAATTGGTGCCTTGCTGTTCACATTGATTCTCATTTCTTTTGTTTTGTTTGTATTTATTTTCAAACCAACTTTCAATTATTCTTCCTGTAATGTGGTTGGTTTTTTGCATGTCTGTGAGCAATTAGACATATATCATCTGCATAGATCCCCAAAGTTTTAGTTATTTTCCATGATATTTCTTTGGCATGTTTCACTGCTGTCGGTTCTAGAATTTGATCTAGTACCAGTATAAATAATAAGGGAGATAGCAGACATCCTTGTCGCACTCCAGATATAGTTTGAAGATAAAGTTTGAAGTGTCAGATATCCATCATGCAGCAATGGCATTGGCATTTGTTATATCCTTCTTGTATGAGGTTTATTATCTTCTGTGGCATTCCTTCGTTTCGAAGTGTATTCCACACAATCTCTAGCAATGGAATCGAAGGCTTTTTCATAATCTACAAACAGCAAATATAAAGGAGAGTTAAATTCACACGAATGTTCGATTATTATTCTAAAGGTGTTAATGTGGTCTATACATGATCTATTTGGCCAAAACCCAGACTACTCTTCTCATGCCTTCATCTAAAATATTAAAGATTCGTGAAAGAATAATATGTCAAATCTCGAAATATTTCAAACTTCGAGATTTGACATAATCAAAGATAATCTAGTGCATTTCAATGCTGTCGAGATATATTTCCATCTTGTTGCCCAGAAGAAAGACCCAATGTTCACAATACTAGCTTTCTCCTGCTCAGCTCCTCAGACTTTATAAATCCTAAATCCGACAGACTTTAGAATATCATTCTCATATTTGTATTGATGCACTCAAAACCTCATAAGAATTATTGATTATTGACATTAGAAAGCAATCCGCTTAATAGATGTCTCCCCTCTCTTTCTGGTTACTTTGTCATAGGTGTCCTGTTCTAGACTATGAATTTTTATATGTAATTTTATGGGGCCTGTTCCAAAGAGCCCGTCACGACCATTCTTCCGATTTCCTCTATTTATTTATTTTTCAATAAATATAATCCCCAGCTTTTCAAGAAACTTCTTAATAGATTCCGTGAATTCGTTTCGACAACGTTGCATTTTTTTTTTTGTAATCTCTCGTGGTGAAATACTGAGTTTTAATTCATAAATATATTAAACATTTAATCAAGAATTGTGAAGTATCTATATTTCTTGAATTAGCTAACTGAAATGAAGTTTTGATAATAATGCATTTAATACTAAAAGTTGGTTCTCTGTCACTTTTGTCACAAGATACGTAACTGGATCCCGTTTTCTTTGTTATTTTTTTTATTGAGATTTGTAACAATAGCCACGTGACATAAAAAGCACTAATTAAGATCGAAATACTGAATCTTAAATGTTCTAGAGCAGTGCTTCCCAAACTTCTGGATGTCAAGGCCCCCTTGGGAAATATTAAAATAATTCACGACTCCCCCCCTCGAAAAAAATCGTAATATAGATATATATTATTATAATAATTTTTATATTTATATTCAATACAAAAGATACACAGCGAGTATTGCAAAAATCAAATGCAAATATTACATTTTTAGCATCTTACATACACATTTGACATGCCACATTATATTTTTATATAGATAGATATACTGTTTTGTACATTTGCAGTACAAGCACATGAAACGTAAAACGATTAGTAATAAAGAAAGAATTAAAAACATAAAAGAAGCTTAATAACAATTTAATGTGATGGATGTGTTTCAATACTGTTACACCAATATCAGGTGAAATATTTGAAACTGCAATTCTTAGAGTTCTGCTTTGAAATGAAACTTATATGAATAAGCATATATTTACTAATATTCATTAAGCGCTGAAATACGCAGGAAGCAAAATTCGTGAACCCGCACCAATGTGTGATTTTTTCCCATTAAAACATAAAAAATAACAAAAAAAGAAATAATAAATAATAAAACTTAAATACATTTATTTTAAGATAAAAAAAAATCTACTTAGTCTTAAAAGATTTTAAATTTGATGAAAAGCCAAAACGGCTATTTTTTTTTTCTGGCGAGGTTGATATAAGTTAAGGGGATAAAAATCCCTTATTGTTTTTCAGCCAGTAAGATCGAAAACTACGATCTGTAACGTTTCATGCCGACGAACTGTCAGCGTATCCAAGCGTAAGTGACCACTTGGTAGTGCCACACCACGGCAACTCGTTGCAAAGGTGGAGCAAGCTCCCTCACTGTTCTTGATATTTTCTCATAATGTAAAACACAGCTCTTAAGAGATGTAGTACTGTTTTACATTATGAGAGAGAGGTCACTACCCAGACCGGTTTCAACCATCCATCAACCTTTTTTGGTTGATGGATGGTTGGGAAGTAAAAAAGGTTGAGACCATCAACCATCCATCAACCTTTTTTGAGGTCTCAGCTGAGACCTCAAAAAAGGTTGAAACCGGTCTGGGTAGTGACCTCTCTCTCATAATGTAAAACAGTACTACATCTCTTAAGAGCTGTGTTTTACATTATGAGAAAATATCAAGAACAGTGAGGGAGCTTGCTCCACCTTTGCAACGAGTTGCCGTGGTGTGGCACTACCAAGTGGTCACTTACGCTTGGATACGCTGACAGTTCGTCGGCATGAAACGTTACAGATCGTAGTTTTCGATCTTAGTTTCCCTTACTGGCTGAAAAACAATAAGGGATTTTTATCCCCTTAACTTATAGATTTTAAATTTGTTTTCATTATTTGACGGCCCACCTCAACAAAACCTATGCCCCCCCCCCTCAAGGGGGTCGCGTCCCACAGTTTGGGAAGCGCTGCTCTAGAGAAGTAAATAAATCTTGCAACACAAGATGCTTCTTTCTCTCTCTTTCTAAAAAAAAAAAAAAAGGTTACATAGAACGAAGATTACCTTACATTACTTTATCAAAGCATTCCACTCGGGGAAAAAAAAAAAGAAAGGAAGTTTCCAGTAAGCGACTTCGAGAACAAATATTAATTTTACCCCCCCCCTTTATTAGTCTGTTCATGTTTATTACGACTAAAAATGAAAAAAAGTAATTCTTTAAAATTATGGTATTTGAAAGTAATAAAAAAAATAAATAAGGAAATAAAAGGCGTTAGCTGATTTATTTATTTATTTTTTAAAAAATAAATCTATAAAAGTAGTTAATAAAAAACTGATAAGGAATAATAAATTATATTTAAAATAACACGTGTCATAGAAGATTATCTTTTCATCTGAATTACTATTGACATAATTTCAGATATAAGGCGTTTCAATTTATTACAACAAAATAAAGAAACGAAAAATAATTCACTTACATGCATAGGGATTCAAAAGGACCATTTTCATGAGTATCGCATTAATTAAGGAAAAGTCTTTAGGTTAGAAAAATAATATAAATTTCACTTATAAATCAAGTGAGACGTAGGGCGAGGATATTGTGTGTTGTGTCACTGTACACACACACACGAGAAGTCGAAAAACCTACTGCAGCACGTGAGTATTCTTGGGAAAGGACACTTGAATGTTGGGAAGTAAAAGAAATGTATTGATATTTGGGAAATAAACATTTTCCTGATTTAAGATAATCAGAAAGTTATTCATGATCTTCGATAGCATGCAGAGATCTTGTGGAGCTAACTTCTATTCAACATAAGTTTAATAATGCTGTTGGGTATCCCGATAACATCACCACAAACCCAAAAGTGAAAATGTTAAATTAAAAATATTTTTGTTTTTATTTTATTATCATAATTTAGATTTATTACGCGCGACTGTTTTACTATTGTTTCGCTATAGGTGTTCTTTTTTTTTATTATTGATAAAATTCATTATTTTATTTCCATTATATTTTAGTCCCATTTAATGTTTATGTTCCATTTTCGAACTATTTTTGTTTGTTTTGAAGTTGCTTTACTATGTTTATGAGATATTGTTTAAAAATGGAAGCAGACGACACTCTACTCTACTCTCGAACCTGCTTGCTGTAAATAATATTCTACTGTGTGTGTGTGTTGAGATCATGTATAAATAACACTACCCCCACCCCCCAGTGTTTATTTGCAAGATTGCAGAGTAAACCACTACTCTCGAACCTGCTTGCTGCAGATTGCAGAGTAAACCAGTTGGCTTCATACAAAGAAGTTGTTCTCGTAAACAACTGATGATATCTTCTCTATATAATAATTTCTTTTTATACTGTATATAAAAATACCATAAATAGTGTTTGAAAAGAAGTTATTTGTTACAACATACTCGCCTGCAACAAAATTATCTAAATTGCAATAAAATGTTATCTTTAAGCATTATTACTACGTAATAGTCGATAGATTCGAATCCCGTGTACAGCTCGCAGAACCTTTATTAGGGCTTTTCATCTGAAGGTGAGTTAGTCCGTTTCATAAGGGGGTGGAGGAGTTCTCTCCACCAGCTTATCAGCTAACGTCCAAACATGATACTGTCCGACCACAGATGCCAGATCCCTTGACACTTCTGCGCATGGCAGAAGGTGAATCCATTCCCATAATAGGGTAATCAATGCGTTTCGTGGGATGAGTGTTTATTATTATACGTCGGAAAATTAGCTTTTCTTTTATGAAAATTCTAGTTTTTAAAGTGGTAACTATTTTGCTTGTACAGCAGTTGGGAAATTTTACGTTAAAGACTGCGATTTCGCGTGTTGATACGAATTCGTACATCGCCTTATTCCTTTAACCTTTCAACTTGAATTGACTCTTCTTGGCAATTTGTCAGCCAGGGTTCTTGCATCTGTGGTCGAACAGTAGTTCAAGATACTTCAAATATCACAATAATTAAGGTGACAAGCCTCTCACTGGGTGATAAAAAGCCAATATCAATGAAAAACATTTTCGCTTGTTAATTTTGTTGTTAGGGTGATATAGTGTTAGGGACCATGAAATGCGCCAGTTGTATGCCGTAAATTCTCTCTTGATGCCTCTTAAATTCTTAATAGCGCTTAGCCTACCGGTGATGGGTGCTGATTAAGGATAGAGATTGGTTGTCTATCAATCTTCTAAAAGTTTGGAACTAAAAGATATTTTTCTACTTCCTTGAAACGAACAGCTCTACAAGACTTTTTTTTTAATAATAAAAAGTAAGTTCTTTAACATAAATATACTAGGAAGTAGTCATATCCTCTTCTTAGGTTCCGTGTTCTGCAGAATAGTATACATTAATGTATCCTGTTTGCTGGCTATAATTTTAAAGCGTTCCACCAGGCGCACGCAAGCACGCGCGCGCGCCAAGCACGCGCGAGCACGCACACACACACACACACACACACACACACACACACACACACACACACACACACACACACACACACACACACACACACACACACACACACACACACACACACACACACGCACGCACGCACACACACGCACGCACGCACGCACGCACGCACGCACGCACGCACGCACGCACACACACACACACACACACACACACACACACACACACACACACACACACACACACACACACACACACACACACACACACACACACACACAATCTTATTACATTATTGCATTATCTTTTGTCTTGTTTTTTGTTTTACGTCACAATGAAATCCATCATTTGAAACTTCTTGAAATACATCACGTGAAGTTTTTGTCTCTGTGATGAAACATTGGTCATTTCCATGCATATACGATGTAAAACTGTCTAATGCTGAATTGTAAAGGCACATCTATAATGAACTCAGCTTCAATTATGCCATTTTCCTACCTCGTGTTGATACAAATTAGCTACAAAATGATTTTCACTGCTCAGTGTCAGCTCAACACCTCTTTTACATGAGAATTTAAATGATTTGAGATCCTCATTTGGTCTCTAAAGAGGGTTTCAGATTTATTTAATTCTTAGCTCACCTAATGAGATGAGCTTAAGATTAAGCAGGAAGCCTAGATTGGTACTTACATCCTTTTGTGCACATTAATCTAATATTCGCTATGTGATTAAGAAAAGTGCTTGACTTCCTCCTCTGGCTCATTTTTTACATTGGACAAATGTGTTCTTACTTCACTTTCTGATATATTAGTGAACGTCTGAGTCTCTTCCGTGATATCTCCATTCACTATTGCCCACCTTCAATGTCCAATTTATGTAATTCACAATTCCTTTCGCCACAAGAGTGGCACCTGTGCGAAATTAGATATTGCATACTAGAGAGTAGCAAATTTAGAATGCATGCTTTCGACTTCCTCTGGCTCAAGGTTTCCGGCCTCGTTTAGTAACATTCATCTGCTGCACTTACGTTTCTCCAAACTCCGATAGATGCTAACACATTTTCACATTCCTCTCCATGAAACCCAACCATCTGCAAATAAACAACCGAAATAGTGAGGTCATCTTCATAGGTAACTGAACGTCCAAAATTCCAACTGGCTCCTCTTTTGCCAACATCACCAACTAAGATGAACGAGAGGCAGAAATCTTTGTCAAAAGCAATCACCTAACACAATCATTCATCTACCTACACGAATTCCTGATGACTATGGATCTGTTTTTCACCTGTTCCAGATACACCGCAGAGGTCACCACCCTCTCGGTAACTCAAACCATAATCCTGTGCAAGTCTCCTCTCTCTCACAGAATGCCCTTCCTTAAACCACTCCCGTTCTTGCATCCTCTGGCACTATTGAAATGTCGAATGGAATGATTTGTGAAACGTCTACTCCTTTCCTGGTCTTACTGTTGCTTCAGCTCAATATCACCATAACACCTGCTCTGAACGAACCACAGAAATTATCCTCTTCAACATGAAGGCTTTCATCCTCCATTTAATGTAAATCCTAATCAACTTTCTGGGCCCTGATTTGACAGAAAGTGTAGCAAAGCAGTGGAAGAAAAAACTCAGCTTATCGCTGATGGCTCACATCAATTACTCCAATTCTTATTCTGGCTATACATGCAGCAAACGCAAAAGAACCATCAGAACCAAAAAAAAAGAGCCAAACGATGCCTTCTGGTCCCTTTGCTAAAACCATTGGATGCAACTTCTGTTAACCAGCACTTTTACCTCTCTTTCATTCTAATGATACCACTGTTACTTCACACAAATATAAAGCTTACCTCCTCGCATCGCTTTTTTCCTCGAACTCTTCCACTGGGAGGCTCCTCTATAGGAGGCATAAGAATTCTCTATAGGAGACATAAGAATAAGAATATTCCTGTAGTTTTTAGAGAGAAAGACATTAGAAAATTATTATCTGGCTTGGATGCTAAAACGTCTTCTGGCCTCGAGGACATCTCTCCAAGTATCCTCAAATATTGTGCTCCAAAGATAACTCCTGTCCTGTCGTCTGTATAGATGATACTTATTCCATTGTGACGAAAAAACTCATATTCAGTCCATTCAAAAACAGGGAGATATACGTCTAACTTCTGGCCACTCGTCATCGCCTCAGTTCTCTCCAAAATAATGGAGAAAATCATCATACCCAACTTCTCCACTACCTAGAGGCTCACCAATTAATCAGCGATCACAGGTTAGATTCTCCCATTCAAGATCCACAACTGACCTCTTAGCTCACATCACCCACCACTAGATATGTGTTGTGGAAATGTTCTGAGAAACTTGTGCAATCGCTTTTGACATTTCCAGAGCTTTTGATTGTATATGGCATCATGACCTCTTAAATAAATTGCCATCGCCTACCTGTCACCCTCTGTAATTGGGTTGCCAGATTTGCCATCAATGCGTGTGATGGTTGATAGCAAATCCTAAATCCGCCCATGCTGAGAATACTGTTCAGATGTTTGAGGAGAAGCATCTAAAACTTCTCTAAAAATTGCTGTTCAGAGGAGGGCAATTCTTCTCATATAAACGATCCCTGGTTTAGAGATTCATTTGAATTTCTATCTCATAGAGGCAATATCTCTACTCTGTGTCTATTGAATGGTCATTGCTCCACTGAACTGGAAACCAATCCATTGTTCCTCTACGTTCTGTCGAACTTGTTAATACAAGAGCAGCAGCTGCCTGGCACCCATTTACTGGGCAACTATAATCACACTCAACCTGCTTTTCTTCTTGCTCTTTTATTTTATGAACATCCTTCCTTTGAAACAGCATTCAACAAGAAGTATTTCAAAACAACTTACAACTTTTCCAAAAAAAAAAAAAAAAAAAGTCAATAAACTTTGATTTGAGTCCTTACTTGCACCCGAGGAACTTGCCTTAGTTTCATCAGTGAATCTAAGACAAGAAGTGCTACCCCTACTTGTTGAATACCATTTCGATTTCATTAGGTTACTCCTTTATGTTCATATCGTCTCAATCCCGATGATAGAATGTTAATGACTTCATGGTGTAACTCTCGATTACAATTCGATCAGGTTTTGCGAAGTTTCATTAATTTCCACTTTATGTACATTTTGTTCATGATACAGGATATCCATGACGGCTTTTGCGTTGTCACATTGGTATTCTAATGCTAATTCAAATAATGATTTCCTACCTATCGAGAAGGAATTTATTCTAATAGTATGGGGGGGGGGAACCCTCTGCTCTGTACAATGGCTATGAGTACCAGATGTGCCTTACCACTAAAGACAGTGCTATTATTATTTATTTATTTATATATTTTTTAAATATTAATCACATGCAGGCATAGGTTGAAGGACCTATGAAGCATCACTAGTTATGGGACCAGTGCACTATGTCATTGTTAATTGCAAGTATTCTCTGGCTTATTTTCTTGCTTTGCGTGATGAAAGGTTCCTAAAGTCTTAGACGGGATTCAGAGTCAAATATTTTCAACCTAAGAACAAATATCACGTTCTGCTTGCTACAGTGAAGACGAGGCGTTCAAAAAACAGAAAGAATTATTCAGAAAGAAACGGAGAGTCATTTCTGCAATTTCTCCAGCAATTTAGTTAGGCGCTCTTAAGAAAAGAGGAGCTCCAAAACTAGATCAAATGAATGCAGAAGGTTTCAAGCAGAAGGATGACTTGATTCACAATAAAAATTTCCAATAACATTCTTTACAAAGAAGGTATACTAGACATTTGTAAAAAATCAATCGCCACCTATGATACAAATTGAAAAAGATTGACAACATTGAAAAAATAATCACAGAAGACTATCCTGATCAGCTTCTCGTTAATAATTAGCTTAGAATAAAAAGAAACTGTTTATAAAGAAGAAAAAACCAACAGGCTTACCAAGTAGTAAATTGCACCACTGAATAAATTTTCATGATCAGCCAACTAATTGAAATTTTTTGAAATTCAAGCAGTAACCCTTTCTAGATTTCCAAGGAGCATTCGATGCAGATAACTGAAAATAATTTATGAAGACATTGGAAATCTATGGTACCCCTGATGAAATAACAACAATAAGTGAAAACTGCTATCAAAATTCTGGAAACAGTTATAGGAATAAGCCAAAACAGTAACAGCTTATCACTATATTTATTTTATTTAATTTTTGAGAGAGAGAGAGATCACTATCAATAGCTGTAGAGTGTGAAAAATTCTGAAATAAACATCATCCTCATCATCATCATTATCATTATTATCAAAGTTCTTCAGGGAGTCAAGAGGGAGGCAACATATCATCCACACTAACGGTTTACTTTTTTTTTTATACCTTTTCCTTTATTATATTATACCTTTTACTTTAATTTATTCACAATACCTGCACTCATCTATAAAAATAAAGTGCCCATCTACTGGTATCATATATGACCTTCTCAGCAGTATGCAAGCATTGTTATTATTATTATTATTATTATTATTATTATTATTATTATTATTATTATTATTATTATTATTATTATTATTATTATTATTATTATTATTATTATAAAACTGATATTCTGGGAACAACCCACACTTATGCAGGAAGCACGGACAAAACACAAAATATTTATGGTGAAACACTTATGCCACTACACAGTCATGTTAAGACATTACTACAGCCCAACCTATAGAGTAACCAGAACAACATATCAAATAACAAGACCATAGTCAACAAACTGCATAACATATAAGTACAACAATCACAACGGCAAAGCCACCCGAAACTTCAATATACCTGACATGATAAACAAACTGCCGTTCGACAACAGAAACCTAGGAACATACAGAGAGCTGAAACAGGCGCTATATAAATATTATAGCGAGAATGAAAATTAGAGCAATTCCTGTTTCTCCCCCCCCACACACACAAACCTATGACTAATCCCCTCTCAAAAACCATCACTACAAGAACACAAAGAAACAAACACATCATGTCTAAATCCAACTCTATTTGCAAAAAAAAAAAAGAAAAAAAGTTAAACTGTAATAGCAGTTGAAGTCTTCCAAGCACGTACCAACAAACAGTAAAATCAACACCTGGCTTGTGACCAGTATATAAACATAACCATGAAACCACCACCCTCTATCATCTATTATCTTCCTCAGATAAGCTCTGCTAAGCTTCGAGGAAGAAAATTATTAACTTGCAAGTATCTGTTATTCACAATTGTAATGTGTTATAAATATTATATATATATAATTATTACAGTATCTATGTATGCAATTTATCTGAGACATAAAAAAAAAATTTTTATTCACATTTGTAATGTATTATATATATATATACAGGGTGTTCGGGATAAATTTGACATATTTATAATTAATTATATTTTTCCGTAAGTTACATGTATTAACACACACTTCTCTTCATTTAAAAGTTTGGACCCTTCTTCATTCATATACAAGATGTCAGAAAGGATGGATAGCTGGAACCCACCTGAATCATGGAAGAGAATAACTTGTATCATGATGATTCGTGCCCGCCATCAAAATAAGGATATTACGACTGCTGCCCAATGCTCCCTGAATACAGTAAAAACAATCAGGCATGAACTAGAGACTTGCAATGGTGACTACGAGGATGTAGCAAGAAGAAAGATCCCTAGCAGACGATCTGATTGCGTTCGTACAGCAGAATTCCTCGCAAATCTGCAGGAACAGGTGTTGAAGAACCCTGGCATTGGAATTCGGGCTTTGTTCGTGGAGTTGCTAACTGTAGTCAAGCCCTGGATAACAAGGGTAGCCAATGGTAGGCCGTATGTATGGCAGCAGGATTCGGCCCCTTGCCACACCTCTGGGAAAAGTCAAAAATGGTTGTCTGAAAATTTCTACGACTTCACCAGTCCAAATGTTTGGCCTCCAAACTCCCCAGACCTTAACCCCATGGATTATTTTGTATGGGGCGCAGTTGAAAAAGACACCAATCGCACTTCCAGTAATACAAAAGCCCAGTTAATGGATAAAATTAAAACAGTTTTTGCGGCCCTTCCCAGGGAGACTGTAGCATCAGCTTGTTCGAGGTTCCGAAGCAGAATTGAAGCTGTGATCGATGCTAATGGTGGTTATTTTGAGTAAATCTTGTTGATAGAATTGTAATTAACTCTCCCTGTAATGTTTTTTTGTCAATTCATTAAATTTAATAGATACAAAGAAGATTTTCTTTTTCCTTACGAAACTGTCAAATTTATCCCGAACACCCTGTATATATATATATATATAATTATTATTGTATCTATGTATGTAATTTATCTAAGACATAATAAAATGTTAAAAAATATTTTAAAAAATATTTTAAAAAATATTATTATTATTATTATTATTATTATTATTATTATTATTATTATTATTATTATTATTATTATTGTATAATCACACTTTCTCAAACTTTGAAAAAAAAAGAAGCAAACTACAACTGTAATATTATTGAACTTGTGTAACTCTGAACTATATAATTGTAAATTGTTACTGTGATTATTATTTTAAAAAATAGCAAAAACTATATTATCATCAATATGCTTGGTCCTGTATTGTTTAATTTGTACATCAATGATATTGGAAATACCTTGAATGGAAATATCCATTGTTTGCTGATGATGCAAAATTGGGAAGAGCGACAATCAATTCAAATGATGTAAACATCTTACAGGATGACTTAAATAGGCTGACGGTATGGACTAAGGTAAATGGCTGTCAGTTCAACGTGGCTAAGTGTAAGGTGATGCACTTCGGGAGGATGACATCCCATGCTGTTTACTGTATTAACGGAACTGAACTGCAAGAAGTTGATGAGACAAGAGACTCGGGAGTTATTGTGGACAGAGAACTTAAGTTTAAAGGGCATATTGCAAAGATTGTCAAAACATCACATCGAATTATGGTTGTTGAGGAACACACTAACGAGCAGGGACAGGGCGGTTATTGTTTCACTCTATAAAGCATAATAAAGCCGCATTTGGACTATTGTGGACAGATCTGGTCGCCAGGATTTCTTGGTGATGCGGAAGTGGTGGAGAGGATTCAGAGGCTGGTTACAAAGATTGTTGCAGGTCTGTGGGATATTCTCTATGATGATAGATTGATGATCTGTGGGCTCCAAAAACTAGCTGTAGACGTAGGAGAGGAGATATGATAAAGGTATTTAAATTGTTAAAGGGATTTGACAGGATTGATACTGATGATATTTTTAAGACCAGTGCAGGATGTGAGAGAACGAGGGGCCATCCCTGGAGATTGTGTAAGAGTGTGGTTAACAAGGGTGTTAGGACTAGATTTTTTACTTGGAGGGTTGTGAATGGGTCGAATGCTTTGCCAGAGGTGGTTGTGAATGCTTCAACTGTGAATGAATTTAAGGAGAGGTATGACTGGTATTGTGTTAATAATAATGGTTAGTGTGTCAATGTGAGATCTCTCGGAATGAGTCTTTTGACTGAATGGAGACACCGTTAAAATAATAATAATAATAATAATAATAATAATAATAATAATAATGATGATGATGATGATGATGATGATGATGATGATGATGATGATGATGATGATGATGATAGAACAAGTGAATATTTCAGCTTCTTAGGCATGATTATTAGTGTAGAATGGTAAATTAAATATGGAAATAAGCAACAGAATCAATAAAGCTGGTATGGTAGGAAGTCAACTGAATAATTCTATATGGAATAAGAGAGAAATTAGTCAAAACACTAAATTAGTTGTATTAAAGGCAATGTTCAAACCAATTTTAACTTATGGATCTGAGAGCCGGATTAGAAATAAAACACTTGACCAAAGACTAGACACCAGATATGAAAGTCCTGAGAAAGATTAGAGGCATAAACAGATGGCATCAGTGGCAATATCATATTAAAAAGATTCTTAGCTGCTCAACCGTCTCTTAAGGATAAGGTAACCACCTTATCCTTGACAGAACTATGCCTTCCCAAAGTGTCCTATATCTGTAGATGCGTGTGTTCACGGTGACAGTTTGCCTGTTCTGTGGAACGAAAAACCCGAGTTTCCGGAAGAAAAAAAAAAACCGTACCTTCCGATGAGACCGGCTAATGCACCTATAGTCGATAGAGACCAGATATAGGTTCCTCACGTTTTAGACGGGAATCGAATCCAGGTCTTTCCAACCAAAAGGCTTCGTCTATATGACTGAGCTATTGAGGCTCCTCAGTTTGTATCTAATGTCTGCATAAGTGAGGCATTAGATACGATCTCAGTTCGTATCTAGTGTCTCATTTATACAAGCGTACTTACACATACTTAATAAGTCTTAATTGGAGGACCACACAGTAGTGTTTACCTCATAATGAACTACATGATTAAGTATATGCATATTATTAACACAGTTGCATAATTTACTTGCTCTTACACATCGATTCTCAGCATTCCTTCCATCATAATTTTTTCTCCTGTCTCTTCATATTATATCTCATAACAATGAATTTCTCCAGATTCCTGATACGAAAAGCATTCAAATGGAAGTTGTCCTTTTCAAATACATTTATTTCCCTCGGACTCGCTCCATACATTCATTAACTAGCTACTTTTAATTCTAAATAGGCTGCTGGATCATATCATTTGCCATCATGACCATTCTTAATTCAATACTGTCATATTATGAAAATATACTACCGATTTTCCGAAACAATATGAAAGGATTGCTTCATCCGCAATCCTTACAAATCTGCTCTTGTACTGCATTTATTGCTAGTTATTATTATTTTTTTTCAGTTTGGAAGGGCTGTTTTACTTTTCTTTTCTGATTTTCAATTGTTACCCTTATATTTTTGGGTTCGGAAAACTCAAAGTAGTAAGACGGTCATTAAAGGCTTGTGGTTCAATTTTTAAATTGAACCACAATACTACACAACCTCTTTTTTATTATTAATCCCCCCTTTACTCACGAGATTATCATTAATATCTCACCTGCTTCAATGCATTGCCGTCTCTCCTTTAGTTGTTAACTTTCTTGTACTTCATATGCTTCTTACGTCTATCCACGTTTTGTAATTCTTACGTTGTCTACCTAATAAGTTGTTTTTATTTTGATATTTCAAAAGATAATTCATTTTCAATATCCTCGTGTTATTTGAACATAACAAATTTGAAATTAATAGACGACACTGTTCTGGTTGCAAAGTTGAAAATATAAACGGATACAAATAAACTCAATCCAAACTTTTGGTGTTCAGAGTGAACACCAAAAGTTTGGACAACTCGCCTCTAAATTAAAGAGTGCGTACAGATCATTAAAGGCTAAAATTACTAGAAGGAATAGATCAGATAACATAAGTGGACAAGTCACTTTTGTTCTACGGTTGAATGGTACAGCATAATAGAGATATCGATAAAGATATGAAAAGTAGAATACGGCAAATTTCCTTTGTAAAACAAAGTTATGTTTTCTCGTTTACATTAAGAAACGAGGGGTTACGAAGCCTATAACCTAAAATGCCATGTATGGAAATGTTATTAAGGTGAAAGAATGTATCTGTTAACCTTTTGCTTCATACACTGGAGATTGTAATCATTGGGTAAAACTACATCTGCTTCCTAAGAATGTCTAAGAAAGGAGGACAGTTACTGGTATCGAGCTGTAATGAAAACTGAGTTCTGTGATAGGCAGCGATAGCATCATTTCGATATTATTGCAAGATTTAGTTTTGTTCCCATTTGTAAGTGACAGGATTTATTTTCGGAAACTCGTTTTTTTGTTGTTGTTTTTTATCCAACAAAACAGGCTATCCAACTAGAAGAACACAAGCAATTCACGGCAATAATATATCGGTTAATAGCTTTATACGCTTTTGCCATATTTTAAAACACCCTTCACGTTTCACGTTTGCTAACCTTGAGGATGATCTCGATAACTGAGACCGAAAAATTATGACAAATAGTTTATTCAAATATATCTGGGTTAATTGTTATTCACTTTGTTTTCAACACATATATGTAGTCAAGATAATTATAAACAATAATATGCACACGTTTTTGTGAGATGTTAAGTTCTTGGACAATGCTACGCAGTTTAATTCACCTGTCTTCTCTGATTAAGGAATATCCTTGACGAACATTGTCACCTTGCAGATGTTCTTCGACGCTGTCCATCTTAGATATATCTTATGTCATTAGTAATGTCATTACACCAAATCCAAACCTGTTTTTGATATTCTGGCGGTTTTCCCCATAGAATTCTACAATTAGCGATGAATTGCTGTACCCTTAGCATTCAGGAATCGGATTACGATATAGACTTCCAAGCATCTTCCATTAGTTCAGACAACATTTTAAAATTCCAGTTGCCCGAATGAATGTGTCGATTTATGTATCATTTACAAACTTTGTTACAGCATTATAAATGATATTTTATCGTTAAGTTTAAAAAAACACAAATTAAACTAGCAATACCGACATTGTTAATGTCTTTTTCATACTTATAGTAAATATTTAGACCATATGATTTAGTTCCTTTGCCAATAATTATACTGTTTAATTCTTTTATCTACCACAACTCAACTAATGAAAATGTCCATCTTCTTATGAACTTTTGCGACTCCCAGAACCTGATATCTCTTCAATTAATATTCCCAAACAAATTAGAAAGACAGTGGATCAGGCAACACCCAAATGGAATGAGACTCAAATTTATTACATCTTAATAAATGGCAAATGAATAACGTCAGCCAAAACAATAGCGTAGAAATAAACTCTGACCACACAATTGCAAATGTACGACTAAAGCTAGGACTGAGAGCATTCAAATCGCAGAAAAAGCATCATAGATATAATTGGGAAGAATTAAGTGACCCTAACAAAACAAATCAATTTCAGCAACTTACAATCACCTGCAAGCAGCATCGAATGAAAATACAGAAATGTGTTTAAAGCAATACCTAGCGTCATCCTCCATGCAGCCTCCAAAACATTTCTTCAAACAAACAAAAAAGTATAGATAAAGAATGGATAACCAAAGAAACAAACTCACTGATTGAAAAGTGAAATAAAATAAAACGCAAAGTAAGAAACCCAAGATTCCCTTAAATATGAAAATGAACTAAAACAATTAAACATAGAGGCATATTAAGCCCTCTCAAAATATAAAGAAGCCCACATCCACAATTTCTGCAAAGAGCTAGAAAACTGTCAAAAACGCAACAAAATAAGAGAAGCTTATAAAATAGCCAAATCTCTGAACACAGCAGAGAGAAAACCCAGAGTATTGAGAATCAAGAAAAAAGATGGAAACTCGTTTGAAAACCAGATAGAAGAACTTGATGAATGGAAGGCACACTTCCAAATTCTATTAAACATACCAACCCGAAACATCGACTTCATCTCTGAAACTATAATATCGGAAACTCTTAACATCAACTGCGACGATATCACCATGCAGAAGTTCTCAACGGCCCTTCATCGAAAAGCAGGAAAAACACCACGAATAGACGGTATCACAGTTGAGGCTTTAAAGCACTGCTCTACAGGCATCAAAGAACAACTCCTATATATATATATATATATACACACACACATATATATGTATATATATATATATATGTATATAATATGTATATATATATATATATGTATATAATATGTATATATATATATATATGTATATAATATGTATATATATATATATATGTATATAATATGTATATATATATATATATGTATATAATATGTATATATATATATATATGTACATAATATGTATATATATATATATGTATATAATATGTATATATATAATATATGTATATAATATGTATATATATAATATATGTATATAATATGTATATATACACACACACACACACACATATATATATATATATGTGTGTGTGTGTAGAAAGCTTTTTAACTTGGGTATAATATACATTAAAGATACCAAGCTATTTTAAATATAAACCTGGTTTTAATCCATTTCCCAAGTAAGCAAACAGACAAGTAAGTCAAGTTTGCGCCTGCAAGTAGTGCAAGTCTGGGTGACCCCGCAAGTAGTGCAAGTCTTAGGCAACTCGTGGTAAAGGTGGAATAAGTTCTGATCACTATTCTTCGTATTTACTCTTAATGCAAAGCACATCTCCTTGAGGAAATGTATGATGCTATGCATTAAAGGCAAGGGGCCACTACCCAGACCGGTTTCGACCTTTATTGAGGTCTCATCAATGGGAGCCAGGCTTAGAAATACCAAGGTTTAAGTAATACAGAGCTTATAAGTATTTTACCAAAACAAGTTACCATAAGGTGCTTTGACCTTATTAAATAAAAATTTCCGGATGAGAGATAGATGTAGAAAGTATTTTACTTTGGATATAATATATGTTAAGGATACCAAGCTATTTTAAATATAAACCTTTTAAATATAAACTTTTACTCCATTTCTGAAGTAAGCAAACTGACAAGTCAGTCAAGTTGCGCCTGCAAGTGTTGCAAGTCTAGCTGACCCTGCACGTAGTGTAAGTCAAGGTAACTCGTTGAAAAGGTAGAATATGCTCTGATCACTATTCTTAATATTTACCCTTAATGCAAAGCACATCTCCTGGAGGAGATGTATAATGCTATATATTAAAGGCAAGGGGCCACTACCCAGACTGGTTTCGACCTTTATTAAGGTCTCGTCGGTCGGAGCCAGGCTAAAAAATACTAAGTTTTAAGTAATACAGAGCTTATAAATATTTTACCAAAACAAGTTACCATAAGGTACTTTCACCTTATTAAATAAAAATCTCAGGATGAGAGATAGATGTAGAAAGTTTTTTACCTTGGGTATAATACATGTTAAAGACACCAAGATATATATATATATATATATATATATATATAGGCTGTTCAATAAGTAATAATATTACATTTATACACAAAAACAGATTACCTTTAATCGTCATCATTTACATGGTCTTTTTCGAAGTAACTACCGTGAGACGTGCATTTGTCCCAACGTTGCGTCCACTTCTTAAACACATGTGAGAGTCCGTTTTTGAGAGTTCTTTCAAAACCGCCTCCGCAGCTTTTACACATGCTTTGTAAAATTGCCATTTCGAAAGCAATTTCCCACAGAAATTGCTTTCGAAATGGCGGCCTCTTAGTGGTTTCTTGAGCTGAGGAAACAGCCAGAAATCGCACGGTGCGAGATCAGGACTGTATGGAGGGTGTAGTAGGATATCTGTGCTGTTCTTCTGTAAAACGTCCACTACACAACCAGCAATATGTGGCCTTGCATTATCGTGGTGCAATAAGAAGCCATTCTTCAGCAATGGACGCTTCCTTTTGACGTGCTTGATGATAATCGCTGCTGTGTTGATCATTGTCTGTGTGATGGGCGTTGAAGGTCTTCCCTCACGTTCAAGATCTTCCACATTTTGCTTCCTTCCTTAAAAGTTTTATGCCAGAAAAACACTTTCCCTCGACATTGCTTCATCGTGGAATGCTTCGCGTATCATGTTAAAAGCGTCCGATGCCGATTTTTGCAACCGCACACAAAATTTAATCGCATAACGCTGTTCCAAGGACGTTTCCATTTCGAAGACTGGTCGCGCCTCGTAGGCGCGCCAATGAGCACTTGCTTTTAGTCACGTGACACTCTGGCATATCAGCCCATATACGCCATCTATCAACCTCTTTTGTTAATATAGACAACAACATTTCTTTATTCCACAGAAATTAATATTGTGATGAATGGTTTCGCCACAGTAAAATTAGTCTTATTACTTATTGAACAGCCCACGTATATATATATATATATATATATAATTAGTTTGAATGACTATATACCGAGAATGAACAGAAAAGATTTAATGTTAAGATACTACTAGTTTCGTTGAATGAAGTAACTTCTTCAGGTATCACAGGCAAAGAATTACATTAAATAACAGAGACATGATAAAATTACATTAACAGATCTAGTATGAAATACAATAGTACATTTTAAAACGAATGCGTGCTGGAGTTCCAACTGAAGTTGACTACGTGCATGAGCTGTCACGAGTGCGCCAATACTGGACAGTGGCAATGTGTGGGTCAGAAAGATTGTAGCTAAGGCTGTTGTTAATGTGGGATCAATAGAGCGATATTTCTCTAGATTCGATAGTCTTTCTTTCGAGTGCATCATAACACACATGGATATTAGAAATTTGCAGCCAGTCTACGAGGTGTTGATAGCCTTCATCCGGGTTGATAGAGAAGAGAACGTGGCTAAAGAGAGTGCTTCCCTGGTCCTATTGTAGGATAAGTCTCTTCGGTGTTCTTCCATTCGTAAAAGGATGGATTTAACTGTCTGGACGTAATATGGTTTGCCACATTCACACAAAATCTTGTAGACTCCTGGATACTGAATAGGAAGATGCTTGACTTCAGGTTTACTTAGTATGGAGCGAAGTTTTGGAAACGTAGTGAAGCAAATTCAATGTTGAATTTCTTAAGAATTTTTTCCAGTTTTGGTGAGAGAGAGCTGATGTATGGCAACGATATAAAAGCTCTTGGGAGAGAAGAATCTTCAATAGCAGTTGAGCGATGAAAAGAGAAAAATTTATCAATCTTTTTAAGATAGAAACCATTCTTGACAAAATTCCTTTTTAGTAAATGGAGTTTATTTTCAATTTCTGTTTCATCTGCTAGTAAAGATCTGGCTCTATTACTAGGGTTGAAATAATACCAAATTTTTGCGGAGGGTAGTGATGGGAAAATGCATGAAGGTATCTGTCTGTGTGTGTGTGGGGGGGGGGGGGGTTCTAAAAATGGAGATTTTGATATTTTCAGCGCATCTCGTAAGTTTTAAGTCCAGAAAGGGGAGACAGTCGTTGGATTCCAGTTCGTAGGTAAAATTGATTTTCTCATGAAACTTGTTGAGGTGGTCTATAAAAAAATTGAGGTTGTTGACACCGTGTTCCCAGATGAGGAATACATCGTCTATATAACGATACCATATTTTTGGGTTTAAGAGTAGAGGAATTAATTGCTTTTTCTTCAAAATTTTTAACAAATATGTCAGCAAGAATCTGATATAGCAGACTGCCCATAGCCAAACCTGAGTTCTATTTGTAAATCTTGTTTTCGTATTTGAAGTATCCTGAATTCACACAGTGAGAAAGTAATGAAAACAATTTCTTGAATAGTTTGTTCTGGAGAAGATGGAGGACTTCTTGAGTAGGTACATTCGAAGTAGGTACATTGTATCTATTTGTAAATCTTGTTTTCGTATTTGAAGTATCCTGAATTCACACAGTGAGAAAGTAATGAAAACAATTTCTTGAATAGTTTGTTCTGGAGAAGATGGAGGACTTCTTGAGTAGGTACATTCGAAGTAGGTACATTGTACATTCGAAACTGTATTTCGATATGTTGCTAGTAAAAGAAAAAATGTATACGGCAGAATGATTTTAAAGAATGCAGATGGTAGGGAGGTAACCGAATCAGCTGATATAGATGAATTACTGAGAGAGCACTTTGCAAGAATATATCTTCCAGGTGGTGACATTGCAGAAATGAATGAACCAATAGATTATACTGGAATTGTGGTGAATGAAGTGGAGGTGAGTAGTCTATTGCAAAATCTCAATGTCAATACATCTGTGTCGTACGTGAAGCGGCTAAAGAATTGTATGTACCTTTGACCATTTTGTTTAATTTGAGTCTCGGATCTGGGTTAGTCCCGAGGGTGTTGAAAGAGAGGAAAATATTCTACTGCATAAAGTAGGTTTTAAGACTACTGTTGTAAATTACCAACCGATTAGCATATCAGAAATCGTTGTCAAGGTCTTGGAGAAATTAGTCAAGAGAAGAATATAGGACTGGATAGATGAAAATGGGACACTGAATGGGGGAGAACATGGTTTTGTGAAGGGTGATCATGCCATAGTAATTTGCTCACGTTTTATAACACAGTGACGGCTGAATTGGATAAAGGTAATGTGCTTTCAGTGATTCTACTGGACCTGGCCAAAGCCTTTGACAGGATACCACATGTTACTCTAATCAGCAAACTGAAGCAGATGGGGATGGATATAGGGTTGGTGAGATGGATAGGAGGGTGGTTGATGGAGAGATACCAGAGAGTAGTTTATTCAGGAGTGGAGTCCAACAGACGGCTTGTGACTAGTGGTGTGCTGCATGGTTCTGTTCTTGGACCACTACTTTTCAATTTGTTCATTAACGATATAGGAAAGGATCTGAAAGGAAGTGTTCACTTGTTTGCTGATGATGCAAAGTTGGGTAGAGCAATTGTGAGTGCACAGGATGTCAAAATTTTGCAGAATGATTTAGATAGTTTGGAGGACTGGGCTAGGGAAAATGGATGTCTATTTAATGTGGCAAAGTGTAAGGTTATGCATTTTGGAGTGAAAAGATTAGCAGCAGTATATCACATTGGTGGAACCATACTCCAGGAGATTGATGAGGCCAGGGATTTCGGAGTGTTGGTAGATAGGGAGTTGAAGTTTAGGGGGGGCACATTGCAAAAATGGCCAAAACAGCTCATCAAATCACTTGGTTGCTGAAAAATACTTTAACATGCAGAGACAAACAAGTTATTGTTCCTCTATATCAAGCCTTGATAAGACCCCATCTAGACTACTGTGCCCAGATATGGGCACCAGGGTTTCTTCTTGATGGGGAGGAGGTGGAGAGGATCAAGAGACGAGTGACCAAGATGATAACAGGTCTGTGGAATGAACCTTGTGAGAACAGGTTGAAGATTTGTGGGTTGCAAAAATTGGTTGATAGGCGGAAAAGGGGTGATATGATTGAGACATTCAAATTAGTGAAGGGTTTCTATAGGATTAATCCAGAAGATATTTTTGAGAATAGGATTGGTGGTGGGAGGACTAGGGGGTCATACATGGAAGCGTGTGGTTAGCAGGAGTGTTAGAACTAGGTTTTTTACTTGGAGAGTGGTGAATGAGTGGAATTAGATGCCAGAGTCTGTTCTGGGTGCTATGACCGTGAATGAGTTCAAGGTGAGGTATGGTAGCTACTGTGTGAATGTCGAATAGTTGCTCTTGACATGATGTTAGGCCCTCCCTCGATGAGTCTGTCGATTCCTTGGAGTTGCCCGAGATAATAATAATAATAATAATAATAATAATAATAATAATAATAATAATAATAATAATAATAATAATAATAATAATAATAATATAGTATCTCTGAAGAGAGAAACTATATCGAAACTTGCCATTAAATCTGATTTGGTGAGTTTGATGTCTTCGATTTTGGACACAAAATCAGCTGAATTTTTTATATGAGAAAAGGAAGTTCCAGATAGCTTTTAAAAAGGATGCGAGGTATTTAGATAGGTTGTAAGTAGGGGAGTTTGTGCCTTCAACGATTGGTCTGAGTGGAGAGTTTAATTAATGGATCTTTGGATGTCCATATAATCGTGGGATTAGCGGATGAATCGACCTGAGGGAAAGACTGACGTTTCTTGGTAACTATGAGGTAGTTTTCACTATTTATACTCAGTGTTTAGTAGTTCCAACATTTTGTTATAGTAATCAGGTTTGTTTAAGATGACAGAGGCATTCCCTTTGTCTGCAGGGAGAATAATGATGTCATTATTATTTCTTAATTTTTTTTATCGCTGATCTTTTAGAATTAGAAATGTTGTCAGATGGCGGTCTTGCATGATTTATGGTGAATATAGCTATAAAAAAACTTAAGAAATAATAATGACATCATTATTCCCCCATGCTAACAACAGCGTTTGCACACCGCCGCACTTGGCCGCACGAAGGAAGACTTCGTTTCGAGTCTAGTCGGCGACTAGAGGAAATTTTTCTAAGCCTTTTTTCGACCGGTTCCCGAGTTAGTCGATCTCTGGCACGGGCAAGCAAGCAGGTTTTTCCTCCCGGAAACTTGGGTTTTTCGTCCTGTAAACTCAAGAAAATCGACCGTAGAACCCACATTATTTCAGACATTAAATATATTGTGTTAGGGTTAGGGACCACGAGATGGCGGCACATTTGAGCCGTCTCTCTTCACTGCGTACCGCTTAATTAGTGATAGCCTTGGGCCATCTGTCTCTGATTGGGTACCAGTGGAGATTGAACTGCCCACTCAGTCTCCAAAAGTTAGATAGGGCTAAATGGCCTCGCCTACTCCCGTATATACGGGAATAAAAAGGCGTTAGTTGATTTTTTTTTTTACTAACAACAGCCTTAGCTACAATCTTTCTGACGCGCATATTGCCACTGTCCAGTATTGGCGCACTCGTGACAGCTCACTCATGTAGTCAACTTCAGTTGGAACTCCAGCATGCATTCCTGTTTTAAAATGTACTATTGTGTTTTATACTAGATCTGTAATGTAATTTTATCATGTCTCTGTTATTTTATGTAATTCTTTGCCTGTGATGCCTGAAGAAGTCGTTTTATTCAACGAAATTAGTAGTATCTTAATATTAAATATTTTCTTTTCATTCTCGGTATATAGTCATTCAAACTAATTATATATATATATATATATATATGAAGATTGATTTACTGGTTTGTTGTACATTTTTATAAAAAGGTTGAATGACTAGAATCGAAAGAAATACAAACTAAGTTTATTAGTGCGACACAACTAGTTTCAGCTTGTATCAGCCTTCGTTAGGTGCACATTAAAAAAAGAATTAAGATCAAATTAATAAATTTGAGTCTCATTCCATTTGGGTGTTGCCTGATCCACTTTCTTCCTAATTTGTTTGGGAATATTAATTGAAGTGATATCAGAATCTTGGAGTCGCAAAGATCCAGAAGAAGATAGCATTCTTCTTTTTTTAATGTGCACCTGACGAAGGCTGATACAAGAGCTGAAACTAGTTGTGTTAGGGTTAGGAACCACAAGATGGCGGCACATTTGAGCCGTCTCTCTTCACTGTGTACCGCTTAATTAGTGATAGCCTTGGGCCATCTATCTCTGATTGGTACCAGTGGAGATCGAACTGCCCACTCAGTCTCCAAACGTTAGGGCTAAATGGCCTCGTCTACTCTCCGTATTCGGGAATAAAAAGGCGTTAGCTAAAATAAATAAAATATATAAAATAAATCAGCTAACGCCTTTTTATTCCCTTAGAGGGAGTAGGCGAGGCCTTTATACCCTATCTAGCTTTTGGAGACTGAGTGGCAGTTCAATCTCCACTTAGCACTTGTCTCTGGGAAAGTTCCTGAACAGTGGAAAGAGGGTCTAAAAATCCCACTTCCATAAAAAGGGTAACCTGAAAAAGCTTGAAAACTACAGAGTAATCACACTCTTATCTACTCCACTTTATTTGTTCATTCGTGTCGGGTCCCCCCGTTCCTCGAACGTCCCTTGAGACTGCTTGAGCGCTCCAAGTGAGGAATTATGTATGTATTTTATGACTGTAGATCATGTGTGTTTGCGTGACCTATTTTCCTGTTGTGAAGGACGAAAAATCGGAGTTTCCGGGTTAAAAACGCCACATCTGTATGAAAGAGACCAGATAAAGGTTCCTCTCATCCTGGACGGGAACAGAAGCCAGGAAGAAGGTGACAAAGTTTGCAAAGTTTCTGATTAAAGGGCTTTATCTATACCGACTGAGCTATGGAGGTTCCATCTACTCCACTCGTAGAAACCAGTCTGGATTCCTCAAAAAAAAAGGCTGTTCTCTAGGATATATTCAATGTATCAGAAGACTAATAGAGGCTTCAAAGGACAAGAACTTACCATTACTTTTGAACTTTATCGACTTTACCAAAGCATTTGACTTTGATGATAGGGAACGACTCTGGAAAACCCTCAAACTTTATGGCATTCCTCCAAAAATTATCATGGCAATCAAGCACCTACCAGGGTTTTCAAGCTAGAAAAAATAGATAGTTTCCCATCACTACAGGAGTCCTGTAGGGAGTTACTCTGGCCCCATATCTATTAATCATAGTGATTGACTATATTTTTAAATTGATCCAAGTTAAATCTGGAATTCTCATCCAAGATCCATATGAACATTGCAAACTTTAGCTTTGCGGATGATATAGTCCTCATTGGCTCTAATATCATAGATACCCAAATCCACTTTAACAGCCTTAGGAGAACTGTAGAAATATTTGAACAAAAAATAAACTCTCAAAATACAAAGATATTAAAAATCCAAATAGATGGGCACATCTATATAAATCAAAATGATTACCATGACAAAGTAGAGGACTTTGTATTCCTAGGATCAGACATTTCAGGTTCTTTAACAGAGATTAAGACAATAGAACTCCAGCTCCATAGAAGTCTTAAAAAATTAGAGAAATCGAGCCTCATCTCAAAGGAGACGAAGATTCGTCTTTATAAGTGCACCAGCCAGTCTATCTTTCTATATGGCGCCCAGACTTGGAATATCTCAACAAAAGCAGCAACCAATATTATAAACAGCTTTAGAACTAGTTGTTTAAGAAATATCCTGGACTACTCCTGGCAAGACCACATTCCCAACTCTACTATATTAGAAGAAACCCAGCAAGATTCTCTAGTCAGCACCGTTCAAAGTAACCAAATAAAATGGCTTGGTCGCCAACTCAGATAAACACCTTCTGCAACTTTTGATGCTCTGGTCCTTTTACGCCCCTACAGATGGGAAAAGAAAAAAAGGAAGACCCCGAACTCAGTATTGGAAATACATCAGCAGCATTTTCACTTCGTCAGAGATCCGTCAATTAGCATACGACAGAAAAAGCTGGCTTTCCTTCACGTCAAAAGAACCTCCAAGTTCAACCTCAGTGTACACAGACTCATTTATTTTGATTTGTTTCCTTATTTATAATGTAAAAATTATAAATAAACGATGATGAATTCTTTTACAATTTTAAATAAACAGTAACTAGCATGTTTTGAGTTTGTAAGAACGCTGTATTTTTAAGTGCTTAAATAAATAAATCGTGAAGAAATAAATAGTATATTTTTTATTAAATTAATGTAAAATATTTAATTTCATTTCATAAAGTGAAGAAAATAGGTATGAGAATGATAACTAAGGTTATTGAATTATTTTAAGGATAATCTTGAACTCAATTCCATTCAATATATCCTTCGTACCGGTAACAAAAGGAGCCTGATTACGAGGGTATGGACGATTCATCGTGGGTTACAGGAGGAACTTCAAAGCGATTGGTTCAATGTGGAACGGGGCAAGGTTGTGTACTCCGGCCTGAATGACAAATAACTCATCGAGTGCTTTTATCTCACATCTTGGAATCTGAGTTTGTTTATTGATGTTCTTTCTTTTCGATATACACAAATGTTAAGAAATTCGAGGTGCATTAGTCGAGCTGAAAATAGTCGTATTGAAATAAAAAGTAAGGTATGTGCTTTAAGTTATTTATAATGGCAGGATTCATATTACCGTGACGTAATAACTTGTATAATCTCTAAAATAACATGCTTTGTGTTGCTTTATTCGCATATTATAGTTTTTACATAGAATTAACATGATTTTTTTTATTCCCCCTCCCAACAATGCTAAAAATTAATAGTAAGGTTAATTATGTTCTCTAATGTTTGAGATCATTGTAGTAATGCTGTTACCATCTATCAATCCTTAATGATTTTAGCTTTGATAAAAGTTAGCTATTGTTCAGAAAATAAATCGCATTTTGAAGGACTGTATTATAGATATACTTGTACATCTAGTTTCCGAATCCCTAATATATAATATAATATAAACATTTTCCGATTACAAGTCTGTAACATGGATTCAGCTCGTAGGCCTAGAAATCAATGTCTTGTATAGTGGAATTTAGGTTAACTTTATCTCATTAGTATATTTTGCAACTCTCCATTGCACATGACCGCACAAAAATGTAGTTTCATAAATCTTTTATGAGATTAAGATATCAATAAATGGTATATGTAATGAGCACATGTTTTTTGTACGTATATGTGAATTTTTGAAGAGACAAACCTTTTCCAAGTAGTTACATTCAGGACATGAACTTATGTACGCTGCCGTTACGTTTATTTGTCTTAAAAGAAATATTGGGAAAATTTCTTTGTCAGTAAATCCATATACCTTGTGACAGATTATTGGCACGAAAGTTGACATTTACCCTCTTCATTGAGATCCGTTCAAAATTTGCGCAAAAATGTTATTTTCCTGACCATCGTATTTATGGATGGTCAAGTCTGTTATTATTATTAAACAACAAGACCTCATGGAGTCAAAGACTCATATAGGAGAAAACTGTTATTGTTTAAATCTAACGAAAAATGTTTTCCATGTAGACTGCGATTTAAAACTGATTTAAAACCGAAATACAAAAAATTGTAAATAATAGACGAAATATTAATAAATAATATTTTCTTGCTTATTTTACGGCCTATGTATAATCACAGGGTCTCAATGTGCCATCCACCAGAAGTATATACATACATGTTGCTTAATTGAAACATGTATGGATATACTTGTTTACTATGTATATGTAGATGGATATACTTGTTTACTATGTATATGTAGATGTATATACTTCTATATATTTTAATATCTAAAATGCATTTTAGCTATTTTAATAAAAGAATTAAAAAAAAATTGGAAGCCTCTTTCAACTAGAGAAAATTTCTGTGCACTGCTGAATTATGAATTATATGTAAAAAAAAAAATTGTCACTTGAGAATTCAGGGTAAAATGAATGATCAAGAAACATGTCCCTAAATTATTCATACAACTGTATGGATTTCAGTACTGTTCCTAGGTTTTTTTCCATCTAATCTAAACAGATTTTTTTAATCAAGAACTTATCAAAATATTTTTTTTAATGCCAACCCAATGTGAAATTCTAGATTTTTTTTGTGATATAATAATTAAAACAATAATACTTTCAACATTAAAGAAGAATGGGAACTTTGGAAGCTGTTTTTCATGAGTGGTACACATTTCAAGTCAGGAGAGTAATAACTGAAAGAGCTTATGGGATTGGCACTCTCTAAATGAGACTTCCACTTTTAGAGTTGCTGTTATTGTGAGCATGAATTTAGTTTAATGAATATTGTCAAAATAAATTGTGTAGTGGCTGTAGATCAGTGGTATTTTATGTACAAAATCTAGTCTGGTCATAAATTACAGTTTTATATATATGTATATACTGTGTACACACATACACAAAGGTAGGTTGATATCCACAGTAGGACATATTTGAGTTGATTCATTTATAAATATCCAGAAGATTAATAGTCTAACTTCCTGATTTGAAGAAAAAAAGTCATGCTCTGTGGTACACTAAATCATTCTTTTTTGACAAATTCAAAAATCACCTTTGAATTTTTCTAGCACCATAGTTCAAGTATTCGATTGGAATCGATTGGAATAGGCCTAAGTTCGATTCTCGTCGCGACGGGAGGAATCTTTATCTGGTCGATTTCAATCGATGGTGAGTTAGCCGATCTCATACGGAGGTAGCAGGGTTTTTTCTCCCGGAAACTCGGGTTTTTCATCCCGCATACATACAAATCGGCCCTTCAGAACACACGCAATTTACAGACAAAAATTACTAGTTGTGGTGGTGTTGGAGGTGGGCGGTAGATGGCGTTGATTCGTAGTAGAGGTAAGGTGTAGAGACAGTTGAAGATGTCCTCCCGCGATGAGTCTTCGGACTCCTTGGAGGTATCAGGAATAATAATAAAAAAAAGTAATATTACTATTTGAGTACCTCCATGGATTCTAGTAATCAGAATATCCATGCTAACTATTATTCACATAATACCTGTTTTTAAATTCACTCATCACTCTAAAAAAATAATTTGTGTACTTTTTGTCTTGTATTGAAAAGTTCCTTCTATCTGTTTCATAAAACCCATTAATAACGTATGTCTGTCATATTCTCTTTTCTGCTTATTCAACCCACAAATCTATTGTACATTGAGTGTTCTACAAACCTGTCACATCTTCAATCCACTTCATTTCCAAGAAACTCAGCCAACCAAATCTGTGTGCGGTTGTTAGATAAACTGTATTTACTCTAATATAACTCGCATTTTTGTACACAGAATTAAAGCTAAAAAATCGTGGTGTGAGAGTGGGGATTTTTGGAAGCTAAAGTTTTCAGGAAAAAACTGAAAATGGGTATGACTTACCAGGAATCTCCTACTTGCTATTGCTACTTCTGGCCTCAAGAGCAGTTTCCTTGTGTGCATTGTCAAAGTCATCTACCCAAATAGCGTCATCTTCTCTCCCATCCAGGGCATTAGAGATGCTGGTTTTTAACATTTGGCAATTATTTCTGACGAAATCATTTCCCAAGCTCTCAAAATTCAGTTGCATAACAGTTCTAATGATGGTCTCTTAATCTTCCCTGCTGGAGTCAGGTCATAACTGCCAGCTGCCATCCACTCCATGTAGAATTTTCGTACGTAGTCCTTGAATGGTTTATTTACCAATACATTCAAGAGCTGTAGACAAGGTGTAAGACCACCAGGAATAATTGCCATATTATTCCTCATATCTGAAAGTTATTTTATTATTTCAGGTTCTAAGTGTCCATGGAAGCTATCCCACATGAGGAGAGTTCCCCACTCTAGTTTGCACTAACGAGTTATATCCAGTCTTGAACCAATGTAGTATCCATCCATCCATCCTTTTTCTTGGACTCTTTCATGAATTCCAGGAAGAAATTTCCCTTCAGCTTTGTTTTCCTTTTTGAATATTATGTAAGAAGTCAACTTTCTTCCATCTGCAGCAATTGTGAGCATGATCGTGTATCGCTGGCTTTCACTTCCAGTTGTGCATATTATCACACTTTTTTCTGTTATTGCTGTTTGGTGCAGCATGTTGAAATTCAGGGGTATTTTATTGGCTATTTGTGATAACTCTTAGTTATTGATCTTCCTAAGTTGAATCACACAGCAATGAAAATTCAGCAGTTTATCCTCAAAATCTTTTAGCATTCTTTGGCAAGGAGATGTCCTTTGACAAAGGGAAAGACTTTTCCTCTTCATGAATCTTGTGATCCAAACTCAGCTCACTTTCAAGCCTGTGCAACTGATTCCTCGTTTTGTAGCTAACTCACTTGCTCTGAAACATAGCATTTCGTACGAAACACAGCAACCATCTTTACGTAAACCCTAACACATATTCAAGTAACTCTTCCTCCAATTCAGGAAATTTTCCACTTTTATGTCTTTGGAATGCTTTTCTTCTTTGGTGCTTAGTTTTCTGTTTAAGCCAATATCACACATTAAACTCAGTCACTGTAAACTCACGGTCTGCTGCTTGATTGCCATGTTTTTCTGCAAAATCAATAACTTTGAGTTTAAAACCAGCACTGTAACTTTAACATGTCTCCATATTTCAAGCAAAAATTACCACTAATTTACAAGACGTGAGATACGTAATGAATAGTCCTTCATGAATAACTAATGAGAAGGGAAAGCAGAGCGTGAAACACAGCAATGGTAGGCCAATGGAGATAGAGCAGCTAAGAAGATGTGCATGTGATTATTGATGCAGTATTAAGAAAAGATCGCACAACCCAATGACAAAGGCAAGCCGACATTTGTTGAGTTGAAATGCTAAATCTCTTCAACCGAATTCCATAATACTTGAAACTGCCAAAAAAAACATTCACTATATATTTCTTAGTTTTAACACATTTACGATGGGGTGGTGTTTTGCCCGTTTATCGTTCCAGCGGAACTTCTCATTACTGTTTGTGTACTGCTTCCGTGTCGTGTGGGAGGGCTCAACTCACACAAAGTTTCAACCCTTTGGTTGAATTTTATTGCTGCTTGTTTGCATGCTGCTTCTGCTATATGGCATGTTTCAATTCTCAGTAGAATTTTATTTGAACTTAGCCTTTGTAATCTGTCTTAACGACATCGAAAATTTCAAATGCAATCAAACACTTATTTCTTGTAATTGAGGAATTCGACAATAGTTTTTAGTTAGATACTGTGTTTGCTGGTGTCACATATGGTTTTGCTTAAGTCTATACAATATAATTTCTATGGGAGGGAGACATGCGATTCATTAGTTAGTGCCGTTTTTATCCCAGTTGTCTCTAATAGCATTATTTGTTGAGAAATATATTACACAGACTGCTAATGTCTCTGTACCTTATTCAGTGATACAGTAAAACTACTTTTCTTGCTTCTGCAGTATAGTGGCTGTTGGGGAGGGTGTGTTGTTTACCACTCGGAGTTGTTATTATCGCCCCGACGTAAACATATTTAAACTTTTTCGTATAAGCCAAACTATTTATATTTCTTTTTTCATAAAGTAAAATCAGGGGTGCAATTTATATTTGAGTAAATATGGTAGCCATATCTTTGTCTTATAAAATAACTTATCTGCTTCAGTTTGGTCAAATCCATGGCATTTTTTTTTTTTTTTTGGTCTGCTTTTGTAGTGTGGCATCTGAATTTCTTGCATTGCAATTTCATCAGTGTTATGCAGAGTTTGTGATCTTTTCAGCCCAAAGTGTATAATTTTACACTTTGCCATATTGAACTGACAACCTTTATCTATATTCAATCAATTTAAATAATCTTTTAAACTCTCTACATCTTTGACTTTTTGGCAACAGCAAACAAATGGATATTTCTTCTCCACTTATTCTGTTATCAGGGTTGTGTGATATCTACAAGGAGTAGAATTCATTGTGAGAGGAAGCTCCAGATAACTTATTGTATGCACTATGTAATCTTTCACTACACCATGTCACATATGCCATCTAAGTGCTGTCACCACCACCTACCAATAGCATTTTTGTTTAATTGCATGTGTTTCTCTGGCTGATTTGCCTGTATATGCTGATCAAATGCATTGTTTGATCTGCACTGTAGAGATCAAAGAGCAGCAACTGAAGTATATAGTCCTGTAGCACCACTGGTCACCTGCCTTCTTATTTCTGCTTCACCCACTACTAGACATTGATATCTATTTATCAGCTACCTTCTTGTCTGTCATCAGCTCATATCCATTCCTGTTTGCCCCAGTTTGATATGTTTACATGTAATCCTCTGAAATGCATTTGCAGAGGTCATCAGTAACATGGTGTCTCCATTTCTTTTATCCTATTTAGCTATCACATTATTTTAAAGAGATATAGTTCTCTCTATAGCTCATTCCTAAATTTTATTCCTAAACAACTTTTCCAGTATACCTTAACCACCACCACTTAGATATTGATTGGTCTATATAAGTGGCTACCTCTGCCTTTGAGCCTCCTTTATGTAATGGAACTAACTTGCCTTTTTCAACTTTTGGAACTGTACCAGTTCTGCTTTTCATGTAACACTTGGTAACAATATCCCATTAATGTCCTAGCTGTATTCAAATATCCTAAACATTTTTTATGATACATGAATTTGAAATATAGGAGGTGGGAGCAACATAATTTTTTTTTGTTACTCCCACTTATGACACGTTATTAGAAAACCTATAATATATTTAGTTTAATCCTTTATCCAAGTGTAAGCAAACAAAGTTTGCTCCTGAAGTATCTTCAGGACTAAGGCAACTCATGGTAAAGGTGGACCAAGCTCTCATCACTACTTGTCTTAATATCTCCCATAATACACAGCACATCTCCTTGCAGACATGCATAATGCTATGCATTAAGGGAACGGCCACTACCCAGACCGGTTTCGACCTTTATTGGGGTCTCATCGCTGGGAGCCAGACCCAGAGGTGTGATACTAAGGCAGAAGCAATGGAGAAGTCATATTTACCTATACGAGTTGCCAAAAGGTGTCTCACCCTTATTATTAAATTACTCTGAATTTAGAGAAAGATGTTAGATGGGTGTTTTTTTTTCCCACCTTTAACACAAGTCTCAGTCCTGAAGATACTTCAAGCGCAAACTTTGTTTGCTTACACTTGGATAAAGGATTAAACTAAATTTATTTTTATTATATTCTAACCAAGTGAAAAAAAAAAAAAACTTCCAACATCTTTCTCTAAATCCAGAGTAATTTAATAATAAGGTGAGACACCTGTTGGCAACTCATATAGGTAAATATGACTTCTCCATTGCTTCCACCTTAGTATCACCACCTCTGGCTCCCACTGATGAGACCTCAATAAAGGTCGAAACCAGTCTGGGTAGTGGCCCTTCTCTTAATGCATAGCATTATACATCTCCCCAAGGAGATGTGCTTTGCATTATGGGAGATACTAAGACAAGTAGTGATGAGAGCTCGGTCCACCTTTACCACGAGTTGCCTCAGTCCTGAAGATACTTCAGGAATGAGGATTCAACTAAATTTATTATAGTCTAACCAAGTGGAAAAAACACAACTTCAAAACCTATAATATATTTTGTGCCATCAGTGGACTAGTTTTCTTTTTTTTTTTATTTATTTTTTACATAGTCCAGAAACTTTGCCCCAGAGACAAAAATGGAATTTTTTTGAGCCACTTTAGGCCTCCAAATAAGTGGGGGTGGTGTTCTTACACCAGCCAGATTTATTTGCCACCTAAAGACAATAACAAACATCTATACCCCACCAAGATTTGAACCCACAACCTCTTGACCAACTTGGCTGGCTATCTATCCCTAGTACGTCATTCATTGCATTATTTCCACCTGTCGCTCTATGTATATTCTTTAGTTGCAAATTCCACCTGTAGCCATTTCCCTAGTTGGGTGGTAAAGTGGCTTTCTGAATTAGGGACAGATTCTCTTGTGTTGGTTCTCAAATTCTACTTTATTCAGTTTCAGTTATCATGTATTGCTTCTGATTTCTGTGTATTCAGTTAAGAATCTCCAACTACCAAACAACTACTTGAGGTTACAGGTCCATAATTTTTTATATGGATGTAATACAAATGTACTCCCATCATTTTGAGTATTGATAAATTAAAGCTCTGTTTTCATAAATTCAAAGAAACCAGAACAGCATTTCGGTTCTCATTTATTTATATATTAAAGAAATATGTGGAAACATACACAAGAAAGTTTATTAATAAGGTATATAACCAAACGTTTTGATTTGAAACTTGCAGATCATCTTCAGTGTAACTGGCAATTCAAAAAGGTAGTGTGACAATAATGGATTTCAAAAGCAATATGAGCCATCTGCTACTGGAAAAACAAGATCTGTAAACAGATTGAAGCCACTGCCATGGTTAGCCCTCTGTCTTCACCTTTTGGCAAACTATTTTTTGAATCATCTGGAAGATACCTTGTTCTTATCCATTCATCTCCAACCCTCTCTTTAGTTTCATTTTGTTCATGCTGTTTGGCCTCATTCTGAAAATGAATGTACCACTTCCCTACATCGGATCAATAGCTGAATGGAGAAAGAAAGAAAATGCTGGCAGTTTACCATTTTTGGACATCCTTCTTACTTGCACAGCCTCTAGTACTTTGTCAACCAGTGTTTATCTGAAACCTACCTTTACTGGCAGATACATTCATCAAAAGGCTGCTCATCACACCTTTCAAAAAATCAGTGTTATCAAGTCAATCATTAATAGAGCACACAATGTGTACTTCCATCCCCCTCAAGCTTACAACAAGAACTTCTCACTATCAAACTTTAATGGAAATAAATGGTTTCAATCCTCATAAAGTACAAAAAATGATTGATTATGTTCGAACTCAAAGATTCCAATTCCATATATTTCTGGTATCTCTGAACCTATTGGTAGAATCTTGAAGTATCTTAATTCCACATGTTTTCCTATCAGCAAAATTTTTCATCTTACCATCTGCAAAAGATATAGTCACCTCTGTCTTTAACTGGTGTTTACCAGATCCCTTGTGAATGTAATTTGATATACTTTGGACAGAGGTTGTTCTCTGGAGAAAAGAATTAATGAATACCAATTGTACACTGAATATGTGAAACCTCAAAAGTGGTCTGGCATAGCATAATGTTGACACTAAACATGCTATTCTATGGGATGAAGCTCATCATCTCCATTGTAGCAGTTTTAAATATGAATGGTAAAGAAAGTCGTTGAAGCCCTTTTCCATCAACCTAATGTAGTAATATTAATTTCTAGCATGTAGCAGACATTTTTGATTGTTAAACCAATTACTGTATGTATCTTGTATTCCTGCTCTTTGATTTTCTTGATGTTTCTACATGCGGATGATGTACTGTTATTTTCAGTGCAAAATATCTGTACTTTCATTAAAGTTTATTACTGTACTTATATTCTGGGAATGATGTGGAGGACACTGACTTGTGGAAGTAAGGCGATTCTGGTTCCATGGCCACATGGACTACTGTGCAGAGATTTGGTCACCTGGTTTTCAAAAGGACAAAGATGTTGCATATCAAAAAAGGTTGATGAGAAGATGCAGTTTATCTAGTGAATAGAAGGAAGAGAGGTGATATGATGTACAAGTTGGTAAGGGGGTTGCTATAGGTGACTCGTTATTAAGAGGAGTGATAGATGGGAATTTAACTAAATCGTACTTACCGGGTGCAAAATTTAAGGATGTAAGTGAGAGTATTAGAGCGCAAAAACAGAGGTTGAAAGAATTGATAGTTGTGGCGGATACGAATGAATTGAAAGGAGATAAATTTTTTATGAGAGAGGACTTGAAAGTATTGTTAAAGGTAGTGAAAGAAAAGAGTGACAGAGTTAGAATGGTGAGTCTGTTGTTGTGGTATGACAGGGAGGAGTTTAGAAGGAGGGCCATAATTGCAAATGACATTATGCGCAGGTTATGCAGACGGTGTGGTGTGGAATGAGTTTGATGGGCAAAAGGATTTATACAAGATGGATGGCCTGCATTTGAATGGACTTGGTGTGCGGAGAGTGGAAAAGGTGTTGCTGAATGAAGTGAAAATGGATGTGCAGAACCAGGGAAACTAGGGGGAGTGGATATGCGGACATCAGTGAGACAGTTGAGTGTAAGAATGTATATAATGTACCCGAGCCAGCACTAAGGTCAAAAAATGGGGATGGGACATTTAGAATAACGCATCAAGATAGGGGTGGGACAAAGGGATCACTGCATTTCATGTATACTAATGCCAGGAGTATTAGGAACAAGAAGAAGGAATTTTTGGCCTTGATTGGCTCTTCCTGGCCACAGGTTATTGGCATTAGTGAAACATGGCTGATGGAAGATAATATAGTTAGTGGGATAGAATGTGTAGGTTATAGTGTGTTAAGGAGGGACAGAGAGAATAAAATGGGGGGAGGGGTGTTATTGATGATAGCTGATGAACTGCAACCAAGGAGAAGTTGTATCGCAGGATAGTGAAAGGAGTTCATTTGAGGATATTTGGTGTGAGATTGAGACTGGCAGAATAAAATATACAGTTGGGTGCTGCTATAGACCAGGTAATGGAAGAGATGGTGGAGATAGTATGCATAAACAAATTGATGAAATGAGTGGAAGGAGGGTAATTATTATGGGTGATTTCAACTATGGTAACATTGATTGGAAGGAGGAGAGGATACGTGATGAAGGAAATGGATTTTATTCAATTATTAAGGGATAACTATCTGAGACAGCATGTAATTGAAAATACTAGGGGGTGTGAGAGTGCTTGACCTGGTAATAGCATCTCAGAATTTGACTGTAATGAATATGACCATATTGCCACCTATTGGTGAGAGTGATCATAAGGTGTGGAATTTTCGATCAAGACAGGGTATATGTGGAATTACCGTGCTGGCAAGTATGACAAGCTTAGGCGATTGCTTGGATTAGTGCCATGGCATATACAACTGCAAGGGCTGGACATCGATAGAGCATGGGAAGTGGTCAAGGAGCATTTACAGGAGGTTATGGCTGATTGTATACCTAGGGTCCGAATAATAAAACAAGTAGGGGTTAAATGGATGAATAACACCATTAAGCTTGAGCTGCAAAAAAAGAAACAACTGTGGAGGGAATTTAAAGAAAGGGATGAATGGTATAAAGTGCAGGCCAAAAGGGTAATGAGTGTGGTAAAAAAAGCAAAAGCGGATTATGAAAGGAAACTAGCTATGCAAGCTAAAGAGAATCCCAAACAGTTCTTTCAATATGCTGCAAGCAAGAAAAAAACTGTACATGGCAAAATGATTTTAAGGAATGACGATGGTAAGGAGGTCACTGAATCAGTCAATATAGTGGGGTTACTGAGCGTGCACTTTGCAAAAGTATATCATCCAGGTGGTGACATTGAAGAAATGAAGGAGCCATTAGTTTATATGGGAATTGTGATGAATGAAGTGGAGGTGAATAGTCTATTACAGAACCTTAATGTGAATACATCTGTGGGATTGTATGGTATATCAGCACGGGTCTTACGTGAAGCGGCTAAAGAATTGTCAGTGCCCTTAACCTTATTGTTTAATCTGAGTCTCGGGTCTGGTTTAGTCCCGAAGGGGTGGAAAGAGGGGAAAATGGTTCCACTGCATAAAGGAGGATCCAAGACTACGGTTGCAAAATATTGATCAGCATATCAGGAGTCGTTGTCAAGGTCTTGGATAAAGTAGTCAAGGGAAAAATACAGGAATGGATTGATGAAAATGAGATGCTGTACAGGGGACAGCATGGCTTTGTGAAGGGTAGATCATGCCTCAGTAACTTGCTCAAGTTTTATAACAAGGTGACGGCTGAACTGGATAAGGGTAATGGGTTTATAGTGATACTGCTGGACCTGGCAAAGGCGTTTGACAGGATACCACATGGAATTCTAATCCGTAAACTACAGCATATGGGAATGGATATAGCATTGGTGAGATGGATATGCGGGTGGTTGATGGAGAGATATCAAAGAGTAGTTTATTCAGGAGTAGGGTCCAAAAGACGGCCTGTGACTAGTGGTGTGCTGCAAGGTTCTGTTCTTGGATCACTGCTGTTTAATCTGTTCATTAACGATATAGGGAAGGATCTGAGTGGAAGAGTTCATTTGTTCACTGATGATGCAAAATTGGGTAGGGCGATAGTGAATGCAGAAGATGTCAAAATCTTGCAGGATGACTTGGATAGATTGGAGTTCTGGGCTAAGGAGAATGGATGTCAATTTAATGTGACAAAATGTAAGGTTATGCATTTTGGAGTGAAAAGATTAGCAACAGTATACCACATTGGTGGAACTGTACTCCAGGAGATTGATGAGGCCAGGGACTTGGGAGTGTTGGTGGATAGGGAGATGAAGTTTAGGGGGCACATTGCAAAAGTAGCTAAATCAGCTCATCAACTCACTTGGTTGTTGAAAAATACCTTGACAAGCAAGTTATTGTACCTCTGTACCGAGCCTTGATAAGACCTCATCTAGACTACTGTGCCCAGATTTGGTCACCTCGATTCCTTCTTGATGGGGAGGAGGTGGAGAGGATCCAGAGGTGAGTGACTAAGATGATAGCAGGTCTATGGAATGAACCGTATGAGGACAGGTTGAAGATTTATGGGTTGCAGAAACTGGTTGATAGGCGGAAAAGGGGAGATATGATTGAGACATTCAAATTGCTAAAGGGATTCTATAGGATTAAATTCAGAGGATATTTTTGAGATCAGGACTGGTGGTAGGAGAACTAGGGGACACCTATGGAAGCTGGGCAAGAGTGTGGTTAGCAGGGGTGTTAGAGCTGGGTTCTTCTCTTTTAGAGTGGTAAATGAGTGGAATAAGCTGCCAGAGTCTGTTGTGGGTGCTATGACGGTGAGCGAGTTCAAGGCAAGGTATGATAGATACTGTAAGAATGTCGTATAGTTGTGTGGACATGGTGTTTAGGGCCTCCCTCGTTGAGTCTAAGGACTCCCTGGAGTCGCCCGAAATAATAATAATAATAATAGGATTAATGTTGAAGAGGTTTCATAAAATGGTGGGAGATCGGGGGAGAACAACAGGTCATCCCTGGAAGAAGTGAGCAAAGGAGTGAGAAGCAGTTTTTTTTGCATAGAGAGTTGTGAATGAAGGGACCTCCTAAATGAGTTTTTGACTCCATGTGGTGTTAGGGTAATAATAATTATCTTGTAAATTTCTTGTTTTATTGTTATGCCGCAGGTATATAATTTTTTAAAGAGTTGAAATCCATCACTGTTCTCATTTTTTTGAATTGAACAGTCTGAAAGAACATTTTACTTCTCAGTAAAATGCCATTTTATTGAGAAGCATTTAGTGCCAAACCCCATCGTTTGTTTTGAAATATTGAGTTCTGGCAGAATCCACATTTGTGGTGACTGATTAGTTGAGATTTCTAGGTGTTGAAGAAGTTAACTGTTACTGGCCATCATTACTTTAGACAGCACTGATGTGATAGTCGATATATCTGCCTTCCCTCTTTTTTGAATTGGCTATATGTGGGCTTGCATTTGTGTCGATGCTGGCTAAGTGTGATATGGTGTAGAGATGATCAAGGACAGGTATTAGTGCAGGAGCACATTTGTTGGGATACTATTAGTATCAGAAGCTTTTTTGGTATGTAGGTTAAAGATTCTTCTCATGACTATTTTGAGAAAGCCTAAGGGGAGGAATGTCATGCAGTGTTCCAGATAGTTTGACTCCTATTGGTGAAGTGAACTATGCGGTCTTGACTTCGGAGATTGTACATGAGGAATATTTTGTTAAGGAGGAGTATATGTGGACCTACAAGGTAAGTGATTATGATATGCTTAGGAAGAAGCTTAAATCTGTATCATGGTATAAAACACTGGAGAGTAAGGATGTTAGTAGTGCATGGGAGATAGTTAAGGGTCATCTAGAGGAAGCAATATCAAACTATAGCTAAGATAAGGAGGATTAATCAGATAGGCATTAGATGAATGACTAATATCATTAAGCATGAGCTGCAGAAGAAGAAAATACTGTGTGTGTGGGGAGGGTATCAGTGGCGAAAGAGGTGCCCGCCATGGATGCAAACTAGGTTTGGGGTGCAAAATGTAAAAAATGTTAAAAATAAATAAATAGATATCTAAAAAGATAAATAAAGATAGATAAATAGCTATCATAAGTATATATGAAAAAAATGCAGCAGCAAATGAAAGCTTAGGAAAGACCAAATCAGAAAGAAAAAAAATTGAAGATAAGGAATGATACAATCAAAGAAATAATCAAAATGAAAAAAGAAACCTATCATAAATGGTTAAGCAGTAAAAGATTAGAAGATGAAATAGAATATAAAAAAATAAGAGCCATAGCTAAAAAATGAAGTCAGAAAAAGACAGAGAGAATCATGGAACAAATTTGTTTCTAATTTAGAACATGATTTATATAAAATAAGACCCAATGCATATAAGATTTTGAAACACTTAAATGCAGATACTAAAGAAAACAAAATTAAATATCGAATTGAAATTAGAAAAATTTCTAAATTTCTACCCAGAATTGTGGACAGATAAATATTTTAAAAAAGACAACTGGCAAACATTTAATGAAAATGAAAAGGAAATAACTAAAGAAGAATTAGAAATCAGCCCGAACAAAACAAGAAAACAGCTTATCTTCTCACCTGGAGAAGATAAGCTGAGTTTAGAACTATATAAATATGCAGGAACAAGATTCAAAGAAAGACTCCTATTATTTTTAAATAAAATTTATTCAACTGGTAACCCCCCAATACAATGGAAAAAAGCAATTGTGATTCCTATCTTTAAAAATGGTAGTAGAGATGACCCTAAAAACTATAGAGGTATAAGTATACTAAATTCCTGTTGCAAAATATAGCAGAATTTTAAACAGCAAACTAATGAAATATTCCGAAAACTTTATTTTTGAAGTACAGAATGGATTTAGGAAAGGACGATCATGTATAGACCCGGCCTTTTTCCTAAAATTAATAATAGAGAAAAGAAGAGAATATAATTTAAAAACACATTGCTTTTATTGACTTTGAAAAAGCATTTGACAAAGTTAAAAGAAGCATTTTATTTTTAACATTAAAAGAAAGACAAATACCAAAGAATATCCTAAAGCTATCATAAGATGAAAATAATCAAATACAAATAAGATTAAATCATGAGCTATCATATACCAGAGAGTTAAACCAAGGGGTCCGACAGGGATGTCCCCTCTCAGCAACTCTTTTTAATATTTACCTAAATGAAATAATAATAAAATGGAATAAAAATTTCCATCAAGGTATTAAACTTTCTCCTATGTGAACTTAAACACTCTTCTTTTTGCCGATGACCAAATAATAATTACAAATTCTGAAGATAATCTGCAGAAAGCTATTTTAGATCTAAATGAGATAGCCAAAGATTATGGTATGATAATATCAACAGAAAAATAAAAAAAACTATGGCCTTTAAAGGACAAGATCCAGCAAGAATTAAGATAGTAATAGATAACAAGATCTTAGAACAGGTGAATTCATTTAACTACCTAGGGTGTATGATCACATATGAAAATGAAGATCTAAATGTAAAAAATTGCAAAATATTTAAAAATAACAAGGGTAATTAACTCTATATTTAAACCAAACATAATTCAAAAACAAACCAGACTAAAAGTATACAATACATTAGCCCTACTAGTCTTATTGTATGGAAGTGAAATCTGGACAATAAAACAAAAAGACAAAAGATTAATAACAGCAGAAATGAAGTTTATGAGAAAAACTACAAGGTATACTCTATCTGATCACCAAAGAAATTATGAAAGAATTAACCTCCCAACCGGCCGGTGTGGATGAAATATTCAACACATTCTACCTTTTTTCATGCCATTACCTTCCTCCGCCGTTAATCTCGTTACGGCTATTCTATAGCCATTAGTGGATTAACTGTTGCTGAGTGACCTTTGTGTCCATTCCCCCTGTCTTTACGTCTATTGTGTTGCTTAGAATTTCATTTACTGTCCTAAGTTATTTGACCTTTCTTGCCTCTAAAATGATTTATTGTCTCTCTTCCCAAAAATTGAAACGAATTTCACATATGCGAAAAAAATCAATCCTGAAATGACCACTGATCGGCTATTGCAATGAATATTTAGTGATAGTAAATTTGGTGTATTTTATTCTACAAATCAGTGCACCAGAAGAGTTGCACTGATTGTTCTTTCACTTTACATATAATAATTGAATATTTTTTTTTTCGAATTTTAGATTTTTCAAATGTTTGCTTTGAAAATATTATGTCAAATATTTATATTTTTAAATAATATTTATTGAAATAAATATGTCCTCTTGCTTTCGTTTCTAGCCAAATAGCATTATATGGATCATCACATTTCAAATTTAGAAACGATTTTTTGTTATTCATAAAGACAAAATAAAAAAAAAATGTTAAAATGCTAAATTGCATTACTCGGTTTCCGATTGTGTCTTTTTGGTATCAAAAATTTATATCCAATGATATTTTAGCAGTGATTCTTCGCCTTCGTCATTTATTTATTTATTTGTATTATGCATATTACGATAATATCTAGTGCATAACCTCGTAGATATGTTGAAAATATAATGTGAAAAATATCATATACGGAATGATTCAAAATTCTTTTTCATTTTGAAGATTTTCTAATGCTTCCCCCTTATCCTCTCCTAGAACTCACAGTTTTGAAAGCTTTTCTAGACAGCATTCAAAATCAATTACTTCATTTTACCATTTTGACAAAAGATATACGGCAATCAGATTGTATTGTGAAGCTTGTAATTCTGTTCTATTTATTTGCAATCTAAAACCAGCTGTTCTACTGTCCGCTGAAATTATGTGAAATTTTAGAAACAATATGCTATATTTTCACCATGCAAAATTGTTTATATGCATATCACACAAAAGAAAGTTCAGTAGTATTATTTGTGTTTGTTTTTCTTTAAATATTACTTCTTCTGCTGCTGAAAGCTATTTCTGAAATAATCTACGTCTTCTAAATACTTGGTAATATCCTCTTAGCTGGAGGAAAAGTTGAAGGCTTATTACTCTCATTGCTATTGAGAAGAAAGGGGAGAACACCAAAGTGCCTCAGGCTGTAGTGCAGAATATGTCAAGAATGTCTCGTTTCCTTTTCGATTGTTGATTACCTATATCCTAACAGAAATTTCGTGCAAATACTTCATGATGAGACTGAATTGTTTTTCAGTCATAACATCACGAAACATTGGCGTGTTCAGAATCCAGTCTGTAGACCAATACATTTCGAGAGCGGGCTTTCGAAATGTATTTCGAAACTTCGGGTTTTCCACTTTCTGATATTGGATTTGAAGGATGACAGTGATTTTAAATATTAATTTCACCTATATCCGAATATAACATAATTTCCTGATTTATAATAATCAGGAAATATGTATATTGTCTGATTTATAATTTGCTAATTTATAATAATCACCACATAGTTTCAGTATCGAAAAATTAAAGTTTGTGGAACAATTACTAGAGAAAAATAACGAATTAAATAAAAACTGTACCTATGTTTCATAACAGTTTTCGGGTGTGTGATAGTGATGCAACGGGGGGGGGGGGGGTTTAAACTATCAGAGGCGAAATAAAGTTCAATTCTATTGTAAAAATATGGAAATGAAATTTCACATTTGATATACATATTTTGAATGATAAAAATAAGCAAATGTATTGCTTACTTTAAAAATTGGAGAATAAAATATCTGAATTATGCAGAAAATATAAATTTAAATCATAACTGTTCATTTCATTTTGTAATGACCAATTACTTTCCAACGTAGTGCAAAGACAAGGAAACCAAGAAAGTGAAAGTACAGATTACTATACAACATGAAGAAAAAATTTAGTAATATGATTAAAGAATTTCATGTTTTTCTCTATAAAGCAAAGTTGCTCAAGCGTGTCCTAAAGGAAATCTGTTAAGTATTATTCGATTTCGATGGTTTGTACAAAAATAAAATTAATATAATCTGGAACGTCGGCAGCTGGTTTTCTTTTCTTTTTTTAAAAGAATATTTCAAATAATTATCGTGAATTAATTTCTTCGAGAACAAAGAAAAATTTTTTGTCTAGTAAGCGATTAGAAAAAATTTAGTGCAAAAAAAATAAAAAATTAAATTGGTTCTCCAAGGTAAGGCAATATTTAAGTGAAGAAATTATGCAAGACCTTTATTTTGTCCAGAAATTAAAATTGTAAAAAAAAAAAATCAGCTAACGCCTTTTTATTCCCGTAAATACGGGAGTAGGCGAGGCCATTTAGCCCTATCTAACTTTTGGAGACTGAGTGGGCAGTTCAATCTCCACTGGTACCCAATCAGCGACAGATGGCCCAAGGCTATCACTAATTAAGCGGTACGCAGTGAAGAGAGACAGCTCAAATGTGCCGCCATCTCGTGGTCTCTAACCCTAACACAATATATTTAATGTCTGAAAATAATGTGGGTTCTACGGTCGATTTTCTTGAGTTTACAGGACGAAAAACCCGAGTTTCCGGGAGGAAAAACCTGCTTGCCCGTGCCAGAGATCGACTAACTCGGGAACCGGTCGAAAAAAGCCTTAGAAAAATTTCCTCTAGTCGCCGACTAGATTCGAAACCAAGACTTCCTTCGTGCGGCCTAGCGCGATGGTGTGCAAGCGCCACATCCACTGAGCTACACAGGCTCCGATTAAAATTGTATTGTACAATAAAAAGAGAAAACAAAAATATAAATAATTTTTCTATATTTCTCATATATAACTAAAATCCAGTTCACCAGCATGGAACAAGAAAGTCCGTTTCTTGTTATAGGCAACTGAGAGGCAGCTACGAACGGGAGATAATCCGATTAACCGTTCTCTTCAGCGTGAGGGTTTATCACACCTTCTAGTGGACATGACAGTCAAATCGCACTTCTTATCCAGGTTCTTGAAACAGGTGGGCTGAATCATATCCAGATTTAGTTGGACGTCTATAGACGTCCTAGCCGGTAGGGAGGTTAAACCAAAAATCAGTAATAGAAAAAATTAAAAAATACAAACATAAATGGATGGAACACATTCAAAGAATGAAAATAGAAATTGGCTGCTCTTCATATAATTAGAAAATAGAAAGATTAACAAAACAAGCCATTAGGAAAAAGTAAACCAGGACATCCTCTTAAAAGATTCAATGATGACTTCTAAGGAGAGAACAGGCCATGCTAGGCCTAAATCCTTGATATGCATGATGATGAAATAAATAGAGATATAAAAGTTCGTTATTATATATGGTGTTTTTAAATTTCGGCAATACGCAGCTTTAGACACACAAATTCTCAAACACACTGCAACTCATTTTGATGAAGTTAATAGTAAGTATTTAACATATTGCATTTAGTAAAATTTAAATTTTTCAAAATTTAAATGTCACAATTTAAATGTGGCAAGTGTCTAACACAAGTTAGACACTTGCCACAGGTGCTTCATACTCTCGTTACTGTACTGGGGGAGGTATATAAAGAGAGATGGCAAGGAAGGCAAAATCAGATTATGAGAAGAATCTAGCCAAGCAGGCCAAAGGAAATCACAAAGATGTCTTTCGTTATGTGGCAAGTAAGAGGAAGAATGACTATGGAAGATTAACCTTAATGAGTGATGATAGTTATGAAGTGAGAAGCAGATAAAATAGTCGAGTTACTGGGTGAACACTTTGCAACGGTATATCATCCTAGTGAAGTTACTGCTTTAACATATGTGACAGACAATAATGTGGGAACAGAGTTGGTTGAATTGGAGGTACTTACGATATTGTAGAATCTCAATGTTAAATACAGCTGTGGGATTAGATGGGATATCAGCTCAGGTTTTTTTGTGAGGGAACTAGCAATGCCTTTGACTAGGCTCTTTAATTTAAGTTCTCAGCTCTGGTAGAGTTACAAGGGAGTGGTAAAAAGGGCAAAATAATTCCCTTGCATAAGAGAGTTTCTAAGACTGCAGTAGCAAATTATAGACCAATCAGTATCTCAGGCATGGTGGTAAAAGTACTAGAAATATTGGTCAAAGAGAATTCAAGAATGCTAGATAAAAATATGATATTGTATAAGAGTTAAAATGGCTTTGTGAAGGGTCGGTCATGCCTTAGTAATTTACTAACTTTTTATAATAGAGTAACAGCTAAGTTGGATAAAGGAAATAGCTACATGATGATTTTGCAAAGGCATTTGACACAATACCACATGGAACTCTCTTACTCAAATTTGAGTGAATGAACAAGAAGTTGGTTGATATGAGAAAAAGAGAGATATGATAGAAACATTTAAGTTGCTTAAAGAGTTTTATGGGATAGGTGCATAGGAAATGTTTCAGCACTTGGCTAGAGGGACCAGAACAAAGGGGTCATCCCTGGAAGTTGAATAAAGGTGTGTGAGGACTAGAATTTTTCCTTGGAGAGTTGTGAATGAGTGGAATGGGTTTCCAGAGTCAGTTGTGAGTGCTTTATCTTTTAATTGGTTAAGGAGAGGAATCATAGATTGTGTGGATAGTTTGGGTCTCCCACAATGAATCTTTGGACTCCGTGGAGGTGCCTGTACAATAATAATAGAGATTTGTTTTGATCATCTATGTAGAAATTGGATGAGAAGAATGATAGCAGGTTAGCTTTATCTTTTGGTGATTTTGCAATACCACCATCTGGGTGAGAGAGAAATTGGGAAGGAGCATAGATAAGCAGAAATATCACCTAACAGCTTTTACTGAGGGCCAGAAAGTATGACTAACATCAGCACATTGAATTTAGCATTTTCAGTCAGATCAGCACTGTTAATGACTCATGGTTCATCATGTGTATAAAGCTGGTTTTTGATTCAAATCCCTTATTTTATTTCATTTTTTTTCTCCCTCCCTCTTGAACTGCTCTGATCGATCTCTTTGAAAACCATTCTTGGATACTGGGGGGGGGGGGGGGCAATTCTGGACATTGGGAAAGGAAGGCCCTCATTCCAAAATGGATAATTCTTGTAACATTTGCAAATTTTCTGGTACTGGAGAATAGAAACAATTTGTTTCAATATTGGAATACTATGAGTTGGCATAATAAAAAAAAACTATTAAAATGGAGGGAAATCTACATTAAAACATTTGTAGACTTTTTGCCTAAGTTTCATAGACATCGTCAGTGCAGAATTACAGAATGGCACTCAAGCAATAACAGACAATTCTATTAAATTTGCTAATCTTTCCTAACTTTATTATTTAAATTTTTTTAAGGTAGGAAATTATTGACAGTTTAGATGTCTTACATTAAGTCTTCTTACTAAGATGGTGCTTGTTAGAATTGTTTGATTGCCATTCTCTACTGAATATGAAACTTAAGCAAAAATTCTACAACTTAATAAGTTTTAATGTGATCCTTTTCCATTTTTATAATGCATTATTAACAGAAGCATTGTTCTGATGCAAATGGGAGTGGGATAAATCTGAGATTTTTTATTTGGCATCATCATAGTGCCAAAGGATACAAGGTTGTGATTGGCTGAGAGGAAGACATTCCACTAGGATGCAGCTGGTGAGATTATGATCTGTACCAAGAAGAGAGGTTGCCTCAACTTCATCTAGGAGAACATTAATAAAAGATCAAGTATGTTAGGCGGGTAGAGAGAATTGTAGGTTGGTATATGAACAGTTTACTTTGTGTTGCCTATAGAAAGTAGTTTAGCATCTCCTCTGGCTTTGTCATCGGAATTGAGGAAAAAAAGGACCTATTTGGAGTTGCGGACTTTAACGCCATCAAGGAAGATGACGTCGCTGTTAGGGTAGATGAATTGCAAAGCATTAGGTGTTCCAGAATAAGATTTCAGGATGGTCAAAATAATTTTCAGAATTGTGGAGTAGTAATAGAAATAACAGATGAATGATATTTTATGAAGCAAGAAATTTTAAACCACATAGAAAAGAGGGGAATTCTACATCAGGCATCCTCTTGCAAGCAATATCAGATGACACAAAAGTATAGGTACCACCTTTGTGGTAGATGGAATCTTATAGTATAGTTAAGATGGACTGTGGTGTTTGTGGCAGTTATTATGGTTTGGTTAAAAACAGGAGATTGGAATTGGATGTGTGTATGTAGTAATGGTGCACTTCATTTAAGTGAATATAAATATTGGTGAAGTGAATACAGAATTCACTTCACCAATAATTAATGAAGTTTAATGAAGGTTTTTTACCTTCATTAAACTTTATCTTGTGAGCTGGTTAGTTCCCAAGAGAAAAAGAGTAGGGAAATATGCAGTGGGAGGAAATATTCTTGGACACGTCATCCGTACCAGTACATGGTATCTCTCTCTGTGCATGATCTGGTAGGAAGTGTAGAATGCAGCTGATTAGTATGGTAGCCAGCCTTTGGTGCTGCTGTATGGGTGGAGGAAGCTGGATTGCCACAGTATATTTGGCATACTTTTGATGAAAGGTATTGCTCATGCTGCATGTCTAGAAGGTTAGAGGGACAAAGTCAGAACACATGAAAGGGGGTAATGTTTCACTGGATGTTATCTAGTAGATCTAGTTTACATTTCCTCAAACTAGGAATATATCAACAAGCGCAACAAATATTTACCATTGGGTTACTTTCCAATTGCTCTAATTTCGTTTCATTCCAAAACAGAGAAAAATTATTGTGTTTGACTATGTTATTCAAAATCTTAAATCATTATGGATTCTGCTATTGTCGATCAGCAAATGATCTTGCTTATGCCCCTTACTTTAATATGAATGCCACTGAAAAGTTATGAGTATTTTACTGAAAAATTAAACATGGAAACTGAAACTTAGGTAAAATTTTCACTTATGTATCATAGGCATTCTCAGTACATTGGAAATGGAACACAATATAAAATTACAATTAAGAATCATTTTCGAAAAGTGCCACTATAGCATTGTAGGCCAACAAATAGTCAGTAAAATTCCCAGTTGAAACAAAAATGATGTAATAATATTTTCCATAAAGGAGATAACCAAAGGGCATCATCTGTTTGTTTGCTTGGTATAGAAAGGTCTTGCAACTCTTTATATAAGTGCTGTATGAGGAATCTGCTTCAATGTAAAAGCTTGGTTTTCTTCCAAAAAACTATGTTGGGTTGAGATGGCATGTTCTGCTAGGCCAAAGTGTTCCGCTTCATGGTAAACTTTAGCTATACATTCAGAAATCCCTTTAATATAAGGGAGTGGAATTCAAGTGAGGTCTACAGGCTGGTTGTCTAAAGCTGTTAAAGGCTTTCTTAATAAAAGATTCATTAAAGCTATTTTTCTTAAAAGCAGATTTGATATTAATCATTTCTTGCTGTAAAAAGGTCTTCGGTGCAACAATTAATATGAACAGTCTGGCAGATCTGTCATGAGGAAATTTGTAATATTCAGTAATTTTTTTACTTTTACAATATGCATCAAGTTTGTTGATGAAATTTACAAATTTTCACTGCATCTATTCTTAAGATATTTGCTATATACAATTTTTAATAAGGGGGTGCTTAAGGGTCAAAGCTGTATAACTGAGAGGAGACCTCCACATAGCCTTTAAAGGAATGCAGAGAACTGACCAGGGCTTCTGACCTAATGTCCAATCCTCACCTTCTCGTGGTGCACCCTGTTGGGTATCTACCTGGATACTGAACGAACGAGGATGGGCTAGCAATTTGGAATTTAGCCAAACAAATTGTATTCTTATTGGCTTAAACCAATATACAAAATGATGGTACAACATGACAAAATTTCATGCCGGCTCGGGCGTCGCCCGGTTAAACAAGATCCCCTTTGTTTTCACCAGGGAACCAGGGTGAACAGCGAAAAGTCAGCTACTGGAACAAATCTGAAAAAACACCCCCAACTCAACATCACCAGAGTTAAAGATCGGTACTATCAACATAAGAAGCCTGAATGGCAAAGAAATGGGGCTAGCTGAAGAATTAGATAAGTACCAGATCGACATAATAGGGGTGACTGAAACAAAAAAGACAAAAACTGGTGAGATCTTTCTGAGCAATAAATACAAAATGTTATTCAGGCAATGACAATCAAGGAAAAGAAGGCGTAGCCATGGTATTCAACACTAAATACGAGGCTAATCTTGAATGGCAGGCAGTCTCAAGTAGAGTGATGTGGGCAAATATCAGAATGGGGAACTGGACAATGAGACTTATTTGTGCCTATGGTCCCACAGAAGGTTCTACTAAAGTAGAAGTGGAGGATTTTTTGAGGATTTAGAGAAATCATCTGACACAATGAAAAAGGAAAAGTTGGTCCTTGTTGGGGATCTAAATAGCAGACTAGGAAATGATTGTCAGATATACAAAAATATTTTGGGAAAATTTGGAGAAAAGAGCAAAGCTAATAATAATGGCAAATATTTGTTGGATTTCTGCTCAGGACATGGACTGGTTATTACTAACACCATGTTCCAACATAAAAATGTGCACAAATTCACATAAATGTTCAAACCACCACCTTTAGTTCTTTTACACTCTAGCTAATAGTTATATATTCAGTTGCAATGGTTATGTCACTGACGTTTACTACTTTTCTAAATTTCATCAGAACTCTCAATATGGTCTGGAATCTTTGATCACCTTTATCTACTCCAACTCTATAATCCATTTAAAATTGGTCTGCACATTCTGCTCTGTATTACTGTTTTGGTGTTTTTGACTCATTCTGTCTGGTTTTTGCTGAGTGAATAGCATCTGTGCTTACCAATCAACAGACTGAGGTTTCCACTCTAATGTGGATATTTGTGATTATCTAAGTAGTAGAAAATTTCTTTGCCTAGAATGTGAGGCCACTGCTGCTTATTGGAAGCCTGAAGTGACATGAAAAAGGGACCTTGTTTGGTCTGTTTTAGAGCAAAGTTCTGGATTCTCTTAGTCTTATAGTATACTAAATGTGCTATAGGTTATACTAGATTTATAGATACGATTCACATTAAAATATATATATACTTTAATGAATGACGTGGACATCAGGGCTCTAAAATGCTGGCTATGGAGAAAGGTTGAATGTGGACTGCGGAGTTTGGTGGATAGGATGAAAGAAGTAACATGATAGGGATGTTTAATTTAGTGAGGGGATTTTATTAGATTAATCCAGAGGGGATTATAAGCATAGTAGAAGGCAAGAGGAGAAGAACCAGAGGCTGTCCCTGGTAGTTACGTTAGTGTTATGAAAAGGAGTATGAAGTAGTAAGTTTTTTACATGGAGAATTGCAGGTGAATGGAGTGCATTGCTGGAATATATCATTAATACAGGGTGTGCTAAGGATTTTAAGATTCAGTATGATAAATATATTGCCAGCTGAATGAACCTCTTACAGTGAGTGCTGACTCCATGGAAGATGTGATAATAATAATTCCAAGAATGTAAAGTTTGAATTACCACTTTGTCAGAAAATTGTCAATCCTCTATTTAGGAAATGAGAATCCACAGGTTCTTGGGCTTCCTTACTTATTTTTCAACATTGCCAATTTCTTTAAATTGGTCATATCACTGCCTGGTATATTTAGGTGAATTACAGGCTAATCCATCTATCATTAGAGATTATTTTGATATTTACCTAAATGCACTCATTCCAAATGTTTATTAAAAGTTAATCATTAACAGCTTAGGTATTTATAAACGTGTACTTGAAAATAATAAATTTAGTTTTTTTTTTTGGTTAAATTCTGTGATATAAACCTTTTCGATAATTTATTTTGAATGGTTGTCATTAACACTGAAGCTGCATCGTACTTTTCCAAAATTTAGACCTTACTACAAAACTAAAGAACATTTTTAGATGTCATCTTATCCTTCAAAAGGAAATTGTGTGCCCTTATGTATATAGAACATAGAAAATAATCAAAAAAAAAAAAAAAAAAATAGAATCCCCTCCCCAAATATAACTTTGCAGTATGTGTTTTACTAAGGAACAATTTAAAACCTAGAACACCATGCTACATCATGGTGTTCTAGGTTTAATGACTTAAAATAATTTAACTGAAAATAGGTTACTGAATTCGTATTTTTAAAAGGAACTGGAGAGAACTTTAATTTTCTCTAAAGGGGAGAGGGGGAGTCTCTTCATTTATTATATTCTCTACAAAACCTCTTGTTCAATAGTTTGCTTTTTGCTTTTTATAAAAATCCTTACATGAAGGAAGTATGGCTAAAAATTTGCATTGTTCAGGGTTTTAACTTGATATATTCCTTCTCAAAATATTTAATGTTATTTTGATTAAATTGATCTTTATCTGAAATTAAAAATTAATTTTTCTTCCTAGTTTGATGCCGAGTTTCGTCGTTTTTCATTGGATAGAAGTGAATTAACAAAGTTTGACGAATTCTACAAACTGATTGAGAAATTTCACAAACTTTTTGAAATTCCGTTTACTATATGTTACACAGATCCAATTCATGGTGATCTTCTTCCTATTAACAATGATGATAATTTTGCTCGTGCCATCAACTCAGCATGGCCACTTCTTAGATTAATTATTCAGAAAAAAGGTAAGGACATTTAAATCTTGACATTTTGTAAAAGATTATTTAAACTTAGTGAATATACAATTTGAATTGTATATAGGAAAAGTGTTTGAGTAATTGCAATTACTCAAACACTTTTATATTACTCAAAAAATCTTATTCTGGTGCCTTTTGTTTAATTGACACACACAACACAGTGTAATTCTTGTTTGTACCAATTCAGAAAAATATTGGCTGTTTTATTATATATGTAGAGTATGCCAGATTGTAATAACAGAAGAAAAATCAAGATATATATAGCTATTAAAAATATACACTTAGGATAATATCTTCGCTTTTTCTTTGGAATTGTTTATGGTGGCTAGCAATAAAATGAATATTTGCCACTTAGTTTCGCAAAAGCTAGCAACCTTTGATCAGAAAAGACCTAGGATCGATTCTTGTCCTGACGAGAGGAATCTATGATGAGCTTTTTCATTTGAAGGTGAGTTAGTCATTCTCATATGGAAGTGGCAGGGTTTTTATCTCCCTGAAACTCTGGTTTTTTCATTCTGCATACAGGCAAATCGGCAATGGGAACATACAATTTACAGATAAAAAATACTGTTGTTGGTGGTGGTGGTGTATAGTGTTAGTAATGTCATTTTGTGTAAATGGAAAATTAAGTAGTAGGGGAGATGGAGAGATGCATGTGTGTGGCAGAGTAGAGTTCCCCCTCCCCATGATGAGTCTTCGAAGGTATCACACAATAATATAACACACACACACACACAGGGCTACAGAAATCCACTTACCACATGCGAGTTATCAGAGACAATTGGTGAGTGAATTTTCAGCCTTGTTCAAAACATATTCTTTTCTTCAACATAATTTACACTTTTTTTTATTTTATTTTAAAACATCTCTTTTGTCATTAAATTATTTTTGAAAGTCATATCATTAACAAGTCATCTTTAGTTTCTTCTATCATTTATTTCCTTTAAGGTTTATTTTATTTTCAGAGAGTTGGAAATAACAGTCCTGGATCTGCAATCCTTATTTCAAACACTATAGCATTCTCTTTTAAAGAATCAAAAAAAATGCTTCAGTTGAGTTCCAAAGATTTTCTCATTTCTCTCACAGCAGTATTATAGTGTTCTTTTTGCTCCATTATGTGTCGCATATCTGCTTTTTCATTTCAGTCATGAAGCAAGAAAAATTAGTTGCCGTTACATGTTATAGTTGTGCTTTACTTGAAAACTGTAAATCTCTCACATTTGAAGTGTGAGAAAACATCTTTCATCCCAAAACAAAACATATTTATGATATGAAAAACTTATTTTTCATATCAAAAGTACATTTAAATTGAATTATAGTTATCAATCCAATGAATAAATTTTTAATCAAATGAAAACATTTATTTAGTTCAGTATTAACATAAATACAGTATGAACGATATGTAATAGACAATTATTATTTTAAAATAATTGTTAAAATAATAATTATTGTTTATGAGGAATTTATAAATTCATCCTTCATTATGACAAAATAAATAAAAAACACAAACATAAAGGAAAGCATATTTCTGTATAATTTGTTAATGTATAGCAAGTAATATGATAACAAAAACTATTACTTTGTTTGTTATGATAACATTTAGTTTTTGAAAACATCGCTTATAACAATATTTATATAAAGTGTACAGTCAAACTTGGTTATAATGTACACCATGGGAAAAAATTTCCTCATTATAACCATTACTCACTATATCAGTGATGAGTTAAATCTGCCTCCTCGATAGCTCGATTAACGTTCTTGATTAATCGAGATTAAAAAAAAAGTATTAGAAAAAAAATATATAATTACATGCTGTACCTAGATTATTATCTGTATGAATATGCTTGCATAAACTACAATTCACTAAACACAATTTCAATTTTTTTTTTTAAACTGTGTTATGTTGGTTTATAAATTGATCCAACCAACTGTTATTGCATACAAAATTGTCACATCCATATTTTTAGCAAATTTTTCCACATGAGCCTTCAAGATTGGATTGTCTGTTGAGAATCCAGTACTTTGTGTAGTGAACCATTAACTGATGATTAATGTTTGTAAGCTTTTTTGAACTGCTGTTTCTAAATAAAATGCAATATGCAACAGTGTATTATTTTATTTAAAAAATTATACTTAGCTATATTAGTTAATAGTTAAATTATTAAAAATGGAATTAAGTAAGAAATGACCTGGAAATTTTCTGTGTCATGCTGAAAAACTATATGGGACTGAAGTTTGCACTCCAATAAATTTTATTGTACCTTGTGAATAATTCTACTGCATTCCTTGACTATAATTTATCTTGTCATGTAGGCTTTTGAAACCACATCCAATGGAATACAATGATTAATCCTTATTTCCAGTAGTCTCCTCTGTCTGTATATTGCTTGTGTACTTTTGGTAGGTTTGCTTGTTTTGCAGGTTGAAAAACCTAAGTTTCCTGGAGAACTGCAGGCTGCTGCCTTCATATGAGACTGACTAACTTTTGAAATGCCCCGATAAAGGTTTTTCATCTCCTAGGCAGGATTTTAACCCAGGTCTTTCCAACCAAAGAGCATTGTCAAAACCAACTAAGCTATAGATGACTTTATTGAGTGGTCACTTTTTTCTAAATCATTTGAAGGTACTTGAGTGATATTAGTTTATATGTGGAAGACATTTGGAAGTAGGTAACTTTACAGGTGACTTGCTTAGCACTTAGAAACCTGTTGTTTGTGTATGTAGTTGATGTGTAAGTAATTACTAGTAAGCTCATCACTTTTTGGGGGGAATGTGTATGTTTCGTGTGTAATTTTCTTATTTGGTTGGCACATAATTAGCATATTCACTCTCCAGCTCATATATTGCAGATTTGAATCACACTGTGTTTGCTGTTTTGTGAATTCTACTGAACCACTATCCCACTAAAAGACTTTATTGAAAAAAAGGTTCCATGCTTAGTTTCCTTCTGGATTATCTAACCTTTAGCTCACCTATGGTACTAATACCTACTGGTATTAGTACCGTAAGAGCTTTTCTATGTAGGATTTACATTTTAAAAAAATGATACATTTTGGTTAGTTAATTCAGCAAGCATTGTTTTATCTGGGTGGTACCTAGTAACAGATTATTAGACACATCACAAGGTTGATGCTAGGACAAAGATGTTAATCCTTTTGTGCTGGGTGGCTGGAGTGTATCTATATGGGTGGTTACAAAATAAAATGTGATTGCAATTAAAGCTAAAATTAAAATAATTAACTTTGAAATACAATAAAATAACAGAAATTAGATGGTGATTGAATGACATAACATTATTATAATAAAATTTAATGGAATGAATACAGCACAAAGAGAAATAATTAAACAGTGGGTTTAATTGTTCCAGTGTTTCATCTGTCAAGAGACATTTTCGGGAATGTAATATTAAAATTGACTTTAAAGTCTAAAATCCTTTGAGATTTTAGATTGGTTAGATTTTGGTTAGTCTTAGCTGTTGGGCAGGAGGTGAATTAGTTTCCCAAATCTTGGAAAGTTTAAAAAACCAGACTAAGTTTAATAATTTGATAGATTTGGCAAATTTTTTAAACCTGCTAAGAAAAGTCTCCAGTTTGTATTTGCTTTTTAGCATAATAGTTTTATTCCATATGATCCTGTTGCATGGTATCCAGGGTATAGCCAGCTAGACCTGACTGACCATAGTTGTGGCAAATTTTTATTGTTTTTTTATGTACATCTATGCAGATGTTTGCAGATCTCTCAGTTTGACCAAATTATCAGTTGCAAGCACAAGGAACGTTATACCTAGGAGAGAAGGGAGGGAGTGGATCTTCAGGAGAGCAGAGAAGCGAGGCTTGAAAGCAGTGCAGAGATTATATATATTTAAAGTTCTGGCAATTTTTCTGAAGTTCCCTATATAGAGGATAGTATCAAGAGTATGTTTTCAAAATGGAGGTACATACCTCCTGTTTGGAGCCCATGGAGGTACTTGCCTCCTGTTTGAATAAGATGTCTTTCAAGAGAAAGTAATCAGCATGGGTGGCCAAATTAAAGAGATCAATAATGTCTCAGGGATGTTTTTCAGTAAATTTTAAATATCAGAAAGGGAGATATTTGTAAATAAGAAGGTGACATCAAAGCTCACCATGATATCATTATTGTTTAAATCTAAATTTTACATTAACGATTTGAAATGTGTGGAATTTGTTATTTAAGATGAGGTGTGGTCAATAAGTGGAATTAAAGAGTTAGCTGTTTGGCTAATTTAAAGGAGGGGAGAAGTCGGTAATATGTGAGAGCGATTAGATTTGTGACAATTCATATGTGGGGGGCGGACTTAAAAGGTTTGATTTGCTTTAACAACCTCAGCAGGCCAAGATGTGACATTTTTTCGAAGATTTGGTGGGATCATAATCTAGCAGTTTATAAGTAGTGCAATCTCTGAACTGCATGTTCATTTTTCAATAATCACTGAAAGTGAGGACATCAGCAGTATTGCCTTTGTCAGCTCTAGTAATGATTTTGTCTTTGCAGAGTTTCCATAGCATGTAGAGCTCACTATTGGAGAAATTTTTAGCGGTAATGTTAACTACACAAAGCCCTGATGTTTGGAATCAAACCTGCTGTTTAATTATTTCTCTTTGCTGTATTTATTCCATTAAATTTTATTGTAAGTGAAAACCAGTACCTAAGACTAAATACGCATTTACACAACATTGTCTATATAAAAAAAGGGGGTCAGCATGCTATTGCTTGTCATTTATGAGGATGACTTCCAAATCTTAGCAGGGGATAGACAGTCATTTCATTGTTGAGTTTGGGTGGTGTAGAAGTTCTGAAACACTGTTTCTCTGCATTCGTTATAGGATATGTGTAGGGGAGTTGTAAGGGCAACATAACTTGGATCTGCACTTGAAAAGACCTAGGTTTGAATTCACATTCAGGATGTGAAGAACCAGTAAATGTTTTACTTCATTTGTTACCTTTCTATCCACTGCACAAACTGGTTAAATAAAAAAAAGGCACCTAGCAGATATGCATTAGTTGCCTCATATATAATCTTATCCTTTTGCACTAAACTTATAATTTATAAGTTTCATTTCATTTCTGTGTTTCATTAGTATTTCATATTGTTATATCTTTTCTTTCTCTTAAGTGTATATTTATTTATTTTATGCTTTATTATCTTAATTACTATCTTGTTATATACTTGTTAATGATATTATCTCTCATCCGTTTACTTAGTATTGTATCTTAGCTAAAATCATTCCAATATATCATGTGTGCAAATCCTACAAACAAAGAGAATGCCTTAGGCTAATGCCAGTTTTCCTTGATTGAAATTCTGGAGTTACCATATATTTTCGCGTATAATGCGAACTAGAAAATTTGTTTGAAAACTAGCTCTAAAATGTCATGTCCACGTATAATGCGATCTGTTAATCTTGTTCCATAACATTATAAATAATATAATACGAATTAATGAAAGAAATATTTATTTTAAAACAAAATGTCAAAATCCTTTAAATACTTCTTCATCTTTTGGGTCATCAAACATTTAATTTACAAATTCATCTGTAGGGATTGCATCATCAGTGTAGCAGTTGTCGTCATCGTCTTCATGCTCTCCATTTTGTTGGGCATCATCCTCACTTTCGTGTATGACGTGATCTTCGGATCCATGTATTGAATTACTTATTCCACATTTAAGAAATGAGCGTTCAATCATTTCAGATGGTATTGAATCCCATGCTTCTTTTACCCAGCTGGTGACTAGGGTGATCTCAGGCTTCTGAAAATTCCCACCCTTTGTCATCTTCACCAAACCAGATGACATCCATTCTCTCTATTTTTCACGTAAGTGATCTTTAAACGGCTTATTCAAGTTGACATCAAGCGGCTGCAAAACTGAAGTTAGACCACCTAGTATGACTGCTAGGTCTGTACGTAGCTCGCGTGCTTTCTCTTTGCTTGCCTCTGTTTGATGCGCCCGGAACATATCCCAGACTAGCATGCTTTGTTGATGTAACAAGCTACCTGGACGTGTTTTCCATACTTGATCCAGCTACAATTGTACACCACCTTCATCCATCCAACCTTTCTGATTGGCACGAACAATTACACCTGGTGGAAATTTCATATGCTTCGGAATTTTCTTCCTTTTAAATATCACTGTCGGCTTTAATTTGGTTCCGTCTGCCATGCATGCTAGAACAACGGTAAAATGCGTTTTTTCATGTCCCGTTGTTTTTATGAAGACACCTTTTTCACCAACTGAGTTTATTGTTTGATTCCCAGGCATATCAAAGTTCATATCCATAATCCTTCCGTAATTTTATGATAAATTTATGGAAGGACTGCACTTTTTCTTCAAGCTGCTTTGGTAACTTCTGTGCAATTTTTGTTCGGTGTTGTAATGTTAATGCTTTGCGTTCCATAAATCTGTTGCACCACCCAGGCGAAGCAAGAAAAGATGAAATGCCTGGTGTGTCCTTTAATTTACCATTCTTGAGTTGTAGAGCTCGAAAACAAATTGCATTTCTTGTTACTATAATGCTATCTTGTCATTGCATCAAAATCTATTCATTTAGCTTTTTCTCGAGATCTGGAAAGGATGCTACATCTTCACGACAGGCACGTTTCGTTTTGGGGAATTTTTCAAGACTGTCTTTTTGCTTATGCCAAAGTCTAATATTACTCTCTGCTACACCAAATTCTCTCATAGCAACACTGTTATTATGTTCTTCTGCAAACTGCATGACACGCAATTTAAATCCTGCTTCAAAAGAACGTTTACTTTCTGTTGGTTCATTTTCAGGCTAGGTTTGTTTAACGAATAATATTTAAAATGAACTGTGCTTAAACTGATATACCCAACTGTACTCTTTCATTAGCATTATGGCTTTATTCACAGACAATGCGCGCTCGGTCACCGAATGCGAGTGGGTCAAGTAGATTTGGTTGCATAGGTATTAGGTAGTATATATTGTGTGTGCAAGTGTAATAAGATGTTATATTTTTTAGGATCCGCATATAATGCGAACCCCTAACTTTAAGTAGTATTTTTTACCAAAAATTTTTCGCATTATACGCGATAATATATGGTAATTCCTATACAAGAGAAATCTCCTTGTCAGAGAGTTAACATGCAGACTGTCACACGATCTTGGAATCTAGTAATCAACAAGCCCTTGAATTACTTTCTTCAATTAGCAGTCGTAACCTGTTCCCTCGCGCTTCAATTTTTTTATACAGGTTCTAATTTAAGCAAGCGGTGCATTGGTTGGAGGAATCAGGCAATTTACTTAGGTAAAGAAAACAAGAATGTTTATTCATTCTAAGATATTGTACATAGTAATTAAAGTTATTCTAAACATAAAAATTTTGTTCCTGCAGGTAACACCAATCTATCAGACAAGATCTAATTACAATTAAAGCATTACACTAAAAGACATCAGCAAATCAAACTGTCCTATTCTCAATCACTTATCACAGCTATGCAAGTGAATAACTACTCAATATCCAAAGATTAGATTATAACACACCGAAAATGATTCAAGGACAATAATATCTGTTAAAATATACTTCTAGAATTACAACAATTTACCACAGGTTAAAGTACTAGAGTCCTGTCATATATTAGCAAGTCCTATCATTTATTACATTAGCACATTAATTCTTCCTGGCTCTGTTCACAGTTCAATAGACAAATAAAAGGTTTTACATTACTGACCAAGTGGACTAAGCAGGAATTTCCTCTCAATCAATCTTTGCTGACTCCTCTCGGCTAGTTTCCTCGATCTGCTACCTGTTCTCCTATTTTGCCAACTAGTGATTATGTTCACGAATCACTCCTGTGCCGATGATTGCGATACTACTCTGACGGATGGGTGCACGTGGTTCTGCATAAAGCTGCGGTCTTCACTGTCTGTTTAGCTGTGCCGCTGCTATGCCTGGACCGGATCGCTACCTGACTGCGTGACTGTTGTTCTTCCCATCCGCACGAACGACTTCTACCGGAACCCGAAACCAAGGGGAGAGAGGCACGAACCAAGAAAAAAGCCCCGAGCTTGCACCGCGAAATCTTTTATATCTTTCGCGGCTGCTCTCCCTACTACATCACCGATTACTGACGGTACCTAAGCCTTTTGCACTTCGTGCTATCTTCTCTCCGATATGTCATCTACGTGGGTGTCTTGCACGTGCCTCGGACTTTGCATCGTGGCTGCCTGGGGTCATGTCTATAAGCCAATTAAACTAATGTGAAATTTGCTCTGACTTTCTTGTTCCAATGTAACCTTTACAAAGACTTTTATGATTCTTGTCTGTTATTTACAGGACAGTTTACAATATAACATGTACAAAATTTAATTAAGAAAGTATTATTACATTATTTACAAAATCACTTACACCTATGTACAAGCATTTCTTTTAGGGAATTTTGCATCTTAGTTAAATCCCGAATGAAATGCCTAATAATAAATTAAACCTTTCATTCCAGATTTAACAATATGTAATGCTTTATTCACTGGACTGGTTTGAAATGAGAGGACAACATTTTTATTTGTTTCCGAAAATGAAGGATTGACATTTCCATAGCATCTTGAAGTGTGTGTACACCATGCCATTATTTTATATATTATATGTGTATATATATTTCATATTATATATATATATGTATATAGGGGCATGCTGTAAAATTGAAAAACCGTAAGCTTGTACTTGATTGAAGATTGACCAACAAAGGAGACATTGACACCTGCAGATAGAAATTTCTTGAAAAGGTACCCAATGAGAAAAATAAACAGAAAGAACAATTAGTTTAAAGAGTTCAAAAAGAAAATACTCGAACAATTTTAGAAGGAAATTTATTAGAATTATAGATTTTAGCACAGTTGAACAATCCATAAAAGTATTTAGGGAAGAAACAGAGCAGCACTTGGACATGTCTAGAGTGGAATTGAACCAGTAAGAGAGGAGTTGGTAATCTGTTGAATGCAGCCTTAAAATGATTTTAAGGTTTTAGAATTTTATTTGTGAGAACAGTTTCTTTCTGGATTTGTGGCAGCCAAGCATATGTTTTTGCGAGAAGTACTTGTAGGGAAGGGAGTATCTTTTTTGATGTAAAGAAACTGTAGGCATGATATGTTCATATCATGAAAAACTCAATCGTATTTGTATTCCATCATAAGAATTCTTGTGTGATGATCATTACATCCTTGAGAAATAGGACTATTAAATTTAAGAGGAATTTGAATCAGTTGGTTTTCTCTTATGTTGAAGAATGGTGTGTTAAATGCTTTTAACTTTTTCTCAAGCAAGTGAATTTATGAATTTTGTAAATGGATCTTGCAGTTGTGGTCACATTTATCAACTTCAATTTAGTTTATTAGGGCATGCAATCCAGTTAAACTTGAAAAACTCAAATAGAAGAAAATTGTCTTAGAACAATAATGTCACATGCTCTTAACCAATTTATATCATTTTTAATTTTGTTTTGTCTTGCCTAGCAATGTTCACTGTTGAAATTATGTGTATTTATACATTGTACTATTTATATTTGTATATTCTATATATATTGAATAAATACTTTAGATCTCTTGCTAAAACCAGAAGAAGAAAAGTCATTTACTTTATAAACATAGTGGTTAAACTGTTTACTTTGTGAAAAATGGTGGTCTTACCCATTTCTTGTCGCAGAGTGAAGTGGTAGAATCTGTGCCGATGGTGATTAGCTGTTTGTTTTCCAGTTGATGAAGTTGGCAGTTTGTTATTTCTTTAGAGAGCATTCTTAGTGCTCTCTAAAGAAATAACAAACTATAACAAAAAAAATAATAAAAAATATGTGGTGTATATATCTTAGTTGGCTTTGAACGATTCCCTTTGGTTGGAAAGACTTGGGTTCTAACCCCATCTTGGAGCTAAAGATTCAGGACTTTTCAGTTGAACCACAGTTAGTGGGTCTCATACATACAGAAGTAGAAAGGATTTTCCTCCCAGAAACTCAGGTTTTTCATCCTTCAAAACAGACAAACTGGCCAGAACACATGTGATTGACAGCTATAATACACTATGCAAGTAAAATTAATTGCCCTCTTTGAACATGCTCAGGTTTCATGCTCAAAAAAACCAAGTTACTTGACTGTTACAGGGCATTGGGCCTAACAGACATGGGAATGAGTATGGGGTTTGCTTCAGTGCTAGAGCAGAATGACAGCTGATTATAATAGTATATGGAGATTTCATTTTTAATTGTATTTTATAACTATAAAAACTTAAGTATTCGTGGCATTTTATCAGTTGTTGAACAATACGCTTGAAATTAATCAAAACCAACTAGTTTTGTAAACACAAACCATTAGAAGAGCACAGTTCAATGGAAATTTAAATATGACTAATGATGTGTCAGCTGTCTCTCTCCCTCTCTCTCTCTGTAGAATTGGTAGGTAATTGTTGAAGGTAATCTGATATGTCAATAGATCAGATTAGTGATTTCCAGACATCATTTAGAATAAACCCTTGGTTTCTGTTAAGAGAGCCATGTGAGTGAATTATTGCAGTAGATTTTTTGATTTGTATAGGGAGAAGTTCTAAATAGGCTGTTGTGGATATATCCTAGTCAACAGTATAATTTGTAGTTGTAAAGGAAAGACTTCTCTCTTTTTTTTTTATACTCTGTTGCTAAACATGTTCTTGGTTTCTCACCTGCAATGTCAGTTTGTCTGGCATGTGTAAGAAACACTACAGAAATGTGGTATCCTATAAACACCCAATTTAAACACTCCAAATGCCTATAGAAGTCCTTTAGGGATTCAAAGATGCTATGAATAATTTAGATTGGTTTGAAAACTGCTCAAATGTTCTTTAAGAGCATCAGTATATGGAATGGAAATTAAATCCCTGTGTTAAATTGGTGTTTGGAGTTCCTCCTTATTTGTCTTCATTTATGATTTTAAGAACTGGTTGCCCAGTTCTTAAAAGTGCTGATTACACCACATAGATTTTGATAGATTACACTGAAGGTATGAATAGGCTTGTGGAAAACATTTAAAGAAAAACCATTAGTTAGTTTATTTGTGATTAAAATACCCAGAAAAGGAATTTAACTTCTTTCTCCAGCTCTAATGTGAAATTTATATTATGGTGGAACAAATGAAGAGAAAGGAAAAACTACTTCAAGGCAGAAAAGTCATGCTTCCAGAGTGTGAAAATATTGTCTGCATACCTGCTAAAGTAACTTTCCATGTGATTTGAGCCAGGAATCATGCCTCAAGTTTTTCATGAATAGATTAGCAGATGTGTGAGATAAGGGACTACCCATTGCCAATTCAAACTGTTGTCTTTTTTTCACTACCTAGACATACTTGTTGGAGAGAGAGAGAGAGAGAACACCAAGGTATCTCCACTCCTCCAGAATGGAGATAAAATGCAAGGACACGCCATGCAGGGAAAACTCAAAGTTCTCAACCTTCAATTTCTTGTCTTTATCTGAAGAGACAAGAAAAAGCATTCTTCGACTTTGTCACATTAATGTTTAAGCAATGAACTTGAAAGAAGTTGACTGCTTGGATTAGGAGTTCCTGCAAGCCTTGGCTAGTAGAGGCTATGAGTATATGGTCATCAGCAAATGCCATAGCATTAACAGTGGCTGTGTCTAGAGAGCCAATATCATTTAGAAGAGAGCAAAGAAACTCATTAGTGACACAGTTGAAGAAAATAGGAGAGAAAGGGTCTCCATGGTTAGGCTAAGGATAGTTTCCATTTATGAGTAAAGTTTTGTTTTAACTGCAGTGATCTTATATTACATTTTACTGTCATGTGGAGGAGTCTAAATCTAGTATGTTTCCTATGTCCTTGAAGGATATCATTTATTCTACATGTCAGATGAAAAGGAGCTGTGAAAGTTTTTAAATAATTTTTTTGCATTTGTCTTTTTTAAATAATCCAAAATCTCTGCATTAGAGACCAAATATGGAATTTTGTTTCAAGGTAGGCCTCTAATAAGTTGGGCATTGATCTGACACTGGGTGATGAAATTCACATTTTATCTAAGCAATCACAAATGTCCTTGCCATCTTGCTAAATAAGCTGAAAGTTTATTCTTTTTTACTGTGTGCAAGAAAATAAGTAAGAAATTTGATATTATGAAAGCGTTTTGCTATTAAATTGCTTTGGATTCATCTGTAATCACTGTTCAAGAAGTGTTTAGGTTGCAATCAAGGATTACAGCTATTCTGTGTGGAAAATTTGAAAAGCTTCTGTTAAATTTTTTTTATCATTTTTGTGTTCTTCAAAGGAGCTACAGTACTTCAGCTTTGATTAGCATTGCATTCATTTTTTTTTTTATTTTTATTTTAAATGTGCAGTTTAAAATGCTGGAGCCTTGAATTAACATTTGTACCACTTTTATGGGATTTAAGCTGAAATATTAATTCCTTCAGAAATTGCATGAATTAATGTGTGTACTGCATGAGCTACATGAATTTTGGTCTTTTTCCTGCCATCTTGGCATCAAACACCTACTTTGCTAATCTTTCTTAACCCATTCTAGTTAATGACCATACCACCTTAAATTAGCTCTGGCTATTTCACTGTTTGCCAAATTGATGCCATCTTTTCCTACCCCTAATTTTTCTCAAAAACCCTCGGTGGTTTCCATTCTTTGATCCACTGTTTTATTTCTAAGTCAGCTCTGAGATCCATAAGTCAAAATTGATTTGAGCACTATCTTGTATTTTGTTAGCTTGGTATTTGACTAATTTTCTTTTTAATTCTATATAAATTTATTCACTTGATTCTCCAAAATACCAGCTTTGTTTATTCTGCTATTTATTTTCATATTTAAGTTGTCATTACTAAAAATTGTTCCTAAAATGTTTTACTTGTTCTATAGGTTCTCAATTCACAATGCAATTAGTTTTCTGTCTTCACGCCTTTCATTGTTTTGGTCTTTTTATTGCTGAATTTCATGCATATTTGCTACTAGTTATTCAGTTCAGTTAAGGAATTGTGTAAACTGGATTTATTTAGGAATATAATGTACACATAAACAGCTGTCATATTATAATAAATTTAGTTCAATCCTTTATCCAAGTGTGAGCAAACGAAGTTTGCACCTGAAAATATATTCAGGACTAAACTTTCAACATCTTTCTCTAAATCCAGAGTAACTTAATAAAAAAAAAGGTGACACCTTTTGGCAACTCCTATAGGTAGAGATGACCTCGCTACTGCTTCTGCTTGGTATCTCCACCTCTGGGCCTGGCTCCCACTGAAGAGACCTCAATTGATAATATTGGATTATCAATTGAGGTCTCCGGATTGATAATATGAATCATGACATAACCCTATAATACAGGCATTATTATGGTCAAGAATTTGTTCGTTGAATTGAGTGGATGCAAATGAGTCTCATTGCGACAAAGGGGTGATTCTCTGTTTCAAACAGTAACAAAAATTCAGTGAAAGTTACAGGGAAAGCTCTAACCATTGATGATGCAAAGGCCTTGCAGGAATATTTAATGCATTTCAGGCTTGTCATGGATGATGCTCCTTCCATGGCCTATCAACTAGCAAAAAAAATCTTAGCCAAGAGTCATGGCAACAATGCTATGCTAAAAGGGGATTTACTGTAGCAAACTTTCCATTATGAATTTAAAAAAAAAAAAAAAAAAAAAAAAAAAAAAAAAAACGTATTTTCTGATGTACAAGGAGGAGAGGCTGGAAAGTTCTGATAAATGCCTAGAACAAAAATGATATTGAAGCAACTGAAAACCACAAGAAAAAACATACCAGTAGCAGAGTTATGAAGGTAACTTATGTTCTTATATCCTCATATGTTTTTTTTTTTTTTTTTTTTTTTTGTGGTTATGGTTATCAGATGCTTTAATATTTTTGTTCTAGGTGTTTATCTGAAGCCCCCCCCCCCCCAATATGCTCTCAAGGAGTGTACTAGATGTCATCACAGTTAACACTATTTAATAACTAATTTCCAATCAGCAGATATACCTCAATTTGTATTATTTGGTTCAATTTCGCTTGCTTTTGTGCTTCTGCATATTGTACACAATTGGTATTAATTGTTAGTATTCACTGAATTTGAAGAAATTCAGTATTTAAAAAAATCTATATATATGTTGGACGAGTGGTTAGCGTATTTGCTCTCCAGTCAAGAGGCTGCAGGTTCGAATCCCGTGTAGGCATGATGTTTGTGATTGTCTTCCACCTTCATACATTCATTCACCCAAGTATATAAATGCACTGCCAATATGGACTGGGTCACCATGGGGAGTTGTAGACCTGAAACCTCCTTCAGTGGGAGAGGCCTTCACCCTGCAGTGGGTAGAAAAATAGGCTGTACATCATCATTCATCATATATATATATATATATATATATTAAAAATTAATCATCATCATCAAATTCCAGCCATTTACCCTCAAGGGGTGTACAGGATACGATAGTACTACATGAAAAAATTACATCATTACTAACTTCCTATCTACAATTTTCCTCCAAATCAGTCTGTTACTTGTCAAGACTCCAACCTTACTAGATCTTATATTTCTATCGTCTAAGGCACTTTGTACCATATCAATCCACCTATATCTTGGTCTTCCTCTGGGTCGTTTTTCTGCCAACCTGGCAGAGAACATTTGTTTTGCTAATCTTTTCTCTCCCATTCTATTTAAGTGACAATATCACCTGAGATTAGCTCTGCTAACGCATTCCTGGATGCTGACAATGTCAAGTTCTTTCCTAATATCCTCGTTTTTAATATGATATTGCCATTGATGCCATCTGTTCACGCCTATAATCTTTCTCAGGACTCTCATATCTGCGGTCTCTAGTCTTTGGTCAAGCGTTTTACTTCTGACCCAGTTCTCAGATTCATAAGTTAAAACTGGTTTGAACAATGTCTTGTATACAGCTAATTTAGTGTTCCAACTAATTTCTCTCTTATTCCATATGAATTTATTCAATTGACTTCCCACCATAATACCAGCTTTGCTGATTCTGTTGTCTATTTCTATATTGAATTTACCATCTTCACTAAAAATCGTGCCTAAGTAGCTGAAATATTTTACTTGTTCCACAGGTTCTCCATTCACAACACAGTTGACATTTTCAATGCTTCTGCCTATTTTCATTGTCTTTGTCTTTTTATTGCTGACCTTCATACCATATCTATTACAACAGTTATTCAATTTAGTCAGAGAATCTTGCAGACTTGTAGCAGATTTATTTAGAAGTATAACATCGTCCGCATAAAGCAAAGAGCTGACATTAACATCTCCAATTCTGATATCATGTTTAATACCACTTTCCTTCAAAATGTGATCCATATAGATAATGAATAACAGAGGGGATAATGTACATCCTTGTCTCACACCAGATTTAACATTAAACCATCTTCCTGTACTTCCTTCAATTCTAACTGCTGACTTACAACTCAAATACAGACTAAGTATTGCTTGATATAATGCCCCATCGACACCATATAACTGCAGTATATTGAATAGCTTCTCTCTTGGCACCTTGTCATATGCCTTTTCCAAATCGACAAAACTTAAATACAGATCTTTGTTATATTCCCATGCTTTCTCGACTATTTGTCGTAAAGTGAAGATCTGATCCTGACAGCCTCTATTTGGCCTGAATCCAGCTTTTCTTCCACAATTCTTCTCAATCGTTTCTCAAGTATACTTGCATAGATCTTGCCAGGAACACTTAGTAGGGAAATAACTCTGTAATTCTCACATTCAGTTTTATTTCCCTTTTTATATATGGGTACTATGAGAGCTCTACTCCGATCATTGGGAATTAGTCCCTCTGTCCAGGCTTTCTGAACTATGCAGTGCAGCCACTGTGAGACTTATACCACCATACTTCAGCATTTCTGGTCGAATATCATCCACTCCTGCTGCCTTTCCACATTTTAAGCCCTTGATGGCTTTTTCTACTTCATGTATGGATATGTATTCCTGACTGCATGCCTGGTCAGTGTTTTTTATCACTGTGCTGTCATCACTGCTTGTTTCATTTAGCAGTCTTTCAAAGTAATTACTCCATACTTCAAGGAAATCTTTTTCTCCCATTTTCATGTCACCTTTATCATCTCTAACTCCTTTTACAGCACTCTTTCCTCCATTCCTAAGCTTCTTCAACAACCTCCAGAATATTTTGCCGCCTTCTTGATATTTATTTTCTATATTCTTGCCAAAGTCCTCCCATGACTTTTGTTTAGCTAGTTTTACACAGTGTTTAGCATTCTTGCATTTGTCTCTGTATTCTCTAAGAGCACAAGCTGACTTATTTGTTAGGAACTTTTGATATGCTTTCTTCTTTTCCTTCACTGCCTCTTTAACTTCCTGTGTCCACCATGGAGTTCTACTTTTTCTATCCTTGCAGACAACTTCACCACATGCCTCTCTAGTTGAGTCAATCAGGGCTTTCTTTAATGCTTGCCACTGAATCTCCAAGGTTTGATTCCTGTTCTCAAACTCTTTCATTTTTTCTTCAATAATCTTTGTGTATTTTAGTCTACAGTTCACATCTGAGAGCTGCTCAACTTTTGTATGTCTGACAATCATTTCCTATTCTGCTATTTAGATCCCCAACAAGGACCAACTTTTCCTTTTTCATTGTGTCAGTTGCTTTTTCTAAAGCATCAAAAAATTCCTCCACTTCTACCTTAGTAGAACCTTCTGTGGGACCATAGGAACAAATAAGTCTCATTGTCCAGTTCCCCATTCTCATATTCGCCCACATTACTCTACTTGAGACTGCCTGCCATTCAAGAAGATTAGCCTCGTATTTTGTGTTGCATACTATGGCTACTCCTTCTTTTCCTTTATTGTCATTGCCTGAATATAACATTTTGTATTTATTGCTCGGAAAGAGCAATTAAAAATTAATGATATACTAAATAAGAACACCGAGAATGGTAAGAAAAACTTTAATATAACACGACTAGTTTCGTCAGAATGCTGACTTCCTCAGGTGTGTAAATAATAACAAAAAACTGGAAAAATAACAAGGTAAAAAACATGGACCTCTCAAATTAACAAAATATGAATAGCAACAGTCATATTTGAACTGGTGCCAGTGTGAGTTGTGAGTGGCAACTGATTCCAGAGCGCCAGAACTCAATCACTGGGCTGTGGGCATCAGGCAAACTGTAGCTTAAATTGTTGTTTATGTGTGATGGGTCCAGAACTATTTCCTTTGATTCTACGATGCGTCTCTCAAGTTCAGCACTGCATTTATAGATATTGGTCGTAAGATTCCAGTCTAGTTTTGAAGCTCTTCTAGATTAGAGTTAGTGGACAAAAGAACATGACTGGAGAGTGCGCTTGCATGTGTTCTTTTGTAAGAGATGTCATGCTGGTGTTCCTCAATACGTAGTGAAATAGACTTATCAGTCTGTCCATTATAAGGTTTACCGCAGTTGCAGACGACTTTATAAACTTCTGGAAACTGAAACTGGTTGTGTTGTGTTTTTCTGAGTTGCCCCAAACCAAAACACAACCAGCTTCAGTTTCCAGGAGTTTATAAAGTCGTCTGCAACTGCAGTAAACCTTATTATGGACAGACTGATAAGTCTATTTCACTAAGTCTTGAGGAACACCAGCATGACATCTCTTACAAAAGAACCTGTGCAAGCGCACTCTCCAGTCATGTTCTTTTCTCTGCTAACTCTAATCTAGAAGAGCTTCAACACCAGATAGACTGGAATCTTATGACCAATATCTATAAATGTGGTGACGAACTTGAGAGACGCATCGTAGAATCAAAGGAAATAGTTCTGGACCCATCACACACAAACAACAATTTAAGCTACAGTTGCCACTCACAACTCACGCTAGTCCTGCCACGCGGACACCAGTTCAAATATGACTGTTGCTATTCCTATTTTGTTAATTTGAGAAGTCCATGTTTTTTATCTTGTTATTTTTCCTTTATTATTATTTACACACCTGAAGAAGTCGCCATTCCGACAAAACGAGTCGTGTTATATTAAAGTTTTTCTTACCTTTGTCGGTGTTCTTAGTCAGTATATCATTAATTTTTAAAATGTCTACAAGCCAAGTCAATACTAGTCACAAAATATATATAAAATAATGAATTCTGAGTAACCATGATAAATTAGGGAGGTAGAGAGAATTTGATGTGTAGCGAAGGTTTTTTCATTTGTAGTATAATTTTTGTCTGTTTATTAATTATTGCAAGTATTTCTGACCTATACCAAATAGCCTAAGTTCAGAAACATTGGCAGGATGCCATTCAAAGTAAGATGAGTTACTATTAATTAACAAAGAGAAGATATAAATTTATCTGAAATTGCACAGATTGGAATAAATCTCATTAAACATAAAACAAAATGAAGGGAATGTATTCTGTGTTTTTAAAATTTTATCTATTTGTAATTATCTTATCTTATAATTTTGTTTTTAAAATTTTTATCTTTCAGGTGAAAGTTGTGAAGAACTAAATGGCTATGGTAATTCTGGTAGAAAAAAGAAATTCCTCTCTCAGTATCTTCTACCGTCCATTCCAAAAAACCGTCCCCATATATCTATAAGTTTACCAGAAGACTTTCGTCAGGTGTCATCTATTATAGATGTAGACATTGTGCCTGAAACGTGTCGGCGTGTGAGGCTAGTTAAGCATGGTTCTGATAAACCACTTGGTTTTTATATACGTGATGGCACGAGTGTGCGTGTGACTCCACATGGCTTAGAAAAGGTTCCTGGAATCTTCATATCTCGTTTAGTACCAGGAGGTTTAGCAGAGAGCACTGGCCTTTTAGCAGTAAATGATGAAGTATTAGAAGTAAATGGAATTGAAGTTGCTGGAAAAACTTTAGATCAGGTCACAGACATGATGGTTGCTAATTCTTCCAATCTCATTATAACTATTCGTCCAGCAAATCAGTCCAGTGTTGGGTTCCCACGTCGTGGTTCTGTAGGTCATTCCTCTCAACTCTCCCATGGTTCACATAATTCAAATCAATCTCTTCCAAGTGATGATGACCATTACGATGAAGATGAAATTAGGGATCATACTAACACTATGTTTTATGATAACACAGCAGAAAGGCCAACACCGTCACAAGATGATGGTGTGATTACACTTTAGTTAGTAATTTTGTTCTGTTTTGAGCTTATGATTATATATGTTGTTGGTGCTGTTGAATTTTGTTACAAAACAGAAGTTAATTTAGCCTTGAGAAAAACAAACTGTGTTTGCAGCTATAGGAAATATTGTTCAAAACAGTGCAGTTTTAAATATGCACCACATACAAACTGATGTAATTTGTACTTAAAATGGCAACATTCCATATGTTATTGTGGAAAACTTTTTATATATATTTTTTTTTTTTTTTCAAAACATGTGATAATGTTGTGAACGGGAGGGAATATAACTTGTACAGTTTGTGTTAAATGTCTCTTATTCTTCAGAATATAGTAATGAGAGGACTATTAACTGAAGGTGCTTTTCCCAATAAACCGTCAGGGTTCATTATTGAAAAGTTTTGTGTGTGTGTGTGTGTGTGTGTGTATGCTGCATATTCAGATTAAACTGCAATTTCAATAGCTTTCTCTAATTTTGTAAAATTGCTTGTTTTTATTTTGGTTGCAAAAGTATCCTTTTATATTTAAAAAATAATAATATGTATTGCAAGTATTTTTCAATTTCTTTACCTTTATGAAATTAAGAAATTTTTTATGCAAATTTGTGCAGATATATATATATATTTTAAAATACTGAGAATGTGTTAATGGTTCTTGACAACATGCTGAGCAAATATAATTTGTAGTTTTCAATGTCACTGTTAATGATTTAGGACTGTATTTACTAAACTTTGAAATCATAATTTTGGTATGATCATGTTTTAAGGCACTTGTTCTTGATGAAATTTTGAAGTTCTTTTATATTAAAATTCCACATTGTTCCAACATAATTTCTAAAATATGGTGTAAATTTTTCTTGTTGGCAAAGGAGAGAATCGTTTTTTCTTAAGATTTTACAGTATATTACAACACTAACACAGAAAAATATTTCACCCTTTTCACTCCTTTCATTAAAGAGCTAAGAGAATACCTGTACAACCTTAGAGTTAAAAATGTGTTATTTAGAATCTCTGAGAACAACTTGTATATAAACAGCATTATTTATGCTCATTCATCAAACTGTTTCCACTTGCAGTTTATGCATATATTTTGAGTTTCTCTACATTTTTTTAATGCATGTGTGATCTGTTTGTAAGTTTTTGTTTTAACTTTAGGTAATTCTTTGTTCTGAAAGGAAGCCTTTTGATGTCCATGTTATTGGTAGCATAATTGAAAAATATATACAAATATACATAATTTTATACAGTCCTTTTTTTAAACTGCTAATTGTGTTGACTTTTAGACTGTAGCAGAAACAAACATAACTTGTGATTATATATATATATATATATATATTGTTGCTGTTTGAATCATTGGAAATAAAAAAAATAGTACTTATTTTCTCAAGAAAAAGGTTGGGATTTTGGTTGACTTTGTTAATGCAAAATACATTTTTCAGTTGCTTATTTTATTGCAGATAACTCACCATAACAAACTATTCCTTTGGTTTCTATAATGTTACTTGAATAATTGTGAAAGCTAACTATACTTAAGCTTACACTGGTATGTTTCTTGGGTTGATACAAACAGACACATAGAAATTTAAATTTTCATAACTCATCTATGTAGATTAATGTTTCCATTTTTGTGCATCATGAAAAGTACTAAGAGAAATTTTAGGGTTGCAAATTTAGCTGGTTGTGCAAATTAAGATGTGATAATTTGCATTTGTTATATAGCAAGTGAAATCATCAGATGTAACATAAAAAGTTGGCTGCTTGAGTTTTCTGTTTGTTAATAGCTTCACAATTTCAAAACATTTTTCATTGCCCTTCAGAATATTAAGTTTTTAACAGCAGTAGAGAAGGTGTTTGAATGCTAATTGCTCATGAAGATTGCTTCCATGAAGGTTTATTCCATCCTCTCATTTTTTAAAATATATATGCATAAAATTAGTGAATATTTTGAGGAAATGGCATGCAGCGATAAGTATAAAAGTACCTGATACTTTTCTGATCCACACATAAAAAGGTGCATATAGCATATCAGTGCCAAGTATGAGCAAGAAATCTATTGATGTTTCTTGAACCAGTAAAGGTTCTGTCTTCTACAAAGACTACAACCTTAGGGATGCTGTTCCTAAGAACAGAGGTTAGATGGAATGAAACAGGGGGAAAAGAATTGCCATGGGTATGTGGAGCTGGACTGCAAATAGATGTTGACTAGCAGCAGCTCTTGTTCTTAGTTTTCAAAGAAAGTGGAGGGATTATGGTGGCCAGTTCAGCAGGAGGCAGAAGCTGAACATCTATGAGAGAGGGATAGGAGTGTATCTGTGAGAATGAGAATTGTTAGTTAATCAGCTTATCCTTTTCTGAACAGCATCAAATGCTCTCAGAGAGGATGTGGGTGTATCACTCCAAACGTGTGAACGGTATTCCACTGTTGGATAGATTTGAGAATCAAGGCTAGTTTGAATCCGATCATTTTGTGATGGAGTAAAAATCACGACATACAATTGCTTTTTTTTTTTATGACTAACTTCACTTTTAATATTTCAGTTACTTTAACTAATCAGTTGAAATCCAATATCTAAAAAATTTTATTATCTTCCAATATTTTGCCTTTGTCAGAAGGGCATTATCATAGAAAATAGCTGCACACAAACACTACCAAAAACAATGCCCAGTGATCTAATCTGCATGAGAGTAAAAAAAATATCAGAAGGACCTTTCATATGAACAGCATTCTAAATGACTGCTGTTATAAACAACACATCTTCTGTGTGTTAAGCTAAGTGGCCTGTTATAGCCAACTTCACTTATGCATGGAAATCTAATGCTGTTATAGGGGTAGATAAGCTTACTTGCGAGGTCTGTATGTCTGAACTATGTTTACTCCTGTAAACATGGCTTTCAAAGAGTTAAAAACCCTGTCACATCTATGCAGTTAAATATAATTTTGAGCTAATTGCATGTTTTCTGGTCTGGGGTCTTTCCTCCTGAGGCAAAGCTGCATGCTACCGGATTGGGGAATGGCCACCAGAGATGGAGACTAGCTGCAAATAGCCAATAAGCAGTCCTGGACAAGATTTAGGGTGGCCTAAGCTCAAGGCGAGCTTAGGCCACCCTAAGCCTAAATCTATATGCTCCTTCTTGCATCTCTCCCAAGCTCTTCAAGGAAGATTAAGGGTTTGTCAGATAAGTGTCGATGTGCTGACAGTAAAAAGAAAATACGATTGAAATCTGATACCAAAGAACAAGAGAAAAGACTCATGCCGGCCTGGTCAAACAAGGTCTGCATCCCCAGGGTTGGATCGAAAAATCAGTTACTGAAAACAAATACAAGAAAATCAAACTCGGGCCTGTAAAGGATGGAATATCAATTGGTACGTGGGATGTCCATAAACTCTGGGCAACTGGAAAATTGCAGTTGCTTCAAGAAGAAATACAGATGTGATATATTGGGTATTTAAAAAATGAGATGGACACTGTCAGGAGAATCAAATGGTGGAAGAATTCTCTGGTCAGGAAATGAAAGTAAGCATGAAGCAGGCATAGCTTTCCTGCTTAGTAACAAGGCCTGTCAGGCAATGATAGGATACAAACCAGTTAGTGAAAGAATGTTGGTTGCAAGATTCAGTGCATGACCATTCAAATATGTGTGTCCACTGCAGAGAGTGCAGATGACAACATTGAGAGATTTTACAGAGATCTACAACTGAAATTGATGAGGTGCCGAAGCAGGATATACTCATCATTGGAGGAGACTGGAATGCAAAGATTGGCAAAAATAACACAGGATGGGAAATTTTGGATATGGAGAAAGAAATGAACGCGGAGAGATGCTTCATTTGCAATACCAAATTCCAACAAAAAAAGATTGTCGTAAATGGACATGGCAAACACAGGAATATGATCGACCTGATATTAATAGACCAGAAATGGAGAGCCTCAGTTCAACAGTGCAGATCATTCCAAGGAGCTGATATTGATTTGAACCACAGCTTAGTGATTGTGAATATAAGACTAAAACTGAAACAGAAGTACAAAGGAAAGTTCCAAAAAGCTGGAGACAGGCTAAGAACAGCATACCAGAACATATTGGAAACTAAGCTTTAAGACTCCAAGTGAAAAACAAAATATGAATACAAGAGCAGAATGATTGACTACAGTGCTCAAAAAAGCAATAGAGGAAGTAATTCCCGAAAGAGAAAAAGATCAACAAGAAATGGATAACTCAGGAAACCCTAAATTGGTACAAGAGAACTGAAACTTGAAAGAGATAATTCAGAGGCAGCAGTTGAGTTATACCGTCAAAAATGCAATGAAGTATGGAAAGCAGCAAGATCTGATAAAGCCAAATGGTTGGAGGACCAGTGCAAAGACATTGAACAGTACTATGGAGAACACAAAACTAGAGAGGTATACAAACTTATAGGAAGTGGCACACAAAAACCAGTAGCAGTCAAAGATGAGGATGGTAAAGTATTGATGGACAAGATATTATTAGGAACTATATAAAAATCGACTAAATAATACTGCAACAGAAGTAATCACAGAACTAAAAGCAATCTCTCCACCAGCAGAGATCTTTGAAAATGACATCTTGGAAGAGGAGGTGAATAAGGCTATAAAACATCTCAAGAACAACAAGAGTCCTGGAGATGACAACATAATAAGCAAGATGTTAAAATATGGGAGAGAATCAGTTGTAAAAGAAATGCATAAGCTATGAATTAAATATGGAGATATCAGAGTATGCCCCCAAAGAGTGGAAAAAATCAGTCTTGGTTGTTCTTCATAAGAAAGGCAGTGCCTTTAGAATGCACCAATTACAGAACTATTGCATTAATGAGTTATCTTGGCAAAGTGCTGATGAAAATACTAACAGAATGCCTGAAGGGATATGGAGGCACATCTTCCTGATGAGCAAGCTGGATTTTGAAAAGATTGAAGTACAGTGCAATAAATACTTGCACTAAGACTAATAGCAGAGAAAGCTCAAAGGGGAAAAAAAAAAAAAAAGATATACTTCTGTTTTGTGGACTTCCAAAAACCATTTGATAATATTGACCAAAATATAATGGGCTGTCTTGGACTCCTATGGTGTGGACAATAAATTGATCCACCTGCTGTGAAAGATATAAACAGCCAGCACAAACAAAAATCAGGGTAGCAGGTGTGACTGGAGATTGGTTTGTCACAAGACAAGGGGACCTAATATCATCATCACACATCTGGGAAGAACACTAAATAAGATTAAAGAAGATGGAGACATTTCAATAAATGGCATGAGAATAAACTACCTCTGCTTTGCAGAATGACATCATCCTGATTGAAGAAGATGCAACAAGGCTGGAACAGACATTGCAAACACTATACACAGAAGGAAAGAGATATGGACTAAATGTCAACTTTGAAAAAAATAAAACAATGATATTTGGACAACAGGAGTTACTGAATAGAGTTATCATAGACAGATTTCAACTGGAAAATGTGGAACACTTCACATATCTTGGATGACTCATGACTTGGACCCCAAAAAAGAGATAAAAATTAGAATAGCCAAAGCAACAACTATTTTAAAAGCCATTGCCAAAATATTGAAGATCTGAGCTATAAAGATGCAAACTAAACTGCGCATTGTAGAAACCTGTATCTTTAGCAGCATGCTCTATGGATGTGAGGCCTGGGTACTCCTGAGAGAATCTGAAAGGAGGATATTAGCATTTGAGAGGAAGTGCTGTAGAAAGATCTTGAGAATAAGCTGGATTCAGAAAGTGAACAATGAGGAAATCTACATACGAATTCAACCTGATCCAGAAAATAATCGAAAGGAAACAGTCTCTTTGGCCATATACGTAGAATGAACGATGAGAGGAAAATAAAAATGTTGCTGTTTGGGATGACTGAAGGAAAGAACAAAAAAGGAAGACCAAACAGAGAATGGGGGCGATGACGTTGTCAAATGGGGCAGAAACTCTATACACAAACTGATTCATCTTGCACAAAATAGAATGCAATGGAAGAATTATCAAGATGGCATCAGACGCCTACGGGCATTGGACCCATGGTTGTTGACAATGATAAGTATATGTTTGCAAGTTTTTTGTAACAGTATCAGAAGTAAATCTGTTTCCTTACCCTATGAGTGTTGAAAAGGGTTAATAGAAAAAGTAGCCAAATATAATTAAATTTTATATTGTATTTTTAGGAAAGAAAGTAGATATTAGTAATTTCCTATATATATATATATATATATATATACTGATGTTTTTTTGTGTGTAAAAGCTTGACTATTTAGCCAGTGTTGTTTAAGTTTGTTATAGAATTTGAATACAGGAAGATTCCGTAATATGATAGTTTGGATTTGGCACAAAAGTTTAATTACCAATTGACTGCTTTGGAAATGTGAAGTGACCACATGAACATCTCTGAATCTTTCCAAGGCTTATATGTAAAGGTGTTAATGTGAGTTAACAAAGTGGTGCAAAATTCATATTTACTGTTTACGGTTGTTTTTTTTCCTCTGTTATCTTTAAGAAAATAGATAGGGACAAGGAACAGCAGTTTTATGCTTCATTTTTATCTCCCTATATTGTCAAGATGATATAAGATAGTGTTACCATATTAACTGATATAATCATATGGAATTCATTAATACATAATAGGGAATCTAGTGTAAATTTGCACATATCCAGACCTTAAATGTAATCTTATTGGTGTATGGATTTGCCATATGTGAAAATAAGGATATCACTTTTACTGTTATGACCTAACCTAAAAGGGGTGCATATTCCATAAAATTTTACCCTCCTTTTGTATCTGAGTCATGCTGCATTCCACGTTCCTGCAGACACTGATCATATGGAATGCTCTAACTCTATTATCCTTATCTTGTAATAAATCTCTGTAATGTCTTCACTCTCTTAAACCGAAAGGCTAGCTCTAGGTGCAGTATTATTAAAGACACTGTTTTGCCACATTTCAATGTGGGAAATCAGTTCCTTTGCTTATACAGAGAAGTTGTCCTATATAAGCAAAGGCATTGTTACAGGTAGTATTTTTCTCAGTAATAGCAAAAATCATCTAATATTCTTTGTCTCCTTATTAATATTAATGGCTCCCTTATCTAAATAATCCAATTCTGGGCATTAGTTTTCCTGCATTTGAACTCTTTGAAGGGAAAGAGCAGAAAAATGAGCACTGATTTGTGCAGGAGCAAAGAATGGTTCCTGACTTTTAGAAAAGAGAATGCCGATCATTGTATCCAAAAAGGTGTGGTCCATGGCCTGGTACCAGTCCTTTAGAAAAGATAAAAATTCAAATATGGAACATGAACTGTTGATATGAAAAATAAAGCCATAATAAATTTTTTATTCAGGTTGCTTAATTGATTGATCGTGTAATAAGATTACTACAGGATGTACATGATCATTATCATGCAATGTGCATATAGTTCTTTTCTTCCTTTAATTTTTAATGAAATACCTACTTCATCTTAAATATGGATAAATGGCTGAAGATAAATACAACTATAACAGTTCAATTTAAGGTATCTAATCAAAAATAGCCAGACATCCCTTTATAGTAGTAGCTTATACATGTATAAAAGGAAGAAAAACAGTCTTGCAATCTTCATAGACAAACATTTAACAGGAAAATACTCTATCTATACTGTAAAACTTAGTGATTTTTTGATGTGACACAGGACTTTGCTCCTGCATCTGTTTTTCTAAGATGTTTTATATATTCTCAGTGGGGGGGGGGGTTTCAGATCCAGGCTTTGTGGTATCTAAGGAAGATGGTGGAAGTCTCTGTCTTGCTTACCAAAGCACTGCTCAATTCTTGCGTGATGGAAAGAAGTATTGTCATTCATAAAACAATCATCACCTGCTGGATAAAAACATTGCAGGATGAACTTGCTCTGCAACAATGTTCAGATATTGCTTGGAGGACACCCGACCTTCCAGCACTATAAGAGGACTTGTTCCGTACCAACAAGACATGCTCCAAACTATGACAACACCTCCAGAACCAGGAGTTGTGTTTACAAGGCAAGCTGGGTTCATTGCTTCATGGGACTTCCACCAAACTGCCTACTATCAGTACAAAACAAGGTGTACCGTGTATGACTTTTTTTTTTTTTCCAGTGTCTAGTCATGGTGTTCCTGATACCACTGTAATAGAACTTTTACAGTGAACTGACCAATTCCCTGCATGTAGTTTGGTGAGATATGGATCAGGAACAGCCTTCATTAAATGCTTTGGTTAATAATTACTGCACACAGGAAGTTTCATTTGTCCCTATAAGCCTTCTAAGATATCTTTCCTGACAGTTCTTCCCAGACGACAATGATCTCTGACAGTCTTAAGACTGCAGTTATGACTCGTAGACAAGCAATATGGATTATTTTTCCACTGATTAAACATCCAGGATATTCTTTTGAGAAACCGGTTAGCTGCTGTTTTCAAAATCGTGGCTCTGCCTGAGCCATGATTTTGAAATAAGCCCTTTATCAAACTTCGAAAGATCCTTTGTTTTTCCCATTGTGATCAGTATTGATGATTACTGAACATCAGCATTTTTAAATAGTTGTCTAGAACAGTGTTTCCCAAACTTCTGGATGTCAGGGCCCCCTTTGCAAAAATTAAAATATTTCATGGCCCCCCTCGAAAAAAATCGTAATAGAGATATATTATTATTATATTTATTGTATTTATATTCAATACAAAACATACACAGCAAATATTGCAAAAATCAAATGCATATATTACATTTTTTGCCTCTTACCGTTTGGTTCTGAAGACGATACGGTCTGTTCTGGTAAAATATGAAATACTGTCCTTTTTTTTTTTTTAGTCTGTTTCTGATTGTTCGCGGGATTTTTTTTTTATTTTTTATCAACCACTTATCCATCTGAGGGTTAAATTTTTTAACGTAGAATAGATAAAATAATATCTCACCACTTACCAATACTGGCACACCACAGACTGATAACATGAAATTAGTGAATATTACCTGAATACGGGAATCCCCGGACCAGGAACATTTTTCACTTTTGTGATTTTTCTCCTTTTATGGTAATTAAGCCTAACGCGAAACAGACAGCAAAGGCAGTCTGTTTATTAAAACGTGCACATGATTGGTGCAGTATTAACAAAAGATCGCGCAACTGAAAGATAAAAGCATAGCTGACAATTGAGTTGAAATGCTAACTCTCTTCAACCGAATTCCATATGTGAAACTGCCATAACATTTAATATATATATATATTACTTAGTTTTAACACTTTTACGAATTTTAACACGTTCGGTTGAATTTTATTGCTGCCTTGGGAAATCGAACTCGCATACATCTAATTAATAACAATAGTTTTTAGTTAGATACTGTGTTTGCCCATGCATCATATGGTTTTGTTTCAGTCTATACAGCATAGTTTCTGTATGAGGGGACATGTGATTCATTAATTAGTGTTTTTATCCCAGTTGTCTCTAATTGCACTATTTGTTGAGAAATATATTACACAGACTCCTCATACCTTATTCACTGGCATAATAAAAGTACTTATTTTTATTGCCTCTGCAGTATAGTGGCTCTTAGGGAGGGAGTGTTGTTTACCACTGCAAGCGAGTTACTATCTCCCCACATGAACTTGTTTAAGCTTTTTTCATGTGTGAAGTATATGCGAAACTTTTATTGGTAACAGAAAACTAGCTCGGATGACAGTGATAATATAAAACGAGTTTTGATATGTATATAAAGTCAATATCAACAGTCCCTGATTACGAACGCATTATGAAAGGGACAGAAAGATTTGGAACTTCCCTGGAGAACATTCGAAGTAAATAGAATTAACCACTGCTTTGAAATGAAACATATGAATAAGCAATATTTACTAATATTCGTTAAGCGCCGAAATACGCAGGAAGCAAAGTTTGTGAACCAACACCAATGTGTGAATTTTTCCATTAAAATATAAAAAATAACAAAAAAGAAATAAAAGTTAAATACGTTTCTTTTAAAATAAAATAATATATACTTAGTCTTAAAACATTTTAAATTTGTTTTCATTATTTCACGGCCCCCCTCAATAAAACCTATGGCCCCCAAGGGGGCCGCGGCCCACAGTTTGGGAAGCGCTGGTCTAGAACACGTAAAGCATGTGACTAAGTATGCTGCATAGGTGGTGTTTATGTACATCTGCATAAACGTTTCCAATTCAGTGAGTATGTGTATTGTTTGTTCACTCCTAGTCCTTGTCATACTATCCCTCCCCGTCTGTAGCTCAAGCAAAATTACTCTCACAAATGTAGCATATTCTAAATAGTGTTCACTAAATAATTTCATTGTGTCTTCTACAATGGTCGTTTGATTTTCAATGGAAGAGCTACCATAGTGTGAAATCCCATTGCAGGGGACATTCATAATTCTCCCACTTTTGACGAGTAGTATTCTACCATAAGTAAATAATTACACAATTTTTTTTCATTTTATTAGCTAGTAGTTTCATATTCTCTTTCTTCACTAGTCTTCTCAGTTTATATTCATGTGAAACTGATCACTGCTTTTTTTTTTTTTTTTTGCTAGTACTACTTCTGTAATACCTTACCCCACAGTGCATGCTGAATGCCACTTTTTTTTAATATCCATTTTATTTCTTATTCCATTTATTACTCTTGCTCTTAATAATAATAATATTGAACATTTTCAAATGGTGTACAATCACATTTGAAGCAACATCTCCCTGAACTAAAGCCAAAAGGAATAAATTAAAGATGTCAAGAAATTATATTCTTGGTTTAATCCATTATCCAAGTGTAAGCAAATAAAGTTTGTGCATGAAGTAACCTCATGACATGGCAACTCATATATAGAGGCTAATGACTTCACATAAATTGCCTTAGTATCCCATAATGCGAAGTTATTCTCTAATTGCTTAAGTTTTCCTGAATTTGTGCTTCAGCATGCTTGACAAACAAAGCTCTCTCCAGGCACCTAACACCAAAACCGTTTAGATGTAGTCCATCAGCATTGTACAAATCCTTCTTTCTATTAAACAGATCAATAAAATCCCGCATCATTCCTTCCGCACAATCACGTATAGACTCATTGCCACCAATGCCTTCCTCCTCAGTTTGCCGTTATCATAGTGTGGTTGGAGACACAATCTTCACCCTCTCTCTTCAGTTTTGTCTCTTTTAACAACTCCTTTACATCCTCCCTCATAGAATCCTTCTTGCCTTTCAAATCATTTGTACTAACCAAGACAATTTCCTGTGACTTACCTTTTTGCATCTGAATGGTGTGGCTAATATTGTGAATTTTTGCATCCGGGAAACAGGATTTTTCTCACACTTGCGTTAAGTACTGCCCTGATCATTGCATCTCTGTGCATAATTTTTTCCTTAACTTGTTTTTCTTGTTTGTTCAGTCAGTCTTTTTTATTCCTTCAGACCATCTGCTTCTTTCTCTTTTCAGCCCTGCTTATCTCTTGCCACTTCTACAATTTTTAAAGATGGATTACATTTGAATGCAGAGGGGTGCAGGCATTTGGAGAGACTGTTGTTTTCTGGGCAGGGAAACTAGAACTGCTACAGGTGAATTAATTAATTATCGTATGATGATACAGTGGCTGGGAGTTCCCTTTACGGGAATGTACCATCTCAGTTCCCCCAAATTTTATTCGGGCTCCGGAACCGACATAGCTGACGAATCAGGCCTATGGTTGGGTTAGTATTCCTGACTGTAATCTGTGTGTGTTCACAGGACCGGTTTACTTGCTTGCGGGATGAAAAACCGCAGATAAACGCAGAAAAAACTGTTGTCTACGCCCAAGACTGGCTAACTTGGCCATGGTTGAGGAAGATCCTTAAGCTCCTCACGTCATCAACAGGTATTGAACCTAGGACACTCCTTATCCAGGCATATGGTTGCGAAGCGCAAAGCTATTAGGCTATTCATCGTTGTTTTAATTAGATTACCCATTATTTACTGCAAAAATTATAACCAAGGTAAATTTGCAATTGACACAGATATCCAATGTAACCAACGTCAGCTTAAAGTGAATTAATTTGCTGTATTAAAGTTATAGGTAAACAGTTTGAAAATGAAACAAACAAAAATCCATTATAGACGAGGTTGATTGTATATGCCAATATTCACACCTAGTTGTAGAGATAGTGGTTTGAGAAATGCGAGGGTGTACACTATATTACACAGCCAGGTTGAGTATAAAGGAATTAACACCAAACAATTTTATCAAAAGATGTTTTATTAACTGCTTATACATTATCATCAGAGCACAACACAGCTAGCATACACGACAGTGAATAAGTGATACAATACAATTGTAATGGACAAAAGATCTAGTCCTATTTTGATGCCCTCTAATGTTGTAAAAAAAACCATTACAGCTATGTGGAAGTTGCTCTTACAATAAGTCTCCCAAATTTTTGGCAGATTAATGCAACCATATTTGTTTAGGTTAGGAGAATTCTTCAAAGCCATGGCTGACTCAAAAACAAAAATTACAGGGATTTGAAATTTAGTAAAATATATCATCATCAAATTCCTGCCATGTACCCTCAAGGGGTGTACAGGATATCTCCCAAATTTTTGGCAGATTAATGCAACCATATTTGTTTAGGTTAGGAGAATTCTTCAAAGCCATGGCTGACTCAAAAACAAAAATTACAGGGATTTGAAATTTAGTAAAATATATCATCATCATCAAATTCCTGCCATGTACCCTCAAGGGGTGTACAGGATATGATAGTACTACATGAAAAAAATTACATCATTACTAACTTCCTAACTACAATTTTCCTCCAAATCAGTCTGTTACTTGTCAAGGCTTCAACATTATCAGACCTTATATTTCTATCATCTAAGGCACTTTGTACCGTATCAATCCACCTATATCTTGGTCTTCCTCTGGGTCGTTTTCCTGCGAACCTGGCAGAGAACACTTGTTTTGCTAATCTTTCTTCCTCCATTCTGTTTAAGTGACCATACCACCTGAGATTAGCTCTGCTAACGCATTCTTGGATGTTGACAATGTCATGTTCTTTCCCAATATCCTCGTTTTTAATATGATATTGCCATTGATGCCATCTGTTCATGCCTATAATCTTTCTCAGGACTCTCATATCTGTGGTCTCTAGTCTTTGGTCAAGTGTTTTACTTCTGACCCAGCTCTCAGATCCATAAGTTAAAACTGGTTTGAACACTGTCTTGTATACAGCTAATTTAGTGTTCTGACTAATTTCTCTCTTATTCCATATGAATTTATTCAGTTGACTTCCTACCATACCAGCTTTGCTGATTCTGTTGTCTATTTCTATATTTAATTTAAAAAAATTGACATTTTCAATGATTCTGCCTATTTTCATTGTCTTTGTCTTTTTATTGCTGACCTTCATGCCATATCTATTACAACAGCTATTCAATTTAGTCAGAGAATCTTGTAGACTTGTAGCGGATTTATTTAGAAGTATAACATCATCCGCATAAAGCAAAGAGCTGACATTAACATCTCCAATTTTGATATCGTGTTTAATACCACTTTCCTTAGTAAAATATAAGCAGTTAATAAAACATCTTTTGATAAAATTGTTTGGTGTTGTTAATACTGTTAAAAATCTGTTAGAAGTATATAAAGGAAGTAATGGCCACAAGAATACTGGCAATGCATTGGTTTTTCTGTATACAAATGCCAGGAGCATTAGAAATAAAGGGACTGAGTCTGTGTCATTTAGACACAGGCTCAGATAACCTTTAGAGAGGCTATAAGAGTATAGCCTCTCTAAAGGTTGCTGGTATCAGTGAAAGCAGGGATAGAAATTGAAGAGTATAGCATATTGCAGCAGGATAGGAAGGATAAATGTGGTGGTGGAGTGGTACTCATGATAAGAGATGAATTGTGCCTTCTCAGTGTGGATATAACACTGTCTTTGAGAGTATGTGGTGTTGGATAGATGTTTATAGGAAAAGATATTTAGTAGAATATTGCTACAGACCAGCATTATAAAGTGGGCAAGGAGACAGCATGCAGCAATAAAGGAACTGAATTTTTGGATTTCTTGAGAGACAACTGTCTTAGGTAGTATGGAGGAGGGAACACAAGGATGAAGAGTTTTGAGTTTGAACATAGAATCAGATGATCTGATTGTGACCGAGAGATCATCCCCCCCCCCGGTGAGAGTGATCATGTATTCCTGACTTGGAAGATGAATAGGCATGTGTAGGTATCAGAACAGAAAGAAATTTATGTGGAATAACATAGCAGGCAACTATCATAGACTTAGAAACCAGTTTGCAGCAGTGCGAATGTATGAAAGAATTTGAAGGAAGAGGGATCATTAGTGCATGGGAGATGCTTAAGAAAAAGTTATTGACAGCAATGGCAAATTGTATATCTTGAGCAAAGAAGATAAAGCAATTTTGAGTCAAATGGATGTCAAGAGAAATAAAAGGGGATTGCAGAAGAAAAAGATTATGGAAGAACATATAAAGAGAGAGGTGAAAAATGGTTGCATGAGGAATACATGGCTCAGTGACTAGTATTGTAAGGAGAGAAAAATTAGAATGTGGGAGGAGACTGGCACTGCAATCCAAGGACTTTTTTTTTGCTATGCAGCGAGTAGGAGGAAAAAGGATAGCGGACAGATTACATTGCTGGATGGAGATGGCAATTGAGTGACCAAAGCAGATGATATAGTTGAATTATTTAATGATCCCTTTATTAGTGTTTCTGGTACAGCTAGGGCCGGCGTTACCATTTAGGCAAACTAGGCAACCGCCTAGGACGCAAGCCATGAAGGGCACAAAACTTTAAGCTATGCTTTATTCATACTTTACTAAAATATCAAAATTAAATAGTGGTATATGATTTAGGTATGTATCGATTCTTTTTCCTTATCCCTCACACATCATACTATTTAACTCTTGGTTCTTTTTTGTTCCTTACCTAAATGATTTGAACTTACTGCTATTTAAAATTCAGTTAAGATAAATATTTTAAAATATTAAATTTCAGTATTTTATAACTTTTTGTAAATGAATTATAACAGAGAATTTTCAAATTAATTAAAAAAGAAAATAAAAAAGCCCTATTAATTTAACCTGAAAGACAATTTTATTTTGTTTTAATGTCAATTAGAAACAGTTTATGAAATAAGGGGCACACTTGTAAACTTTGCCTAGGGTGCAAAATAACCTGGCACCGACAGTGGGTACAGCAAGCTATATATTCCTAGAAGGTTAATGAGTGATGAAGTGTTTAGAAGTGAAGGAAGAGAATGTATTCCAAATACTGAGTACGTAATATGTTATATGTAATAAGGCAGGGGTCTAGATGGAATTTCACCATGTGTTTTATAGGAATATGGCATGGAACTGACTTTCATTAGCTTGGCTGTTTATTGAAAATCGTGATGGGGCAGGTTCCTGGAGAGTGGAAGGAGGGTAAGATAGTACCATTGCATAAGGGTGGCAGTAGAATGAAAGTATGAAACTATAGGGCCAGATTGAATTTCTTCTGTAGTTAAGATTTTGAAGAAAATGATAAGAGCTCATATACATAATTGTGTAGATGAGGGCAATATTATTTATGCAGGCCAACATGGATTTGTTAAAGGGTGCTCTTGTTTTAGTAATCTGGTAACCTTTTACAATACAGTAAAAAGAGCAACGAATGAGAGTCAGGAATACACAGTTTTTTTGGGGGGTGGGGGGGGATTTTTCAAAGGCATTTGACAGGATACCACATAAGTTGATTTTTAAGTTGCAACATATGGATTTGAATATCAGGTTAGTGCAGTGGATTTGTAGGGAAGCAATATCAGGGAATAGGAAGGTTACAAGTGGAGTTCCACAGGGTTCAGTATAGAGACCACTGCTGTTTTTTTATGTCAATGATATTGTCACTAGACTACAGAGAGAGAGAGATGTTCAGTTGTTTGCAAATAATGTGACGCTTTGGAGAATTATTAGTACTGTACACCCACAGATACGAGACACTTCTGCGCGTCAGAAGAAGGAGAATCCATTCCGATAATAGGGTAATCAATCCGTCTTGTGGGATGAGTTGTTTATTACATATTGGAAAATTAACTGTTCTTTTATGAACATTGTAGTTTTTAAAGTGGTAACTATTTTGCTTGTATAACAGTTGAAAAATTTGACATATAAAGCACGTGATTTTGCGTGTTGATGACAAATTTGTATATCGTCTTATTTCTCTCTCCCCTTCAACATGAATTGACTCTTGGCAGGTTGCCAGACTAGGCTCTCGGATCTGTGGTTGGACAGTAATAGTGCTAATAATGTTTTGGCTCTTCAAGAGGATTTGAATAAGTGCAAAAGGTTGGCAAATGAATGGGGATGTCAGTTCAATACAATTAAATGTAAGGTTTCAAAATTTGGGATCCACGGATGGCATACTTCATATTCACTTGGTAAGGTTATACTGGAGGAGGTGGAGGAAGCAAAGGATCTTGGGTGATTGTGGATAGAGATTTGAAGTTTTGAGGATATATTGCAAAGGTTGTGAAGACATCTCAGAGAAATGCTGCAATGTTGAGGAGGACATTGACTGAAAGAAAAAAAAGTGTGGGTCCCATTTTATAGAACTTTGATCAGATCACATCTGGATGTCTATGCTCAGATCTGGTCACTGGGATTTGAATGGAATGAAGTAAACTTGGAAAGGGTACAGAGATGGATAACAAAAATGATATCAGGACTGTACAGTGTTGATTATGAGGATAGACTGCAGATTTGGGTGAATAGAAGACAGACGGAACTATGATCGAGATATTTAAGCTATTGAAGGGTTATTACATGTTAACACTGAAGAAATTTTTCATATGGTAGAATAAGGGGAAGGAACCAGGACAAGGGGCCATCCCTGGAAGTTGCAAAAGGGAGTGATGAGTAAAAGGGTAAGAAAGCATTTTACATGAAGAGTGTGGAATATTGCCTGAGAGGGTGGTGAACATGCAGACAATGATGAGTTTAAGAAGTGGTATGATAGACTGTGACTCCATGGAGGTCAAGAAATAATAATAAATATCTCATCCTGTTAACCTCCACCTCACATTATACTACTTCAAAATTAATGCCACTGTTTCCTTCCCCTTGTATTTCCATTGATGTGCATAATGCTACCATCAATAGTAATTCTCCTCTAATCCTTACAAAGAACATCACAGTTTTCCATTTCTTTTCCTGTGAGGATATCTTCATGCAACTATATTTCACTTATTCCAACAGTTTTCAGATAAATATTCACTTCCTCTTATTTCTGATACTCCTGGTATTTGCAAATAAGGATAGCATTTTGGATCTAGATCTATAATCAAACAATACACTGCTTTTATACACTTCTCTACATTTGCCCATTCCTATGCTACATCAACCTGGTCCCTGTCTGTCATGCATTCCTGTTCTAACACTACTCTCCTCTTCTCTTTGTTCACAAATACTTCAGCCTATTCAATTCTCCTGATCTTTCTACATCTCTTACTACCTCCAATTTCATGTTTACATCACTCATTACACTTCCTTCCAGCAACAGTCACTGCAGTTGACTCATATATATTAAAACCATTTAAAAGCAATCCATCACTTTTATACAATTCCATCCATACTACCTCAAATTCCACACATACCATTCATGATATACTAACTAATACAACTATCTTTAAATCTCTCATTAATTTACTTCTCATATGCAAAACATCAATCACCCTGTTCATCCTCGAAAACAGATTTTGTGAGTCTCATCATCCACCACAACTTTAATAATAGAATCTCCAAATGGCACCAACCCTGATTACTTTGGCACTTCTTTTTCTCTACTATCTATCGTTCTATCCTTTTGTACCCTTCCATATATATTCATGAAATGTCTAATTTCATTCTCCATATGGATCACCTTACTTCTTATCTCTTGAATTCTACCGTTCTTGGATTTGCTTTTCATGTGGCCATGTTCTGATTTGTACTTTTCATTCAAGTTGGTCAGCAAAGAAATGATTCTCAAATGAATTTGTGAATCAAGGAAATGCACCTAATAGAATCTATGGATTAATAGTATCTTCACACCATTCACAGTGTTAACATAATCATCCAACTTGGCATCAAAAAAAAAACAAAAAACTGAATTTGAACAATCTGACTTAGACCAAACCTGTTTGTTTGTCCACTTTATTCAGTTTGTTGTTCAATTAGGGTCCTTCATAATTGCCTGTAATAAGTGGACCCATGAAATATTATTAACACCAGACCTCTGCAGAGTGAAAACACTCATTGCAGGAAGTACACATGGTAACATACAAAGCCCATTGAACTATGCTTTAAACTCATTCAATGTATATTGTGTTTCATTTTCTTCTTCTTCGACCTTCTGGTTCTGTTCACTGCTGGACGAAGGTCTCCCCCATGATTTTCCAAATCACTCGGTTTTCTGCCTCTCTCATCCATCTCACTCCTGCAATTTGTTCCAGTTCATCTCTCCACCTTCTTCTCGGTATTCCTCTTTGTCTTGCTCCATCCATTGGTCTCCACTCTGTTATTTTTCTAGTCCATCTCCCGTCACTGCATCTGGCAATATGGCCAGCCCATCTCCACTTAGCCTGTTTAATGTATTTTACAATATCCAGGACACCTGTTTGAGATCTTATCCAGATATTTGTCTTCCTATCTCTTAATGTTATTTTTAGCATACTTCTTTCCATGCGATGTTGTGTTGTTCTCAGCTTTTTGTTTAGGGCCTCTGTTAAAGTCCATGTTTCTCCTCCATATGTTAGGACAGGAAGTATGCACTGGTTGAAAGCTTTCCTTTTTAGACTCATAGGGATGTCACTTCTGAATATGTCTCTCATTTTCCCATAAGCCATCCATCCAAGGTGAATTCTTCGTTCAATCTCTTTTCTTTGGCACTCCTCAAAGGATAACAATTGGCCCAAATATACATATGAAGTAACTTGTTCTATTTCATGGTTTTCAACTTGATAGTTCTATGGTTTATGTATTTATTCATCATTATTTTTAATCCAATTTCTCTGGAGGCTTCATTTAGCTGATTTAGCCTTTCTTCCAGATCTTCAAGATTATCTGCTATCAGGACAATATCATCTGCAAATTTCAGATGATGCAGCCTTTCTCCATTTATGTTTATTCCTTTTGTTTCCCAATCAAGGCTTCTAGACTTCCTCTAGTGCAGTTGTAAATAATTTGGGAGATATAGTGTCGCCTTGCCAGATGCCTTTTTGTATTGGGAAATTTTCACTGTTTTTATATAATTTAATTACAGAAGTTGCATTATTGTAAATATGTTTTAGTGTTTCAATATATGGTTTCTCAGTTCCCTGGGTTTTTTAGTGTTGCAGATATTTTAACTGAATCAAATACTTTTTCATAGTCTATATAGGCCAGACATAAGGATTTATTTTATTCAACTGATTTTTCATTGAGCTGTCTTAATGTGTGAATATGGTCCAAAGTATTGTAATTCTTTCTAAATCCAGCTTGTTCACAGGATTGCATTCCCTCTAGTTTAGATTTTATTCTATTATTTATAATTTTTGTGAAGACTTTATATATGGTGGGGAGTAGGCTTATAGGTCTGTAGTTTTTAATTTCTTCCTTATTGCCCTTTTTAAGAAATTAATATTAGAAGTGAATTATTCCAATTTTTTGGAATTTTTCTCTGTTTTAGGCATTTATTAAAGAGTTTAGTCAACTGTTTGATGACAGGGCTTCCTCCCAGCTTTAAGAAGTCTACCATAATTCCATCTTCTCCTGGGGCCTTTCCATTCTTCATTTCCTGCAATGCCATTTCCACATCACCTTGTAAGATCTCAGGGACATCGTGTTCTTCCTCACTTGAGTTATCCATAGATGATTCTTGGATGTCCCGGTCTTTGTCTTCATAGAGTTCAGTATAAAATTCCTGAATTCTTTTGATTATTGCATTAAGTTCACTATTTTTTCCTCTTACAGCAGCTATTTCCTTTGTTCCAACTGATAATGTTCGTCTTAGGACCTTCATATTACTATTGTTTTCTATTGGTTCTTTAATTTTCCTAGTATTATACGATCTAGGTTCATGTTTCATCCTTTTACGTATAGTTTTACAAATTTCTGCATATTCTATTTTATTGGTGTCATTCAAATCTCTTTTCATATCTCCTTTTCTTCATCAGATCTAAGGTTTCCTCTCCTTGGTGCTTTTTTACACCTCCTATTTCTAGTGCACAATTCAAGATAGATTTTTGTTAATATTTCATTAGCATCATCGATGGTAGTAGCTGTGTTTAACTTTTTTAGTTCATTTTTGAGTGATTCTCTATAACAGCTTTTATTGTGGTAGAGGTTTTATAGATTCACTAAATTGGACTTTTTTCTTATGAGCTTATTCCATTCCCATTTTTTGTTGATCCATACTTTTGCCCTTACTTGTCTGTGGTCACTTCCTGTGTTAAATCTATTAAGCACTTCGGTATTATTTATTATATATCTTCTGTTGGAGAGGATGAAGTCTATTTCATTGTAAGTTTGTCCATTTGGGCTCCAAGTCCATTTTTGGTTGATTTTCTTCTTGAAAAAGCTGTTTATAATAAAGAGGTTATTTTCTTCTGCAAATTCAATAAGTCTTTCTGCTCTTTCATTCCTTTGTCCAAATCCAAATTTACTGATGGAGTTCAGATGGTCATCTCTGCTTCCAATTTTGGCATTAAAGTCACCCATTATAATTATGTAGAATTCTTTAGAATTATTTAATGTGGATTCTAATTTTTCATAGAAATCTTCTATCTCTTCATCTGGATGGTCTGTAGTCAGTGCATATAATTGTATAATTTTCAATTGATATCTTTTATTTATGAAGAAACTTAGTTCAGCTATTCTTGATGTTATTTTATTTACAAACAGGACATTGTCCTTGATTGTTTTTTTTATTAGGAATCCTACACCACCAGTTGAGTTTCTGTCATATTCACAGTGGTAGAGTAGATGTCCATCTTTTAATTACATGAGAGTTTCTTCTTTCCTTCTTATCTCTGAATGACCTACAACGTCCCATTGTATATGTTCCAATTCCTTCATCAGTTCTTCCAATCTATCATCATCCCGTAGAGATCTGCAGTTATATGTTCCTACTAATATCCTTCTATCATTGTGCACTGTAGGTGGACTCATTGTAATTTTGCTACAATGAGTAGCAAAATATGCTACTCATTGTAGCATATTTTTCGACCTAGACCCTCTACCTAAGTCCAGGACGCGTCCCTTTTTATGCTGGGCGACGGACGAGCCAGTATGCAATTTTCCTATTTTATTCATCATTTGCATTGTCTTCATGGGGAGGTATTTGGCCTTATAGCACTACGCTGGCCAGACGGGTTGGTGCCTCACAATAGTGCAAGAAGAGAAGAAAGAAGCAAGGAAGGAAGAGGAGGGACAGTCTATAGATAATATAACAGATGTACAGGGTGTTCGGGATAAATTTGACATATTTATAATTAATTATATTTTTCCGTAAGTTACATGTATTAACACACACTTCTCTTCATTTAAAAGTTTGGACCCTTCTTCATTCATATACAAGATGTCAGAAAGGATGGATAGCTGGAACCCACCTGAATCATGGAAGAGAATAACTTGTATCATGATGATTCGTGCCCGCCATCAAAATAAGGATATTACGACTGCTGCCCAATGCTCCCTGAATACAGTAAAAACAATCAGGCATGAACTAGAGACTTGCAATGGTGACTACGAGGATGTAGCAAGAAGAAAGATCCCTAGCAGACGATCTGATTGCATTCGTACAGCAGAATTCCTCGCAAATCTGCAGGAACAGGTGTTGAAGAACCCTGGCATTGGAATTCGGGCTTTGTTCGTGGAGTTGCTAACTGTAGTCAAGCCCTGGATAACAAGGGTAGCCAATGGTAGGCCGTATGTATGGCAGCAGGATTCGGCCCCTTGCCACACCTCTGGGAAAAGTCAAAAATGGTTGTCTGAAAATTTCTACGACTTCACCAGTCCAAATGTTTGGCCTCCAAACTCCCCAGACCTTAACCCCATGGATTATTTTGTATGGGGCGCAGTTGAAAAAGACACCAATCGCACTTCCAGTAATACAAAAGCCCAGTTAATGGATAAAATTAAAACAGTTTTTGCGGCCCTTCCCAGGGAGACTGTAGCATCAGCTTGTTCGAGGTTCCGAAGCAGAATTGAAGCTGTGATCGATGCTAATGGTGGTTATTTTGAGTAAATCTTGTTGATAGTATTGTAATTAACTCTGCCTGTAATGTTTTTTTGTCAATTCATTAAATTTAATAGATACAAAGAAGATTTTCTTTTTCCTTACGAAACTGTCAAATTTATCCCGAACACCCTGTATATTACATGTAATATACTTCATGTAATATAACAGATGTATATTACATGAAGTAAGGCATAGTCCAGCATCAGGTACCTGGGTTTGCCATGCCCGTACTCACTAAAGTGAGCCCTTGAGTAAATCATTTTAGTAATCACATAAAGCCAGGAAACAATTAGAGAAGTCTTTAACAGGAATAAATGCAAAAATATAATATCGGTGATATTGTGGGTGTGCACTGCACACTCCCCAACTACCTTTACATCATGAATTGACTACCCCATTCGATATTGTTGTCTGAGAGAATAGATTCTGCATTTTTTTTCTTTTACACACTCATTTGCCTCATGGGTCACCTCCTCATTACCCTCCTCTGACATAGCATAGCAGCAGATTTACAAACTTCACCCTCTCACTCTTCTTTTTTGCTTCTTCCACCAATAACTTTCACATCCTTCCTCATACAATACTTCTCACCTCTCAGGTCATTGCTTGCATTCACCCTAATTTCTTCAGTCTTCCAGACTTTGCACTTCCACACTCTCAGTGAACAACTCTCTAAACACCTAACTCCAAATCCATTCATATGCAATTCATCAACATTATACAAATCCTTCTATCCATCAAACTCAAACCATATGCAATTCATCAACATTATACAAATCCTTCTATCCATCAAACTCAAACCATAGGTCTACAAACTTTACATCATACCTTCTGCACATGCATATTGATTTATCAGCCATCATCACCCTCCTCTGTCATAGCTTGGCAGCAGATTTACAGACTTTACCTTCTCACTCTTCTTTTTTTGCATCTTCCAATAACTCTTTCACATCCTCCCTCATACAATACTTCTCAGGTCATTAGTGCCACCCAAAACAATCATTTCTTCACCTTGTCTTTTTTTTGCATTCTGACAGCATCACTAATATTAATTTTTGCACCAAGGAAACAAGATTTTGTCATGTTTACATGAAGTATTCCTCTTATCATAGAATCATAAAAAATTATCTCTTTACCATCTTTCTCTCACTTATTCATATGATCTTTTTTTACCCCAGACCTCTTGCTTTCTTTCTCTTCTCTCTAATCTCTTGATGTCTCTGCAGCATTTCAGTATCATTCAGAATGTAGTATAGCTCTAACGAACTTAAATATCTCTATCATATCATATCTTTTCTCCTGTCTACTAAATTCTGCAATTTACATTACCTTCTCCTGTATCCATAAGCAATATTCTAGAGTTCTGATTATTGCTTTAAAATATTGGTTATGGATAGAGGGTGAGGTAATGTAAATTGTAGAATTTAGTAGATAGGGGAAAAGATTCTCTCCAAAGTTCCACACAGTGAAAAATGGGTTGAACACAATAGTCCATGTATGATCTGACAATGTCTTATACAGTAGCACAACTAACTCATTCCTATTTATCAGAGTGCTCCTAATCATAGCAGCAATGCATTGTGTAGCATTTACAACACTTGCAGTGCTCTCTAAACTTCAGGCTGCTGTTGACCATTACCTCCAGATCTTGAATCTCACCCACCTCCTGAAGTATGGTTCTACTAATATATACACACTGCAATATCTTGCACTTATTAGCATTAAAACTGCAAGCCACTGGTTCATCCAATTTAAAAGGCTATTTAAATCTTCCTGAAGGGAATTAACATAAGCATCACTCCTTATAACTTATTCCTAGCTTTATGTCATCAGCAAATAAATGAACATCTCCTGTGAATCCATATGAAATATCATTAACAAATAAATTAAATAATAGGATCCAAAAGCAGACCTCTGCAGCACACCACTAGTTACCATTCTTTTCTGTGACAGTGTCCCCCATACAAAACTCACTAGTATCATTTCAGAAAGTCAATTCTCCTATTCATTTTATTATTATTATTATTATTCAGGCCTCCATGGAGTCAAAAGACTCATCGTGGGAGGTCCTTCCTAAGAACATAAAGTCTGTCAAGACTCATCGAGGGGAGGTCCCCCTCCTAAGAAACACAAAGTCTATCATACCACTCCTTAAACTTATTGACCATTCTCGCTCTCACCACTCCATCAGGCAATGAATTCCACGGTTCAGCCACTCTCCATGCAAAGAAACCACTTCTCACCCTCTTGCTAAGTTTCCTTTCGTAACTTCCAGGGATGGCCTCTTGTCATTTGTCCAAGCTATTATCCATCTGATCTCTAGTTTGTCCACAATGTCATGTGTCATTCTATTGATGCAAAGTTGAATTATATCATTATACAAGTCTTCCTTAACTAGGGTTACCATATAAATGAACCAATCATCCAAACCAAGACATTTTCAAGAATGAAAGTAGGCTGCAGGGATGGAGAATTATAATTTCAAAATAATATTTTTAAATATTTATTTATTGACTGACACACACTGCACCTATAAAATAGGTCTATTAAAACTATTTTCAAAAATAAAATTCTCTAAAGAAAATAAAAACAACATATGTCCATGTACATTAAAGCAAAATAAAAATGCTGCATTATATCTCCCATAGAACTGTTCAATCTCTATTACCCACACATATTTCATATACATCCAAACATAATTTCCAATATTTTCCAGCCAACTGGGTGCCTGACAGCCTTGTGCATCACACAAGTTGCAACAGGAGGTGCACTTATAAGAGACAGCCACTGGCCGGTATACTAAGTTGCCAGCAGGGCAGTAGCATTGAATACTTCTCCCACCACACTTACCTAAAGGAGTAAGCTGTCCCTAGCTGAAGTGTCCGAGCATTCTTCATTTTATCAGCAAGTGTTCTCAATGTTGTCATTAAAAAGATTAGCATTAAAAAATAAAAATGCTGGACAAACACTAAACTGGAGAGGATACATGGATAACAGGCATATACCGGAACAGTCCCAACCAAACCTGGATGTATGCCCACATTACCCTTACCTAACATATTCTTCATTTTCATAAAGTGCAACTATATTGCTAAAGCATGACCTACCTTTCACAAACCCTAAATTAAAGGTGTCAAGAAATTATATTCTTGGTTTAATTGTAAGCTTACACTTATTTGTGTAAGTGTAAGCAAATAAAAGTAGCCCAGTGAGGCTACTTTTATTTGCTTACATTTTATTTTATTTGAAAGCAAATACAAGTAGCCCAGTGAGGATGCTTCACATGCAATGTGAAATTATCACAGGCTAATGATTTCACATCAATTGGCTCAGTATCCCATAATGCAAAGCACACATCCTTTAAGGTGTAAAATGTTTTGTCTGTCGAGACATTATATAGGTGCACTTATAAGAGACAGCCACTGGCCGGTATACTAAGTTGCCAGCAGGGCAGTAGCATTGAATACTTCTCCCACCACACTTACCTAAAGGAGCAAGCTGTCCCTAGCTGAAGTGTCCAGCATTCTTCATTTTATCAGCAAGTGTTCTCCATGTTGTCATTAAAAAGAAGTGTTAGCATTAAAAAATAAATTTGATTTGTTTTGATTTGAAGACTGTAACATGTTAAAAAGGACGAAAGTGAGGTGAGAGTGGTGGAAGGAAATGAAATTGAGAGAACGAATGAAACCAGATATGGCGTGATGCAGGAATCGAAAGTGGAAAAAATCGAAAGAATGAATGATAGCGAAAGTTGGATGCATGTTGGACCGAAAGTGCAGAAACACAGAAGGATGAATGAGAGTGAAAGTGAGAAGAGGGGGGGTCGAGAAAATTAGAAAGATTGAATGATAGAGAGAATGTGACACGAGATTCGGAAGTTGAATTGGACTGGATGAGGAAAGAGATGAAATTAAGAAAATTCGGGTAAAAACTATTAAAACAAATCATGATGGCACGAAAGATGAGTGAGTGGCGTTGTATGGCGACTCCATTATTAAAGGTGTGCTGGATGATAGGATGCACAAGGTATGTTTTCCAGGTGGTAAAATGAGTAGAGTGATTGAGGCATTGGATATGAGGAGGGAGCGAGCAAAGGAGTTGATGGTTTTAATAGGTACGAATGATTTGACAGAGGACAAAGAGCACGTCAGAATGGATATCAGGAGGCTGCTTAGATGGATAAAAGAGAATAGTGTGACAAAAAGGGTAGTCAGCATGTTGCATAGGTATGACCGTGGTGAGATGAGGTGGAGAGCAAGAATTATGAATGATATGCTGGCTGAAATGTGTGAGGAGAGGGTAGTACAGTTTGTTAATGTGTGGAATGAGTTTGAAGGATGAAGTGACTGTATGGGAGCCATGGACTGCATTTGAGTGGTTATGGTGTGAGTTGCTTGGAGAGACTGCTGCTGCTGGAAGGTAGAGAAGTGAGTAGAGTGAGAAAGAGAGAATGAATTAGATCAAGCGGGAAGTGATGTGGAAGAGCAGGAGGGATTGAAGAGGTGGTTATAAATGGGAAAGTGAGTGATATGAGTATAGCAAATGAGAGAATGGTTGTGCAAGAGGAGCAGGGAAACTGGGGGGGCTCAGGGTGGACAGGGGTACACAGCATGAGAAAGGTGGATGCTCCAAGAGGAGGTGAGAGCATGTGTAGATAGGAAAGGAATGGGATGACCTGGGATCAAGAGGAAACAGTTGGAATTGAAAAGAGTTCTAAAATGAATAAGCAGAAAGGGAAATGGCTCAGTCGAGCATGGAGAGATCACATCAAGTGAGTGGTATCAGTGGAACTAGCTGTAGATCCAGAAATGAGCTGTTGTGTTTGTATACAAATGCTAGAAGTATAAGAAACAAGGCAGATGAAATGGTTGCACTAATTGCGTCTGTTCACCCAAAGATTGTTGGAATAAGTGAGAAATGGTTGGAAGAGGACAACATCCTGACAGGAACAGAGATGGAAGGTATGATGTGTTTCGTGAAGATAGAAGCGGTAAAACGGGAGGGGAGTGCTATTGATGATAGAGAAATAGTTATGTTCATACAAAGTAGAGATGCAAGAGGGAAATAGTGCCAGTGGTTTTGAGGCAGCATGGTGTGAGATACAGGTGAATGGAATGAAATACTTGGTTGGATGTTGTTATAGACCAGGTAATGTAGATGGTGGTGATAATGAAATGTATAATCAAATTAGCCAAGCAAATAAGAAAAGGGTGATCATTATGGGCGATTTTAATTATGGCAATATAGACTGGAATGATGAGTAGCAACTGGAAGTAAAGAAAATGAGTTTTTGAGAGATAACTACCTCAGACAGTATGTAACAGAGGGCACGCGAGGATTGAGGGTCTTGGATTTGGTCATCTCATCAGAGGATGTAATTATAAATGAGGTGTCAAATCATCCACCAATTGGTGAGAGTGACCATGAGGTGATTACCTAGGTGGTTGCCAGCAGTGCGAGGACCTCTGTGAGAAAAGGGTATATATGTGGAAACTACAAGGGGCAGGGGGGGATGATTATGAAGAGCTCAGGAGACAGCTTGCAGGTGCAGCATGGAATGAGGAGTTAGCTGGAAAAAAGATTAATGCTCTAGTAGATGCAATGTCTAAATATATTCCAAGGGTGAGAAGGTTAAATAAGGTAGGTGTGAGATGGATGAATAAAGAGATTAAGCATGAGATACAGAGAAAAAGGGCATAGTGGAGGCAGCATAAGAGAAGTGGAAATAACCAATTCCATGAGATCTACAAAGACCGGGCAAGGAGGGTGACTTGGTTGGTGAGAGTAGCTAAAGAGAGGTATAAACAGCAGTTAGCTAATGAAGCCAAAAAGAATCCTAAGGAGTTCTTTCGATATGTAGCCAGCAAAAGAAAGGAAGATTATGGAAGGATGACATTGATTGGAGAAAATGGTGTATAAAGACAACTGTTGTGGAATGTGTGGTGGAGATACTTAATGAGCAGTTCATAAAAGTCTTTCAATCTTGTGAATGTGACTTCATGGAGAGATTGAGAGCAGTTGATGATGGGGAGGAGAGACTGGCTGTAAGTGAGCAAGAGGTGTATGGGGGAGTTGTGTAAACTAGATGTTAATAAGGCTGTGGGACTTGATAATATATCACCACATATTCTGAAGGAATATGCCAGGGAGTTGACACCTGCCTTGACATATTTTTTTAATACGAGTCTTGCACTCAGTCAAGTTCCTAAGGGGTGGAAGGAGGGCAAGATTGTGTCACTTCATAAAGGAGGTGATCGAACTCAAGCATCAAACTATAGGCCTATCTGTGTGTCAGGTTGTGGCTAAGTTGTTAGAGAAGCTTGTGAGAACTAGGATCCAGAGTTGAGTTGACAACAATGCCATTATCTTTGATAGACAGCATGGATTTGCTAAAGGGAGGTCATGTTTTAGTAATCTACTTACTTATTACAATAAAGTGACTGCTTCCTTGGACAGAGGAGAAGGATACACAGTAATATACTTGGATTTCACAAAGGCTTTTGATAGAGTACCTCATGATAAATTGACAGTCAAACTAGAGCAGATTGGGTTGGATATTAGATTAGTGCATTGAATTGGAGACTGGCTATCTGATAGATATCAACAAGTTGTGCATGGGGGAGCGATATCCAGGAAAAGGAAAGTCACTAGTGGAGTGCCTCAGGGGTCTGTTTTAGGGCCATTACTGTTTAACTTGTATATTAATGATATTGGTGAAGATTTGGATGGAGATATTCAGTTGTTTGCAGATGATGCAAAGTTGGGACAAACCATGAAGAGTAGTGAAGATGTTGTGGCCTTAAAAGAAGACTTGAATAAATTGAGTGATTGGGCTGGGCACGGAAATGGGGAGGTGAGTTCAATGTTGCAAAATGTAAGGTTTTAAAATTTGGAAAACAAAGATGGGATGCATAATTTATGCTTGGTGAGGATATATTGTTGGAGGTGGAAGAAATAAGAGATCTGGGGTATCACCCCCAGATCTCTGGATAAGGATAAGGATCTGAAATTTAGGGGACACATTGCCAAAATTGTGAAGACAACACAAAGACTTCTGGGAATGATGTGGAGAACACTGACGTGTAGAAGTAAGAAGATTCTTGTTCCGTTGTATAAGGCTTTGATTAGGCCACACATGGACTATTGTGCCCAGATTTGGTCACCTGGTTTTCAGAAGGATGAAGAGATGTTGGAAAGGGTCCAAAGGCGACTGACTAAGGTAGTTTCTGACCTCTGGAATGTCGAGTATGAGGAAAGATTGAGAAGATGTAATTTGCAGAGTCTGGTGGACAGGAGGAAGAGGGGAGATATCATATCTCCCCTCTTCCTCCTGTCTTACTACAAGTTGGTAAGGGGTTGTTATAGGATCGATGCTGGAGAAGTTCTACAGAGAATAGTGGGAGATCAGGGGAGAACAAGAGGTCATCCCTGAAAACTATATGAAGATGGTGTGAGTAGGGGAGTAAGAGGCAGGTTTTTTTCGTGTATGTATAGTTGTAAATGATTGGAATGCTTTGCCTGAGAGTATGGTGTCTGCAAGGAGTTTGAATGTGTTCAAGACACAATATGAGCTGCGTGTGTGATAATAGGATCTCCCAGATGAGTCTTTGACTCCATGAGGTCTTGGGGTAATAATAATAATAATTTTTTTTCTACCTAGTTTAATATTGCTTAATTTTTATGCCTAACCTTAAATCTCCACTTTATTCAAGTTAACAATAATCTGCTTATCTTAGGCCCTGCAACTAATCCCTCCTATGCTTACCTATGTTTGTTCTGTTAGTGAAAGACACTTGAGGTTTGTCTATTCACTATAACAGGTTACGCTGAATAATTTAGAAAAATATATTTGTTTTACGACTGCACCATTCTAAATTATGTATACAGCATGAGAAATTAGATTTGAACATATGTAAGATCTGAACATTAACATACTCAGTTCTTGAAAAGCTAGTCATGGCAATTCTTACTTTAGTAGGCTAGCAGGTTTGATATTTATTTGGAAACAGTGTATTGGCTGATAGATCAGGCAAGAGATTTATACAAACAAAGTATGTTTATTTTAAACTAAGTCAATTGTACAATGTACTGGATAAATATGAAGCATAACTTCGAAAAACCTATCACTTACTCAGCATGCAACATATACAATTAGACATAACATATACAACTCTTAATCAACTTGTTTACAACACTTAGATATCTGGAGCTACCTCTTACGTTAAGTATTCTATCTAGGCATACATAAGTTAACATTTTACTTCTCTCTCTATTCCTGTAATATAATAACTAACTAATCACAATCTAACTTCAGCAAGGATACATACAATCCTCAAGTACAACTACTTCAACAATAACAGAGCAGAGCTTACTCACATTTGTGTTTCACATACAATCCTAACAACTTGGACGAAAGTTCTGCTACACTTTGCCTTTCTTCCTGAGCGCTGGCTATAATCTGGATGGTTCTGCTGTGGCAGTTTTCCCAGGACAGTATAGATTGATTCTCCGTTGGTAAACTGAAACCACTGTGGATGCCGCGAACTCCACGTGCTTGTAGCATGTCCGGCAAATACTGGGTATACATCGGAAGGCAACGACCTCTCCTGGATCCCCACCGTGCCTGGGGTCACACACCTGGAGCCAAGGTCTTGACACGAGAAAAACTGAGAGAGTGAGTGCTCCAAGAGCCTAGCTCTGTTTATTCTTTGTTCTTCAGCTGTAACTCTCCGGATCTTCTGCGAACATGATCACGTCACTTGGGCTACCTTCAGTTTTGACGACAAACATTATCTGGGCTAATCCTTTATTTTTTGTTACACATAGACCTCCAATATAAATCGTTATATACAATTTATCAGTAGAATCATTACATTAGTTTTTAAACTTTACAATTTCTGATTTCACGTGATTTAAAACGATCATGGAAATTTTTATAGAATTTTACAAACGTGTGTATAATGCTATGCATTATGGGATGGTAAACTACCCAGACCAGTTTCAACTTTTACTGAGGTATGCTTAAGTGTGGGGGATACCTCTCCAAAACCTCTGAGTGATCCACAAGGTCACTCCAAATCTCACTGAGCGACCCAAAGGATTACTACTAGACTCATTATTCCTGATCTGAATCAGTCCATGACAGGAAAGTCAGAAGTCATTCCACCAGTGACAGGCAACCTGCCACCAAGCAGAACTTCTCCACTTTTCAGGAAGTAAGCAAACCCACTTCATAAAGTAGAAGGAATTCTTCAAAAACTCAGGGATCAACCCCAGATCACTCTAATCTCAGTCAGTGACCTGAAGGATCATTTAACTCATAATTCTGGTGTGGGCCTGCCACTGAGTGGAACCACTGCTGGTGGGAGTGAGCGTGCCATTAGGCAAGCTCACTCCAACCACCGTGCAGAGCCACTCATATCCCAGGGAAAGGCACTTCTGTCAATTTTCCACTTCAGCACAAAAGTGCATCAGTGGAAGCCAAAGCCAGAAGGAATACCAAGGTTACGATGACGACAAATAACATTTCTGACTAGATGGGTGAAGCAAAATTGATTTTCATATTCTCCATTGTCTGTAATGAAAGAACTTTGAATGGAGTGTTTATGAGCTATATGCTTGCCCAATGAGGGCAGTGATATTAGCTGTGTTCAGCTGAACTTAAGATTGACTTCGGCCTTTTATTTGTAGCTTTCTGCTTCCTTATATTCCAAAGCTTCCTTGATCAACGGATTTGGGTGGTTGCTTGTCTTGGTAAAGAACTTCTCAGCTAGATCTAGGAGAAGGGAAGAGATGTAAGGGATGTTGACTTCTCTATGGATCTGGGAGTTTCTAATAAACCAAGGGGCATCTAGAATCATCCTGAAGCATTTATTCTGTAATCTCTGTAGTTTTAGAATGTTTGTATTTGTGGTGTGGCTCCATGGGGGGATGCGTAAGTGATGACCAGTCGTATTACCATCTTGCAAATTGTTAATTTTGTTTGTGTATCCAGTTTACTTTGTCTGTTGATCACAGGGTAGAGCTGTGCTATGACTTTGGATGTCTTCGAGGCAATGTGTCTTATATGATTGCTGAATAGGAGTTTTCTATCAAGAATCACTCTGAGATATTTGACTTCAGTCTGCCATGGAATCTTAACTCCCAAAAGATGAATGTCCTCCATACTATGGATTTTCTTTCTTGTAAACAGTATAGCTGAGCTCTTCTGGGGGTTTACTTGGATCCTCCAGTCTGCCAGTCACCTCTCTAGTATATGTATACTGGTTAAGTCTTCTAGTTGCCAGTTTTGGGCTCAGAGATCTTGCCATTAATGCAGTATTATCTGCATATAATGCAATGAATGTGTTCTCGGGTTCAGAGGGATGTCTGCTATGTAGATTGAAAACAGGAGAGGGGCCAGAAGAGAGCCATGAGGTACACCTGCCAAGACCCTGCGTCTGGATGAAATCGTTTCACCGACCCTGACCTGCATGTATCTGTCTTTCAGGTATGAATGGAGTATTTTTATTAACTTGATTAGCAAGTTAAATTTTGAGTTTGTAAAGAAGGCCTTGGTGCCATACTTTATCGAACAGCTTCTCTGTATCAATGAAGATGGCAGCTGTATTGAGTTTCCAATGAGTTCCAATTGAGTTTCCTATGGGCCTTGCAGAAGCCAAACTGCTCGTTAGGCAAAATTCCTAACTTATCCGTTTCTGCTTGGAATCTTGTGAGGATCACTTTCTCTGTCACCTTTCCGAGGCTGGACAACAGGCTGATAGGTCTGTAGCTTTCGGGAAGGTGAGGGTTTTTTCCTGGCTTCTTCAATGGCATGATGGTGGCTGTTTTCTAAGCAGTGGGAAAATGCTGGAATCTAAAAATGGCATTGGTAATGTTGACGAGATGGACTATGGCCTTTCTTGGAAGTAGTTTTACTATTTCGTTAGTTGGCCCAGGACCAAGGCCATCTGGTCCTGGAGCCTTTTTACTGTTTAGGTGAGTGATGATATTTATAATTTCTGTCGGCAATGAAAAGGTGTATAACCTTATTATTAATTTACTCTGGATTAGCGATAGATGTTGACAATTTTTTCACTTAGTTATAATACAAAATAAGGATGCCAAGATATCATATTCTTGGTTTAATCCTTTATCCAAGTTGTAATAATAATAATAAGGAGATACACCTTTTCACTGCTTGTATGGCAAATACATTACTTCAATCTTGGTATCCAGTATTACATGCACCAGCTATGATACTTGTTCTTGAATTCATTCACACTGCTTGCAGTCCATTACAATCATGCACCACTCTATGAGAGAAAAAAATCTAGATCTCATCCTCTTCTCAGCAGCATTCATTCTCAGGTTCCAAGGATGCTCTACTGTCCTTTCCTCACCTTCCATAAAATGAAAAATTCCATCAAATGAAATCCTGTATGACCATTTAGAAGTTTGTAAGTCTCAATCACATTATTATTACGTTAAGACCTTATGGCGTTAAAGACTTAATCTAGGAGGTCCCTTTGTCACACACACACAGCTGATCATACCTTACCTTAAACATTGGATTCTTTGCAGACACCATGCTCTCAGGCAATGCATCCAATCATTCACAACTCTCTGTGCAAAAAAACTGCTTCTCACACCCTCCTTATACAGCTCCCAGGGATGACCTCTTGTTCTCCCCAGATATCCCACCATTTTATGAAAAACCTCTTACCAACTTGTACGTCTCTATCATATCACCCCTCTTCCTCCCATCCACTAGACTGTAAATTGCATCTTCTCAACCTTTTCTCATATTCAACATTCCAGAGATCAGAAACTACCCTAGTCAGTCTCCTCTGGATCCTTTCCAACATTTTTTCGTCCTTTTGAAAACCAGGTGACCAAATCTGTGCACAGTAGTCCAGGTGTGGCCTAATCAGAGCTTTATACAATGGAACAAGAATCTCCTTACTTCTACTCCACACCATCCCCAGAATTCGTTGTGCTGTCCTCACAATTTTGGCAATGTGTCCTCTAAATTTTAGATTCTTATCCACCATTACCTCAAGATCTCCTACTTTCTTCACCTCCAACAATATATTCCCACCAAGCATATATTCTACATCCCATCTTTATTTTCCAAATTTTAAAACCTTACATTTTGTAACACTGCACTGACATTCCCACTCCCATGTCCATTCACTCAATTTATTCAAGTCTTCTTGTAAGGCCACAACATCTGCTCTACTCATGCTAGTTGGTCCCAACTATGCATCATCTGCAGAGTATCTCCATCCAAATCCTCCCTATTTCATTAATATACAGGTTAAATGGCAATGGCCCTAAAACCGATCCCATAGACATATCACTAGTGACTTTCCTCTTCTGGAATATTGCTTCCCCATATGCAATTTGCTGATACCTATCAGATAGCCAATCTCTGATCCAATGCTCTAGTCTAATATCTAATCCCCATCTGCTCTAGTTTGACTATCAACGTATCATGCAGTAATCTATCAAAAGCCTTTGCAAAATCTAAGTACAGTCATACCCCGACTTACGCGAATCCGGAGTTACGCGGTTTCTTATATGTACTTATTCCCGTCCCACTTCACGCCTCATCACTAGTCGTATCTTTCCAGAGCCATCCGCATTCGCCAGTGTCGCACATGCTGTGAACACACTGACGTGTTTAGCGCGGTCTCCATTCATACACGATTTTTATAGTCTACAAACCTTGTGATTGTTTAATGTTATGTTCTTGATAAAAATTTTATCACATAAAAAATAATAATGTCGTTCCAAAAGAAGCAAGTCCGATTCTTCTACAGCTAAGCAAGAAAAGAAAAACATTGACTATGGAAACAAAACTCAACATTATTAAGGATTTTGAAGGCGGAATGAAAATTTCTGAGCTAGCAAAGAAGTTCGATCTACAGGATTCCACAGTAAGAACAATCATAAAATAAAGTTGAAAGTTTATTTTTCACTTGGTTAGAGTATAATAAATTTAGTTTAATCCTTTATCCAAGTGTGAGCAAACAAAGTTTGTGCCTGAAAGTATCTTCAGGACTGGGGTAAGGTGGTACAACACCAAGGCACTCCTTGCAAAGGTGGAGCAAGCTACCAACACTCCTATAGGAGTGTTGGTACAAGTCCTGGGTTGTGGCCCTCCCCTTAATGCATAACATTAGACATATCCGCAAGGAGATGTGTTTTGCATTATGGGAGATACTGAGATAGGAGTGTTGGTAGCTTGCTCCACCTTTGCAAGGAGTGCCTTGGTGTTGTACCCCAGTCCTGAAGATACCTTCAGGCGCAAACTTTGTTTGCTCACACTTGGATCAAGGATTAAACTAAATTTATTATACATAAAAGAAAGGTTTACAGATTTTGGAGGACATAGATTCTAACGAGGAATGATTTGTAGCCACAAGGCAAGGAATAAAAAAATCATTGGCTTGCTATGAAGAAATTTTGATTGACAAGAAAAAGACATTATGCCATCATACGAAGATTTTATGAAACCGTCTACAGCAAAATAACTTTTTTTTATGCAAGAAAAACTACAATTATGATTATATTTCTTAAAAAATATAGGTGTTTTTATAAACCTTTGGTCCCAATTAACTAATATTTTGTATGTTTGTATATATAAATTACATGCAAAATTATACACCGAGTTACACGAATTTGCCTTACGCACTTTTTTTTTTGGTCCCACCTACCGCGTAACTTCGGGGTATGACTGTATACTACCGTGTATCCATCTCCTTTGTTCAATGAAGCCGTCACCTTATTGTAATACATAAGTAGATTACTAAAATATGACCTCCCTTTAGCAAATCTACGCTGTCCATTAAAGATCCTTGTTTTCAACACCCTCTCCAAAAATTAACCACAAACAAAGCTGACACACAGATAGACATATAATTTGATGCTTGAGTTCTGTCACCTCCCTTAAGAAGTGGCACAATCTTGCCTTCCTTTGGAACTTGACCTAGTGCAAGACTCATTAAACAAATATGTCAAGGCAGATGCCAACTCCCCAGCACATTCCTTCAAAATATGTGGTGATATATTATCAAGTCCCACAGCCTTATTAATATCAAGTTTGCTCAATTCCCATCTCTTGCTCACATACAGTCAGTCTCTCCTCCTCATCATCAACTGCTCTCAAAACTCTCTGTGATGTCACATTCACAAAAATGAAAGACCTTAATGAACTGCTTATTAAATATCTCAACTACAGTCATCTCTCGACTTACGTCCATTCGAGTTACGTGCTTTTAAAGATACGGCTGTGATCCCATAATGGAATAAATAAAATTTTCGACTATACTTTCAAACAAGATGCAAGCGTGCGTAAAGTAAAAAGGTTTTTATTTAGCAATAATGAATCATGCAGCAATGCAGTGGCAACTGCGAATTCAGCGGCAACTTCTCTTGACAGTCGGCATTTGGCTTCAACAGTTCCTCTGTTCATTTTGTGTTTCAAAAATATGTTAATTGTGTATTTATTGTTAAATATTTCGAAATATTTTGTGCAACATGGCCCCCACATGCCCAATTAAAAAGCCTAGTGAAGAATCACAGAAAAAGAGACAAGCAATTGATCTTGAAAAGAAGTTGCAAGTTCAACGATAGTGACGAAGCAACGACAAGATCCTATGAATGATTGGAAAAGCTACTTCCATCATGCATAGAGGACCTGAACCAAATGCACATACCTCTTAGCACTATGACTATAACCACTAAGGCACTTTGTCCCTATTCCACTACCACTTCACCTCTCTCTGAGAGTGTCTGCAGTCTACAAATTCTCAATCTGTCTTCATAATCAGTATTCCACAATCCTAATAACATTTTTAACACTCTCCTTTGCACTCTCTCTCTCTCTCTCTCTCTCTCTCTCTCTCTCTCTCTCTCTCTCTCTCTCCACTGTATCGGAATCACAACAGAAACCAGGAGACCAGACGTGCACAATAGTCCAAGTGACGTCTTATCAAGACCTTGTAGAGACAAAATGACATCCTTATCTTTACATGTCAAAGTTTGTTTCAGCATTGCAATTATCTTTTGAGTTGCATTTGCAATCTATGCTACATGAAACCCCTTCCCCTGAACTTCAACTTCCTATTTGCTGATACTCCAAGATCCCTAGCCTTATCAGTTTCTTCTATCATAATTCCACATTATAATATGAGATTGGATATCATGCCAAAGTGCATAACTTTACATTTACTGACACTGAACTGACATCCATTTTCCCATGCCCACAATTCCAGCTTATTCAAATCATTCTGCAAGTACTGCATATCAGCTGCATTTCTGATTACCCTACCTATCTTTGCATCATCAGATGAGAGGTATGGGAATGCTAAAAGACGAGAGGATGGAAACAGTAGGAGAGAGGGAATGAGAGAGATGTATGGAAGTGTTAGAAGAGGAGAGAATGGAAACAGTAGGAGAGAGCAGTATGGGAATGCTAGAAGAGAGAATAGCAGTAGAGGAGAGGGAATGAGAGAGACCCATGGGAATGAAAGAAGAGGAGAGAATGGAAACAATAGGAGAGAGGGAATGGTAAGAGGTATAATGTATGGTGACTCAATGATCCGTGATGCGTGAGGAGTGTTTGCCAGGAGGAACAATAGAAAGGGTGGCTATGGCAATTAAGAGAGGTGAAAGAGTGGATGAGATGATTGTGATGGTAGGAACAAATAACTTGAGTGGTAATGTAAGTCGGGCAGCGAGAGATGTGAGATTTTTGCTTGAGGCTGTACGGAAGAAGAAAGAGAGAGGAAAAATAGTGTGCGTGTTGCCTAGGTATGATAATGATGAGCGGAGCAGAAGAGCAGTGATATTGAATGGCATAATAGCGAGAATGTGTGACAAGAGAGGACTGGTATATGTGGATGCTTGGAGTGCGTTTGAGGAAAGAGAGGAATTGTATGCGAGAGACCGCTTAGATTTGAATGAGGAAGGACGTAGGCATCTGGAGAGATTGCTGTTCTAAATGAGTCAGTGTGTCCCAGGGAGGATAATAGCAGGGTAGCCTCTTGTGGGAATGGATACTTGGGAGAAGGGAGACGACATCAGGTAACACTGAGCTCAGTGGAGTCTTAGTAGCCTAGAAGGGATAAATGCTGGGTATAGAAACAATGGCATTTATATGCTTTATACTAATGCCATAAGTATTCGGAATAAGGGAGAGGAATTGGTGGCGCAGATAGCATCAGCCTGGCCAAAAGTTATTGGGATCATTGACACGTGGTTGACAGAAGGGAATATAATAACAGGAATAGAAGTTGCTGGGTATAGCATTTTTCGTCAGGATAGGAGAGAAAAGCGTGGTGATGGGGTACTGTTTATGATAAGTGATGGCCTATGTCCTCTAAGAGTGGAGGCTTTGGAAGCAAGTGAGACAAATGATTTTGAGAGCATATGGTGTGAGGTAGAGGTAGGCAAGACAGGATATTTAGTGGGGTGTTGCTACAGACCCAGGAGCACAGAGGATGGGGACCAGGAGATGTTTATGCAGTTAAGTTTGGCACGTGCAAGAAGAATGATTGTTATGGGAGATTTTAACTACAGTAGTATAAATTGGAGAGAGGAAGATGCATGTAGCAATAGGGGAATGGAATTTCTAGAATTCTTGAGGGACAAATGTCTTAGGCAACATGTAACAGAGGGAACGAGGTTCAAGAGTTTTGGATTTGGTTATACCATCAGAAGAGTTGATAATGACTGAGATGACATCTCTCCCACCAGTTGGAGAGAGTGACCATATGGTTTTGACTTGGAAAATGAATAGACATGCAGGAGTATCAAAGAGACAGGAACTTATGTGGAATTATAAAGCAGGTGATTATAATAGTCTTAGACGTGAACTTTGGGAAGTTTCATGGAGGGAGGAATTGGAAGGCCCAGATATCATTAGTGCGTGTGAAATTGTGAAAGAATATATGATAGCAGCAATGGTAAGCTGTATACTACGAGTGAAGAAGAGGACACAATTTGGAGTAAAGTGGATGACAGGTGACGAGAAGATGCATGAAGAATATAAGATACAGGCAAAAAGAGTGACTAGTGTGGTAAGGAAAGCGAAACTGGAATATGAGAGGAGATTGGCCCTAAGATCCAAAGAAAATCCTAGGGAATTTTTTAGCTATGTGGCCAGTAGGAGGAGAAATGACTGTGGAAGAATGATATTGTGGGATAAAAATGGGAATAGAGTGACTGATGCAGAGGACATAGTGGAATTGTTCAAAGAACACTTTCTTGGAGTATTTCATCCTAGAGGAGTCAGTTTTAATGCTAGAGGGATAGGGCTGGTTCGAGGTTTAGAGGTACAGGAGGAGAGTGTGTTTCAGAAGCTGAGTACTCTGGGTGTCAATAAAGCTTTGGGACTGGATGGTATTTCACCACGAGTTTTGAGAGAATGTGCTAGGGAACTGACAGTGCCTTTAACCTGGCTTTTCAATGAAAGTCTGGCTGTGGGAAAGGTGCCCAGGGAATGGAAGGAAGGTAAGATAGTGCCATTGCATAAGGGTGGTAACAGACTGGAAGTGTCTAATTATAGGCCAGTCTGTGTGTCATCAGTAGTTGTTAAGATCTTGGAGAAAGTAGTGAGGGACCGTATACAGCATTGGGCAGATGAGGGTAATGTTATCTGTAAGAGTCAACATGGATTTGTGAAAGGGCGCTCTTGTTTTAGCAATATGCTAGCTTTTTATAATAAAGTTACAAGAACATTAGATGAGGGAAAGGCATATACTGCAATTTTCTTAGACTTAGTGAAGGCATTTGACAGGGTGCCACATGATAAGCTGATATTTAAGTTGCAGCACATGGGTCTGGATGTCAGATTGGTCAACTGGATTCAGGATTGGCTGTCTGATAGGTATCAGAGAGTTGTGTATGGTGGAGCAGTTTCCAGGAGGCAGAGGGTTACAAGTGAGGTCCTACAGGGCTCAGTACTAGGACCTATATTGTTTAACCTTTATATCAATGACATAGCCAGTGGATTGCAGGGGGATATTCAGTTGTTTGCGGATGATGCGAAGCTGGGAAGGATTATTAGTAATAGTGCAGATGTGGTAGCCCTGCAAGAGGATTTGAATAAGCTAGATAGATGGGCAAATGAATGGGGGTGTCAGTTTAATGCAGCAAAATGTAAGGTCTTGAGGTTTGGGAAACATCGATGGGATGCTGCATACTCTATGGGAGGAGTTATACTGGAGGAAGTAGGGGAGACAAGAGATCTGGGGTTGATGATTGATAGAAACCTGAAATTTAGGGGACATATTGCAAAGGTGGTGAAGGTAACACAGAGGATTGCTGCAAATATGAGAAGGACACTGACCTGCAGAGATAAAAGGGTTATCAATTCCGTTGTATGCCTCTGATCAGACCACACTTAGCTATTGTTCTCAGATTTGGTCCCCAGGATTTGAAGGGGATAAATTAACTGTGGAAAGGATACAAAGATGGTTTAAGGACTGTACAAGGATAGTATGAGGATCGGCTGAGGGAATGTTGACTGCAGAGTTTGGTGGATAGAAGAAGGCGAGGTGATATGATTGAGACTTTTAAACTGTTGAGAGGTGGTTACAGGGTTGACACTGGGGAGTTCTTTCACTTGGTTGAACAGCAGGAAGGAGTGATGACAATAGGCCATCCCTGGAAGTTACGAAAGGAAACTGTGAGCAAGAGGGTAAGGAGTGGTTTCTTTGTGTGGAGTGTGGTTGAGCCGTGGAATGCATTGCCTGATGGAGTGGTGGGAGCGAGAACGATCAGTGAGTTTAAGGAGTTATATGATAGACTTTGTGTTTCTCAGGGGGGACCTCCCCTTGATGAATCTTGATAGACTTTATGTTCTTAGGAAGGACCTCCCACGATGAGTCTTTTGACTGGAGGCCTGAATAATAATAATAATAATAATAATCAGCAAATAGCTGTATGTCGCATGTCAAATCCTTTCCAATGTCATTAATATACAGACCGAATAACAGCAGATCAAGGACTGAGTTGTACACCACTGATTACCTTAAATTTTGCAGATTGCCCCCCCCCCCCCCCATACACCACTTTTTGGTATCTGTCAGTCAGCCATCTTCTTATCCACCCTAATATTTTATAATCCAAACAAATATTCTCCAATTTATACAACAGTCTTCCATGCTGTATTCTGTCAAAAGCCTTAGCAAAATCAATCCCAAAGTATCATGGTGCATCCATTCCCCTCCTCTGGTTCAATTGGTAACATTATTATAGAATGTGAACAAGTTGCTAAAACATGACCTTCCCTTAGTAAACCCATGCTTAGTAAACCCATGACCTTCCCTTAGTAAACCCAAAGTAGAGATTCTCTGTCAACACATTTCTGAATGCAAGCAATGACCAACTTTTCCAAAATCTTCACCACCACTCTTGAGATGCCAATTGGTTGATAGTTGGATACATCAATCTTTGCACCACCCTTGTGCAATGGGATTATCATACATTCTTTCCACTCCCATGAAATCTTCTTGTTCTGAGACTCAAATTATATAGCCTAGTTAAAGAATAGCCAGTTCAGCTGAACATTCTTGCAGATATTCCATCAGCCTCTATTGCTGAATTCTTATTCAGTTTGTGCAATAGCTCTAATACCTCCTCCTCATACACCTGAGTTTCTTCATTTGGTGAAGAGGTAGCAGTGAGCTCAATATTGCATACACACCAGGTTGATAGCTATTAGCAAAATGGGCACTCATTAGTTGAACAACCTCTTCTGCATCTGTTGCCCTCACACCATCTGCATTTAGTAGAGTGATTTTTTCATATTCATTCTTTCTTTCTTTTACTTGCAGCATATCAACAGAATTCTTTTGGGTTATCTTTAGTTTGTAGAGCCAGTTTCTATTCATACTCATACTTAGTTTTCCATACAGCAGTTGTGACTCTTCTGGCCTGCTGCCTATCATATATATATATATATATATATATATATATATATTCTTTTCTGAGTCGACCAAAACCAAAACACAACCATCTGCATTTTCCTGGTGTTTATAAAGTTTTGTGCAACTGTGGTCGACCTTATTTTGGCCAGACAGACAAATCTGTTTCACTTCGTCTTGAGGAACATAGACGTGACATCTCCTACAGTAGAGCACGAGCGAGCGTCCTTTCCAGTCATGTCCTTTTCTCGGCAAACTCTAACCTTGAAGAACAGCCACATCAAGTTGATTGGGAACGCACTACTAATTTATATATTTGCAAGGATGAATTCGAAAGAAGAATTATCGAATCAAAAGAAATAGTTCTGGACCCTTCACATTTAAACAATAATCTTAGCTACAATCTACCTGATTCCCATAGCGCAGTAATCCAGTACTGGCGCTCAAAAATTAGCTGTCGCACACATTCTACTCATGCCAATGGTAGCACGCGGTCACCTATTCAAATATGACTGTTATTATTCTGCTTTTTATTAAGCTGTAAAGTTCATTTTTACCGTGTTATTTTATATCTTATGTTTTTATTTCTCACCTGAAGAAGTCGGAGCACCGATGAAACTAGTTGTGATGTATTAAAGGTTTTTTGTTATACTTTCTCGGGTTCTAGTCAGTTAAATTTAGTTTTATTAATATATATATATATATATATATATATATAGACACTGCTTGGAAAGAAGTTAACAGACACTCACATGGGCCAGGTCCACTGTGCTGAACCCATGTAGCAAGTCACATGAACTGTAGACAAACATTTTGGTTCTTTGCAGAAATCAGTGGTTTCTGTATAGGGATGCAACTGCAAATACTAATCCTCTTCAATTCCTTGCGCATTCAGTGAGATATGGGTCAGGAACAGCCTTCATTAAATGCTTTGGTCAATTGCTGCACACAGGAAGTTCTATTTGTCCGCAAGCCTTCTCAGACGACGATGATCTCATTCCTGACTGTCTTAGGACAACAGTTATGCCTCTTAGACAAGCAATGTGGGTTAATTTTCCACTGATTAAATACCCAGAATATCTTTCTTTTTGAGAAACCAGTCAACTCTGCTGTTTTCAGAATCATGGCTCCAGCCATATGGATATCAACAACAAGCCCTTTATCGAACTCCAAAAGATTCTTTGTTTTTCCCATTGTGATCAACACTGTTGATGATTACTGGCCAGCAGCATTCTTAAACAATTGCCTAGAACACATTGTGATGCACATGACTGAGTATTTTGCACATATGCTGCATAAGTGACGTTTATGTGCATCTGCATAAAGGTTTCTAATTTAGTGGCCAGTATGTGTATAACAAGTTGTGAATTGTCACATCATATTATGGTAATAATGCAGAAGACCTTGACATACAAAAATAAAGAAGTTATTGCTTCATCATATAAGGCCTGTGCATAATAGATTATTATGCACAGATTTAGTCACCTGATTTAGTGGCCAGTATGTCTATAACAAGTTTTGAATTTTAAAGTTGTGAAGTATAACAAGTTGTGAAAAATAAAGAGGTTATTGTTTCATTGTATAAGGCTTCACCTGGTTTTCATTTTGGGTTCAAACCACATCTAGGATGCAAAGAGCCTTTATCAGGGCTTTTAACTGAAAGTGAGTTAGCCAGTCTCATATGGTGGCAGCAGAGTTTTTCTTTCTAGAAACTTGGGTTTCTGATTCCACAACTAGGCAAACCAGCCAGGAGAACGCGTGCAATTTATAGACAAAAATACATTACAACCAATAGTATTATATTCCTTAGATGATCAGGGAAAATACTTCCTGCACTAGCACAAAATGCCCATTGCATGCCTCCACTGAACTTCCATCAGAAGGAAAAATCCTGATTAATCTCAATACTAACAAGGTTCCTGATCCTGATCGTATTCCTCCAGTTGTACTCAAAACTTGTGCCTCAGAATTAACACCATCCTGAATCACCTACAAGCTATCATATTCGACTTGTATCTATCAAACAACATGGGAAGTAGGTCTTCATCCAGCCTGTACCTAAAAATGGAGACAAAAGTTATCCATCTAACTATTGCCTTATTGCTCTTACCTCAGTACTTTCAAAAGTGATAATTATTATTATTATTATTCAGGCCTCCAAGGAGTCAAAAGACTCATCGAAGGAGGTCCTTCCTAAGACATAAAGTCTGTCAAGACTCATCGAGGGGAGGTCCCCCCTGAGAAACACAAAGTCTATCATACCACTCCTTAAACTCACTGATCGTTCTCGCTCCCACCACTCCATCAGGCAATGCATTCCACGGCTCAACCACACTCCACACAAAGAAACCACTCCTTACCCTCTTGCTCACAGTTTCCTTTCGTAACTTCCAGGGATGGCCTCTTGTCATCACTCCTTCCTGCTGTTCAACCAAACGAAAGAACTCCCCAGTGTCAACCCTGTAACCACCTCTCAACAGTTTAAAAGTCTCAATCATATCACCTCTCCTTCTTCTATCCACCAAACTCTACAGTCCACATTCTCTCAGCCGATCCTCATAACTATCCTTGTACAGTCCTGAAACCATCTTTGTATCCTTTCCACAGTTAATTTATCCCCTTCAAATCCTGGGGACCAAATCTGAGAACAATAGTCCAAGTGTGGTCTGATCAGAGACTTATACAACGGAATGATAACCCTCTTATCTCTGCAGGTCAGTGTCCTTCTCATAATAGCAGCAATCCTCTGTGTTACCTTCACCACCTTTGCAATATGTCCCCTAAACTTCAGGTTTCTATCAATCATCAACCCCAGATCTCTTGTCTCCCCTACTTCCTCCAGTATAACTCCTCCCATAGAGTATGCAGCATCCCATCGATGTTTCCCAAACCTCAAGACCTTACATTTTGCTGCATTAAACTGACACCCCCATTCATTTGCCCATCTATCTAGCTTATTTAAATCCTCTTGCAGGGCTACCACATCTGCACTATTACTAATAATCCTTCCCAGCTTCGCATCATCCGCAAACAACTGAATATCCCCCTGCAATCCACTGGCTATGTCATTGATATAAAGGTTAAACAATATAGGTCCTAGTACTGAGCCCTGTGGGACCCCACTTGTAACCCTCTGCCTCCTGGAAACTGCTCCACCATACACAACTCTCGGATACCTATCAGACAGCCAATCCTGAATCCAGTTGACCAATCTGACATCCAGACCCATGTGCTGCAACTTAAATATCAGCTTATCATGTGACACCCTGTCAAATGCCTTCGCCAAGTCTAAGAAAATTGCAGTATATGCCTTTCCCTCATCTAATGTTCTTGAAACTTTATTATAAAAGGCTAGCATATTGCTAAAACAAGAGCGCCCTTTCACAAATCCATGTTGATTCTCACAGATAACATTACCCTCATCTGCCCAATGCTGTATACGGTCCCTCACTACTTTCTCCAAGATCTTAACAACTACTGATGACACACAGACTGGCCTATAATTAGACACTTCCAGTCTGTTACCACCCTTATACAATGGCACTATCTTACCTTCCTTCCATTCCCTGGGCACCTTTGCCAAAGCCAGACTTTCATTGAAAAGCCATGTTAAAGGCACTGTCAATTATCTAGCACATTCTCTCAAAACTCGTGGTGAAATACCATCCAGTCCCACAGCTTTACTGACATCCAGAGTACTCAGTATCTGAAACACACTCTCCTCCTGTACCTCCAGACCTCGAACAAGTCCTATCCCTCTAGCATTAAAACTGACTCCTCTAGGATGAAATACTCCAATAAAGTGTTCATTGAACAATTCCACTATGTCCTCTGCATCAGTGACTCTATTTCCATTTTTATCCCACAATATCATTCTTCCACAGTCATTTCTCCTCCTACTGGCCACATAGCTAAAAAATTCCCTAGGATTTTCTTTGGATCTTAGGGCCAATCTCCTCTCATATTCCAGTTTCACTTTCCTTACCACACTAGTCACTCTTCTGGCCTGTGTCTTATATTCCTCATGCATCTCTTCACCTGTCTCCTTATATCTCTTCCATAGCCTCTTTTTCGCATGCAATTCCTGTTTAATATTGTTTGTCATCCACTTTACTCCAAATTGTGTCCTCTTCTTCACTCGTGGTATACAACTTACCATTGCTGATAACAAATATTCTTTCACAATTTCCCACGCACTAGTGATATCCCGGCCTTCCAATTCCTGCCTTCACGAAACTTCCCGAAGTTGACGTCTAAGAATATTATAATCACCTGCCTTATAATTCCACATAAGTTCCCATCTCTTAATACTCCTGCATGTCTATTCATTTTCCAAGTCAACACCATATGGTCATTCTCTCCAACTGGTGGGAGAGACATCAACTCAGTTATTATCAACTCTTCTGATGCTATAACCAAATCCAAAACTTTTGAACCTCTTGTTCCCTCTGTTACATGTTGCCTAAGACATTTGTCCCTCAAGAATTCTAGAAATTCCATTCCCCTATTGCTACATGCATCTTCCTCTCTCCAATTTATACTACTGAAGTTAAAATCTCCCATAACAATCATTCTTCTTGCACTTGCCAAACTTAGCTGTCTAAACATCTCCTGGTCCCCATCCTCTGTGCTCCTGGGTCTGTAGCAACACCCCACTAAATATCCTGTCTTGCCTACGTCTACCTCACACCATACGCCCGCAAAATCATTTGTCTCACTTCCTTCCAAATTCTCCACTCTTAGAGGACATAGGTCATCACTTATCATAAGCAGTACCCCACCACCACGCTTTCCCCTCCTATCCTGACGAAAAATGCTGTACCCAGCAACTTCTATTCCTGTTGTTATATCCCCTTCTGTCAACCACATCTCAGTGATTGCAATAATTTTTGGCCAGGCTGATGCTATCTGCGCCACCAATTCCTCTCCCTTATTCCGGATACTCCTGGCATTAGTATAAAGCATATAAATGCCACTGTTTCTATAACCAGCATTATCCCTTCTAGACTCCACTGGGCTCAGTGTTATCTAACATTGTCTCCCTTCTCCCAAGTATCCATTCCCACAAGAGGCCACCCCTGCTATCATCCTCCCTGGGACACACTGACTCGTTCAGAACAGCAATCTCTCCAGATGCCTACGTCCTTCCTCATTCAAATGTAAACGGTCTCTCGCATACAATTTCTCTCTTTCCTCAAACGCACTCTAAGCATCCACATATACCAGTCCTCTCTTGTCACACATTCTCGCTATTATGCTATTCAATATCACCGCTCTTCTGCTCAGCTCATCATTATCATACCTAGGCAACACGCACAGTATTTTTCCTCTCTCTGTCTTCTTCCGTACAGTCTCAAGCAAAAATCTCATATCTCTCGCTGTCCGACTTACATTACCACTCAAGTCATTCGTTCCTACCATCACAATCATCTCATCCACCCTTTCACCTCTCTTAATTGCCATAGCCACCCTTTCTATTGTTCCTCCTGGTAAACACTCCTCACGCATCCTATCTTGAACACCACGGATCATTGAGTCGCCATACATTATACCTCTTACCATTCCCTTGCTCCTATTGTTTCCATTCTCTCCTCTTCTTTCATTCCCATACCTTTCTCCTACTACTGTTTCCATCCTCTCGTCTTCTAGCATCCCCATACCTCTCTCTCATTCCATCTCTCCTACCGTTTCCATTCTCTCCTCTTCTAGCACTTCCATATCTCTCTCTCATTCCGTCTCTCCTACTGTTTCCATCCTCTTGTCTGCTAGCATTCCCATACCTCTCTCTCATTCCCTCTCTTCTACTGTTTCCATTCTCTCCTCTTCTAGCACCCCCATACCTCTCACTCATACTCCCTAAATTCTCTATCTCTTCTACTCTGATTCGCCTTGCATTTATCTCTTCCATTCTCCTAATCTTATCTTTCATACTTCTGCTCTCATTCACAAGACATTCCACCTCCTCTTTCAACTCATCTATCTCCCTCTGCAGGTCAGTCACTCTTAATCTAAATTCACTCTCCCAAACAAAACCATCTCCTAAACTTTCACAGTCACTCACACCTTCCACACCATCAACTATTATTTTCTCATTCTCTCCTATCACACTACTTGTCTTCCTACATTCATTCCCCGTTCCTGGAGCAACAAAGTCGGATATCGATATATCTAATGTACTTATTTCCTCCAACTGCCTGCATTTTGCGCACATACGCTCTCCACTCTCTTTAACAAGCCACATATGTAATTCCCGAGACGCATACATGCCGCAAGTACTGCATACCACAAAGTCCCTTATGATATTGCTAATAATTGAGTTCTTAAATGGCGGAGGACTTGGCGTTACGCCTCTTGCGACTGCTGCTGAATCCACCATCATTCCTTACTGCCGAGTAGCGTAATCTTTAATAATTATTCAATTAATAAATAAGAGGGAAAAAAAGTACAAACATCAGAACATTTAAGTACTAAATATAATTAAATAAAATGAAATATAACTAAATACAGTAACTTAGCTTCGTTTTGTCTTCCACCGTTACGCGTTCGATTCCGACGGTACCAAAATATATTATATCGCGACAGCAACTAACTTCCAAAAAACAACCACTGAAGTACACTCGTATTCAGAGAAACAATTTAGCACTCAAAAACGTAGAAAAACGGGGAAAAAAGCGGACTATTCACCGATTAAAAATCACTTTCTTCTGCACAGCTCAAATTCACCGCCACGTGCTACGGCGACGCTAGCGCCACAACCAGCTTCTTCACTACCTGGAGACTCATCACTTAATCAGCAATCACCTATATGGATTCTACTATTCTTGTTCTACAAATGACCTCCTTGCTAATCTCACCTACCTTTGGACACAGGCCATGGAAAGTTTTGGAGAAACCCATGTGGTCGCTCTTGATATTTCAAAGGCATTTGATCGTGTCCAGCATCGAGGCCTCCTGAACAAGCTATCATCTTATGGTCTGCACTTTCAGATTGGATTGCCAGCATCCTCACTGGTTGTTCATTGTGTGTCATGGTGAACAGGTTCCTCTCATCAGATTTAATTAATGCTGGAGTACCTCAGGGTTCTGTACTCTCACCAACATTGTTCCTGCTTTACATCACCTTATTTCTCTAACTTCAAATCCTATTCACAGTTTTGCAAATGACAATACTCTTCATATCTCTTCCTCATTTGAGAAGCCCTGTAGTATTCAAATGTTAAGCCCTAAGATCTTCCATAATCATTGACTTAAATACTGATTTCCTCAACATCTTCAAGTGAAGACAACTTAGTAAACTTCAATGCCATAAAAACTCAGACTTGTCTTACTACTTGCATGAAAGATCTCACTTTATTGCCATTTATTTTTGAAAACATTCCAATTTACTTTCAAGATCAGCTTTCTCTTCTTGGGCTGACTGTTACATCTGGGGTGGGGGGGGGGGGGGGTGGGGGGGGGGGGGGGTGGGGGGGGGGGGGGGTGGGGGGGGGGGGGGGTGGGGGGGGGGGGGGGTGGGGGGGGGGGGGGGTGGGGGGGGGGGGGGGTGGGGGGGGGGGGGGGTGGGGGGGGGGGGGGGTGGGGGGGGGGGGGGGTGGGGGGGGGGGGGGGTGGGGGGGGGGGGGGGTGGGGGGGGGGGGGGGTGGGGGGGGGGGGGGGTGGGGGGGGGGGGGGGTGGGGGGGGGGGGGGGTGGGGGGGGGGGGGGGTGGGGGGGGGGGGGGGTGGGGGGGGGGGGGGGTGGGGGGGGGGGGGGGTGGGGGGGGGGGGGGGTGGGGGGGGGGGGGGGTGGGGGGGGGGGGGGGTGGGGGGGGGGGGGGGTGGGGGGGGGGGGGGGTGGGGGGGGGGGGGGGTGGGGGGGGGGGGGGGTGGGGGGGGGGGGGGGTGGGGGGGGGGGGGGGTGGGGGGGGGGGGGGGTGGGGGGGGGGGGGGATAATCAGAGCCTTATACAGTGGAACAAGAATCTCCCTATTTCTACAAGTCAGTGTCCTCCACATCATTCCCAGAAGTCTTTGTGTTGCCTTCACAATTTTGGCAATGTGTCCCCTAAATTTCAGATCCTTATCCACTACAATATATTCCCACCAAATATAAATTCTACATCCCATCCTTGTTTCCTAAATTTTAAAACCTTACATTTTGCAACATTGAACTAGCATCCCCATTCCCGTGCCAAATCACTCAATTTATTCAAGTCTTCTTGTAAGGCCACAACATCTTCTCTACTCTTCATAGTTCGTCTCAACTTTGCATCGTCTGCAAACAACTGAATATCTTCACCCAAATCCTTGCCAATATCATTAACATACAGGTTCAACCAGTGGCACACCCAGGGATGGGGCCAAGGGTCCTGGCCCCCTCCCTAAAAAAGAAAAAGGAAAAAAATACTAGAAAATTTTCCAAAAATCTTTTCCTAATTAAAATTTTTTTTTTTAAATTTATATTGTATCATGTCTTCTATGCTACTTATAAATTAGCAGTCACATAAGGTGGGAATACCCTATAGCTCTCGGGAATCATGGCCACTGTTGCACGCAAGGAGAACGAAGTATTGCTTCGTCGGACTGAGCGCTACTTCGTTTGCCCAAACCGGGCCAAAGGAGATCATGTATTGGCAATCACTGCAGATGCTCAGTCATAGGTCGTATGCAATGCATAGTGTGTATTCTCAAATCGTATACTTAACTCACCCCAAGATTAAATCTTGAATGCTCCCCCCCCCCCCCCCCAAGATTAAATCCTGAGTACGGCACTGGGTTCAACAGTAATGGACCTAAAACAGACTCCTGAGGTACACTACTAGTGACTTTCCTTCAGGATATTGTTCCCCCATACACAACTTGCTAATACCTATCAGATAGCCAGTCTCTGATCCAATGCACTAATCTAATATCCAACCCCATCTGCTCTAGTTTAACTATCACCTTATCATGAAATAATCTATCAAAGCCTTTGCGAAATCTAAATATATTACTGTGTATCCCTCTCCTCTGTCGAAGGAAGCCGTCACTTTATTATAATAGGTAAGTAGATTACTAAAACATGACCTCCTTTTATCAAATTCATGCTGTCCATCAAAGATAATACCATTGTTGTCAACCCAATTCTGGATCCTAGTTCTCACAAGCTTCTCCAACAACTTAACCACAACACCTGACACACAGATAGGCCTATAGTTTGATGCTTGAGTTCGATCACCTCCTTTATGAAGTGGCACAATCTTGCCCTCCTTCCACTCCTTAGGAACTTGACCGAGTGCAAGACTCATTAAAAAAATATGTCAAGGCAGATGTCAACTCCCTGGCACATTCTTTCAGAATACTTGGTGATATATTATCAAGTCCCACAGCCTTATTAACATCTAGTTTACTCACCTCCCCATACACCTCTTGCTCACCTACAGTCAGTCTCTCCTCCCCATCATCAACTGCTCTCAATCCCTCCATGAAGTCACATTCAGAAGATTGAAAGATCTTTATGAACTGCTCATTAAGTATCTCCACCACACATTCCGCAACAGTTGTCTTTATACACCATTTTCTCCAATCAATGTCATCTTTCCATAATCTTCCTTTCTTTTGCTGGCTACATATCGAAAGAACTCCTTAGGATTCTTTTTGGCTTCATTAGCCAACTGCTGTTCATACCTCTCCTTAGCTACCCTCACCAACCAAGTAACCCTCCTTGCTTGCTCTTTGTAGACCTCATGGAATTGGTTATTTCCACTTCTCTTTTGCTGCCTCCACAATGCCCTTTTTTCTCTGTATCGCATGCTTAATCTCTTTATATAGTTGTATTTTAGCCAGTACTAAGAGGGATTATCTATAATAGTACTAAAATGTAGTCTTCTAGTCTGCAGCAAGCTAGGATATCACATAGTGTCACTTGACAACATATAATGCTTGCTTATACTCAATATGTAAGGGCAAACATGTGTTGCAACTGATTCGTGTTAAATATTTACTCTAGCATAGTAGCAATTTCCATAATTTTGCTATGACAAATGCTGATCACTCTGTAACAATGAACATATGTATTAAATTCACAGCTGCAGTGCAGACATGGGTTGTATAGTTTAGAGTGCTCTTAATACTGTGTCATTGGTGGTATCACATAATAATAATAAGGGATATTTATAAACCTGTGGGAAGGACATTTTTAATCCAATGACATCACAGAATCATAAATCTTTGTATATTATCCTACATGCAGATTTTTAAATGAATCCATTAATCACACTGTGGAAGAAAAGAAGACTTTTTTTTTTTTACATCACTGCATTAACACTAATAACAATATGATTTTGTTAACTGTAATTCTTTACTGAAGTCATTATTTTTATTATTATTATGATGATGATGATTATTAGTGTATGAGTATTTTCATAAATAATAATGATGATTATTATTTGGAAGTATAATGAATCCAGTCTGGTTGTACTAACACATTTAAATTAACAGTACCTTCATATACATGCTTAGTAAATGATAAAAAATTTTTCATATCGTAATTATATACTACAACTCCTAGTATATCACATTAACCCACCTCATTGGTATTGAACGATTTTTTGACAGCCTTAAGAGAATGATAATATCAAAAAAATAAATTGTAATAGGTTCTATAAAAGCAAAAATGTAATCGAAAGTATAAATAAATATAACTGTTTTACGCGTGACATATAGTTAAAAAATTGAGCAGTCTACATATTTGTGACTACTAGATGAATTATAGAAAGATGATGGACTACTTAAAAAAATACACAGATCGCAGTCGACAGGATTCGAACCTGTGCGGGGAAACCCCAATGGATTTCGAGTCCATCGCCTTAACCACTCGGCCACGACTGCCCGATAAATTTGGCACGTAAATATGGTAGATGAAATTGTACTCAATTTTTTTTTCTATTATTTGCATGCTGTAGGCTAATTAATTTTATTATTCATTTTATATTTTGAGAATTGTTATTCGCAACAAACATAAGCAATTACACTTCTTATAAACGCATAATTACAGTCAAGTTGACCGATGTGCAAATCAATACTCAACATAAGTTTTTGATTCCTCACTTTCATATTTCATTTCTGCTAATTTAAATATCGAAAACAAAATGACATCCGCTTAGTGATAATGTTTCCACAAATACAGAAATAAAGAATCAATGTGCTTTATTACAATTTTGATCAACTGAACATTTAGCCATGCTCCACTTTTCTTTAAATATAATTTCACAAGATGGAGCCACCTATAGAATTAATATATTATTTGTCGGAATTGAATGAATTATATGATTCGCTAAAAATGAGTTAATAATAATAATGATTCAGTACTTTCAAATTTTAATTTGATCGTGCTGAAAAAATATACTCTCACGCTATCTCGTTTTTATTTACAAGAAGCTTTGAAATCTAATATACATGTGTTCGCTAACGGTTGTCATTCCCTTATTCAATTAGTCGTCAACCTTTTTTGGATTATGCCCCACCTCAACGTCTCAAAGAATTCGATGCCCCCTCTAGCATAATAGTCAACCAAGTTCTGAAAAAGTGTAATATAAATAGGCTTCAAATAAAAAAGGAACATGAGTAAACGTGTTTTTAATTTGACTATCTTCAATGAATATAAATTTTATATTTTATGTAATATACACTATGTATATTATAAAACATAAATTGAACTCAACTCGGGAAAATAAAATCCAAGTAATGTGATCCTTGAGCTTGGTGTCTGCTGCAAAGAGTTTTTATTTAAGGTACTCATTTAGTCAATTTCAATCTCAAATCCCCACGGTTTGTGATATCCAGACGATTTCTTTCTTTCAGTAACAAATCATCTACAGTACTAAAGCCACATTCACCTAAATATGGTGAATGTGGCTTTAGTGAAGGGCAACAGTAAGTTTCTTGCAAAATCAGTTGAATTTGGGTATTTCGTTTCTGTCTAGTCACAAAAACATGCCATTGTTCCTTTTATGTTGAAAAAAGTTCTAATAGACTCATCATTTTGCATTTCTGAGGTACTTCTTGATACTGCATGGCCACAACAGTTAAGTCCAGTAGCATTGACTGAGTTATCCAGGATGGAAAATCAGTCTCTTTTAAATCAGAAAATCTGTCATTTAAATCATGGGCCATTTTGCTTAGGTAATCCGCAATAACAGGCACAGCAGCATCAGTTACCTGAACACTTATTTAGCCAATAAAATTGGTCAAATTTTTTGGCTGAAATATTCTTTTGACATAATTGCAGAAATGTAATGAAACCAAATATTTTAGCCTTTGCATCAACAGGGGTCTCATTTGCTCCTTGCAGTTGCTTATTTAACATACTCATTTTTTCAAAGATATCTATTAAAGCGCCTCCGTAGCGCAATTGGAAGAACAACGGTGCATTGCGCCCTTCGATTGGAATAGGCCTAAGTTCGATTCTCGTCGCGACGGGAGGAATCTTTATCTGCACGATTTCAATCGAAGGTGAGTTAGCCGATCACATACGGAGGTAGCAAGGTTTTTCTCCCGGAAACTCGGGTTTTTCATCCCGCATACAGACAAATCGGCCCTTCAGAACACAAGCAATTTACAGACAAAAAATATTAATACCGGTAGATGGCGTTGATGGAGATGATTCGTAGTAGAGGTTCGGTGTAGTGGTTGAGACAGCTGTAGGTGTCCTCCCGCGATGAGTCTTCGGACTCCTTGGAGGTGTCAGGAATAATAATAATAATAACTCAAAAATGCTTGGCCATCAGCTGTTTGAAGGAGTTTCATTTCAGCTTTGTCATTCAAAAACTCACTAAGAATATCAAATAGTTCCATGAATTTTCTCAGGATATTCCCCTGTGACAGCCATCTCACCTCGGTGTGAAGCAATAAGTTTTGCATGCTCAGCAGTGTTATCCTCACAAAATTGTTTGAAGAGACACTGACATTTGGCATTAGCTTTAATAGTGTTGATACATTTTATAACTCAGTTCAATATCTCATTTAGAACAGGTGAAAGTTTTTTGGAAATTAAAATTTCTCTGTGAATCACACAATGCACAAGCAACATTTCAAGATTGTCATCACTCATTAATTTTAAACAGCCACGTTTCTTACCCATCATAACAGGAACACCATCTGTAGCACAAGTTGTAATATTTTACATTGATATTTGAGCTTCATCTAAATAATTTTTGAGTTTATTGTATATACCAATGGCAGTAGTGGTAGTTTTCAGTTCTTCACAGAACATCTCTTCAGTAAATTCACTACATACATACATACATACATAGCTCATGGCAAAAACATGATGTTAAAAAAGAGAATCATGATGTCATTATATATTAACAGAATTGAAGAATTTAAAATATTTTAAGTTAAAACTTTGAAGGAAAACACAGATCTAATCCAAGAAGTTGGAAAATTAAAATAAGAGTTAAGAGTAAAAGGTCTTAATATGTTATAATAAGGAAAAGAAACATATATATCATTATAAATTCAGATCTAAGTTCGTAATCCAGGTCACAGCTTCAGGAGCCGCTTGTAAAAAGTCTTTCCAGTCATTCTGATAAGCACGGAAGATGCATTCTGTTACAGTATGTTGCATAGTCTGTCGTGGAGCACCACAGTCACATTCTGGAGATGTTTGTCTGTTCCATTTATAGAGAGTATCTCCACATAGGCCATGATTTGTCCGAATTCTATTTAGTACCGTCCATGTTTTGCAAGGTAGATCTGATCCTGTGATGATTTGATCACCTTTAAAGATGTTATGCAAATGTTCTTTCGTATTTTCCTTCCATGTCTCTTTCCACTTCGATAAAGGATTAAAATTATTTAGCACTAGTTCTTTTGCTGCTCGTAGTGATGGATGGCGAGATTTCAATCTTTTGACGTTAAGATTTGGGAGATCCTGATGAATAGATAGGTTCGGATTACCAGCAATTTTTTGGAATTCACGGACTAAAGAATTCAATTTACGTAGTTCTGTAGGAATAATGCCTGCTAAAAGAGGTAACCAATATATGTTGGGGTCGATCTAATACCTGTAATTAATCTTAAGGTATTGTTCAATTGAAAAGTGATAATTCTTGTGTGAGGACTATTTAGCCACACAGGAGCACAATATTCAGCACTTGAGAATACCAAAGCAAGGGCTGTTGTCCGAAGAGTAGGGGCTCTAGAACCCCAGGTAGTGCCACAGAGTCTCTGTAGGATATCATTACGTGTCCTTAGTTTATATGCCAAGTTTGAAAGATGTTGCCGGAAAGTGAGAGAATGGTCAAGTGTGACTCCCAAGTACTTAGGGAATGTATTATATGGAAGTATAGTGTTGTTCAATTCAATTTTTAGTTTCACATTTGCCAAGTTATTATTTAGATGAAACAAGATATTACCGTTTTGCTCCTATTTAAACAAAGTCTCCATCTTTTAAAATATTCATCCAAAATAGTTAAGTCAGCTTTTAGAATTTCTTCTGTACGACTTATGCATTTATGCTGTGTAGTTATTGCTATATAGTCGGCATAACAAAATTTCCTTGACGTAGTGACAGGAAGATCAGATATATACAGATTGAATAATAACGGAGATAAAACAGATCCTTGTGGCAGTCCATTATTTAACTTCCTTTCGCTGCTAGTTTTATTACCTATAGTCACTATAAATCTTCTATCTCTTAGCATATTGTTAATAATATGGACTATTGTTTTACATGGGATAATTTTATATAATTTATATAGAAGGCCTTGTCTCCAAACGGTGTAGAAGGTGGTTGACAAATCAATAATTGATGCTGATGTTTTTAAACCTTTTTGAAAACCAGCTTCTCTGTGAGTTACCAAAGAGAGAACCTGGTCACAACACCCACGATTTTGTCTGAAGCCAGTTTGTTCTATTGGGACATTTTTAAAAATTATGGAGCATATTCTATTATAAATAAGTCTTTCAAAGAGTTTAGAACAACAACTGAGGAGAGTAATAGGTCGGTAACTTTCCGGTTTATGATTAGGCTTACCATGCTTTAAAATTGAAGGTACTTTTGCTTTTTTAAAAATAGTGGGAAGTTTACCAGTTGTAAGAATGTCAGTATAGAACTTTAATAACCATAATCTTGCATTTCTTCCCAGATTAATCAAAAATTCTGGATGAATGTTATCAAAACCAAGAGCCTTACCAGGCTTTAATTCCTTTAAGGCTGCTTAAACTTCTTGCTGCGTAAAAGGGTGTGCAAAATTTTAAGTTATAGGTGAAGACTTGCTAAATCCTTTTAATTTTCTCTTTATATATATCTTGTATGCTTTTTATTGTTTGGGATACGTGATATATTAACAATATGTATAGCTAGTTGATCTGGGGTGATTCTTGGTTGTTCTTTAATCAAAGGAACACTACCACCTAGTTTCCTAAGAAGGCTCCAAACTTTACGGCTGGAATGAGTGTAGCTCAGTGGATGTGGCGTTTGCACACCACCGCGCTTGGCCGCACGAAGGAAGACTTGGTTTCGAGTCTAGTCGGCGACTAGAGGAAATTTTTCTAAGCCTTCTTTCGACCGGTTCCCGAGTTAGTCGATCTCTGGCACGGGCAAGCAGGTTTTTCCTCCCGGAAACTCGGGTTTTTCGTCCTGTAAATTCAAGAAAATCGACCGTAGAACCCACATTATTTCAGACATTAAATATATTGTGTTAGGGTTAGGGTTAGGGGCCACGAGATGGCGGCTCATTTGAGCCGTCTCTCTTCACTGCGTACCGCTTAATTAGTGATAGCCTTGGGCCATCTGTCTCTGATTGGGTACCAGTGGAGATTGAACTGCCCACTCAGTCTCCAAAAGTTAGATAGGGCTAAATGGCCTCGCCTACTCCCGTATACAGGAATAAAAAGGCGTTAGCTGATTTTTTTTATGAGTAAAGTCTATACCTTCAACTGTATTGGCCCATTTTTTCCTTCGGGATATATCCAAGTTTTCTAGGAATTTGTCTGCTGTTTTGGGGTCATTGTTTATCTGATATTCATTATAAAGTAATTCATATTCTTCGCTCCAACCATGTATATAGTTATGTCTAATACCTCTAGGAATATTTTTCTTGGCAGCAAGCAGGACTACACCTATAAATCGATGAAAATTACTACTTATTTGAGATATCCAGCGAATACATTTGCCAAGTTCATTTGCATATTTATTCCAGTCAGCCTTTTTAAAATTCCAGCGTGGAATAGGCTTTGATCTTACAAATGGAATGGAAATGCCAATGTCAATTAATACCGGTCTATGTTGACTATGAGAAAAGTCAGTTAAGACCCTTTTCAGATTTTGCATAGGGTGACCTGAATTATTTTTGCTCACAAGACATAAATCACGGTTATAGTCTCTTTTCCAGGCCTCAGATCTAAACGTGCCTTTGTCTTTGGCATCAAAGACTAAGTGAAGATTATTTAGTTCGATCCAATCAACAAGTTTTTCGCCACATTCGTTGTTTCGAGCATAATTCCACTGTTCATGGTGACTATTAAAGTCCCCAATATAGATTACGGGATGTTCAGCAATAGGAATAATTTTTTCCGGCCAAGGTAATCCAGGTGGCTTATAAATATTCGTAATTGTAATATCTTGAACTTTTATCACTACTGTATGTATGTTTTCTACAATATTTTGAGATAGAAGAAAAACTTCTTTAAGACGATTTTGCACATATGTTGCTGTTCCATATACTTCATGATAAGTTGCACCAGTAAATTCACTATTGTCAATATATCTTACATAGGCCATCAATACTGCCTCACTGTCTCTTACAGTTGATTCATTCATCTGTATTGAGAATTTCCTTGATCCCAACTTTTCAACAAGTTGTGTTTCCACATTTTTAGCCATCTCATCTATTCTTTGCTAACAGTGTTATTACTCGGTGGCATTCCGTTGACATCTTTGTTATCTTTCTCCAGAATTGTTTTGAGAAAAGTTGATATTGCTGGCTTAATTAAATTCTTCTCTATAGTATGATTTTTACCTGATTTAACTATGAGCAAAGAAATTTCATGACTAGCTTCAAGAGCAGAATTTTGGGTAGCAGTTCATACAGAGAATAATGAATCTATTGTTGAACTTCTCAAACTTCTCCTTTAGAGACTTAAATTGGTTCAAAACATACTTCACATAAGTGCTGTTTCGCCTTTAAATGTGCTTCGATGCGACCTTTTCTTATTGATTCGTTGGTCAAACGGTGTTCTCACAATAGACAGAATGGTGACCGTTCATCCTGAGCAGCGGGTATGAAACCCAACTTCAAATAATCATCTGAATACTGAACAAACTTTTTTTTCTTATTTGCACTACTCATTTTATGCATGGGTTTAGCAATTGAAAGGGAAAAAGCAGGTTTATAAAGTATACTGTAAGCATGTGTGGATTATACAAGGAAATTAATGATGTATAACATTTATTTATACTACTATAAACATATATAATAAATAAAAAATTAATATAATGAAAAAGTAAATTTTAAAATTCTACCGTCACAAGCAGAGAAAAAGAAACAACGAAATATGAGAGATTATGTTTATGTTTTCAAATGTCAAACAAACCTAATACAATTGTGGCAAAACGTTCGTTTTTTTTTTAAATTGATAGTAGCGCAACTTTGGTAACTAAAAAACTAACTTCATGTAAAAATGTTACATAAAAAAGCCTAGTATCAAAAAAAAAAAAAAAAAAAAAAAAAACATTGACAATACATAAAAAAATTAAACAAACTTGCCTCGTTGTTTCTACAACAAAATTGCACAAAGTTAAACTAGCACTGTTTACTTTCCAGAAGTGACTTGTATTTATGTATTTTTGTTGACTGCTGTACTAGTGTTGCCAACTTTACTTTTTCTCGGAAAGTCAGGGTTGAAACATCGATAATTTATCCCCTACAATGGTAATTTTTTGACTATATCGGTGATGAGGTAACGAATGCGACATCATTTTCTAATTGCTCCCCCCATAATATTCAAATTGCCCCCTGTGGGGCATACATCCCCCCTTGGGAAACACCGCCTCATAGGAAACAAAAGAAACAAAAGGCGTTATTATATATATATATATATATATAGTCATCCCTCAGCTTATGTTGGGGTTCCATTCCATCCAGCAGGACGTAAGTCGATATATTAAATCAACAGAATTATAGGGGGGGGGGGACTTAACTGTAATAAGTATACTCTGATTTTAATTTTTAAACCTTATAAAACTGTAGTGTGCGTTACTACCACTATAAAACAGGAGAATAATCACCCAAATCTTCCTCCACAATCATTTTCATTACCTTCCCTATGTGAAGGACCAGGCTGCGGCTCTTCTGGTGTAACCATTTTTTTTTTTTTTTTTGATGAAAATGTCCAGTGTGCTTTGTTTATTCCTCTTCTTCTATTCATCATAAGTTTGTTTACAGCAAGCAAATGCATCATGCCCTTTCCTTTCTACTAATAAGTAACGCTCAACATTGGAGATGATTTCTTCAGACATTTCGAGAACATCACTAACTGCAGAGAACATTTCTGCAAGACCCTACAATGAGAATTATTTAACTACCTCTTCTTGTTTCTCTTTTCACTCTTCCTTTTCTTGTTCTTCCTCATCTGCAACACATCCTCCAATTCGACCAATTCTTCGGTGGTCAACTCTTCAGAGGCACTTTCTGTGAGTTAAATTATGTCGTCATCGTTCACTTCGAGATTCAGATTGTTTGCTAGGTCCACTATTTCATTACTCAATTTACAAAGGTCTTTGTTTTTTTCAAAACTTCCAAAATCGTGCACAAACCTTTTTAATGTCTTTATCCATATGCCACTCATACATTGAGAGATCACTTCGTCCCAAACTACAGCAATATTTGAATAGCATGATAAATATTGAATGTTTTCCAGAATTGCATGAGAGTCTGGTCATCTCTTTCAGTAGTAGAAATGGCTTGTGAAAAAGTTCTCCATAGACAATAAACCTTAAACACTTCAAGAACTCCCTGATCCATCGGTTGGATCAATGAAGTAGTGTTTGGAGTGGGATATAAGATCACTGATATAAGACGGATGACCTGGAGCATTAGCTAGAATAAAATTTTAAATTCTACATTTTATTTCACACAATAGCTTTCCATTTCACTCGCAGAACTTGGTTAAGGCATCAGCAAACAATTTTCAGTCATCCACGGCTCATTATATCTCCGCTAATGAACTGAAAGAGTATACTTCCTCATGTTTTTGAAGGCTCATGGATTCTCACTATGCCATATCACAAATGGTTTTAGGTTATATCCAGCCACTTAACCCCCCCCTAACAGAATCGGAATATGGCCTTTAAGAGCTTTGAAACCAGGCATAGATTTTAGCTTTTTGTGGATGCATGTCCGCACGAGCATTTTTTCCCAAAACAGGGCGGTCTCATCCATATTAAATATTTGCTGCGGCAAATAATTTTCCTCTGTAATAATTTCATCCAATTTCGTCACAAACTCCTTGGCAGCCTTCTCATCGGTACTTGCAGATTCACCATACATTTTCACATTATGAAGCGCAAGCCGCTGCTGGAATCTAATGAACCAACCAGAAGAAGCATTGAATTGGTAGTCGTAATCGGGCCCTGCTTTCTCCTTCAACATATTGAAGAGACATAGTGCCTTAGCGGTTATGATCTTAGTGCTAAGGGGTATGCGCTTTTGGTTATAGTGCTAAGGGTTATGCGCTTTTGGTTATAGTGCTAAGGGTTATGCGCTTTTGGTTCAGATCCTCTATCCATGATGCAAGTAGCTTTTCAATATCACCAATAGGACCTTGTCGTTTCTTCGTCACTTTCGTCGATTTAATGGAAGCAGATCCTTTCACACCATCGACGATTTTATCCTTCTTTTTCAATATGGTCTTCACTGTAGAATGAGACCATCCGAAGTCATGTGCGCTCACATTGAGGGCTTATCACCTTCATGTTGCTTAATAACTTGCAATTTCGTTTCAAGATCAATTATATATATATATATATATATATATATATATATATATATATATATATATATATATATATATATATATATATATATATATATATATATATATATATATAATTGATCTTGAAATTATATAATTGATCTTGATATATATATATATATATATATATATATATATATATATATATATATATATATATATATATATATATAGACATATAAATATATATAAACATATAAATATATATAAATATATATATATATATATATATATATAGACATATAAATATATATAAACATATAAATATATATAAAAATATATATATATATATATATATATATATATATATATAGACATATATATAAACAGGTAGGATAATCAGGAGCGCTGTTGATATGCATTACTTGCAGAATGATGTGAAGAGGCCGAAATTGTGGGCAAGTGAAAATGGCTGTAATTTCAATGTTAATAAATGTAAAATCATGCACTTTGGTGTGATTAGATATCCAACGTCGTATTATATTGGTAGGATTATGCGTGAAGAAACTGATGAGGCTGGGATCTTGGAGTTTTAGTAGACAGGAAGTTGAAGTTCAAGGGTCATATAGCAAAAATTGTAAATACAACTCAGAGAATAATGGCAATGCTGAAACGAACCTTGACATGTAAAGATAAGAAGTCATTTTGCCTCTTTACAAGATCTTGATAAGATCAATCTGATGGAGAGAGTTCAAAGGAGAGTGTCAAAAATGATATTAGGATTGTGGAATACAGATTATTAAGACAGATTGAGAACTTGTAGACTGCAGAGACTAGTAAACAGGAGAAAGAGGGGGGGGGGGGATAAGATTGAGACTTACAAACTTCTGAAAGGATTATACAGAATTTTAGTAGGTAATAATTTTTCATTTTTGGAGGGTGGTGAAAGGGCGCAAGGGCATCTTTGGAAGTTGAGAATGAATGCTGTCAATAAGGGGGTCAGGTATAAATTTTTCTCTTGTAGAGTAGTGTGTGACTGGACTTGATTGTCCTTGGATGTTGTGTGTGCAAGTAGGGGGAATGAATTCAAGAACAGATATGATGATAGCTGGTGCGAATGGTATGGCCTCACTCGATAAGTTCCTGACTCACTGGAGATGTAGCTCAGTGGAAGTGGCTCTTCCGTCCTCTGCGCTTGGTCGCTCGAAATTTGACTTAAGTTCAAGTCTAGTCGACGACTGGAGAAACTTTTTCTAAGCCTTTCATCGACCAGTTCCTGATTTAGTCGATCTCTGGCATAGGCAAGCGGGTTTTTCCTTCCAGAAACTCGGGTTTTTCATCCTGTAAACTCAAAAAAATCGACTGTAGTACCCACATTATATCAGAAAGTGACATATCTTGTTAGGTTTAAGTACCAAGAGATGGCAGCACTTGTTTGTCAACCTCTTCATCGGTGGCTACTATAATTAGTGATAGACATGTGTTAGCTATCTTTGATTGGCTACCGGTGGAGATTGAACTGCCCACTCAGTCTCCAGAAGCTAGATAAGGTATAAAGGCCTCGCCTACTCCCTATAAAGGAATAAAAAGCGTTAGCTGATTTATTATTTATTTTACTGAAGGCTTTTTCACTTTGGTCTAGCTACTCACTGATGAAGCCTCAATAAAGGCTGAAACCGGTGGGGGATTATTATGAGTTCGCTCTCTTAAGATTTTTGCCTTACGGGAGCAATTTGAGTCTCCGGGGAAGCGTTTTTCGGCCCAGCCCGGTGAAGGGCTTTGTCGGTGAATGCTTCTCTTCGGAATATGAGCGGTTCTGCTCGGTGGTGGTGGTGGGTGGAAGGCCATCACTGAGTGGAGTCAACGCTGAGATGGACGGTCTTTCGCCCACAATTGAGGGGCTGGGGATCGTCCGAATTTTTAGAGACGGCTTTAGTTATTCATAAGGCTTTTTCACTTGGTTATAATAAAACTCAAAGATACCAAGAAATTATATTCTTGGTTTAATCAAAGGAGAGTATCAAAAATGATATCAGGATTGTGGAATATAGATTATGAAGACAGATTGACAATTTGTTCTCAATCTGTCCAAGTTTAAGCAAACAAAGTTTGTATGTAAAGTACCTTCATGCCAGGGGTGCTCCAGAATATTAATGAGGTTGCAGTGTCGATCACAAGAGAAGAAAGATCATTGTTTTCATCACATGACATTTTCATTACATAGAGTTACCTCCATTATCACAAATAATGACAACAGATAATATATCTTCTGATAGAATGCATCAAGGTACATTGATATCATTTGGACAGCCTCCTGTGTCACCTGATTATTTTCCACATAACGATATTAGCTTTTCGGTAAAGGATATGGGAGTACCTGGAGCGCCTGCTATCCCTAGTTCAACTAATCATTGGTTAGATAAACAGAAACCTCATTCAGAGGTGCCGCTAAAAGGTGTTTGTAAAGTCGGATGCTTATAAAGAGAAGAAATGAGAAGAAATATGCCTCTGCACAAAATATCTAATCAGTTCTTGTCTCAGTTCCGCTGACTAGGCTGAAGAGTGTTGCACCAGTTGTCCATAGATCCAATACTGAGAGTGCTAAATGTTAAATTTTGCTGCGGATCTGCAGTCCTGTGAAAATGGCCTACCATCTATTTCTTTCCATACAATGTTTCAACTGCAATGCTTAGAAAGAGAAATGGATGTAGTCATAATGGAAGTGAAATGTATGAGAGCTGAATTGAGGACAATGAATTGAAAGGTTCGGACTCTGGAGAATAGTTCATAGTTCAGTTGATGTTACAGGAAGAAGAAAAGGTGGGGGAGAGAGACTGTCAGGTGAGTGTGAGATCAAGGGAGAGAATGGAAGTGACAGAAAGTCGAGAGAATGAAAGAACAATAAGAAGAGAGGAAATGAGAGGATGCTGGGAAAGCGTGATAAGGAAAAGAAGTGAGAGATAGAGTTTGAGAAAAGAGAGAGTGAAATACGCTAGTGCGAGTAGTAAAGACATGACAGGTACAATATATGGCGATTCAATGATTCAGGGTGTGCAGAATAACATGTTCGAAGAGTGCTTTCCTGGTGGAACAATGGAGAGCGTGACTACGATGAAGAGAGAACAGAATGTGGAGGAGATTATAACAATGGTTGGTACTAATGACTTGAAAGGTAGCCTTAATAGGGTGGCAAAGGATTTCAGAGCAATGTTAAAGACTGTTCAGTAGAAAAGTGTAACGGGGAGGGTAGTGAGTGTACTTCCTCACTTTGACAATGCAGTTAAGTTGAAGAGCGGTGATAATGAATGATTACAAGAATGCGTAGGAAGAGAAGTCTAGAATATGTTGATATTTGAAGTGCATTTGATGGTAAAAGAACGCTGTGTGCAAAAGATGGGTTGCATCTGAATAGAGACACAAGATTTTGGAGAGTACGGTTTTCTAAGGAAGTGGAAGTATTTGTATAGGGAAACTAGAATTGATAGGGTTGAGAGTAGGAAGAACGGCCTCATGTGGGGAAAATGTTTCAAGAGATACGATAACGTTCAGTTCTTTGAATATTACGGATAATTATATATATATATATATAAACGTATATGTGGACCAAGAGTAATGATTAGCTAACACATATAGAGAGAGGACTGAGAAGTATCTTTTTCTATATACTAATACTAAGAGCATTAGGAATAAAGGGAATGAATGAGTAGCACTGATTGATTCAATCTCTCCTAAAATTATTGGTATTAGTGAAGCATGGTTCACGGGGGATGATGAAACGCACGAAGAAATTCATAGGCAATCAGCACACTGGTCATCAAGGATTGTCAGATGTTGGGATCCTGGACATCACGCGACGGTTGGGCTACAGGACTCCACTCTCCTTGCTGAATAAGCAAGGCAGGAAGACTGAAAAGCCACTGGAAGGAAATGAACGTAAAAAATAAACTATAGAAGAAAACGAAGGAGTTGTGAATTGTTTTTACAGAGCAACATCAGAAAATTGAAAACAACATTAGAAACAGAACTTCCCAGAATCCGCAATAATCGAACAAAGACATATGGAACAAAAGAATTTCATTTTCCACAATAAAAAATTTAGAACTTGAGTTGCGAGAGTTACTTGATAAATCAACAGCTCATTAACAACGAATCGTAAGTATGTAACTCCATCCAATTCCGGAATTCAACTCATTGCTCATTAAGGTGACAATACAGCTCAGAGTATTTTGACAGAAATGCAGTGTAAAACGAAGTCGGTCATATCAGAAAATATGAACTCCATAAATTAACGTGTAAGACTATTAACATTAAAAACTACCTTACAGGCTATTATGGATCAAATACGTATTCTCATACGCTTCGTATCCATCATATATTTCCATGTAATGTCAATGGTATTACAATTTTAATATACACTTCGCATCCATGGTAACTTGGACGTATATATACGTCCTGGACGGTAGCGTGGTTAAAAGCCCTAGATAGATCTAACCTAAAAGAGCTGCTCTTTGATGCAAATGCTCTGATTAAAACAATCACAAGCAAATCTTTAAAAGAAAAAAATTGGCTCTTATATAGCATCCCTTATATTATTGCAATAAACTTGGTTACAAACCTCAAGAGCAAAAGCCGATGACGAGGAAATCTGCACATGTCCGATTGGAACGAACAGCCAACAAAATTCGAACTGATCTTAGTAACTTAAAGAGTCTCAAAAAAGGATAGCTGAAAAATAATATAACATCAAAAACAAATTTTAAATACATAAGTGTTATAATTAACACTCTGCCTCCATGCAGTCAGACTTATCGTGGGAAAATCATAGAAGGCTGGGATTCGAACCCACGCCTTCAAAGTTAAACCAGCGCCTTCAATCGCTTGGCTACCCTACCGATGAATTTTGTCACTAAAACAATTGCTGAAGTTACTAAATAGCTAAAGCAAAGAATTATTGCGACTGCCCAGATATTAAAAGATATGAAGCAAGAATCAATCAACCAGATAAAATGTTCAATTTCAACTGAACGAAAGTCATTTACCGATCTCTGCAAATGCAAAGAATCATTTGCCAGAAAAATGAGAAATATTTGAATTTTAGAAGCCAATCTGAAATAATTCTACTGAACGTAACGAATATTTCTCGCGGATTAAGGAAATAGAATCAGAAATGAAACAAAAACAAATGGAGATTGTTGTTATTACTAAAGAATTGGGCAGTGGGCAAATTAGAAAAGGAAAAAAATACTGGAGTGCAACTGGCAAAGACGAATTACAGATTTTGGTTAAAGCATTTAACCAGTTCAGTGGCGGCTCGTCCATAAAGACTACAGGGCTACATTGAATGCACCCCTGCAGCTCTTATGAACGAGCCGCCACTGAATTTTATCTATTAAACAAGAGAAAATTAATGACTCTAACAATTTTAATTTTAACCAGGAGAAATATATGGTATTAAAGTAATTTCAAATAGCTAATATTATAAATTCTTAGGAATATTAGAAGGCAGTGATATTCTCCACTCGTGACCTGGATGAGGAAATACAGCACCAAAAAATGCGGCTGGATGAACTGGAGGAAGTTGAGCGGGTTCCTTTCCGACAAGAGAGTGAGTTGTAAGATGAGAGGAAAGTTGTATAAGATGGTGGTGAGGCCAGCGATGCTCCATGGCGCGGAGACGTTGCCTATAACAAAGACACAGGAGAGGAAGATGGAAGTGGTGGAGATGCGGATGTTGACATGGATGAGGGGATGTGACAAAGAAGGACAGGATAAGGAATGATTACATCAGCGGGACGATCAAGGTTGCACCGATCGGTAAGAAGGTACAAGAAAGCAGGCTGAGGTGGTTCGGTCATGTAGAGAGAAGGAGTGAGGAGTATGTTGGTAAACGAGTGGAGCGTATGGAGGTGGAGGGAAGGAGGAAAAGAGGTAGGCCCAAACTCAGATGGAGGGATAAGGTGGCAGAGAATCTTAGGGAGAAAGGATGGAGTCGGGAAGATGCCCTGGACCGGAGAATCTGGAAGAAGAAGAAGATTAAAGATGTGAACGCCGACCCCGTTTAACACGGGATAAGGCATAGCGAAAGAAGAAGAAGAAGTGATATTCTCCACTCGAATGTTAAACAACAATTAGCAGTGGAATACTCCGAAACAATCAGAAATATTCTGAGAATAAAACTTAATGGATTGAGCACAATTCGGCAATGCCCTCATGGGCTATACCAGTGATCCAATGCACAGCTGTGATAATAGATTATTAAAAAGTAGACAAATTGGACCGTGAAACTCAGAATTTCATGACTTGCATCGTGCATTACCACGAAGTGATGTTGACAGGCTGTATCTACCAAGAACAATAGGTAGACGAAGCTCTTGTTGCGAGTGAGATTATTTGTTGAAGAAGAAGAAATCTTTTAAAAAATTACATCAACAACAGCACTGACAAATGCCTCAAACCATCTCATAAGAATTTCTTCTAAATGCAAATAGGAAATAACTCTTACAAAAAGAAACAGCAAAATAACCGATAATGTGCGCTGGAATAATAAACCCTTGCAAAAAATCAAAAATTGAGAACATCTGAATGCAAAAAATATGATTATCTTCTGATATCTGGTCTGTACATAAAATCGAGACAGCATTAGAAAACTAAACAGCAAAAGTTCTCTCCTACTTAAGAATACAAACTGATCGGCCTTCGAAACACAATAGACCTGACATCACAATCAAAATATTGAGTATCGACAAGTGCACATTACCGACACATTAGTACCTGGTGATAAAAACAACCAACTGGGGAAAAAAATGACTAATTATCGAGATCTGCCACCGAAGTTGTCCAGCAACAGACCAAAGTTATCCCAAATGTTATCAATGCCCACAATTTCAAGGAAGCTGTTAACCATTTACAGGAATTAAACATCAACGAAATAATCACGTATGATCTACAAAAAAAAAAAAAAAAAAAAAAAAAACACGGCATTACTTAGAACACTCCATATATTGCGACTCTGAGAGACCCTGCTTAGCTTCTAGGTTAAAATCTGAAAATTGAGTTGTATAACCAGCCAAATTGTTGCTAAAAATAACTGGGCGTTATTATTGGTATATGAATTCATTCCTCTTCCTATCGGTTGGCCTGTTGCCACTACAACTATGAATATATGAGAGTGTATTCATAGTTGTACAACTCTCTCAATGTTCACTGGGCAACTACAGATGCCATATGGTCACTCCGATGCTCGATGATGTTCCACACAAGGCCTCGTCATGTAGTTTTGTTGTTTGCTTTTCTGGCAGCCTCAACTCTCTGAAGATCAGTCACTCCACACACGCCATCCATCCATCTCAATGATGGTCTACCCCCTGCCTCTTTTTTCCAGGAACTTTACCTTCTATTACTGTTCTGAGAAGTCCTCCTTCCACCCTTTATATGTGTCCAAAATATTTTAACTTTCTTCTGTCAATATCCTTAAGGAGCCTTAAAGTTCTACTAATCTTTTCTAACACCCATTCATTTGTACGCCTTTCAGTATATGATATCCTCAACAGCCTTCTGTAACACCACATATCAAAAGCAGATATCCGTTTCTTATCTGACTTGTTTAGGTTCCAGGTCTCGCATCCATAAGTCGCTGTTGGAAAAAAAACTGCATCTAAAATCCTCAACTTTGTTCCCATGGAGATAGATCCATCCTTCCAGATTTTAGACAGGTCTTTGACTGTTGTTTTAGCCATTCCTAACATTTTTTCTGACATCTTCTGAACAGCAATTCTTCACATTAATAATGGATCCCAGGTACTCAAACTTGCTGACTTCCTCAATTCTTTCTCCATTAAGATACACTTGTTTCTCAAGAGCTTCTCTGTTTGTTTTTTCTTTGAGAACCATGATCTTTGTCTTGATAGAATTGAGTTGAAGTCCTCTGTTATTACTGATCTTGTTAACTTTGTCAAGAATTAGTCGTAGTTCTTCCATGTCATTACAAAGGAGTACTGTATCATCAGCGTACCTCGGAGAACTGTATCATCAGCGTATCTCAGATTACTGATCAATCTACCTCCTATCGTAATTCCTGTCCTGAGCTCATCCAATGCTTCACGCATGATGTCCTCTGCATATATACTAAACAAGTGAGGAGAAAGTAAACATCCTTGTCTAACTCCTTTTCCAAATTGAAGCCAGTCAGTCAGTCAATCTAACACCTGTTCTTACTGTGGCTTCTTGCTCCTTATACAAGTTGGCTATCAACCTAATATATAGTTTTTATATATAATATAGTTGTACAACAACAATATTAAATGATTAAGTATCATACAATCACGATATTTAAACATTATGCACATATAACTGTATTAATCAAAGAAAATGATAACTTAAATAATACATACTTCCGATTTTGCTGGTGATTCACAACCAGAAAATTTAATCAGTTAGAACGCCGAAAAAGTTAATTCAATTACCTGAAATGAGCAAGTAGAAAATTTATCACAGATACTAAAGAAAAAATTGTGGAAATGAAGCTATTTGTCTTAAAGTGAAAAATAGTGGAGAAAGCATGGGAAGGTAGTTTCCAGTTAATTGGTCCACCGGTTAATCTGGGCAGCCGTTTTCTAAAGACAAATCTAGAAGAACAAAAAACAAAATGAGAATATAACAGGAATTTGATTCGTTTAAATGGGACACATGCCGTTTAACTGGACTAGCCAATAACCTCAACGGCATGGTGTTCCAAAAATTACGCAATCTGGCTTTAAACATTTAGTGCTCAGGAAATGCTCAGGAAACAAGGCTAATTTCATCACATTGGAAGAATCACTGTGTTATAAACATAACTACAATTTTGTATTAAATAAAGCAGTAGATAGTGTAACACTGTCATGCTGTTCAAATTTCTCAGGAAACTGGTAAACGAATGCTGTTAGCTATTGGAAAACGGCGAGGCCTTGATGCTCTAAACAGAGAGATCATGAGATCAGCAATATGCTAAGAAAAATGCATAGATGACATCTGAATTTTTTTTTAAACAATTGTCTTACTAGTTTAGATTCTGTTGGAATTACAACGGAAATCTAAAAAAAAAAGAAAAAAAGCACTGGTTCTTGTTGTTAAGGAGGTCAACGCTGAAGTTCATCTTTTACCAAAAGTACAGTTAATGGCAGAGAATTGGTGAGGGAATAAGAAACAAGGGTATTTAGAATTGTTTTGCTCATTGTGGTTTAAGCATTCAGTTGTGGATATGTAAGATACGGCGAATAGTTGGAATGACATTCCTTTATAATTGAACCATTTTAGAAACTATAAAGTGTTTACAGCCTTTGACTATAATCTTCAATACCATAATAAAATGAAAATTTTGGGGGGGGGGGGGTTCGCATCGAAATATCGGGGACAGTAGAAAAACAAGATATTGATGAGAATAACAGATAATAACCAGGATGAAAGAAAATTTGTAGCTGAATTGAGAGTATTTCATGGAAAAAGACAACGAAGGTAGTGATATATCTACACAAGATACCTGCGCTGATTTGGCTCAAAAGTTGTAAAAAAAGGGGTACACTTGATCAATTCTTACAATATTATTAACTGCTAAGAACTGCATGTATGTTTAATAAGTGCATAAATGAAATTATTGTTATTATTATTATGACTTGACACCTCCAGGGAGGTGTCAAGTCATAATGTGGCGTTTGCACACCACCGCGCTAGGCCGCACGAAGGAAGTCTTGGTTTCGAGTCTATTCGGCGACTAGAGGAAATTTTTCTAAGCCTTTTTTCGACCGGTTCCCGAGTTAGTCGATCTCTGGCACGGGCAAGCAGGTTTTTCCTCCCGGAAACTCGGGTTTTTCGTCCTGTAAATTCAAGAAAATCGACCGTAGAACCCACATTATTTCAGACATTAAATATATTGTGTTAGGGTTAGGGTTAGGGGCCACGAGATGGCGGCTCATTTGAGCCGTCTCTCTTCACTGCGTACCGCTTAATTAGTGATAGCCTTGGGCCATCTGTCTCTGATTGGGTACCAGTGGAGATTGAACTGCCCACTCAGTCTCCAAAAGTTAGATAGGGCTAAATGGCCTCGCCTACTCCCGTATATACGGGAATAAAAAGGCGTTAGCTGATTTTTTTTTTTTTACCTCCAGGGAGTCCAAAGACTCATCTAGGGAGAGTGTGCCAACAGTCGAACAATTGGTCCCCTTCCAACTACTAACCGCGCTCAAACTTACTTCACTGAACCATTAGTAGCAGAGGCTCTACCAATCGACTAACCTTTTTCGGCTCTGGTACATGCTTTTTTTTAATTAACTTCAATTTCTTCACTTTATCAATAAGTAAGTAATTTTGCTCTCACTAAAAGAAAAAAAAACATCTAAACTGATTTTATCATGGGTATATACACCTTTCAGACTCTTTACGTGCAATATCGTGTAATTGGAGTAACTGCTAAATTGAGTCAAATCATGCTATTCCTGACGAGGATTAATTAACAAGAATCTACTCTATCACAAGATTTATATTAAATTTTATAGATCTGGAAAAGGCATATGATAGGAACGAACCAAGAGTAGAACTATTCAAAACACTACAATTATATGGTGTAAATGAGGCATTTCATCGAGTAATATTTACTATAATACTTGAGTTACTAGTCAGCAGTTAGCATTTAAGGAGAAACAGGCAGAGAGTTTGATGTTAAATCAGGTGGAAGACAAGTGTTTTTAATCGTTTGATGCATTATACTATCTCACTTGTTACTAATCATCTATATGGATCACATTATTCACTATCTATCAATAATTGTCTGGACACCCTTGTCATTTGAAGTTATGGAACATTCCAGCTTTGTTAATAACATAAAAACCGGTGTACAGATAGTAGGAAGCAGTATTTTATTGCAGTAGTTGAATACAGGTGGTATAGCAATGCGACGTGAACTCAGTGACTTCGAGAAATGTGCCATCGTAAGCTTTCACATTGGTGGCCGGTCCATACGTGCCATTGCCGCTCAAATGGAGCATCAAAATCAATGGTTGTCTATGTGTTCTACAAAATGGAGACGTTCTGTTATCACCAGGGCAGGAAAACACCCATGGCCGCCGCCCAAAAGGACTGACAGGGACAGGAGGGTGGTAAAACCGGCTAAAATTGGCATAGACCATCCGTGATGAGTCCCAGAGCGCAAGTAACACCATGAGGAGCACTAATATTAAACCGTTTGCCCTGATGCAAAGGACATGTGAACTGGACCAGTGATCAGTGGAAAACGGTACTCTGCAGCGATGAATCAAGGTTCAACTGTCTACAGTTTGATGGCAAGTTGTGGAGGCAGCCTGGTGAATGCTTGTTACCACAGTGTGTTGTACCCACAGTAACGTTTGGTGGTGGAGTAATGGTGTCGGCTGCATTCAGCTGGTTTGGTGTGGTACCACTGGTCGGTATCAGTGGTTCAATGAAGGCAGCTCGATATCTTGATATTCTGGATAATTTGGTGCTGCCTACACTGTGGAGTTTTTTCAGAACGGACCAGTGTGACTATCAAGACGACAATTCTCCATACCACAAAGATGCAGCTGCTATGGAATGGTATGAAGAGATGGGTGTTAAACGACTTCCCTGGCCTCTGCAGAGTCCTGACCTCAACCCCATCGAACAACTGTGTGAGGAATTGCAGCGGAGATTGAGATCCATAGCAACGCTTCCTTGATCTGTCGCTGAACTCAGTGCTGCTTTGATTGAGGAATGGAGAAAAATTCCATTTGATGTCTGCGGCACATAGGTGGAAAGCCTCCTTCAAAGGGTGCAGAAGGTGGTCAAAGGTGGACCTGATTGATATCGGTGTTCGCCTGATGGTATCAATTGTAAATTGCTAAAGTTTCCAGACAATTATTGGTGGATAGTATATCTACAAACAATTAAGTAAAAAGGCAGTGACTTGCAAACGTTAATAACCACAATACGGATGTTAGGTGTTCAGACATCTGTAAAAACATGTGTACTGAATGTTAACTGAAATTAAAACATTTCGTTACCATTGAATAACATGACTATGATGCATGAATTATTTGAGTCCGTTGGAAATAACTACCGAACATATCGATGGGCGAGGTGCATCGTGCAATGTAACAAGTCATGTGTTTGCAGCTGGTAAAAATTGGAGGAGTATGATGCTTCCCAGTCAGTGCAACCGTGTTCAGGTGAAATAGCTGCAAGAAGAGAAAACTGACGGAGTTATATATATATTTTTAACTATATATAAACACTACAAAGGAAGGGGCCCATTTATCCTACCACCTTACATCAGAAGAACCCTCCAGTTCACAACAGAACGATACTATCATTCACTTCAGTGGAAATAATATAGATCTGAAGTACAAGCAGATGAAAAGCTCCTGGCTCTACACCAGTGGTTGCCATGCTTTTTCCACTTGTGTACCCCTTCTAAACCCATTTCTAAAAATTGTACCCCTTGTTTTTAAAATAGCGGTGATTCACACTTAACATTTATTCTTCCATAACTAACTTTTGCATTTTGTTTACTTTACTTGTTTTTCCGCCATTACTGATTATTTTTCGTGTACCCCTGAACGGCCTAGCACGAAACCCCGGGGGTACACGTACCACCGGTTGGGAACCGATACTCTACACTTCAATCAGAAGAAACGGCGCTACACCTCAACCACGTGAAATAGATCACCGACTGCAGGAAAAAGTGTGACACCTTACCTCAACAAGGGGGGAGGATAGATATACAGTCCTTAGGGAGGCGGGTTGGGGCTAATGGGGGTCTTAAATTCATGTACACTAATGCTAGGAATTAGGATCAAGAAGGAAGAGTTTATTTTGGCCATGGTTGGCACGTCCAGACCACAGCTTATTGGTATTAGTGAGTCATGGCTGACTGTAGATGATATAGCTAGTGGGATTGAATGTGATGGGTATAGTGTGTTCAGGAATGACAGGGAGCATAAAATGGGGGGAGGAGTATTGTTGATAATAGCTGATAAGCTCCAGCCAAGGAGAATAGAAGTTGAATTGCAGGATAGAGAAAAGAGCACATTTGAGGCCATTTGGTGTGAGATTGTGGCTAGCAGAACTAAATATACAATTGGGTGCTGCTATAGACCAGGTGATGGAAAAGATGGTGGTAACAGTATGCACAAGCAAATAGAAGAAATGAGTGGAAGGAGGGTAATTATTATGGGAGATTTCAACTATGGTCGCACTGATTGGAGTCAGGAGAGGACACACGGGAGGAACGAATTGGATTTTATGCGGTTATTAACACTTTCATTGCCAAGCTGAAAATTGGAATTTCATGTGGTGGCCAAATTATTTTTATTTTTTCATTTAGTTAGCGACGTCCACGCGATAACGCGTGATCGGCCGTTTGGTGAGGACTCGCATCGCGTGATCGCGCGATATCGTTCATTGCCAAGCTGAAAATTGGAATTTCGTGTGGTAGCCAAATTTATTTTATTTTTTTATTTAGTTAGCGACGTCAACGCGATAACGCGTGATCGGCCGTTTGGTGAGAACTCACATCGCGAGATATCACGTGATTGTCAATGAAGGTGTTAAGGGATAACTATCTGCGACAGCATGTAATGCAAAATACTAGAGGTCAGAGAGTGCTTGACCTAGTAATTAAATCTGAGGATTTGGCTGTAACAAATATGACCTCACTGCCACCAATTGGTGAGAGTGATCATAGGGTCATGACTTGGGAGGTGGCTAAAGGTATGGCATTTTCAATTAAGACAGGGTACATGTGGAATTATCGGGCTGGAAAGTATGACAAGCTTAGGAGTTTGATTGGTTCAGTGCCATGGCATGTACAACTGCAAGGACTAGAAGTTGATAGTGCATGGGAGGCAGTTAAGAAGTGTTTGCATGAAGCAATTGCTGACTGTATACCTAGAGTCCGAATAATAAATCAAGTAGGGGTTAAATGGATGAATAACACCATTAAGCTTGAGCTGCAAAAAAAGAAACAACTATGGAAAGAATTTAAGGAGAAAGGTGACCGGCAGGCACATGAACAGTATAAAGCGAAGGCCAGAAGGGTAACGAGTGTGGTAAGAAAAGCAAAAAAGGATTACGAAAGAACATTGGCCATGCAGGCTAAAGAGAATCCTAAACAGTTTTTTAGATATGTAGCAAGTAAAAGGAAAAATGTACATGGCAGAATGATTTTACAGAATGCTGATGGTAGGGAGGTAACTGAATCAGTTGATATAGTTGAGTTACTGAGTGAGCACTTTGCAAGTATATATCATCCAGGTGGTGACATTGCAGAAACGAATAAACCAGTAGATTATACGGGAATTGTGGTGAATCAAGTGGAGGTAAGTAGTCTATTGCATAACCTCAATGTCAATACATCAGTGTTAATTTGAGTCTCTAGTCTGGGTTAGTCCCGAGGGGGTAGAAAGAGGAGAAAATAGTTCCACTGCATAAAGGTGGTTCCAAGACTGCTGTTGTAAATTACCGACCGATTAGCATATCAGGAATCATTTTCAAGGTCTTAGAGAAATTAGTCAAGAAAAGAATACAGGGTTGGATAGATGAAAATGGGATATTATATGGGGGACAGCATGGTTTTATGAAGGGTAGATCATGCCTCAGTAACTTACTCACGTTCTATAACACAGTGAAGGCTGATCTGGATAGGGGTAATGGGTTTACAGTGATACTACTGGACCTTGCCAAGGCCTTTGACAGGATACCACATGGAACCCTAATCAGTAAACTGGAGCAGATGGGGATGGATATTGGGTTGGTGAGATGGATAGGAGGGTGGTTGAAGGAGAGATACCAGAGAGTGGTTTATGCAGGAGTGGAGTCTAAAAGACGGCTTGTGACTAGTGGTGTGCCGCAGGGCTCTGTTGTTGGACCACTGCTTTTCAATTTGTTCATCAATGATATAGGAAAGGATTTGAGAGAAAGTGTTCACTTGTTTGCTGATGATGCAAAGTTGGGTAGAGCAATTGTGAGTGCACAGGATGTCAAAATTTTACAGGATGATTTGGATAGTTTGGAGGACTGGGCTACGAAAATTGGATGTCAGTTTAATGTGGCAAAGTGTAAGGTTATGCACTTTGGGGTGAAAAGAATAGCAACAGTATATCGCATTGGTGGAACCGTACTCCAGGAGATTGATGAGGCCAGGGATTTGGGAGTGTTGGTGGATAGGGAATTGAAGTTTAGGGGGCACTTTGCAAAAGTGACTAAATCAGCTCATCAAATCACTTGGTTTCTGAAAAATACTTTAGCATGCAGAGACAAACAAGTTGTTGTTCCTCTATATCGAGCCTTGATAAGACACCATCTGGACTACTGTGCCCAGTTATGAGCGCCAGGTTTTCTTCGTGATGGGGAGGAAGTGGAGAGGATCCAGAGACGAGTGACCAAGATGATAGGTCTGTGGAATGAATCTCATGAGAATAGGTTGAAGATTTATGTGTTGTAGAGATTGGACGATAGGCGAAGGAGGGGTGATGTGATTGAGAGATTCAAATTACTGAAGGGTTTCTATAAGATTGATCCAGAAGATATTTTTGAAAATATGACTGGTGGTGGGAGGACTAGGGGCCATGCATGGAAGCTGGGCAAGAGCGTGGTTGACAAGGGTGTTTGAGCTAGTTTTTTACTTGCAGTGTGGTGAATGAGTGGAATAAGCTTCCAGAGTCTGTTGTGGGTGCTACGACCGTGAATGATTTCAAGCCAACGTATGATAGATACTGTGTCAATGTCGAATAGTTGTTCTTGACATGATGTTAGGGCCTCCTTCGATGAGTCTGTCGACTCCTTGGAGTTTCCCGGAACAATAATAATAATAATAAATAAATGTAACCTTAGATATTTCTTTGACAACAGCATAACTCTTACAGGCTTAGTGAATATCAGTGTGACTGCCAACTTAGTGCAACAGCAACACTTCAAGAAAGCAGTCATGCGAACTGCGTGTCTTAAAAAAATATTAGTACTCATTTCTAACTGAAAAAAACATCAGTAAAAACTAAAATACCATAATTTAATGTAATACACATGGAAGCTCTGTATACGATTAGAGTATTATAATAACCGCTTTGCCAACTGAGCTGTTCGCCTATATGTCAGTTGTCAGAGCAGTGGACTGTAGAGGTACTAAGCAGGCATCCCTAGGTCGCTATTTCCACTCCGGCTCGTAGGATTTTGTCTAAATCTGCGAGTCTGGAGGGGGGGATGTCAGTTTAATGTTGCAGAAGTGTAAGGTTTTAAAATTTAGGAAACAAACACTGCAGAGTATAAGACTGGTAGGGACATTTTGGAGGAGGTAGAATAGATGAAGGATTAGAGGTTGTGGTAGATAGAGACTTGAAATTTCGTGGACATTTTGCTAAAAATGTGAGGATGACACAGCAGATTATGGAATGATGCGGAGGACACTGACATGTAGAAGTAAGGCTCTGTTGATTCCGTTGTACAAGATTTTGATTAGGCCGCATATGGATTATTGTGCATAGATTTGGTTGCAGGGTTTTCAAGAGATGTTGAAGAGGGTCCTGAGACAAATGACTACGCTGATTTCTGGTCTCTGGAATGAGATTGAGATTTTTACAGAGTAGTTCACCATTTGACTCCCCTGTAATTGAGATTTTTTCAGGGTTGTTCACCAATGCTTTACCCCCCCCACCCCAATTTTAAGGGCTCGGGAGAGGCATATGGCTGAAAGGTATTCATGACTGTAATCCATGTGTATTCACAGAGCAGCTTTGCTTGTTCTGGGGAACGAAAAATCCCAGTTTCCGGGTGAAACCTCCCCTACCTCCGTAGGAGACCTGGCTTACTCACCTTTTGCCAAAAGATATCAGATAAAGGTTCCTCACGTCACTGACGGGAATCGAACACAGGTCTTTCCGACCAAAACGCTTCGTCTATACTGACTGAGCTACGGAATGAGATTGAGAGAATGCAAATTACAGAGCCTAGTGGATAGAAGGAAGAGGGGGGAAACATGATCAAGACTTATAAGTTTGTAAGGGGTAATTACCAGATTCATGTGGATAAGATTTTTCATAGAATATCTGAAGACAAGGGAAAAATGGGAGGCCAGCCCTGGAAGCTGTATATGATAGGTGTGAGCTGGGGGTTGAAGAGTAGAATTTTTGCATGGAGAGTGGGGGTGATTAGAATACATGGCCTGAGAGTGTGGTGAGTACAGGAACAGAGAATGCATTTAAGTCGAGGTACGATGAGATGTGCATGGGAGAGTGAGACCTCCCACGATGAGTCTCTTGATTCCATGCAGGTCTGTTGATAAGAATAATAATAACAATAACAACAGAAGGCGAAATTTCGGTATGTGATTGTCTGAGAATCTTATTTCGATGCGCGCGCGCACGCACGCACGCAAGCACACACACACACACACACACATGAATATATGATGATGATGATGATGAACAGCCTATTTTTCTCCCACTGCAGGGTGAAGGCCTCTCCCATTTGAGGGAGGTTTTGGGTCTACTACTGCCATGATGACCATATATAACTTACTATGCATCATTTAAATATAAACAATAGCGTGCCTTACACCTAACTGGAAAAAAAAAGCCAACAGAGCTGAAAGACACCATAATTTAATATAATAGACAGGTCTGAAAGTTTTGTATATATAATTAACTGAGAGTTATCGGAATCCCTGATTAGTGAACATCAGTATATAGAAAACTATATAGAAAAGGAATTCAAAATATTTAAGTGAACAATAATGTATCAACTACACATATATAACAGATGACACTTTTTTATATATGGTGGTATAACAATCTTATTTCGATGTGCATCTTGTATGTATAATTCATGATGATATAAGTAATTGTTGTTAATAAAAATGTGAAAATGACCTTTGTAACCATAGTATCAAGTGATCTTACGTAAACCGTTATAGGTTTGATTCTAGTTGCCATCTAGAGGAAAAATTTTTTCTAAGACTTTCTTCAGTCGTTCCCGAGTTAGTCGATGTCTGGAATGGGAGAGAATAATATTCTCTAAGAAACTGGGTTTTAAATACAATTTCATTTAAACAATGTGTTCTTCTATTTTCGTTTGCCAAATGGTGTCCACCATGAGTGCTTTTTAAAGTTATTAAACGAGGACAAGTTGTTAAAGGGTGTGTGTGTGGGGATAGTTCTCGAATACTAGAAAATTTAGAATCTGAAATCGTGTTAGTATCGCTTGATCAACTATGAACTATTTAAAAAATAAATTAAAAAAAACTTTGAAGTCTCTCGTGATTTTTTTAAAGTATTCGCCATCTATTGGACCAAACGTGAAGTAAAAGAATGTTTCCTAAAGTTTTCTATTTTCTGTCACGCTTTAATTTGTAACATGTATTATATTGTATGTGATTAGCGGAGGGAGTGAAGAAAGTTAATTTTATTTTTTGTGTTGTTATTGAATTTATAGCATTTATTGTTATCCTGTAAAGGAATACTTGGTGAGTGAACAAAACATTGTGTTTAATTGTACGGTTGATTCAGTTTATGAATGCGGGGGCGCCGGCCCCCCGCGCAGTTGAAAATCCGCATATAACTTTTGACTCTCTAAAATCTTTACTACACTAATATTCTACTGTTGATTGGAAGACTTACCGATAAAATAAACAGTCGATTAACACATATTTTGTATGTTATATGTATATTATATACTGTATTCTTACAATAAAGTAAGCTAGAGAAAAAGAAAATGTTATTAAGAAAATCATAAGTAAAAGAAAATACATTTACAGTACTGTACTGTATTTATTGATACCGTAGTTTACGTCATCTGTTTACAAGATGAATCGTCTGTTAGTACCTGCATCAATTAGTGCAGTGTTAAACATATTACTAGACATCGGAAACGAAAAGATAATATGAAAAAGAAATTCATATAACGTTTCAGGCATTGATAACAAAGCTGCAGCAACATGATTGCTTTATGGAAGCCTAGTGTAATCGATACGATTACTTCACGGTAGCCTAGCCTATATACTAATGAATGAGTTGTTATAAAATTTTTATTTTATGCAAATTAAATAAATTTAAGTAATTAATAACTGTTAATTTTATGTAGTTCTGATTTAATACTGCATCTTTACATTTGCTTATATTTTTCTGGACTGCGAATGGCACCATGTACGGTCTGTATGTGTGAGTAACTTTTGATAAATTTTTATAATAGATTTGCGTATATTTTATGGTAGTAAATGATAAAATAGACAGTGTCTACATATATTTTCTGCATTCATGACATACCTAATTTGTTCTTATTTTTTTTTCGATATTTCTAGGCTACGCGGCTCGTGTGCGAGTTTTTTCAAATTGTCGCAAATCTCCAAAAAATTTTTCAATATATTTAGCAGAAAAAAAATCCGCGTATAAGTGGACCCGCGCAATTCAAACCCGTGTATTTGTTCAAGTGTTAACTGTATTTTATATTACCGTGCAAAATACATTGCACCTGAGGACGCTACAAGCATTGTCTAGGCATTTCTGTTACCTGTTTAGGTAAACTCGCCTAAGTTTGATAGTGGCGAATTGCACAAAATTACATGGCACGAATTAACAAAGTGTGTTTACGTTATCTACAAGGGCGTTGATAAAGTCTGCTAGGCCACTGCCTACTGTGGCGTACTAGAAAATATCCCATTCTATAATTACTATAATAATAATAATAATAATAATAATTCTAGCAGGAAATAAGCACCTCCTCTAGATATGTATTCTAGACCATGTCAATACATATCAGAAAATGATCTCTTCCCCCAATCATATTACTTATGTGTTAAATTCAATTTATGATTTTAGAAAGTAATTTATATTATGTGGAATTGCACAGGAATATGCAAGAAGTATTGCACTAGGCAATACTTCTTGCTAAACTAAGATAGTGGAGGATGGTACCTAAACCATATGACACATATGGTTTATGTACCATAACACAAATTATCTGCCTGCAAATGGGGTTCAAAGGATATGAATGTGCAATATATCATCCCCATAAGTAGGATCACCTAGCTTCTCTTCCCGAGTCCTGCTCTCACCTCCACATGATAGAGCCTGGAACATAAGTGAAGACTAGGTAGCAACCCCAGTGGGAAGCTTGGTGAGGTACAAATGACAGAAGGGGAAACTAGGGAAAGTTTGGGGACCCTAAGGTGGCATCTCCATTGCCAAACTAGGATGCAAATGACTGGTAACCAACCCAGTTGAATATTTTTTCTTACTCCAAAGTTTCAGAATTAAAAAACCTAAAAGTATCATTCTGAAAAATGACTTGGACAGATTCACAGATATGAGAAGGACAAGGGAAGGAAAAAAATGAAAAAAAAAAAACAAGAATATTTGGGATGAAGTTGAAGTAAGCAAAAGAAAGAAGTGAACAAATTAATTGTTTTGGCAGGTACAAATGATTTGAAAGGTGAGACATATGCAACAAGAGAAGATATGAAAGAATTGTTAGTAGAAGCAAAAATAAAGAGTATGAAAATAAAGATTGTGAATCTGCTGCCTCGGTATAATAGGAAAAAACTAAGAAGGGCCATGATTGTCAATGAGAAAATTGTGCAGGAGGAATGATGTACAGTTTATTGATGTATGGAGTGAATTTGATGGACAAAAGGACTTATATATACCTGATTGCATATATAAGTAGGAGACTTCCTAAATAGGAAGTCTCATATTTAGGTTTTTTGTATGAATAACTTATAACCAGCTGGTTATAAGTTATTCCTGTGCCTGTCTTTTCTTGAATATAAAGTTCTGCAGAGTGGGACCATTCATATGCATCATCAATAAATCATTCAGGGTGGAGTGATTCGTTGATGATCCATCTTCTCTTTTATTAGATTTATTTGATTAAAACCTTGTTCACGTGATAATGTGCATACTATTATACAACTTCAAGCAGTTTTCAGGGAAATGGTAACCTCCTTAATATCTTGTATAGTTAAATGTTTCCCCACAACTTTGAACAGATTACCACTTGTTCACCAAATTTACTGAAACTATTCCTTCATTATCATCAAAATATTTATTAAACTATTTACCAAAATCTTACTTTCTTCTTTCCCAAAATCTTCCATTTCTTCAGCCCAGGTAATTTGAGACAACTTTTAAATACATTATTCCTTCATCTATTAGATTTGTTATTCAACATTAGAATAGCTCTCTGCATGCATTATCTGAATACATTGTATGTCTTCATTTCTTTAACAAGCCTTTTGATGTTGCAGCAGCATAATCTCCTTTTCCATTACCTGTTTCCTCCAAATGCATTTGACACTCTAGAGTAATTAAGTGCAGTCAATGCCCCCACTATATTAGACATTCGAAAGACACTCACCTTACTGAATGCTAATGTTTGTACTTCAGGATTTTTGTTTCTAACATGCCTGCTACTTATCCCAGCTCTTTGTCTTTTTGGTGAATTATGGTAAAAGGTATATAGTTTTTATTACTGTTTCAATTTCAGCAACAAAAGGAACACCTTTAATAGAATTTAAAACAGCCAGATTCAAATTATGTGAAATACAGTGTGTTGATATAAGATCTGGAATGTCTCTCTTTAATTTTGCTACTGTTATGTGCCATCCAGTTGTTTTCGACTCTTGGTGATCTTGTGAACAAACTCTCCATTCCACTTGGCCTCTTTTCCTTTCTTTCAGTAATTGTAAGCTCAAGTTGGTGAGTTCTTTTATGTTGTCCATCTAGCTCTTTTGTGGTCTTTCTCTTCTTCTCATTCCCTCAATCTTCCAATGCCTTTTCCAATGATTCATCAGCTTACATAGTCCAAAGTACAACTTCTGTTTAGCAATCATCGCTTCCAAGGAGCAGTTGTCTTTATATTCTCTAAAGCCTTCTTATTGGTCAATCATGAGATTCTTAATAGTCTCCTCCACACTCATAATTCAAATGAATCAATTTGCTTTCTATCTTTCTTCTTAATAATCCAACTTTCACATCCATACATCACTACTGAAAATACCATTGCTTTGACAATTCTAACTTTTGTGGCCTTACTCATCCTTCGTGAACAAACTCTTTCATAATTTTTGTCAGGTTTAATATTGCTTTTTTTCCCATGACTATCCATCTTTTAATTTAAAAAAAATCAGCTAATGCTTTTTATTCCCTATTAGGGAGTAAGCGAGTCCTTTAAACCCTATCTAGCTTTTGGAAACTGAGTGGGCAGTTCTGTCTCCAGCAGTAGCCAATCAGAGATAGTTGGCCCATGTTTATCACTAATTATAGGCGGAACCAATGAAGAGATGGGAAAACAAGTGCTGCCATCTCTTGGTACCTAACCCTAACAGTATATGTCTGAATAATGTGGTTTCTATGGTCAATTTTTTCAGTTTACGGGATGAAAAACTCGCTTGCCCTTGCCAGAGATCAACTAACTTGGGAACCGGTCGAAGATAGACTTAGAAAAATTTCCTCTAGTCGGCGACTAGACTTAAACTTAAGTCTACCTTTGGGTGGCCTAGTGCAGAGGATGTAAGCGTCACTTTTACTGAGCTACACAGGCCTTTTAATTTCATCTTCACATTTACCATCATTTCTGATTCTGGACCCCAGTAAATTATGACTTTCAACAATTTCTATTTTATCTCCCTCTATTATAAATTCATTTAAATTACCAGAAGCCATCACTTTTGTTTTGCTGATGTTTAAATTAAGCCCAGCTTTGTTACTTTCCATCTTAACCAATAAAATCAACCAATATTACAATCCACAGTCTGTCATGATCCATACAATCAAAAGTTTTCTTATAATCAATAAAACGGATGAATACTTCCTCCTGAAATTCTCTTGTTCTTTCCATAATCTGTCTCATGTTTGCTGTTTGGTCTCTAGTTCCTCTAAAGCAGGGGCGGGGAACCTTTTTAGTATAAAGGGTGAAAATTGCTCATTTAAAAACTTCCGTGGGCGACTGGCAAATTTTAATTCTTTTATATAGTGTGTATTGTGCAACATTCTCATCTGATATGGTATCTTTTAATTACAATGTACATAAATAAATTACAATGTAGACATATAATTATAACAATCAAGCAAAGGCTATATTTATTTTATTTAAAAAATGATATTTATTTTATTTTAAGTATATTTGTGTCCATTTTTCACAAAACAGAGCACATTCACCACTTTTATGCTTTTCACTACAACTTGTCATTTAAAAAAATAAACTGAATAAAGTTGTCAACTGGTTAATTACAAGGCACTCGCAGTACTGCATGAGAAAAACAAAGTCAAAAGTCAGTATGTTTGGACACGGGGAAAATGTCATGGCGGTAATTGCGAAGCAACCAATCAGAGAAAGTCTGAACTTTGCCCGCGAGAAATGCTCCTGATTTCTTTTTATTTTAATGGCTGGCCTCAATTTGATGGTTGCCAGACGTATGACGATCATATTTTATGTAATCTACTTATTTTTGATTTTGTATATTTAATTATTTAAATTTAAATAAATTTAATTATAATGAATTTAAATGATAAAATTTTATTTACATGTACATACGAGTACATCAGCCAAGGGACGAATTGAAATAGACTTGCGGGCAAGGGGTTCCCCACCCCTGCTTAAAGCCTGCCTGTTCTTGTGGCATTTCTCTATTCACATATGGCTCCAACCTTTGTTGGATCACTTTCAGCATAACTTTACTTGTATGTGAAATTTAAGCAATGGTTCTATAATTCTCACAATCTCTGGCACAGTTTTCTCACAATTTCAGTTTCCTGATTTATAATGGACAAGTTCATCCTCATTTGAAATACTTGTAGAAGCATCTAGAAGCAGCCTATCTATATTGGGGTCTTTGATTTCCTTAACTAATTCTTGTTTATTACCATCAGTAATAACCAACATGTTATTTTAATACTGTCTAAATTGAGTCCGCAAGAGAGTGAGGTTGTAGTTGGATTTGTTACAGGGGTAGCAGTGAAAAAAAACAAAAGATAACTTTTTGTTGTAATTAGAGTTTTACTTTAAATTTACAGAAAATCTAAACTATATAGAATGTATAGTCTGTGGGTAGTTTGTACTTTGGGAATTGTACTTAAACGTAATATTTTAATATAGTTTGTTAGTATTCTTTGTGTAGTGTTTGAATAATGGCAGTAGTCGCAATTCAGTTTGCCAATGGTCATTGAGTCCTCCACCTACATTTTACACAGCATGCTACGGGATTTTGTGGTATGCAACATGTGTACATCCCGGCAGTTCGAATGACGAGAGACAAGGGAGTGCACGCCTGCATAAAATGTAGAAAATGGGAAGTACTTTGATTTAGAAATTAGCATAATGGACCTTGGCAAGCTTACATCAGAAATAGATGAATACCAACCAAGAGAGATAAGTAGCATGTTCATGGATGAGGAAAGCGAGCAGCATGTGAATGAGAATATAAAAGTGTGTGTGTGGGGGGGGGGGGTAGTAGGTTTGAAAGATGTAATTTTGGAAGATGGTGTTGATTGGGAGGATGAATGTCAAGCAAGAGTAGGTAGCTTGCAGAGAGAGAGAGAGAGAGAGAGATGTGCTGAAAGAAGTGGAATGTATCAGGAATGACTTGAGAAGTGTGAAAGAAGAGATTAGGAGACTGGAAACAATGAATGCAAAGCAAATCAGAGTAGGAGTGAAAGAGTTATGAGAATGATCGAAGAGGAGAGAATTGGAGAACCAGTGAAAGAGAGGGAATGAGAGAAAGATAAGATGGAGATGACAGAATGGCACATAAGCGGGAGAACAAGGAAAGAAAGTGTCAGAGGAGATAGAGGGTAAAGGATGCAGGCAAGCAAGGAAGAACCAAATGGTAAGGGATGTGATGTATGGAGACTTGATGATCTGTGATGTGTGAGATGGAATGCCAGAGGAGTGTCTGCCTGGAGGAAGGATAGTGTGACTGTGGCAATTAAGTGAGATGAAAGATTGGATGAGATAATTGTGATGGTGGGCATGAATAACTTGAGAGGCTGTGTGAATCGGGTGGTGAGAGATCCAAGGTTCATTCTTGAGGTTGTACAGATGGAAGATAGTGACTATGTTGCCCAGGTATGATATGCAGAGCTGTGCAGAAGAGTGTCAGTAATGAATAATGTGATAGCCAGAATGTGTTAGATGGATTATGTTGATGCTTGGAGGGCTTTTGAAGGGAAAAGGATGTAGGCATCAGGTGAGAATGTTGTTCATTGAATAAGTCAATTGTGTCAATGCAGAGAAACAAGAATTATCTGGGTAGATGGTACTGGGGTGTCCCCTGTGAGAATAGCTGCTTGCAAAAAGGAAGAATACATCATGTGATGTTGAATCTAGTGGAGTCTGTAGGGGATAATGATAGGTATAGAAACAGTGACAATACCTTGATTCTTTATACTAATGTGAGGAGTATCCAGAATAAAGTAGATGAATTGGTGGTGCTGAGAGCCTCAGCCTGTCCAGAGCTTATTGGGATCACTGAGACATGGTTGATGGAAGATGATATACTGATAGGAATAAAAGTATCAGTATATAGCATTTTTCAGCAGGATAGGAAGGGTCCACTCGAGTGGAGAATTTGGAGGGCAGTGGCATTAATGGTTTTGAGAGCATATGGTGTGAGGTGGACAGGATAGGATATTTAGTGGGGTGTTGCTATAAGCCAGGGAGCATAGAGGGTGAAGAGCAGTTGAGCTTGGCAAGTGCAAAAAGAATGAGTGTTATGAGAGATTTTAACTACAGTAGTATAAATTGGGAAGAGGTAAGTGTATGTAGTAGTAAGGAAATAGAATTTTTGGAATTCTTGAGGGATAATCTTAGGCCAGGGTTTCCCAAACTTCTTGCTGAAGTGGAGCCCTGAAGCAAGCAAAATTTTTTTTGCAGAGCCCTCACAACTCAATCTTTAAAATAAACTTGAAAAAAAGGAAGAAATCCATAAACAGTCAACATTTTGCAATTTAGTGCTCTGTAAATTTTAAAAATTTAAGTTCATTTTAATGACTACAGTGCAGTTGTTATTTTGAACTGCAGAGTTTTCAATGGATTGCAGGGGGGGGGGATATTCAATTGTTTGCAGATGATATGAAGCTGGGAAGGATTATTAGTAATAGCACAGATGTGGTAGCCCTTCAAGAGGATTTGAATAAAAAGGACAGATGGGCAAATGAATGGGGGGTATCAGTTTAATTCAGCTAAATGTAAAGTCTTGAAGTTTGGGATACATTGATGGGAGGCTGCATGCTCTGTTGGGAGAAGTAAGGGAGGCAAGGGATCTGGGGTGGGGTGATGATTGATAGAAACTTGAAATTCAGGGAGCATGTTATAAAGGTGGTGAAGGTAACCCTGAGGATTGCTGCAATACTGAGAAGGATTCTGACCAGAAGAGATAAGTTGTCATTCCATTGTATAAAGTCCTGATCAGATCACATCTGGACTATTGTGCTCAGATTTGGTCCCCAGGATTTGAAGGGGATAAATTAACTGTGGAAAGAGTGCAGAGGTAGATAACAAAGATGATATCAGGACTGCAATGTTAGTTGTGAGGATAGACTGACGGAACATGGACTGCAAAGTTTGGTAGATAGGAGAAGTGATATGATTGAGACAGTTAAACTGTTGAGAGGTAGTTACAGGATTGACACTGGGGGAGGTCTTTCATTTGGTGGAACAAGGGGATCATCCCTGGAAGTTGCAAAAGGAAGTCTTGAGAAGGAGGGTAAGGAATAGTTTCTTTGCATGGAGGGTGGTTAAACCATGGAATGCATTGCCTCATAGAGTGGTGAGAGCATGAACAGTGAATAAGTTCCAGGAGTCATATGATAGACTGTCTTTTCTAGAGTGGGCTTCCCACAATGAGTCTTGTCACTCTATGTAGTGACATAATAATCTGAATCACAATAATTACCTAAGATGCTATCTCTTGGTTGGAAATGAAAGTTCTTTAATAAATTCATTAGCAACTGCCCCTGATCAAATAACTTGACAGTTAATAAGATAATGTTTTAAAAAAAATTATGCAAAGAAAACATTATATTTTGAATGCATTTAGAACCTGGCTGAAAATTCATGAGTGGATTTCTGGAGCCCTGTTGGAGGCCCTATAAATTTGTGTCTGTGTGTCAGGGAAATTGAATCTCATAGGTGGTAAAAGACAACTTAGTACCTGCCATGGTGTTTAAGAACGGATGGCTGTAGCACAGTGCATGGAGTTGACTGTGCTGGAGCAAGCACATTCCTAATTCAGAACTAATACAGGATGTAAAGTATCAAAAATAACAGACAGTATGAACCAAATAAACAAAAGGAAAATAATAAAAATGTATGTGGTTGTTTTCTGTGACTTCATTCGCTGATGTTATTAAGGTTTTTCAGTTAAGTATCAATAAATGATCATTAAGGTAGTATTTGATTAAACAGTTGTATTCTTTTCATTATACATTATCTTTATTAAATTTCGGAAAGCAGGTTCCACAAACATTGGCTCTGAATCCCAACTATCCACAATCAACCTTTTAATATTAGCCATATTTCATTAACAAATTTATCTTATTCCTGTTTTCCTGTAATGGCAGTGAACTGCTAGACCTGTTGGAATGAATAGCATACATACTTGCTTTCCAACTAATAGATTATGAGTTTGAATCTTTTGACACAAATGTTTGTGAATTTTTAGGTAGTAAACAATTTTTGTTATCTAGTGTGCATCTACCATGTCTGTCGTGTCACAGAGACATTATCAGGGATACCATCTACAGAATTGTATAAGCACATGCAAAATAACTCAATAAGTAGAAGAAAATAGACTAAAAGCTTAAAGTCTTATGAGGAGTGTTCTCTATAGGTGCGGTATGGTACAAAGGCCATACCGCACTAGGATATAGGTTTACAGCAGCACACATGGTAAACGGTTAACACAATCACTAACATCCATGCTCTTGGTAGGATTCGAACCTACAGCCTCTTGGCTGGAGAGTGGATAAGCTAACCACTTTGATAACCTGGGAAGGTTAACACATCCATATTTATTAAGATTAAGCTGGTTTGGCAAATCTGCTGCTTATTCTAAGAAAATTTTAAGTTTATGTTTGTTGCTGTGAAGCATAGTAGTTTTTTCCCATTTGATTCTGTGCAAGATATCCAAAGCATTGTCAGCTAGACCAGCAGACTGACCATAGTAGTGGTGTCAGATGTATTTCTTGTGTTCTTATAGGTGGATGTTGCCAGATCTCACAGTTTGACCATAATAAGATAATTTGCTTACAAGAATAAAGAACCTTGTAAACACTTTGAACAGAGAGGGGAGATAGCAGATAAGGACAGCCAGTTTCAGATGAGGTTTGAAAGCAGTACAGATATATATTTATATATATTTTAGAGTCCTGTTTTTTTTTCTTCCTCAGGTGCCCCAGGTATAGGGAATAGTAATAGCATTACAAAATTATGTTTCATGGCTTACACATGTAACAAAAATTATATAGAATTTTATTTATAAACTGCAATATATTTCATTCAGTGAGGACATTATCAGGGAGAGAAACTGTTCACTACATTCAAATCATGAATCACAATAATGAGTCATAAATCATATGCATAGTAACTCATGTCTCTGTCACATCTGAAGCATATGATATTACACTGTTAGAGTTCATAAGACCAGTTGTAGAAAGCTGCATAGATAAAAAATAATTTAAAATAATTATTAATTAAAAAAACAAAACTCATCATCATCAAATTCCTGCCATGTACCCTCAAGGGGTGTACAGGATATGATAGTAAGTACTACATGACAAAAATTATATCATTACTAACTTCCTATCTACAATTTTCCTCCAAATCAGTCTGTTACTTGTCAAGACTCCAACATTATCAGATCTTATATTTCTATCATCTAAGGCACTTTGTACCGCATCAATCCACCTATATCTTGGTCTTCCTCTGGGTCGTTTTGCTGCCAAACTGACAGAGAACACTTGTTTTGCTAATCTTTCCTCGCCCATTCTGTTTAAGTGACCATACCACCTGAGATTAGCTCTGCTAATGCATTCCTGGATGCTGACAATGTCAAGTTCTTTCCTAATATTCTCGTTTTTAATATGATATTGCCATTGATGCCATCTGTTCATGCCTATAATCTTTCTCAGGACTCTCATATCTGTGGTCTCTAGTCTTTGGTCAAGTGTTTTACTTCTGACCCAGCTCTCAGATCCATAAGATAAAACTGGTTTGAACACTGTCTTGTATACAGCTAATTTAGTGTTCTGACTAATTTCTCTCTTATTCCATATGAATTTATTCAATTGACTTCCTACTATACCAGCTTTGCTGATTCTGTTGTCTATTTCTATATTTAATTTACCATCTTCAGTAAAAATCGTGCCTAAGTAGCTGAAATGTTTTACTTGTTCCACAGGTTCTCTATTCACAACACAGTTGACATTTTAAATGATTCTGCCTATTTTCATTGTCTTTGTCTTTTTATTGCTGACCTTCATACCATATCTATTACAACAGCTATTCAATTTAGTCAGAGATCTTGCATACTTGTAGCGGATTTATTTAGAAGTATAACATCATCGGCATAAAGCAAAGAGCTGACATTAACATCTCCAATTTTGATATCATGTTTAATACCACTTTCCTTCATAAAGTGATCCATATAGATAATGAATAACAGAGGGGATAATGTACATCCTTGTCTCACACCAGATTTAACATTAAACCATCTTCCTGTACTTCCTTCAATTCTAACGGCTGACTTACAACTCAAATAAAGACTAAGTATTGCTTGATATAATGTCCCATTGACACCATATAACTGTAGTGTATTGAATAGCTTCTCTCTTGGCACCTTGTCATATGCCTTTATCAAATCGACAAAACTTAAATACAGATCTTTGTTATATTCCCATGCTTTCTCGACTATTTGTCGTAAAGTGAAGATCTGATCCTGACAGCCTCTATTTGGCCTGAATCCAGCTTGTTCTTCACCAAGCTTTTCTTCCACAATTCTTCTCAACCGTTTCTCAAGTATACTTGCATAGATCTTGCCAGGAACACTCAGTAGGGAAATACCTCTGTAATCCTCACATTCAGTTTTATTTCATTTTTTATATATTGGTACTATGAGAGCTCTACTCCAATCATCGGGAATTCGTCCCTCTGTCCAGGCTTTCTGAACTATGCAGTGCAGTCACTGTAAGACACTTATACCACCATACTTCAGCATTTCTGGTCGAATATCATCTACTCCTGCTGTCTTTCCACATTTCAAGCCTTTGATGGCTTTTTCTACTTCAAGGTATGGATATGTATTCCTGACTGCATGTTTGGTCAGTGTTTTTTACCACTGTGCTATCATCATTGCTTGTTTCATTTAGCAATTTTTCAAAGTAATTACTCCATAGTTCAAGGATATCTTTTTCTTCCATTTTCATGTCACCTTTATCATTTCTAACTCCTTTTACAGCACTCTTTCCTCCATTCCTAAGCTTCTTCAACAACCTCCAGAATATTTTGCTACCTTCTTGATATTTATTTTCTATATTCTTGCCAAAGTCCTCCCATGACTTTTGTTTAGCTAGTTTTACACAGTGTTTAGCATTCTTGCATTTGTCTCTATATTCTTTAAGAGCTCAAGCTGACTTATTTGACAGAAACTTTTGATATGCTTTCTTCTTTTCCTTCACTGCCTCTTTAACTAACTTCCTGTGTCCACCAGGGAGTTCTGATTTTTTTATCCTTGCAGACAACCTCACCACATGCCTCTCTGGCAGAATCAATCAATGTTTTCTTCAGAGTTTGCCACTGAATCTCCAAGGTTTGATTCCTGTTCTCAAACTCTTTCATTTTTTCTTCAATAATCTTTGTGTATTTTAGTCTACAATTCACATCTGAGAGCTGCTCAACTTTTATTCGCTTTAAAACTTTCTTACATGTCATTCTTTTCAATATGAAATTCAATTTTATCCTGCTCAAGACTAAATAGTGAACACTTCCAATTTCAAATCCTCTGTACACTCTGGTGTCCTGCACCAGGGAGAAAACATCATTATCAACAATAACATAGTCAATGAGACTTTTCTTATTCCTTGCCTCTTCTCTCCATGTGAATTTGTGCACATTTTTATGTTGGAACATGGTGTTAGTAATAACCAGTCCATGTCCTGAGCAGAAATCCAACAGATATTTGCCATTATTATTAGCTTTGCTCTTTTCTCCAAATTTTCCCAAAATATTTTTGTGTGTCTCACATTCATTTCCTACTCTGCTATTTAGATCCCCAACAAGGACCAACTTTTCCTTTTTCATTGTGTCTGTTGCTTTTTCTAAAGCCTCAAAAAATTCCTCCACTTCTAGCTTAGTAGAGCCTTCTGTGGGATCATAGGCACCAATAAGTCTCATTGTCCAGTTCCCCATTCTCATATTTGCCCACATTACTCTACTTGAGACTGACTGCCATTCAAGAAGATTAGCCTCGTATTTTGTATTGAATACTATGGCTACTCCTTCTTTTCCTTGATTGTCATTGCCTGAATATAACATTTTGTATTTATTGCTCAGAAAGATCTGACCAGTTTTTGTCTTTTTTGTTTCAGTCACCCCTATTATGTCGATCTGATACTTATCTAATTCCTCAGCTAGTTCCATTTCTTTGCCATTCAGGCTTCTAACGTTGATAGTACCGATCTTTAACTCTGGTGATGTTGAGTTGGGTTTGTTTTCAGATTTGTTCCAGTAGCTGACTTTTCGCTGTTCGCCCTGGTTCCCTGGCGAAAACAACGGGGGCCTTGTTTAACCGGGCGACGCCCCAGCTGGCATGAAATTTTGTCATGTTGTACTATCATTTTTTATTTTGGTTTAACCAATAAGAATACAATTTGGTCGGCTAAATCCCAAATTGCCAGCCCATCCTCGTTCGTTCACTATCCAAGTAGATACCCAACAGAGTGCACCACGAGAAGGTGAGGATTGGACATTAAGTCAGAAGCCCTGGTCGGTTCTCCGCATTCCTTTAAAGGCTATGTGGAGGTCTCCTCTCAGTTATACAGCTTTGACCCTTAAGCACCCCAAAAAAACAAAAACAAAACAAAACAAAAAGAAACAAAACTTATAATTAATATTGATTACCTCCCAAAACTTGAATATTGGCATGCAGTCTGGATTGGTTCAGGTTTGGATGATTTTGTAGCATTTTGCATGTGTCTAGGAAAAAAAAAAGATTAAATTTGAACTTGCTGAAATGAAGAAGTTTTGTCTGGTTCCAAAGAGGCAGACAAAAAAACTGTGAGAAACAAGGCCAGATTTGTCTGATTCGAAAAATGTAATATGGTCTTGATATTCTTCAATTCTAATCAAAGCAGAATGGTCAGTCTATTCAAAATAGCAAAGATGACATGAGCAGGATACCTGATAGACACCTGGAAAGGAAAGATGTGGTAATGTATCCTTCAAATGTGGTAGGAAGGACGACAGTTTCCAATCTGGTTTGAAGGAAGTGTATCAATTGAATTTATGACGAATCCTTGCTATTTGTTTTGAGGTTCCTTTAAGCTAGGATATTGAAATTTTTTTCACATTGGATTGTAGTCAGGTAGAAGAATGATAATTATTAATAATTTTTTGAATGGTAGGTTTGTTGTATCCCATACATATCAGATTGCTTTTAATTTTATTCAGTTCATCTAATAAAAGGGAATCAGAAGAACAGATCATATGAGCTCTATGATTCCCTCATATGTATATGGATCTTGATAATACCCATTTTTTTATAGTGAATGATGGTGGGAGGATGAATGAATGTATCTGCCAGTAAAGGTTAGTTTCTATAAACTGAAAATTCAACATGGCTTGTGGGATTACAAATTATTAAGGTATCCAAAAAGGGTATTTAGTTATTGGATTTCACATTAAATAGTGAACTTGATACAGAAGTATAAGGAGCTTATTTTCTTTTGGATCTGAAGTAATTCTGACTCAGAGTGGGACTAGACTGCAAATATATCATCAACAAAATATATACAAGACAGAGGAAATATAATATCAAATATAGTGTCTTATATATGCTGATTTATGATTCATTATTGTGATTCATGTTTTGAATGCAGTTAATAGTCTCTCCCCTTGATGATGATGTCCATATAACACTGGATGAAATATATTGGAGTTTTTGAATTAAATTCTATATAATTTTTGTTACATGTGTAAACTGTGAAAGTTATTTTAATATGTCTAGTGTACATGTTCCATTAAAACTATTTAATAGCATTATTGTAATCTATTTGATGAGAAGGATGTGAGGAGAAGAGCATTTTAGCCATTGGCTAGTAGGAACGTTTGGTGAATAAAAGAGAGTTCGGCTAACAGGGGAGAAGGGGAGGGGAGAAGCATTTTTCAGTAAAGTGTCAGAAAGGGAGATATTGGTAAATAGAGAGCTATTATCAAAGCTCACCATGATATCATTATTATTTAAAACTAAATTTGGAATTAAAGATTTGAAATGAGTGGAATGAATGAAGCCATTATGCTTCACTGCAACAAATATAAGCTTGAAAGTTTTTTTTTAGAATTTGCAGCAGATTTGTTAAACCAGTCTAATCTTAATAAATATTGCTGTGTTAAACTTCCCAAGAGTCAGGAAACTTTAATCCTTGGTCCTCCTGCCCAACAGTTAGGCTAACAGCACCCACAGAAGGTGCCGTCCCTTATGGGGCTTTAGGCTTTGTCTGTTGTTCTGCATTCTCTTGTGTGTGCTTATACAATTTTGAGATAATATCCCTGATGATATCTCCATGGCTGAGATGAAATATATGATCTAATGAACTTATATTTTATCATTCCACTTTATTCTTTCCATCAATCCTTCTAATGAGCTTAAACAAGGCAATAAGCCTAAATACTAAAGCTGTAAACCTATTGAACAGCTGTTCTTGGATAGGATAAAACTGACTACAGCAGAGGATTTAGTTGAATTATTTAACGTCCACTTTATCAGTGCATTTCATACTGGTGAGAATTATGCTGTACAAAATCCAGAAGAAAATGAATACTAGAGAGAGTAGAATTGATGTGTGAAGTATCAAATAGGTTTGATGTCAATAAGGCTATGAGAAAACTCATTATGGGCAGTTCATACTAACCATTTACATAATGGTTTAAGGTTTGTTGGGTTGTATATTGCCATGATTTTTGAGGGAACGTATACCGGAATTGACTTCACCCTTGATCTTATCATTTACTATTTAAAGTCTTGCAGCAGGGGAAGTTCCAAAAGAATGGAAGGAAACAAAATAGTGCTTTACTTTACCTAAGAGTAGTGCTAAAACAACCTTTCCAGTTGGAAAGGTTGTTTAAGAAATATAGGATGAGTTGATAAGCATTTGATTTGCTATGATGGTTAGCATTTGTAAATACTTGCTTTAGCAATATACTTGCATTTTATGAATGTGAGGTTTACTGTCACATTCATAAAATGCAAGTATTTGTAAAGACTTGCTTTAGCAATATACTTGCATTTTATGAATGTGACAGATGTGTGGATAAGGGAGACTTGTATACTGTGATATTTTTGGGCTTGGTGAAGGCATTTGACACATTGCTGTATAGCAGGTTATTATTACATGACATCTCCATGGGGCTCAGTACTCATTATGGGAAGCCACTCTATGCTATATAATCCAGTAGTACATGATTTGATACTATATACATCTGCATGCATATGCTACACAGTATTTTTATTGGCTAATTGCATTTTCTCTGGCCAGTTTTCCATTTTAAGGACAAATTCAAAATTCCAAGAGGAGAAAACCCTACTATTTCCAAATGAGATTGGCTGACTCACCTTCATTTGAAAAAGTCCATATAAAGATTCCTTAAAACATAAGAATCCAAATGGATCTTATGCACTTTTAATATGATACCAAACAGGTCTTTTCTAATCAAAGGACACATGTCCTGTCATTCTTTCGACTGTGCTACAGAGGTACTGTGAACTAGTATTGGTTAGTATGAAAGTTGAGGGAATTTCTGGCTTAGTTGGCCAAGTGTTTAGCATATCCACTCTCCAACCAACAGGCTGCAGATTCAAATCGTGCCATGGGCATGGATGTTTGTGATTTTCTTTAGGTTGGAGATGAATTTCATTGACCAATGTGAGACAGACCACCTCCTTGCTTATTGGAGGCCTGAAGTGGCTTGAAATAGTTCATGTTTGGTCTGTAGAGCAGGGTTTCTGAAATATCTAAAAAATAAATTAAAAATACAAAAAAAAAAGATACAAAATTGATAAAATAGAAACAAAAAAAATTCTTAGCCCAACTATAGTACAAAATGTACTATATGTTTGCAAATAGCCTTTTTGGGTAGGACCATAAAAAAAATTGAGATGTATAATAATTACTGAATTAGATTAAGAGATTGGTTTTCTGAAGGATACTAGCAAGACGTGTGTCAGGAGAAGGATCTCAGAAAAGGAAGATAACCAGTAGCATACCAGAGGACCATGGTGTTGTTGATTATTTATATTGATTGATAGGCAATTACTGTTATAGTTATGTGACACCTGAGTTGAAGGACTCACTGTCTAGGCTACTCAATCCTCCATCCATATATGATGTCACTATTCCTCATCTACTCCTAACACCATCTACTGCCCGTTAATAGTATTTTTTTTGTCTATAAATTGGGTGTGTTCTCTGATGATTTGCCTTCATGCATGATGGCAAATCCAGAGTTTCCAGGTAAAATAAATCCTGCTACCTCCATAACTATCTCACCTTCCATATAAAGTTTTATCTCCACATAATAAGAATCAAACTCTGATCTTTTCTTATCGAATGTCACAATGCTCTGTCCTTCTTGCCATTGCATTTTTGAGGTGCTAGATATTCAATTATTTGTGATGTTGCAAAGCTGGAAAAAATTATAAGGAGTGATGCTGCCATCATATTTCTTCAGGAATATTTAAATATGCTTGTATTAATAAGGAATGTTATGTACTGTATTGATGGATATATGCTCCAGGTAGTAGATGATGTGGTGAAATCACATCATGAATCATAATGTGGTGAAATGGTTGATAGAGATTTGAAATTCAAAGTGCATATTGCTGTGAAGGTTGGTTGTAGGTCATAGATTTGATCATACCTGGATTATCAACTACAAATTTCATCAGTTTCTTTGTGACAGTTCTCTGGAAAGAATCCAAAGATATGTATGAGAATGTAATCTGATATCATTTCCCTCAAACATGTCTTGACTATTCCCAATGAACATCTAATATTTTTCCTTTCAGTTCCTTGCATGGTATTGCTCAAATCATTTTCTATAATTATCTACTTTATAGTTCCACATACTTCACCACTCCAAGGCTGAGCCTGTGTGATCACTCTCCACATTTGGTCATTATGGACAAATCCTCTTAGGAATAATTACCTAAAACAACCTTTGCTGGATGCTGTCACCTGATCTAGTACAGGCTCTTTTAGGTAATTATCTCTCTTTCCATTTCTATCTTCTCATGTGCCCTTTTCTCCTTCCAGTCTGTCTCTAATTAAAATCTGGCACGACGATTGCTCATAGTATCCATTGAACTTGTATTTCATAAGCACTCATTTAAAAAAAAAAAAATTATGAGAATATAGCTTTTTTTAAGTGTTACGTTGAAAATAAACGAGAATAATATTTTTCTTTTCTGTAAAATTGCATTGCATCTATGTTTTGGTGTCTATGCAAATGATCCGTTTTCTTTATAGATTGAAAGATGAAAAGATTATCATTACTACTGTCCCTCCTGGTTCTTTACATAATATTGGAAACAGGCTCTTCTTGTAATGAAGCAGTGTGTGCATCAATTGTAAGCAAATGCATGCTAACTCAGTCTTGCAAATGTGACTTGAAGAACACAACATGCAACAGAGATTGTTTTTTTTGTCTCGATTATCTCTATAGTGAATGTTGCTCTTGTGTCGGTAAGTATTTCTTTTTTTTTTTTTTTAACCATAATTGCTGTTTTGTTCTGTATGTGTGTGTGTGTGTGTGTGTGTAATGAAAATTATTACATGACACCTGAGATGTCCAAGGACTCATGGAAGAGTGCACTACTCCACACAACCCACTGTCTATACTTAATCTTTCATCTATGCATGACGCCACTATATCAGTTTCCATCATCATCATGCCATCTACTGTCTACTCATAGTAGTTTTAGTTTGTAAATTGTATGTGTACTCTGGCAGATTTGTCTGTGTGGAATGAAAAACTTGAGTTTCCAGGAGAAAAAAACCCCAAACCCTGCTGCCTCTAGATAAGATTAGGTAACTTGCCTTCAGCTGAAAAGGCCCAATAAAGATTCCCTGTTGTCATGATGAGAATCGAACACTGGTCTTTTCTAATTGAAGGGTACAGTGTCCTGTCATTCTTCCAATAGTGCCACAGAGGCACTACATTTCTAATTTATGCTCTCTCTTTCTGACTGGAAATTGGAACTAATTTGCTTTTATTGGAACATTATTAATTAGGCATATGATTGCTCTAGATCATAGGTTCCCAAACTTTTTCGGGCCACCGCCCACTTTGCAAGACATAAATTTGTAATGCCCCCCCCCGCTATTATAACAGTTTTCTGCGTTCAAGCCGTTTGATATTTTTGACATAAATAGCAACTAATGATACATTACTGCTTATGCCGTTAAATTTTTAAAAAGAAGTGGCCAATATGTGCTTCATCTTGAACACAGTTATTGCTATACCGATTTTGGTGAAACGTTGCCTCGGCCCATATTCCGCTTGAATAGAAGAAGTTTCCCTACAAAAGCAGCAATAACGTTTTTTGTTTTAATTCAATTCAATTCATCACCTTGTAGTTGTAGATCATCATCATCATCATCATCAAATTCCTGCCATGTACCCTCAAGGGGTGTACAGGATATGACAGTACTACATGAAAAAATTACATCATTACTAACTTCCTATCTACAATTTTCCTCCAAATCAGTCTGTTACTTGTCAAGACTCCAACATTATTAGATCTTATATTTCTATCGTCTAAGGCACTTTGTACCGTATCAATCCACCTATAACTTGGTCTTCCTCTGGGTCGTTTTCCTGCCAACCTGGCAGGAAAATTCTCCCTTTGTATCCGCTTCCAGGTTTTTAGCAAATAATAATTCTTGACAAACTTTTTCTTCTTTTATGAATCGTACGTATGATAAGAGTAGTGGTTCATTATTTGGGAGAGTTGATTCATCGAGTTGAATGGAAAATTGGCATGTCTTCAAATAGTTGTAGATTGACTTCATTAAATATTTTATAGAGGTCTGTCAAATAAGCGATGTCGTTTTTGGATGTAATCAGGTTGGCCCGCAATCCGTCGTCTCTGTTTTCTAGGAACTCTAGTACTGAATCAAACAAATTGTAAAATCGATTCAGACAAATACCTTTTGAAAGCCAGCGAACTTCTGTGTGAAGCAGCAAATGATTGAAATCTTCATCGTTTTCACTACAAAGTTGGCCAAACAATCTGTCACACAATGAATTGCTTCTAATCTTGTTGACTATTCTAATAACGTAATGGAGTGACGTGTGCAGGTGTTCACTTAAATTTTTCGCAACCAAATGTTGACGATGAAGAACACAATGTATAGCAAGTACATTTGGTACTACTTGTTTCAAATGCGCTATGAAACCCTGTGGCGCCCTGTCATTTCTGGAGCACCATCAGTAGCAGCAGACAAAATATTACGAATAGGAATGTCTTTCTCTTGAAAAAACTTATTCATGATATTAAACATAGATTCTCGCTTTGTATCCGCTTCCAGGTTTTTAGCAAATAATAATTCTTGACAAACTTTTTCTTCTTTTATGAATCGTACGTATGATAAGAGTAGTGGTTCATTATTTGGGAGAGTTGATTCATCGAGTTGAATGGAAAATTGGCATGTCTTCAAATAATCGCACAATGATTTTTCAACATCTTCAGCCATTTCATCGATTCTTCTTTGCACTGAATTATTGCTCAAAGGAATTTTTCTGATGATATCTGACGCTGGCTTATGAAGCACAGTGTTTATTACTTCTTTTACTGCCGGCAAGATTAATTCCTCACCAATTGTGTGTGTGGTTTTCCCGCTTTTGCGATTAATAATGAAATGTTATAAGCAGCTTGTATCTTGTTTAGTGGATGACGTAAAAAGTTTTGATATAGTTAGACGTTTAAAATATTTTTCTTCTAGTACTTGAAAATAGGACAAATCTTTATCCTTTTTGTCAGTATGCATTTTAGTCAAATACTCTTGTAGCCTTAAAAGGCTTCATTGCTTCATTTGAAAACACTTTTTGGCAAATCAAGCACATGGGTAATAATTGGTTCGTAGGAGACTGAATAAAACCATATTTCAAATACTCAATACTGTACTCTCGACATTTCTTCTTATATTCAGACATAATAAAGTAATAAAATTTGCAAAAATATTCACAAAATAAAAGATTTAATTTACACTTTGTATGACTCCGCTTATCTATCACACTTTCGACTGATGATTGTTGGTAAAGCACACAAAAAATAATGAAATTTATTCCTAAACCACTGGTATTTATAGATTTGAAATCTAGCCCGAATCGATTTGCATGCATTGACTTGTTTGCAATACCATCGTACTCGTGCTTTGAACAAGTCGCTGTAAGCACCCATATTCCTGTCAAAACATGCTGAATTGAGTGAATTACCTACGTAATAGTTGACCGACATACTACTAGTTAAGACTCATCTGCTGCATGGATAGACTAAAGCCTGTATGGCACGATCGATGTTTACAATAGCAAAAAATAAATAAATTTTTTAAGTATATAAAAAATAGAAGTTAAAATATCCTGTATGACATGTTAAATTTTTTATTTTGCACACAATCACATTTTGTTCGTCCGACCATGACATTGTCTGAATAATTATAAATAATAATTAATAAATAAAATAATTACACAAGATATAAACAACAAACCTACAAAACATAACCACAGAAAACAGTATAATAAGTATCGAATAATATTTGCTTTGTTTTTTTCCCTCTAGTTAGCAATATAAGTTAGTACTAACTAGGCTAACTAAAATTTACAATTTTATTTCTTTCTTGCCATTATTATTTTTACTCGTAATATTAAATTATATAAAATTGGGTTTATTTTTGTACAAATCAATTAGAAAACTGGTTTTATATATTTTGAAATGAAATATAACGAATATATTTGCTATTATGATTACAGCTATTTTGCCTGCTTCAGTTTAGGAGTACCCCTGTTTAAATGTCATTGGCTATTTACTCATGGATTCTTAGGGCATTATGAGTGTAGATGTACTAAAAAGTATATGTAGCCTAAGGAATAGAAAATTGCACATACCTTTTTCTGGGTGTTGTGGCTTTTCCTCAGTCTGCGATGTCGAAAACTGCAGAGTGTGTGTGTGGGGGGGGGGTAGGCAGTTTGGTAGAATAAGTTAGAAAAACCCGGGTTTTTTTCGTAACATATAGAAACATATACGTTTATATAGGGTGGGGAAAAAATGAAAGGGTTAATTTTTTTAAAATAGGGAGGGGGAAGGGGAAAGGTGGTTGACGGGGTGTGGACCGTTTCGACTATTCGTGGTCGTCATCTGAACACATTGGGCACGTCATCTGAACACATTAGCCCAATGTGTTCAGATGACGACCACGAATAGTCGAAACGGTCCACACCCCGTCAACCACCTTTCCCCTTCCCCCTCCCTATTTTAAAAAAATTAACCCTTTCATTTTTTCCCCACCCTATATAAACGTATATGTTTCTATATGTTACGAAAAAAACCCGGGTTTTTCTAACTTATTCTACCAAACTGCCTACCCCCCCCCACACACACACTCTGCAGTTTTCGACATCGCAGACTGAGGAAAAGCCACAACACCCAGAAAAAGGTATGTGCAATTTTCTATTCCTTAGGCTACATATACTTTTTAGTACATCTACACTCATAATGCCCTAAGAATCCATGAGTAAATAGCCAATGACATTTAAACAGGGGTACTCCTAAACTGAAGCAGGCAAAATAGCTGTAATCATAATAGTTTATAAAGAGGAGTAACATGGGAGTTTTCCCAGAAATAATATACAATATATTTGCTACTGTAAACATAACCTATTATACACATATTATATACATGCTCTATTTTCTCATTGACATAGAAAATTGATAAAAAAATTGATCGTGTGAGACGGGCATAAGATGAATTAAAATGCAAAATGAAATGATTATCTAATCGCAAAATCACGAAAATAATTAATTTTTAAATATATATTATTCATTTCTTCTATAAAGAGCCACCGACCGCTCCCAAATGCTTCTGATCTAGAAGGCTTCGGCGTCTACTGGGGGGGGGGGGGGTACCGCCCACTTTGGGAACCTATGCTCTAGATTTACATGTAGCATAAATTGCTGCTTATTTTATATCCATATAAAGATTTGCTTTTATTTGCTAACTAGTAATACCAAAGGAAGTAATTATAATTCGGAATAATGTTGTTGTTTTTTTTCTTTTCCCCATAATGCTCAATATGGATAATCTGTTCTGGTCTCATTTTAAATCTAATAGGGGCCTTCTCTTCCCATTTGGTTTATATTTTATTAATTGTTTATGATATCAGGTATTAGCCATTCAGTTTATGTGTTCTATCCATTTTTTTTTCTTCTATTGATTCTATTTTTTAGTTCTGAAATATCATCATTATTTTTTTAAAAAATCAGCTAACTTCTTTTATTCCCTTATAGGAAGTAGGCAAGGCCTGTTTTAACCCTGTGTAGCTCTTTGGAAACTGAGTGGACAGTTCAATCTCCATCAATAGCCAGTCAGAGGTAGCTGGCCCAATACTATCATTAATTGATGTCTTAAGTGATTACTTATGTCCTCTAAGAGTGGAGGCTTTGGAAGGCAGTGACACTAATGGTTTTGAAAGCATATGGGGTAAGGTAGAGGCAGACAAGACAGGATATTTATTGGGATGTTGCTACAAGCCAAGGCGCACAGAGGGTGGAGACCAGGAGATGTTTAGACAGTTGAGCTTGGCAAGTGCAAGAAGAATGATTGTTATGGGAGATTTTAAACTACAGCAGTATAAGCTGGGAAGAGGAAAATGCATGTAGTAATAAGGGAATGGAATTTCTGGAATTCTTAGGCAACATTAAATAGAGGGAAACAAGAGGTTCAAGAGTTTTGGATTTGGTCATAGCATCAGAAGAGCTGATAATAACTGAGATGACACCCTCCCCCCTGTTGGAGAGAGTGACCATGTGGTTTTGACTTGGAAAATGAATAGACATGCAAGGGTATCAAAGAAAAGGGAGCATACATGGAATTATAAGGCAGGTGATTATAATAGTCTTAGATATCAACTTTGGGAAGTTAGATGGAGAGCAGAATTGGAAGGCCAGGATATCATTAGTGCGTGGAAAATTGCGAAGGAATATTTGTTAGCAGCAATAGTAAGCTGTATTCCATGAGTGAAGAAGAGGGCACAATTTGGTGTAAAGTGGATGGCAAACAATATCAAACAGGAACTGCAAGTGAAAAAGAGGTTATGGAATAGATATAAAGGGGGAGAGAAGAGAGCAGATGCATGAAGAACATAAGACTCAGGCCAGGAGAGTGACTAATATGGTAAGGAAGGTGAAACTGGAATATGAGAAGAGACTGGCACTAAGATCCAAAGATAATCCTAGGGAATTTTTTAGCTATGTGGCCAGTAGGAGGAGAAATGATTGTGGAAGAATGACATTGTGGGATAAAAATAGGAATATCATAGTGGAGTTGTTCAATAAATACTTTATTGGCGTATTCCATCCTGGAGAAGCAAGTTTTAATACTATAGGGATAGGACAGGTTTGAGGTTTAGAGATGCAAAAGGAGAGTGTGTACCAAATACTGAGTACCCTGGATGTCAGTAAAACTGGGACTGGATGGTATTTCACCACAGGTTTTGAGAGAATGTGCTAAAGAACTGACAGCTCTGTTGACCTGGCTTTTCAATAAAAGTCTGGCTATGGGAAAGGTACCCAAGGAATGGAAGGAAGATAAGATAGTGCCATTGCATTAGGGCGGTAACAGACTGGATGTGTCTAACTATAGGCCAGTTTGTGTTTCATCAGTAGTTAAGATTTTGGAGAAATTAGTGAGGGATCATATATAGCATTGGGCAGATGAGGGTAATGTTATCTGTGAGAGTCAACATGGATTTGTTAAGGGATGCTCTTGCTTTAGTAATATGATTGCCATTTATAATAAAGTGACAAGAGCAGTTGATGAGGGAAAGTCATATACTGCCATTTTTTTTTATTTTGCAGAGGCATTTGACAGGGTGCCACATGATAAGCTGATACTTAAGTTGCAGCACATGGATTTAAATGTCGGGTTAGTCAACTGATTCAGGATTGGCTGTCTGATAGGTATCAGAGAGTTGTGTATGGTGGGGCAATATCAAGGAAGCAGAAGGTTACAAGTGGGGTTCCACAGGACTCGGTACTGGAACCTATATTGTTTAACCTTTATATCAATGTCATTGTCAATGGATTGCAGAGGAATATTGAGTTGTTTGCAGATGATGTGAAGCTGGGAAGGTTAATTGGTGTAGATGCAGCAGCCCTGTAGGTGGTTTTGAATAAATTAGACAGATGGGTGAATGAATGGGGATGTTGGTTTAATGGGTTTAATGCAGCAATATGTAGTCTTGAAGTCTAGGATTAATAAGTTACTTTTATTTTATGAACATTTTCTTATAATATATTAATTAAATGTAGTAAAATAATAAAGCAGTTATGTTTAATGTTATTCTGGACATTATGTTTTGAAATTGAAATCGACAAAGGTAAATTATTATAATCTAAACAAAACGGACTTTTACCAATTGATGTTGGTAAATGAACTTGTTGGGTACCAAACCATTTACTGAAATGGTTTGGTACCCAACTTAGTACCAAGTTCATAAAATTCTTTGCCTTTAATGTCTGTGATAACAGCTATTAGTGATTTTGGATCCATCTTCGCTCTATCAATATCTGGTATTTTTATTCTAATATTTTGTTCGAGAGTAGGTTTTTGGAACCTAACCTAACCTAAACTGCCACTGACACCCGTCTATACTCACACTGTACTCGGGCTTTTACCAATTGGTGTTGGTAAATACTGGCATTTACCGGGCTTGGAAAAAGCCGAAATAGAAGCATTCACAAGCATTTTTTGAACTTTTATCACCTCACTATGGTAAATGCTAGGATTTACCAATTTTCAGGCTTTTACAGTAACTTATATATATAGGTACAAATCAAGTAAAAACAGGAAGTGACTACCGACTGGTGAGAGCCAAAATTAAAATAAACCCCAAATTGGAAAGAATAAAATGGCTAACAAAAAAAAATCAAGAAGTTTTGATTTAAGACCTGTCGAAAACAAGAAGGATTACGAAGAAAAACTCAATCAAAAACTAGACTTAATAAATATATTTGAAGAAGAAGACATAAATAAAATAAGCAAAAATATAAGGAAGTAATAAAGCAGCCATTGAATTCTAAAGCAACAAACAACAAAAAGACCATAAACTTTCAGAGGAAACCTTACAACTACTAAAAAAGAGATGAAATATGAAACAAGTCAAAAACTTAATTTCTAAAATAGAATATGCAGAACTATGCAAAACAATAAGGAAAAAGATGAGAAATGAAATAATATCTTATAACACTAAAAAAATAAAAGGAACAATTGAAAACAATAAAAATATGAAAATACTAAGAAAACATTTATCAGTTGGCAAAAGTCAAATAACTGCAATGAAAGATAAGAATGGAACTACAATAAGGAACCAAGAACAAATCCTAAGCAGGCTAGAAGAATTTTATCAAGAACTCTATAGTGATCTTTTAATAGATAAATCAAATATAAATAACTCTTCTCCATTGCATATAGAATTCATCCCCCCCCCATTCACTTCAGATGAAATAAAACAAGCATTAAAACAAATGAAAAATGGAAAAATGTCCTGGTGAAGACCTAATTCACAGAGAAATAATTAAATGGGAGAGGAAACAATATCATTTACCATGTCACAAACTTACTAAATCTATGCCTAGAAGAGGGGAAGATACCAGAAAACTGGAAAAATGCTATCTCTGGTACCGTTATTTAAAATGGGGGACAAAGAAGAAGTAAAGAACTATAGACCAATTAGTATTCTCTCTAATCTGTACAAAATTCTCACAAAAGTAATAACAAACAGGTTAACCCCTCTTCTAGACTCAAATCAACCAGTAGAATGCGGGATTCCGTAAAGGCTTTAACACAATTGATCATATTCATGCAGCAAAACAAATAATAGAAAAAGCAGAAGAAAACCAGTTGCCTCTCTGCTTAGCCTTTATTGATTATGAAAAAGCATTTGATTCCATCAAAACTAATGCAATAATCAAAGCACTCCAGAATCAGGGAGTTCCTGGAGAATATATGGACCTCCTCCAGGAAATATACCACACTGCAATCATCCAACTTCACACGAGTAGCAATAAAATATCAATTGAAAAAGGTGTCTGACAAGGACACTCTCTATCACCCAAAATCTTTACAGCAATCCTTCAAGAAATATTTAATAATATAAACTGGATAAACCTTGGTATAAAAATTAATAACAGAAACTTAACACACCTAAGATATGCAGATGATATAATTTTTGCAAATACTCCAGAAGACCCACATCATGAAAGCAGAAAAGTCAGTCTAAAAATAAACTAAAATCATGTTTAATCATTTTGTACCACCAAAAAACATAATAATAGAAAACAATTTCTTGGAAAGAGTATCTTTATATACATACTTAGGTCATCTCATTGATCTAAATTGTGGACTCCAAAAGAAAATAAATAGGAGAGTTCAACTTTCCTGGAGTGCATTCAGAAAATTGAAAAGCATTTTTCAAAACAATGATGTCCCACTCTGTTTAAAAAGGAAGACATTTAACCATTGTTTACGTACACAACCAAAAGCACTGGCAAATAAACTAACAACAACAACTCAAAGAAAAATGGGAGGTTGATGCTAGGCATCATATTAAAAGATAAGAAGCAAAACACCTGGATAAGAAGCCAGACTCACATCACTGACATCATTCTTCACCATAAGTGACTAAAATGGAAATGGGCCAGACATCTATCCAGAAGAGAAGATAAGCTGTGGACCACCATACTAACGAACTGGATTCCAAAAGAAGGGAAATGAGGGCGAGGACGCCTAAAAGAAGGTGGAGTGATGAATTGTCAAATTTTGTTGGCGAAAATTGGTCAACCATTGTCAAGATCAGAGAAAGGTGGAAAGAACTGGAGGAGGCCTTCGTCCAGCAGTGTACAGAAAATGACTGAAAAGAAGAAGAAGAAGAAGATAGGTACAAATATACTTGCTCACGACAAGTAGATTTTACCAGCTGGCAAATAGCTGCAGACTAGACGGAATAGAATTTGTTTTTATTTTTATTTATTTTTTAAAAATAAAAGCTAGTTTTCTAAACAAATTTTTTTTTTCTAACTTTAAGAAAATACAGAAGAATATACATAATATAAAAGGTCATTCCAGTAACAAAAATTAATGTAACAAATTGTTTCCCAAAATATTTGTTGGTTTTACTGTTCTTATTATTTGACTTCTCCTTCTTAAAATGGTTCTCAAAACAATAATACAGCAAGACTAATCACTTGATAGAACTATTGACTTATTGGAAAACATCATTAAAAATGGTAGTGATGGTGGGTTGTGGTGAGCACCCTTTTTTTTTTTTTTGTGGCGATTGGGATTTTGTATAATTTGTCAAGCCACCCCCCCCCCATCTCTCTCTCCCTCTCTCTAAATAAGGCAGGAGACAGGGCGACATCCCTGTTGAACTGCTTGATTAGTTTCTATTTTTCTGCCATTATTAATAATATTATTATTATTATCTGAGACCTCCAGGGAGTCAAGGACTCATTGAGAGAGGCCACAGATCATCCGCACCAGATGTCATACCTTCTCCTAAACTCATTCATACTGGATCCACTCTCTACTTCAGCAGACAAATTGTTCTGCTCACACAATGTTCTGTAAGAGAAAAATCTAGTTCTCATTCCTGTTGTAACTGCACACAAAATTAACTTCCGCAGATGCTCCTCTTCCCATCTTCCATGGAACAAAAATTTTCAGATGATCACCATAACATCCTTTCAGAAGTTTATAGACTTCTGTCATATCATCCCTCTTTCTCCTGTTTATCACTGTCTGCAGTTCACAAATTCGCAATCTGTTCTCATAATCTACATTTCTTAATCCCAACATCATCTTTTTTTACTCTTCTGTGCATCCTTTCCACTTTCTTTATTCCCTGTGAATCCAGGAGACTGAATCTATCTTCCAGATGATATCAAGGCCTTGTGAAGAGGCAAAATGACTTTCTTATCCTTAAATTCAGTGTTAGTTTTAACATTGCAATTATCCTCTGAATTGTATTTGCAAATTTTGCAATGTGATCTTTGAACTTCAGTGTCCTACCCACCATAACTTGAAGATCCCTGGCCTCATCAATTTCTTGTAACATAATTCTGTAATATAATATGCCTTTGTTCTTTAAGAGATACTTGTGCCATGAGAGGGTTCTTTAAAATATTACTTATTTCCTTGTGTTTTTTCTGTGTGATTTGTTGATATTTGCATTTTAAAATTGTATACAATATAACAATATGGTATTAAGTTATGAACATTGTATGTATTAAAGAAAAATCATCTGAGCAGGTATAAAAATGAATATAATAAATTATTGCCAATTTACTGTAAAAAAAAAAAAAAATCAAATTTCATTGATTACCTTAATGATTTTTATTTATTGTGCATTCAAATGGGTTTTTTCAATTTTTTATACCAAAAAAGCTCCTTTTTAATTTTTTTTCTTCCTTTATAGAAATGTGTCCTAAACCTAATGAAACAGAAAGCCATTTGAGCCAGAAGTCTCATGTTGAAGACTTACCTGAACCTATACCTGAATTGTTTACAGTGCTAACTGAGGAAAAGGATAGATTACTACGATGGACATCATACACTTATCCTGCCCACATTTCATTTTTCAGTCCCACACGTGACAAAGAGATCACGTTTACTGCTGGTATGTTTATAATTTTTTTAAAGTAAATATTAAGCAAATATTACATTTATCCATGCAGAACTTTCCAGAAAGATAACCAATATGTTCTGTAAGGATCTATATTTGCAAATGGTTAAATCATAATGTAAATATTCCTTATTAAAAAAATCATGACTTGTTTGTATAGCATGAGGTAATTGTAGTACCTTATATGAATGTCACTCATCATTTTTAAGTATAAGAACCTGGAAATTAGATAAGTATACATTTTTTCATGTAACAATGACGTACTTAAACAAATGTACTTATTCACTTTGACTTTTTTTTATTTATAGGATATGATAATATAACGGCTGTGAGGCCCCTTTTATGGGGAAGTACGGCACCATCTCAATCCCTCTAATTTTATCCGGGCTCGGGACTGGCATGGCTGACGAATCAGGCCTATGGCTGGGTCTTAAGTATTCCTGACTGTAATCCATGTGCGTTCACGGGGCCGGTTTGTCTGCTTGCAGGGAGAAAAACCCTGCTATCCACGTCCAAGACTGGCTAACTTGGCTATGTCTGAGAAAGATCCTTATGTCCCTCGCTTCGGTGACGAGAATCGAACCAGGACACTCCTTTCTCAGGCATGACTGTAATCCGTGTGTATTCACGGGCCAGGTTTGCCTGCTTGCAGAAGAAAAACCCTGCAGTCCACGCCCAAAACTGACTAATTTGGCTATGTCTGAGAAAGATCCTTAAGCTCCTCGCTTCAGCGATGAGAATCAAACCAGGACACTCCTTTCTCAGGCATGCAGTTGCAAAGCGCATAGCCACTTGGCTAACCGCTCGGACATTCACTTTAACTACTAAACTATTTATGAGTACATATCTTCAAAAGTTTTGTTAATCTTTCATTACCAAAGGACAATTTAATAAGACCTTCCAGTGCATATGCTGTATGTTTAAGTATGTCGTTGTTACATGAGAAAATATATACTTATCTAATTTCCTGGTTCTTTCACAGAAATTAGTGCCATCTTCTTATCCTCACTTCAAATGAGTCAGTTTCTTATATCCACTAATGAATGAAATGAGATATTTACATATATATATATATATATATATATATAAATTTCATTTTACAAATATTTTACAAATAGAAATCAGCCTGAAAGAAACAAGAAACGGAAAATCACCTGGAGAAGATAAGCTAGGTTCAGAACTATATAATTATGCAGGAACAAGATTCAAAGAAAGACTCTTATTATTTTTAAATAAAATTTATTCAACTGGTATCTCCCCCCCCCCCAATAGAATGGAAAAAAGCAATTGTGATTCCTATGTTTAAAAAAAAAAGATAATAGAGATGACCCTAAAAACTATAGAGGTATCAGTATACTAAATTCCTGTTACAAAATATATAGCAGAATCTTAAATAGCAAATTAATGAAATATTCTGAAAACTTTATTTTAGAAGTACAGAATGGATTTAGAAAAGGAGGATCATGTATAGACCCGGCCTTTTGCCTAAAATTAATAATAGAGAAAAGAAGAGAATACAATTTAGAAACACATATTGCATTTATTGACTTTGAAAAAGCATTTGACAAAGTTAAAAGAAACATATTATTTAACATATTAAAAGAAACTGGTAATTAATTTACGGAATTAACAACGCATATAAAGTAAATTAATTAAAGATAACTTTAATGAATCACTTCTATATTTCGACAATGTCACATTGTCATCTTCAGGAACATAAAGATATGGTATGTGCACTACAGGAACTAACAAAGCAAATGAGGAAGAAATTAAGACACTAATTTTGTTCCTAAAGTCCTAATGGTGCCCTCTTGCGGGCTAATTTGGTAGTCTTGGCCGTTGGGCTGAAGTTCTCATAATGAAAGTCTCCCAAATTTGGGGCAGTTTCATGCACCCAAATTTGTTGAGGTTAGGAACGTTTTTTAGAGCTGCTGAAGATTCTTTGAATAATCTTTCGTATTTAAACTTGCTGCGATGGATTATTTTTGTCTTCTTCCAACGAATTTTATGGTGGGTATCTAAGGCATGGTCTGCCAGCCCAGAGCGGCTGTACTGGTGAAACCAGATGTAGTCTTGGTGTTCTGAAATCCTGATATTTGTTGTTCTGCCTGTTTGGCCAAAGTAGGACAATTTGCAGCTGCAAGGGACCTGGTATACACCAGGTAGGTCTAGGGGAAGTGGTTGGTCTTTGGTAGAGCGGATAAGGGATGCCAACTTTTTATATGGTCTGTAACAGGAAGTAAGGTCATATTTCTTGAGGATATTAGTTATTTTTTCAGACTTTCATTATGAGAACTTCAGCCCAACGGCCAAGACTACCAAATTAGCCCGCAAGAGGGCACCATTAGGACTTTAGGAACAAAATTAGTGTCTTAATTTCTTCCTCATTTGCTTTGTTAGTTCCTGTAGTGCACATACCATATCTTTATGTTCCTGAAGATGACAATGTGACATTGTCGAAATATAGAAGTGATTCATTAAAGTTATCTTTAATTAATTTACTTTATATGCGTTGTTAATTCCGTAAATTAATTACCAGTTATGTCTAACCAACGTATAAGTCTTACCACTAGAATATTAAAAGAAAGACAAATACCAAATAATATCCTAAAAGCTATCACAAGTAGTATATATGAAAAGAATCAAATACAAATAAGATTAAATCACGAGCTATCATATACGAGAGAGATAAACCAAGGGGTCCGACAGTGATGTCCCCTCTCAGCAACTCTTTTTAATATCTACTTAAATGAAATAATAATAAAATGGAATAAAAATTTACATCAAGGAATTAAACTTTCTCCTACAGTAAACTTAAACACTCTCCTCTTTGCCGACGACCAAATAATAATTACAAATTCTGAAGATAACTTACAGAAAGCTATTTTAGATCTAAATGAGATATCCAAAGATTATGGTATGATAATATCAACAGAAAAATCAAGAACTATGGCCTTTAAAGGACAGGAACCAGCAAGAACTAAAATAGTAATAGATAACAAGATCTTAGAACAGATGAATTCATTTAACTACCTAGGATGTATGATCACATATGAAAATGAAAAAGATATAAACGTAAAAATTGCAAAATATTTAAAAATAACAGGTGTAATTAACTCTATATTTAAACCAAATCTAGTTCAAAAACAAACCAGACTAAAAGTATACAATACATTAGCCCTACCAGTCTTATTGTATGGAAGTGAAATCTGGACAATAAAACAAAAAGACAAACAAAGATTAACAACAGCAGAAATGAAGTTTATGAGAAAAACTGCAAAATATACCCTATTTGATCACAAAAGAAATTATGAAAGAATTAAACCAAGAACCAGTAATAGAAAAAATTAAAAAATATAAACATAAATGGATGGAACATGTTCAAAGAATGAAAACAGAAAGATTACCAAAACAAGCCTTAAAGTACAAGCCATTAGGAAAAAGAAAACGAGGACGTCCTCTTAAACTATTCGACGATGACTTCTAAGACCAGAACAGGCCATGCTAGGCCTAAATCCTTGATACACATGATGATGATGATGATAACAAATATTTTGACCTCTGTTTTGAGGCAGTTATCAATGTTCCAATTAAGATAAATGCCTCAGAACAGAGGTGAAACACACATAGTATGAGACATATTTATGCTTATGGTCCCAGAGAAAGGCTAAAGAAGAAGTGGAAGAATTTTTTTGAGGCATTAGAGAAAGCAGCTGACACAAAGGAAAATTGGTACTTGTTGAAGATCTAACTAGCAGGATAGGAAATGATTTGATTATCAGATATATAGAAATGTTTTGGGAAAATTTGGAGGAAAGAGAAAAGCTAATAATAATGGTATGTAAGTTTGAAAGGATTAGCAGAATCTCCATAGATAATAAAGAAGCTGCATTCAAGAGATACAGTTATCAGAGCACCAATTAAGACACAATCAGGAAAGTTACAGCATGCAACATCTGTCAGGAGAATGACAATTACAGTTACCTCCCACAAAACGGAGAGGGACCTCTTTGACAAACCAGACGAAGAGATCAGCTCTGAAATAAAAGGTCAAGGAAGGCAGTTGCCTGCCCATTAAGGCTCTCATCCCAAACTTTTTGCTCTGTTTTAAATGTCAGAAGTATGGTCATTCTCAAACACCAAATATCATTGCTCTGATTGGGAAAGATACCATCCAGTTTACTCCTGAGCATACAAGGAGGTGGAAAAAATAAGAACAGCAATGTATCAGGAAACAATGAGGCAATATGCTCAAAAGTGGCAGCAACATCTGGTAAACACTGAGAAGACAGCTGTAAAAAAAAAAAAAAGTGTCAATAGGGATGTATGTCAGTACCACCTTCAAACAATTATAACATCCCTGAATGATATGGCCTGCTTTCCATCTTCGTTGAACAAATGAAGCAGACCATCAATCAGCATAGACTCACTGTTGAGGACATGCCAAAGATGGTTTTGGTACAGAAATATATACTAAATAAAAAAGATTGGGACTTGGACCATTTTCATATGTCATGGATCCCCCCCCCCCCAAAAAAAAATAAGAAGATAAAACAATTCATCTACCTAGTAGTGTCCTAGAAGGAGTACAATATGATGTCTTTTTTATTTACCCCTCTTTTCTGATGAAGAGGGAGTGATGAATACTGGCCATCAATTCTCTTTAAAAAATGCAAATGAACCAAACCTTGGAGATTCACTGGCAGATCCTGAGGTTGTTTGTGAAGATAGAAAAATCAGAACTCCATGGTTGACTCAAGAAGTTAAAAGGCAGGCAAGGAAAATAAAAAAGTTATCAATTCAAGTGCTTTCATTACACAATTTGAAGAACAATGGAACATTGTGCCCTCCTTTTGGAAAAGAGCTGGGTTCAGTTTTCATTGTGAGGAGAAACTCTATATGGGCTTTTTCAATTAAAGGTGATTTAGCCGATCTCATACAGTGGTAGCAGGGTTTTTCATCCCATGTACAGGCAAATCAACCATCATTGCACACAATTTATAGATACTGTTGTTGGTGATGGTGTTAATGATAGTAGTGTCATTGTTTGGAGGTGGAGAATTAAGTAGTAGAGGAGATGAAGAGATTTATGTAGCTGAGTAGAGTTGGAGCCTTCGTAGCTCAGTCAGTATAGATAAAGCCCTTTGGTCGGAAAGACCTGGGTTTGATTCCTGTCAGTGACGTGAGAAACCTTTATCTGGTCTCTATCGACAAAAGGTGAGTTAACTGGTCTCATACAGAGGTAAGAGATTTCTTCACCTGGAAACTCAGGTTTTTTGTCCCCCAGAACAGGTAAACCAGCCCTGTGAACACATATGGACTACAGTCAGAAATACTGTCCTTAGGGGATGCAGCAAGGAGTGGTGATCCAGTTGCATTAATTAGCTGTAAGCCTCCTAGGTAGGGAGGAGACTCAATCCATCCTGGGATAGGATGAATTGAGTCCTGGGGGTGGATATGATGATGATGATGAGTAGAGTTGAGTGCCCTCCCACGATGTGTGTTCTGAGGTAATATAGAGAAAAATGTAAGAAAGTGAAGCGGTGTGTATAAAATAAAACTAGCTAAACAAGTCATGAGAAGACTTTGAAATGAACATAGAAAATAAATATCAGAAAAATGGCAAAATATTCTGAAGGCTTTTTCATTGTGTCTTCCTTAGCAGAACCTTTTGTGGGACCATAGACACAAATGTCTCATTGTCCAGTTCCCCATTCTGATATTTGCCTATATTACTCTACTTGATATTGCCTGCCATTTAAGATGTTGAATACTATAGCTGCTCCTTTTTTTTCCCTTATTGTTATTGCCTGTTTGTATTTGTTGCTTACAAAGATCTCACCCGTTTTTGTCTGTTTCAGTCAGGTGTATTATATCAATCTGGTACTTATCCAATTCTTCCACTAGTTCCAATTCTTTTTCATTGATTCTTTCTTTTATTTTTTTCCTTTTCATTGATGCTTCTTACATTGATAGTTCCAATCTTGAACTCTTCTGATGTTGAGTAGGGATGTGTTTCAGGATTTGTTCCAATCTCTGACTTTTTACCATTTGCCTGGGTTCCCTGATGAAAACAACAGGGATCTTGTTTAACCGAGCAGTGCTCCAACTGGCATGAAATTCTTCATTCTACCGTTATTTTATGTTGTGATTTAAGCTACTAAGAATACAATTTTTTCAGCCCAACCTCATTAGGTCAAGTGCCAGTCGTTTCTCCATATTTCTTAAAAGGCCATGTGAAGGTCTCCTTCCAGATATACAGCTTTGATCCTTAAGCATTCCACAGTTATTTTATATCATTCTTTATTTTTTTTAAAAAAATGCTATTTGTATAATACACTCATCTTTCTTACACTCTTTGTTTTGGCAGTAGTAATAATTGCACACATATTAGTTTCATTTCATTGATTAAGCTCTCATTTAAAATCCTGTATTAGTGTAATTTTGTTCATCATGTTCATCAAATTCCTGACATGTACCCTCAAGGGGTGTACAGGATATGATAGTACTACATGAAAAATATACGTCATTACTAACTTCCTATCTACATTTTTCCTCCAAATCAGTCTGTTACTTGTCAAGACTCCAACATTATCAGATCTTATATTTCTATCGTCTAAGGCACTTTGCACCGTATCAATCCACTTATATCTTGGTCTTCCTCTGGGTCATTTTCCTGCCAACCTGGCAGAGAATGCTTGCTTTGCTAATCTTTCCTCGCCCATTCTGTTTAAGTGACCATACCACCTGAGATTAGCTCTGCTAACGCATTCCTGGATGCTGACAATGTCAGGTTCTTTCCTAATATCCTTGTTTTTAATATGATATTGCCATTGATGCCATCTGTTCACGCCTTTAATCTTTCTCAGGACTCTCATATCTGCAGTCTCTAGTCTTTGGTCAAGTGTTTTACTTCTGACCCAGCTCTCAGATCCATAAGTTAAAACTGGTTTGAACACTGTCTTGTTGCTAATTTAGTGTTTCAACTAATTTCTCTCTTATTCCATATGAATTTATTCAGTTGACTTCCCACCATACCAGCTATGCTGATTCTGTTGTCCATTTCTAGATTTAATTTACCATCTTCACTAAGAATCGTGCCTAAGTAGCTGAAATGTTTTACTTGTTCCACAGGTTCTCCGTTCACAACACAGTTGACATTTTCAACGATTCTACCTATTTTCATTGTCTTTGCCTTTTTATTGCTGACCTTCATGCCATATCTATTACAACAGTTATTCAATTTAGTCAGGGAATCTTGCAGGCTTGTAGCAGATTTATTTAGAAGTATAACATCGTCTGCATAAAGCAAAGAGCTGACATTAACATCTCCAATTCTGATATGTTTAATACCACTTTCCTTCATAAAGTGATCCATATAGATAATGAATAACAGATGAGAAAATGTACATCCTTGTCTCACACCGGTTTTAACATTAAACCTTCTTCCTGTACTTCTTTCAATTCTAACTGCTGACTTACAACTCAAATAAAGACTAAGTATTGCTTGATATAATGCCCCATTGACACTATATAACTGTAGCATATTGAATAGCTTCTCTCTTGGCACCTTGTCATATGCCTTTTCTAGATTGACAGAACTTAAATACAGATCTTTGTTATATTCCCATGCTTTCTCAACTATTTGTCATAAAGTGAAGATCTGATCCTGACAGCCTGTATTTGGTCTGAATCCAGCTTGTTCTTCACCAAGCTTTTCTTCCACTATTCTTCTCAACCGTTTCTCAAGTATACTTGTATAGATCTTGCCAGGAACACTCAGTAGGGAGATACCTCTGTAATTCTCACATTCAGTTTCATTTCCCCTTTTATATATGGGTACTATTAGAGCTCTACTCCAATCATCGGGAATTCGTCCCTCTGTCCATGCTTTCTGAACTGTGCAGTGCAGCCACTGTAAGACATTTATACTACCATACTTCAGCATTTCTGGTCGTCTACTCCTGCTGCCTTTCCACATTTCAAGCATTTGATGGCTTTTTCTACTTCAAGTATGGAGATGTATTCCTGACTCTATGCCTGTGGAGTGTTTTTTACCATTGTGCTATCACTGCTTGTTTCATTTAGCAATTTTTCAAAGTAATTACTCCTTACTTCAAGGATATCTTTTTCTCCTGTTTTCATATCACCTTTATCATCTCTAATTCCTTTAACAGCACTTTTTCCTCCATTTCTAAGCTTCTTCAACAACCTTCAGAATATCTTACCACCTTCTTGATATTTATTTTCCATGTTCTTGCCAAAGTCCTCCCATGACTTTTGTTTAGCTAGTTTTACACAGTGTTTAGCTTTCTTACATTTGTCTCTGTATTCTGTAAGAGTTAAAGCTGACTTATTTGCCAGGAATTTTTGATATGCTTTCTTCTTTTCCTTCACTGCCTCTTTAACTTCCTGTGTCCACCAGGGAGTTCTGATTTTTCTATCCTTGCAGACAACCTCACCACGTGCCTCTCTGGCTGAATCCATCAGGGCTTCAAGGCTTGCCACTGAATCTCCAAGGTTTGGTTCCTATTCTCAAACTCTTTCATTTTTTCTTCAATAATCTTTGTGTATTTTAGTCTACAGTTCACATCTGAGAGCTGCTCAACTTTTATTTGCTTTAAAACTTTCTTACATGTTATTCTTTTCAATATGAAATTCAATTTTATCCTGCTCAAGACTAAATAGTGATTGCTTCCAATTTCAAATCCTTTGTACACTCCGGTGTCCTGCACCAGGGAGAAAACATCACTATCAACAATAACATAGTCAATGAGACTTTTCTTATTCCTTGCCTCTTCTCTCCATGTGAATTTGTGCACATTTTTATGTTGGAACACGGTGTTAGTAATAACCAATCCATGTCCTGAGCAGAAATTCAACAGATATTTGCCATTATTATTAGCTTTGCTCTTTTCTCCAAATTTTTCTGTATGTCTCACAATCATTTCCTACTCTGCTATTTAGATCCCCAACAAGGACCAACTTTTCCTTTTTCATTGTGTCAATTGCTTTTTCTAAAGCCTCAAAAAATTCCTCCACTTCTACCTTAGTAGATTCTGTGGGACCATAGGCACAAATAAGTCTCATTGTTCAATTCCTCATTCTGATATTTGCCCACATCACTATATTTGAGACTGCCTGCCATTCAAGAAGATTAGCCTTGTATTTTATGTTGAATACTATGGCTACTCCTTCTTTTCCTTGATTGTCATTTCCTGAATATAACATTTTGTATATATTGTTCAGAAAGATCTCACCAGTTTTTGTCTTTTTTGTTTCAGTCACCCCTGTTATGTCAATCTGGTATTTATCTAATTCTTCAGCTAGCTCCATTTCTTTGCCATTCAGGCTTCTTATGTTGATAGTACCGATCTTTAACTCTGGTGATGTTGAGTTGGAGTGTGTTTTCAGATTTGTTCCAGTAGCTGACTTTTCGCTGTTCGTCCTGGTTCCCTGGTGAAAACAACGGGGGCCTTGTTTAACCGGGCAACGTCCCAGCCGGCATGAAATTTTTCATGTTGTACCATCATTTTCTATATTGGTTTAAGCCAATAGGAATACAATTTGTTTGGCTAAATTCCAAATTGCCAGCCCATCCTTGTTTGTTCAGTATCCAGGTAGATACCCAACAGGGTGCACCACAAGAATGCGAGGATTGGACATTAGGTGAGAAGCCCTGGTCGGTTCTCCACATTCCTTTAAAGGCTGTGTGGAGGTCTCCTCTCTGTTATACAGCTTTGACCTTAAACCCCCCCCTTAGTGTAATTTTGGAATTGCAAATTCTCGGTAGCATTTTAGACTAAGTTTATTATCATCTGACTCCCATGAGAGAGAATTCACTAAGCTCAGTAAACTGAATCAAAAATATTGTGTGTCATATTTCACTGTGTAGCTTTTTTTTAATTATATTTATAGTAAGATTCCCTGGAATGCTATCATCTTTTACAGTATACTCATAAATTCTCTTAACTAGAAAAATAAAATAAAATAAAATAATTTTTTCAGATGTAGTCACTTTTAGCTGAATATTATATTATGCATTACAGTTTACAGTTCTTTTTCTAATATTGTGAAATGAAATGTTTGCTTAGAAATCTTGGTTTTAATATTTTATAGTTTCTACTGATAAGTCAGCAGAAATAATAACAGAAAGTATTCCAGTAAATTGCACTGTAGCTTATATGTCTCAGTGTATGTCGTGGAACAAGTGCAAGAATTCCTGTCGTTCTATGGGAGCTTCTAGTTACCGTTGGTTTCATGATGGTTGTTGTGAATGTGTAGGCTTTACTTGCATCAATTATGGAATTAATGAAAGCAGGTATGAATTAACATAATAAATTTGGTTCATATATATTGAAATTGAAATACAGTAACTCACATAATCTGACCTCTACACTTAACTGTTTGTCACTAATAATGCAATTTTATGTCATATAAAAATTTATGTTTATCAATGTCCTTCTTTGAATTTGTAAATATTTACAACTATTTGGTATCCATTTGAATGCTCAACTAACTGGGATTGGCTAGCAGTCTGGGACTAAACTGACCAAATTGTATCATGTGTTAATTTCTTGACTTCCACGAGTCACAAAACTCATTGTGGGAGGTCAACACTAGTCAATATAAAGTCTCCCACTATTCCATAAACTCATTCACTGTCTGCACTTTCGTTACCCTCTCAGGCAATGCATTCCAAGTTTCTGTCACTCTCCATGCAAAAAAACTTACTTACCCTTTTACTCACTATTTCCTTTGTAACTTCCTGAGATGACCCATTGTCCTTGTTCTTTCACTTTCTTCTACCATATGAGAAATCTCCTCAAGTGTTAATTCAATAGTAGCCCTTCAATAACAGAAATATCTCCTCCTCCCCCCTCCCACTTTGTCTTCTCTCCACAAGGCTCTGCAGTCTGCATGGCCTCTCCTCATAATCAATCTTGTGCAGTCCTGATATCATTTTTATTATCATCTTTTGCACCCTCTACAGGGTTACTTCATCCCCTTCAAATCCCACATCTGAGCACAGAAATCCATATGTGGTCTGATCAAAGCTTTATACAATGGGATACCACACTTTTATCTTTTATGGTCAAATGTCCTCCCCAATATTGCAGCAATTTTTTGATATTGATATGTCTTCACAACCTTTGCAGTATGTCCTTTGAAGTTGAAATTTCTATCAATAGTTACCCCCAAGATCTCTTGCTTCTTCCAGTATAATTCCACTATTCTAGTTTCCCTGCCTTGAAATAAATCTCTCTAAATGCTTGTGTCCTTCTGCCTTCAAATGTAATTAATTTCTTGCATATGGCTCTCTTCTATCCTCAAATTACTCTAGCATCCACATATTCCAGACCTCTTTCTTGCGCATTCTTGCTATCATCTCTTTAATTATCACTGCTTTTCTCCTCCACTCTGCATTATCATACCAGGACAGCACACTCACTATCTTTCCTTGTACACATTTCTGTTGCACTATCCCTAACATCTCAAATCTTGTGCCATCTCTCTCAAGTCATTTGTACCAACTGTTACTATCGTCTCCTCTGTATTTTCACCCCTCTTCACTACTGTTGCCACACTCTCTATTGTTCCACCCAGCAAGCACTTCTCTGACACTCTGCTCTGCACACCCTGAATCATCAAATCTCCATACATGATACTCTGAACAGATTTCTCATATTTGATGTTTAATGGAGTATTGACAGCACTATTAAAGGATTTAAAAACTAATTTTAATGCTTCCAATATTTCGTCTCAGTCATTGAGACATCTTCAGAGGAGTACAAATAACACTCGTAACACATAGACAAAAACAGCACAATACTTAATGAAACACTTGGGTGACTCTAAAGTCCTATCTAGGTGGTGCACCCTCTGTGGGCATTTGTAGGCACCCAGGATGTAAACTGGGACCTCTGATGATTATTGTTTCCCAAATTTTGGGAAGTTTCATGTATCCATATTTGTTTAGATTAGGTTGATTTCTGAGTGCTGCTGCAGATTCCAAAAACAGTCTTTCCTTTTTAAATTTACTATGGTGGAGCATGGTGGTTTTCTTCCAGAAGATCCTCTGAGTTGTGTCCAATACATGGGCAGAAAGGCCAGATTGACCATAGTCGTGATTGCAGATATAAGATTTGTGTTCATCTAAATGGACAGTGGCAGATCTACCTGTCTGTCTGAAGTAAGCCAACTTGCAGGAACAGAGTACTTTATATATTCCAGGCACTGAGAGTAGAACAGAAAGGGTAGCAAGTTTCCATTGGGACTTAAAAGTTGTGTAGAGGTTGTACTTTTTTAACAACCTGGCTATTTTTCATAATGTGCTATAAGGGATGGTGATGCATTTTTGAAATCTTCCTGACGAGATGGCCAAGGAATGGGGGAGGAACTGATTTTTTTAACTCTGTAATCACTGTAGCCATTGGATAAGAAGTGTTGCATATAGTTGAAAGAGAGATTCCACTGAAACAAAGATTATAGGGCTCTATTCATTAATGTTTTAATGATACCATATTATTAATGGGGGGGGTTGTGAATGTATCTGCCTGTGTGAGTGGGTTTTCTATATACAGTGAAGAAAAGGCTCAGGACTTGGACGGGTTATTACTAACACAATGTTCCAAAATAAATATGTGCACAAATTCACATGGAGAGAAGATGCAAGGAATAAGAAAAGTCTCATTGACTATGTTATTGTTGATAGTGATGTTTTCACCCTTGTGTAGGACACTAGAGTGTAGGATTTGAAATTGGAAGTGATCACCATTTAGTCTTGAGCAAGATAAAATTGAATTTCATATTGAAAAGAAGAACATGTGAGAAAGTTTTAAAGCATATTAAAGTTAAACAGCTCTCAGATGTGAACTGTAGACTAAAATACACAAAGATTATTGAATAAAAAATGAAAGAGTTTGAGAACAGGAACCAAACCTTGGAGATTCAGTGGCAAGCCCTGAAGAAAACATTGATTGATTCAACCAGAGAGAGAGATATGGTGATGTTGTGTGCAAGGATAGAAAAATTAGAACTCCATGGTGAACACAGGAAGTTAAAGAGGCAGTGAAGGAAAAGAAGAAAGCATATCAAAAGTTCCTGGCAAATAAATCAGCTTGTGCTCTTAGAGAATACAGAGACAAATGTAAGAAAGCTAAACACTGTGTAAAACTAGCTAAACAAAAGTCGTGGGAAGACTTTGGTAAGAACATAGAAAATAAATATCAAGAAGGTGGCAAGATATTCTGAGGTTGTTGAAGAAGCTCAGAAATGGAGGAAAGAGTGCTGTAAAAGGAATTAGAGATTATAACGGTGACATGAAAACTGGAGAAAAAGATATTCTTGAAGTATGAAGTAATTACTTCAAAAAATTGCTAAATGAAACAATCAGTGACAGCACAGTGGTAAAAAAACACTGACCAGGCATGCAATCAGGAATACATATCCATACTTGAAGTAGATTGTTGAAAGTTTATAATAAATTTAGTTTAATCCTTTATCCAAGTGTGAGCAAACAGAGTTTGCACCTGAAAGTATCTTCAGGACTGGGATAAGGTGGTACAACACCGGGAAACTCATTGCAAAGGTGGAGCAAGCTAACATCGCTCCTATCTCAGTATCTCCCATAATGCAAAACACATCTCCTTGCGGATATGTATAATGTTATGCATTAAGGGAAGGGCCACTACCCAGACTAGTTTCGATCTTTATTGAGATCTCTTCAGTGGGAGCCAGGCCCAAGTGATGATACCAGGCAGAAGCATTAGCAAGGTCATCTCTACCTACTTGAAGTAAATAGGTAGAGATATGTGAGAATTATAGGGGTATTTCTCTAACGAGTGTTCCTGGTAAAATTTATGCAAATATACTTCAGAAAAGGTTGAAAAGGATTGTGGAAGAGAAGCTTGGTGAAGAACAAGCTGGATTCAGGCCATATAGAGGCTGTCAGGATCAGATTTTCACTTTATGACAAATAGTTGAGAAATCATGGTATTATAACAAAGATCTGTATTTAAGTTTTGTAGATCTGGAAAAGGCATATCACAAGGTGTCAAGAGAGAAGCTGTTCAAAACGCTACATTCGTATGGTCTCACTGGGGCATTATGTCAAGCAATACTTAGTCTTTATTTGAATTGTAAGTCAGCAGTTAGAATTGAAGGAAGTACAGGAAGATTGTTTAATGTTAAAGCTGGTGTGAGACAAGGATGTACATTTTCTCATGTGTTATTCATTATCCATATGGATCACATTATGAAGGAAATTGTATTAAACCTGATATCAAAATTGGAGATGTTAATGTCAGCTCTTTGCTTTATGCAGATGATGTTATACTGCTAAATAAATCCGCTACAAGTCTGCAAGATTCCTTGACTAAATTAAATTAAATAACTGTTGTAATGGATATGGTATGAATGTCAGCAATAACTAGACAAAGACAATGAAAATATTAACTGCATTGTGAATGGAGAACCTATAGAACAAGTAAAACATTTTAGCTACTTTGATAAGATTTTAGTGAATATGGTAAATTAAATGTGGAAATTGACAACAGAATCAAGAAAGTTCGTATGGTAGGAAGTCATCATCATCAAATTCCTGCCATGTACCCTCAAAGGGTGTACAGGATATGACAGTACTACATGAAAAAATTACATCATTACTAACTTCCTATCTACAATTTTCCTCCAAATCAGTCTGTTACTTGTCAAGACTCCAACATTATCAGATCTTATATTTCTATCGTCTAAGGCACTTTGTACCGTATCAATCCACCTATATCTTGGTCTTCCTCTGGGTCGTTTTCCTGCCAACCTGGCAGAGAACAGTTGTTTTGCTAATCTTTCCTCTCCCATTCTATTTAAGTGACCATACCACCTGAGATTAGCTCTGCTAACACATTCCTGGATGCTGACAATGTCAAGTACTTTCCTAATATCCTCATTTTTAATATGATATTGCCATTGATGCCATCTGTTCACGCCTCTAATCTTTCTCAGGACTCTCATATCTGCGGTCTCTAGTCTTTGGTCAAGTGTTTTACTTCTGACCCAGCTCACAGATCCATAAGTTAAAACTGGTTTGAACACTGTCTTGTATACAGCTAATTTAGTGTTCCGACTAATTTCTCTCTTATTCCATATGAATTTATTCAATTGACTTCCCACCATACCAGCTTTGCCGATTCTGTTGTCTATTTCTATTTTTAATTTGCCATCTTCAGTAAAAATCGTGCCTAAGTAGCTGAAATGTTTTACTTGTTCCACAGGTTCTCCATTCACAACACAGTTGACATTTTCAATGATTCTGCCTATTTTCAGCTGACCTTCATACCATATCTATTACAACAGCTATTCAATTTAGTCAGAGAATCTTGCAGACTTGTAGCGGATTTATTTAGAAGTATAACATCATCCGCATAAAGCAAAGAGCTGACATTAACTCCTCCAATTTTGATATCATGTTTAATACCACTTTCCTTCATAATGTGATCCATATAGATAATGAATAACAGAGGATAATGTACATCCTTGTCTCACACCAGATTTAACATTAAACCATCTTCCTGTACTTCCTTCAATTCTAACTGCTGACTTACAACTCAAATAAAAACTAAGTATTGCTTGATATAATGCCCCATTGACACCATATAACTGCAGCGTATTCAATAGCTTCTCTCTTGGCACCTTGTCATATGCCTTTTCCAAATCGACAAAACTTAAATACAGATCTTTGTTATATTCCCATGCTTTCTCGACTATTTGTCGTAAAGTGAAGATCTGATCCTGACAGCCTCTATTTGGCCTGAATCCAGCTTGTTCTTCATCAAGCTTTTCTTCCACAATTCTTCTCGACCGTTTCTCAAGTACACTTGCATAGATCTTGCCAGGAACACTCAGTAGGGAAATACCTCTGTAATTCTCACATTCAGTTTTATTTCCTTTTTTATATATGGGTACTATGAGAGCTCTACTCCAATCATCAGGAATTCATTCCTCTGTCCAGGCTTTCTGAACTATGCAGTGCAGCCACTGTAAGACTCTTATACCACCATGCTTCCGCATTTCTGGTCGAATATCATCTACTCCTGCTACCTTTCCACATTTCAAGCCTTTGATGGCTTTTTCTACTTCAAGTATGGATATGTAATCCTGACTGCATGCCTGGTCAGTGTTTTTTACCACTGTGCTGTCATCACTGCTTGTTTCATTTAGCAGTTTTTCAAAGTAATTACTCCTTACTTCAAGGATATCTTTTTCTCCTGTTTTCATATCACCTTTATCATCTCTAATTCCTTTAACAGCACTCTTTCCTCCATTCCTAAGCTTCTTCAACAACCTCCAGAATATTTTGCCACCTTCTTGATATTTATTTTCTATATTCTTGCCAAAGTCCTCCCATGACTTTTGTTTAGCTAGTTTTACACAGTGTTTAGCATTCTTACATTTGTCTCTGTATTCTGTAAGAGTAAAAGCTGACTTTTTTGCCAGGAACTTTTGATATGCTTTCTTCTTTTCCTTCACTGCCTCATTAACTTGCTGTGTCCACCAGGGAGTTCTGATTTTTTCATCCTTGCACACAACCTCACCACATGCCTCTCTGGCAGAATCAATCAATGTTTTCTTCAGAGTTTGCCACTGAATCTCCAAGGTTTGATTCCTCTTCTCAAACTCTTTCATTTTTTCTTCAATAATCTTTGTGTATTTTAGTCTACAGTTCACATCTGAGAGCTGCTCAACTTTTATTCGCTTTAAAACTTTCTCACATGTTTTTCTTTTCAATATGAAATTCAATTTTATCCTGCTCAAGACTAAATAGTGATCACTTCCAATTTCAAATCCTCTGTACACTCTGGTGTCCTGCACCAGGGAGAAAACATCACTATCAACAATAACATAGTCAATGAGACTTTTCTTATTCCTAGCCTCTTCTCTCCATGTGAATTTGTGCACATTTTTATGTTGGAACATGGTGTTAGTAATAACAAGTCCATGTCCTGAGCAGAAATCCAACAGATATTTGCCATTATTATTAGCTTTGCTCTTTTCTCCAAATTTTCCCAAAATATTTTTGTATGTCTCACAATCATTTCCTACTCTGCTATTTAGATCCCCAACAAGGACCAACTTTTCCTTTTTCATTGTGTCAATTGCTTTTTCTAAAGCCTCAAAAAATTCCTCCACTTCTACCTTAGTAGAACCTTCTGTGGGACATAGGCACAAATAAGTCTCATTGTCCAGTTCCCCATTCTCATATTTGCCCACATTACTCTACTTGAGACTGACTGCCATTCAAGAAGATTAGCCTCGTATTTTGTGTTGAATACTATGGCTACTCCTTCTTTTCCTTGATTGTCATTGCCTGAATATAACATTTTGTATTTATTGCTCAGAAAGATCTCACCAGTTTTGGTCTTTTTTGTTTCAGTCACCCCTATTATGTCGATCTGGTACTTATCTAATTCCTCAGCTAGCTCCATTTCTTTGCCATTCAGGCTTCTTACATTGATAGTACCGATCTTTAACTCTGGTGATGTTGAGTTGGGGTTTGTTTTCAGATTTGTTCCAGTAGCTGACTTTTCGCTGTTCACCCTGGTTCCCTGGCGTAAACAACCGGGGCCTTGTTTAACCGGGCGACGCCCCAGCCGGCATGAAATTTTGTCATGTTGTACCATCATTTTCTATTTTGGTTTAACCAATAAGAATACAATTTGGTCGGCTAAATCCCAAATTGCCAGCCCATCCTCGTTTGTTCAGTATCAAAGTAGATACCCAACAGGGTGCACCACGAGAAGGTGAGGATTGGACATTAGGTCAGAAGCCCTGGTCGGTTCTCCGCATTCCTTTAAAGGCTATGTGTAGGTTTCCTCTCAGGTATACAGCTTTGACCCTTAAGCACTCCTGGTAGGAAGTCAATCGAATAAATTTATATGGAATAAGGATTTTGGATAAACCGTATATCGTGGGGGGGGGGGGCGCTGAACCAAAGGGTTTGAGTGTTTTCATAATGTCCTGTGGCCAGAAGATACTTTTTTTAAGTAAGCTTTTTAATTTTTTAACTTGTATTTTTGTGTGATCGTGATTTAATGGGATGTAGGTAGTGATCTCAGAGAAAAGTATACATTTTTCGATTATATTCTGTGGCATTAAGGGCGACTGTGGTATTACCATTATCTGCTCTGGTGATAACAATACTTTTAACTTTAGATTGATTTCTGTTTTCTTTTAAAAAGGAAAGACTGTTTTTGGAATCTGCAGTGGCACTCAGAAATCAACCTAATCTAAACAAATATGTGTGCATAAATCTTCTCAAAAATTAGGGAAACAATAATCATCAGAATGAAAAATCTGAGTTTCTTGGGAGGAAAAATCTTTCCATGTTAAGAAATGATTTCCAGGCATGCAGAAATGTTATGGGAAGATCTATCGAGAAGAATGGTGAGTAGCCTAGGATTCAATTTAGGCTAAATAGAGAACATGGACTAGTCATTACTGACGCCACGTTCTAAATTGCATAAGAATTTTCATAACTTCAGGATAAGTTCATGAATTAATTTCAGGGAATTCATGAATAAATTCTGAGAGCGCATGCATGCACACACACACACACACACACACACAAAACAAGAAAATCTTATTTATTATATTATTGCCATCAGAGATATTTTCACATTTGGTCCAGGATATGAGAATGTGCACAGGATATGAAGTAGGATGTGACACTGCTACCTAGTGGAGCAGGGTAAGAAGTATTTCAGTGGGAGAGAAAATTGTGTGCTAAAGTTTTTACAAGGATCCAAATCAGACAACTCAAGAGTGAGCTGTAGATTCAGATATGCAAATATTATTCAAAAAAAAAAAAAAAAACAGGTTGAAAAGAACTAAGCATTATAGCAAAGTGACAACATTTGAAGAAAATATTGGCAGTTTCACCATTTCAAAGAAAAGCTAAGATATGAACATTTCTAACATTTAGTTTTATTTTTTCATGAAAAATATAACATTATTTAAGCCACTTTCTGTCTCATGGGAAAATTTTGTGTCTTGTCTGGAAAAAAAAAAAATTGTAAAATTTGATCTGTCACAAATGGGATTTGAATTAACATCTCTTCTCAGGTAGGTACAAATTGTGAAGTACAAATCATTGTACAAATTGCCAAGACCACTGAAACACATTTGAAATATATGAAATAAAAAGACTACAATCATTTTGTACAATCATTTAGGTATAATGCTGAAATTTCTGTTCCTCATGAGGTGATGCACTGAGGTTATATTATATATGGAGTGTCAGCTATTCAAAAAAAAAAAAAAAAATAATTTTGAGGTTGGAGGGCTTCTGTAACTCAACTGTATCAAAAACATCCTGGGTTTGATTTCTGCAAGGAATCTTTATCAGGGGTTTTTCAAGTGAAGTGAGTTAGTCTCATGCAGGAAGGAATGGCGATTTTTCTCCCACAAAACAGGCCCACCAGCCAGAAGACATGTAATTTACAGATATTGCAGGTGGGATTACCCCCACCACCATAAGCATTAAGCAGGGGGTTTCTAATAAGCTAAATTGTTTGGCTGTGACATTCCATCAAATCTAACACAAAAAAGAGAAGATGAGATTCTGAGTCTTTGGTTGCTAGTTCTGCTATATTCTTTGAATATTTGAGAAAAACTCATATTTACAGGAACACTTAACTAGAGTATAACAGTTAAAATAAAGTCAGAATTTTTCATATAAAATATTTGTTTCATAAAAGTTTTTATTATTATTTATAGAACTTAAGAGCATATAACATATTGACTTTGGGAATGCAAATGAACCTTATATGTTTTATTAGGTGTCTTCAATGTCCACCTGACAAAGACGATATGACCTTAGAGGAAGATGAAGTCATAATTGATGGTCCTGAAAAACCAACAGAAGATGAATTTGAAGATGATGGAGATGATATCATATTAGAACATAAAGAAAAAGCTATTGAAAGTGAAGATGAAAAACTTCAAAAAGTGGATTCTTCTTGAGCATACCCTCCCTTTCCCTTTAAGTATGCTGCTTCTTAAAGCATATATATAAAAAAAAAAACATTGTGGGCCATTGATACCATTAAGATAGTTGAAAAGGTATTTAAATAGTCAATGCTGGAATAAGTGTTCATATCCATAAAACATATTTACAGTTTAGTATTAATTAAAATTGATATAAACAATAAATTTGTACATAAGTACATTTCTTGTTTAGTACTGATATTGTTATTCTTTTCTAGCATCATGCATGTTACTAAATCTTTCAGATTACAGTCCACTTGGAAGCCATTTACTAGCACTATTTAATACTGTTTTATTTATTCATTATCTATAGCCCAAAGTGTGCATACATTTTTATTTATTGTACTGCATCTAAAGCTGAAACATTTGTAAAATGCAGTATGATATTGATGTTTTATTTTACTGCATGGAGAATGAAAGAGCTTGTGTTGATGATATATGATCTTTCTGCATCCCATAGGCCATAATAAAATGCATCAATTAAGTGAAAAATTTCAGTTATTTCTATCTGATCAGGATCTGAGAGCTATTAAAAATTTCATTGCACTGTAATTAATTTTGTAATGTAACATTAAATACTGTATTTTGTTCATGCTATAGGTTTTGCAATCATTTGAGGAAAAAAAATAATGTAGATCCATAAACTGGTTATGTAAAGAACAATATGTAAATTTATAATATATATAATATTATAATACATATTTATCAGCTTTTGGAAGAAATTTAGAGCTTTGTAGGCCCAGAACAAATAATGCCTTCCCTCTCCCAATGAATATCATTAAATAAGAAATAGTAAGAGCCTACATACAGATTTGTGCAGTAAGAAATGTTATTCTTGCCTTTCAGCCTTTTTTGGTGTGTATAAAAAATGCTGTCATGCAGAATTAATGAATCCTGTGTGCATGCATCTATGTGTATTAATTCCACACGAGGGTTGCAAAAACCTGTAGCACATCAGTGCTGTGTGGTGCATAAGTGGTTAAGGAGAAACTTATGTTTCTTGACCAGCTTGAAGTTGTAGTCTTTAGAGTTAAAAACAGTGAAGAAGGCTGTTTCAAATAACAGGAATAGATGGAATTACATAAAGAATAAGAAGTTGGCTTGATAGATTTGAAGCTGACAGTGAATGAGTATTAAACAGTAGTTACTCATGTTCTTAGTCTTAGTAAGGAAAGTGGAGCAATGATAGTGACCTCTTCAGCATGAAAATGCTATAGAAAGGGAAGAAACAGAACATCTGTAAAAATGTGATTGGAGAGTGAATTTTTGAAAGAAGAATAGTCTATTAAGCTTTTTTGTTTATTTTTACTAAATTTTGCAATCGTTAATAACTTTCAAAGAACTGACAGTTGGCCTCCAGTTGGAAAGACCTGATTCAAATCCTATCTGGGATGTAGGGATCTTTTGAAGATGAATTAATCTGATACAGAGTTATCAGGCAACAGCACATGCATTATTGACCTTATGACTTTAGTTCCTTCAGCTATATTCCAGCCAACCTGCCAGCTTACTATCAGTAATTACTGAACCAAATCTTTGTTAGGTTAATTGACCTCAGTAGATTCTATAGATATGGTGTCAAGTTGATAGTGAGTTATATTACAAGATTAAAAGCTTTTGTATATTGAAGGAACTGCACTCCAGGAAACTGATAAAGCTGGAGATTTGGGGTTATTCATGGATAAGAAGTCGAAGGTCAAGGGACATATTACAAAAGTGATTAAAGTAACTTATGGATTAATTGGTTACTGAAAAAGAAACAAGCAGAGATAAAAATAAAAAATAAAAAAAAGTTATCATTCTTTTAGGCCATATATAGGGAGAATTCCACAAATGATCTTGGAACTCTCCCTACATGGTCAGACTGAGAGCTTGTGGGTTGCAAAAGTTGGTTGATACGTGCGAAAGAGAGTAGCAAATATGATAGAATTGTTTCAGTTATTAAAAAGATTTTTAGTATTGATGCAGAGGAAATTTTTTAGTACTGGATTGGAGGGGACAGAACAAAGGGGATCATCCCTGATAATTGAGCAAGAGTGTAGTTGGGTGGAGCACTGAGATTTTTCACCCAGAGAGTGGTGAACGAGTGTAAGTGCTTTGTCAGTGAATGTGTTCAAGTTGAGTTATAATAGGAATTGTATGGATAAAGTTAGTCTGTGCCTTCCATGATAAGACTTCAGACTCTATGGAAATAAATGCCTGTGCAATAATAATAATAAAGGCACATGATCATCCTAATAAAATTAATGCAAGTCATTTCTTAGAACTAAAATGAAGGGAACCATTTAACTTTTGTTATGTCACCACTTTCGTGGCTTTGTTTTATTTTATACTTGTTTTCCTTATTTAGATCTAAACTTTGCTTTTACCCTAATTACTTTCAAGATCCAAACCTAAAATTTGCCTTCAGTACACAATATAGAAAGACTATCTATATATCTGGCCGATTTCTAGATTAATCACGTGTATCAATTACTCGGACAAAGGGTTTACCCTTTGTTAGTGACAAAATCCTTTGTGATTACTGTCTGAGATTGTCTCCCGATCAGATACTGGCAAATTTATTTGTTACGCTGCGGCAGCCAATATCTGTAGATTAGAAGGAATTCTTAACCAGGGAAACTCTCGCAGATAACATACAGAGATGAAGAATCTAACTTTTATTCTTAGTACCGAAATTCTCAACATCAACTAAGTTTAATATCGTTTGCAATCGTGACTTGTAAACATCTATTCTACTCCTCTTGGGTTCCGTTTTTATGAGTGGTAATTTGAATTCATTCTCAGGCTAATGTCAGGTACAAAACATAAAACACATTTATTGAGATCTTAAGGTTATACATTTACATTCATGCATTCAGTCAATTTCATGTCATTCTAAAGTAAAGAACTAGTTAAACCAACTAAAACACAACTGGATACAATCATTAACTCCTTCACTACACATTATACAAGTCTTAAATTTCATCCATTCAGTTCTCTTCAAAAATACGTTAGTTATTCACATAAATTAATAAAATACCTGTTGCAAATCATCTATAAACTTTCTCTAACAAAATGCTGTGGAGTTAAGCCTTTGCTATCATCGTTAACCACCGAAGAGTTCTATACTACATTGTCTTGTTCACTAACTATATAATATTTCTTCACTCTAAGTGGGAAAGGAATAACAAAATTCTGTACGTTACCAGCTCTTGGGAAGATTAACAGATCCGTCACTTAATTCGCATTTTCGTCTTAAACAGCCCAATCCTTCTTCCTTGAATTGGGGTCAGAACATCTCCTCTTGGCCTTTATCCACGTGGTCACTCATAGAGGTCATCCTACTTGGCTTTCCCCGAACGTCTGGCGATATGCCCACATCTGTCTGGTTCTGATGCCGCTAGTCTTTGTCTGAGCTGCCGGTTCAGCTATTCCGTCCCGAGGAGATAGCTAGTCAGGGCACTGGAACTGCGGGTGCTGACATCTAGCATCTCAGGGCGATCCGGAATCCATCCAAAGGCGAGAGAGAGAGAGAGAGGCCCAACATCCAACCACGTAAAAACACCCAGAAAAGGTCAGGAGAAAAAAACAAAAAAGCCTTGAGAGAGGGGAGCAAACCCCTTTTATTCTGCATCCTTGGCGCCCTCTTTACTGCCACGTTCTTCCGCACGACTCGTCTCCTTTGCCTGCAAGATGATCCGGTATACCACGTCTCCTTGTGTAGCGTCTTCCAGGAAAATGAGCTAGTGCCACTTTCCGTGTAAATGCTTATGCCTCAAGCCAAACGTTCACCTGAACAGTTCGCCTGCAAATTTTGGACTTTTGTTTACATCTTGATAAACATTTCATTTCACTTAGAATACCCTTTTATAGTTACATTTTACAAACTGGAAATCTTTACTTAGATTTGAATAAACAAGTTTTCTTTTATAATTCTACATTTAAAGGTATTTATAGCCCTATTTACAATCCTTTTGTTTGCCTAAGTACAAGTTTCTCCTTGTTGATATGTTAGACTTGTTAAATCTTGAATGAATTAATTTTTTTATAAATTCTCCCTTTCAAGATCTAACCTCTTTCATTGTCAATGCTTGTCTTTCTTCCTCTGATGGCTTTGTGCCAGATCTTTTTTTTTCAGAGTTAAACGTAATTTGTTATTTCTTAAGTAATTGCAGTGGCATATTGGGATTACTTTCTTGATTCCTCCCCCATCTGCTCACAAAATATGCACATTCTACCTATGCCATAAAGAGAATCTTAACGTTCTCAGAATGTATGTTTTTTGTTTTTAAAAATTTAGCTATTTGGCGATTTTTAATTAGTTTTTTTTGTCTCTACTCTCTATACAAGGCTTGGCTTATCAGAAGCATGCAATTGGTAATATGAGTGAACTTTACTTTGTATCCATAAAAATTGTCACAACACATTTTTATGTATACTTGCTTCTTTTGGGCGAGATTTTTAAAATCATGCTTGACTAACAGAATAAAAATATCTTGGCAAAACACAGGTATGACTCGGTTTACAGTGCTTCAATTTACACCTACTTCACTTTTGTGCCTCTCATAGATCACGATTGGAAGGGGATGGAGTCACGACTCTGCCCGACTTCCTAGCCATCGATTGTCCCAACACTGTAATAAAACTGTAATACCAATTGGTTAAACTACAGACTAAAATTTAAATAATTAAACAGAAAAGAATATAAAATGTGCCAAGAAAAAGCAAATTATATTAACCACGGATTAAGGACTGCAAATGAATGGACAAACATGCACTAGTGTCTAGACAACAGGATGCCGAAAGGTTGTCTGACTGATCCTACTCCCACCCTTGACAGCCGCCACTCCTACTACTCTAGTGTTTTAAAAAGTGCCTCCCTTTATCAGAAAAGAAAACCAAACAGACATCTGTTTTATTGTTTTTTAAAGAAGTAAATTTCCTTTCTTTTTCTTAAACATACAATTTTCAATATGCAAATTTCATAAAATAAAATTTTTCAAGTATTTTGTCGCTTAATGGAATGAAACCTAATATTTACGTATGTTCTCATTATATTTTTGCTTCAATTTACATCACTTCATTTTACATTGGAGCTCGGGAACCTAACCTTGGCATAAACCAAGTGATACCTGTACATATTTGTTAAAAGCAGATAGAACTCCATGCTATTAAACAAAGCAAAAGGCCAAATGATGAGGAGCTTGTACCACCTGTGCATGAATTATTCTAAAATAGAAAATGTCAGAGTAACTTAGCACAAGAGGCTCTTGTTTACTAAGTTATCCCTATCAAAAATTTTGATTACTTAGTGCAAACCTCATGCTTTTCTATTTAACTTACTATAACAAACTCCTGAAAAGTCCTAGCCAAAGCACTATAGCATCAGTGGTGTGTCAAAGGAAATTTGCTATAGCAAAGCCATTCATCATACCAAAGTGTTTATTCGGTTTGAATTTGCTGTAATGAAAGTGGACTGTATTTACAAATACATAATCAGCATATGCAGAATTTTTCTTAACTGAGGTCCATGTGCTCTGATTTTCCTTGATGTCTAGCTTGTATATAATTTTTCCAGATATATAACAAGTGATGATAATTAAACATGATTACTACTAGCTTCTTACCAACAGTTATCTTTCAAATTAACCTTTTTTTTTTTTTTTCCTCAGTGTAAGTTTGATATTTCTCTCTTTTAGGCCCATCCTTTACTGTGTTCTTCCTTTGGGCTTTTTTTTTTTGCTAATTTTTTTAAATTTCCTATTCCATAAAAAACACCTTAAATCAGCTCTACTTACTTGCTTACTTACATACTTGAATGCTAATAATATTCTGACAGCTTCATTTTATTGTGGTTCTACCACTAATGCTTATGTTTGTTACCATAATTATTCTTAAATAGAAAGTGAATTTGGATGGTTTCATACAGGATTTTCCTCTGGAAGCTCAGATTTTCAACCCCAAAACAGAACTGGCCAGAAGACCTACACTCAGCAATCACGAGAGTCCACACAGCATTAGTTATCTAGCTGTAATTGAAACCAAATCTCAGAACGACTCTTGTATTTGATTATTTGTAACCCTTTACAAATAGGTTGTAAAGTGCTGGGTTAAAAATAATCCTTTGATTATTTGTAACCCAGCACCTTGGATCCATACATTAGAATTACTTTGAACACTACCTTCTGTGCTGCATGTTTGGTGTTTTGACTGATCCTCTTGTTTGCAAATAGTTTACAAATTCACTTTTAAATTTTCCTTATTATGTTATCTGTTTTCATATCTAATTTGTCATTTTCATTAAAAATAGTGTCAAAATAGCCAAAATATTTTATTTGCATTATAGAGAAAGTGCAGTTCATCTTTTCTGTTTTCTTGCTATTTTCATAGTTTTTCTTACTGCTAATTTTAATAAAATAATGAACTGGCTTACAACTTCCAGTTTTTATTAGATTTAGAATCACTTTATATAATGATATCCCTAATCCTAGGGAATTTTTCCACCCCCTTTCATTGCAATAATTTTTAAATAATTATTAGGATAAGTATTTTATATATCTAAAAAGTATTAATAAATCTTATATAATTAATACATATATATTGCAAGTAATAACTGAGACTAATCACATTGTCCTTTACATAATTCAAAAATATGTTAATATTTGGACTTTTTTTCAGTACAGTTTCCCATATTGTAGTGTTCTCATCATTTCTGACATGTATCGTGGGGGGGGGTGTATAGGATATTGTGATAGTACTGCATGAAAAGATTACATCATTACTAAATCCCTGTTGACAGTTTTCCTCCAAATTAATCTTATCTGTCAAGATTTTGGTATTGCCAGATCTTACATTTTGTTCTTCAAGGACACTTATTGTATCAGTCTATCAAAATCTTAGTATTTCTCAGGGTCTTTTTCCCTGTCATCCTGCAAAAAACACTTGTTCTGCTAACATTTTCTCTCCCATTCTATTTAAGTGACTATACCACTTGATCTAGATGCTCGACTCACACATTCTTAAATGCTAACAATGTCAGGTTCATTCTTAATATCTTCATTTTTAATGATACTGCATTGATGCCATGTGTTAATTTCCTAATCTTTCTCATAACGCTCATTATTTATGGTCTGCAGTCTTTGATTAAATGTTTTATTTCTGATCAAACTTAAGATTCATAAGTTTAAAATTGGTTTGTATGCTGTCTTGTGTATAGCTAGTTTGGTGTTTTGAATAATTTCTCTTATTCTGTATAAACTTATTTGGTTGATTTCTTATTATACCAGCTTTAGTAATTTTGTTGTATATTTTCATATTTAATATTGATATTGTCGTGACGACTCCTTTCTGTCGTGTTCTAAATCTATCTAGTTTCAAGTCACTTTTATGAATAATACAACTAATTACGAAATGATCACCGATCCAAAAGTAGGGAAATTTATATTTATACTGCGCCACCCTATTCTTAGATTAGTCTATATAAATAGTAGGATCAGTTCTAAATTAAGTTAACAGTCATCTCATTAGGCCGAATCATCAATTATCATTTTTACTTGGGGTTCCCGCAAGATTCGAACATTTATGAACGGTGCAATAATAAGGAATTCAGGCAAACACAATATTTAGATCAACAAAACAAAACATTTAATATATGATATGGTTAACAAATACAAGAACTCTATTTTAAAATGGAACTATACAATTAACTTAACACATCTTCTTAGGTCACTGATGCTAATTCAATGTTCTAACTTTAATATACTATTCACAGTCCCAAAAACACAAATCTTCTTATCTCAAGTTAATATAACAATTTCACATCTTATTCAGTCTTCACAAATCTATCAGCTCAATGTTTATATTCACAGCAGGCAATAAACTACGTAAGCTATATTCCAAGCAAATATATTCCCGGACCTTGAGCATCGGAGGTATATTACAGTTAATGCTAGAATAGAGAAACTTATACAACCACTCTTACCAGACAAATTCTTCAATACATCAAATTATTGAGAGAGCACTTATGAATTAACTTAATTAACATTAGCGGAACACGCATAACAAATATTCTCCATAGTTTAAACTGTATTACTGTAAGTCGCACTTCACTATTCCAAACAACAGTAATTAGGTACTAATATCTTTTCCTGTTCACTTTTCTCCAAGTAACCAATATAACCTTTTCCTAGGGCAACATAGAATTTAATCGTAATCCAGATTAACTGGAACTAATCAGAATTTTCGCATTGACTGTCCAGTTTCCTTTTATCTGATTATGGCATCAACCTTTCTTCATAATAACAGCAGATTTCGCTTATAACATTAAACTTTATGTTTCACTACTTATAGGTTCACTTCCGAACACTATACTCATAAATCTCTGCCCTGAGGATTATATATTCTTGGTTCCGCAAAACTCTCTCCTCCTTCTTAATAATAATTCTTCTCTATCTCTTTTCTTTTCTATGACCTTCCCTCTTCTCTATATATCTATCTATCTGACCTTCACTCCCACCTTACGTTCGAACGCCACGCTCTCTTCACTCGTGGTTGTTTACGCGTGCGTCTCCATGACAACAGACTGCACGTAAACATTTCGCTAATGTAATGTATGGTCTAATATTATTCATGAGTGATTACATAACATTAAATATTTCACAAATAAAAACAACAGAATATTTAAGCTACTTCTTTAACTTTTTGATTACGTATATAGTTAAATATAAATTAACACTTTATGTTACACCACATATATTTAGTTATACAAAATTCTAAACATATTATTTTATAAGTTAATAGCAGGTCAGATTTTGAGTAAATATTTAATTAGTAATTCTTAATTAAGGAATAATAAACAATTTTATATAAACCATGATTAATATTTAATAAGCAATGTTAAATGTGAATGAAAATAATAAATTACATAACATAGCTTCATTCACAATTTAACATAGGCTCACCCTTTCTTTGAAAAATTTTTATTATAAGAAAAATTTTTCTTTTTACACTAGGCTCCTTTAAAAAAACTTGATTACATATTTCCTTTTCGATTTTTCAAGTAATAGCCAGTTTTACTAAAACTTGGTTCTTTATTATGTTTTGTGCCTTTATTCTCTTTCACTTTATCATCAATTCTCTTATTACTATTATTATCACTTTCTGCATGTCTTTCAAGTTTGTAGTATAGGATTCTCTTCTTTGAAATAAATTCACGTTCTCCATTATTAGAATTAAGTCTTTGTTGTCTCACAACCTGGCGGTTTGTTCTACGATATAGATTAGACATTTTACCAAAATTGACTTCAACCTTTAGTTTACTATCAGTGGTAACTTCTGATTTGGGCTTTGTCACTACTACTTTTTGTTCATCAGTAAGAAGAGGAGTATCAGATTGAATATGTACATAAGAGTTATCACCACTATCTCTATTAGATGATTGATTCACAGCTGATTTTTCTTCAGTAGATGGTCCTGATTCAAGTGGCAATCTAAGCTGTTTTGTTTGATACTTAGACTTATCATAATTATGAATTTCATTTCTTCTAGTACACTTCCTTTTGTTCATCAGGGTTATTTCCTCCTTAGAAAAGTCACAAGAAAATTTATATCTTGCTAAGAAGTTTGTTCCCAAGATAATGTGAGAACTTAGATTGGAAGTAGTGGGAACAACAAGTAGGTCTTGCCACACGTACAGTCCAAATTCTGGCAGGTATATTCTTGCTCGAAGCTTTTCATATGCCACAAAGTTTGAGTCTGAGAGAGAAGTAATCCTTACAGGTTGTCTCAGCTTGGCAGTGCTCTTCCACAGTTTGTTTTTTAATGTTAGGAAATAATCCATCCTGATGGTAGAGGCATTGCATCCTGTATCTAATAAGATATCACATTTAGAACCCAGGATTTCTCCTCTAACTGTCATCATTCTTTCATTAGGTGCCTGGTGTTTCTGAATTCCATTATTTCTTCTGTGGTTCACATATCCAAATTTTGAATTCCATCTGTTGTTATAGTAGTTTTCTTTGTTATGGAAGCAGTTCCTGGCATAATGTCCAACTTTGTTGCAATTGTAACACCTAAGAGGATTTCTTTGCTTTATCTCTGTCTTGGATTGAGGAATAGCAGACATTTGTTGTCTAACATCATTTAATCCTCGCATTACCCTATCTAGACAACTTAAAATAGGTTGACTTTGTTGTTCAACTTGATGTTTGATCATCTCATCAATTTTATGTGTAGTAGGGTTTTGATTTTCTTGAGATTTCAGAGTAATAGCTGATAACTGTCTCACAACTTCATTAAGACTATCCATTATAGGCTGATTTAACTTATTCACTTCCTGGTGAATTAAAGTTTTTACTTCTGTCATCAGTTTCCTGTCCAATTGCTCTTTGCTCTCTGTCACGTAGTTTACACTATTTGAATTTTCTCCAGTATTCTTTGCTTTTCCCTTTTCAACTTTACTTCTCCTTTCTATTTCTGATTGGTTGAATGAACTATCAGTTTTATTCACGACATTCACAAGACTTGCATTGGTTGAGGGATAAAGGTCACCTAGTATTTGTTCTTTTTCCTTAACACTTTTGAGACACTCTTCTAAAGTAGAAATTTTCTTCTTGTAGGCTGTTTCTCTTAATTCTTGCCTAACACCTTGTCTAAATTGTTGGATCACAGCCCAATCTAAGTGAGGTTTATCTTCACCAGTAACATTCAAACTGTTGGCCAATGTTAATAACCGATTGTGAAAATCAGTAACAGTCTCTTTATCCTTTTGAACAATTTTCTGCAATTTCCACAAGTTAGGACCTACACTTCTAAGTTTACAAAGTTGAGACAATAAGGTGTCTTTAAATTTGGAATACTCAAAGGTTTCTCGAAGTATTGGAGAAGAATGCAAAAATGTTTTTGCTTTACCTACCAATTTACTTCTAATCAGAACTAGCAATTGAAAATCAGTCCAACCTGCAATTTCTCTAAGTTTTTCAACATAGGTAAAGAAAAATAGTACATCATCTGATTCTTCACCTGAATATTGGGGAAAAACCTGTTGCGGGTTTACCGTACGAAAGAATTCACTGTCATTCATTTCAGAGCTTGATGTGACAGCCATAGTGATTAATAAATTACTATCTCAATTAATTCAATTTTTTTACTTTAAAATTAACTTTTATCTTTGCCTGAGTCCAGATTATAACCAGTTCACTGTGATTTAATTATTTCACTTTCTAAAATTTCAGGGAGTAATTCTACGATTATTATCACTAAACTTAAATTCAATTTCTTATCTTATAGTTGTTAAATTTAATTCCTACCTATTAAATCACATCCTGTCGACTGCTGCGCCATTTGTCGTGACGACTCCTTTCTGTCGTGTTCTAAATCTATCTAGTTTCAAGTCACTTTTATGAATAATACAACTAATTACGAAATGATCACCGATCCAAAAGTAGGGAAATTTATATTTATACTGCGCCACCCTATTCTTAGATTAGTCTATATAAATAGTAGGATCAGTTCTAAATTAAGTTAACAGTCATCTCATTAGGCCGAATCATCAATTATCATTTTTACTTGGGGTTCCCGCAAGATTCGAACATTTATGAACGGTGCAATAATAAGGAATTCAGGCAAACACAATATTTAGATCAACTAAACAAAACATTTAATATATGATATGGTTAACAAATACAAGAACTCTATTTTAAAATGGAACTATACAATTAACTTAACACATCTTCTTAGGTCACTGATGCTAATTCAATGTTCTAACTTTAATATACTATTCACAGTCCCAAAAACACAAATCTTCTTATCTCAAGTTAATATAACAATTTCACATCTTATTCAGTCTTCACAAATCTATCAGCTTAATGTTTATATTCACAGCAGGCAATAAACTACGTAAGCTATATTCCAAGCAAATATATTCCCGGACCTTGAGCATCGGAGGTATATTACAGTTAATGCTAGAATAGAGAAACTTATACAACCACTCTTACCAGACAAATTCTTCAATACATCAAATTATTGAGAGAGCACTTATGAATTAACTTAATTAACATTAGCGGAACACACATAACAAATATTCTCCATAGTTTAAACTGTATTACTGTAAGTCGCACTTCACTATTCCAAACAACAGTAATTAGGTACTAATATCTTTTCCTGTTCACTTTTCTCCAAGTAACCAATATAACCTTTTCCTAGGGCAACATAGAATTTAATCGTAATCCAGATTAACTGGAACTAATCAGAATTTTCGCATTGACTGTCCAGTTTCCTTTTATCTGATTACGGCATCAACCTTTCTTCATAATAACAGCAGATTTCGCTTATAACATTAAACTTTATGTTTCACTACTTATAGGTTCACTTCCGAACACTATACTCATAAATCTCTGCCCTGAGGATTATATATTCTTGGTTCCGCAAAACTCTCTCCTCCTTCTTAATAATAATTCTTCTCTATCTCTTTTCTTTTCTATGACCTTCCCTCTTCTCTATATATCTATCTATCTGACCTTCACTCCCACCTTACGTTCGAACGCCACGCTCTCTTCACTCGTGGTTGTTTACGCGTGCGTCTCCATGACAACAGACTGCACGTAAACATTTCGCTAATGTAATGTATGGTCTAATATTATTCATGAGTGATTACATAACATTAAATATTTCACAAATAAAAACAACAGAATATTTAAGCTACTTCTTTAACTTTTTGATTACGTATACAGTTAAATATAAATTAACACTTTATGTTACACCACATATATTTAGTTATACAAAATTCTAAACATATTATTATTTTATAAGTTAATAGCAGGTCAGATTTTGAGTAAATATTTAATTAGTAATTCTTAATTAAGGAATAATAAACAATTTTATATAAACCATGATTAATATTTAATAAGCAATGTTAAATGTGAATGAAAATAATAAATTACATAACATAGCTTCATTCACAATTTAACAATATCTTCACTAAAAATTGTGCAAAAATAGCTGAAATGTTTTACTTGTTCTGTAGGTTTGCCATTCAAGATGCAGTTGTTTTCAATTTTTCTGCCTGTTTTCATAGGCTTTGTTTTTATATTGCTTGTTTTCATATCAGATTCATTACAGTAGTTGGGGAATCCTGCAGACTTATTCTCTCTTAACATACAAATTCACAGAGTATTGAGGTTAATGCACATAACTGGAATGGTACTATAGGTTCAAACCTTTATTACCATCTTATATTGAGTGCATATTTTTGTTTAATGTTTTTTTATGGTATGATTTATGGTTTATTTCCATCTTATGGAAATAAACTTTATTCCCAAGTATGCACCTGTCACTATAGACAATGCAAATTTGCACTTGTTTCAATTGTGTGTGTGTGTGTGTCTGTGTGGAAGACTATTGTGCCGTATGGATTTGACTTTGATTGCGTAAATGTATCACAGTAATGCAGATGCTACATTAAACAGATAATCAGTGTATTATGATTTCCTTTTTTCTCCATTGTGAGATTTTTGTTTCAATGTGTTCCAAAAGAAGAATCACAATAATGCAGATTATCATGTTGAGAAGATATCCAATGTTTACAATTTCCTTGTTTCCCCTTAACATTTTTCAGATTTTAATTATTGTCTCTTGTTTAATGAATCCCTTAATATTCTCTTTTCATCTTAATATTTTTCCTGATTGTTTTATTTATTTCTTTAAGTTCTGTTATATATATTTTTTTTTTCATTCTTCATTCAGCATTCATCTTTGAAACATGTTCATTTTCTTCAAAATGAATAACTTTATTTTCCATATATATATATTTTTTTGTAACCCTTATCTATATTTCCTGTAATTTTTAAACTAAGATCTTTGTACTGTCCAGTTAGATTTCTTTGATCTTGTAATTATTTTGCAGTTTCTTCTTGGTATCATTTTGTGATGGTTGAATCAGATGAATTCTGTTCATAATAATCCTGCACATAGAAAGTGACAAACCTCTTATTATATTAGCACTGTGAGTGGGCTAAGAGTTAGATCATCAAAGACTCATGCTCTAGAGACTAAAGGCTGGCCTGTTTAGCAAATCTGCTCTTCAACCAAGCAGGCTGCAGGTTTGAATCCTGCTGTGAGCATGGATTTTTGTGATTGTTCTTAGGTGGGAGATGAATTTCATTGCCTGGTGTGAGACCACTGCACCTCTTATTGAACTGAAGTGACTTGAAAAAAAAAAGTTCTGTGTTTTTGGTCTCTAGAGAAAGGTTTCTGGATTATATAAAAAAACAGTAACAATACAAAAATATCATAAAAATTAATAAAAAATTCATAGCCTGCTAACAGGATGGTAGTGATGGTCTTATACTGTGCAGGTGAAAATCATCCGTCACCTAAAGATATTCATAAAACATTGTACCACAATGGGCTTCAAAGCCTATAGCCTGTTGGAAGGAGAGAAGAGACATGATCCACACATCAGACTGATAAAAATATACTAAAAATGTTCTATTTTTAGTATATTTTTTGCCAGATTGAAAAAACTGCATATGCATGGATTGTTGTTACTCAATAATCCAGTCATTTTGCTGAAATAGCATTCCTTTCTCTTCTGCCCAGTGGCAGAAAGTATGCTTCAATATAGCCATTGAGTGTGCTTATGTAATTCAGTAATTTATTTTATTTTTTTTTTTGCTAGTTTATTTAAGTGTGTGTGTCCATAATAAATGTGTGTCCATATTCCTTGGGTGTGACTAGGTGAATTTTATTGAGATTTGATATTTGGAATTTACAAAAGTTTGTAAATTCCAAATATGCAAGCTATCTCAGGTTTTGTTTCAGACTATTTGCATGTACCATTTTTGGTAAAACATGTTTTGACAAAAATGATTTAAAATTTTTAAATTAAAAAAAAATATAAAGCAGTAATTCCACTTTGTCCAGATAGCAATTAAATGAAATTTGGTATATTCAGGATAAACAATGAAATGTATCAATTTAGCTCAATTTTTGTTTCATTTGAAGCATTTTTTTCAGAAAAATTAGGCAAAACTGCCTGTCTGCACTAAATGATGTTATTTGGTTCTTGGCTATTTTACCAGGTAAATTTTATTGAAATTCTTTGCTTGGAATCCTGACTTTTGTCAGTCATTTTAGTTTTTGTTTTATTTTGATTGTGTGCAGGGAGAAAATCTGTCAAAATGTTTTGATATTGTATAAAGCAATAACTCTTCTCTGCTGGCTGGATATTTATAAGTTGGGATTTTAAGTTGCTGAAGATACTCCCATTCAGTTTTGGTTTCAATTGAAATAATTTTATTGGCAAAAAATTTCAAAATGATTTCAATAATACTGCTCCTGGCTTGATGAAATTTCATATTTAGAATATTTACTGAAGTAAAGTCCAGTCACCTGAGTTTTGGTTTTAGTTGAACCACTTTTAATAGCTAAATTGGAAAAAACAAATATATATATATATTGGGGGGGGGGCTCTTACCCCCCCCCCCCGGTGCCTATGGCGCCCAACCCCCGAGTTCCGGGCTGGTATATATATATATATGTGTGTGTGTGTGGTTGCAGTACATAGCAAAAAACACTTTAGGTTCAGTTGTTGTGAATGATGTTGTTATAAAAGAATGTTATTATGAAGTGAACCATTTTTATCTCTGTCTCAGATTATTTCTTTACTTGTTTAATTATACAGATAATAAATATCTAGTAACCAAACATTATTTTTCCAACTACAGGCAGTCCCTGACTTACAGATGGGTTGTATTCTGGAGATTGTCCATAGTTGGAACGGCCTCAGAAGCTGATCATATACAATAGAAATTCACTGTATAAGTTAGAAACATTTATAATTATGTTGAGCTAAAAAGAGAAATTTAAAATACATGTGCATGGCGAATAGTATAAATAAAATAAACAATCATAAATTTAAAACATGGAAAGTACAGTTTATAAAAATAGAAATTTTGTAAATAGAAACACCAGTTTATTATATTATATATACATTACCTTAATCATGAAATAACTGAAGCCTGTGAATTTAGTGATAATTATCTATTTCTTTAATTTAGTGTTATTTATTTAATTTGTTGATGAACAAGGAGATCTTGCAGTGCCTTGATCACCTTCATACTACTTGATGATATTCATTTTCATTTCCTGATCGGTCTTATTACATTTTTGAGTAGGTGCACTGCTCATATCACTTGGTCTTTTAATTGCCATTATTTAAACCTGTTAAGGAGAAAAAAAAATGCAACAATACTGTAGCTATCCAGTATTAGAGACTACATTGAACAAATGAGCCTGTCATGAATTGGACAAAATGCTGCTAGTCTCCAAAATACATAATTTCATGGGAGCTTGACTTAGATTGTCTGCAACTCTTGATTGGCATAAAGTTACATTGTTTCATTGAAAGCTTTCCTGACATTCTCTAACTCTGGATCAGCATAGGTTGGGGACTGCCTGTACAGTGATTTCCAGGGAGGTAATTCATACATTCAATAAGGATAGGTTATGCACTAGCAAATGATTCAGGTATAATAATAGTATCTCAACCTTAAATTCCTTTGAACATATGTAGAATCATTTAGAAAAGCACTTTTTGAGATTTTCAAGAAATAAGTTTTTTTTTTGTTCTATTATTCAAGATTGATTAGCTTGTAATCACTCTAAACCAGTGATTTTCAACCTTTTTCATAATATGGCACACCTAGACTAATTATTAAAATTCTGCGGCACACTAAAAATATATTATTTTCATTTTTTTTGATGATCTGACAAAAAATAGGCATAATTTTGATTGATTTACACAGATAGAATATTAATAATAGTAATTACTTATCCTTTTTGCTCAAAATGCTTTTTGCTTTAAAAAAATTTTAAACTATATTTTTGATATTTTGAGTAAGAAAAACAATACTCAAAATTATTTTTAAAAATTTGTATTGATTTTTCAAATGAATATATAATATCCATGTTAAAGGAATACTATTGAATAAAATTAACTGAATGAAAAAAAAAACAATAAAAAACTTACCAGTTACCTTAAAAATATGTAAAAATTAAAAATATGTAATATTTTTGTATTTTCCTGATACATTTAACAAATTTTAAACTATATTTTTGATATTTTGAGTAAGAAAAACAATACTCAAAATTATTTTTAAAAATTTGTATTGATTTTTCAAATGAATATATAATATCCATGTTAAAGGAATACTATTGAATAAAATTAACTGAATGAAAAAAAAAAAAACAATAAAAAACTTACCAGTTACCTTAAAAATAAGAGAATTAAATGAAATTATTTGAACACACTTATCAAAAGATTAAAGCTAATTAACACACAATTTTAAACCGATTCACCAACCGTAAGTTTCGTAAAATATAAATAAGGGAACTTCAGGTGTGGATGGAAGATCAGACACTAATAAATAAAAGCACAAATTGAAATAATTTACAACATTATTTCTTTCAATTAATTTGTTTTCACAAATCTCGCGGCACACCTGAAGACCTCTCGCAGCACACTGGTTGAAAATCGCTGCTCTAAACATCTGTAGCATATGGGAAGTAGCATTGCCAAATTCTAATTAGGATGTCTTATTAGAAGATGGTGAATATGTAATATTTTTGTATTATCCTGATACATTTAACAAAACAGTATATCATATTATTGTTTGATACATTGTTCTATGCTATTGACTACATGCCATAATAAAATGTGAAGGTTTTCTTTAGCTAATCCGATTGATAATATTCAGAACAAGATCCATATATTTTGTGTCTTGTGAGGATTTTATTTATATCTAAATATGGAAACTCATTACATGAGTATGCAAACTGGATAAAATACATGCTCAACATAAAACTTTTCTGTGAATCTCAAACTAAGTATTGATTATGTAGATTCATGTGCAAGATCTGGCTCATTATATTTTTACCCAATTTTCTAGCATCTGCTACCCTTAAGTGATATACCAGATATAGTACTGTCACTATAGTGAATAGCTCACAGTGTACCGTACCTATGAGACTTTGATCAGGACTTTTCAAGTTTTAATGAATAGGTTTGTTTGGTGTGTGTATGTGTTAGCAGCATTGTGATAATATGCCACAATCAGTATATTATAAATAGTTTCCTATTAACAATTTTCTTGCAAACCAAATTGAAATTTGAAAAAACTGAAAGTAAGAGTTGATTAACTGCTACTTTTCATTCTTGTAAAACATTCCTGACTGCATCACCCTACATTTATCTTGGACTTTCTCTGGATTATTTCCTCGTTTTTTGCTTCAAACATATTTGAATAATCTTTCATTTCCCATTCTGTTTATTATTGATGTATCATTTAAACTGGTTCTGCTTACACATTTGTGAATATATTCACTGATACCATTTCTTCACTGCTAATTTTCTGTAGAATTCTTGTATATGTGGCTCTTATATCTGGTCTTTGAGAAACCAACCAGAAAATGTGCAATTAAGTAACATAATAACACTGACCTCCATAACTTTGGCTTTAATTCCAATCCTTGATTAACCATTTTATTTAAACCAGTGTTTCTCAACGTGGGGGTGTATGCCCCACAGGGGGGGTTGAATATTTTGGGGGGCAATTAGAAAATGTGCATATTTATACATATTTATATTATACTTTTTCAGAACTTGGCTGACTATTATGCTGGGGGGGGCATCAAAATCTTTGAGACGTTGAGGTGGGGCATGATCTAAATAAGGTTGAGAAACACTGATCTAAACCCAAACTCTCAGTTCCATTCGTTAAAATTGGTAACTGTTTTCTTCACTTTTAGTGTTTTGATTGATTTTTTTCCTTTCTTGTTCATCATATTTATTCAACAATTAATATTTTCTGTTTTCCTGACTTTTACATTGGTTTAATCTATTGCTGATTTTCATTGCAAATTTGTCTTAGCAATTATTTAATTTAGCTAATAATGCTTGAAAACTTGCAGCAAGTTTTTAAAAAGATAAAATTATAAGTAAAGCTTAATATTTCCTGAGTTGAGATAGGTTTAACATCACTTTCCTTTCTATATCGATTATAAATTATGGTGTGAGTTTTAAAAGAGGTAAACCGTGAGTAGACATAACTATACATAATAAATAACGGAAAAACTCACGTAGAAATATTATTTAATAGTATAATTTTCGCCTGTGTGTCACAGGCATCTTCAGTACAATTAGGCACAAAAATTAAACATTAACTGACAATTCCAAAAAGCGCCACCTAAGTAGCTGGTGTAAGATAACTAAAAAGGTCAATAACTTTCCTAAAAAAAAAAAAAATAATAATAATAATTTAATACAATAAAAAGTTAGGAAAGATTAGCTGATTTGTAAAGTACTATCTCCCATAAAGGGGATAGACGTAAGCCGTCGGATCTGTTTAAGTTAGGAGAATGAAGTAGAGTTTCACATGCTTCTTTATAAAGGCGTTCCATGAGAAACTGACTTTTGTGAAGAACTCTTGTCTTTCTCCAATGAACTCTGTGTCTAGTGAAGATGGCATGTTCTGCAAGTCCAGACTTTTCAGGTTTAAAGTATTCAATATAAGATTGGTGTTCTTCTAGCCGAATGGAGGCAGATCTTCCCGTTTGTCCGAAATAACATAATCCACAAGAGCACGGAATCTGGTAGACACCTGGATGATTAAGATGTGGAAGCTTGTCCTTTGGAGAAGCGAGAAAGGTGGAGATTTTTCTAAACGGTCGAAAGGCAACAAAAATATTCAGTGGTTTTAAAATTTTTGCTATACGTTCACTGATGCCTTGTATATAAGGGATGGTAATGCGCGTTATTTCCTCTGTGTTTCAAGAGGGAGACATATTAAATCTACTCAAAGTTCTTTTAATGAAGCAATTCTTATAGCCATTAGATAGAAAGGAAGAAGTTATATATCGTATTTCTTTCTGTAAAAGATCGTCTGTAGAACAAAAGGAGTGGGCCCGATGAACCAGTGTTTTAATAGTTCCTGCCTTTTGACTGGGATGGTGATGAGATTCCGCATGGGTATAATGGCCTGTATGAGTCTTCTTTCTATAAACTGAGAAATGTAGGTTACCATCTGGTTGGCGAAGAATTAGAAGATCTAAAAAGGCTAACTGCTTATTTGATTCTACTTCTAGGGTAAACTTGATCCTAGGATGAAATGCGTTTAACTTATTGAGAAATTGTTGAAGTTCATCAGAAGAGCCATTCCATACAGCAAAAATGTCATCGACATATCTGAACCAATGAGTAGGTCTGGGAGAAATATTGTCAAAGATACGTTGTTCAAAATGTTCCATAAAGAAATTGGAGATAGCAGGAGAGAGAGGATTACCCATTGCTGTTCCTTCAATTTGTTGATACAACTTATTTTTAAAAGAAAAATAACCAGAATTTATTACAAAATCAAATAAGTTTACAATGTCTGAAGGAAATTCCTGTTGTAGTAATTCAATACTTTCCGAAAGAGGCACATTTGTAAATAAAGAAACAACATCTAAACTGATCATGATATCAGAAATGTCCAAATGAAGATCTGAAATTTTATTTTTAAAATCCAAAGTATTTTTTATATAAGTATCAGTTCTTCTAGTTGAAGAGGAGAGTAAATTAGATAAAAATTTTGAGATTTTGTAAGTTGGGCAACCTATACAATCTACGACTGGTCTTAACGGAATGCCTGGTTTATGAACTTTTGGAAGACCATACAATCTAGGTGGACGACCGAAGAAGGTTTTAAGTTTTTTCTTTTGATCTTCATTCCATGTAGATACATTATCTATAAGAGAATTAAGTCTCTTCAATTGACTCCGGGTAGGATCCGATGTAAGAGGCCTATAAGTTGAATAGTCACGAAGTAAAAGAGACATTTTTCTCTCATATTCCTTCCTATCTTGAATCACTACAGCCTTCCCCTTATCAGCTTTCGTAATTATTAAATTATTGTTATTCTTCAGTGATTTCAATGCTTTAAATTCAGAGTAAGAAAGATTAGGACGAGGAGGCTTGATTAAGATGTGGAAGCTTCTCCAAAGGACAAGCTTCCACATCTTAATCATCCAGGTGTCTACCAGATTCCGTGCTCTTGTGGATTATGTTATTTCGGACAAACGGGAAGATCTGCCTCCATTCGGCTAGAAGAACACCAATCTTATATTGAATACTTTAAACCTGAAAAGTCTGGACTTGCAGAACATGCCATCTTCACTAGACACAGAGTTCATTGGAGAAAGACAAGAGTTCTTCACAAAAGTCAGTTTCTCATGGAACGCCTTTATAAAGAAGCATGTGAAACTCTACTTCATTCTCCTAACTTAAACAGATCCGATGGCTTACGTCTATCCCCTTTATGGGAGATGGTACTTTACAAATCAGCTAATCTTTCCTAACTTTTTATTGTATTAATTTTTTTTTTTTTTTTTTTTTTTTTTAGGAAAGTTATTGACCTTTTTAGTTATCTTACACCAGCTACTTAGGTGGCGCTTTTTGGAATTGTCAGTTAATGTTTAATTTTTGTGCCTAATTGTACTGAAGATGCCTGTGACACACAGGCGAAAATTATACTATTAAATAATATTTCTACGTGAGTTTTTCCGTTATTTATTATGTATAAAATTATGGTGTGAAATAGTTGCACAATCCCATCTTATGTTTGATTTAACATCAAATCACCTTGTGCATAATTCATTTCTAATTTATAACTAAAGTACAAGTAATAAGGTTCTATTTACAGCATACAGATTTACCAGGATTATGATAAAATCCTACTCACCATAAAAAAAAATGCACTTGCCCAAGATCCCCCATGCACACACAATTTTTTTAATAATATATCTCAGTAATTCAATAAGACTATAAAGTGATTAGTGGTGCTGTTTTGTTGTTTGGAGAACAATGATGTAAAAACAGCATATATTAGAAACAACATTGATTTTTTGGAAATATAATTCATTACATTAATTTTTATTACTGGAATAATCTTTTATATTAAGCATATTCTGTGAAAGATTTTGTTTAGGAAGATATTTTTTTTATTAAATATAAAAAATATCGTATTTTGTCCAGGCAGCCACTTGCCTGGAGAGCTAATATTTTGAACAATTCTTTCTGGATCAGTGAAGCTTATATAGAGATCCTTATTATATTCCAATGATTTCACGACTGTCTTATAACAAAAATTTGGTCTCTGCAATCCATCTTTAGTTGAAATCCTGATTGTTCCTTACTAGTCTTCCCTTATAACTCTTTCCTAGATCATTTAATAGGGAAATACCTTTATAATCATTATCTTTTTGTTTTTATTTTTTAATAGTACATTCATCTGCAATTCGACTCTGATCAAGCCTCCTAAATGTAGTTACTGTCAAACTATTGTTCCACCATATGAAAGGCAATTCATATTGAATATACCTCAGTGGCGCACTCAGGATCTAATCTTGGGGGGAGAGTTAAGTAGACGATTTGAGAATACAAACTACGCATCACATACGACCTATGACTAAGCATCTGCAATGATCGCTAATTCATAAGTAGCATAGAAATAGAAGACACAACGCAACATAAATAAAAAAAAATGAATTTTAATTAGGAAAAGATTTTTGGAAAATTTTCTAGTGTTTTTTTACTTTTTCTTTTGGAGGGGGGCAGGGCCCCTTGGCTCCCTCCCTGGGTGTACCACTGATATACCTACCCCACTGCTCTCTACATTTCAGGTTTCTAATAATTTTTTGTTTCTCAGATATTGAAATATGCCCCTCATTTCATTTCTCTCACTTATCTTATTAATTTTTTATACTTTTACTTTATACTTTTATACTAACAATTACTCCAGACATTCAGAATATTTCTGTTGTCAGTTTTTGTTACTATAATATCTTTGATTTTTTTTTTTGTAGTACTGTTTCCACCATTTCTAAACTTCATTAAATATTTTGCCACATGGGTGGTATTTATCTTCTAATGTTCTTTTCAAAATTTTCTCTTTATATTCTTTTAGAGCACATGTTGACCTTATTAACAAGAAACAAATGATTTCCACTTCTCATGGATTGTTTCCTTAAATTCTATTTTTAATGTGGAGCTCTTATATTTCTATTCTTGTAGGCATCTTCACCAGATGCTTCTCTGTAAGTCAATCAATACTGCCTTCAGATTGAGGTTTGGTTATTGTATTCACTCTTGCTGTTTTCCCAGATATCTGTATATTTGAGTCCACAACTGGTTTATAAAAGTCGTTTAACTTATAAACCTTTTGTGTGAATCTCAAACTAAGTATTGATTATGTAGATTCATGTGCAAGATCTGGCTCATTATATTTTTACCCAATTTTCTAGCATCTGCTATCCTTAGGTGGTATACCAGATATAGTACTGTCACTATAGTGAATAGCTCACAGTGTACCTATGTTGATCAGGACTTTTCAAGTTTTAATGAATAGGTTTGTTTGGTGTGTGTGTTAGCAGCATTGTGATAATATGCAACAATCAGTATATCTTAAATAATTACTTTTTGTAAACTCAGATGTTTCCTTTAAAAACTTTCTTACATGTTTTCTTTTCGGTGCGTTATTCATTTTTATTCTGCTCACCAGCAGTAGATGCTCACTGCTATTTCAAGTCCTATGTGTATCTTTGAACAATCTGATATACAAGAGCATAGGGGAAATTGGAAACTAGAAACTGGCATTGATCAAAATATTAAAAGGACTAAAGTTTTGAAAAGAATGATCACCATATATATATATATATATATATATATATATATATATATATATTTTTTTTTTTTTTTTTTTTTTTTTTTTCATATGTTGGTTTTAGCAAAAACTTATATCTGTGGATAGTAACTTATTCTCTCTAGGTTTAGTAACATGAAAAATAAAAGTAAAAAATGAATGCCATTAATAATGTTTGTTATTTTGATATTATTTTAATATTCCATTTTTAATTTTTATTTTAAAAATGTACCATAAAATGCTGTGATATCTAATGCATCCATTTTGAGCATGACAGTTTTGATGGCATAACCTAGATTCAGTTGCTGATTTATAACTTTATAAACAATACTAAAGTACTGTATTTGCCAGCGTATAAGACGCACCCCCTTTTTTGTACGCATTTTTTATGAAAAAAACTTTATCACTGAATATTATAATGAATTTACAGTATTTCAAATATAAAATAATAAGTAGATCTACTTTCAACAAATACCTAATCTAACTAGGAAAAGTACCCACCTTTTAATCTTTTACATCAAAACCCAGAAATTCATCCCCAGAGCTAAATGAAGAGACACTTGAAACCTCTTCTAAATTAGAATCTGAGTACTCATACAACAAATTGTGCATTACTAATGCACAATTTGTTGTGTATGAGTACTCAGATTCTGATTTAGAAGAGGTTTCAAGTGTCTTTTCATTTAGCTTCTTAGATGATTTAACCACTGTCTCAATTTTCACAGCATCCCATGAAGCTTTGACCAACTCTCAAACTTGTGAAATGCTAGGCTTCTTCCTGATGGCATAACCACAAAATCTGCATCCAACTGTTCCACTTCTCCTTCATAAATCCCTTAAATGGTTTATTAATGCAGTCATCTACAGGTTGAAACTGACTAGTTAGACCTCCTGGAATTACAGCTAACTGAGTTTTCAATTCCTTGAGTTTATTTTTAACATCTTCAGTTCTATGAAAATGAAACTGATCCCAAAATAGCAGGGCAGGCTTCTTCAACAGTCCACCAGGGCGAATAGACCAAATTTTATCTATCCATAACTTCATTCCTCCTCCATCCATCCAGCCTGGAACTGGAATGCTCTCACACACTGCAAGAAAGCAAGAAAAAAATCGCTTAACTCTGAACAGAGAAAATTTCCAGAAATGAAAGTAATAAAAAACTGAGTATCGGCGTATAGGACGCACCCTGTTTTTCAGACCTATTTTCAAAGAAAAAAGTGCATCTTATACGCGGGCAAATATGGTAATTTATTTTGGCAAATATTTAATTATATGCATTTTTAGGTAGGGCTACATTAGACAGTCTGTATTTTTCTGCCATAAAACAGGCGAACCAACCTGTGTACACATTTTAGGCTTTCTTAATGGCATGCTCACAAAAGATTGCAAACCTACAGAACATCAGCACCACAGGGTAGGTTAAAGATTAAATAATCTTGGAATAATATGATTCTTATATCATATTTCTTATACGTATTTCATTTGTATAATTATATATAGGTATGAAATGTATTTTTATTATAAAAAAGTGCTTTTATTTCAGTATTAAAAAAATACAGTATGTATGCAATTATTTCACTTATATTTTAGTGTTGTGATTGTAGAATATAAACTCAGTAAGATGCTTGTTAGTTTTTATAATAATTTTTGTCATAGAGAAAATTGTTGTTGTATATGAAATATACTTAAATCATACTGAGAGTTATGTTATTTAAGTATTACATATAGTAATTGTAATACTTGTTTATACTTGAAAGTCTGTACAGGCAAATGAATGTAACTTGAAGTGACAATTTTATTTTCAAAAGCTTGAGATTTTTCACTGTCTATATACAACTGAAATCATAATCATCTTTTTAATATGAAATAAATTGGAACAATTAACGATGCTGTGTCTCCTCCCTTTAAAAAAAAAGTGAAATGTTGTTGATATACATAATGTTTTAGATATGTGCTTGCTTTTTTTTTTTTTTTTGTAGATAAAGCTTTATATTTTTATAAAAATATTTACCATTAGTTTTTATAATGTATTGTATTTTTTGAAATAGAAATATTGTAAAAATCATTAGTGACTTTTTTTTCCCCAAATAAAAGCATACCACTGCTCTGTAATGAGTATTAAGTAATTGTGCTTATTTTTACTCTTTTTAATTCCAATAATTCTAAGACATATCCTTATAGATTTCCAGTGAAAGGACTAAGTTAACCATGTTCTCCTTTCTGGCTCATTTTCTTTTATAATTTAAATTTAAAAAATCACATGAAAAACTTCAGGTTATTTGTTTCTTCAGTTGAAGTTTCACCAGAATTAAATAAATCTGCTAATGCCTTTTATTCCCATATAAGGGAATAAGTGAGGCAGTTTTAGCCTTATCTAACTGTTGGAGACTGAGGGAGCAGTTCAATCTCCACCATTAGCAATCAGATGTAGTTGGCCCAAGACTATCACTGCTATTTTATAAAACTAATTAATGATGGAACACTTACATAAAAATTGTTTATTTGTAGAATTTTTGGCTATGTTTCATAACCATTTTCAATACATGACATAAAGAACAATTTAATTGAAAATGTGATGATATATGTTCTATTGGATGTAGGGGAGTACTTCATCTGAATTAATAGATAACAAGAAATAACTTAAAATATTTTTAATAAACAATTATTACAATTATTACTTTGGTATTGTTCCACTGAATTCTGTGTTTTGTAGATAAGGTGTGGTTTGCTAAACTGGATTTATTGGCTCCTTAAGTGAAATATATTCTTCATGTTCTTCAAGACGAATTTGTGCAGAACAACCAGTCTTTCAATAATAACGTAAGCCATAAGAGCAGGAGATTCTCTAAACTCCAGGATAAGAAAGAGGAGGACATTTGTCTTTTGGAGAGAGATAAGGAATTTATTTAGTTTATGAACTAGATGGAAAGAGATTTGTAAGTAAATTTGGAGAAGTTGCATTGTTTTCTGAAAGTCCTTTAACATATGGAAGACAAATTCTGGAAATTTCTTGAGAATGATTAAGATGAAGGCCATAATTATTGATTATTTTATTGATAGTTTTTATATTATAACTATTAGAGTTAAAGGTAGCACTGATAATAGACAATTCCAATTCCTTACTTAGAAGAGAATCTGTTGACTAAAGATTTGACTACACTATATTTCTGACAAGAGTGATATGAGTTAGAATCAATGTATTTGCCAGTAAGAGTTGGTTTTCTATATACTGAGAACTGCAGACTGCTGTTTAAATGATATAGAATGAGACTGTCCAGAAAAGGAAGACATCTGTTTACTTCTACTTCTAGAGTAAACTTGATTCTTGGGTTTACTGAATTAATTTTCTCAAGAAATTCATGAAGATTGTAAAAAAGAGGAGTTCCATACAGCTAAACCATCATCAATATATCTGTACCAAATTAGTTATTAAGTGAAAAAACTTCAAGAATATTTGTTCAAAATGTTCCATAAAGAAATTAGCTAGAGTAGGGGAATTGGGAGACCCCATAACTGTTCCCTCCTATCTGCTTGTATAATTTGTTCTGACAACTGAAGTATTCTAAATTAATAATAGTCAGATAATTTTACAATATCTGGAGGAAAATCATTATGAAGTAATTCAATTGTATCAGTCAGAGGGATATTTGTAAAGAGAGAGACTGCATCAAAACTTACTAGAAGATTTATGGATTGTAAGGATAATCCTGAAATTTTATTCTTAAAATCTGTTGATTTTTTTATGAAAAAAGCAGTTTCCTGTAAATGCAGAGAGATTAATTAGGTATCTATAGATCTTAATGGAACATTTTCTTTATATAATTGGGAAGGCCATTAAGTCTTGGAAGAAAAGCATGATGAACTTTTGGCCTTTTGTTTTTTCATCCTAGGAATGAACTTCATCTAAGAGATTTGAGTGTATTGATTTGCAATTGAGTTGGATCTTTATCAATGCATCTGTATGTAGTCAGAGTAGATCTCAATATTTTCTAAAGTAATTGTTCTTATCATGAACAACTGTGTAACTTTTGTCAGTATATCTTTATCAGAACATAGTTATTACTATGGCCTTATTACATTTCAGGGAAGATAAGGCTTGAAATTCTTTAAATTCAATAGAGATTGAAACTTCTGTATATGATGCTTAACTGTCATGAAAACTCCGTGTTTAGTCAGATGAAATCTTGCAGGCAGTATAGTTCTTCAATAGATAGGATATTAGATAATTTGGTCATAATAGAAAATCAATATTATCATTGATAAAAAATAATGTTTCTTTGCTTCATGGATCTGATTAATTATGAAAAACTTGCACACCTCTAAATGCAATGCGCTAGAGAGGAATGAAAACATTTAATTTTGCAACAAGTTGGAATTAACTGTACTCTCCTGCAGCATTTTAGAAAAGTTATTCTATTTACAGGGCTGTACTTATGTGCATGAGGATCTAGCTGGGGGTCACAAAAAATTAGGGCCAACTTAAAGGCCCAAAACAATGATGCGGAGCACTCTAGTATCTCGGACTCTGTCATCCGCAGAAAAAGTGCAAGTACAGCCTGATCTATTTATATATTTAACTCTCTTTAACAGAGAACCTGGGTGGTGAGCAAATTGAAATTGGCATTTTGAATCAATACATAGTCTTCCACTCTGAATGTGTTTGCGTGAAGGATACTTGTGAAGCATACTTTGCCTGAGTAGCTTTACCTCATCTTGAGAAGCAACCTGCACACTATTAGTCCACTGGCCATAGTGCATGGTCCTCCTATATTGTGGAAATTTTGACATAATATGAAAATATATTGACTATCCAGGAGCTTCAAAAACTAGCAGATAGGCAAAGAAGCAGTTATTAAAAGAGTTATAGGATTGACACTAAAGACTTTTTTCCAGCACATGGTAAGAGGAGAGAGAACAAGGGGTCACCAGCAGAAGTTGGGTAAGCATGTTGTTAGCAAGGATGTTAGAACTAGATTTTTTGCTTGGAAAGTGTTATGGGTGCTTCATCAATGAATGAGTTTAAGGAAAGGTATGCTAGGTATTGTGTGAATGAAGGTTAAGGTATGAATAACCGATCTCCCACGATGAGTCTGATGCCATGGAGATACCTATACAATAACAATTATTTTGTGCATCGGCACCACGATGCATAATAGAGTACAAGAAAACAAATATTAAGCCTTTGAAAGTTGCAAAATTAACCACTGTACCTTTAGCTTTAATCAATCAAACACTCAAAATAATGCAGAAAGAATGAGTTAATTATCACTAAATACTTTCAAAAAGAACTTATCTTTCATAACCGAAAATCACCGTGTGTAGAATCCTCTGCCTTCTCTCGGCCTATATATTATTATTATTATTATTACTATTATTACGGGCAACTCCAGGGAGTCGTTAGACTCATCGAGGGAGGCCCCAAATCATATTCATCACAACTATTTGACATTCATACAGTATCTATCATACCTCGCCTTAAACTCATTCACTGTCACAGCATCCACCACAGACTCAGGGAGCGCATTCCACTCATTCACTATAAAAGTAAAGATAACACCTTTACTAACCACACTTTTGCCCAGTTTCCATGGATGTCCCCTAGTCCTCCCACAACCAGCCCTGTTCTCAAAAACATCATCTGAATTAATTTTATAGAAACCCTTCAGTAATTTGAATGTCTCAATCATATCTCCCCTCCTCCGCCTATCAACCAATTTTTGCAACCCACAAATCCTCAACCTGTTCTCATACGGTTCATTCCACAGACCTGCTATCATCTTGGTCACTCGCCTCTGGATCCTCTCCACCTCCTCCCCATCAAGAAGAAACCTAGGTGACCAAATCTGAGCATAGTAGTCTAGATGGGGTCTTATCAAGGCTCGATACAGAGGAACAATAACCTGCTTGTCTCTGCTTGTCAACGTATTCTTCAGCAACCAAGTGATTTGATGAGCTGTTTTGGTCACTTTTGCAATGTGTCCCCTATGCAATGTGTCCCCTAAATTTCAATTCCTTATCTACCAACACTCCTAAATCTCGTGCCTCATCAATTTCCTGGAGCAGGGATCCACCAATGCAGTAAACTGCCGCCAATCTTTTCACCCCAAAATGCATAACCTTACATTTTGCCACATTAAACTGACATCCATTCTCCTTAGCCCAGACCTCCAATCTATCCAAATCATCCTGCAAAATTTGACGTCATCTGCATTCACTATTGCCCTACCCAACTTCGCATCATCCGCAAACAAATGAACTGTTCCTCAGATCATTTCCTATATCATTTATGAACAAAGTAAACAGCAGTGGTCCAAGAACAGATCCTTGTGGCACACCACTAGTCACAGGCCGTCTTGTGGACTCTACTCCCGAGTAAACCACTCTCTGATATCTCTCCGTCAACCACCCTCCTATCCATCTCACCAACCCTATGTCCATTCCCATATGCTGCAATTTACTGATTAGAATTCCATGTGGAATCCTGTCAAAGGCCTTGGCAAGGTCCAGTAGAATCACCGTAAACCCATTACCCTTATCCAGTTCAGCCGTCACTGTGTTATAATACGTGAGCAAGTTACTGAGGCATGACCTACCCTTCACAAAACCATGCTGTCCCCGATACAGTATCCCATTTTCTTCTATCCAATCTTGTATTTTCCTCTTGACTATTTTCTCTAAGACCTTGACAATGATTCCTGATATGCTAATCGGTCGGTAATTTACAACAGTAGTCTTGGAACCACCTTTATGCAGTGGAACTATTTTCCCCTCTTTCCACCCGCTCGGAACTAACCCAGACCCGAGACTCAAATTAAACAAAATGGTCAAGGGTACAGACAATTCTTTAGCTGCTTCTCGTACAACGCGAGCTGGTATACCATCCAATCCCACAGATGTATTGACATTGAGGTTATGCAATAGACTACTCACCTCGACTTCATTAACCACAATTCCCGTATAATCTACTGATTTATTCGTTCCTGCAATGTCACCACCTGGATGATATACTTTTGCAAAGTGCTCACTCAACTATCTCAACTGATTCATTTACCTCCCTACCATCGGCATTCTTTAAAATCAATCTGCCATGTACATTTTTCCTTTTACTTGCTACATATCTAAAAAACTGTTTAGGATTCTCTTTAGCCTGCATGGCCAATGTTCTTTCGTAATCCTTTTTTGCTTTTCTTACCACACTCGTTACCCTTCTGGCCTGCGCTTTATACCGTTCGTGTGCCTGCCGGTCACCTTTCTCCTTAAATTCCCTCCATAGTTGTTTCTTTTTTTGCAGCTCAAGCTTAATGGTGCTATTCATCCATTTAACCCCTACTTGATTTATTATTCGGACTCTAGGTCAGCCATTGCTTCAAGCAAACACTTCTTAACTTCCTCCCATGCACTATCGACTTCTAGTCCTTGCAGTTGTACATGCCATGACACTGAACCAATCAAACTCCTAAGCTTGTCATACTTTCCAGCCCGATAATTCCACGTGTACCCTGTCTTAATTGAAAATTCTACACCTTTAGCCACCTCCCAAGTCAAGACCCTATGATCACTCTCACCGATTGGTGGCAATGTGGTCATATTTGTTACAGTCAAATCCTCAGATGTAATTACTAGGTCAAGCACTCTCTGACCCCCCTAGTATTTTCCATTACATGCTGTCGCAGATAGTTATCCCTTAATAACCGCATAAAATCCAATTCCTTCCTCCCGTGTGTCCTCTCCTCACTCCAATCAATGCGACCATAGTTGAAATCTCCCATAATAATCACCCTCCTTCCACTCATTTCTGTCACCACCATCTTTTCCATCACCTGGTTTATAGCAGCACCCAATTGTATATTTAGTTCTGCTAGCCACAATCTCACACCAAATGGCCTCAAATGTGCTCTTTTCTATATCCTGCAATTCAACTTCTATTCTCCTTGGCTGCAGCTCATTAGCTATCATCAACAATACTCTTCCCCCCATTTTATTCTCCCTGTCATTCCTGAACACACTATACCCATCACATTCAATCCCACTAGCTATATCACCTACAGTCAGCCATGTTTCACTAATACCAATAACCTGTGGTCTGGAAGTGCCAACCATGGCCAAAAACTCTTCCTTCTTGTTCCTAATACTCCTAGCATTAGTGTACATGAATTTAAGACCCCCATTAGCCACAACCCTACCTTGATGCCTTATATTAACTATCCGACTCTGATTTGTTGTCCTTATTTGCTCGGGCATATTATATTCATTCTTACATTCAACTGCCTCCCTAAGGACTGTATATCTATTCCCCCCCCCTTAATAAATCTAGTTTCCCTGAATTTGCACATCCACCACATTCAGCAACACTTTCTCAAGTCTTCTTACACCGTAACCATTCAAATGCAAGCCATCCATCTTATATAGATCCTTTCGCCGTCGAACTCACTCCACATGTCCACAAATTCCACACCACTCGTCATACATAACCCACGCATAAAGTCATTCGCAATTATGGCCCTCCTTTTAAACATTTCACTGTCATACCGTGGCAAAAGACTAATCATTCTAACTCTTTCACTCTTTTCTTTTGCTACCTCAAACAATTCATTCAGGTCTATCATTTCCATTTTATCTCCTTTCAAATCATTCGTACCTGCCACAACAATCGTTTCTTTCACCCTTTCCTTTTGCTCTCTAATAGACGCAGTTACGTCCTTTATGGTCGCACCAGGTTGGTACGATTTTGTCAAATCCTCTACTAACACACCTCGTACTAACGAGTATCCATACAGCACCCTATTCTTCATTTTGTTCATGTTCACATTCATACGTCTATTTTTCCTGTCATACCTTTTATTATTGGTTGGATCATTCAGTCTACTTTTGTTCATGCACTCTAGCTGCTGTTTTGCTCTTTCTATCGCACTATTCAACAACGCGATCTCACTCAATGCATCTATCTCATCTTTTTTGCTCTCTGAGAAACCATTTATACTATCATTCACACTTTCTACATTCACACTCTCACAATTTTCATGTACAACCTTGCCGTTTCTTGTCATATCCCTATTTCCTTCATTCTGAAGGTTGACAAAAATATCACACTCACGATCCGAAATACACTTCAATTCCGCATTCTCCCTACATTTTCTACACACATTCAATCCTTTATTATCATCTAACCACACTCTGACCGCACTCCGCAAAGCGTACATTTCACAGCTAGTACACTGACTCATTTCTTTTATGCTACCGTTCTTTGATAACGATGGCGAACCTTCATTACTGGCCGCCATTTTCCTTCGCACAGGTGCCATACTTATCTGTAATGTGTTTTGTCAAATTATACGTTATAACACACCAAAAATAGACGCACTAAAATACACAAGGCAAACAAAACAAAACTACACAATATTAAGTAATTTGTATCGATAACTGAAAATGATACTTATCTTATCTGGAGCTTGCATTAACACTACACATTACGAATTCATCTAGCGGCGACTTCCCGACATAGATTATGTTATAAAACACTTTAGTACACTAACCACGCTAATAAAGCTCCAATAATATACCAAAATTAAACACTTAAGTCCATTAAATTGAATCCAAAACACTAATAAATCAACAAAAACACAAATCTCTCAGGAGCTCTCCGATAGCACGTCCGTCCGATATGTTTAACACTCCCGAGGAATTATTATTACTTGACACCTCCAAGAACTCGTTGCCAGAGGGCACTCTACTTTCCTAAATACATCTCACCCTCTCCACTACTTAATTCTCCTGCTACTACCATCAATGCCATCACGAACATCAGTATTTTTTGTCTAAATTGTGTGTTCTGAAGGCCGATTTGTCTGTGTGCAGGATGAAAAACCTGAGTTTTTGGGAGGAAAAAACCCTGCTATCTCAGTATGAGAGACTTATCTGCTTTATTTTCTTGGAATAATTAGTTTTTATAGTAATAAATATTTACTGATGATTTTTGTGTCTATAGTATTTGCTATATTTCCTGATATCTTGGAATACCCTTACTGAGGTGAACAGGGCCGGCCATCTCTGGGGTACAATGCACCCGAGCCCCACGATCGAGTGGGCACCGTCGATACACATTTGCGGAAACGTATTTTTTATTTTATTTTATTTCTTATAATTTTGCTTATAACTAAGGATTTCATCGATAGGAGTTTAGGGCCCCTGGTATTAATAATATCTGTGTTTCTCTGTTATATTAGTGTTTTGTGTTCAGTAAACGTTATGTTAACCTGTTATATTTCGAATGTGCTTTTTTTTTGTTTTCCTGTGCCAAAATCATTTGCAAGTAAGAGGTTTTACAATACGTTTATTTCGAATCCTTTAATTTTTACCTTGGAACAATATTTTAGGTTCCCAAAAGGTTTCTTGCACCCGGGTCCCTTTACAGAGAAGGTCGGTCCTGGGAGTGAATGCTGGTTTTGAAATTCACGCTTGCACTTGTTATCATTCAGGGAGTGAGAGGAAAGTGATTGAAGTCTGATTAGCAGAATAATGAATTACTGACCATTTAAAACTATACTGTATTTAGAAATTTATGTACATTTTATCATACCAATACAACATTTATTTTACAAATGATATTCTGTCTTTTTTAATTTAGCTACTTGAATACAAATTCTACCCTATGGTTCTTTTTTATGAACTGGTCAATAACGTCATAAAAAGTTGGTTGTAACTTAATTTTCCACAGCAACACATGCACTTGTAAAGGCTGGCTGAAGCTCATTCGCTAGAGCTACTTTGACTGTGTATGGCCTGTGTTTAAGATGACGTGAAGGGAGTGGAAATGGCTATGCGCGCGCACATGAAATCACAGTGCAGCAGCAAGGACCTGGAAGCTCCGACAACCGAGCAAGCAAAGGTAGCTTTGACTAGACGTGCAAGCATCGGCCTTTGATACACAAACCAAAGCTCAATTATTGTCGCGCAAGATTAAGACGTCTTCTGTCTACAAAAATAAAAGCCTAAATGGAATGCTTATAAATGGATGCATTTATTAACAAATAAATATTACTTCAATTATTTAAATTAAGGGATATTACATCCCATATTGTTTCACCGCCGAAGGTCTTCGGCACGAAACTCAAGGAGTTTCATGCCGAAGAAACTATATATAAAGTTCGGCGAGTCCAAGCGTAAGCAAATACCCGGATAGTGCAACACAGGGCAACTCATAGTAAGGGTGGAGCAAGCTCCGTTCACTATTGGTATTTTCCCATAATGTGAAACCCAGCTCCTAGGAGCTGTATTACTGTTCTACATTATGAGAGGTCACTACCCAGACCAATTTCAACCTTTATTGAGGTCTCATCAGTGAGTAGCTAGACCTAGATAATACCAAGTTTGTAGCGAACAGAACTTACATACCCTACTATAAGAATTGCCAAGGAGGTGTACTAATAAATTACTAAATATATGAAGAGCCAAAAGCTTGAATTCGGTGACGTAAAATTATTTAAATTAAGGGATATTACATCCCATATTGTTTCACAGCCGAAGAAGAAACTCAAGGAGTTTCGTGCCGAATATAGAAAATATAACTATATGTGTTCACTATCCAGGTATTTGCACAATATATTTAATGTCTGAAAATAGTGTGGGTTCGACGGCTGATTTTCTTGAGTTTATGGAACGAAAAACCCGAGTTTCCGGGAGGAAAAACCCGTTAGCCCGTGCCAGAGATCGACTAACTCTGGAACCGGTCGAGAAAAGGCTTAGAAAAAGTTCCTCTAGTCGGAGACTAGAGTCGAACGCCTTTCGTCGTGCGATCAAGCGCTGTAGAGTGCAAACGCCACTTCTACCGAGCTACACAGGCTCCTCAACTAACAAATAAAAAAAATTTATAATTTTTCTTAATTTTCTATTGTTTTTAATTTAATTTTTCAATTAACTACATTGCTGTTCAGCAATGTAGTTATATTTATATTACCTTGTCAGAAAATTTAAAAAGATACAAAAGAATCAACTGACATTACAGACCAACCACAATTAGCAATTTTTATTCATTTCGTTCTTGAGGACGAAGTGACGCGAGAATTATTAAATTTAACAGCATTAAAAGATAGTACTCATGGCATTGATATTAAGGAAGCTTTTGATGTTGTCCTTAAAAACGTTCCAAAAAGTAAATTTGTGGCTCTTAACAATTTCTAATAGGTAACTATGGCTCTTGATGCAAAAACTCTGGCCACCCTTGTTATATGGTATGGAAATCGAATAATAAAATATGCGATTGGTGACTGATTACTTCCAGTTTTCATTAAGAACAAACGATTTTTTGTGGTGTGAGCTAAAGTATAAGAAAGGATATGAAAGGGCTGTTGTAGTAAACGTGTAAGGAGTGATAAAGTGAACATGGTATATTAGCTATTAATGATAGAATATAGAAATGAATTTTAAAAAAAATAAGAGTACTGTATATGATGGCAAACAATTAGATTGTGTTTAAAAGAATGGTTGCAAGTATTTGAATATATGTGGGATGGATTGCTATCTTCGTTACTTCTTCTTCTTCAACCTTCTGGTTCTGTCCACTGTTGGACCACGGTCTCCCCATGATTTTCCAGATCACTCGGTTTTCTGCCTCTCCCATCCATCTCACTCCTGCAATTTGTTCCAGTTCATCTCTACACCTTCTTCTCAGTCCTCCTCTTTGTCTTTTTCCATCCATTGGTCTTCACTTTGTTGTTTTTCTAGTCCATCTCTCATCACTGCATCTGGCAATATGGCCAGTCCATCTCCACTTAACATGTTTAATGTATTTTACAATATTCATGACACCTGTTTGAGATCTTATCCAGATATTTGGCTTCCTATCTCTTAATGTTATTTTTAGCATACTTCTTTCCATGCGATGTGTTGTTCTCAGCTTTTTGTTTAGGACTTCTGTTAAAGTCCATATTTCTCCTCCATATGTTAGGACAGGAAGTATGCACTGGTCGAAAGTTTTCCTTTTTAGATAGGGATGTTACTTCTGAATATGTCTCTCATTTTCCCATAAGCCATCCATCCAAGGTGAATTCTTCGTTCAATCTCTTTTCTTTGGCACTCCTCAAAGGATAACAATTGGCCCAAATATACATATGAAGTAAATTGTTCTATTTCATGGTTTTCAACTTTGATAGTTCTATGGTTTATGTATTCATTTATCATTATTTTTGTTTTTTTTCTCTATTTATTTTTAATCCAATTTCTCTGGAGGCTTCATTTAGCTGATTTAGCCTTTCTTCCATATCTTCAATATTATCTGCTATCAGGACAATATAATCTACAAATTTCAGATGATGCAGCCTTTCTCCATTTACGTTTATTCCTTTTGTTTCCCAATCAAGGCTTCTAAAGACTTCCTCTAGTGCAGTTGTAAATAATTTGGGAGATATGGTGTCACCTTGCCAGATGCTTTTTTTGTATTGGGAACTTTTCACTGTTTTTATATAATTTAATTACAGAAGTTGCATTATTGTAAATATGTTTTAGTTTTTCAATGTATGGTTTCTCAGTTCCCTTGGTATCAAGTGCTTTTAGTGTTGCAGATGTTTTAACTGAATCAAATGCTTTTTCATAGTTTATATCAGTGGCGCACGCAGGATTTAATCTTGGAGGGGGCCGAGCGCTCAGGATTTAACCTTCGGTGGGGGGGGGGGGGCCGAGGTGAGTAGACGTTTTCCGAATACACACTACACATCGCATACGACCTATAACTGAGCATATGCAGTGATCGCTAATTCATAAGTAGCACACAACATAAATAAAAAAATGAATTTTAATTAGGAAAAGATTTTGGGAAATTTTTCTAGTGTTTTTTCCTTTTCTTTGGGGTGCCCGGGCCCCCCTCTGGGTGCGCTACTGGTTTATATTGTGCTTGAATGGAACCGACTTGCAAGCTGACCTGCCATGATGTGCCGATTACCTTTTGCTGTTATAATCAAACATTTGTCTTCATGCTTCGCAGTAGAGTGCAGGTGACCTCTTAGCAAACGTCTTGAACACAGTCCATTGTTTTGAAAGTTTCTCAGAGCCTGGATGAAACGCTATGTAAGATTCCAAACTCTGGTAATTCTGCGGCCTTCAAGCTTTCCAATAATTCTTTGCCGCGTGAAATCATCAAAGTGACATCTTTGAGACATTACAAGTCATCCAAATTTGCGACTTGATTCCTTCACGAAAAGAGCTTTCAAACACAATTCGCTTAGCGCAGCCTTTTGTCTGTTATCCTGTTGAGTGTCACCACGTGATCGCTTTGCGCGCGATTCGAAAATTTGAATGTGTACCGCTTTCTACTCGAAATCATAGAAATACAATTTGCCACAAGCTGATTCGTCTGAATTTGTGGTTGTAATCTTCAGTAATATTGTTCGTCCTCAGGTTTTGGACACCAGTGGATTAACGAGACCTAAATATCAGAGGCAGATACCTAGTATCAGGGTTTAAAGGGTACATTATTTTTAGGAATGATAGATATAACAGGAAAGAATGAGTGTGCTGCTAATGATACTGAATGATTTGAATCCATTTACGGTAGAAAGTATGACTGCAATACTAATAAGAATTTTTTATGTGGCAGTGAGCTTGAAGCCATCTAGTGTGAGGTGGATTCTAACAAGATCAATCAAGTACACGATGGGATGCTGTTGCACTGTTGTCTTCAGTAATATTCTTCGTCCTTAGGTTTTGGACACCAGTGGATTAATGAGACCTAACTATCAGAGGCAGATACCTAGTATCAGGGTTTAAAGGGTACATTATTTTTAGCAATGATAGATATAACAGGAAAGGATGAGTGTGCTGCTAATGATACTGGATGATTTGAGTCCATTTACAGTAGAAAGTAGGACTGCAATACTAATAAGAATTTTTCATGTGGCAGTGAGCTTGAAGCCATCTAGTGTGAGGTGGATTCTAACAAGAACAATGAAGTACACGGTGGGATGCTGTTGCACGCCTAGTGCATCAGTTGCGAGTGATAACGAAATGTGTTACCAAATAAACATGATGCGTGGGAAACCAGTGACCATCATGGATGACTTTAATTGTCTAAACATTGATTGGAATAACAGTGAACTCTCATGAGAAGAAAGACACCGAATTTATTCAGCTGTTGCAAGACAACTTCCTCGAGCAGTATGTGACAGAAGGAACTGCAGGTGAAAGAGTGTTAGATTTAATTATAGTGTCCGAGGAGAATTTCAAGTAAAGACGCGATAGTCATTATGCTATATTGACTTGTGAAGTGGCTAAGTTCGTGGATGTTTTGTTCAGAAAATGTTACATGCTGAACTACAAGCAGGTAATTATGACCAACCGAGGAATATACTTAATATAATAATAATAATAGTAATAATAATAATAATGATAGATACATTGATATAGAAGAGAAATCGGGAGAATAAATGTTGTTTGATTCAGAATCCAACATAATTTTCCATCACAAGGGCTACGTTTGTAAATATTATTTAATGTAAATAACATAAATTATAATTTGATATCATATAACCACCTTAATTATATCAAATATTTAATTATTTAATCAAAGAAATGTGTTAATGGTAATAAGATTCTGTATTAAATATTATTAAGCTATTCTATTTATTGTTATGTCAATATTATAAAAACTTGTATTTGCAACATTAACTACGCATTTATTGAAAAGCAAATATTCTAATTATTCCTATTTGTGTATAAAGCTTAACGGTTGTAATGACTCAATGTAGTAGTATATCCTTGTCTAACATTGGCGAGAATGTTTATGTTCGTCTGTTGTCATGGAGACGCGTGAAATAAACGAGTGCGAGTGGAACAGAGCGTGGACTAAAGAGAGAATAAAAAAAAAATGTAAAAAGTAAGAAGAGGGGACAGAAACTTGCAAGTGAGAGGAAGGAAGCAGGGTGATAAAATAAAGAAGTAGAAGTAAATAAAAGGTTCTTAAGGGTAGGAGTTAAGTGGATAATTTTTATAAGTGAGCAAGAACGTAACGAATTTATAGTTAGCTGAAAGTGAAATCAGCAGTAATAATAGAAGGGAAATTAAAGCTACAATCGGATAAAATAAAAAGCTGAACATTCAAGGAAGAATTCTGAATAAACCCAGCTGATCTAGTATTGCAGCTTATTTCCGATTTGCCCTAAAGAGAACCTCACAGTGTTTTAATTAATTTATGAGTGGTAATAAGGATGGTTGAAGTGCCCTGTAATTGATGTCAAGAATTCTGAAGCGTAATTGATAGTGCTTTAAGTATAACTGCGGATAAGTTTTGTAGATGTATTTTTTTCTTTAAGTGTGATAAGTGAATTCCAGAAGTTTGCTCACAACATAATAGATGTTCTAGGAACCATTTCCGGTAAGGTCTATCATAGTGTATTATTAACTTTAACTGTGGAAACCCTTCGTGATTGAGAGTTGGAGATAGGAATTGTTTGAAAGATATTTTCAGCTATTAGATCCTGTAATATTTTGAACTTATAGCATGACTGAAAAATGTGTGAAAAATAATTAGATTGGATGTTCAGTTATATTCATTTAAGTGTAAAAACTTTATAACCCAGAAGCTAAGAAGGTGTATGTGAAGACTTGGAAGATTGTGCTAATGTAATTGACTTGACTTAATGTTTGACATATTTCTATTGTTTAAAAATTAGAAGTAAAATTTAAGTAAGTGTTATATGACCTATATTAAATGTTTTATTTGTTAACCTAACTGTTGTATTTGCCTGAAATTCTTTTTACTGCACCGTTCACAAAAATTCGAATCTAGCGGGAATCCCAAAGAGAGAGAAAATAAATACTTCGGCCTGAATGAATGATAAGACTGCTAACTAACTTTGAATTGATCCTACTATTTCATATAGACTTATCTAAGGATAGAGTGGCGCAGTATAATAGAAATTTCTCTAACCTTAGATTAGTGATCAATTTACATTTAGTTTTCTTTTATTTTATGAAAGTGACTTATAACAAGATGGCGGATTCGAACATCAAGAGAACAACGTCACGACATGTTACATGCTGAACTACAAGCAGGTAATTATGACCAACCGAGGAATATACTTAATATAATAATAATAATGATGATAGATACATTGATATAGAAGAGAAATCGGGAGACGTATAAAACAGGTGAAATTGTTGACCTTAAAATAAATATGCCTAAACAAAAGTTCTTAAATTGAACAACAAATGCCACACAAAATAAATAAATAAAATAAAATCAATCAACATGCACTAGAAAACCTAAGAATTTTTACATACTTTGAAGCAAATGTTACTGATGGTAGAACTAACAGAGATAAAATGCAGATACTGACAAAACTAAATATCCTTTCAGAAAATTTAATAATATATGGAAGTATTCAAAATTCCATAATAAAACCAAAGCAAAGATCTTCAATAGCAATGTTAGGAAAGCTATCGTATAAATTAGAGACATGGAAACTAGCCAAAAAAAAAAAAAGGGAGTAACTTTCACATGGATCCCAAAAGAAAAAGGAGGAAACCTAAATGAACTCTACAGAGAAAAGCAAAGAAAATGGCTAACTGGGGGAGCTGGAGAGAAGCTGAAGTGCTGGCAGAAGACAGGTATCTGGAAGAAACGAATCTTAGTCTTATGTGCCATGAGTCACGAAAAAGGTAAGAAAGGAAGAGGAGTATACTAGGTTCGATCCCATGGAATCATTCGCTAGATGGGAAGGATATCAGCAGTGCATGTGAAACATTTAAAAATGTATAAATGATGTAATATCGGAATATGTCGTAAAGTTCGAAGAATAAATAGGGTGGGAGTGAAATAGATGTGTAATCTTATTAAGAGATTTGTAATAAAAAGAGGATGGGAAGGAATATTGTGTGTATAAGGGTGATGTCAGTTATTAAAATTATAAACAGCAGGCAATAAATAATGTTAATTGAAAGGCTAGTCTAATTATGAAAAAAGCTGGCTCTGCAGGCTAAAGAAAATTGAATATCATTCTACTGCATGTAAAAAAAAATGAGCATGGCAAAACTACAGAACTGTTGTAAAAACTGAATAAGAATCTGCAATAGGGACTGATGGGATATCAGCATGGATTGTGAAAGTGTGCTCAGCCGAACTGGCTGTTCCTTTTCTGCAACTATCTTACGTTTTATAATGTTATCGAGTTGGACAATGGAAATAGATACCCACGATACTTTTACTTTGATAAGGATTTTGACAGGATACAGATGGAAGACTGTTTCATGAAGTAGGACTGGATTATAAAATATTAGTGTCGATCAGAGGATGGCTGACTGACAGATATCAAAAAGTCATATATGGCGATGTGAGACTGAAAGATTGAAGGTAACCAGTGGTGCACACCAAGAATCAGTTCTTGGTCCATTGTTATGCAATCTGTACATTTCAAGTGGTATCAGAATTTTGTCCAGACTGAAGGAGGTGTGATTTTTTAGGAACTCTTACGATTTTTTTGAAGTGTGGCATACAGCGAGATCCTGTTGGAAGAGGAGTTCTTTGTCTTTCTGAATCTGTGGGACAACTCTCTTCTCCAATATTTTTATGTAGTGGTCACTTTTCATCATACCGTCAACAGGCACAAGTGATCCTGGACCGTCACGTGTAAAACAACTTTAGAATATCTTTTTTAGGTAGATGTTTAGGAATTTGTTGAAGGTGGACGGAACGAACATAGGATACCCGCTCTCATTGGAGAAAGAAATGGCTCACGTCTGAGAATATGTCCTTACACTTCATTACAGTCCAATCTTTGTACACTTTTGCCCTGGAGCCTTTTTTTTCTGCATAGTCTTCATGACCAGTTGTTTCTTTTTTTGTCTGTGGGCAGTCCTCCCTGCTTCAATCTTGGACTATCATGTCCAAAATATTAATCCCATTTTGCTTTTACTTAATAGTAAATGATTTTGAGTAAGTGTAGTTTTACTTTTTCACTCACGTTTTTCTTTTCGGTCAGGAGAAAAGTTAGCTGCCTTCCTAAACCAATTTAAAATCCTATTAACAGTACCCAAACCAGCAACACACTCATTGGTAATTTATCTTTGAGTCATGGTGTGTGCTGAGAAAGAGTACATATTTTTGAATGCTTTCTAGGAGATGTATCCTTTTTATAGCTACACAAAATGAATAAAATACTGAATGGTCATTTGCTTACACTATTTATACGGGAACAAAAAGGCGTTAGATGATTTTTTTTATTAATAAACATCATAGAGAAATTAAAACACGCAGAACTAAAACAAAATAGTGATCTGAAACAAAAACCAAACCCAAACCAAAAACTTTATGAAATTTCGGCATGTTCGGATTAGTTTGTTCACTATTGTTATATATATTAAAGATACCAAGAAATTATATACTTGGTTTTAATCAGTGGTGAGCTATGGAAATTTTAACGAAGGGCTCACATCGTCGGAAAAAAAAAAAAAAGCCTAACTTAGCCCTTATAATACTTCTGTTTCGACTTTGTAGAGCTTCTGGTATGATAATTCCTCTAGGATAGGGGTGTCAAACTGGCGGGCTGCGTGTGGTCCCCGACGCCTCAAGGAAAGATTTAAAAAAAGGATGGTTGCTTTTTTATAATAAAACAAAAATACCGTATTTACTCGAATATAACTCGCCCTCGCATATGACTCAAACCCCTGTACCCTGATTTTACTTTATGAAAAAAGAAATTAAAAAGTTTTGCATGACTGCATGTATATCGCACACGAAAATAAAGTTTAACCACTTCCACGTCAGGATGAGAACTCGCTCCCCACGGTAAACAGCACACCTGCTCCACCTGCGATTAGAGACAACTGGTATAAAAACGGCACTAACTAATGAATCGCATGTCCCCTCCCACATTAACCATGCTGTTTAGACTAAAGAAAAACCATATGTTTCACCGGCAAACACAGTATCTAACTAAAATCTACGGTTTTTAGATAGATGTGTGTGTGTGCCCCACTAACGCAAACAGAAAGCTACAATAAAATTCCTAAACGTGTTAAAACTAAGACATATAGAGCGAATGTTGTTATGACAGTTTCAGATATTATGGAATTTGGTTGAAGAAAATTAGCGTTTCAGCTCAAAAATGTTGGCGTGACTTTCTGTTTTGGTAACGCAATCTTTTGTTAATACCACGCCAATCATATTCCACATCTTCATCTCTATTGGCCTACCATTACTGTCTATTTCGTTTTGCTTTCACTTCTCAGACATTCGTGAAGGGTGTTCATTACGTATCTAAAATCTTGTAAATTGCTTGTAATTTTTACTTGGAATAATGAGAAAGAAGATGATTCTGTTTGGATAGATGACTTTGACAATGCACACAAGGAAACCACTCTCGAGGCAGGAAGTAACTATAACGAAGAGGAGATTCTTGGTAAGTCATCCACATTTTCAGTTTTTCTTCTGAAAAGTTTCTGGGGATTTTTAGAAACTGAAAACTTTAGTTTCTAAAAATCCCCGCATATACCTCGCACCATGATTTTTTAGCTTTAATTTTGATGAAAAAAGTGCGAATTATATTCGAGTAAATACGGTATCGATTTATTCGTTTTCATACGACATTTATAGTTATATGGATGCAACAACCTGCTATAATATAATTGCAGTAATAAAAATTTATATCGCAATTTCAATGTTAGATCCAATCCTAATCAATTGTAAACTATATTTATGCTTTCATTGTTAATTTATAGCACGCTGCTGGTAGCGGAAAAAGTTGAATTCTATTGGCTATCAGCTGTTCACATGACGCGCACTCATGGGAATTCCGCTGAGTTTATAATTGCCTGCTACAGTCAATCAGTGATCTTTGAAGTCAGTGCGCCAAACACGATTCAACGACAACATAGCAGTGAGAGAATTCCTTTTATTATTATATTTTATTTTTATTTGCAATAGTATCGTGCACTGGTCTAGTTTTGTGCGTTTTTATTCAAACGTTTTTATAAAAATTGTTAATTATATTAATAATATATTTATTCACAGAGCCAATGTCCCTTTCCAAGCCAACAAGAAAAAGAAAAATTGCTGATGAGAGGAGAAAATTTCAAGAAAAATGGGAATTAAATTACTTCTGCACTGAAACAAAGGACAAAATTGTGTTTATTTGTAACGAAACAATTAGTGTCGCCAAAGAATATAATATAAAAAGGCACAACGATAAAATTCACAAAGAACAATATTCACGCTTTGAGGGTAAACTGAGAGAAGAAAAATTAAGTATGAAGAATTCACTTCAAAGTCAACAAGTATTTTCAAAAATTATGAAAGATAATGCATCAGCAGTGAGAGCCAGTTATGAAATCAGCTATTTATTGGCAAAACATTCCAAACCATTTAGTGATGGTTCCTTGGTTAAGGAGTGTATGATAAAAGCAGCCGAAAACGTCTGTCCCAAAAATGTGCAAGTATTTCAGGATATTTCTTTGTCCAGAAATAGATAATCTGCTTGACCAGTTGCAAGAAATATCCGCAAACGTACGGTGCTTTTCAACTGCACTTGACGAAAGTTTCGATATTTGCGACGACAATATGAATGACAAAATGACAATACGAAGAGTTTTTGGAAATGATTCCCATCCATGGAACCACTACAGGGGAAGACATTTTTGAAAAATATCGACTTCCTCTGAACAGGCTCATAGCAGTGACAACCGATGGGTTCTCGAGCAATGACAGGCAAAAACAAAGGTTTTGTGTCAAGATTTGCAGCAAAGTTAAAGGAAATGTATCCAGACATTCCAAAACTGCAATCTTTTCACTGCATTATTCATCAGCAGGTCCTGTGCTCAAAAGTGTTGGAAATGAGCAGCATACTCAAGCCTGTGACAAATGCAGCGAAAAGATCCAGAGGCCTCAATCCAGAGTGAAAAGATCCATCCGATCCAGAGGCCTCAATCACCGCTAGTTGCACAATTTCTAAAAGACTTGGAGAGTGAATTTGAAGGGCTACTTTATTACACAGAGATTCGTTGGTTATCTTGTCATAAGGTCCTAAAAAGCATTTTTTTTTTTAAACTTTTAGAGATCAAATTGTTCCTAGAAATGAAAAATCATGGTGTTGCATTTCTTAATTATCAGACATGGGTACAAGATCTAGTATTCTTAGTTGATATTACAGGACATTTGAATGATTTAAATATCAAACTTCAGGGGAAAGATCAGTTAATAACACACATGTATGATGCACTGACAAGTTTTAGATGTAAGTTAGTTTTGTTTCAAAATCATTTAAAAGAGAATATTCTAAATTACTTTTCTATGTGTGAGCAGTTGAACAATAAGAATCAAAGTTTTATCATTTCTCAATATTGTTCCAAACTAGAAAAGCTAAAAAAAGAATTTGATAGGCGATTTAAAGATTTCAAGGAGTAGCAAGAAGCTTTTTCGTTTTTTACGGATCCTTTTTCCTTTAATTTCGAAAAAGCTCCTATTTGTATTCAAATGGAATTTATTGATTTCCAAAATGATTCCATTCTAAAAGCGAAATACCAAGAAATTGGTGTACCAAAAATATACAGTCATTTAGGTCAAAAATATCCGGAAATAAAAAAAGTTTGCAGCAAATATTGTATGTTATTTTGGAAGCAACTTTTTATGTAAACAATTATTTTCGTGTTCACATAAAGATAACAAAAGATAATTTTGTTATCTTTCATGTATGAAAGATAACAAAACAGCCCACAGGTCAAGATTAACCGACGTCAACCTTTCTGCCATAATCAGATGTGCCATTGACTGATGAGAGTATAGAGATAGATGAAATTGGGGTGCTTAATATATTAAAGAACCTTAATACTAACACTGCCATTGGGTTAGATGACATAACGGCCCATGTGTTACGAGAATGTGCAAGAGAATTAGCAACTCCTCTAACCAGGATGTTTAATTTAAGCCTCAGTTCTGGTAAAGTGCCAATAGAGTGGAAAGAGGGGAAAATAGTTCCATTGCACAAGGGAGGCTCTAAGACTGATGTTGCAAATTATAGACCAATCAATATATCTGGAGTGGTGGTTAAGATTTTGGAGAAATTAGTTAAAATTAGAATTCAGGACTGGGTGGACAGCAATATGATACTTTATAAGGGGCAACATGGTTTTGTGAAGGGTAGGGCTTGCCTAAGTAATTTGCTTACGTTCTATAATAAAGTAACAGTGGAGTTGGATAAAGGAAATCCTTACTCAGTGATACTGCTTGACTTTGCAAAGGCTTTTGACAGGATTCCACATGGAACTCTGTTACATAAATTAGAGCAAATGGGTTTGGATCCGAAGATGGTGATTTGGATTAAAGGATGGCTGGTGGACAGATATCAAAGAGTGGTTTACGGAGGAGCTGAGTCCAGGAAAAGGCAAGTGACTAGTGGTGTACCTCAGTGCTCAGTTTTTGGTCCTCTATTGTTTAATTTGTACATCAATGATATTGGAAATACCTTTAATGGAAATATCCACTTGTTTGCTGATGATGCAAAATTGGGAAGAGCGATAATCAATTCAAATGATGTCGATATTTTATAGGATGACTTAAATAGGCTGACGCTATGGACTGAGGTAAATGGCTGTCAGTTCAACGTGGCTAAGTGTAAGGTGATGCACTTCGGGAGGATGACATCCCATGCTGTTTACTATATTAACGGAACTGAACTGCAAGAAGTTGATGAGACAAGAGACCGGGGAGTTATTGTGGACAGAGAACTTAAGTTTAAAGGGCATATTGCAAAGATTGTCAAAACATCACATCAAATTACATGGTTGTTGAGGAGCACACTAACAAGCAGGGATAGGGAAGTTGTTGTTCCACTCTATAAGGCATTAATAAGGCCGCATTTGGACTATTGTGCACAGATCTGGTCGCCAGGATTTCTTGGTGATGCGGAAGTGGTAGAGGATTCAGAGACGGGTTACAAAGATTGTTGCAGGTCTGTGGGATGTTCCCTATGAGGATAGATTGATGATCTGTGGGCTCCAAAAACTAGCTGATGACGTAGGAGAGGAGATATGATAGAGGTATTTAAATTGATAAAAGGGATTTTACAGGATTGATACTGATGATATTCTTAAGACCAATGCAGGATGTGAGAGAATGAGGGGCCATTCCTGGAGATTGTGTAAGAGTGTGGTTAACAAGGGTGTTAGGACTAGATTTTTTACTTGGAGGGTTGTGAATGGGTGGAATGCTTTGCCAGAACTGGTTGTGAATGCTTCAACTGTGAATGAATTTAAGGAGAGGTATGACAGGTATTGTGTAAATAATGGTTAGTGTGTCAATGTCGGGTCTCCCGCGATGAGTCTTTTGACTCCATGGAGACACCGTTAAAATAATAATAATAATAATAATGAAGATAGTATGCTCACAATCTTTGAGTCCAAATTTTGACAGGCTGGTTAATAATAAACGTTGTCAAGTGTCGGCAAAAAAAAAATACTGAAATTAAATTACTATAATAGTCCTTATAAGGACTGGCTTAAAGGGGCGAAGCAAGAATGCTTTTCATCTTCCCCGTTATCTGTAGAGGACAGTGTAGGGATAAGGTGTTATTGAGCTATTAAAGCTCTGATCATGGCAGGATGGTAATAGCAATAGCCGAGCCTCAGTTGGAGCTTCATTGGCTACAGCATTGCATACATTACCCTCCAATGGTAGTAAGTCAAGGTCAAATTCCCATTCTAAATTACTATAATTATATTATGCAAGTATATATATACATATTTTAACCCGAAAATATTTTCAATAACATTTAAGAACTCCTTTAAAAATTCAAAATATAGCCCCTCCCCACAAAAAAAATATAGAAGTTTAAGTTAAGGGATATTACATCCCATATTGTTTCTTAGCCGAATAAGAAACTCAAAAGAGTTTCATGCCGAATATAAAAATTATATAAAGTTCGGCGATTCCAAGCGTAAGCAAATACCTGGATAGCAGCAACTGACCCTTAAGGTAGTGCAAACTGAGGCAACTCATAGCAAAGGTGGAGCAAGCTCCGATCACTATTCTTGATATTTACCCATAATGTGAACTTAGCTCCTAGGAGCTGTATTACTGTTCAACATTATGAGAGGTCACTACCCAGACCGATTTCAACCTTTATTGAGGTCTCATCAGTGAGTAGGTAGACCTAGTTAATACCAAGTTTGTAGCGAACAGAACTTACATCCCTTCTATGAGAAGGGATGTAAGTTCTGTTCTCACTGATGAGACCTCAATAAAGGTTGAAACCGGTCTGGGTAGTGACCTTCTCTCATAATGTTGAACAGTAATACAGCTCCTAGGAGCTAAGTTCACATTATGGGTAAATATCAAGAATAGTGATCGGAGCTTGCTCCACCTTTGCTATGAGTTGCCTCAGTTTGCACTACCTTAAGGGTCAGTTGCTGCTATCCAGGTATTTGCTTACGCTTGGAATCGCCGAACTTTATAATTTTTATCTTCGGCATGAAACTCTTTTGAGTTTCTTATTCGGGTAAGAAACAATATGGGATGTAATATCCCTTAATTTAAACAAGTTATATGTCGCCGAAATGAAGCCTTTGGCTCTTCATATATTTAATTAAATATAGAAGTATTTTATTTCAACACAAACAAAAAATTTCAAACTAACAGGACGCTCTGTAAATTTTTGTGACGGTTATTAATGAGGGTTTATACTTTTTTTTTAGAATGTATAAATATATAAATATTTGATTTATTCAAATAAAATTTAATTTAGGTTTAATTTGGATTAAATGCTATATATTGTAAATATTAATATAATAAAAATATTCTTTATATTATTTTTTTTTGAGTTGTTATAATCATTATACTATTATTTTATGTCTTGTAATGCTTAGAATAAATAAAATTTTTGTTATTAATTTTCCAATTTATTTATACTCATTTTTTCATTTCCCTTAGATTCTAATTAGCGCGAGTTTTTTTTAGTCGAAAATCTTTTGCGGCCCACTTGAGATGCAGTTTTATAGTATATGGCCCGCGGTCCAATTTGAGTTTGACACTCCTGCTCTAGGATATCAATCATTAATGCTAGATCGTCTAAAAATTCCAAATTGAGAAGTTGGATTAAAAAGCCCTTATATTTATCGTTCGATTCAAAATGCTTGCATAAAGCTGGGTAATTTCTCTACAAAGCAAGAGCGGTTCGTAAACTGCAAGCTGCCCATTGTGGTCCAAACACACGGCCGATCTTTAAAATTTCGATACCAAGGTCTTTTGAAATCGTATTTAATTCTCATTGATTTTTTGGTGAGTGATGATAAAAGGCATATAATTTATCCAATAAATATTTCAAAATGATTTATTTCTTTAATGTTTTTTTTTATCGAATCGTCTAATGCTAAGTGTAAACGATGAGCGCAATGTCAAATCACAACGTTGGGAAATTTTTGTAGAACTCTGATTGCAACACCAGATTTGTTTCCTAACATTACACTAGCTCCATCAGAACAAAATGTAGTGAAATAATTTTTATATAGTTATCAGAAAATCCATATGAATTTAAAGTAGCAATTATAGTAGCATGTATACATTCCACAGTGGTATTTTCTAGTTCTACAAGATTATTAAACAAGAACAAGGTGCTCGCAAATATGAGAAATATTTAACAAACCAGTGGTGAGCCCCTTATAGATCACCACTGATTTTAATCCTTTTCCACAAGCAAAACAATGTTTTGTGCGTGAAATATATTCGTCAAATTACAAGTTAAACCATGAGACTTTGGCATTTTCAATACATTTCGATATGGCATTTTTTTTTCGAAAAAAATCATAAACTAGAACCACGTGTAAGAGATGTACATCTTTTCAGATTATTATTTAATAGTTTCCCAAATAGAAATAATACTACAGGTTTTGGTGGAAGCCACGCTTGTATCCTCTGCACTAGGCTGCCCGAAATAGACTTCAATTCAAGTCTAGTAGCTGACTGGAGGACCTTTTTCTTAGCATATCTTCGACCGGTTCGGATTAATTTATTCATTGTTATTTGCTCCCGAGTTCATTGATCTCTGGCACGGGCAAGGGTTTTTTTTCCTCCAGGAAATTCCAGTTTTTCGACCCGTAAATTAAAAAAAAAAATCAACTGTAAAACCCACATTACTTCAGACATGTTAGGGTTAGGAGCAAAGAGATGGTAGCACTTGTTTGTCCATCTGTTTAACGGTTACTGCTTATAATCAGTGATAGTCATGGACCAGCTATCTCTAATTGGCTACCGGTGGAAGTTGAACTGCACACTCAGTCTCCAAAAGTTAGGCAGGGTTTAAAGGCATCACTTACTCGCTATAAGGGAATAAAAAGCGATAGATTATTAGATATACTAACAATATCAAGAAAAGAAATAAACAGTGAGAAAAAACATATCTATTACAAGTAGGGTTGCCACCTTTTGGTAAGTCTAAAGAGGGACACACTTATCGAATATGAAAGTTTTCTCCTCCTCTAAATGCATAAAATGAAAATGCCAAAGTTGAATATGTAATTCGAACCTTATAAAAAATTAAAAGATTGAATACATTGGTACCGGTATTAGTGATTTAACAATATTTGTATTTTAAAATTTAATTTCTACGATTTTACCTTAAAAATGAACAAAATTCACTATAATATAACTTGAAACACTTTTAATGGGAAGAAAATACTGAGGAGCACGAGTCTACCTGTTCTTGAAATTGATACTTCTTATTTGATTTAGCTGCTTCTAAAAGCGGTCTGTTTTGTTTCACTCTCGCAAAATAGTTCTTGAAAGTATGTGTAACATTTTTTGAAATGATTTCACTTTTTATGAGGTCAGCTGAGCACTTGTTTCTTGAGTCTGTCCATTTTAAGTTCATAAGAGAGAACATCCTTTCTACAAAGGCATTACTACTAGGAATGCTTAAAACAAATCGTATGAGCTTATAGAGACTGGGAATCTTTACCAATATTCTGAATAATCTCCTTCCATTTCATACTCAAGGTCTCGCCTCCTGTGTAGTCCACTTTAGTGGTATTTATTGTCACAACTCAAGCAGAATTCCTCGTATAACTCATCCAGGCTAATGTCGGATTCCAGATTAAGTGCCTTCAGTCTCTTTGAGATGCTTGAAAGACAATTCACTTTGGAGGTTAAGTTCTTCAGCAGACTAAAACGATTGTTTTCTGTGAAGTCATGATTTCTCCAAATAGCTTAAAGCTTTCTCATAGAACTTAAGAAAGTCTGACATGCACTGATTGCTTTCTTGAGGGATCATAGCTTCTAATACCGCCTCAGTGGCATTTCCGAAGAACATGTCCTCTTGTCTTTTAAGAAGTTTGTTTCTTAAAACACTGACTACTTCAAATGCTTCTGATGCAGTTAAATCTTCTTTTTCTATGAGTTTAATACATTCTTCAAAAATTGGCTTGCTGGATGGCTTTCTTGTCATCAAATAGTTTTCTCAACAAAACAGGACATTCTTCAATGCTTTTAAAGTAGCTCTCAGTGGCATCCCAGCTAAATAAAAGTCTATCAGCTGCAGGTTGCAAAGAAAGCCATCTAGTACAAACATACCTCAGAACCTCTTGCCATTCTAAATGAACAAACTCAAAATGACTCTTCTCTCCTTTTGGCGGAAGAAGAAAAGTAGTTATAAACTTTGAGAACTGTTTCTATATCTATATTTAGTGCATCACATGCTTGCTTACACGTGTTATGTATGATGTGGGCTGAACAATTGGCTTTTATTATTTTGTTATTTGCCTTAGATAATAACTGATACACTGAATGTTTCCTCCCAAAATTAACATCGGCATTGTCTGCGCTGTAGGTTGTGACATGTCTAGGACTCTAGGCTTAGGAAATGCTCTTAAAGCCTACTTTTTATATTTTAAAAAAATAAATCTGAAGTCTCTTCTGGATCCTCATAAAAATCAAGAACCTTACATTCAATGCCCTTTTCAGCTGTGAACTAGCTTACACACAGCTTTCTGTTACTTGCATCAGTAGCTACTTTTAGATCTCTGGTAACTTCGGAGACTCATGCAGAGGCCATTACATTGTAGACAAGCATTTCAGCCTTTGTCCTACCACACTGAACCTTTAAAGCAATTTCAGAGTAATTAAATATAACAGGACACATTTTATTGGCACAATCCATACTTCAGTATGATAAATTATACTTCACTGTGTGATAAACCAAACCTAATTCTACAGCTGTTACTGATTTTCTTTCCGTTTAGGATGATACGAAAAAAATCTCTAATTTCATTCCGTTTGCTACTGTTCTCTTTCTTTGTTTGGATATCACTGTTTGAATGTTTTTTAGCATCATTTTCTCCGTCATGTGCAATACTGAATTCACGGAAGCAAAAATTACAGAATGCTTTAAGAGTTTGTTCCACATGGCTTCAACATGGATATTTCCCTTCCAAAACACTTCTATACACACATAAACGCTTCATTTTTTTTGCTTTTCTTCTCTTTTTCACTGTCACCTGAGGAACTAGACATCGTGAAAGTAATGTTATGCAATACTCCAGTTCACTATCGGTGACTAATGTTGCGGAGAAAGCAATTCTGAAAAAAAAAAAGAAAAATAATAGTAGTATCTCAGAAAACTTAAGAGCACGCTACCTCTCAATCATCGATCATAATAATAACTTACCTCTTTCTCTGAAAAAATGCCACAACTTCTCTTTTAAACAATGAAAATTCAAGTCAAACTCGATGTAAAAAACAACCGACTCAAAGCGTTCATTCGTTCACGTTCAGCAAAGTCATATGTATCTAGATTTTAGAAGGCTATGATAATATATAACATCACTGGTAGTAATTTCACTGCTGCCAACATAACATACAATAATTATGGTAATAAATCACATAAACACATTACATAGGCCATGAACGCGCTTATTTCATATTACAAGTAAAGATTACAAGTTAATCAACTTACAATGAGCATTGCAATCTACATCATCTAAGCAGAATTTGACCAATGAGCCCCCCCCAACAGATATTTTTGCATGGTGCACATTATGGATACAAACTTACAAATGTCGCAAACGCTCACTAAGAATTTCTTTCGCATATTTTGCAAGTCTTTGGGATAATTTGGCACCTCTCGCCATATAAGTTTTCCTGCTTAGGTGTAATTCGGGACACTGAAAATTTTCTTAAAATTCGGGATGTCCCGCCTAATTTGGGACAGGTGGCAACCCTAATTACAAAAAGGTATTAGAATATAGCTGTTGCGTTTACCTAAAAGAAGTCAAATTTATGAACAACTAGAAAAAATAATGAAAAACTAATAAAGATATATAAAAAAATAAAATCAGCTAATGCCTTTTTGTTCCCATATAGGGAGTAGGCGAGGCCGTTTTAGCCCTATCTAACTTTTGGAGACTGAGTGGGCAGTTCAATCTCCACTGGTAGCCAATCAGAGATAGCTGGCCAAAGGCTCTCACTAATTAATCGGTACTCAGTGAAGGTGGCGGCTAGCAAGTGCCGCCATCTCGTAGTACCTAATCCTAACACAATATTTTTAATGTCTGAAAATAGTGAGTTCGACGGTTGTTTTTCTTAAGTTTACAGGATGAAAAAACCCGAGTTTCCGGGAGAAAAAACCTACTTGCCCATGCCAGAGATTGACTAACCCTGGAACCGGTCGAGAAAAGGCTTAGAAAATGTTCCTCTAGTCGGCGACTAAATTCGAACGCAAGTCTTTCGTCGTGCGGTTAAGCGCCATAGAGTGCAAATGCCACTTCTGAGTTACACAGGCTCTTTTATGGAACAAAAATATAGAAAATGAAGTAAAAGAAAAACAATCAACATACATATTATTCTTTCAAAAATAAATGAAACTAAAGAAATATATAACTAAAAGCATAGCAAAGAAAGCTCAATCTCATCTTCCTAGATTCTTGGGAGAGAAAAAAATCAGCTAACGCTTTTAATTCCCTTATACCCTGAGAAATGACTATGTGAGGGGAACAGAAGAGGACTTGAGGATGAAGAACTTGGATGTGTGACAGCCCAAGACAGGAGGAGACTCATCATCAACAGTGACCCCATTTAAGTGGGAGAAACTGCAGAAGATACCCTATCTAGCTTTTGGAGACCTAATGGGCAGTTCAATCTCCACTGGTAGCCTATCAAAAATAGCTCGCCCATGTCTATCACTAATTATAACAGCCACCGATTAAAAGGCTGGCAAACAAGTGCTGCCATCTCTTAGTACCTAACCCTAACAAGATATGTTGCTGTCTGAAATAATGTGGATACTACGGTCGATTTTCTTGAGTTTACAGGATAAAAAACCACCGCTTGTCCGTGCCAGAGATTGACTAACTCTGGAATCGGTCGAAGAAAGACTTAGAAAAAGTTTCTCCAGTCGGCAATTTGTCGAGTCAAATTTATTTTGACTTTGTTGCAATATTCTATCTTTATTTCTAAATTTTAATAACCATTTTGACAAGCAGTTATCCCCAAAGGTTTTTTTTCCTAGTCCAAAGAGAGCAATGTCATCATTCTAAGTTCAATATTCATGACTCAAAGTGCTTTGCCCTTCTCTAATCAGTGTTCAAACGACAAGAAATACTGAGGTGTTTGCTGTTAGTGACGATATTAACAATAAATGTCCTACTTACTAGAATACTGGCTAATCCCTAGTATCTTCCCAACACTCCAGATCTTTTCGTAACAAGCTTTCTTCTTCATGCACATTTCCTTTTCTACGGAACATTTTCACCTATTAGCCAGTATGAATGGATACTTGATCTACTGCAAAACAGGCAAACTAGCTGGAATACACACTGAGATATAATATAATACATCGGTCTTCTAGTTGCTTCGTCAATGTAATAATAACAGTCATTTTGTGCTCTTTGGCACAGTAAAATAATCTGTTAATCTTTCCTATTTTTTAAGGTCTTATTGTTACTGCTGTTCTGGACATTGACTAAATCTTTAAAAATGACCATTCCTGGAATAAAAGCTTTTAACCCCACTCAATCCAAACTTTAGTTCTCAAGCAACTGACAATAAAAATTCGACATTTCTCTCAAAAATTTCAAGCTGAAATCTTTAGTTCACACTCAGCCTACACACCTGCCAGCAAGATCTGTAACATCCAAATCTGGTAATGAATGGATCAAATGCAAAAATCTCGGTGCTTTTTTTTTTGTCCAAATCATGGTCAAGCATTCTAGTGTCCTTTGTCAAGGAGCCGTGGGCAAAACTGCCTTCCAGCTCTCACATATCAAAATGTACCTTTTAACACGTTCATTGCCAATCACGCGATGCGAGTTCTCACCAAACGGCCGATCACGCGTTATCGCTAACTAAATAAAAAAAAAAAATTGACCACCACACGAAATTCCAATTTTCAGCTTGGCAATGAACGATATCGCGCGATTACGCGATGCGAGTTCTCACCAAATGGCCGATCACGCGTTATCGATAACTAAATAAAAAAAAAAATTGGCCACCACACGAAATTCCAATTTTCAGCTTGGCAATGAACGATATCGCGATGCGAGTTCTCACCAAACGGCCGATCACGCGTTATCGCTAACTAAATAAAAAAATATGGCCACCACACGAAATTCCAATTTTCAGCTTGGCAATGAAAGTGTTAAAATGCATGGTAAATCACCACTTATTACACGAAGAACAGCAGCTGTCTTCTGTGCACTGACCAGAAAAACGAAATTCTTAAACCCACAAGTTTCATAATCCTGATGGCATCGCCCTTTGTATTCAAAATTGATACCTCCAGAATCTTAGTCTGTAAAAGTTGTCATCTCATCTGGCATCTCCCTGACAGCATAGAAGAAATCACATATTCAGCCCCTCTCAAAATAGGATATTGAAATGGAATAAGGAACTTGCCATTTCAAAAGTTATCTTCATCCAGAGAAGAGGAATAATTAGTGGGGTATATGATGTCTGTTTCTTTTTTTTGTTTACTATTTTAATTACTTGTTGTTCATGCGAAATTATATAAGTTAAATAAATCTTCATTCTGCCAAACTAATTTTGTATTGTTTCTTAATCTCGGAAGTATAATCTCCCAATCCATCTGTTCATTGGGCATCGATTCAGATGCTCCATGTGCCACACCAGTTCTTGCCAAGTGGTCCTGTTGTATACTTTTTCTGGAGACCAACACTAAAGATTATTCACTCCAGACATACCATCCATCTCATCAAGTCCATTCCCTTCTTTTTTCCAGGAACTTTATCTTTTATTACTCTTTTACTAACCTTAAATCCTATTCATAATTCTGCTTATTTGCTACTTTCTAGTATTCAAATATTTGAAGATTCAAAATGCTCCACAATCAATGTGTTAAACATTGATCCTTTGTATCTTTCGATGGAGTGAAAAGAGTTCGATTAATTTCAGTGCTATTAAAATAGCCTAATTTCTCATAAGATGTTATTTACTTACAATACCCAGATCTTAGGTACAATCACATTTCTCTTCTTGGGAAGACTCGCACCTTCAGATTTTAGTGGCATAAACACAATATCCATAGCTTTCCAAAATCTTAGTATCCTTTTCCGCTCAAGACACTTTTTTTGTAACTTGTACAATTTTTTTTAACAAACCACATAAATCCCACATTTGCTCATCCTTGGAACACTATTTTGTGTTGGTGGTGCATTATTCCCTAAAAATGGTTGGCTGCTATCCTGAAATATTCACTCCAACCACTCTTCCTCATAAATCTGTTCCTTATACCTTTTCTAGTTATTTTCATGAGTTTATTCCACCAGTATCCCTCCATTTTCCTGTATGTAAAATCCAAGCAATACCGGTTAACATTCATATGTAGCTCAGCTTCAAACTCACTTAACTTATTGTCTTCTCTTTCACATCATTCACTCCAGCTATTCAACAAACACACCAACACAGGTTCCTTTTTTCCCTTAACCACTTGCCAATGCATTATATAAGTTTCGCAACCTCTCGTGTGACATACGTATCAAATTCAGTGATATGTATACCAGTGGCTGGTATACGTATATCACTTAACTAGAAACCTTTATGCAGATACACGTATACATCACATGGCATTTATGCAAAAATACTCAGCCACAAGCGTCATCATGTACTGCAAACACCTATTTAAGAATGCAGCTAGTCAGTAATCGCCAATAGTATCAATCATAATCTTTCAGAGTTCGATAAAGGACTTATTGTGAGTGCCTCTCTGGCTGGCGCCACGATTTTGAAAACAGCAGAGCTGCCTGGTTTCTCAAAAGGGAAGATAAACCCCGGTGTTAAGCAGTTGAAAAATAACCAACATTGCTTATTTGAAGAATAACTAATGCTAAAAACGAATAACTGTGATCTAGTTCTGAACAGTCACCGAAGCATTTAATGAAGGCTGTTCCTGACCATATCTCACCAACTATGCGCAAGGAATTGAACAGGATCAGTATTGGCAGTCACATGCAACATGGAAGCCACCGATTTCTGTGAACTGGAAAGTTCAATAGTGGTGTCACACATTACTGAACACTGGAAAAGTCATGTGGTCCGAGTCACAGTACATCTTGATCAGTACCAATGGCAGGCAGAGTTTGGCCAGATGAAGCAATGAACTAAGCTTGCCTTGTAAACATAACTCAAGGTTCTGGAGGTAGTGCATGTTCTGTTGGCATAGAACGGCCATTATCACTGGAAGGTTGGGTATCATCTAAAGAACATTGTTGCCGATGAAGTTGATCCTACAATGCTGGCTTTTTATTCAGCAGGCAACAGTTGTTTGATGTACAAAACTGCTACTGTTCATTACATAAGAATTTTCAATAAATATGACAGTGACTTCCACCATCTTTCCTGGCCACCACAAAAGCCTGGATCTGAACCCCATCGAGAATGTATGGACATGTTAGATAAACAGATCCAGGAGTCAAGTCCTCTTCCTTGAAATCTGAGGCAGTTAAAGGACTGTCTGGAAAATGCCTGGTACATCGTAGATGCAATCTGACACCTTTATAAATGCAATACTGTCCATCAGTGGTTGTTAATACTTGGTCTAATATTCTGTTTAATGAATTGATTATAACTTTTAGGATATCTTTAACGTATTCCAATCCATCTGCACTACTATCACCCATTAATTTTATTTGAATTGCTTCCAGTGAAATGTTACTGCAATGTTTAAAATTGCAGTACAAGATCATTGGAGAAGCTGATCACATAATTTGTGAAAACTGGTTGACCTATTAAAATTAAAACGATTTTCATAAAATAAATATATCCAGCTTTTAATTTCAATGCAAAAGTGTCAAGTAAAATAATAGTGGTCATGGTCTGACACAGTAATCACAATGTAATTCTAAACTCTACACATTGCACCACTTATTCCAAAGAGCTCATATATTCACCTTTTATCAGTCTTACAGCCAACTCTCAATGTAGAAAGCTTTGTTACAGTAGACAGTCTGACTATAACTGTGTGGTGAAAGTAGTGATTAAAATTCATGGCATCAAGGTTTATTCTAAAATTAATTCATCACATAGCCAACTTAGTATAATACTAGAAATACTATAATACTTATTTTCTATGAATTCACTGTAGTAATTACGATTCCACTAGCCTTCATATCTGTTAATCAAAAGTTCGAGAGAAATCTGTGATGCAACACAGCATTTGAGAGTAAAAGGTGGATATATTCAGATCTCAAAAACAATTGCACTACCCTCACGCATATCTAATGGCTCTTGACAAATGAACAGTTTATACATTGCTGATTTCTGCTTATGAATAGCTAAAATATTCATAATGCATACAATGTCTTAATAAAACAAATGAATTTTAGTAAATGGAATAAGTTTATTTTTAATAATATTAAGTGACCAAAACACTGTTCAACTAAAATACATCAGTTTATTTACAACCAGAGAGTATCACAAATGCAAAATAAAAAGAAACTAAGTTTACACACTACATTACTGTCTGTATGCACCCATGTTTCAGCTGCACATTAGGTAACAAAGTATTATCTCTAGAAGTAACCTGATGATGAGTATAATACAATTCATGAGAATGAGTTTGGCATTGCCAAATATATGCATGTATTTATAATATTTATATAATATATATACAAAATTCAGGCAACAGTGTTCACTATACATCTCTACGACTTAGGGTGATGCCCTGCCTGTGCTGACACCTATGGCGCAAAGTAAACAAAGATCACCTCAAAGGGATGGGAAGACTAGTAATTCTGGAAGAACTAGCTCATTCTTCTATAATGAAAAATACTGGAAATATACAAACTGAAATGTAATTTCATGCAGAAATTACAAGACACAATCTAAAACTAGTTTTTTTTTTTTTTTTTTTTTTTTTTGCACACACATAACTTGGCACTTAGACTGACTTTAATTCAATTTATCATTAATGAAACAAAAAATAATATGATGAAATGAGTTATCTATTATGAAGCAACTAAGTTGCTAGCCCCATTTTTTTAAACATTTAATAACTAATTTTAGTGTTCCCTTCCCTTTAAGCAAAAAATTATATAATAAAAAATGTCCCCACAAGCAGGGCCATAACTATTCATTTTTGTCTATTATCAGGAACTGCACATTATTATGAGGTAATATTTGGAGTTTAAACTAAAATTATTTATACCCCCACATATTTTTGTAACATTTACTTAGTATATAACATTTTTCGAGTTAAAACTTAAGGCTAATACTTTTTTTTTTAAAGTTTCAGCTATTTAAAATTACAATGCTTTGAAATTATTACATCATTACAATTCACGTTCTGAATAATATTAGACAGTTTTTCTAGTTACTCAATTTGTGACCATTTTAACCATCCTTAGTTCAGAACTATGTATGTGTGCCATCTTTTAACCATTATTAAATGGTGTGTAGAGAAAAAAACAAATAAATGTAAATCCAATATTAAGTATTATAGGTTATTAGTATATTTCCCATATTGCAAATTTAAACACAAATAATGCCAACAATTAAAGTTTTTTTCTTCTTTTTCCCCCAATAATTAAGTTGGACATTTCCGTGGTCAATTATTAAATTAAAAAGATGTCCAGATCAGTCAGGCTACAAAACAGCAAAATATACATAACACTTCGAAACCAGATAATTACAAATAAACTCCATAATTTTTTTTTTTTTTTACTGTTCTACTACTATGACATTGAATGTTTCCTACTTATATTCTAATGATTGCATCACAATGGTTTATCATTGGAAGTGATAATTTGTAAACTCCTTTATTTTAAAACTTGGTTAAGTTTTTATTAGTAAAATATGCAGAAAAATGATATATATTTTCTCTAATTCACAGTATAATTTTTTCCCCATCTTATACTTGTTTTTACTGAATAACCTAACACCCATTATACTTTTAAAATTGATCTAGCAGTTTATGTAATCCTATTAAGAGTGTGAATCAAATCAGTTTAAAAGAGAAACTTATTTCTGCAATTTATTTTAAATAATTTCATTTACATTAAAGAAACTGATTTCTTTGGGAGTGTGTCTTAAAAATATCACTCACACACACAATATATATATATATATATTACTTATGCTACACACAGGTTATTAAGTCTCCATGTTGCTTTGGAAGACAAACTTATGTGCCATTTAATCAGATCTTCTACAACAAATGTCTGGGTATATTTTTTAATTCATGTTAGAAACAGGTTCAGTCTCTAAAAAAGGATGAGTAACTGGAAAAAACTCAGAACTGAAATCTATTTCAGATTTTGCTATTTATTTGTTTATGAAATTGTATTTTCACTAATTTATTAACTAGACTCAACAATGATAAATTATGATACTTGCTGCACAGCTAACAGAAAAGCAATCTGCATTAGAGAATATGAAAATAAATCAATTAGCTGTAATGCTGATTTTATCAATGCAAAATAAAGAATATTAGAGAAATATCCCACATGACAAATAGACTGACAAGAATGAATGTTAATATCCATTTCAAGAAAATCTGTGCCAAAAACTCTTGTGCTCTATACATCAGCATTTATAAACATAATAGGCTGGATTAGTGTTATTTCCTGGATGCCTCTTTTGGAATGGCATTCTACAACACAAGCAAGGTTCAGATTCCAATTTCCATTTCTGTGAATATACTCTTCATCATATATAATGAGAAAGTTATGGAATTTGATTCAAATAAGTGTTCCATGATATCAGAATCCATTAGAACCAGGAAAGGTAGATATATTGATGTGCACTTTTGCTGAGAAATATCAAAAAACAAGAAATGTTCTGAGCCATTCTTCCCAATTTGTTTATGTTCTAGATAGTACTGCTATATTTTATTTCACAAGTCAAATTTAGACTACATCACATTTCCTTCAATTATCTAGTTCGTTTATTCTTGTAGGCTTAAAGAAGTATATATATAAACAGCTCTGACTAATATGCCACACTACAAAATATGAAAAATGGAGATAACCATTTCCTAGAATGGCAGATTCTGTGTGTTCCTCTACTCAGCTGAGAAAATAACCACAAGAAGGGGTGAAGACAGAAAAAAAACTTTCTTTACTTCCATGAGATTCCAAAAATTTGAACTCCTTAAATTATGAAAATCTCAAATGTGATGAAACTTTTGTGTTGCTGTAAGTCTTTTATACATGTTACACAAGGAAGAAATGAAATGTAAACGACCAGTGAGGCAAAGAAAAGGAGAGTAACAAGATGAAAATGCAGATGTGTTAGTCAAATTATGTAACAATAAGTGAAAAACATTAGTAGTTCAATTAGGTTTTTTTTAAAACAAAATATACTTGAGAATATACTTAATGAAACTTAAACTATGAACTGAAATAAATGAGGTAATAAACATAAGGATATTTGAATATGTTTGGCTTTCACTCTCTCTCGATAAGATAACAGTATCCTGTAAAGAATGAAAGCCAAATATATTTCTGATGGGGTAGGAAGTAATTTAAATTCCTTAAACTTGTCTGATTTTGATGCATATAGAGTACAATGCCTCAAATTTAATATTTCAAAAACAGACCCACCCCACTTCAAGATATTTGGAATTTGGATTTTTTTTTTTTTTGGCAATGCATTTGAAATAAAAATAACTTTAAACCATACATGAACAATTAGGGCATCCTTTTAATACTATAATCAGCATCCAGTTGATTTGTGTGTGATGTAAATTCTGTGGTACTAGCTGGAAACTACATAAGCATATCAAAACCTTAAAAAAATGCAGAAAAATAATAATAGTGTTTCTTAAAACCTAACTCCTCATATATATATATATATATATAAAAAGGTTTAATGACTATTACCGAGAGAAAAGATATATTTAACAAGATACTACTAGTTTACTAGTTTCGTTACATGAACATCCTCAGGTATCATAATCAAAAAAGTATATAAAAAATTACAGAGACTTAAAATTGTACTAACAGAACAAGTATAAAAAACAGTAGCGTATAAAAAATGCAAGTATGAGTTCCAAACAAACGAATACTATGCGCTGTCGCGAGTGCGCCAGTACCGAACAGAAGCAACGTGTGCGTCAGAGAGATTGTAACTCAGGCTGTTGTTGATATGAGAGGAATCTAGAGAAATTTCCCTAGATTCAACAATCTTTCTTTCGAGTTCATCGTAGCACACATGGATGTTAGTAGTTTGAGTCCAGTTTACAATGTGCTGGCGGCCTTCGTCTGAGTTAGCTGAAAAGAGAACGTGGCTAGAGAGAGCGCTAGCTCTAGTCCTGTTATAGGAGATATCTCTACGGTGTTCATCCAAACGTAGAAGGATGGATTTAGCAGTCTGTCCATAGTATGGCTTTCCGCAATCACACAAAATCTTGTATACTCCTGGAAACTGAGGGAAGATGTTTCTGTTTATGTTTGCAAAGTAATGAACGAAGTTTTGGAAGCGTAGTGAAGCATATTTTGAAGTTGAATTTCTTGAGAATCTTTGCCAGTTTTGGTGAAAGAGAGTGATGTAAGGCAAGGAGATGAAGGCTCTTGGGGAAGAGGGATCTTCAGAAGTAATCTTCTCAAGAAATTCAACTTCAAAATGTGCTTCACTACGCTTCCAAAACTTCGTTCATTACTTTGCAAACATAAACATCTTCCTACTCAGTTTCCAGGAGTATACAAGATTTTGTGTGATTGCGGAAAGCCATACTATGGACAGACTGCTAAATCCATCCTTCTACGTTTGGATGAACACCGTAGAGATATCTCCTATAACAGGACTAGAGCTAGCGCTCTCTCTAGCCACGTTCTCTTTTCAGCTAACTCAGACGAAGGCCACCAGCACATTGTAAACTGGACTCAAACTACTAACATCCATGTGTGCTACGATGAACTCGAAAGAAAGATTGTTGAATCTAGGGAAATCTCTCTAGATTCCTCTCATATCAACAACAGCCTGAGTTACAATCTCTCTGAAGCACATGTTACTTCTGTTCAGTACTGGCGCACTCGCGACAGCGCGTAGTATTCGTTTGTTTGGAACTCATACTTGCATTTTTTTTTAACACGCTACTGTTTTTTATACTTGTTCTGTTAGTACAATTTTAAGTCTCTGTAATTTTTTATATACTTCTTTGATTATGATACCTGAGGATGTTCATGTAACGAAACTAGTAGTATCTTGTTAAATATATCTTGTCATCTTTTCTCTCAGTAATAGTCATTAAACCTTTTTTTATAATATTCCAACTGAGTAAAAATGAATTTTGAAAAAATATATATATATATATATATATATATATATATATATATTATCTTTCCCCATTATTTTAACATGTGAAAGTTATTAAACTGTTATGGCAGCCATAAATACATGCCATATCATTACTCAGCTACTGTCTTTCATAATAAAAGATCAATGTTCAATTCCCTAAAATCTTATCCAATTTTATTAATCAGTCAGCCAAACAAAATTTTTCTAAATTTATGTGTTTGAAACTCAGGTTATGATTTAGCACAGAGATTAATTAACAGTTTAACTTTAATTGAATTCATTATTTAATTTTTTTTAATTATTCATAATTTTTAAAAAATTTAAAATATATTTAAGAATAATTTACTTTGGTATGCTATTATTTTCACTTCCTTAACTGTAGCTGTTAGATGAATTACTATAATTAAAATTCTAAACTAGGAACCTCAGACAGTACATAACAATCTTTTCAATGTGGAGATGCACAGAACTACCTGCATAAGCATGTCCCCCCCCCCCCCCCCAATGAAAGTAAACATTCAGAAGTTTGGCTCTAAAAAACACTCTTTTGTATATAAAGCAATACTCTGGTAAAAAGTTCTTCTCAGTTAAAAAAATATACTTAGCAGTAACTTGCAAAAATTATCCCTTTGCCAATTCTTAGTTATGATGTTACTAATGTATCATTATCTACCTTAGTAACTACGAATTTTTACTTGCTTGCAATTCCATTCCATTAATCAACAATTTCTCTCATGTAGAGAAAATAAACAGAAAAAAAAAAAGTACAGTATTTTTTAGTACACCTTTACTGGCAATTTCACATACCCAAAAATGAAATTAGAAAAATATTTATCAGCATGTCAAAATAATGGCACAACTGATTTCACTTATCTTTTAACATTTTTAAAGGGTATGCAGAACACCGAATTTTTATCTTCTTTTATGTGAACAGAATTCCTCATCTTTCTCACATTAATCTCCTCTAAAATTAAATTTCAAGCTGGTATGGATTTAAATTAATTTGCTTAAGCTGCAAAACCAATGAAAACATCTCACACACTAAACAATTTCTTAAGTTTAAAAATTGATGCTTGATTATTCAGGAAAACAACTCTATAAATATGTTATTCATGATGAAAACAGAATCCCTTTTTTTTTCTTTTCGAAAATGGCATTATATGGTATTCTCTCGGATAAATGCTAATTTATTAAAGCTACATTAAGGTTATAATACTATCAAAGAATTATAACTTTAATACAAAATTATGAGGACGGGCAATTTATACTTCAGACATGATAATATATTGTGACAAAATGCTCATTTAAAAAAGTAACATTATTGCATTTCTTTAAAAGAAATAATGATTAACAGCAATACACCTTTAAAGATCTTGAATTTACTATTAAGCATGAACAGCTTTCATGCAATGCTGTTTTATACTAAGTATAAAACAGCATTGTATGAAATTGTGCATATCAGTATTTTCTTAACTAAAGCAAACATATAGTAATAGATTCTATAAATGACTAGCAATTATTACTGCTGTTTTATCCAAGAGAAATGTTCTGCATTATGATGAAGAATTTTCTTATGTAGAATCTAAATTCAAGTCAAAAATATGCTATCACTAAGGGTTATGCAAAATTCCTCCTTTAAATACTGCCAGTGCAATTTTAAAGTGGAAACACCTAAATCCACTTTTCACTTTTAAATTAAATAATCCACACAATTATGGATACTTCAAGATTAGCGATAAAGTGGCTATGGCCCATAGCATATAACTCTTGTGTAAGAAGTGCTAATCTGATCATCAAAAATCTTTTAACAAGATGCATTTTTTCCAAAATTAATGTATGAGCTCATTTATAAACTCACATAGTTAAGGATTCATTCTTAACTATATAATCAGTCTGAAGCTGATATAAACATGGAGACAGCCTTAATGAAGTCGAATTACAGTTCAAATACCATTTAGTGAAGAAGAGAAAAATCAGTGAGAAAATTGATTTTATCCTTTATCAATAAACACAAGAAGTCAAGCACATTATTATTAAAAAAAAAAAAAAAAAAAAGCAATGGGGTTATCATTTCTTAAATTTTTTTTCATACCGCCTAGGCTTTTTTTTTATTTAAAAAAATCTAGACCACATTATATTCCAAAGGGGGGAGGGGGGGAGTAGCCATATTTAATGCTGATACCAGATGTTTTGTATTACATGGGGGGGGGAGAGGAAATAGTAATCTAAATTTGATGTTCTACTTTTTTTTTTTTTTTAATTCCACAACTTTGGGAATCAAACACTTAATATTCACCATCATCCAACTTGCTTTGCACTTGAGGTTTATGAGCATCAATAAACAGATGTATTGGAAGATAAGGTCCCATTCTTTGACACTCCAGGTCACCTGACCTTCTATTACTTGACTTCTACCTATAGGGATATATCAAAAGCCAATATAACAAAATATTTAACAGAGGATTTAAAACAAAAAATAACAGATGAATTCGCACATGCCAAGAACACTTCCTGTGAAGTTTTGTAAAATTTCTTTTCTATATGATTTATGTTAGTTTTTATAAAATAGCTTGTTTAATTTTAGTATTTTTTAAAGTCTAAAAATATATACAAACAACTGCAGTATTAAATATATCAAAACAACAAAATGTTTTGATAGTTTAACTACCAAAACATCTTCTTAAGAGTAAATGTTTTGATAGTTAAAAAAGTGACAGCATATAAAATAATCTTAAAAAACAAGAAATTAACATACAGATCCCTCCTCCTCAATGTGAATTTGGATTCAAAGAAGAATTAGAGATTAACTATCTTCAATTATATGTTATTAGGAACAATATAATTTAGAGACATACAGTTGAACAGAGGCAGTATGTGTACCTGTTCACTCCACTTATAACAAAGTTTCATGAATGTTTGATCCTACCTCTCTCCTGATGGAAAAATCAAAATAATAATAATAAATTACAAGACAGTTTTGAGGTGAAGTTGGTAAGAATCAAAGTGTAGTTTTTTTTTTTTGCACAAACCGAAAAAACACTAATCACATTGTTTATATAACATTCAAATGGCTACCTAAGTAGAAAACAGTTTGGGTATTTGATCTTTTCATACCATATTTGGCCTTGAACATTTTACATAACATAATACACAAAAATGCCACTGGAGAATGAAGTCAGAGAATGGCTGAAAAATAACTGCAGACACAAAGGCATACTCTTAGCTTGTTATAAATGGCACAACATATATGTTATATATACATACAGTATATATATTTGATCCTATTTATGAAGCCATGATTCAAAATTGCTCATTAAAGATGAAACAATACCAACATAACAGGACGTCAGCCCTTAATCCTCTGCTTAATATTTATAAACCATAAAAAAAAAAAACCTGGCAGATCAGCAATTAAAAATATAATATCTTTTCAGCTACATATCTATTCATTTAGATAATTGGTTCTGAAAGAAACTTTGAGTTCTAAGTTAAAATTAGCAAAACAACATGCTCATAGGCTGAGGTAAACCCATGTGTATATGCCAGCAATCTGAAATTTATGTCTATCCACTTTTACCTAACACACATAATTAGGAAAGTTTTTTAATCCAGGCAACAGGAAAAATAACACTGTTATAAAAAATAGATTGAGATAAGCTTGTCAACTCTATAGACATGACTGCTTATATGTACCACTAAGAAACACCACAAAACTTTTTTTTTGCACAGGTATAAATATGTTAAGCGTATATCAATTTTATTAATTTATAGTGATTATTACTTATGCATAGCAAATACCAGTTTGGTAACTTATTTTAATTTTATAAACTACGGGTTTATAAAGCAATTTTATGTAAATACTACTAATTATCAATAAATATGTGATATTTTTATCTTTCTTAAAGAGTTAAAAATTTAGGCTTATAATAATAATTAACTGTTATCAACATCATCACTCAAACAATTCGATTTGAATTTTATAAGCATTTAATTATGATTATGTATGGTGGAATTCAACTAAAACAATTTCATTTTTGTATTTTTTTGGAATGGTTATCAATGCTAAAAATAAGTAATGTTCCATTGCATTACACATATTACCAAACTTAGATATTACGTGATATGAATGAATCCTTAAAAAAAAAAAATCTTACAGAAGTAATGAAGTCCTTAATATAGCATTCAGCAAATTGCTAGGACAAAAAAGTGCTGTTTAACTTTGACCTTTTTAATAGTGCCAGAATGAGTGAAATTTTATTTTAAATTTGTGTAATATTATTTTCTGATATATCAATTCAGCATAAATGAAAGCCACTTATGGGAATGTTCAAATGTGATGATTATGCTATCATTACATCTGTGTTAATTTCAGTACACATATGTGTTCAGGTCAAAGAGATTATCGACCATTTTTTTTTTTTTTTAAAGACAAATAATTGAGACTATGTAGCTGAGCTGATAAAATGACTACTCTTTTGTTTGACTGGAAAGACCTGGGTCCGAGTCCCATCTAGGATGTCAAGAATTTTAAAGGTCTTTTCAAGTGAAGGCAGGTTATCTGGTTAGAAAGGTTTTTCTCAGGAAAACTCAGTTTTTTTTTTTTTTTTTTAATCCTGAAAAACCATAAAGATGCCAAGAAGCCAAGTTATTTAGTCATTATAAAGCACTGAGCTTAACACAGGGGAAGATAAGACAAATAGTGATATTATAAAGACATACCAAGGATCTATTTTTAAATTTTGCAGATCTAGAAAAGATATATGACAAGGTATTAAAATAAATTTGTTCAGAATGCTACTAGTTATATATATGGAACATTCTGCAGAACTATATATATAGGTTAGACTTATGTCAGCAATTAGAAAACAAAGTGCATTCTAAATGATGAACCTATAGAAGCACATTTCGGCACAAATGTTTTATTGAACATGGCAAAGTAAATTTGGAAACAAGATAGAACAAGCAAAGCTGGTACTGCAGGGAGATAGATTAAATTTCTATGTCATATCAGAGAAATAACAGACATTCAGAGAGAATTGGGGGGAGGGGGCATCTGTGGCAAAATCACTTTAAAAGGAAGGTACTGGAAAGTAACTTGACATTACTGGCATACAAGAAGAAAAAAATAATAATCTAAGATGATATGATTACTTGGACAGAATGGGAGATGAAATGTTTGCTAAGTAAGCATTTGATGCCAGAAGAAGACTAAGATCCTGATGAATCAAATCCTGACAACACATTAACTGTGGAGAAAATTGTTGATAAGAAGTTAGCAATTATGTCAACTTAATTATGTAGTACCATCATAGAATCTTATGCACCTCTTGAGGGTACATATCAGGAAGTAATGATTATATATTTACTTTACATGCTTGGTTTTTCTACTTCACAAAAACAACAAAAATGCTAAGACTTGATATAAATTAATAAAAATAATATTATAAGGATTAATGTTTTTTTTTTTTTTAATTTTAATCAGAACATACTGCTTTAACTGATGATACCATGTGGACTTGGGTATTTTCAGAAAGGAGAGGACAGGATATTGCTATATACAGGAGTTATTAATACTGATATATAACAGATGTGTAGCTCTCTTGCCTATTTCTACAGCTGGCTATCACTCTAATAACATTTAAGTTCAGTTATAGAAGTGGTAATAATTTGATTTTCAGATTTAAGTACTATATGCCTGATATATATACATGTGCAGGAGTTGGCCATCTTTCCGATTTATAAGACAAAAATCAGAGCAGTTCAAAAGCTATAGAAAAGTTTCTCAAAGAAATAGTGTAACTATAATTAGTTTTCTCCTCTTCAGTCACTGGTCAAGGCAATAACCATCAAAATAAACTATGGTTTCCATGGTAGAACTTTCTACCACATTAAATTTATCATAATATAAAATAAATTAAAGATACCAAGAAATTATATACTTGGTTTGATCCTTTATCCAAGTGTAAGCAAACAAAGTTTGCACCTGAAGTAATTTCAGGACTGGGACAACTCGTGGTAAAGGTGGTATGACCATAATGCAAAGCACATCTCCTTGCGGACATGTATAATGCTATGCATTATGGGAAGGGTCACTACCCAGACAGGTTATGAGGTCTCGTCAGTGGAAGCCAGATCTAGAGGTGATACCAAGGTTGAAGTAATGTAGAAGTCATATTTTCATATACCAGTTGCCAATAGGTGTCACACTTTATTATTAAAATACTCTGGATTAGAGATAGTTAGTTGTTTAAAGTTTTTCCACTTGGTTATACTGCAAATTAAAGATACCAAGAAATTATATACTTATATAATTATAAATTATATAAAGTATATAATTTCTTGGTATCTTTAATTTACAGTATAACCAAGTGGAAAAACTTTCAACATTGAACAACATTTATCATAATATATTTAAAGCTTAAGTCAGACAATAGAATAAAAGATAGCAAAGCATCATAAGACAAGTGAAAATGAAAAGAAAATAACAGAACATTGCATTTTGTCAGTAATTATTATTTTTGAAGAAAAAAAAAAACAAAAAACATTCTACCTAACTATTTGTTAACGAAAATAAAAAGTTTATGGTTGGCCATTAAAAGATATCCATATAATTAAAGTAATTTCTAAGCTTGAGGCAGAAGATGTATGGATGAAACCATGAAATGCACTGACACGATTATAAAAGATGCCAATCACTATAATGTATAAAAATTACAAGAACTTCATTTAAAAATGTCTAATAATGTTTATCACAGCTTGCAAAATATTACAAAGCATCTAACTCATAGGATACAAGGAATGGTGAAAGTTAAATGTGGGATTCTGTATCTGCTCACAATCAAATCCATGTCTGATATGTTAATTGAACATCATTCAGTAAAAATATCGGGCATATGAATTACTATCTCAATGCTTTCACAAAACACAATTTGAATATACTGTGCTTTTACTAAATTCTTTCTCTCTCTCTCCATCATACTCTGTGTAAGGGGGGGGGGGGGGAAGAGAGAGAGCTTATGGCAACTGAAATAAGTTTTCATATAATTTGCATATTAATTATTAGACCACAATTATATTGTACTCAGATATGGCTACTTAACTTCTGTGGAGGACAGTGAAGAAAATCTGAAGATAGTAATAAAGATGTCAAATTTTGAGAAGATATTCAGGAATGCAGCTTTAAAGTTTGGTAGCTAGATCAAAGAAAGAGGGATACAACAGAAAATACATGTTGAATGGATTTAATGATACAGATGTAAGGTAATTTTTTCAATACATGGAAAATGGGAAGAGAATACAGGGACTATCCCTGGAAGTTGAGTAAGAGTGGTGGTCAAAGTGCGAAGCTGGCTTTTTTTTTCATGGCACATGTTACATGAGCAGAATGAGTTACTGTTGGTTGCAAAGAATATTTCTTCATTCATTACTAATTTACATAATTTCAGTGAATGAGAAAGGGAGGTTTTGCTGAGTGTGTATCAAGAGGCCTAACAGAAAATATTGTTGAATGGATTTAATGATACAGATGTAAGGTAATTTTTTCAATACATGGAAAATGGGAAGAGAATACAGGGACTATCCCTGGAAGTTGAGTAAGAGTGGTGGTCAAAGTGGGAAGCTGGCTTTTTTTTTCATGGCACATGTTACATGAGTAGAATGAGTTACTGTTGGTTGCAAAGAATATTTCTTCATTCATTACTAATTTACATAATTTCAGTGAATGAGAAAGGGAGGTTTTGCTGAGTATGTATCAAGAGGCCTACCAATGAATCCATGGAGGTGACACAACAGTACAATAATACTATAAATAAAATTTGTTAACATACACTCATTTGAATTACTATTGTTTTTTTAGAGCATTAAAGAAACAAACCAAGTACTACCAAGATATATATATATATATATATATATATATTGAAGAAACTTAAACACTAAAATTATGTTGCTCCACGATCTGAAACTTCTCTTATTGGATTCTCCGAAATGATGACGCTATACCCTATTCAGATGTGTGAAAATCATTGTTTCACACCAAGTCTATGATTTCATATCAAGACTGAAAATTATAAAGAAGGACTGCAACTTGAAGAAAGCTACTTTTAAAAAAATGCTTTAGATATCTACTTAAAGGATCTGAAGAAAAAATAAGTTTGTCAGATGTTACAATTCATATATTGAAGAGAATGTCCTTTAATAATATCAGTAATGTATATATATAATATGTTTACTAATATAGTATGAGAAAATAAATACCATTTTGGAATTAGCTACAAGGATCAAGTGAAGAGTGATGAAAAAATAAACAAGAATCAGAAATTTTACTAAATCATGGGAATAAAATTAGTTATAAAAATGTAATGAAAAATGTTATATATGTAGGGAAATTTGAAACAACTATTTATGGAATGCATAGTTACCGCTATAATCAAGAGAAATACTATATTCTTGTAGAGACAAATATTTTTCCAATCCCCTCCACAAACATCTAAAACCACCATATGTTGCTTGTTATTATTCTTAGACAGTATAGCAATTTTCACTCCCCCTTTCTTAAAAATATTTATGCATAATATATCATTTATGTTTCTGATACTTTTAACACATATATTATTATTCCCCCCCCAATGCAAATTCTGTTACAAAATTTGGGGTGCACATTGGGTATCAGCAAAATATAGTATTCAAACTGCGAGTTTATTTCTTTCAGTATCATGACCATAAAAATCAATGCATATCATTTATAGACATACAATATAAATATCTTTTTTCTGTTAGTTTATTTAATTTCAAATTTCATTATCATTAGGTAAATTTCCTAATTAAAAGAAAATTCGTTCACAATAGATATCTCTTCAATACAGATAAATGCATTCTATTACAGCATATATATTATATAAGCTGTAATAGAATTTTTAAATATTATAAATTATATTAAACTGTCACTATTCTAAAATCTAATTATTTGCAAAATAATATCCTAAAACACAATGAATGTTCTTCCTAATACATGAAATTAACTTCCACTAATTCTCAATTGCAACTGAGGTCATTCAGTGTCTGTATGCTGGGTTAAAACATTATCACTCTGACATATATCACCAAAGTGATAGGTTTCTACCTCTTTAAAAATTAAATCATGAGAAATAATGAAAGGTATTATAGTTAAGTAGTAATGGGCTATATTTATATGATAAAGAAAGAACAATGAACAAATTTTGTTTAATTCAATCTATTATATAGCCACTTATTTATGCATATAATGTATGCTTCTCAAATAGTGTGTGTACCCATGTTGAGGCACAAAAACTTCTCAAATTTTTGTATGAGAAATTCTAACACTTGAGAAATTTATATATATAAGACTATAAATGAGCAATTATGTTCTAGTTTGATTTTAAGATTCTAAACTGAACGTGGATTCATTTTACATAACTTATGGTAGAAAACTTGCTGTCTGTAAATTACAAACATAAGAATTTCCATGAGAATTTTATTTTATTAAGGGTAATAAAAAAAAAATCACAGATTCTGCCAAAAGTACTATCCAATTATAATGATGTATAATAACTCACAAGAATGACTTCAATTTAAATTTTGCCTACTTTTTGGACAAATACTACCACATATTAGTGTCTTTTCACCTGTTATAATACATATACCCTTTTCCCCGTCCCTCAAATTTATCCATTATTTTCAGTTGACAATATAATTAGTAAAAACAAGAAATAACTAATAAATGTCTGGAAAATGAATATGCACAGAATGCATCCCCCATTCATAAAAAAAATAAAAATTAAAGTGCAAAACCATAATGCAGATTTATATTATTTCTTACTTTTAACTTTATGGCTTCATAGTATAGTGGAGTCTAATGATAAAAAGTGGTTGTTCTCTTTTCAAAAATTAAAAAAAAAAGCAGTTTAGCTAAAAAAAAAGTATTTAAGTTTTAGAAACAAATTTTCAATGTTCTATTTCCAAAATTACCTATTTAAACAGAAGTAACAATGTTAAGCATAAACAGAATAAACTTTATCCAATACACCACAAACTCTTAAATTATGCATTCCTAAAGTATTAATAAATTATTTATCATCACATTTATGCATTTTATTATGAAGTGATATTATGTAGAGAACAGAAGGACAGAGGAGAGAAGTGTCACCATTACTAAATACGTTGTATCTAAAAGACTTATGAAGCAAAAAATATAATCATAACTCAAAATTTAGTTATGTATCGTACAGAACAGACTGAACTGGACTTCTTTTCCCCCTCCCCCATTTCCCAAAAAGCAGCCTATGCCAGATTTCTTTAACAGTAAAATGTCAATTTCTATTAACAGAATATTTGTTATGCTGGTAAAAGGTCAAAATCATCACTAACATGCACCATTGGGACATATATGTCATCTATTACTGGTGTAGCTTTTACATCACACATTCCTAGTTCTTTCATTTTCCATTCCCAATCTAATTTTTGGACAGCATGTAATGACTCTGCTTCATTATGATGACGAAGTAGCATGGCTTCCTAAATTTACAACAGAAGAATAGAATTAAACAGTGTTAATATTAATTAATATTTAATACAAAATTAGAATGAACTATACTTGAAGGTATATAATAAATAACATTAAAAAAAAAAAAAGAAAAAAAAAAGACATCCGTTCTTGGGCATTGTGAAAGAAATGAATCTTAGAACTATATAACTGCAGGGGAAAAGGTTAATACAAAGAAGTATTAAATAATCATACATTAATATTGTAAATATATTAATAATTTCTACAAGACAAAGATAAGCAATGATTTTTAGTAATAAGAGTGGAATAAAAGTTTAAATACCACAGTACTTTTGGTCAGAAAAAAACATTATTAATGCATTGTAAAATATTTTTATATGATTATCTTCAGAGAGTCAAAAGATTCATCATAGGAGATGTATGTCAACCTTCATACACACAATACCTATCATAATTCCATTTAAATTCATTCACAATCAGGGCACTCAACTAATTCCACTCACTCATCACTCTCCAGTCATCCCTGCAATTGACTACAAGACTACATTGAATTAAGAAGATAGAACCATTTAAAAAAACTGTCATAGCAAAAATAGACAGAATTTTAATCCCCCCCCCCCCCCCCGGTGAATATTACATAATGTGGGTGGTCTATACAAATAGCCAAAAATTTGATATTTCCTAGAATGCTTCTTTCTAAATATAAAAATCGTCTGACTGAACAATAAAATTTCCACAATACAATATTATAAAGCATTGGGATATCATATTGCTGGTTTTCAAATCCATGTTTCTTTCTAACCTTCCACAAATTCTTTAATTTGTTAATTATAAAAATCAAAATTCTCTTCCCGTTGCTGAGAGGTGGTGGGTACTGCAAAAAAAATAAAAATAAAAATAACCCGTTCTGTTGTAAGTAATGGAAATGCCCAACACATTACATAATCTGTTCCAAATACTCAGGGCAAGAGGACAGCTGTAGAATGCATGTTCAACTGTTTCCAATTGGTAAGAGATGTCACAGATTGGATCTCTGATGTTAAAGTACCTCCATTTGATGATACTGACTGGAAGGCGATCATGTGCAATTCTCCAAGTAAGATCCATCCTCTTAGGGCATCCTTGGAACTTCAAATAAGTTATGAAACCAAGTGTTATTGTCAGTACTCAACTGCAGAAGTTGGTGGTGAAAGAGATTAAAATTTTCTTTATACTAAATTTTACTTTTTTTTAATGGAAAGAATGTTGATGCCAGAGTGTTGTAGTAGTCTTAAAGTTAAGCACAGAATGTTGAAGTATTCAGGAACAATCTCAGCTTTTGGACCTTTATAATCATTTACACCAAACAAGGAAAGATGAAAACCCAGGTAGTAGAGGAAAAGGTCTGCACATGTGTGATTGCTCTACATGTTGATGCCAGAGTGTTGTAGCAGTCTTAAAGTTAAGCACAGAATGTTGAAGTATTCAGGAACAATCTCAGCTTTTGGACCTTTAGATCATTTACTCCAAACAAGGAAAGATGAAAACCCCGGTTGCAGAGGAAAAGGTCTGCACATGTGTGATTGCTCTGCATGTTGATGCCAGAGTGTTGTAGCAGTCTTAAAGTTAAGCACAGAATGTTGAAGTATTCAGGAACAATCTCAGCTTTTGGACCTTTATGATCATTTACTCCAAACAAGGAAAGATGAAAACCCAGGTAGCAGAGGAAAAGGTCTGCACATGTGTGATTGCTCTGCAATCGGCACAGGCTCCTTTGAGAACGGATAGCAGCTTTTTACCCACACCTATTTGCTGGAGGATGTGGAACAGAAAGGGATGCTGGACATTATCAAATGCTTGAGTAAGATCTACTGATAGCACTGCTATTGACTGCTTTATTTTATTTTATTTTTTTTTTTATTAACTAAGTGGAGTAGATCAATTAGCAGAAATAGACTAAATTCTAATGCTTGGCCTGGAACTTCATACACCTGTGTGCTTTTAATTATGTATTTCATTCCCACTTTGAGTTTGTTAGAGATAATGCAGAAAAAATAGTATTAGAGTATTAGAGAGTATTAGTCAGTTTTAGAGAAATAGGTCTCTAGCTGCTGATTAAGGTGTGATTTCTTTTTGGAATGAGGACTGTATGGCTTGCTACAAACTCACTTGATATGTGTCCTGACGAGAGAAAAGAAACAGTATAACCAGAATGGATTAAACCAAGAATATAATTTCTTGGCATCTTTAATTTATAGTATAACCAAGTGAAAAAACTTTTGACTACTTGGTTATACTATAAATTGTAGTATAACCACAATTTATAGTATAACCAACTATAAGGAAATATGACTTCTGTACCTACTCCAGAATAATTTTTAAGTGAAGATGGCAAATTCAATATGAAAGTAAACAGAAAACAAATAAAGCTGGTACTGTAAGGAGTTCGGCACTGTCAGCATTCAGGAAATGTGAGTAGAGCTAATCTCAGATGTTGTCATGAAAACAGAATGAAAGAGAGAGGAGAAGTTAGTAAAACAGGTGTCATGGCAAGAAAGAGACACAGAGAAAGATCAAGATGTAAGTCGACTGATGCAGTTAGAAATGCATTAGAAGAAAGAAATATAAAATCTAGCAATGCTAAAATACTGACAGATAACAGACAGACTAATCTGAAGAAAAATTGCTGATAGGAGTTATTACTACATGAAGAGTTTACATTATTACTATCATAGTATTCAGTACACTCTTTGATGGTACAGAATGCATTTGCAGATATGATGATAATGCAGATGTTGCATACTGCAATATAAGTTGAGTGTTAGAAGATTTTCTTGGACCAGCTTGGCAGACTCAAAGATCAATGCTTATATACTGTTTTGCAGTTGTGGTAGATGTACAAACAAAATAAAACTGGCAAGAATTATTTCAGTTATTTGGTCAAAGTAAATGATATCAAGAGAGACAGATCCATAACCAGAAGAAGAAACTATAAAGGTGAGTCTGACACCACTGACACAAATTTGAGAGTGATTGAGTGAAGGATGTTCTGCAGAAAAGATAACTAGGACAAGGATACTGCCTGAGTTACAAAGAGGAGAGCAGACATCTTCAGGAGCTGGCTATGAAAAGTCCAGGGTATTGAGAGGATTATCTGGTATTCTAGTAAATATACGAATAATTTGCATTCAATCAATGCTAACAGGATATGCTATAGAATTCATTCTAGCTTAATGGAACTTGAGAAGGGAAATCAGTATGACTTGTGAACAAACATCCCAAGAAAGGATACCACTGTTTGAGTATTAAGATTGCAAGAAATCATACTTAAGAAATAAATAATTAAAAAGGTAAGAATGGTTACCAGAATATGGAGAGTAATACAAACAGCAAATGAACAGAAAAGTATAGAACAAGGAAATTTTGAGTCACAGCAGCCCAAAAAGGGAATTCAGTTTTTATTCTCTGACATGAGATGTTATATCTATCAAATGCATAAACAAAACAATATTACTGCATTTCATATCTGCTAAAATGGATTGAAGGTAGGTAGGTGTATTGTGTGTGTAGAGTGGAATTATTGTTCCCGAAGAACAAGTAACCTTTCCATATTTTATTTGAGAATATTAGGTTAACTTCTTGTAGTTATAGTTTTAAACAGGTATGGAATTGACTGAGTTACTCAGTTTGTAAGTAAACATATATATATTTATTTAAAAAAACAAAAACAAAACGTTATTGCTGGCAGCAATATTGTATTTGTGCGTGGACAAACAATGGCTGCAAAGAACGTTGTCAGGTGTTTTGAATTTGTCGAGAAAATTAAGGAATATGTGGAAGGAAATTGAAACTGGAGAGATAGTGTGTATTAAGTGTTTCAAAAGCGAGTGTCTGTTAGGTGACAAGAATGCAGGAAATGCTATTAATGTCAAACATGCAGCAATGGAAATAGAGGAGAACAAAATAAACATTAATAAAAAAATTGCACACTTGAAAGTTATCCTTCATAGAACAAAGTGCCAAACTGAAAAATTGCAGAAGCAGCAAGAGATTACTAGGTGCAAAAATTCATGATATTAGCCATGCCATCTGAATGCAAAAAGTTGAAGGAAATGATTGTCTTGGTAGTACAAATTATTTGAAAGGCGAGAAGTATTCTATGAGGAAGGATGTAAAGGAGTTGTTAGAAGAGGCAAAACTGAAGTTGAAGCAGCAAGAAGGTAAAGACTGTAAGTCTCCTACAATGCTATGAAAGAGGCGAACTGAGGAGGAGGGCATTGATAACCAACAGGTCCATATGTAGATTGTATAGAAGGAATGATGTAGAATTTAAGGATCTGTGGTCTGTCTTTGACGGAAAGAAGGATTTGTACAATGCAGACAGACTGCATTTAAATGGTTTTGGTGCTAGGTGTCTAGGAGAGAAAAAGAGAGAGAGTTTTGTTCACTGAGCATGATGAAGCACAAATTCAGGGAAACTTAAGCAATTAGGGTGGAAGCAAGTAAGTTTGTGAGAAGGCACATGAAGCAAGTGTGTGAGGATGAATTTAATCTCTCTCAAGCCAAAATATTGAATAGGATAGTCACAATTCAGGAAGTAAAGGTGGGTGGGAGTCTAAAGTGGTGTTGCAGTTTCTATATACTAATGCCAAAAGTATCAGGAACAAGAGGAAGGAATTTTTAGCATTGGTTAGTGCAACCTTGCCAAAAGTTATAGGCATTAGTGAGACTTGGCTAACAACAGATGATGTAGTTACAGGGATTGAATGTGAAGAATTTAGTATTTTCAAGGAAGACAGAGAAGATAGGAGGAACGGGAGGAGTACTACTGATGATATCAGATGAATTGCAACCAAAAAGAATAGGAGACAGGTGGGAGGGTGGCTGTTCATTTGAAGCAATCGGGTGTGAGACTGGTAAGACAAAATATACAGTTGGTTGTTGCTATAGATCAGGGAGTTCCACAGATGATCTGGAAGACATCTATTAGTGCAATGAGTACAGGTTGAATGATCATTATGAGGAACTTCAACTATGGAAATTTAGACTGGAAGGAAGAAAGATCACATGGCAGGAAGGAAATAAAATTTACACCTACTAAGAGATAATTACTTAATGCAGCATGTGATGGAAGGGACTAGGCATGGGAGAGTATTACAGCAGTACCTGGTCAGAGGATCAGAAGAGTTATCCATAACCAAGGCAACCACATTGCCTCCAATTGGTGAAAGTGACCATGTGGTCTTAACTTGGGAGATTGTAAAGCACGAGGAATATTCTGTCAAGAAGGGGTATGTATGGAACTATAAGACGTGATTATAAGCACAGGAAGAAGCTTAAATCTGTATCATGGCATAAAACAGTGGAGGGTAAGGATGTTAGTAGCAAGTGATATAGTTAAGTGTCATCTAGAGGGAGCAGTATTAAATTGTATACCTAAGGTAATCAGGGTTAATCAGATAGGAGTTAGATGGATGAGTACTATCATTAAGCATGAGCTGCAGAAGAAGAAAATGCTGTGGAGGATATATAAAGAGAAAGGTGACCTGCATGGCAAGGAAGGCAAAATCAGATTATGAGCAGAATCTAGCAAGCAAGCCAAAGGAAATCCCAGAGTTATTTTGTTACGTGGCAAGTAAGATGAAGAATGACTGTGAAAGAGTAACCTTAATGAGTGATGATAATGGTAACAAGGAGCCAGAATCAGATAAAATAATTGAGTTATTGAGTGACCACTTTGTACGGGTATATTATCCTAGTGAAGTTACAGCTTTAACATATGTGACAGATGCTAATACAGGAACAGATTTGGATGAATTAGAGGTTCTTAGGATATTACTGAATCTTAATTTAAATACAGCTGTGGGATTAGATCAGCTCAGGTTTTGCGAGAATGTACTCTGACTAGGCTGTTAATTTAAGCCTCAGCTCTGGTAGAGTTCCAACAGAGTGGAAAGAAGGTAAAATAATTCCCTTGTATAAGGAAGGTTCTAAGTCTGCAGTGGCAAATTAAACACTAATCAGTATCTCATGGGTAGTGTTAATGATATCCACAACACCAGCTGGCTGTCTCCCTTCAAATGCACAGATCAAGCAGTAGAGAGGCTGAGACTTTTGCAATCACAAATGATCTCACACAAATTTTCCACATTTCCCAGAATACCAGACAATCTCAACTGGTCCCCAAACACTTTGAATGTCTTCCTCACTAGTGACCTATTGAAGTACACTGTGAATGTTGTCTGCCCTCTAGCTCAGACCATAATATAGTGCAGATCTTTTCCCCCATGGAGCAACACACAAAATCACTCACATCCACGCATTGTATGGCATTGCCAGAAAGTCAAGTGGGACAATCTTCACAGCTTCTACACTTAATTTCCTTGGATCAGATTACTGTTTCTTTCCAGCCACCTAAACCGAACCTGAGTGAAGAAAAAAGAATCACTGAAAATTCTCATTCGCATGGAAACACTTATTCCCCACTTCACCCTAAATAATCCTTGGTCTCCCACAAGCACCAAGGCTGTACAAAAGAAGAGTCATACCACAACTGGCTTGCATCCAAAACTCCATCTTCCTATACAGCCTACAACAAAGCCTGGAATAAATGCAAGAAATTTATCACCACATCGAAAACTGATTTTGAGAGAGCTAAAAGCAGGAAACATGAATCCTTGCCCAAATGCAGCCATACCTTCTGCCCAACACTACCTCCACCACTATTACACCCACCAACAGAAAAAGCCAACCTACTGGTTTCCTACTACTCCTCTAAGTCTTATATAGTGATCATGATAAATGTCCCCCATCTATTACAAACACCAAACACTCAATGCTCTGTTTGACCTTTTGCTAGAAGGAGACCAGAAAAATTTTGCTCAAACTGGATATGAAAAAATCTCCTGGCTCTGACGGCATCCTTTCAAATGTTCTAAAGGTCTGTGCCCCGGAGATAACTCTCACTTTCTTATTCCATTGGTATCTTATCCTGCAGTTTGGCTCATATACAACCTATTCCTAAGAAAGGTGACAAATCCTTACCTTCTACAGATAAGAAGTTCATCTGTAGAAGAGGCATAAGGCAGAAACTGAATTCTATCCTCTTCTGGATAGAATTGAGCAATCTTAGAGAGGATTTTAGTGCACCATCCCAAATATGGGAGCAATATTCCATGGCTGGGCAGATTTGGGCTTTGTATAGAGTTAGCAGCTGTGAAGTAGTGTCTTGTGCAAAAAAGTATACCAAGTATTTTGGCAGGCAGTTGCAGAAGCTATAGTTGAAATATGGGTGTGTGCCAGAAAAGATCGAAAGTGCAAGTCAGTCCAAGAAGAGAAATCTGATTGTGTTTGGATATCTCAGTATTACTGAAGCTAAGGAGGAGGGACGTGAGCTCTTTCTTGCAAGAGATCAGGCAGAACTGGATTTTGGTGGCATTGTAGATCTTAAGGATTCTAATACTTGAGTACTTACAGGTTTGTCAGATGAAAAGGAGGAATGGAGTGCACTATCATCGACAAAGCTATGGATAAAATTGGAAGTCTGTGAGAGCAGGTTGTTTATATACAAGAGGAAGAGAGTAGATGAAAGAACAGACATTGGTGGGGAAATTTGAGGAGAGAAAACCATCCACCATGATACATAGTGAGGAAGGCAGACCATAGGATGGCGGTTTGGTGAGTAGGCCCATGTCAAACCCACTCAAATGCCTTTAAGATGCTGAGGGCAACCATGTGAGTTTCTCCATGGCCTGTGTCCATAAGTGGGTGGTGAAAGCAAGAAGATCAGCTGTAGATCGCTAGTGGCAGAATCCATACTGCTAGTCACTGATTAGTTGATATGTCTAAGTGGTTCAAGAGTTGGTTGTGGATGACCCTCTCCATAATTTTTATGAGAATAGAACTGAGAGCAATTGGACGGTAATTCAATGGTTGACTTTTTTTCACCTTTTTTTGGGATGGGTTGGATGTGGACCTGTTTCCATGTTGTTGGGTAGATGCCAGTGGAATAGGATAGATCAAAGAGACTATCTTCTTTTTGTCGGAAGACTATGGGAGACATGGAGGGAGCTGTTCTTTGTGAGTGGAGGAAACTTTTCCCAGGTCATCAACGCAGGAATTGGAAGAAAAGAGCGATGCAAATAAGTTGGCCTTATCTTTTGGTGTGGTGACTACAGTACCATCTGAATGTGAGAGTTATGGAAAACTGGGTGAGCAGAAGTTGTGCCCAATGGCCCTGGGAAGGGACCAGAAGGAGAAACTGCCATTTGGGCAGGAGGCAAGTTTGCAGCATTTAGTCCTTTCAGGGTCTGACTTAGACTTGATGATGATTCTTTTGCAACTGTTGTGGGCTGCAGTATAGGCAGAGAGGGCAGCTAGAGTTTTGGTCTTGAGCCAATTGTGGTAAGCAGGGGTTTTTTCTTTTACAGCATTGGCACACTGAACAAAGTTACCGTTGAAGAATTTCAACTGGAAAATGTGGAACACTTCACATATCTTGGATGCCATGATGCATGACTTGGATCCAAAAAAAAAGAGGTAAAAATTAGAATAGCCAGAGCAACAGCTATCTTAAAAGCCATGGACAAAATAAGGAAGAGCTGAGCTAAAAAGATACACATTAAACTGCGCATTGTGGAAACCTGTATCTTCAGCAGCATGCTCTATGGATGTGAGGCCTGGGTACTGCTGAGAGAATCTGAAAGGAGGATATTGGCATTCGAGAGGAAGTGCTATAGAAAGATAGTGAGGATAAGCTGGATCCAGAAAGTGAGCAATGAGGAAATCTGTAGAGGAATACAACCAAAAGAAAACCTGATACAGAAAACAATCAAAAGGAAACTACATCTATTTGGCCATATATGTAGAATGAACGATGAGAGAAAAAAAACGTTGTTGTTTGGAATGATTGAAGGAAAGAACAAAAGAGGAAGACCAAACAGAGAATGGGAGATGACATTGTCAAATGGTGCGAAAATCCTATACATAAACTGAGTCATCTTGCGCAAAATAGAATGCAGTGGAAGAATTTTATCAAGATGGCATCAGACACCTACGGACGTTGAACCCATGGTTGTTGTTGATTGAGCCAATAGTGTTATAACAATCAAAAGAATTATAGTTCCTTTTATGAAATCTGTCATTGAATGGCATGCTGAATTTCTCTAGAAAGCCAATATTTTGTACATTATCAACAGTGGGGATATAGGCTTGTAATTATTATTTTTACTTTTTTTTTTAATGCAATAAAATTATTACACTGGCTTATAGGTAGTGGTATTTTGCATTGCTGGAAAATTAAGTCTGGCAGTTTGGGATTATTATTATTATTGAAAAAAACAGTAGTGTGTTTTGATATCCCTAGGGCTTAAACATTCAAATCCAGGTTTAATTTATTGATTTATTGCAGATATTTCGATGGTATTCTAACCAGCATCTTCAGACCCAAAAAACACTTTGTCACAGTGCGTGAGACAACAACAATCTGTTGTAACAATGGGATTAGTTAGAACAATTGTAGCTACAACACAAAGACTCAAATCCTAATCAGGTGCCCTCTATGTTTTATATATATATATATATATATATATTGTTGAAATTAGGATTTACTCGGGATGTATACATTTATAAAAATAAATTTAACTGACTAGAACCCGAGAAAGTATAACAAAAACCTTTAATACATCACAACTAGTTTCATCGGAGCACCGATGAAACTAGTTGTGATGTTCTAGTCAGTTAAATTTATTTTTATAAATATATATATATATATATTTTCAAAATTCATTTTTACTCGGTTGGAATATTATAAAAAAAGGTTTAATGACTATTACCGAGAGAAAAGATGACAAGATATATTTAACAAGATACTACTAGTTTACTAGTTTCGTTACATGAACATCCTCAGGTATCATAATCAAAGAAGTATATAAAAAATTACAGAGACTTAAAATTGTACTAACAGAACAAGTATAAAAAAACAGTAGCGTGTTTGAAAAAAATGCAAGTATGAGTTCCAAACAAACGAATACTACGCGCTGTTGCGAGTGCGCCAGTATTGAACATAAGCAACGTGTGCATCAGAGAGATTGTAACTCAGGCTGTTGTTGATATGAGAGGAATCTAGAGAAATTTCCCTAGATTCAACAATCTTTCTTTCGAGTTCATCGTAGCACACATGGATGTTAGCAGTTTGAGTCCAGTTTACAATGTGCTGGCGGCCTTCGTCTGAGTTAGCTGAAAAGAGAACATGGCTAGAGAGAGCGCTAGCTCTAGTCCTGTTATAGGAGATATCTCTACGGTGTTCATCCAAACGTAGAAGGATGGATTTAGCAGTCTGTCCATAGTATGGCTTTCCGCAATCACACAAAATCTTGTATACTCCTGGAAACTGAGTAGGAAGATGTTTCTGTTTATGTTTGCAAAGTAATGAACGAAGTTTTGGAAGCGTAGTGAAGCATGTTTTGAAGTTGAATTTCTTGAGAATCTTTGCCAGTTTTGGTGAAAGAGAGCTGATGTAAGGCAAGGAGATGAAGGCTCTTGGGGAAGAGGGATCTTCAGAAGTAGTTGAGTGACTGGGGGAAAGAAATTTGTCAATTTTCTTTGGAGAGAAACCATTGTTAATAAACGTTTTTTTAAGAAAACGGAGTTCATTTTCAATTTCTGTTTCTTCTGTAAGTAATGATTTGGCTCGGTGGGCTAAAGTGGAAATAATACCACATTTTTGTGGGGGATAATGATGGGAGGAAGCATGAAGGTATCTGTCAGTATGAGTAGGCTTTCTAAAAATTGAGATTTTAATGCTCTCAGCACATCTGGTAAGTTTGAGGTCTAAAAAGGGAAGGCAGTCATCTGATTCCAGTTCGAGGGCGAAAGAGATTTTTTCATGGCACTTGTTTAGGTGGTCTAAAAATAAATAGAGGTTATTGACGCCGTCTTCCCAGATGAGGAAAATATCATCAATATAGCGGTACCAGACTTTTGGTTTAAAGTGAAAGGAGTTAATAGCTTTTCCTTCAAATTCGTTGAGAAATATATCCGCAAGAATCGGAGAGAGTGGGCTGCCCATAGCCAGACCTGAGTTTTGTAAGTAGATCTTGTTTTCATATTTGAAGTATCCTGACTTTATGCAATGGGAAAGAAGAGCAAAGAGTTTTTTTGATAATTTGTTCTTGAGAAGATCGAGGACTTCTTGAGCAGGAACATTTGTAAAGAGAGAAACAATATCAAAACTGGCCATTAAATCTGTTTTTTTAAGTTTGACGTCCTTGATTTTAGAAACAAAATCTGCAGAGTTTTTAATATGTGAAGAAGAAATTCCAGAAAGATTTCTTAGAAAACTCGCTAGAAATTTGGAGAGATTATAAGTGGGAGAGTGTATGCCCTCAACTATAGGTCTGAGTGGGCAGTTATTTTTGTGAATCTTGGCAAGACCATACAGTCGAGGTATCAAGGGATGAAGTGACTGAAGAGAAAGCCGAATGTTTCTTTGTAACTCTAAGGTGGTTTTTAATAAATTATTAGTTCTATTGTGTAGTTCCATCGTAGGGTCATTAGCAATTTCTGAGTAGGTATCACTATTTAAAAGTTCCAAGATTTTATTATGGTAATCAGACTTGTTTAAGATGACAGTTGCATTCCCTTTGTCTGCCGGAATGATAACTATGTTACTATTATCTTTTAAGGACTTGGTAGCTTTCCTTTCAGAGTAAGAAATGTTGTCAGGTGGCAGTCTAGCTTTATTTATACAGAAAATTGCTTCCATACGGAGGAGGTTAGCGTCTTTGTTTGGTAATAAAGAAGCTGCCTTTTCTATCTTTGTTAAGAGATGTTCTCTAGGGATGGATGTAGGAGCAGTGACAAAGTTGAGACCTTTAGCAAGTATGCTTTCTTCTGCCAAAGATAATTGATGGGAAGACTTATTGATGACAACTTTTTTTAGATAGGTAGAGTCAAAATGAGAAGTTTTGCTATCCTGATTATATTTAAGAGAATCATATTTTCTAATGAGTTTTATTTTATTTAAATTCTGTATTTTAGAAGCCTGAAGAGTGCTAATTTCTTTTAAACGGTTCCAAGATGAACTGTCTAGAGAATGAGAAAAACGTGTTTCGTGATAGGTCTTCTTGGAAAAATAAGCAGCAAGACGTTTGGTATCACAAATGCGTTCCGATAAAAGATCCAGTTTTGCACTCCTATAAATTCTTTCAGCTCTAGCGGTTTTTATCGATTCTTTAAAATTAAGGAAGCGTGGAGTAATAGAATTGCACTTACATCTTTTTAAGAAATACAAGTCTGTTGATGTACAATCCAATCGCTCTGAGATTCTTCTGATATTCTTTGACCAGTGAATTTAATTCCTCGTCATCAGGAAAGTAGATATTTTCAAAATTTTCAAAGACGCTAACCTCCTCCATATGGAAGCAATTTTCTGTATAAATAAAGCTAGACCGCCACCTGACAACATTTCTTACTCTGAAAGGAAAGCTATCAAGTCCTTAAAAGATAATAGTAACATAGTTATCATTCCGGCAGACAAAGGGAATGCAACTGTCATCTTAAACAAGTCTGATTACCATAATAAAATCTTGGAACTTTTAAATAGTGATACCTACTCAGAAATTGCTAATGACCCTACGATGGAACTACACAATAGAACTAATAATTTATTAAAAACCACCTTAGAGTTACAAAGAAACATTCGGCTTTCTCTTCGGTCACTTTTCAGCTAACTCAGACGAAGGCCGCCAGCACATTGTAAACTGGACGCAAACATCCATGTGTGCTACGATGAACTCGAAAGAAAGATTGTTGAATCTAGGGAAATTTTTCTAGATTCCTCTCATATCAACAACAGCCTGAGTTACAATCTCTCTGACGCACACGTTGCTTCTGTTCAGTACTGGCGCACTCGCAACAGCGCGTAGTATTCGTTTGTTTGGAACTCATACTTGCATTTTTTTCAAACACGCTACTGTTTTTTTATACTTGTTCTGTTAGTACAATTTTAAGTCTCTGTAATTTTTTATATACTTCTTTGATTATGATACCTGAGGATGTTCATGTAACGAAACTAGTAAACTAGTAGTATCTTGTTAAATATATCTTGTCATCTTTTCTCTCGGTAATAGTCATTAAACCTTTTTTTATTATATATATATATATATAAAAAGCGAGAGATAACAGGTATTAGTTATATCTTAAGATGACTGTCTTCCAAATCTTAGGTAATTTATACAGCCATACTTGTTGAGGTTCACAGTATGTTTCAAGGCTTCTGTACGTACTTTAGTTTTCTTCCAGTTGATCTGTGTGCCGAGGTATCCAGAGCATGGTCTGCTAGACCCGACTTGCCATAGTGATAGTGGGATGTATTTTCTATGTTCACTAACGGCTAAGATTTGGGAGACAGTCATCTTAAGATATAACTAATACCTATTATCTCTCACGTTTTTTTTTTTCTTAACATAAGAAAAAAAATATATATGTGTCTCTTAACATAACTTAAGAGGGGTGCCTGATTAGGACTTGTCTTTGCTATCAAAAGCAGATATAATAATTGGCATTGGGTGTAAAGGGGACAGTAGTTTTAGAAAGGGAGGATAGGATAATAGAGGAGGGAGGGGGGGGACATGCTGCTAATGATACTGGATGACTCGAATCCAGTTAGAGTTGAGACCTGTTGACTGTACTATTAGTAAGTTTTCATGTGTCAATGTGTATGAAACAATCTGGTGTGAGATGGAGTCTAACAAGATCACATACATAGTGGGGAGTTGTTATAGACTTAGTGGATTGGTTGCTAGTGATGAAGAAATGCATCACCAAATAAAGATGATGGGTGCAAAAAGAGTAATCATTATGAAGGACTTTAAAATTATCCAAACATTAATTAGGTAGCAATAAAATCTCATGAGAAGAATGAAATTGAATTTAATAAGCTGTTGTGAGGCAATTTTCTCAAGCAGCATGTGGCAGAAGGAACTTGAGGTCAGAGTGTTAGATTTGATTACAATGTCAGAGGAAGTTATTCTGCCTCTGGGTGGTGACAGTGATCATGCAGTACTCACTTGGGAGGTGGCTAAGTTTATGAATGTTCCATTCAGAAAAAAATTACATGCCGAACTACAAAGCAAGAAATTATTACCGTCTGAGGAGTATCCTGGGTTCCGTGCTATGGTATTAGTTGTTGGATGGAAAGGATATCAGCAATGCATGGGAAGTGTTTAAAAATTACTTAAATGATGCAATATCAAAATGTGTTCCTAGAGTTCAAAGAATAAATAGAGAAGGAGTGAAATAGATGTGTAATCTAATTAAGCAAGAGATTTGAAATAAAAGGATGATGTGGAAGGAATACTATGTGCATAAGGATGATGTCAGTTATAAAAATTATAAGAAGCAACCCAGAAGAGTCAAACTGGTCTGCAAGCTAAAGACAACTCCAAAGAATTTTATTGTTATGCTGCAAGTAACAGAAAGAAACAACGTGGGTGTCAGATACAGAAGAGGTTGTTCACTAGTGAGTGTTTTGCTAAAAGCTATCAACATCGTGAATGCAACATTGTGCTCACTGTTACCTCGTCACTGGATGAAGAAACTCAGCTGTATGAGGAGGAGGTATCAGAGCTGTTGTATAAACTGAATAAAAATTCAGCAATAGGACTGATGAGGATGTCAGCATGGATGTTAAAAGAGTGTTCAACTGAACTAGCTATTTCTTTGAACAGGGTATATAATATGAATCTCAGAACAGGGAAGATTCCACAGGAGAGGAAAGAACGTATGGTAATCCCGTTGCACAAGGGTGGAACAAAGACTGATGTATCAACTATTGACCTATCAGTATCTCTGGAGTGGTGATGATGATTTTGAAAAAGTAATATGACTTTTCAAGGGTAAGGACTCACATTCAGAAATAAGTTGACATAAAACCTCTACTCTGAAATGAATGCTATAGGTTTACTAAATGAAGGTTATGTTTCAGCAACTTGCTCACATTCCATATAAAATGTTAACAATGAATTAGACAAGGGGAATGGATACACCACAGTAATTTACTTTGATTATACAGTACTTGCAGAATGATTTGAATATGCTAGAATTTTCACACACCCATAATTCTTATGGGTGTGTGAAACTGGCTGCAGTTTAATATAAGTAAATATAAAATAATGCACACTTTGGTGTGATTAGTTATCCAGTGTCATATTATATTTGTGGAGTTATGCTAGAAGAAATTGATCAGGCCTAAGGATCTTGGAGTTTTAATAGATTAGAAGTTGAAGTTCAATTGCCATATAGCAAAGATTGCAAATACAACACAGGGGATAATTGCAACGCTGAAACAAACTCTGACATATAAAGATAAGGGAGTCATTTTGCTTCTTTACAAGGCTAGTGAGATAAGATCTCACTTGGACTATTGTGTGCAGGTCGCCTGGTTTCTTGTATTTTCTGTGGTGATTCAGATACAGTGGGGGGAGAGAAAGAGAGAGCAAAGAAGAGTGTTAAAAATGATATTAGGATTATGGAATACAATTATGAAGACGGATTGAGACTTTGTAGACTGCAGACACTAGCAAAAAGGAGAAAGATGGGCGATATGATCGAGACTTCTAAATTTCTGAAATGTTCATAGAGGATTTCAGTAGATGGAATTTTTCATTTTGATGAATGCCATCAAACAAGGGGTGGGGGCAAGATTTTCACTCAGAGTGGTGCGTGATGAATGGATTGCCACTGGATTTTGTGTTTGTAAGTAATTTGAATGAATTCAAGAACAAGTATAACAGTAGGTGTGGGGAGTATGCAACCTCCCTTGATGAATTCCTGACTCTCCAGAGGTGTCTCAATAATAATAGATATAAAGAGAGATTTTCTTCCTTTTGTTGGCCCTTTTTTGGATTAGGAGAAACAAATGATACGGGTATGAAACTGATAGAATTTGCTTTGCAGAATGATCTCACCATAACCAATACATTTTTTCCACATAGAAGATTACAAAAATGGACTTGGATCTATCTCCCAGATGAAAGAACTCAGAATCTAATTGATTATAAACTTATAAAAACTAAATATAAAACATGTATAAACTCAGAAAGAACTAGATCTTTCCCAGGTGCTGACACTGGAAGTGACTATAATTCAGTCGTAGTAACGTTAACGTTAAAATTTGGAATTAGAACCACACGAAAAATAAGACAAAAGTTTAACTCTACATGACTGAAATAGTTGATTTCAGTTATGTAGAGTTAAGAACTGTTTAAACTAAATGTTAAGACTAAAGAACTATTTAAAAACAAATACTGCTTCTATTTCTGAAATCCCTTCTGACTCTCTCAATCCTGATATCTCTTACAAACAGTTTTTAAGGATGTTTATTGAAGAAGCAGCTAAAAATATCCTAGGTAGAAAATGCAGTATTAACAAGCCTAGAATTACCCAAGAAATATTAGAGCTTTGTGATTAGCAGAGAAGATCACAAGCAACAATTCAGCACATTGGGAACAACAATGAACAGCATAATTATCTGAATAATGCAAAGAAACTGAAGATAATCTTCATAGGAATAACCATACAGCAGTATACCAAATAATTAAGAAATTAACAAAGCCTTTTGATTGTAAAACTGGATAACTTAGGATGAGGATGGAACAAATATTATTGATCACGAAAAAATTGAAAGGATGATATGATTATTCATGTAAACTATTTGAGTATGATGATAGCTTGGACCAACAAAAATTAGAGAAAACTGTTTCAATGATAATAGAGAAAAGTGATTATTCTATGCTTAGAGAAGAGGAAAAAAAAATCCATCTTATTATCAAAAACAGGAGGAATTGACAATATCCAATCAGAATGAACAGAATCTATTGTTAGTGTGCTTCACAAAACTTACCATCATTTTAGGACAATTAGCCTCATCAACCATCCAAAAATATTTTTGGAAATTTTACTCTCATACATCGAAGAAAACATGGAATCCAATTTTTTAGACTTACAGGCTCGATTCAGAAAGAACAGGAGTACAACTGACCATATATTTACACTCCATATTATTGGAGAAAAATACATAGAACATAAAGTAATGTGTCATAATTTTATTGACCTACAGAAAGTCTTTGCCTCTATTTGGCATGATGCCCTTTAGAAAATTCTGCAATATGGAATAGATGGCAAAATAATGTCTGATTGAATCCCTGTACACATTTTCTGAAACAGTTGAAATCAAGGGTAATAATAAATACTCCTTTTCCAATGGAGTGAGACAGAGATGCAAATTATCACCAATGTTATTTAACTGCTTCCTCAAATATGTTATAAATTAAGCCCTGCAGAACTGGGATATTATAACAGTAAGAGGAAGAAAAATAAACCATTTAAAGTTTGCTGATGATATTTTTCTCTTAATAGAAAACAAATTAGATCTTCAGGAAATCACATCTGTTTTTGGAAATCAAAAACAGATGGAAAGAATACTCTGAGGAATTGTACAGCAGAGTGGATAAAGAAAATGTTGAGCCCTCTCACAGGAAAATTTTGATTTGGAACCTCCTCCACTCAGGCATGAAGTTGAAAGAACAGTTAAGCAGCTTAACAGCAATAAGGCCCCAGGTGCAGATGAAATCCCAGCAGAGTTAATTAAGGCCACAGGGGATGGAGGGATAAGAATGTTTCATAGATTGATTACAAGAATATGGGAGACAAGATCATGGCCTAGAGACTGGCAGAAGTCAGTTTTCATACCACTACATAAGAAAGGTGATATGAAGGCATGCAAGCAAAGTTTTATTAAAGATCATGCTAAATAGGATTGAGGTCAAAGTTGACACAGAGATGCCCGAGGAACAAGCAGGTTTTAGGAAAGGTAAGGGCACCAGAGATGAGATCCTTTGCCTTAGACAGATCATAGAAAAATATAAAGAATTCAGACTCCTTCTGGTAATGTGTTTCTTAGACTACTCTAAAGCTTTTGACTGTGTTGAGCATGTGAAACTGTGGGAATTAATGAAAAGAATGGGTTTTCCTCAACACACTATCAGGTTGATAGCCAACTTGTACAGGGAGCAAGAAGTCACAGTAAGAACAGGTGTTGGATAGACTGATTGACTTCAAATTGGAAAAGGAGTTAGACAAGGATGTTTACTTTCTCCTCACTTGTTTAGTATATATGTGGAGGACATCATAGGTGAATCACTGAATGAGCTCAAGACAGGAATTAGGATAGGAGGTAGTTTGATCAGTAATCTGAGGTATGCTGATGATACAGTACTCCTTTGTAATGACATGGAAAAACTAGGACTAATTCTTGACAAAGTTAACAAGATCAGTAATAACAGAAGACTTCAACTCAATCCTAGCAAGACAAAGATTATGGTTCTTAAAGGAAATACAAACAGAGAAGCTCTTGAGAAACAAGTGTACCTTAATGGAGAGAGAATTCAGGAAGTCAACAAGTTTGAGCACCGGGGATTCATTATTAATGTGAAGAATTGCTGTTCAGAAGATGTCAGAAAAAGGTTAGGAATGGCTAAAACAACAGTCAGAGACCTGTCTAAAATCTGGAAGGATGGATCTTATCCATAGGAAGAAAGTTGAGGATTTTGGATGCAGTTGTTTTTCCAATAGCAACTTATGAATGTGAGACTTGGAATCTAAAGAAGTCAGATAAGAAATGGATATCTGCTTTTGAGATGTGGTGTCACAGAAGGCTGTCAAGGATATCATACACTGAAAGGAGTACAAATGAATGGGTGTAAGAAAAGATCAGCAGAACTTTAAGGATGTTGAGAGAAGAAAGTTAAAATATTTTGGACACATTTATTTATTCATATGGAGTTTCCTCCCTTTTCTCCCCCATCCCTATTGGGGCGAGTTGAGCCCCCCCATGGGGGTGTTTTGACCAGTTTAAATACCTAGGCAAGATCTTTAATAAAGATGGAAGATCATGACAGGATATTAGAACAAAAATAGCAAAAGCAACACCACCATTCCAAAAACTAAACCACTATGGACATAAAACAAGCTGACAATTACAAACAGATTATGTCTTATTGACACACTAGTAAATTCAATACTTCTATACAGAAATGAAACTCAGACCCTTCCCTAAAAGAAGATGTGGCATTTAAAATGAGGTGCAATAGATCAGTGCTTCTTAAACTTTTTCTACTCGTGACCCTTTTCGCCCGAGAAATTTTTACGTGACCCTGGATATATAGGTATATAAAACAGGTATACAAATCAAACATTTACTGATGATAAATCATAAAGAAATTTATTTTAAAAACAGTTCTTTGGTATACATATAATTTTATCATTTTCATAAAGAATTACAAACAATAGCCTTGAATCTGAATTAATTTTTGGTCGTTGTACATTCAGAAACCTTTTACTGTTGCCAAATTTTTCGCGACCCCCACATTCGGTTACGACCCACAGTTTAAGAAGCTTTGCTATAGATGATTCCTAAAGATATCGTAAACTGATTATGTCACAAATTTTGAAGTAAAACAAAGAATCAGGTCTTTTGCCAGTCTAAGAAATCACATCATAACTAAGATTCGAAGTTAACTTATCTGGCTTGGTCATATCAGCAGATCAATAGTCTTCCAATGCAAGTTCTTGAAGGAACTATTCCAGGAACTTGAAAAAGAGGCAGACTTACAATAAATTGGATAGACAATATAAAATATTGGACAGGTACTTACTTCACAAATTGTCAATCTAGGACTGAATGGAATATTTCCTGATATCTACTCGATGGTCCTTTATGGACTATCAGAAAATCTTTCAATACACTTTCTTCTTTTCAATGACTGACTCTCTTACTATCTGATTTTTTCTATTTTTGCAGACAACTTCACTAAATGATTCTATTGCTACGTTTTCATGGTTTCATTCTTGTTTTCAAAGTTTTTTCCCCCCTTCCGGTAACATTTATTTGACTCTACAGTTCACCTTTGAAAGCTGCCTAACTTCGATCTTTTTTGAAGCTTTTGTATATTATATTTCTTTTCAACACAAAGTTCAGTTTTGTCCTACTCAAAACTAAATGGTGATCACTTCATATTTCAAATATCCTGCATACTTGTGTCATGAACCAGCTTGAGTTATTGCTGTGAATAATAATGGCTCGTGAGACTTTTCTTGTTCTCATGTCTATTCTCTCTCCATATAAATTTATTAATATTATTAATAGAGACCTCCAGGAAGTCTGGGACTCATCAAGAGAGGCCACGTACTACATGCACCAGCTATCACACTTGTTCTTGAATTCATTCACACTACATCCAATGGCAATCCATTCCAATCACACACCACTCTACGAGAGAAAAGTCAAGATTTCACCACATTCTCAGCTTCCAAGGATGTCTCTTGTCTTTTCCCCACTTTCCATAAAACAAAAAATTCCATTAAAGGAAATCCTGTATTACCCTTTCAGAAGTTTGGAAGTCTCAATCATATTCGCCCCCTACTCTTTTCTCCTGTTTGCTAGTGTCTGCAGTCTACAAATTCTCAATCTGTTTGCATAATCAGTATTCCACAATCCGGATATCATTTTTAACATTCTTCTTTGCACTCTGTCTCCAATGTATCAGAATCACAATGGAAACCAGGAGACCAGACCTGCACACACCAGTCCAAGTGAGGTCTCATCACGGCCTCGTGAAGAGGAATAATTGACATCCTTATCTTTACATGTGAACGTTCGTTTTGCATTGCAATCATCTTTTGAGTTGCAATCTTTGCTACATGGTCCATGAACTTCAACTTCCTATCATTTAAAATTCCAAGAATTTTAAATGATAGGAAGTTGAAGTTCATGGACCATGTAGCAAAGATTGCAACTCAAAAGATGATTGCAATGCAAAACGAACGTTCACATGTAAAGATAAGGATGTCAATTATTCCTCTTCACGAGATCTATGGCCTGATATCTAATCATGCAGAAGTGAATGACTTTGCATTTAATGACACTGAAGTGACATCCAATTTCCCATGCCCACAATTCCAGCCTATTTAAATCAATCACTCCACAAGTACTGCATATCTGGTAATCAGGAATGTTCATTCCTAATTACCCTTCCTATCTTTGAATCATCAGCAAATAGCTTATGTCACTTGACAAATGCTTCCCAATAATCATTAATCTACAGATTGAATAGTGGACCAAGCACTGACCCTTGTAGTACACTAGTTACCTTAAATCTTGCATTTGCATCCCCAGTATATCACTTTTTGATATCTGTCAGTCGGCCATCTTCTTATCCAAGCTAATATTCTATAACACAAACCCATTTTTTTCCCCAATTTATGCAACAGTCTACCATACTGTATTCTGTCAAAAGCCATAGCAAAATCCAAAAGTATCATTGTGTATCTATTCTCCTTGTCTAGTTCAATGGTAACGTCATCATTATCAAATTCCTGACATTTACTCTCAAGGGGTGTACAGGATATGATAGTACTACATGAAAAATTAACATCATTACTAACTTCCTATCTACAATTTTTCTCCAACTCAATCTATTACCTGTCAAGGCTTCAACATTGGCAGATCTATATTCTAAGGCACTTTTTACAGTATCAATCCACCTTTATCTTGGGTCTTTTTCCTGCCAACCTGGCAGAGAACACTTGTTTTGCTAATCTTTCTCACCCATTCTATTAAAGTCACCACCTGAAATTAGCTCTGATAACACATTCCTGAATGCTAACAATGTCAAGTTCATTCCTGATATCCTCATTTTTAATATGATATTGCCATTGATGCCATCTGTTCACACCACTAATCTTTCTAAGTACTCTCATATCTGTGGTCTCTAGTCTTTGGTCAAGTGTTTTACTTCTAACCCAGCTCTCAGAACCATAAGTTAAAACTGGTTTGAACACTGTCTTGTATACAGCTAATTTAGTTTTTTGGCTAATTTATCTCTTATTCCATATGAATTTATTCAATTGACTGCCTACCATATCAGATTTGTTGATTCTGTTGTCTATTTCCATATTTAATTTACCATCTTCAGTAAAAATCATGCATAAGTAGCTGAAATGTTTTACTTGTTCCACAGGTTCTCCATTCACAACACAGTTGACATTTTCAATGATTCTGCCTATTTTCATTGTCTTTGTCTTTTTAATGCTGACCTTCATACCATATCTATTACAACAGTTATTCAATTTAATCAGGGAATCTTGCAAACTTGTAGCAGATTTATCTGCCTACAAGTTTGTCCGCATAAAGCAAAGATCTGACATTAACATCTCCAATTCTGATGTCATATTTAATACCACTTTCCTTCATAATGTGATCCATATAGATAATGAATAACAGAGGGGATAATGTACATCCTTGTCTCACACCAGATTTAACATTAAACCATCCTCCTGTACTTCCTTGAATTCTAAATGCTGATGCTGACTTATAACTCAAATAAAGACTAAGTATTGCTTGACATAACACCCCCACTGAAACCATACGATTGTAGCGTTTTGAATAGCTTCTCTCTTGGCACCTTGTAATATTGCCTTTTCCAGATCTACAAAACTTAAAAATACAGATCTTTGTTACCTTTTCATGATTTCTCAACTATTTGTTGTAAAGTGAAAATCTGATCCTGACAGTCTCTATTTGGACTGAATCCAGCTTGTTCTTCACCAAACTTCTCTTCCACAATCCTTCTCAACTGTTTCTCAAGTATATCTCATAAATCTTACCAGTAACATTCAGTAGAGAAATACACCTCTGTAATTCTCAAATTCAGTTTTATTTCTCTTTTTATATATGGGTACTATGAGAGCTCTACTCCAATCATCAGGAATTCGTCCCTCTGTCCACGCACTCTGAACTATGCAGAGCAACCACAGTAATACTTTTATACCTCGTACTTGAGCATTTTTGGATGAATATCATCTAATCCAGCTGCTGCCTTTCCAGATTTCAGGCCAGTGTCACTGTTTTTTTATCACTATGCCAGCATCACTACTAGTTTCATTTAGCAATTTTTCAAAGTAATTATTCCATACTTCAAGGATATCCTTTTCTCCAGTTTTCATATCGCCATTATCATCACTAATTCTGAGTTTCTTCAACAACCTCAGAATATCTTGCCGCCTTCTTGATATTTATTTTCAATGTTCTTACTGAAGTCTTCCCATGACTTTCATTTAGCTAGTTTTACACGGTGTTCAGCTTTCTTATATTTGTCTCTGTATTCTCTAAGAGCATAATCTGACTTATTTGCAAGGAACTTTTGATATGCTTTCTTCTTTTCCTTCACTGCCTGTGTTCACCATGGAGTTGTGATTTTTCTATCTTGCACACAACCTCACCACATGCCTCTCTGGCTGAATCAATCAGTTTTCTTCGGCGCCTGCCACTGAATCTCCAAGGTTTGATTCTTGTTCTCAAAGTGTTTCATTTTTTCTTGACTAATGTTTGTGTTTAGTCTACAGCTTACATCTGAGAGCTGCTCAAACTTTTATTCGCTTTAAAACTTTCTTACATGTTTTTCTTTTCAATATGAAATTCAATCTTATCCTGCTCAAGACTAAATATGATCACTTCCAATTTCAAATCCTCTGTACACTCTAGTCTCCTGCACAAGGGAGAAAACATCACTATCAACAATAACATAGTCAGTGAGACTTTTCTTATTCCTTGCATGTTCTCTCCATATGAATTTGTGCACATTTTTATATTGGAACATAGTGTTAGTAATAGCCAGTTAATGTCCTGAGCAGAAATCCAACAAGTATTTGCCATTATTATTAACTTTGCTCTTTCCTCAAAATTTTCCCATAATATTTTTGTATGTCTGACAATCATTTCATACTCTGCTATTTATGATCACCAACAAGGACCAACTTTTCCTTTTTCATTGTGTCAGTTTCTTTCTCTAAAGCCTCGGAAATTTCATCTCCTTTTACCTTAGTAGAATCTTCTGTGGGACCATAGGCGCAAATAAGTCTCATTGTCCAGTTCCCCATTCTTATATATCTCCACATCACTCTACTTGAAATTGCCTGCCATTCAAGATTAGTCTCGCATTTAGTGCTGAATACTACAGCTACTCCTTCTTTTCCTTGATTGTCATTGCTTGAATATAAAATTTTGTATTTATTGCTCAGAAAGATCTCACCAGTGTTTGTCTTTTTTGTTTCAGTCACCCTATTATGTCAATCTATTACTTATCCAATTCCTCGGTAGCGCCATTTCGTTGTCATTCAAGCTTCTTATGTTGATAGTACCAATCTTCAACTCTGGTGATATTGAGTTGGGGTGTGTTTTAAGGTTTGTTCCAGTAGCTGATTTTTCACTGTTTGCCCTGATTCCTTGGTGAAAACAATGGGGGACCTTGTTTATCTGGGCGACACCCCATCTGGCATGAAATTCTGTTATGTTGTACCATTATTTAACATTGTGGTTTAAGCCAATAAGAATACAATTTGGTCAACTAAATCCCAAATTGCAATCCCATCCTTGTTCATTCAGTATCCAGGTAGATACCTAACAGGGTGCACCATGAGAAGGTGAGGATTGGGCATTAGGTCAGAAGCCCTGGTCGGTTCTTTGCATTCCTTTAAAAGCTATGTGGAAGTCTCCTCTCAGTTATACAGCTTTAACCCTTAAGCAAACATTGTTATAGAATGTGAGCAAGTTGCTAAAACATGACCTTCCCTTAGTAAAAACATGTTGCTCATTGCAAAGTAGAGATTCTTTGTCAACCCATTTCTGAATGCAAGCCTTAACCAATTTTTTCAAAATCTTCACCACCACCACTCCTGAGATACTAATTGGTCGATAGTTGGATATATCAGTCTTTGCATCACCCTTGTGCAATGGAATCTCCATACAATCTTTCCATTCCTGCAGAATTTTTCCTGTTCTGAGACTCATTTTAAACAGCCTGGTCAAAGGAATAGCCAGTTCAGCTGAACTCTTTTTTAGCACACTTGCTGATATCCTATCAGTCCCTGTTGCTGAATTCTTATTTAGTTTGTGCAACAGCTCTAATACCCCATCCTCATAGAACTTAGTTTCTTCATCCAGTGAAGAGGTAACAAAGAGCACAATGTTGCATGTACCAGGTTGATGGCTTATAGCAAAATGGGGGGTGGGGGTTGCTTATATCCGTCCATCCCAATAGCCAATTCAGTTACTATGAAGGAAACATACGAAAACATGAAAATAGTGCTGGGAAACATTAATTATGATGCCTACAATTGGAACATCTGTGCTGATCTTAAAGTCATTGCCATTTTGCTTGGGTTACAAATAGGATACAGTAAGCACTGTTGCTTCCTTCGTAAATGAGAGAGAAGGACCAGGAGTAATCATTATGTTGTTAAACAGTGGGCTTTGCATACACATTTCGCACCTGGAGAAAAAGAATGTTACACATGTATCACTGGTAGACACAGAAAAAATCTATTTGTCACCACTTCACATCAAATTCAGATTCATGAAAACCTTTGTGAATTAGGAAGAAGCAGGATGTCAGTATTTGCAACAAAAATTTCCAAAAATAAGTGATGAAAAGGAAAGCATTTTCATTGGGCCAGAAATCAGATTGTTAATGAACAATCCCAAATTTGAACAAGTTCTAAACCAAAAGGAAGTTAATTGTGGAAAACTCTTTGCGCAACCACAGATTCAGATTACAAAGAAATCATTTCTAAGCATATCATGACATGCGATGCAAGATGTCTCTGAAAATACACTATCTGAAATCACCTAGACTTTTTCCCAGAAAATCTCTGGGTCCATAAGTGATGAACACGGTGAAAGGTTTCATCAGCAGATTATGAGGATAGAAGGCAGGTATAAGTGGAAGTGAAGTTATGCTATATTAGCTGATTACTGTTGGGAGGGGTCTGAAACAGGAAACACCAAGTTCATCTCTTATAAACAGAAGGTGTTAGGACAGTCATTCTATTTGATTTTCATTCTGCATGTATGATATTGTTAATAGTGTTTATATCATAAAAATGTATAGACTTGTTTCTCAACTATAAGTGATAGGAAAAAAATTAAAATCATATTTGAAATCAGCATGAGAAATTGAGTAAGAATTACGTAAAGCTGAAAAGGAAACAAAAAACCTTAAAATGTCGGATAGTTGGAGATAATTATTACTCCAATGCAGTGGAGACTCCAAAATCTTGCCAGAATGAAAAATTAAGATGGCATGCTTCATAAATTTTTGTAAGGATTCTAAAATATCTAATAGTAATAAAATGCATCCAATCAGAGTCCAGGAAAAAAAAAAAAGAAAAAGAGATGGATGAGAAGAATAAATCTAATGAATAAAGACACAATTAATGTACCCAGTTAATGATTAAGGCAACATGAAACTTTGCAAAAAACTACTTCATAAATGTCATTTAATGGTGTTTATCTTACCTTAATTTTTTCCCACTTGTCATCAACATCTTGTAACCAAGAAAGGAAGAGTCGCCCATTATAACGTGATCGGACATTTTTATCTTTGTCTTCCTACAAAATATATACAAATTAGAGCTATACTGAGATTATTTAATGCTGACATTATAAAAATTCTTAATATGATATTAAAAGAAAGGCCTTGAAGTGTTTAATTAGCTAAGAGAAAATATTTTGATCACACACATATGCACACATGATGTATATGTATGATCTAGTGTTATTACCAGGCATCTACAAAAAACCTTTTATCTTTGTGATTTAAGCATAAATTACCATTATGCACAAAATTTCATGATGACCCTCCCCCCATTCAGCTTTGATAATACACTGGTGCCAAAACCTAAGGATGAACAATATTTCTGAAGATTACAACTGCAAATTCAGATGAACCAGCTTGTGACAATTTATATTATTGACAATTTCGAGTAGAAAGTGGATATACATTCACATTCTTGAATTGCACGCGGTAGAACTCAACAGGATAACAGGCAAAAGGCTGTGCTAAACAAATTGTGTTTGAAAGACATTCTTTTCGTGAAAGAATGCAGTTGCAAATTTGGATGACGTAATGTCTCAAAAACATCATCTAGATGATTTTATATTGGGAAGAATTAGTGGAAAGCTTAAAGAGGGCCACAGAATTACTGATATTACCAGAGAGGATGGAATTTTACATAGCGTTGTATCCAGGCTCTGGGCAGCTTTTCAAATGTTTGTTAAGAGGTCGTCTTTGCTCTACCACAAAACATGAAGACAGATTTTTGCTTATAATAGCAAAATGTAATCGACAGACCATGGCAGTTCAGCTTGCAAGTTGGCTCTATTCAAGCATGGGTATGGAGATATCTTGATAAACTGTGAGAAGTAGGCCTACAGTCTGTGTTCCTTTATCCACAGCTCATTGTAGAGAACATTTTCAGTGGTGTTGTGCCCACAAAAATTGGACAAAATGCCAATGGTCTAATGTACTCTTTACAGATTAGTTGTTTTAGTCTTTCCTCCAATTCTAGATGACACTTGTGATGTGAAAGTGGTACTGCTTAGCATCACGAAAATGTTCTTGAAAGGGATAGTATGGCAGTGCTGAAGTCATGGTTTGGAGGCATTATGCTTAATGGGTGCATTGAGTGACAAGTGTTGGAAAAAAAGGTACTATGACTGATGAACGATATTGCAATGAAGTTCTTCAACATCATGTTCAATTGTTCCATGGTGCTGTAGGCGAAGAATCCATTTTTATGGATGACACAAGCAGTGGAGATACTTCTGGAGACTGAGGATATTAATAGTACAACATAGATCTTTCCTGAATCATTTGGTGCTAAGCATGTTGCGATGATATGAGAGATACAAAGTCATTCGGGGTGAACATATTCCATACTGAAATGTCTCTCTGCATAGTTTTCTGTAAGCATTGAATATTAATTCCTTAACTATGTCCTTAGGAAATTTGTAACTTTTGCCAAAAATGTAATTGCAATTTAATTTGTATGAAATTTATAACACATTTTTTGTATAATATAATTTATTAGTGTGCTGGCAATAAATTTATATCCACATTTGGCTGTAGCCATGAAAATTTTTTCATATACAGGTAAAAATATAGTTCATCCTTAGCTTTAGGACACCAGTGTATTTACTGTGAAATAACAATTGTGTTGGACTATTACAATAACCAGTTCTCCCCATGGACAGTATATGATAAAAATGATATTTCTGTATATTTTCACTTGTTGTTTATTACATCTTTGTGTACAAGAAAAAAAAAATTCCACTGCAGGTTAGAAATTACCTTTAACCTATCTGCAAAAAAAAATATCCTGTAAAATAACAAAAAAGTCAATTATAATCCTCTGCACAAGACAGAGATGATTTACTAAAGGTAAATACTATATTTATGAATTAAATCCAAGGTTCTCAGCTTGGATTTCATTTAGCAGAAATGTACAAATAAAGAAGCATCATATGCCTGAAGAGAGTTCTAGGACTTGCTGCTACAAAAAAATTGCCATATATCATACAAAAACAGCAATTTTTAAGATGTGCTGATGCAGTTCCTTAACATATTCATGCTGGACTATGTTTTGCACATCTGGCAGTAACTCACTTGACCTTGTAAAACATTCCTACTGCTGTTGGTGGGGTGGGCACAATTTTACACTTCTGGTATGATAATAAACCTAATTTGCTGAATGCCGGAGAATTCTCTACAGAGAAATATCATCATATCTAGAGATTTCAGTGTTTTTGGAAGTAAGACTGGAAGGAAAGAGTTTTTTTTATGAGAAACAACACAGGAGTGAGTTTGACTAGCACTTAAATTAAATTTATCCCAACTTCTGAATAGTTTGGAGAAAGTTTCTTGGAAGTTTTGGTGATTTGTGTAGTGCAAGGGTTGTTGAATGAGAAAAAGAAGTATAATATACCATAATCAGTTTTCATTCTAGGAAAACTGGAGATCGTTCTTGGTTGCTTTCTCTTTATAATCTTCTTCTAAGCCCTCTTCATAACCTCTTTTGGTTGTAGGTTTCTCCAACCATCTCCACACCAAAAGGTCATCTTTCCATCTTCTCTCAGATCATCTAGGCATTTGTCTTCCTTCATATGGATGGCACTGGGTGAATGGCATTACCATTTATTGCTTTTCACCCATGCAATATGCCCTATCTAACTCCATTTTAATTTTAAAATCTCCCTCCTATGTTCAACACTTGTTTCTTTTCTTATGTCTTCATTCTTTGTCTCACAATTTTATTTATTCTTTATTTTGTCTGATGTTTAGCATGGCTCTCTGCATTCTACACTCAGTTTTTGCATTCTGTCCAGCATTTGTATGGTTATTTGGCACATCTCTGATCCATATAAATGGGATGACAAATTGGTTGCAAAGTTTGGCTTTATATTCATAATTACTTTTAAAATACATGGTATTTTATAGAAATTAAAATACAAAACAAAACAAAAAATAAATAAATAAATAAAAAGATAAAATAAAAATTAATGATTATCCCACCTACTTAATACTTTATTTTTATTTGTATGGGGTTCCTCCAGTTCCTCATCCATCCCTTAGGACTGGTTGAGCCCTCCTATTGAGGGATTAAGCATCTCTTTATGACTGTAAATGTGTGTGTGTGTGTGTTCATGGCCGGTTTGGCTGTTCTGAGGGACGAAAAACCTGAGTTTCTGGGTGAAAAAATCCTCTGCCTCCATATGAGACCAGCTAACTCAGATTTAGTTGAAAGAGACCAGATAAAGGTTCCTCACATCACAGACAGGAATTGAACCCAGGCCTTTCTGACCACAGGGCTTTGTCTAAACTGACTGAGCTATGGAAGCTTACTAATGTACTATAAGTATGCAATGCTTTGTGGATAAGGATAGCAATACTGGTAAACAGGTTTAGTGGTAAATGGTGCAAAAATTCTTTAAAAATTTATCAGTAATTTGGTGTTTTCTACTGGTTTTTCAGTAAATAAAAAACATTCTTAATGCACACTGTAGTAATTTTAAAGTTGACTGATTTAGTAAAATAGAGTTCCTTATTTGAATAAATCACTCGATTTTAATTAGCTTTATGGCTGTGTAGCTACATGCTTATGTCAGAAGTTGACTTCTTGCATTATCATCTCGAATATTTCATGTTTATTTACTTTGCAGTACTAGTAACTCCTAAAATTAATACGTTTATGCCAGGCTGTGTCTTGCATGAGTTGTGTATCAGGTGAGAACTTGCTTGACTGGATAACATGTCCCTTTGCTAGGCAGGTGCATTTTAACAAATGGTTAAATATATATGACATGTTAATTTCAATTCAGTAGATGAATCATCTTAATGGTATTGAAAATCCAAGATGTAATGTTATCTTATTTCAAGTCATACAAAAAAGAAAAAAAAGCAGTATTTGCTTTACATAGATCTGTTTGTTTTTGCACTTAGTGAAGTATGTATATGAGTTAATAATTTTATTTATTTATTTATTTATTATTATTATTTTTTTTTTTTAGCCATGGATAAAAATTCACCATGGTATTATTTTGAATGAACTGAAGGAGAGAACAATGCTAAAAATCAAAGCAGGTGGAGGAACTAGTGGCTTACAGAACCTTCTTAAAAGTCAGTGCAACATTATTAACTTATTAAAAACAGGGAGAGAAAAGGCTGATGATACAATACCTACAAATGAAATTATCAATGCTAATGCTGGTTTAGATTCTTGATCAAAAATTGCCTTATATTTTAACAAACCAATGACTTTTTTTTGCTGTAGTAGAATGTGACAGTAGGGATGGGTTTCCTTCTAGTAAATTTTGTACATTTTAAGGATCTGTGAAAGTTATTAATTGTGAAGGGATATAAAGGCATTCCTAAATCTTCACACATGATAAGAAAAACTGTCAAGGAATATGCAAAAAAATTAGCAAAGTAATCAATAAAATATCACAGCATAAATTTTGGTAAAATATTTAGTTTAGCAATTGATGAGTAGACATATGTTAAGAATTAACCCTTCTTCAAAATAAAATGAAAGAATTTGGTTTTTTGAGGTATTGTATCTATTACAACAGATGAAACTTCAATAATGAAGAAAGTAGTAAAGCTAATCAATGCAAATCATCGATTATGTTTAGCTCATGGCATGCAATTAGTCACAATCAGAGTTCTGTATAGTAAAAATAATTTACAAGAAAATAATGTTGACAAACAGGAAAAGAGAGCCATTGAATTAACTAAAACAAATGACTGTAACAACTCCCATGATGATAATCAAATTTTTGATGCCTTAGAGGTGATGTGTGATGCATCTGTATATTCTCAAATTCTATACAAAAATGTACAAATGAGTTCTCTGTTAGCAAAGATGCAAAACGTATTTTATAATATTCTGTAGATTATAGAATATTACAAGTGATATACTCCCAAAAATAAAGGAAGAATTTGATAATGAACTTTCATTAAGATTTTCAAAACTTGTTGGATTAGGTTGCAGGTTATATTGAAGTGCTTTTCAGTGGTTAAAAACTGTGTCAGAAAGTCATGTATTTGGAATCATGAGTGATCCTGCTCAAGACTAAATGGAAGTGATCACCATTTAGTCATCCGCAGAATAAAATTGAATTTCATATGAGTTTTAACGAACTTGAACTGCTCTCTCATCTAATATTATACATTACAATGCTATAGAAGCATTATGTTGTGAAAACGTGAATTTGTACATTGTTGATGTAACATTAAAATTTATGCTTGATGAACTAACAAATAAAAATGCATTTTTAAGCTAAACATAAAGATACAGTGATAGCTCACATAAAGGAATAACAAACATCTTATTATTGTTGAATTCTGAATATATAGAGATTTAAGTAATTATTATTTGCTTCAGAATCCAACATGATCTTCCATCACAAAGGCTAGACTTGTAATTAATAATTAATGTAAATCACTTGTTTATAATTTAATATTCATATAACTACCTTTAACTTTATTTGATTTTTAATTAATCAAAGATATATGTATTAATAATGAAAAGACTGTATTAAATATTATTAAGCAATTTTATTTATTACTATATTAATATTATAAGAACTTGTATTTGATAATTTAACTGCGCATTAATTGAAATGTAAATATTCTCTATTTATTCCTATTAGTAGAAGTTTAACGTTATGCAATAGCTCAATTTTATTATGTTTTGTTGTCATGGAGACGTATGTAAATGAGCGAGCGCAAGTTTGGAACAGTGCGTGAGGAGAATGTTGAAAGTTTATTGAAAAGCATTTTAGTTAAAGAGATCACGAGAACAATTTAGGCAGGAAGCACAGATATATAAGCGAGGAATGCTGAAAAGATTAAGAGAAGGTGAGAGAGAAGGAGATAGATAGGAAACAGAGAGAGAGAGAATTGGCATTCGGTTGGAATTGGGGTATTCAGCATTCGGGGAATCAGAGTGCGATATTAGAGAGTCGGCAAGTCACTCAAGCAGCTAATTTAAGTCTACTAGTCGAGAAGCAGTTAGCTAATAAGTTGTAGAATAACAATTATAGCTACGGAAAACAGCTGAGAGACTATTAAATAGACTAGCGATACTTGAGTTGAGATTTAATTTCAGCGCTGACCTTTCAAGGACATATGCAACCTTGAAGCAAAGCACGAAGTTACTAGAGAATAGTAGAGGCTGTAAAGTTGAAGTTTACCATTAGCTGTGTTTAGAATTATAGTGCCTAAAGAATTATTTGAATGCAGAAGGAATGAACAACTGTGCATATAAAACCTCAAGATAACAAATTATTGTGTATTGCCTTAATTCATGATCAGCAGTACTTCATGCAAGAACGTTTGTTTATGTGTATTGTGACTGATGATTAATTCAGTTATTGCTTAGAAGATTTATTTTAATAAGTGCTGTATACTGTTTAAAATGTTTACGGTTATAAAAAGTGTTTGTGTGTAAGTCGATGAAGAAAGAAGATTATCGATAAGATTATTCCAACCATTAATATTCCTATACAGAGAAGTGTGTGAGTTTCATCCTAGATTTTCCCTATACTAACAGTAACTATTGCGGAGAATTAGCTGAAGTCTAAAATTAAAGATGTTCGTTTGTGAAGAGGTGTTACTGCAATTTTTATTGTATTTTGCAACTTAAGGAACTGTGAGAAGACTGTATTATAGAGATAACAGATTTACCTTTGTCTGAGTCTGTATGATTGAACTTATCAGAGAAGATAAAATGTTTGTGATATCTTAATTACTGATTTGAACTTAAGTGTAAAATTTGTGATTCTAAAATTAAATGTTTGTTTTTATTAATCAAAAGTTATATTTTGCCTGAATCTCTTTTACTGCACCATTCATAAAACATTCGAACCAAAGCAGGTAAATTAAGTAAGTTAAATATTCTCGGCCAGTATACATAATAACAACATATAAAGGAAAGGTAGTTGAGAGTTGGTTTTTCTTCAATTCTTGAACTAATTCAGATATAAAGTGCCGCAGTCTTTAAATATAAATTTTCTTTATATTTGAATTAGAAATCAACTTGCAACCTATCAACTAGTTAAGAACATCGTAATAACTATATATCGGATCCAAAGCATAGATTGAGAAGAAGAAGGATCCAACATTATCATGTTTTGCATTACCTTTATGATCCCCAAAATCAAATGATGATGATGATAAATCTGGATTTCCTGAAACGCTTCCCGCATCACTTTACTTGAGATTGCCTGCCATTCAAGAAGATTAGCCTCATATTTAGCGCTGAATACTATGGCTACTCCAAGGAAAAGAAGGAGTAGCCATAGTATTCAACACTAAATAGCTAAAAAAGCTAAAAGAGGCTAATCTTCTTGAATGGCAGGCAATCTCAAGTAGAGTGATGTGGGCAAATATGTGAATAGGGAACTGGACAATGAAACTTATTTGTGCCTAAGGTCCCACAGAAGGTTCTACTAAGCTAGAAGTGGAGGAATTTTTTTGAGGCTTTAGAGAAAGCAACTCACAATGAAAAAGGAAAAGTTGGTCCTTGTTAAGGATCTAAACAGCAGAGTAGGAAATTATTGTCAGACATACAAAAATATATTGGGAAAATTTGGAGAAAAGAGCAAAGCTAATAATAATAATAATGGCAAATACCTGTTGGATTTCTGCTCACGACATGGACTGGTTATTACTAACACCATGTTCCAACATAAAAATGTGCACAAATTCACATGGAGAGAAGACGCAAGGAATAAGAAAAGTCTCATTGACTATGTTATTGTTGATAGTGATATTTTCTCCCTTGTGCAGGACACTAGAGTGTACAGAGGATTTGAAATTGGAAATGATCACCATTTAGTCTTGAGCAGAATAAAATTGAATTTCATATTGAAAAGAATAACATGTAAGAAAGTTTTAAAGCGAATAAAAGTTGAGCAGCTCTCAGGTGTGAACTGTAGACTAAAATACACAAAGATGATTGAAGAAAAAATGAAACAGTTTGAGAACAGGGACCAAATCTTGGAGATTCAGTGGCAAGCCCTGAAGAAAACACTAATTGATTCAGCGAGAGAGGCATGTGGTGAGGTTGTGTGCAAGGATAGAAAAATTAGAACTCCATGGAAGTTAAAGAGGTAGTGAAGGAAAAGAAAAAAGCATATCAAAAGTTCCTGGCAAATAAGTCAGCTTTTGCTCTTAGAGAATACAGACACAAATGCAAGAAAGCTAAATACAGTATAAAACTAGCTAAACAAAAGTCATGGGAGGACTTTGGTAAGAACATAGAAAATAAATATCAAGAAGGTGGTAAGATATTCTAGAGGTTGTTGAAGAAGCTCAGAAATGGAGGAAAGAGTGCTGTGCTGTAAAAGGAATTAGAGATGACAAAAGGTGACATGAAAATAGGAGAAAAAGATATTCTTGAAGTATGGAGTAATTACTTGGAAATATTGCTAAATAAAACAGGCAGTGATGACTGCACAGTGATAAAAACACTGACTAGGCATGTAGTCAAGAATACATATCCATACTCGTAGTAGAAAAAGCCATCAAAGGCTTGAAATGTGGAAAGGCAACAGGAGTAGATGATATTCGACCAGAAATGCTGAAGTATGGTGGTATAAAAGTCTTACAGTGACTGCATAGTTCAGAAGGTTTGGACAGAGAAACAAATTCCAGATGATTGGAGTAGCGCTCTCATATAAAAAGAGGGAAATAAACCTGAATGTGAGAATTACAGAGGTATTTCTCTAATGAGTGTTCCTGGTACGATTTATGCAAATATACTTCAGAAAAGGTTGAGAAGGATTGCGGAAGAGAAGCTTGGTGAAGAACAAGCTGGATTCAGGCCATGTAGAGAGGCTGTCAGGATCAGATTTTCACTTTATGACAACAGTGGAGAAATCATGCGATTATAACAAAGGTCTGTATTTAAGTTTTGTAGATCTGGAAAAGGCATATCACAAGGCCAAGAGAGAAGCTATTCAAAATGCTACAGTTATATGGTGTCAATGGGGCATTATATCAAGCAATACTTAGTCTTTATTTGAGTTGTAAGTCAGCAGTTAAAATTGAAAGAAGTACAGGAAGGTGGTTTAATGTTAAATCTGGTGTCAGACAAGGATGTACATTATCCCATCTGTTATTCATTATCTGTATGAATCATATTATGAAGAAAAGTTGTATTAAACCTTATATCAAAATTGGAGATGTTAATCTCAGCTCTTTGCTTTATGCAGATGATGTTATACTTCTAAATAAATCCGCTACCAGTCTGCAAGATTTCCTGACTAAAATGAATAACTCTTGTAATAGATATGGTATGAAGGTCAGCATTAAAAAGACAAAGACAATGAAAATAGGCAGAAACATTGAAAATATCAACTACATTGTGAATGGAGAACCTATAGAACAAGTAAAACATTTCAGCTACTTAGGCACGATTTTTAGTGAAGATAGTAAATTAAGTATGGAAATAGACAACAGAATCCACAAAGCTGGTATGGTAGGAAGTCAACTGAATAAATTTATATAGAATAAGAGAGAAATTAGCTGCATACAAGACAGTATTGAAGCCAATTTTAAGTTATGGATTTCAGAGCTGGGTCAGAAGTAAAACACTTGACCAAAGACTAGAGACCGCAGATATGAGAGTCCTGAGAAAGATTGGGGAATGAACAGATGGCATCAATGGCAATATCATATTAAAAACTAGGATATCAGAAAAGACTTGACATTGTCAGCATCCAGGAGTGCATTAGTTGGTCACTTGAACAGAATGGGAGAAGAAAGATTATCAAAACAAGTATTCTCTGCCAGGCTTTCATTAAAAAGACCCAGAGGAAGACCAAGATATAGGTGGATTGATACGGTAAAAAAGTGCCTTAGAAGATAGAAATATAAGATCTGATAATGTTGGAGTCTTGACAGGTAACAGACTGATTTGGAGGAAAATTGTAGATAGGAAGTTGGGAATGGTGTAATTTTTCATGTAGTACTATCATATCCTGTACACCCCTTGAGGATATCGATAAGGAATTTGATGATGATGATGATATATATATATATAATATATATATATATATATATATAAATCAACTGTGAATAATTCCATGTCTGAGGGTGCTACAATTTCAGAATCATTTCCTTTGACATCATTTAAATCAATGAAAGACGAATTTCAACTGAGATTAAATAAATAAACTGAAGTAACTTGTGAAGATCCAACTCAAAACCAAAAAGCCCAGAAGACCTGACACAACTTGTTGGAAAGGAACTGACATATTTCTGAGAATTAAAGAGGAGAAATAGCAAGAAGAAAATTGCTTAATGACCAGCCAACCAACATGTGTCAAACGTGAGAGAGCTTTTCCACTGCTGGATTAATTTGTACAAAACTTAGTTCACATTTAGGGAACCATAGGCTCAAGAAATGATGTTTTCTATTGACTCACATTTAATAAAAGCAACACTAAACAAAAAAAAGTTTGTTAAATTATGTAAGTTTGTGTTTTTTTTTATCATTGAAGTTATTGACGTTGTGAAATAAAAATTTTGTTTTATGATTGTCTTTCGATAGAACTTTTTTTTGGAAAATGTAACAAATTATCAGTAATTGAAAAAATTCAGTAAATTTAGAATCTCTAAGTGGGTTGAAATCATATAAAAAAATATTACACTTCATATATAAATGATGTCCAATGAGAGCATTGCTGTTGATCTCACTGGTGTATTATTTTTCATATTCCACTTCTTCTATATCATATATTTCATAAGTGCCTAGTGTGTAGGTGAATGAATCATTTCTTGGTGAGGACAGGTTTTCGTAACTATTTTACGAAATGTAACACATTACGGTTTTCAGCAAAAAATGCCTTTTCCTGGTTGTGTGAAAGGTTAAGTCAGATTTGTGTGTCCCCTTTCTTTCTTTTTTTTTTTTTAAATATGTACATTCATGAGTTTCTCCCAAGTACCCAGCCTAACATGACAAATTCTGTTAGGCATATAGCATATCATCATCAAATCCCTGAAATCTGCCCTCAGAGAGAGTACAAAATATTATGATAACGCTACATGAAAAGTTACATCATTCAGGAATGCTGACATTGTTAGCATTCCTGAATGCTAACAATGTCATGTTCTTTCTTAATATCCTCATTTTTGATACTGCCATTGATGTCTTCTTATAACTCTCTTTTAACAGTATAAAACTTTTATACTTATTATAAGTCAGAAGGTCATATTCTGGATGGCTGTAGCAGAACTCTTAGTCCCAGTATGAACTAAAACTGAATTACAGAGGAATTTTCCTACTGAGTGTTTATAGTAAGAACATAAGTTATCTTCATAACTCTGTTACTCGTATGTTCTTTTTTGTAATTATATCAGTTGCTTTAACATCATTTTTGTTCTAGGTGCTTATTCAAATTTTTCGTCCCCCCCAATACCTGAAACCACTGTAATAAACTATATATGTACAGTCTATATATTAAAATAATCCAAAAACTTAAGCAGTCAGTCAATTTATAACTGGTGTCACTGCCAATTACAAAGAGGAAGAGGGATACAAGTGATGAACATTAGGAAGCATTGGTCAGCTGCTAAATGGAAAAACCTAATGATGGAGAGATCACATAATAGTTTTCTTAGAACTGTAAATTAAAGAAATACAGCACAATATAAAGTATTTCTTATGTTGTTTTGTGTTCTCTATATTGTTCCTACCAATTCTTTGTGTTTTTTTCATCAATGGATGATTTTGTATAATTTCCTTTGTTTACCGACTATAATGTCATCTGCAGTAAATGACATTACAGTCAATAATGTCATTTAACATGAAACTTTTACTGTCAGTAACAGTGAGGCGGGTTCAGGACAATATAGTTGCCAAGATGGAATTTTTACTTTAAAAGAAACATCGAAAATCATGGAAAAAAACAGGATCTATGTTGAAATTTTGTAGATTTGGGAATAACACATGATAAATGAAAGAGATAAAGATGTTCAGAATGCTACAATTATATTATGTAAATCGAATATTATGCAGAGTAATACACAGTTGGGTCTCCATATTCATGGGGGTTATGTGTTAACACATCTCGCTAAAATGTGAAATTCTGTGCCAGATGTTTTCTGTATATGCCTAAACACTTACGCAACCATTTACAATTAAGGAAAAATGTTTAAATGTCTTTAAAAGGTTTTAGTGGTGTTTTACGTTTTAGACCTGTTTCAAAAATACTGTATTAAAATTTATTACACTTTTGATTTCATTAGGCTTTGTCCCATGGCCTGCTGCATTGCTACAAACTAGCAGTGTAACCAGTGGTGAGCTATGGAAATTTTAACAAAGGGCTTACATCGTTGAGAAAAAAAAAAGAAAAAATGCCTAACTTACCCCTGTACTTATATTGCGACTTTGTAGAGCTTCTGACAGATATGATAATTCCTGTAGGATATCAATCATTAATGCTAGATCTTTTAAAAATTCCAAATTGAGAAGTCTGCTTAAAAAGCCCTTATATTTATCGTTCGATGCAAAATGCTTGCATAAAGCTGTGTAATTTCTTTACAAAGCAAGAGCCATTCGTAAACTGCAAGCTGCACATCGTGGTCCAAACACACGGCCGATCTTTAAAATTTTGATACCAAGGTCTTCTGCAATCGTATTTAATTCTCATTGATTTTTTGGTGATTGATGTTAAAAAGCATATAATTTATCCATAAATATTTCAAAATGATTTATTTCTTTAATGTTTTTTATCAAATCGCCTAATGCTAAGTGTAAACGATGAGCGCAATGCCAAATCACAACTTTGGGAAATTTTTGTAGAAGTTTGATTGCAACACCTGATTTGTTTCCTAACATTACACTAGCTCCATCAGAACAAAATGCAGTGAAATGATTTTTATATAGTTATCAGAAAATTCATATGAATTTAAAGTAGCAATTATAGTAGCATGTATACATTCCACGGTGGTATTTTCTATTTCTACAAGATTATTAAACAAGAGGAACAGGAGCTAGCAAATTTGAGAAAAATTTAACAAAGGGCTCACGCTAGCCCCTTATAGCTCACCACTGAGTGTAACCCAATCTCATGCTGCCTTGAATCTTTGGGGCCTTCTGTTCGATGCTATATAGGTGCGCTGAGGCTTCTTCTTCTTCCAGAATAATGCCGTATCATCAGCATCGAAACCTGTTAAGGTTTATATCCCTTCTCCTCCATGAGCTTCTTGAGTTGCATAGGACAGGCCTTAGCAGACTCGTGATAAGTGAAGCAAACTTGCCCTGTAATCGTTTACATTACAGAGCGAATAATGCCTTGAATTTCTGGAGTTACTCTTTGCTGCAAATGAAATGGTTTCTGCGCTACATTGATACCAAACACGTGGCCTAAAGCTGCATATGTGAGCCCTTCTCGACATTTATAAAGAATCTGCACTTTATCATTAAAAGTCATCACTTTCTTAGCCCCTTCAGGCTTTTGTCCATCACTAGATGCACTTTGTTTAAAACCCATGAGCATTCAACGTAAGCACAATAATATTTTAAGCATGAGTAGTCTAATGCTGAAACACACATACAATACAAAAAAAGCCACCCTACTCGGATGATGCTCACTGTGAGATTGAAGATATGTGGTTTTGCAACCACCAAGTCTCCATATTTGTGTTTTCACAAATATGGAGACCTGGCTATATTTAAGTTGTTAGCCACAAGGTAGAAGTGAAAGTGTTCAGTAAGATGATTTGATACTAAATCAGGTGTAAGACAAGGATACATACCATTTACACTGTCACTCATGAATTTACAAGGATCAGTGGCATTAAACCAGATACTGAAATTGAGATGTTTAATCTGGCTTCTAACTTTATGCAGATGTGGCCATCTTCCTATATAAATCTGAACCTAAAACAAAGCATCAGCAAGAAACTCTTTGATTGCAATCTTTGAGTTTCTTATTGGGTTTTGAAACAATGTGGGATTTGATATCCCCTTAATTTAAAATAAAGCATCAGGATTCTTTAACTAAACTGAGTAACTGCTATAACAAATCTGGTGTGAAAATCAACAATAATAATAATAATAAAAAAAAAAAACTAAAAGGCTGAAATATGGAAAGCATCAATTACATTCTGAATGAAAAAATGCATCAGCAATTTAGGTACAAAGATAGCAATTAAAATTTGAAAATAGATAATAGAAAAAGAAAATGGGGTGCTTAAGGGTCAAAACTGTATAACCGAGAAGAGACCACCACGTAGCCTTTAAAGGAATGCGGAGAACCACCAGGGCTTCTGACCAAATGTCCAATCCTCACCATTTCATTCTGGATACCTAATGAAATAGGATGGGATGGCAATTTGGGATTTAGTTGACCAATACAACATGACAGAATTTCATGCCGGATGGGGCATCACCTGGTTAAACAAGGGCCCCGTTGTTTTCGCCAGGGAACAACAAAAAGTCAGCTACTGGAATAAATCCTGAAATACATCCCAACTCAACATCAGCAGAGTTGAAGATGGTACTATCAACATAAGAAGCCTGAATGGCAAAGAAATGTAGCTAGCTGAGGAATTGGATATGTATCAGATTGACATAATTAGGGTAACTGAAACAAAAAAAGACAAAAACTGGTGAGATCTTTCTGAGCAAATAAATACAAAATGTTATATTCAGGCAATGACAATCAAGGAAAAGAAGGAGTAGTTGTAGTATTCAAAACTAAATATGAGGCTAATCTTGAATGGCAGGATTTCAAGTGCCTATGGTCCCACAGAAGGTTATACTAAGGTAGAAGTGGAGGAATTTTTTGAAGCTTCAGAGAAAGCAACTGACACAATGAAAAAGGAAAACTTGGTCCTTGTTGGGGATCTAAATAGCAGAGTAGGATGCGATTGTCAAAATATTGGGAAACTTTGAAGAAAAGAGCAAAGCTAATAATAATGGCAAATACCTATTGGATTTCTGCTAACAACATAAAAATGTGCATAAATTCACATGGAGAGAAGAGACAAGGAATAAGAAAAGTCTCATTGACTATGTTATTGTTGATAGTGATGTTTTCTCCCTGGTGCAGGACACCAGAGTGTATAGAGGATTTGAAATTGGAAATGATCACTATTTAGTCTTGAGCTAGATAAAACTGAATTTCATACTGAAAAGAATAACATTTAAGAAAGTTTTAAAGCGAATAAAAGTTGAGCAGCTCTCAGATGTGAACTGTAGACTAAAATACACAAAGATTATTGAAAAAAATAAATGAAAGAGTTTGAGAACAAGAACCAAACCTTGGAGATTCAGTGGCAAACCTTGAAGAAAACCCTGATTGATTCAGCCAGAGAGGCATGTAGTGAGGTTTTCTGCAATTTCTCAAGAAAAATCAGAACTCTATGGCAGACACGGGCAGTTAAAGATGCAGTGAAGGAAAAGAAAAAAGCATATCAAAAGTTCCTGGCAAATAAGTCAGCTTGTGCTCTTAGAGAATACAGACACAAAATGTAAGAAAGCTAAACACCGTTTAATGATAAGAACATAGAAAATAAATTTCAAGAATGTGGCAAAATATTCTAGAGGCTGTTGAAAAACTCAGAAATGGAGGAAAGGAATTAGATGATAAAGGTGACATGAAACTGGAGAAAAAGATATCCTTGATGTATAGAGTAATTACTTTGAAAAACTGCTAAATGAAACAATCAGTGACAGCACAGTGGTAAAAAACACTCAACAGGCATGCAATCAAGAATACATATCCAAACTTGAAGTAGAAAAAGCCATCAAAAGCCTGAAATGTGAAAAGGCAGCTCGAGTAGATGATATTTGACCAGAAATGCTCAAGTAAGGAGGTATAAAAGTCTTACAGTAGCTGCACTGCATAGCTCAGAAGGCTTGGACAGAGGGACAAATTCCAGATGATCGAAGTGGAGCTCTAATAGTACCTAGAGACTGCAGATATGAGAGTCCTGAGAAAGATTAGTTGTATGAACAGGTGGCATTAATGCCAATATCATATTAAAAACAAGGACATTAGGAAAGAACTTGACATTGTTAGCATCCAGGAATGTGCTAGCAGAGCTAATCTCAAGTGGTATGGTCACTTAAAACAGAATGGGAGAGGAAAGATTAGTAAAACAAGCAAGGTTGGCAGGAAAAAGACCAAGATATAGGTGGATTGATACAATAAAAAGTGTTTTAGAAGACAAATATAAGAACTAATAATGTTGGAGTCTTGACAGGTGACAGATTGATTTGGAGGAAAATTGTAGATAGGAAGTTAATAACGATGATGTAAGTTTTTCATGTAGTACTATCATATGCTGTACATCCCTTGAATGTACATGTCAGAAATTTGATGATGAAAAAGAAAATGATGGGCAGCCAATCAAAAAATTTATATGGAATTTGAAGAAACTAGCAGTATGCTAGACAATTTTTGAACCAATTTAAATTCATGATCTCTGAGTTAGACTAGAAACAGAATAGTTTACCAATGATCACAGGTATGAGATAAAAAGGCGGGAATGAATACAATTTCTCCAAAAAACCTAAATTGCTCCCTTTCCAAAATCCAGATCACAAAAAAATCCATTGCTGTCCCTTATATTTGGAGAACTTCGGAAAAATTTTATATGCATTCAAAAGATACTCAAATCCTTCAAGTCTTACCAAATATTAGCTACCCTTTCCAAAAGATCCACTCCATCACCTAGATATAGTATACAGGCATCTAATTCCTTGTTCCTGAAAATTAAAATATTCTGGTCAAACTGGAAGAACAACGAATATTAAACTTGAAGAACAAAGAATTTATGTGAAATATTTACACTACAGCTGCTCTGTAGTTGCAAACCATACCAATATACAGACCACAGAACACAGTGAAGAAAAAACACTTAAAAGTAAATATAAATTTGAGAGAGTGTGTCTTCAGAATCTGCCACAGCTGTACAATATTCTCCTAATGGGAATAAATGTGTTTGCCTTTACCAAAAATCTGGGAGACTGTTAGCAGAACAATTAAGATCCCCTCCCCATGCAAACAGACTGGCCCCAGTTAGGAATATAGCATGCCATTTTGAACTTAGTCTGTGTTTGCTTTCTGCTGTTATGTCTGTGTGTATGTGCATATCTCACATCACTGTGCATATGAAAATGGCTTGTTGACTAAGCCAAAATATCAGCTAATAATGAGTAAATAAACACTAATTATTGTCCCCAGATGTTTATTTCCTCTGTTAAAGAAAAACATGAGTAGGTGAGGAAAGGTTAGCAGAACAGGTATTTGATGACATGTGTATCTGACAAATAACAGATGACCAGATAAAGGAAGGAGGTCATGCCTGAGCACACTGCTCATATTTTATAATAATGTTATGGCTGAGTTGGATAAAGGGAATGACTAAACTATGATACTGCTAGACTTTGCTAGGGCATTACAGAATACCACACAAAAGGCTTTTGCATAAACAATGGGAACATGAGATTGAAATATAAACAACTGATTTGGATAAATGGTTGGCTGAGGGACAGGTATATCAGAAAGTGGTATAATGGGGATGTAAATCATCGTTTAAACCATTGTTTTTCATTCAATCGATATATTAATGATATTAGAAAGGATCTGACAAGAGATGTTCAGTTATTTGCTGCTGCTGCTGATGATGCAAAGGAAGGCAGAGAAATCAGATATGCTACTGATATACAGAACTTACAAAATGATTTGAACAGGTTGGAAGTGTAGGCAAAAGATAATGGCTGTCATATCAATGTTAATAATTGTCAAGTTATGCACTTTGACATGATGAGACAATGTTTCAACTGGGAGTTATGGTAGAGAGGGATTTGAAGTTCAAATGTCACATAACAAAGATTGCAATTACAACTCAGAGAATAATGAAATGCAGAAATGAACTGCCATGTGAAGATAACGAAGTCATTATGCCACTTTACAAGGCTTTAATACACTGCACACATTTGGTCTCCTGGATTCTGGAAGCTGCGGAAAGATTTCAAAGAAGAACTACAAAGATGGGATTATGGAATATACATTATAAGGACAGACTGAGAGTTATGTGAACTGCAAATACTGGTGGGCAGGAGAAAGAGGGATGACAGAGGTCTTTACTTCTGAAAAGGGTGTTGTAATTTTCTCTCACAGAACAGTGATTGAGTGAAACAGTTTGCCTTTTTAAACAATGGGTGCATCTAGTGTGTAAGTGTCTGCATGCACATGTGTGTGATGTATGGCCTTCCCTTAGTGAATCCTTAAATTCCTGCAGATATGATGTTTCTTTCAATAATTTGAAAGAAAATTGTGAATTGGCTACAGCAAGCTAGTAATAATGTAAACTTAATTATAGTTTTTTTCCACTTGGTACTGCTTGTTTCAATGGAAAGGCACAATTATAATTCGTGGTGTGGCTGCTTGGTACATATAACATGACATGAACCTGTTAAATCATTCATAAGGCAGGTTTGTATAATATCTCCACTGCTAATTATGATCTACATTATAAAGGAAAATAATGAAACCTCATGTCAACATATGAGATATTACATTTGACTGTTCAGGTGTGAGTAATCAAGCATATTTATCTAAAATCAGAATAGTCACCATCTATGATTTTAGACAGACATAACATCTTTATGATAGTGGTTCAGCAAGATATTTATTTTATTAAATACACAAGTCAGTATTATATCAAAGAAATTATCGTTTCCTGATATATATATATATATACTGTCAAGTGTTTACCATATATTATGATAGCCTAAAACACAATTACTGTTTCATATTCAGTTTCTCGTCAACAGTTTTTTTTTTTTTTTTTGCAAATTGGACTGTTATTGATCAGACTGTTCTCTTCTAATGCTCTCCTAACTTCATAAACTCATCTTTGTCCTGTTCTTTCTCACTACATTTTTACTTTAAACCTCTCCTATGACCAATGAACTCTTTTAGATCTAATCCGAGAGATTTATTTGTTAAAACTGCTTAAATTATTATCTTTTGTCTTATATACTTCTAGCTTGTTGTTTTAGCTGATCTCTCTCTCTCTCTCTCTCTCTTATTCTTATTAAAGTCACATTTCATTAACATCTTGAATGCAAATTCTGCTTAAATAGCTAAAATGAGCCATCTGTTTTGTAAACACATTTACTAGGAATGGAGTGGCTTCCTTTTTTCACATAACAAATTTATTTGCTATTTGACCTTCTGCACATCAGTGGTTGGTGGTGTCCTACTATTAACCTATTACCCTGTAGATTTTTTTGAACTTTTGGCTGAGCATTTCTACACTGAACTGTCAAGATTTCTTTACAACACTTTTGAATATTTTTTGGGTGTTAGTTTCATGTATGTTTCAGCTGAGGCGGTACCCTCACATTTCTGCTGATAATGTTGACTATCATTCATTTTTGATAATAATGCAGTCTTTTACCAGTTTCATGAATTTATTTTGTTTGAAAGCAATATGTTTCATTCTAAAATGGGGGATGCCACAGTATGATTTATGACATCAGATCATATCTGTTTTAGCACAAGTGGAAAGGTCTAAATTACTGTTTTGAACAACTGGAGTAGTGCATTCATTTGTGATAATGACGAATATTCATAATAAGAATATGCTGTACATCGTTATTATACCATTATTATGGTTATTTTGTACATCACAGGAGGATCCTCTTCCTGTGATTAACAAAAAGCATTTGTTGAGATAATATTGAAGCAACTTCATCAGGAATACAATAAATGAAGTCACCAACTTGTAACATCAATTATGACAATTTTGTTAACAGCATGTTTAGTTTAGAATATGATTATAAATTTCTTTCAAACAAAAATACTTAACAGCTATATAACAACAAGCAATGCTTACTTGTTCTACTTCTAAGACATTATATATCTCTTCATCTTTGAGAATACTACAGACTGAAAGAGGAACTGTCTGATTAACCATGGCACGTGCTGCTCTTCCATGAACCCTCAAGATTTCTTGTTCAGCAGACAGCACAAGTTTTTCCTACAAAATTGAGAATAAACTGATCGATATAATATTTTCTGAAAGAATATATTTCAGAAATTAAATTAATGTATATACATAAAAAATTTGAAATGCAAACAAAATCTGAAATATGTAGAGTAAATTACACATCAATATAAGATGGATCTGTCAAACATGTGGTTTATTTAATATATTGTATGAGGGTTTTAATGTCACCCCCCCCTTTAGCTGTTGTAAAATTTAATAAAAATATTTTTGTTGTCAAAAAAGCATCCTACTATATTGATAATAGATGTGCCATGTGTATGGTTCATGGCATTCTCTGATCTTTTCATGTAATTCTCTGCTTCTGTGTTTTCTATCAAGGTTTTTGATATCTTTACATTTATTCCTAATCCATTCCTCTTTGGTTTTCCTGCATTCTTTTTTATTTCTTTATTCATACTTTTATATTCAGGTTTGTGCTTTAATTTTTTTCTTTGTTCCATCAACTTCAATATTTTTTCATTTATCATTTCCTTTTCCTTATTAACTGTAGGAGTGCATCCCCGGCTGCTTCGCTGATGCTATTTTTGAATGTTTGCCAGTTCATGTTAATTTCATCAGTTAGCTTTTTATTTCGACTAAACATACGTAACCACAGTAATGAGATTTTTTACTAAGTAAATATTTCGTCCTAAGTATCATAGGACATCATCAGTAAGTTAATTCAAATGATACTAGGAATCACATACAGTTAGGGAGCATGATTACAATGGAATCCCTCTATGCATGAAGTAGCATGTTATAGAATTAAATTAAAATATATCTGGGGAAAAAAAAAAAAAAAAAATACCATTAAAATGAGATAATTATTTTAGACAATTTTGGATGACAATTTCCCAGACTTTACGGATGGTAAGAATATCATAATGGTTCAAATTGGGACTGTGACGTAGGGCTTCAGCACTTTCTTTATATAAACGTTCATGTTTATATAAAGATTTATGAAGAAGTTTGGTCTTTTAACAATGGATTCAATGGTTTGGGTTTTCAATTCCGTGTTGTGCGAGGCCAGATTTCTGCAGTTTTATAAGACGGATATGGTCTTGATGTTCCAAAATGTGTTTGCTAATAGATCTACCTGCCTGTCCATAGTAGGACAATTTACAGGAACATGCCAGGTACCATCAGAGGTGAGTTAGGAGAAAATAACCAATTGTAGATCTGGTTGATTGGTTTGTAGGTAGCAGTCAATTTATATTTCTTCATAATTTTTGAAAGACGTTCGGAGATGTCTTTGACATAAGGTATGGGAATCCTACTGGCTTGTTCTTGTCTAGGTTGATGTGAGGGGAAGTGACTGTTGATTTTTTGAGTTGTTTTTGTATTGTATTCATTTTGTATGGCTGTATTTTTGATTATTTCCAATTCTTGGTTTAAAGATTCTTCAGTGAAACAGAATTTGTTGCTCTGATTACTAATGAGTTAATGCGAAATTTTTGAGATGGATGATGAGCCAAAGAATTGTGAATGTAGCGACCTGAAAATATTGACAGAAGTGGAGATAGGACCATCTTCTTTTCTTTGGATGTGTACACCCAGGAAGGAGATATTTGATGCGAGGATGAAGAAGGTTTATTTTATCTAGAAACAAATGCAGTTCTTGTTCAGAATGACCCCAGACATCAAAGATGTCGTCGATATGTCGACGACATGTGAAAAATATTTCTTCAAGGTGTTCAAGAAAAAGGTTGGTTAAGTTTGGTGATAACAGAGACCCCATTGCTGTTCCTTCCTCCTGCTTGTAAATTTTCTCTTTCCAAGTGAAGTATCCAGTGGTAATAACAAATTTGAATAGTTCAACAATATCGGATGGAAATTTTTGAGTTAGCAAGTCTATTGTTTCCTTATGGGGAGTATTAGTGGAGAGGGAGACAATGTCGAAGCTAATTAGCATGTCAGTTTCCAACATTTGAATGTCTTTTATTTTTGCATGAAATTTTGTGCAATTCTTAATTGATGAGGCTCAGTGATCTATGAGAGGAAGGAGAAGGTTAGATAAAAATCTTGATAATTTGTAAGTCGGGCTGCTAATAGAATCCACGACAGGTCTGAGGGGAACATTATTCTTGTAAAGTTTAGGTAAACCGTATATTCTAGGAGGCCTAGCATGGTATATTCTGTTTTTTCTATTGTTTCTTGAACTGTCTTTTTGTAGGATCATAATCAAGTTGGGTATATGTATTTCAATCTCAGAGTAATAAATTAATTTTTTGGTCATATGAATTGGTATCTAGGACGACAGTGGTATTTCCCTTGTTGGCTCTGGTGATGATTATGTTCTATTACATTTTAAGGAGGTAAGAGCTTTCAATTCTATGGTGAGATAGTCAAGTCCGAAGGTTTGGCACCATAGATTGTTTTTGCAATTCTATATACTTCTCGCCTCTCAAATCATTTGTACCAACCAAGACAATCATTTTCTTTAATTCATGATATTAGCCACGACATCTGTATGGCGTGGCTAATATCATGAAATTTTGCACCAGGGAAACATGATTTTGTCATACTTTCCTTAAGTACTCCCCTGATTGATGAGCCTCCGTACATAATTTTCTCCTTCACTTGTTTTTCTTGTTCGTTTGGTCGGTCTTTATTATTCTTTCAGATCACCTGCTTCTTTCTTTTTTTTCAGCCCTGCTGAACTTTTGTTGTTTCTGCAATTTTGCACTTTGTCCTATGAAGGATAACATTTAAGAGCGGTATTTCTTTTATTAATATCCATTTCATTGGCTTCTATTTCCACAGCCACATGTTAAACATCATTTTCCATCTTACTGTGGGTATTTGTTGTATTCTCGTCACCTAACAGACACTGAGTTTTGAAACACTTAATACATACTCTCTCTCTCCACTTTCAATTTCTTTTCACATATTCTTTAATTTCCCCGAGGAATATATTTCACACACTGCACCACTGAATAATATCCCGCAAATTCAAATCACTGAATTTGCGGGATATTGCTTAAATGAGGCAGTATCTGAATGTATTCCTAGTGCTTGAAGAATAAATCGGTTGGGAGTGAAATGGATATGCAACCTTATTTAAGCAAGGACCCATAAGAAGAAGATGATGTGGAAAGAATATCATCAGAATAAGAGTGAGAGGAGTTATGAAATATAGAAAGCTCAGGCCAGAAAAGTAACAAGTACTGTGCAGAAAAAACTAAATCTGAGCTTGAAAAGAAATTGGCTATGCAGGCTAAAGGCAATCCAAAGGAATTTTATTGTTATGCCACAAGTAAAAGAAAGAATGAATGTGGAAAAATAACTTTAACTGAATGCAGATGGTACTCTAGTGTCAAAACCTAATGAGATTGTTCACAGTTAATGAGTGCTCACTTCACTAAGATATATCAACCAGTTACAATAGTCACCTCCCTTTATCTGCAGGCAATATGTTCCAAGACCCTCCCCCCTCTGTGGATACCTGAAAACCGTGGATAGTACCAAATCCCATATATACTGTGTTTTTTTTTTCCTATACATACTACATACCTATGATAACTAATAATAAAATAGAACAATTATAGCAACATACTGTAATAAAAGTTATCTGAATATGAATGGAATCTTAGCAATCTCAGCATATGATTTTTATTATTTATTTATTTTATGAAGTCGAGAACTTTCACCTTTCAACTTAAAAGAAAGCACTTTACGGCTTCTCTTTGGCATATCCGAATTGCCAGCATCACTACTCTTAAGCTTTGGGATCATTATTAAGTAAAATAAAGGCTACTTGATCGACTGTTGCAAAATCGCAAGCCGATCTGATAACCAAGAACTACTCAGAATGGCATGCAATAATTGTTGATTTCTGGAATTTAAATATTTTCGGAGCCATTAAGTGACTAACAGGGTAGCATATATGGTACAGCATGGATATGCTGGACAAAGGGGTGATTCACGTCCCAGGCAGGAAAGCATGAATGGTGCACAATTTAAAACGTATAAATTGTTTATTACTAAAAGAAAGAGCCATAGGCTTCATTTCAGCAATGTAAAATTACATAGACAAAGTGGATACAACATTATTTCAAAGCCGAATGTTTGTAAAATCTATGAAAGTTTTTGTAAGTTGGCCTGAGAGCTTACAAGAATACTTAACTCAAGTAGTGCAAGCTAAGGCAACTCAGGGATGCCAAGGATTGTGTTCTCATAAGTTCTCAGGTCAACTTATGAAACTTTCATAGTTTCTACAAACATTCGGCTTTGAAATAATGTTGGATCTAGTATTCACTTTGCCTATGTAATTATAAATTGTTTATTTTGGGAATTTTCTATTTAATATTTTTGGGCCAGGATTGATCAAAGATAACTGAAACTACAGATAGTGAACCCGCAGATAAGGGTGGGCCAACTGTATATGTAACATGGTATACAAGAGCTGTTGAATAACCTGGATAAGAATTTGTTAATAGGGAGATGGAATATCAGCACATTTGCTAAAGGAATGTTCAACCAAACTGGCTAGACCTTTCATCTATTTGTATAACTTGAGTCTCAGCTCAGGAATTATACTGTCGTGACGTTCTATTTTCATGTTATGATCTAAATCCGCCATCTTGGTTCAAGTCACTTATCAATATAACAACTAATTGCAAATTGATCACCGATCCAAAAGTAGGGAAATTTATAATTATACTGCGCCACCCTATTCTTAGATTAGTCTATATAAAATAGTAGGATCAATTTTTAATTAAGTTAGCAGTCTCCTCATTTATTTAGGCCGAATTATTTACTATTCCACTCGGGGTTCCTGCAAGATTCGAATATTTATGAACGGTGCAATAAAAAGGAATTCAGGCAAACACAATATTTAGATTAACAAAATAAAACATTTAATATATGATATATATAACAAATACAAGAATTCTGCTTTAAAATGAAACAATACAATCAACTTAATACATCTTGCTAAGTCACTCATGCCAATTCAATGTTCTAAACTTTCACACACAATTCACAGTTTCAAATCACAAGCTTTCTTGACCCAAGTTAATAAAACGAAACTTCTTATTTAATCAGTCTCCACATATCCATCAGCTGTACTTAATGTTTAAAATTCACAGGAAGCACTAATCAAGGTAGACAATATTCCAAGCAATCTTATTTCGGACTTTGAACTTCGAAGATATGTTAATGTTAGAACAAACAAACAAGTATGACTACTCTTACCAGATACAATCTTCAATACATCAATTAATTGTGAGCACACCTATAAATTAACTTATTTACGTTAGCGGAACACATTAATAAAAATTCTCCAATGATTTAACTGAACTACTGTTAGATGCGCTTCACTACTCTAAAAAAAGGCACATCAATAAGGCATTGATAATTCTCCTTGTTTACTTTTCTCAAACTAGTTAATTTCAATATAATTCTTCTCAGGGCAACATAGAATTAAGACGTAATCCTAGACTAACTGGAACTAATCAGAATTTTTCATTGAATGTCCAGTTCTTTATTTATCCGGTTACGGCATTAATTTTCCTTACAACACAGCTGACTTCACTTGCAGCTAAGTATATTGTTCACTATGTTTTGGCTCACTTCTAAACACTATTCTCATGAATTTCTGCCCTAGAGAACTTATAATTTTCTTCCACTTCCTTTGCTTGTATCCTACCTTCCTTTCTGCTCCGCAAAAACTTCCTCTCTTCTCTCTAATTAAAATTCTTCTGTCTTTTCCTCTCCTTTCAGTCTGAAGGTCACGCTCTATTCGACTCGTGCTTGTTTATTTCATGCGTCTCCATGACAACAAATGAAGCAAACACTTCGCTAATGTAATACAATGCTGTACAACTACATGAGTGATTACATAATGTTAAATTTTCACAAATAAGAATAAACAGAATATTTAAGCTACTTAATCAGTTTTTTCATTACGTATAGAATTAATTATATTAATACTTTTCGTTACATCATATATATACTTTAGCTATTATAAATTCTGCACATATTATTGCTTAATAAATTAATAGTAGGTTCAGTTTAGAATAAATATTTAAATAGTAATCCTAAATTAAGGAATAATAAATAATTTTTATACAAATCAAGATTAATATATAATAAGCAATGTTAAATGTGAATGAAAAAAAATAAATTACACAACATAGTTTCATTCACAATTTAACAATACCACAGGAATGGAAGGAATGTATGACAATTCCATTGCACAAGGGTAGTGCAAAAACTGATGCATCTACTACTGACCAATCAGTATCTGTGGTGTAGTAGTGAAAATTTTAGAGAAGTTGGTAAGAACTTGCATACAGAAATCAGTAGACAAACAAGCTATACTCTGAAAGCAGCAGCATAAGCTTACTGAAGGAAGGTCATGTTTTAGCAATATGCTCATATTTTATAATAATGTTAGGTTTTTGCTAACACACGAAAGGCTGTTGCATAAACCGGAGTCAGGGGTAGGAACTTCAACAATTTCAGGTATGCAGATGACAGTCCTTATAGCTGAATCTGAAGATGATCTTCAAAACTTATCACAGAAATTTACAACAGAAGCTTAGACATGGGATTAATTATAACCTAAAAAAAAACAAAGTGCATGATTATATCAAAAGAACCAACAAATAAGAAATTAGACATAACTGTTAACAAAAAGAAAATTGAACAGGTTCAGTCTTTTATATATTTGGGACAAATGTTTACAGATGGAAGAAATTCCCTTAAAGAAATAAAAAGAAGAACAGAGATAGCAAGAAAAGCCTTTATTGATATGAAAACTGTTCTAACATCCAGAGACATTAACATAGACACAAGAAAAAGATTAATAAAATGCTATATCTGGTCAAGTCTTCTCCATAACAGTGAAACATGGACTCTAAATAAAGAAGCAGAGAAAAAATTAGAAGCTTTCAAAATGTGGACTATCAGAAGAATGCTGAAAATATCATGGACAGAGAAAATAAAAAATGAAGATGTTTTAAAGAAAGCAAAAATGAAAAGAACATTAATGAAAATAATTAAAGAATGAAAACTTAAATATACTAGACAAAAAGGTATTCAGAAATTAATATTAGAGGGGAAACTGGATGGAAAAAGAGGGCTAGGTAGACCCAGGGGAATGTGGTTTGAATACATTAAGGATTGGATTTGAAGAAGAAGTAGTGTAACTAAGGGTCCAGTACTTGGACTACTGTTCTTCAATCTATACATTAATGACGGGTCTAACATGGGAATGTGGAATTGTTTGCCAATGTTGCAAAGATGGTAGGGCAATCTGGGATACTACTAATATCCAGTACTTTACAAAATGATTTGAATAAGCTTGAAATTTGGGCAAATGAAAATGACTAACAGTTTAATGTTAGTAAGTGTAAAGTTATGCACCGTGGTGTAATGAGATTTCCACCAGCATATTATATTAGTGGAATTATGCTACTAGAAACTGATGAGGCTAGGGATCTTTGGCATAATGGTAGATAGGAATTTGAAGTTCAAAGGTCACCTAGCAAAAGTTGCAAAATACAACCCAAAGGATAATTTCGATGTTGAAGCGAATCTCAATGGAAGTCACACCTGGATTATTGTAAGTGTTCCAAGAGGATAACGAAGCAGTAGAAAGGATGCAAAGAAGAGTTACAAAGATTATATCTGGAGCAGGAGAACAGATCGCAAGTATATAGATTACAGACTCTGGTTAACAGAAGAAAGAGGGGTGATATGATAGGAGGTTTATAAACTTCTCAATGGGTGTTATAGGATATAGACTGGTGAAATTTTTTGTTATATGGAAGGTAAGGAGAGAATACAGGGGGAGGAATCCATGGAAGTTAAGTTTGTTCGCAGTCAAGAAAGGAGTAAGAGGATAACGAGGTTTTTCTCTCACAGATCAGTGTGAGTGAAATTTTACACTAGATATTTTACAGAATAGTTTGCCTTTATAGATAGTGAGTGCATCTAGTGTGATGCACTCGCTATCTATTTAATTTAAGGGAAGGTATGACAGCTGGTTTGGGTGATGTATAGCCACCCTGGGGGGTCTCAGATAATAACTTCAGACTATACATAAAATATTCTGTTGCACTCTGCTGAATCAGACTCAGAAAATGCAATGAAGAGAGAGTGAAGAAGGGGAGAACAAATACATGAAGTTATTTTACTATTAGAGTAGAAAAAGAAACATATCATGGCACAAGTATCTGTTAAACAACAATTAATAATCCTTCATAGGAAAGAAATAACCAAGACTGATAAACTTGGAAAATTATCAGTGTTACAAGGTAAGCTGCGAGCTAGGATTTCCTTTCTCAAAAAATGCTACGATCTCAATATTATTTCAAATTTTGCAAAGCTGAAGGAATTGATCAAGTCCCCAAGTGCTCATAATATTTATTTCAATGCAAGCCTATCACTCATCTGCAATCAACTATGAGCTGCTAAATGTGAACTAGCTATTAATATACATCTTATTTCTGATCTCCAGAATTTTATTATCTCGACTGTAAACTCTCAACGTTCCAATATAGTTCTCACTGTGGCTAATTGCTCTCTGCACCATTCATTTAATCAACACAACAAACATTTAGATTGTACATTCAATTCCCTTGTCATGAAGTAAAGCACACCTCATATTGCTCCAGAAAATTGGTTACTACCCAATATGAGGTAAAAGTAAAAGTGAAACCGTTATTCTTTCAAAAGGACATGACTTCTCCATAGTTTCTAAAAGGATACCTTACTTGGATTTCCTGTTCAACATTGAACAGAACTTATTCACTCTATCTAGTGAGGATGCTAATAGACTTCATTTGGAAATTTCATTAGTCATACTGAAATCAAAGCTTCCATCTACAAGCTGGCCTGATTGGATGAGTGGTTAGTGTATCTGCTCTCCAGACAAGAGGCTATAGGTTTGAATCCCACCAAGGGCATGGATGTTTATGATTGTCCTACTAAGCTATCACCATATGTACTGCTATGACCTGTGTCCTAGTGCAGTATGACCTTTGATGTCTTTGTGTCATAAAAATCCCCCTACAAACACCACTTTAGCTGAAATGAAAGTGTTGCAATCCTTAAGACACAACAGTCATCTCATTATTACTAAGTCTGACAAGGGCAATACTACTGCTGTTATGGATTCTGCAAATTATAAAAGAAAAGTCGCTCTTTTATTATGGAATCAATCAACATCACCAAGAATTGGATCACACTCCCACTAACAGACAGCTCAGAAAACTGAACTCTTTACTAGATGAAGTTGCAAGCCTCGATGGAGACATCACAGAAAAACATAAAAAAATTTATTTTGCCCAAATACCAAAGTTCTATGGTTTACTCAAGGTACATAAAAAAGATATTCCTCTTCATCCAATTGACTGTAGATTCACCTATTTACTGAATAGCCCACCTATTGAAAGATAAAAAATAAAAATATCTAGAAAGATATTTCTAGATAAAGTAAAAAATGTTTCTCTACAACCCAATGATATAATGGTTAGCTTTGATATAGAATCTCTTCACAAATATTCCTCTTGAGGACACATTAAATCTACTTTCAGAAGCATATCTACAGGATATATTGAAATTATTCGACTTTGTTATGCACTGCAGACATTTTATTTGTCAGAATAAGTTTTATAGACAAGTTGAAGGAATCACAATGAGAAGAGTCCGCTCTACCCCACACTTACTTTTATTTACAACATTTAGAAGATATCCTTTTCTTGTCTGTATACCCTCAGCCTTCATTATATAGAAAATGTTTTGCTATCTGGCCACATAATGAAGACACATTATCTACTTTTGGTTTATTAGTCCCATAAATATTAAAAGATCTACACAATTATCAACAAGTTTCACCAGCTATTCTGTCTGGCTTCTTCAGGACAAGAAAGTCGGTACAACAACGTCTGCTAGTAAAAAAGAAGAATGGAGTAGCACAGTCAAATCCATTTGACTGTGCTACTCCATTCTTCTTTTTTTTTTCCTGAAAAAAAAAAAAAGCCAGACAGAATAGCTGGTGAAACTTGTTGACAATTGTGTAGATCTTTTAATATTTATAGTCGACTAATAAACCAAAAGAATATAACTCAATTTCAATGTTAAGTGACCAAATAAACAATCTACATCCATAAATTAAATTTACTATAGAAATGGAAAAAAACAACAAATTGTCTTTTTTAGATATTCTACTCCTTTGTTCACTATCTGGTGAATTAATTACTTCTGTTTATCAAAAGCCTACTTTCAATGGCTGCTACATTCAATAGCAATCAGCTCACCATCCATCATAGAAAACTGGAATTAATAAAAACTTTACTGTAATGTGTTCATACTATTTGTTCTAAACCTCAACTATTACAGCAGGAACTCTTAAACATCAAAGAATATTTAAAACTCAATGGCTTCTCAGAAAGGACCATGCATCAGCTTTTTAATTCCTATAATCCTTGCTCAAATAACAAGGAAACAATACGTTGAATTCCAATTCCTTACATTTCTGGTACCTCGGAACCCATTTCCAGAATTCTTAAGAAATGCAATTTAGTGGCTACTTTTTTTTCCTATCAACAAACTTCCATCTTCAAAAGATAAATGGTATCCTCTAGCTCTCCCTGGTGTCTACCAAGTTCTGTGTGACTGTCACTGTTCTTACTTTGGAGAAACTGGTTGCTCTGTAGAAAAGAGAATACAAGAACACCAATCGTACATTAGCAACAGTAAATTTGAAAAGTCTGGCTTGGCACAGCATTGAATAGATATAGACAACAACATCTAATGGCCTGAAACACACTTCATCATGTCAATATAAATTTGAATGCTTGCTTAAAGAAAGTGCTGAGGCCTTACTTCACCATTCGAACTTAAACAGAACTGTCTCTCTCTCTATATCTAAGATATGGGAAAGTCTTATTTTGATCACATATCAATTAAAAAAAAAAAAAAGCTAATGAATTATTAATATTGCAATATTTGTCAGTTATACTATTGTGTTTTATGTATAACATAAAACACAATAGTATAACTTTCTACTTTGTAATTAGCTATTATCACCACTGATGATGGCCTATAATATTCAGGCTGAAATATATGGCCTTAAATAAATAGTATTACTTATCCCTAGTGTTTTTTTTCCTGTGTTAATTGAAGAAACACATACAGAGTGATAGTCAGTGTTGTTAAGGGGTGGGAACAAAAAAGAGTAATAGTAATTCAGTCAGATTGCACAGGAAGATTCATTTTATCAATTAAAAGTTAATTTAATAACTTTTAATAATTTAATATTAAAAGTACAATTTCAGGGATCGGTTGACTTACAGATCAAAACAATGAAGGAGACTGCTGTGTTCAAGGCTGAATAAACAGTAAATTACTGTATATGATTCTTCTCCTTCTCAACTCTGCTTTTATAACTTTCTGTATTTATCAAGAAATTCTCATGTTTCAATTATATTTCACTACCAGCATTCATTGCTGAGTCTTACAAAACATTTTCTTTAGATTATGGCATTCATTATCTAAAGTTTGATTCTTATCAAACAGCGACACTTGGAGTATGCATGGTGCATCCACAAATGTTTAGCATGATATACACACGCTCAACAATGAAGTAATAATAAAACTTTTTCTCCTATCTTGTTATTAAAGACCTTCATATGAATTTATACATGAACATGTTAGTGCTAGTAGCAGCAGGTATTTGCTGTTATTATTGTAATTATTGACACCCCCCCCCCCCTTCAAAGAAGCATTTTCTAGGTTAAGGTATCATTTCCTACTCTGTTGCTTAAAAAAATCGCCAATTCTTTTTTCAATAATGATGGCTCTCCTTTTTTAACCAAAACTTAAAAAGAATCAAAAGTTTCAAAGAATTATATTCTATTTGCAGACTAATTCAAATTAATTCCATACTGCCGATGGAAATGCTGATGATGTGGCGATTTGCACAGTCTGAGCAGGAAGCAAAAGGACTTGAACAATGGAGGAAAGCTTTGGAAGACAGCGGTTTGAGGATCAGTAGAAATAAGAGTACATGTGTTGTATTGAAGCAGCATCAAGTATAACATTGCAAGGCATAGGCATGCCACAGGTGTCTAGGTTCACATATCTAGGATTATGTGTCCACAGTGATGAATATCTGGACTCAGAACTCAACAGGAGGAGCTAATCAGAGTGGATAAACTGGAAAAAGGTTTTGGGTATCTTGTACAATACAAAAGCGTCCAGTAAGTGGTAGCAAGATCTGCACTGATGTATAGCAGTAAGACCTAGCAGATGACCAGGAGATGGGAGAAGAGAATGGACGTAGCTGAAATGAGAATGCTGAGACTTACAAGTGGTGTAACAAGATTGGACAATATCAAAACCTCACTGATCAGGGGAATAATGAAGGTAACCTAAGTATCTGGAAAGATTAGGTCAAGGCTAAGGAGGTTTTGGTCATGTTATGTGGCAAGATAAAAGCTACATGGGAAGGAGAGTGCTAGAGATGAAACCATCAGACAAAAAAAAGTAAGGGGACTAAACAACAATGGTTGGATAACTTGAGAGGGGACCTCCAAGACCTCAGACAAGAAGAGAAAATAGCCTTGGACAGAACAGGGTGGAGGAAGTTAATCTGCTGCAGTAACCCTACTTGAGTGGGAATGAAACTGAAGAAGTATTTTGATACCAATTTATTTACATTTATTGGATACCTGATATTATTATAAAAACTTGGTCACTGTAGTCATTTGTGTGAGCAGGAAAAATACCTAGCAGGAAGAGCAGCTGAACCTCTCCCCAACATCGAGAAGAAAAAGAAAATTCGTAAGAAAAGATGTGTGTACAGGTAAGTACTTAAAAAAAAAAAATGTAGTTAATAATATTAAGTAAATAATAGCTTTAATGGAACATGTGCACTGGACATGCAAGGGTGGTCTGAAAAGTTCTCAGCCTAACAATGACAAAACGAATTTCATTATCCTGTCTCTGTAGTGGTTTACAGCAAGATCTGCAAAATACCCCTCTACAACTGCAATCATCTCTTGATTTAAAAAAAAAAAAAAAAAACTGCTGACCAGCGAGGAAGAGTTTTAGTTTTGGGAAGAGATAGAAGTCAGAGGGAGCCAAATCTGGGGAATAGGGTGGATGTTCCAACAATTCATAGTGCAGATCCCTTAATTTTCCAATTGCCAAAACACCTTTGTGGATAGGTGCATTGTCCTGATGAAAGATGATTTTTTTCTTCTGCAAACCAGGTCTTTTCTCACGAATTTTTTTGTCTAGCATGGTTAAAAGATCGGAATAATATTCCCCAGTTATTGTTTTACCCTTTTCAAGATAATTAATAAATGAAACCCTTAGCATCCCAAAACACTGATGTCATGACCTTTCCTGCTGATGGAACCAACTTTGTTTTCTTTGGCACTGACCAACTGGCTTCTGTCCACTGTTTTGACTGCTGTTTGGATTCTGGTGGGTAATGGTGTATCCAAGTCTCATTCATAGTAATAAATCGACGTACAAAATCAGTTATATTCTTGTTAAAACGCTCCAAGCACTGTTTACAGATTTTCATGTGAGTGCATTTTTGATCTGCTGTGAGCAAGTGTGGCACCCATCTGGCACAAAGCTTTTTCATATGCAATGCTTCATGCAAAATATATCTTACATGTTCTTTTGAAATGCCTATAGTCTCAGCAATTTCACGAACTTTGACATGTTATCCAATACCGTATCATGCACTTGATCAATGATTTCTGGTGTTGCTTTTTTGGACGTCCTACATGTGGATCACCTTCAAGGCTGTTACGGCCATGTTTAAACTCAACAGCATATTTCTTAATTGTCGAAAAGGATAAGAGTGCCCATAAGCTTTTATGAACTTCAAATGAATTTCTTTTGGTGTTAAACCCTCTTTTACAAAGAATTTTATAACTGCACGATACTCAATTTTATCCATTTCAAGAGATACAAACAGCTTATAAAACAAACTACTTGATAGAATGACTTGCAATTTCCCATAGATGCTTATGACAGATGTACCAACTTAAAAAAAAAAAAAAAAAAAATCTTGCCGACAGTGTTGCCATCTATGGTCGAGGCCGTGAACTTTTCAGACCTACCTCATATTAAAGTAACCTTCATGTCTTATACATGTAACAAAAATTATATAGAATTTATTCAAACCTCCAATATATTTCATCCAAAGTTATGTGGACATTAATTTTAATATTAAGTAAAATTTATTGTAATTTTTTTGTTTTATATACACATGTGATAGAGCGTTTATATTTAAGAAAAACTTGTATATTCATATTAAAGTAGATACAGTTGGTATGGCACCATATATATAGCAGAACAATGGTTGCCAAGATGTCTTTGTTGGGTAAACTGAAAGTGCAAGATTTTATTCAATACAGTGTGTATGAGATGTATTCATTGCAAGAGTTTAAAGACTTTTGGAAGAAAAGCGAGACTGATGAACAAATATGAAGTAAGGGTACTGAGAGTGAATGCAAGTTTGGCAAAGAGAGCAAAACATGTGATAGTAGTGTATGATGATATTGACAGAAGCTTAAAAAAAAGCTAATGTTAGTGATAATGTTAAAAGTGCAGTGGTGAAAAGTCAACAGAATGAAGAGGACCTCAAGAAGGAAAGAGTGCCCTTAAGTGTAGCCCTTCATAGGAGAAAGCACAAAATTGAAAGATTGTAGAAGAACAAGAGGTTAGTAAAGCTGAGAAGAGAAAAGAGTAGGTAAGAAACAGCATTGTATGAATAAAACAAGAGGATAAAGAGAAAGTTTTTTTACGATTCTATGATAAGAGGAGTACTTAATGAAAGCATGACTAAGTATTATTTCCCTAGTGTAAAAATTTATAAATATTAGTGAAGCAGTAAAGATGTAAAAAAGTGAAAAAATATTGTATGAGAGAAGATTATTAAAGAAGAGTGGGAAGGTGAAGACTAAGTCTGCTGCCATGCTATGATAGAGGCAAATTGAGGAGTTGGTGCAGAGGATGTATTTCCATGGCTGATCTCAGGGTATGACCATAATAGGATAAGTTGCAAGAACAAGGAATCTTGGAAACATCTGGAACAGAGAGGAAAGGAAGCATATCCTTATGAGAGCTGATAAGTGCAGCCAGCTTCAGATGAGGTATGAAAGCAGTGCAGAGATATTTCTTCCAAGTTCTAGGTATTTTTTTGAGGTGTCCTGGTTATAGAGAATAGTAACAGCATTGCTGCAATTTGTTATGTTGAGAGGGATGTGAAGATATGGTTGATCTTTTTGCATTGCAGCCACTAGATAGGAAGGTCCAGTGAATAAAGGATAGTTCAGTTATAAGGGAAGCCTAGTTGGAATAGAGGGTGGAGGAAGTTCTGTTGCAAGGGTTTAATAATGCAATATTGTTGAGAGGAGAAGGGAGATGATGGGATAAATTATGTATGTATCAACCAGTGTGGGTAACCCTTCTTATTAACCTGAGTTAAAGATCTCCGAAGACTATAATTTTTTTTTTAAGTGTTTTTCTTTTATTTTTTACAAGTAGAATTATCAGTGACATTATTCTTGAAACTCTAATCGCACATCTTCCCAATGCATCCTTTCTTTCTCAGTTTACAGCTATCACGCAGGTATGTATGATAAATGTCCATCTCATCTCCATACATCTCTCTCAACATACAGATTATAGCAAAGCTATTACTATTCCCTATATAACCAGGATACCTCAGAAAAAATACCCAAAACTTTTAAAGAAATATAATCTCTGCACTGTTTTCAAACCTTGTCAGAAGCTATCTGCACTCGGTTGCCTAGGGATGAGGATATAGTGGATAGGATGCAGAGGTGAGTGGCCAAGTGGTTTGTGGAATGCTCTCAATGACAAGAGATTGAGGGTTTGTGAGTTGCAAAAGTTGGTTGATAGGCAAAAAAAGAGGGATATGATAGAAACACTTATGCTTATAAGAGTTTTTGATGCTGAGGATATATTTCAGCATTTGACTAGAGAGGCCAACAAGAGGTCACCTCTGGAATTTGAGTAAGTGTGGCTAGCAAGGGTGCGAGGACTAGATTTTCTGCTCAGAGAATGATGAATGAGAGGAATGCATTGCCAGTCAGTTGTGCTTTGTGTGTCGATGGGTTCAAGGAGAAGGTATGATAAATATTGCATGGATAGTTTGGGTCTCCTGAAATAAGTTTTTGGATTTGAATAATAAAATAACCAGAACAGTATAGGTTAAACTCTTTTTCCAATTTTTTCTAATACCAAATATTTTCTTCACATTCATGGCCACTTCCCATACTTCAATGTATTACTGAAAATTCACTGCTAACATTTTGTCTGATTATCCTGTGAGTGTTTGTGTAAGTATTAAATGGTAGTACTGAAGAAGATCTTAGCTGAAGAAAGGATGGATATATGGCTGAGTAAGGCTGAAAAGCACTGCTCTAGAATTATGATAGAGGAGCTAATATAGTTATTTTTGTCATTTATATATAATTATAATCAGAACATAGTAAAGACATCAAGTAAGCATTATATTAATTTGCTTACCCTTTCAATTAGATGCTGAAGCCTTAGCCTATACCTGTCTTTTTCTTGAAGTACAAAGAGGTCTCTCATAGAGCCAGTCAAGGATTGCGGAGGAGGAATCTACAAAAAATTATGTATATATGCAACTACAAATGCACGCACACATACTAAGGCAACATACATTTTATGTATCTGGAGTTAGACTAACTTATGGATTAGAGAGATAATTTAAGTAATACAAGTTGAACGATTATAACATAAAAACTCATATCGTGAGATACTATTCTTGTAGAGAGGCTTATACGCTGGTTAAACACGATAACTAATAATTAAGGAATTGATAGCGTACACTAAGAAATATAAATTAAATAAACTTTAATATATACTTTCCGATATTTCGACAAACGTCACGTGCACACAAGTACTACATAACAGCAAATGAGAACCAAAGTTGGAAGCTAACGTTTTCCTAAAGTCCTGATGGTGCCCCCTGGCAGGCTATATTGGTAGTTCTTGGCCTTTGGGCTGAAGTTCTTCTGATAAATGTTTCCCAAATTTGGGGCAGTCTCGTGCATCCAAATTTGTTGAGGTTTGGCATGTTCCTAAGGGCCGAGGCTGATTCCATGAATAGTCTTCATATTTGAACTTGCCGCGGTGTATTACTGTGGCTTTCTTCCATCTTATTCTGTGGCGAGTATCCAGAGCGTGGTCTGCAAGCCCAGAGTGGCTGTACTGGTGAAATTGGATGTAATCCTTGTGTTCTGAGATTCCGATATTTGCTGTCCTGCCTGTTTGGCCAAAGTAGGACAATTTACAGCTGCAAGGGACCTGGTATACACCAGGTAGGTCTAGGGGAAGTGGTTGGTCTTTAGTGGAGCAGATAAGGGATGCCAATTTTCTGTGTGGTCTGTAACAAGTGGTCAAGTCATGTTTTTTTAAGATTTTGTTGATTTTTTCCGAGGTGCCTCGGATGTAGGGAATGGTGATGGATTTAGAGTAATCTTTTTTTGTGAAAGGGGGGAGAGGAAGGTGGGTTGTGGATAACTGGTTTAAGTATTTTTTGGATTCTTTTGGGGGAGTAGCCATTGGCTGAGAAAGTGTCATGGATGTGATTTAGTTCAGTGGTTAGGGCTTGATCATTTGAACAGATTATTTTTGCCCTATTGAATAGTGTCTTAATAACTCCATATTGTTGTGAGGGGGGGGGGATGATGGGATTGTTGGTGAATGTATCTGCCTGTATGGGTGGGTTTTTCTATAAACTGAGAAAACCAAGGTTCCATCAGGTTGGCGGGTGACTAGTGTGTCTAGGAAGGGGAGGTTATTGTTTTCCTCTTTTTCCAGGGTGAACTTGATTCTAGGGTGTTGGTTGTTTAAAAGTGTGAGAGCACTTTGGCTAAATGCTTGGCTAGTTTGTAAGTGGGGAAATCAATGCCATCCACTATGGGAGGTAATGGCACATATTCTTTATGTATTTTAGGGAGCCCATATATGCGGGGGGTGGTCTAGGTTTCAGTCTGTTGGTAATTTCCACAGGCCAAGAAGTGACCTTCTTAAGGAGCCTATGGAGTTTTCTAATTTGAGAGTTGGTGGGTTGGTTTATGGAGACTTTTGAAGAGGAAGCCTTAAACTCAGCCCCACAAAAACCTACCATATGGCTTTGCTACGTTGATGATGTGTTCGCTATTTGGCCACATGGCCCGGATTCACTCCTCTCCTTCCTAACACATTTAAACAACCAACACCCTAGAATCAAGTTCACTGTGGAAAAAGAGGAAAACAATAACCTCCCCTTCCTAGACACACTAGTTACCCGCCAACCTGATGGAACCTTGGTTTTCTCAGTTTATAGAAAACCCACCCATACAGGCAGATACATTCACCAACGATCCCATCACCCCCCACCCTCACAACAATATGGAGTTATTAAGACACTATTCAACAGGGCAAAAATAATCTGTTCAAATGATCAAGCCCTAACCACTGAACTAAATAACATCCATGACACTTTCTCAGCCAATGGCTACCCTCCGAAAAGAATCCAAAAAATACTTAAACCAGTTATCCACAACCCACCTTCCTCCCCCCCCCCTTTTCACAAAAAAGATTACTCTAAATCCATCACCATTCCCTACATCCGAGGCACCTCTGAAAAAATCAACAAAATCTTATAAAAACATGACTTGACCACTTGTTACAGACCACACAGAAAATTGGCATCCCTTATCCGCTCCACTAAAGACCAACCACTTCCCCTAGACCTACCTGGTGTAAACCAGGTCCCTTGCAGCTGTAAATTGTCCTATTTTGGCCAAACAGGCAGGACAGCAAATATCAGAATCTCAGAACACAAGGATTACATCCGATTTCACCAGTACAGCCACTCTGGGCTTGCAGACCACGCTCTGGATACTCGCCACAGAAAAGATGGAAGAAAGCCACAGTAATACACCGCAGCAAGTTCAAATATGAAAGACTATTCATGGAATCAGCCTCGGCCCTTAGGAACATGCCAAACCTCAACAAATTTGGATGCATGAGACTGCCCCAAATTTGGGAAACATTTATCAGAAGAACTTCAGCCCAAAGGCCAAGAACTACCAATATAGCCTGCCAGGGGGCTCATCAGGACTTTAGGAAAACGTTAGCTTCCTAGCTTCGGTTCTCATTTGCTGTTATGTAGTACTTGTGTGCACATGTCTTTGTATTAAGTTCCCAAGAAGATGGCAACGTGACGTTTTCCGAAATATCGGAAAGTATATATTAAAGTTTAATTTATATTTCTTAGTGTACGCTGTCAATTCCTTAATTATTAGTTATAGTGGGATACTAATGGATCAGTGAAGTGCAACATATTCTCTCAGTCAACTGCCCACTTCACCCTTCTTGTAGTATGTGGTCTCTTGCAACAAAAACAGTTCTGGCATGTGCTACTAAAAGCAACATAATGAGCATTACCAAATAACTTTTCCTTATCCTTCAACATCAGTGATCTACTTAGTCATTTGCAGTTAACTCCAAAGTTAGGGAAAAAGGAATCTCTCCAACAAAAGACAATGCATTATATAATAAAAAAAATAAAGTCAAACAAAAAATTATCCTCACATCTATGGTCCTAAAAACATAAATAATGTTTAATTATGAAATGCTACAACAGAAGCATGCAGTAATGACCTTAAAAATCGATTTTAAGGTCGTTACTGCTGTTGTAGCATTTAATGTTAATGTAACCATTCTCGTCCTGAAGAAGCCAAACAGACCCAAGCTGGCGAAACTGTTTGACGATTGTATACATATATTTATATAAAAAATCACGGTCCAATAAAATCCAAAGAAAATATCTCATAATTTGTAAAAAAAAGGACCAAATATCAACAATCAAAATAAATAATGTTTATGAACCTAGATTTTCTGTTAGGAATATTTATGCACTTTTGCATTCACATGCTCTACTGTTCCACTTTTTGAACTTCTTCGGTTCAAAATTTTTTTGCATTTAGAAATAACCATGAATGGCAACAAATAGAAAACAAGATATGAAATAATAAGGTCATAAAATTTGGATTATTGGTTATATAAGAAAACAGAAAGAATATGTCATGCAATTTGAAGAGTTCTACTTTTAATGCAATATTCTGAATACTATTATTATTGAGCTTACATGATAAACTTAAACAAGTGAATCAGTTAAAACAATTATTGGAATGTGACAATTGAGTAGATTAATTGTTGTGAGAAGTGGGAGGCTCAATATGAAATAGTTTTGTTAAATTAAGCACTAAGTAATGAGATGAGACAAATAAAAAAATAAATTTAATAACAAACATGTACCTTTTATGAGTTGAATAAAATTAAGACTATATCTCACTTACACTCTGCCATCTCCATGATATGTTCCAACTCACCATCAAGGATTCTAAATTCTGCATAGACTTCAGCTGAGGAACAGTTTGTTCACAGGTACAAGTTCAATAATGTTAAATAAAGAATTAAGTTATATTATAAATTTAAACCAAAAGCAAGGTAAGTTCAGTCTACAAATTAACAAATCACACAATCCTTTTATGAGTAAACTGCCATTCATTACTGAAGTTTTGCAAAGTGCATACTACTGTTATATATATATGGTCAATGAAATGGAAACAAAAACAAATAGAAATCTACATATACAATTTAATAAAGCTGTGAATGGAATAACTATTTCTTAATTAACTTCTTTAAGATTAGATATCGTATCATTTATTTATTTTATCATTTTAATGGTAATAATCCCATCCAAGAGAAATTGTTCAACCTCTAGCACATTAGTATCATGGATGGGTAGAATGGCTAGAAGAAACCTTTTAACACTGGATTTGAAGACCTGTCAGATTGTACTCCTTAAGCATTACATAATTAAGACCATTTCAAAAGACAATACTGAATCAAGATGAAACATTTGTGATAAGTTTGAACAGTGAACTTAATCTCGAGGAATTACTGATGCCAATTCTGATGAACAGAATCCATGTAGAAAATGTAATCAATAGAACTGAATACCTATTTCATATTTCAAAGAGATTGGAGTATATCAATGAGAGATGGGTCATTAATCAATCTAATTGCTCTCTTAAGGCACCATCTGAAATGTGAGAACAGCATTCAGTGGGGTTGGATTTGTGATTTGTAGAGTTAATAGCTAATTCTGAAATAAATAAAAATAAAATAGTTAATAAAATATTTTTAAATTTAACTAATTAATTATAATTTATGAAACACATGAATGGTGAGCATTAGTTAGGATAACTTCCCAAAATTGAGAAAATTTAAGGCAGTCTTTTCTGTTAAGGTTGGAGATTGTGAATGTGTGCTTCACAGCTTTCTCTGTACAGGCTTTCCAGAAGAAAACAGCTTTTGTGTAATACTTGAGTATTGTTCCACTGAATTCTGTGTTCTGCAGATAAGACCAGGCTTGCTAAAATGGATTTATTGGTTTCGTAAAGTGAAATATATTCTTGATATTCAAGATGAATTTGAATTCTGCACAAATTGACTACTCAAAACCATCATTAATAATATTTATGGCCATCCTTTATCCCAGGGTTTCCCAAACTGTGTTCTGTGAAAAATTATCAAAATTAATATGAGCCTGGAATGGCTTTAAATGCTGCGACAAGTTCAAACATGTTTGAAAATCAGGTGCTCCTCATTTTGCATGTGGATTGTGCTATTAAGGCCAGTGCATGCTGGCCTTGACTCAGCCTTCGGTTGTGGACATCTCCAAGCAAGGTCAATGCGATGCGATACAGCCTGCTTCGGCGATAGTGAGCACTTAGCTTTGCACTGAATACGAGACCGATGATACTCAACTCTAACTAAGGTGTCCCGTTAAAATTTCAGGATTTGTGAAGTGTTCGTCATAGGAAAAATTTGGGAAATGTTGCTTTATCCAATAATTATCAAATAATATATCAATATCACCATGGACTTTATGTATAATGTAGATAAAGGCCTTTGTAACTGCTCATATATTTTAGTTAGTAAAATTAATTTCAATCAGTATATATTTTATTTAAATTAATATCCACTCAAAGCAATCTATCTAAAAAGAATTTTAAGTCTTATCTTCTCTGAAATGTAATAAGAGTATAGTTATTACTAATTACCAAATGTTGCACAGTTGTTGTTCATGATAAGAAAATTACTTTAGAAAACTTAATCTTATACTTCAAGATCATACTACATACAGAAGCACTGATAAGGACCAAACTCAAAAACAAATCAAATCCATAACCTCAAGAGTCTCTTATACAATGTTCATTCCTGGGATGAAGAAACAATAAAAAGGCTAGAAGTTCACATGCTTTTCCTCCAAGACTGGCCTTCCTAAATTACATCAAGAACATGTTCTGTTAAGATCTATAGTGAACTGCATAAGATCTCCAACTTATCAACTCACAAAATATCTATCTAATCTTCTCTCTGCATTTACAGGAAACTCTGTGTCTTTCATAAAAAATTCAATGTATTTTAAGAATAAATTTTCAGGTTTATCCTTATAACCCACAGATGTAGTAAGATTTGGTGCAGTCTCACTCTTTACAAACATCCCTCTGACTGATATAATTGAGTTACTTAATGATTTTCCCCCTGTTATTGTATATTTATTTGACTTATCATTAAGCTATGGGATCTCTCAATTCCCCTATGAAACATATTCTCAATGTTACTTCACCTAAACCATCAATTTGGTACGGATATGTTGATGTTTTTGCTGTATGGAACTCCTTTTTGCCTGATCTTCATGAATTCTTGAGAAAATTAATTCAGTAAATCCAAGAATCAAGTTTACCCTAAAAGCAGAAGATAATAAATAGATGTCATCCTTTTCTGGACATTCTCATTCTAAATCAACCAAATAGTAATCTGTAGTTCTCAGTATATAGAAACCAACTAATACTGGCAAATACATTGATTCTAACTCACAGCATCACTCTTGTCAGAAATATAGTATAGTCAAATCTCTAGTTGACAGAGCTCATAAAATAGCTAACAGATTCTCTTCTAAACAAGGAACTGTATTATCAAAGCTCCCTTTAATCTAATGGTTATAATACAAAAATTATTGAAAAAATAATAATTATGGCCTTCACCTTAATCCTCCTCAAGAAGAAGTTCCTAAATTTGTCTTCCATATGTCAAAGGACTTTCAAAAAAAAAGAAAAAAAAAAAAACCAGCAAGACTTCTTCGTCAGATTGACTCACAAGTCTCTTTTCATCCACTTTGTAAACTAAATACCATAGTTCCCCCCCCTTATCTGCAGTCAATCCCGATCCGAAAATATTAAATGGAAAATTCCAGAAATAACCAGTTTATAATTACATCGGCAAAGTGGATATTAGATCCAACATTATTTCAAAGCCGAATGTTTGTAGAAACTATGAAAGTTTCACAAGTCGACCTGAGAGCTTACAAGAATACGATCCTCAGCATGCCTGAGTTGCCTTAGATATGTAGTCAAATAGCGCAAGATAAGGCAACTCGGGAATGCAGAGGATCATATTCTCGTAAGCTCTCAGGTCAACTAAAAAAACTTTCATAGTTTCTACAAACATTCAGCTTTGAAATAATGTTGGATCTAATATCCACTTTGCTATGTAATTTTACATCACCAAAATGAAGCCGCATGCTCTTTCTTTTAGTAATAGACAATTCATAAGTTTTAAATTGCATGCCATTCTGAGTAGTTCTCAGTTATCAGATCGACTGTTGCGGTATCACATTGCATGTGTTCAAGTAACTCTTGAACACATGCTATTATTAAGTTACATTATTTTACTTAACAATGGCCCTGAAGCACAAAGAGTAGTAATGTTGGCAATTCGGATATACCAAAGAGATGCCACAAAGTGCTTCCTTTTAAGCGAAAAGGATGAAAGTACTCGACTTAATAAATAAATAATAATAAAAAAAAGTATGGTGAGGTTGCTAAGATTCCATTCACAATCAGATAACTTTTATTAAAGTATTTTGTTATATTTGATCTATTTTATTCTTAGTTATTGTTGCTAATCTCTTACTGTGCTGCCTAATTTATAAATTTATCATGGTATGTATGTAAAACATAGTATACGAAGGTGTTCTGAAAAGTTCTCGGCCTAACAATGAAAAAACGAATTTATAATTTCAAAATTATTTTTATTTTTCAACATAATCTCCCTTAAGACTAAAACATTTATTGCAGCGATGCTCCAGCGCCATTATCCCGTCCCTGAAGTGGTTCTCAGTAAGATCTGCAATCACCTCTTGATTCGAAGAAAAACGCTGACCAGCGAGGAAGAGTTTTAGTTTTGGGAAGAGATAGAAGTCAGAGGGAGCCAAATCTGAGGAATAAGGTGGATGTTCCAACAATTCATAGTGCAGATTCCATAGTTTTTCCATTGCAAAACACCTTTGTGGGCAGGTGCACTGTCCTGACGAAATATGATTTTTTCCTCCTGCAAACCGGATCTTTTCTCACGAATTTTTTCGTCTAGTCTGGTTAAAAGATTGGAATAATATTCCCCAGCTATTGTTTTACCCTTTTCAAGATAATTAATAAACAAAATGTCTTTAAGCATCCCAAAACATCGATGCCATGACCTTTCCTGCTGATGGAACCAACTTTGTTTTCTTTGGCACTGACCAGCTGGCTTCAGTCCACTGTTTTGACTGCTGTTTGGATTCTGGTGGGTAATGGTGAGTGCAGGTCTCATCCATAGTAATAAATCAAAACACAAAATCAGTGTTATTCTTGTTAAAATGCTCCAAATACTGTTCAGATTATCATATGAGTGCATTTTTGATCTGCTGTGAGCAAGCGCGACACCCATCTTGCACAAAGCTTTTTTATTTGCAATTCTTCATGCAAAATATATCTTACATGTTCTTTTGAAATGTCTATAGTCTCAGCAATTTCAGACACTTTGACTCACTGTTCATCCAATACCATATTGTGCACTTGATCAATGATTTCTAGTGCTTACACTTTTTGGACGTCATTCACGTGGATCATCTTCAAGGCTGGTATGGCCACGTTTAAACTTGGCAGCCCATTTCTTAATTGTCGGAAACGAAGGAGAAGAGTGCCCATAAACGTTTATGAACTTTGAATGAATTTCTTTTGGTATTAAACCTTCTTTTACAAAGAATTTTATAACTGCACGATACTCAATTTTATCCGTTTCAAGAGATACAGACAACACTTTTGCTTCAGACAGCTGTATAAAACAAACTACTTGATAGAATGACTTGCAATTTCACACAAATGCTTATGAGAGATGTACTAGGGAAAAAAAAAAATCGTGACGATAGTGTTGCCATCTATGGTCAAGGCCAAGAACTTTTCAGACCATCCTCGTATATAGGATTCAGTACTATCTGCGGGATGTCTTGGAAGTCCCCCCCCTGCAGATAAGGGGCGACTACTGTACCTTCCTTATCTCTCCAAAACAAATATCTTACTCTTTGTTATCTGGAAGTTTATGAAATCCCGCTCTTGCAACTTATGTTATTATGGACATTCTGCACAAATTCACCTTAAAGAACATCAAGAATATATTTTATTAAGGAGACCAAATAAATCAAGTTTAGCAAGCCATGCCTTATTCTACAAAACATAGAATTCAGTGGAAGAATACCAAATTATTACACAAAGTTGTGAGGCACATATTCACAATTCTAACTCTAATACAAGTGATAGTCATAAATAAACTTTTTCAATTTTTCACCTTATCCTAACTAATACACACAATTCATGTGTTTCATAAATTGTAATTAATTGTTTAAATTTAAAAAATATTTTATTTTTAAGTTACACCCTCTGTCCAAAAAGAAACTGAACTTTTTGAAAATAGAAGAAACTAGTGGCGCCACCTGTTGAATCTTTTTGTTGTCGAAAGTGGCAACCTTCATTAGTGTTGTGTCAACTGTTTACGACATTTGTTTCATTAGAAGCCGAGTTATAGTGCCAAGAGTAACAGTGTGTTTTGACGAACGAGAAGGACAAGAATGGTTGGAAAATGAGTTTCAAACGGAAAGCTGTGATTGATTTTTGTGTTAAACTTGGTAAAAGTTTTACCAAAATGCATCAAATGCTTCAAGAAGCACACGGTGATGAATGTTTATCCCATACTCAAGTTTATGAGTAGTTTAAGCCATTTCAAAGTGGTTGTGAGACTCTTGAGGATGACGAAAAGCAGGGCCACCCGAAAACTGGACTGAGTGAAGTAACATCCAAAAAGTGCATGATTTCATCAAAGAAAACCCGAAATCATTTTGACTGAGAGTTTGGGGCCTTCGTAAATTGAAGTCGTGATTTGTTCCCCACAAGTTGACCGAAGACCAAAAAATTCGATTTCAATTCAAACCTCATTAAAACTGCTTGTAAGAACTCAATTTTCTTTGAAACGATCTTTACTGGTGACGAAACAAAGTGCCAGAGTACTGAGTGGAGACCACCAGAAGAGGGGCATCTGGAAAAAAGTCACTTGGAAAAGTCAAAAGTAAAGACCATGCTGATTTGTTTCTACGATTCCAAGGGCATTATCCACAAAGAATTCATACTGCCTGGACAAACGGCCAACAGTGAGTTTTTTATCTCGTTTTGAAGCGATTGACAGTGAGAATTCATCGCGTACGGCATGAATATTGTGCTGCAGGCAGCTGGTCACTTTTGCATGATAACGCACCATCTCATCATTCGAACATTGTGAGACAGTTTTTGAGCAAAAACCGAGTTTGTGTGTTGCATCACTCGCCGTATTCACCTGATTTAGCACCCTGTGACTTCTTTCTCTTTCCCTGATTTCATTTGCCGATGAAAGGAAAGCGATACGACACCATTGAAAGAGTTCAAGCGGCAGTAACCATGACCCTCAGCAGTATCCCAAAAATCGATATAAAAAACTCATTTAACGAATTAATTAAACGTACCAAACGCTGTATCGAAGCTGAGGGAGAGTATATTGATTGAAATAAATGATTTGAATAATTATAATTGTAATTATATGTAAAGCATCATGTCTACACAGAAAAGAATTAAAGTCCAGGTAGTCTCAATATGCCCGGAACAGTGGTGTCAGGGTGATATATTAGGCCCTGTGGTATCGTCAGTCTGTGACTGCTATAAAGAAACTTGACACAGAAATTGCTTGAATATTGCTACTTGGAATGTAAGAGGATTGAATAAATACGGGAAATTGGCTAATGTGATGAGAGAGAGATAGAGAGATTGAATATTAGTATACTAGGAATAAGTGAAACTTTTTGGAAAGAATCATCAGATTTTGAGTTGAAACTTCCAAATGGAAAGATATATAAATAATATATATACGTTAGGTGGTGAAATATCAAGAAGAGGTGTAGCGCTTAGAGAAGAAAACTAATAAAAACATTATCCATATAATCAAAAAATCAGATTGAAGTCTAAACCTAGAGATATGCTGATCATTCAAATATATGCTCCTACAGAACAGAATGAGGAAGCAGAAATAGATATCATGTATAGAAATAGAATGGTGCATAAAGGAAGTCGGAGGCAAGAAAGATCGAGTTATTTGTGCTATGGGTGACTAGAGCACAAGAGTTGGATCAGAGAGAAAATCTGCTCACGTCAGTCCATTTGGACTTGGAATTCGGAATGAGAGAGGAGAAAAGCTGATAGCTGATTGATTTCTATAACAAGCACAGTCTCATCATAACTAACATTTATTTTGAGCAAAAACCAACAGCACGATACACATGCGCAAGTCTGGATGGAAGATACAAAAATCAATTAGACTATATTGTGGTCAGTAAACATTACTTCAATGGAATACGGAACTCAAAGGTGTGCCAAGTGCTGACTGCAGATCTGATCATAGACTGGTCTTAATGAAGATGAATATTAGTCTGAAAACAATAAAATATAAACGAAGTCAACCCCTAAAATGGGATCTGCAAATGGTACAAAATCCGATAATAAAATCAAAATTTAATGAAAATATTTCAGAACTGTCTGCACAGTTGCAAAACGAAAATGAACCCTCTCAGTGGAATAGACTACAAACAACTATCATAACATCTGCTAAAAACCACATCAATAAACAAGAAGAAAGAAAGAAAAAAACATGGATAACTCAAGAGATAATCAACCTTATTGATGAAAGAAGAACATGGAAAAGAGGAGCAAATGAAGAAGAAAGGTTAAGATATAAAACTTTGGATAAAAGAATCAAACAATTATATAAAAGATTGAAAGAAAACTGAATAAATAGGCAGTGCACTGAGATAGAAGAATTACAAAATAGGAACAAAACCAGAGAAGCATTCCTGAAAGTGAAAGAACTTAATGGAAAAGCAAAACGTACACAGTCTAATAACATCAAGGACAAAGATGGAAACATACTCATTGATAAGGAAAAGATAAATGGAAGATGGGTGGAGTACTTATCAGATCTCTATGATGATGATAACGGTAACATGTTAGATAGGGTTTAAATATTTTTGAAAAAAAAAATACGGGACACTTTCGGTTTGAATAAATCAACAAAATTTTATTGCTTTTCTTACTTATGAACATCAGCAAAGGGAAAAGAATTTAATTAATTATAGCAATCTTAAAATTGAACTTGAAACAATACTAAATCATTGCTCTTTGCCTGTGATATACTTCTCAGATGACTGTATTATCTCAAGTAAAGAAAGATTATGCTTTACCAAGTTATGAAATTCCACACAGTCCTTATTGAAAAACACTTTAACAATAAGCATAGCTTTCACAGTTTCTACAGAAAACCTATTCTTTTCGTTTGTCCTAAGGAGTTCATCTGGGAAAACAGTCTTTCAATACTAGCATTGTGCCAGGAATGCAGCAGAAGAACTCAACAATCTTCTTCAAATTTATTAATTCATTTACTCCAACACTGTTGAATAATTCATACCACATTTCTCCTGTAGATTTTGCTTTAATTTCTTCTTTCTTCTCTGTAATTGCCTTTTTCAAGATCATCACCTCATCAAATAGTTCAGTTTCATTGATTTTTGTGTTTGGGCAGATTTCTTCAATAGTTGTTACACTTTTCCAACTGAGATTGGCTTCTGGATTCTTCAATAAAATCCAAGACAAACTTTCAAAAGTAAGAGTGTCAGAAGACCATTCTTGGATGTATTCTATACAGGTGTTATAAAACTCATTTTTATAATTACCATAATTCTTCTCAGTGATGAGTCCATCTTCAATTAATGCTTTCAGTAAGGACTGTTCTTTCCTTGTTGCAAAATCATTATCTTGTCTCTGCTGAAGTTTCTCTAAGAGGCTTTCAATAATGGATTTTGCCTCAGCAAGAGTGACCTTCTCACCTTCAATTGCACAAAATGTTGCAAGAAACATTTCAGATCGGCATTCTAGAAATGTGGCTATTAGCTCTGAAACTGGATTACTAAAGAAATATTTTAGAAGCCATGGTGGTTTATCAAGTGAAAGAACATATGATTCGAGAACTTCGTACATCTCATTCATCCTTTTGAGAGCAGGGTACAGAGACAACCATCGTGTTTTTTTGAGTGCCCTAACACTGTCTTGTACTCAGTATTTAAAAAGTCACAAAAACCTTTGAGTGTATGCACTCTAACAGTATAGATATAAAAATGCTGATATAATTTTTCAACAACAGCTTGAATGTCCATGGGCAATGTATCAGCTGCATATTGTATAGCATTATTTATGATATGGGATGAACAACCAACCCCTATCAATGTACGATTCAATTTATGAAAAACACTGTTCTTTCCTCTTCTGGAACTTCCATCAACATTTGTATTAGTATTATCTGCTGACAAGGCAACAACTTTCTTTTCAAAATTCCACTTATAGTTGAGTTACTTAGTGAGCACTTTGCAAGTATATATCAACCAGGTGGTGACATTGCAGAAACGAATAAACCAGTAGATTATACGGGAATTGTGGTGAATGAAGTGGAGGTGAGTAGTCTATTGCATAACCTCAATGTCAATACATCTGTGGGATTGGATGGTATACCAGCTCATGTTGTACGAGAAGCAGCTAAAGAATTGTCAATACCCTTGACCATTTTGTTTAATTTGAGTCTCGAGTCTGGGTTAGTTCCGAGGGGGTGGAAAGAGGGGAAAATAGTTCCACTGCATAAAGGTGGTTCCAAGACTGCTGTTGTAAATTACCGACCGATTAGCATATCAGGAATCATTGTCAAGGTCTTAGAGAAATTAGTCAAGAAAAGAATACAGGATTGGATAGATGAAAATGGGATATTGTATGGGGGACAACATGGTTTTGTGAAGGGTAGATCATGCCTCAGTAACTTGCTCACATTTTATAACACAGTGACGGCTGAACTGGAGAGGGGTAATGGGTTTACAGTAATACTACTGGACCTTGCCAAGGCTTTTGATAGGATACCACATAGAACCCTAATCAGTAAACTGGAGCAGATGGGGATAGATATAGGGTTGGTGAGATGGATAGGAGGGTGGTTGAAGGAGAGATACCAGAGAGTGGTTTATTCAGGAGTGGAGTCTAAAACACGGCTTGTGACTAGTGGAGTGCCACAGGGCTCTGTTCTTGGACCACTGCTTTTCAATTTGTTCATCAATGATATAGGAAAGGATTTGAGAGGAAGTGTTCACTTGTTTGCTGATGATGCAAAGTTGGGTAGAGCAATTATGAGTGCACAGGATGTCAAAATTTTACAGGATGATTTGGATAGTTTGGAGGACTGGGCTAGGAAAAATGGATGTCAATTTAATGTGGTAAAGTGTAAGGTTATGCACTTTGGGGTGAAAAGATTAGCAGCAGTATATCACATTGATGGAACCGTACTCCAGGAGATTGATGAGGCCAGGGATTTGGGTGTGTTGGTGGATAGGGAATTGAAGTTTAGGGGCACATTGCAAAAGTGACTAAATCAGCTCATCAAATCACTTGGCTTCTGAAAAATACTTGAACATGCAGAGACAAACAAGTTGTTGTTCCTCTGTATCGAGCCTTGATAAGACCCCATCTGGACTACTGTGCCCAGTTATGGGCACCAGGGTTTCTTCGTGATGGGGAGGAAGTGGAGAGGATCCAGAGACGAGTGACGAAGATGAAGATGATAGCAGGTCTGTGGAATGAACCTTATGAGAATAGGTTGAAGATTTGTGGGTTGCAGAGATTGGACGATAGGCGAAGGAGGAGTGATATGATTGAGACATTCAAATTACTGAAAGGTTTCTATAAGATTGATCCAGAAGGTATTTTTGAAAATATGACTGGTGGTGGGAGGACTAGGGGCCATGCATGGAAGATGGGCAAGAGCGTGGTTGACAAGGGTGTTAGAGCTAGGTTTTTTACTTGGAGAGTGGTGAACGAGTGGAATAAGCTTCCAGAGTCTGTTGTGGGTGCTACGACCGTGAATGATTTCAAGGCAAGGTATGATAGATACTGTGTCAATGTCGAATAGTTGTTCTTGACATGATGTTAGGGTCTCCCTCGATGAGTCTGTCGACTCCTTGGAGTTGCCCAGAACAACAACAATAATAATAATAAAGTATCGAACTAGAACTGGAACTATTTTCAACGCACTGTGGTTAGAACTGTCTATCATTATTGACACATAATTAGCTTTCTCAAGTTCGTTTCTGAAAACAGCCATTGCATAAGGTACTAATACACTCACAATTATAGCTCGAGTCTTCTTTTGACTGCAAGTGAACTTTTTGTCATATAGTTTCCGGATTATTTTCGACGTGCAGTCCATCGAACTGAAACTCTGGTTGTGCATGCATACATAATATGCAAATATTGCTTCATCAGCTGCAAGATTTCTTTCCATTTCACGCATTGTTTTTTTAGAAAAATAATCTGACACTTTACTACTTACACTTGCATTTTCTACTAATTTGTGTCTCTTTGTAGCAATGTGCTGCATGATGTCTGACCGACCGCCGTGTTGTATGCTGAATGCATTACATTGTGTACATTTCACTTTCTCGTCGACTTTGCCATCACAATTACATGTTATAATAAAAGGGTATTCAGTCCTTAGCTTTTCTGTGAGAACACACTTTCTCTTCGGCATTTTAAAGGCATATAAAATAATAAAACTAATTACGTTTCATAACAGATCTGTGTCACATCAAATAAGCCGTGCTTAGTTATTACAAAGTCTGCTAGTTGCACTATTCTCGCAACATGTCAGTATTGTCAATTGATAAGACAATTTTATGATCAATAACTAATATCAATTTCTTGGCAATTACATGTTTTATGTTTAAGAATGGGAATGTTAAACACAAATCCACAAATTACTGGACAATTCTGTGTCCTGAAGCGTTTTATCGGGATGCCAGGACACATACTCGTAATAGGGGAAGGGACCTGTAAAATATGGAAGGGACGTATACGAACCCTAATGTTAGATGATTCATGACACCGTAAGTTAAATGTAACAACAGTTACCACTCTACCCACAAGAAAGGAGGTAGAACTCATAATTAAGAATCTTCCTAATAATAAATCCCCTGGGTGTGATAATTATTCTGGCTGAGCTGCTGAAAGCTTTGACTGGCAATAATAATAACTATTTAGTGGAATCCATTTAGGACATCTATAAAACAATACAATTACATATGAAGCATATGTAAATAGGAACATTTACATATGCTTCATAAACTTTCAGAAGGCTTTTGACCAGGTAAAACATAATAAAATGTTCAATATATCAGATAAATTAGACACAGAAGATCATGTACTTAAGTTTATAAAAAATTTACACCAAGCAGAAAATGCAGCTGTTTAACGATGAGACTTCTGTAGTGAAAATAAAAAGAGCAGTTAAACAAGGTTGTATCCTTTCACCAAATCTATTTAATATCTATAGTGAGACAGTGATGAAAAAGATTGAAAAACAAAAAATAGGAATTAGTATCAATGATATAAAATACAACAATCTTAGATATGCTGATTATGCCATTCTAATAGCAGAAAACAGAAACAAATTAATCAAATTACTGCTGCTACTAATTGAAGAAGGTAAAGAATTTGGATTAGATATAAATGCAAAAAAGACCAAATTTATGAAAATCTCAAAAGAAAGCAGATCTGAGCGAAATATTCATAAACAATATGAAAATTGAATATACAACAGAATACAAATATTTAGGCCTACTTTACTGCAGATGGAAAACAAGATAAAGAAATAAAAATAAGAACAGCCATAGCTAAAGATGCATCCTGGAAAAATAAAGATCTGCTCAGAAGTTCTGTGAGTATCAAAACAAAGAAAAGAATGATAAGAACATTAGTGGGGCCAATTTTCACGTATGGAATGAGACCTGGATATTCAAGAAGAGAGTAAGGCAACAGATAATGGCCTTTGAAATATAGTGCTACAGGAGAGCTCTGAAAATCCCATGGACAGATCATGTGACAAATACAGATGTCCTACAGAGAATGAGAACACAGAGATCTTTATTACAGGAAATGATCCAGAGAAAGATGAGATTGGCAAAACATGTACTGAGAGGTTCAGCAGGACAGAGGATACTAACAGTTTTAGAAGGAAAAATTATGGGAAAAGGATCAAGAGGTAAAAAATGAAGGACATGGCTTGAAGATATAAGATCATGGACAGGATCACATGGCTATGCAGAAACAAAAAGGAAAGCCACCAATAGACAGAACTGGAAGGACATGGTGCTGCACCCTCTCACTGAGGAACCTACATGAAGAAGAAGAATTATAATTGGCATATGTTTTATTTTCTATCAAAAGTTCGGTTTCTTTTTGGACAGAGGGTGTATTTCTTGATATCTATTAATGCAGGCAAAGTATTCTTCTGCAGCTGACAGTGCATATAACACATTTTCAATTAAATTGCTGTTCTCAATCTTTTTTTATTATTATTATTTTTTGTTGTTATTTTCCTGATGTACTGAAAATGGCTATGAAACATACCCAAAAATTCTACAAATAAACAATTTTTACCTAAGTGATTTCTGTCATTGTTAGTTTTATAAGGTAGTTAATCCTTAAGTAGTTACATATAATTATGTACATAATGCGTTTTATTATAACTTTTCCCCAAATCAATGTAATCTGTAATCGTTATACTAATGGCCATGCCTAGTGTTCCACTTGAATCTTTGTGAAGGACATGAGTGCACACCTTGAGTGAGCAAATACTCCAGAACTACTGCTCTGAAAATAAAACAGAACATTTTTAAGCCATTTCGATCCCCAATAAGCAGCGGTGGTCTCAGACTGGGAGATGAAATTCGTCTTCTACCCAAGACATTTATAAATATCAATGCCTGGAGTGGGATTTGAACTCCTGACCAATTTTGGTTGTCAAGCAGAGACAATATGCAAATAAAATAAAAACGAATATTAAAGGTATAAAATTAATAGTATGCAGTAAAAAATTAGAAAATTGAACAAAACTGTAAAAAAGATATTAACTGGTTTATATTGCACAGGATTTCAAAACAGCACCTTCAGAGCACACTACATGTTACCGTTATTGTGATAATGAGTAAGTGACCCAATTCAAACTTGAATGGACAAAAGATCTAAGTCCTAATTTGGCACCCATTAATGCTATAAAAAAAAAAAGAAGTATTACAGCTATGTAGGAGTTTTTTCTTAAGATAAGTCTCCTAAATTTTTGGCAAATTAATGCAACCATACTTTTTCAGGTGCTCCATAGCCATGACTGACTCTAAAAATAGTCTTTCTGATCTGTAATGACTTCTATATAGCACATTGGCTTTCTTCCATCTAATCTCCTGTGAGGAGATGTCCAAAGTATCATCTGCCAGTCCAGATTTGCCATAATAATGGAAGACAATTGAATTTTGTACATATAATACAAACACATTATACCAATGTATTTAGCTACTTCAAGTCAGATGTTAATAGATCTTTCTGTTTGTCCATAGTAGGCTAAATCACATGGAACTTCATATACTCCAGGATATGGTAAGGGATGGAGTCCATCCATAGGAGAGCAGATCGAATTGCTAATTTAACATGTGATTTTAATGTGGTATGAAGGTTATATTTTATTAGTACTTTGGCTAACTTTTCAGATGTACCTCAGACATAATAGAAATAATGGTGTTCTGTACTTGGGTGTTTGAGGAGGGGAAAGTAAGAGAGCTGTGTAGTATTTTATAGTATTTTATCTATTTGTAGGAGCTGTAGCCACTGACCAGGAGAGTATGGCAAAGATTTCAATTCCATGGAAGGAGCTGCATTATTAGAACAAATAGCCTTAGCTCTGTGTGTAAATGTTTTTAGAATACCATACTGTTGGGGTGGATAAATGATGTGATTGTTTATGTAATCTTCCTGTATGTGTATTGGCTTTCTATAAATAGAAAAAGACAGTGAACCATCTGAAAGCCAGGTGACTAATGTGTCAAGAAAAGGCAAACAACTATTAGATTCTTTTTCTACTGTGAATTTTGAATGTTGGCTAAACATTTAGGGTAGGTAACAAAAGAAACCAGTGTCGTCCATAGGGCCAAATGACAAACATATTATGAAGAATGCATACAAGCCCTTTGCATGGTTATGCTTTCTTCATAATAGCTGAAGGGGAGAGAGAGAGGAGGGAACCCACAGCAGTACAATTAGTCTGTTTGTAGATTTTTCCTTGGAATATAAAGTAACCTGCATGCATAGTAAATTTGAATAATTCCAAGATATGGGGGAGGGGGGATTAGACTTAAATCCAAGAGTGTCTATTAGTGATAGATTAGTGAATAAAGATGTGGCATTGAAACCAACCATTATCTCAATTTTTAAGGATGTGATTTGAAATGGACATAATTTTTTTACAAAAGTAGAGGACTGCCAGTAAGGAGGTGCAGCAACTTAATTAACTGTTCAGTAAGTTTATAAGCAGGCCTGTCTATGCTATCAACTATAGGGCAAAGGAGGATATTACATTTGTGAAGTTTGGGTATCCCATAATAGGATGGTTTAACATGAACAGGTTTTTATTTTGTCAATGATATCTTTGGGTCAAGAAGTCATCTTTTTCAATAATTTACACACTTTTTCTTTTAAGACATAGTGGGGTCTCGATCAATAATTTGGTAAGTAGAACTCACTTAGGAGATCCTGATATCTATCCTTTGTTGGTTACAATTTGAATTGTTTCACTTACACATTGCCATGTGTTAACTGTAACATGGAATGTGCTCTGAAGATGCTGGTTTGAAATCTAGCAAAATATAAGCCTTAATAAACTTTTTATTATTATTATTTTTTTAGAATTTAGTTCCTTTGGTATTATAATACCATTAAAATAAGTTATGAATTATTAAGGCTATTTTTTGCTATATTCAAAGAAACATTATAAAAGATCTTGTTAGAAATATACTGGTGCAAAAATCAAGCATATAATGGAACATGTCAAATTACAATTGCAAAAAAATGTAAAGTCAAACTGAGGTACTGGTGTACCTCAGTTTGTAAGCCTTAGCCTTACAGATGACAAACTTTTTACTGAGTCAGTCTCAGCCCTAAGAAACAATCCAAACCTCAACAAATTTGGTTACATGAGACTGTCCCAAATTTGGGAAACCTACATCAGAAGACTTTCAGTCCAAACGGCCAATAATACCTACATTGCCCACTAGGGGGCACCATCAGGACTTTTAGGAGAAAGAATAGCTTACCTGCTTCATCCTCATTTATTGTGTATTGTGCTTGCGTGCACGTGTCTTGTTTCTAAGTCCCTGTGAAAATGGCAATGTGACAATTCCGAAATATTGGAAGTGTATTAAAATTTATTTTAATGTATACTCTATTGTACGTTGTAATTTCCTTAAGCTATTTAGTAAGACAAACTTTTTAGTTGTAAAAAGAAGATATGACAGAACAATATGAGTTACTAATGGGGTTTTATAGAGCAGATGCTAAAGAGATTTTACAATTCATGATTGGAATGGAGAGAATAAAGGATCGGCAGTGGAAGTTGTGTAAGAATGTGTTTAGCAAGGGCATAAGAACTACATTTTTAGTTCTTAGCTTAGAGGGAGACGTATGTGAGTGAAAGAGGTTGCTAGAGATGACTGTGAGCTCTTTGTCAGTGAATGACTTCAGGAGTGATATGATAGGTACTGTGTCAAATCAATAATTGTTAGTGTAGCACTCCCACAATGAGTCTTTGGATCCTGTGTACAATCATAATAAAGTACATTATGCAAATTATGGAAACAACTACGTGTTAGAGTAAAACTTTAGTTTAATATAAACCAAAAGAAACACTTGACGTTTCGACCTTCACATTAAGGTCATCATCTGGAGTATACACATATATACAAAGAAACAAGCTGCACTACAATCTACATGCCATGCTAAAGTTACTGATCAACCTTTATAACTATTGGCCTGACCTCTAGTGGGAAAAAAAAACTTACTACATCAAAGCTCGAGTCCTATTATTATTATTCATTAGGTTACAAAATTAAATTAAGCTGGAGAGTAACATGTTTACAAAAGGAAAAAAAAATAAAACTATTACTTGTATAAGTATACATATAAATTACAGCCAACTGGTATAGACAGTGGGCCAATAAAAGCTGAAAAATTGCTTCAAGTCCTAAAGTCAGGGTTTGCTGGAAACTAAGTGGGCTGAATGTGTGCCATCCAAATTCTTGGGATTTTTATGCCACCATTATTGTTAAGATTGGGGGTGGTTAATCAAAATTTCACAGGCTTCTTTAAATTTCCTTTCATACCAGGTTTTTGTATGATGTAATGAGCAAGTACTTTTCCAATCAATTTGGTGTAGGGTGTAAAGAGCGTGAATAATATATTCTGATCACTGTGTAAGCATGAAGGAAAGGAATAATATAGATAAGTACGAACTGATTAGTCTCAGTGAGTGTTCTTCAGGGTAAGCAGAGGACTGAAGATTATAAAGTTTTTGGATAACTTAATGCAGCTGCCAACTCTAGAAACAGCTTTTCAGACTTGAATAAGATGAAGGATTGCATTACTTCTATCTGGCTGTGTGTCAAGAGGAGTCCATATCATCCAGTCTTGAATAGACATAATAGTGGCAGCACATGTCTTGTGACATTCTTCAAGATGGATTTGAATGGTCCCCCCCCCCCCCAATTGTTGTCGCCAGCATGTAAATGGCATTCTATACCTAAAGATGGAGTACATCTGGTGAACAATATGCTGAAGAGATGATGCAGGGTAAATGAAGAGCACATAAACAAATTACCAGCTTAATTCTTAGCAAGTGATTTAGTAATTTCATATAAAAAACAATATACTGGGCTCTCGTTTGATTTGGAATTTTTTCATATTTAATATTTTCTTTGTAGAATGATTGGCCTGCTGTTATTCTAAAGAAGGTCTAAACAAACAATAGATAGTAGTACATGACAGTACAATATATAATTAATTTCTGCTTGACATCTAGCTTTTCTAGTTATTGAATAAACATGATGTTATTTAATAAATATGGACCAGAAATTCTTGAATGAAGAGAGAAAGAGATCTCTCACTCACACACACGATTCCTTCCCAATTGTATACCAAATGCCTGTTTTGGTGGACTGGTCATCTGTCAAAGTAATACAACTAAAAGCTACAACCGATAATGTAGGGTTGTTATTTTTAGATCCATTCTAAGACTTTTCATTAATGCTCTTAATGATCAAAAAGGTGCTTATCTTCAACATACATTATCACTTACCATTGGAACAGATAACCGACTGGCAGCATTTCCTTCTAATGCATATGAGCACCTATTTAAGAGGTAGTCTTTAAATCCTTGAGGAGGTTTAGGATGTACAATGAACATTGACCTTCTACGTTTATCCACCTGGTAAGCACAATAATATTCCATTGTGTGATGCCATGTAATTTCACAAGTTATTTTCTATTAACAGACTCTTAATAATTTTTTTTCCTCTAAATACATAGTAATACACTCACCAATAGTAGTATAATTTTTATTTTACTATAAGGACATGATCATTTTATGCACAAAATACCGTTTTGTATTCTAAATAATAATATTGAAGTATTATTATTTCAATAATAATACTTCAATATTAAGTAAGAAAGAGATCAAAGGTTGAATAAGTATTATATGTGTGTGTATGCACATCACCTGGGCAACTATTTTGAGATATATATATATAAAACTATAACAAATACCTAACTTCTGCAAAACTAATCAAGCAATAGCATGCTAAAACAATATGCAAGATTAGATTTGTTACAGAATATATACTGTTAAAAAGAACTTGATCTAATTGTTCTGATATCTTACTTCCAGTGTTTTTATACTTCTATTTGTAAACATTTTTTGAAAACATGCACCCACACACACACAGTGAGTTATAAGATACATGGACAACTCACCACAAGCAGTGTGCGGTATAACTCAATTTCCATATGTTACATTAGTTTATTAGAATGACATTTTTCCCAAGACACAATTACTTGTATTATGTATCACACTTGCACACACAAGAAGTTCAGAATCTATTAATGTATGTGGATTTTTTTTTTTTTTTTGAAGACATGGAGGCTGTAGTCAATGAGAAATATTCTGTAACAATTTTAATTTTACAATAATTTTGTATTCTGTAACAAATAAAATCTTCATTGGGGGAAAGTCATTCCAGAGAACAGAATGAAAGATCAATGGACGTAGCAGGTGGAGAGCAAATGAACTGTGTATCGATACTGGAACAGTTCATGTTAGCAGAAATGGAGAGAGGGAGGGTGGAATGGGAATGATGGATTCCAATGCTGCTGAATGGTGAACATGAAAACACTGTGTAAAAGACACTGATGATGTATGATTCAGGACACATCCATTGATTTCCTTACATCCCCCAAAAATTATTACTATTATTATTTTTAGTAATAATATAGGTGCCCTCCCTCAATGAGTCCTTTGACTCATCGAGGGAAGGCACATGCTCTATAACCCCGTCTCCACCATTCAATCACAACCTGACAGCAAATACACCAATGCCATCTCCCATCGATATTTTTCCACAGACAATCACAAACATCCATGCCCACGATGGGATTTGAACCAGCAGCCTTTTGGCTGGAGAGAGGATACGCTATCCACTCGGCCAACCAAGCTGATAAAAAATATATAATAAGAAATGTATGAATTACCATTCATACATTTTTTTTTTTTTCAATATAATTGCACAATACAAGATATATACAGTAAAAACTTGCAAACATGACACAGTCATGTTTTTTTATGTATTTATTTTTAAAAATTTTTTAATATGGGAGGTTTGAAATAGTAAATTTAACTTTTAGTGGCATTCTGAACCTGTGTTTCATATAGTTCCTCAGAAACTGATGTATGATTCAGGACACATCCACTGATTTCCTTACATCCCCAAAAAATGGTGAGACCATTTTTAGAAAACAATCAAACCAAAACAGTTTTTCACCCAATAATTTTAACAGCATTTTAAATTGTACACACTTATAATTTTTACAATGATTTTGGGTTTCTTATAAGGTCCTTTTAAAAATTTTATTTTTAACTCATTATTCCTCTTTTACAATTCCTATTTTTAACAGTATTTTAGATTATACACACATTTTTTACTACATTTTCAGGTTTTCTTATGTTCTTTGTCACTTTTATTGAGTTTTAAGCACATTTTGACTCCGAGTTTTACTTACTAAAATTTCTGTACTATAGTTTATATCCTTTTTACTACACTTTTATTCAGTTTTTAGCACATTTTGAGTTTTAATTTAATGTTTTCCATAATATATATAATTTTAAATCTTATACCTAAATGACTCTCTTCAAATGCATCTCAAACCCAAAAAAACCCATCGTGAGTTAATTTTCAGAAAATCTGCTGTTCAGAAAAGAGGAGTTGACACTATAAAGGTAGGCTGATGATATCATAATAATAAGATTATTATTATGGGCAACTCCAAGGAGTCCATAGACTCATCGAGGGAGGCCCTAACATCATGTCAAGAACAACTATTCAACATTCACAGAGTATCTATCATATTTCGCCTTGAACTCATTTACAGTCATGGCACCCACAACAGACTCTGGCAGCTTACTCCACTCATTCACCACTCTCCAAGTAAAAAAACATAGCTCTAACACCTTTGCTAACCACACTCTTGCCCAGCTTCCATGTATGGCCCCCTAGTCCTCCCACCACTAGTCCTATTCTCAAAAATATTTTCTGAATTAATCTTATAGAAACCCTTCAGTAATTTGAATGTCTCAATCATATCACCCCTTTTCTGCCTATCAACCAATTTCTGCAAACCCACAAATCTTCAACCTATTCTCATAAGGTTCATTCCATAGATCTGCTATCATCTTGGTCACTCATCTCTGGATCATTATCATTCAATCATTCACTTCAACAGTTCAATGAAAATATCATTATTTTCATCGAACAACTTCCCTTCCATTAATTTTATTTTAAGCAACTGTAACCAAAAAATAGTTTATTATCATAGGGAGCTCCATACAGTAATCCCTCGATTAATGCGTCCCCGATTCGTGCGTTATTTTTTTCGATACCCAAATTCGATTAGTGCGCCTATATACATCTTAAAAGTAAATATTACAGATGTTATAAATTTTCTATCTATACATTTTTATGGCTAACTATTTTAAAAAATCACTCCCAAGAATGAAATAATTTAGTTACCAATTTAAAACATTTTACAAAGTTATTTTTAATGGCATACTACACTACTTCCATGTACATTATGTATACTATGTTACAAGTTTTTACCACCAAATTTATGTCGTCTGCTATAGTACGCCCACGGATTCGAGACCCTTAGACACTTGTACGCATGTCACAAAAAGGAGAATCCATTCCGATAATAGGATAATTAATCCGTCTTCTGGGATGAGTTGTTTATTATTACACGTAGGAAAATTAACTTCTCTTTTATGATCATTGTAGTTTTTAAAGGGTAACTATTTTGCTTGTATAACAGTTGGGAAATTTTATCTATAAAGCACGTGATTTCACGTGTTGGCGACCAATTCCTTCATTTCTTTCCCCTCTTCAATGATATTGTCCAAGAGTTAATTAAATCTCATTCTAAAGAATTGAGTGATTCCGACCTGCTAAATTTAGATGCACAGTGGGAAAATACCACTGATAGTCAGCCAAATGAGATTTCACAGAAACAATTTGAAAATATTTTTCATACAATCAAAGTTTTTAAGCAGCAATGCTTAGAGGCTGACCCTGATGAAGAAAGAAGCAGTAAAATTTGCAGAAGTAGAAGAGGCAATAGGGCCATACTGTCGGTTATGAAAAAAAGAAACAAAATGTCCGCCAAACTAGCTCAATTCTTTGTTAAGTAGAATAATAAAATTTATATTCTGAATATGTTTTATTGTGTTTCAGCTTCATGGTTTTCCTTTAACTAGGCCCTGAGATCTTAATTCTTTTATAAAAAAAATGAAGGTTCAGAAAAGAAATTTGAGGAATGAATTATACTTTTTCCCATAGGTTATTATATTCGATTAGTGCATTTTCGATTAATGCGCCTGTTTTAAAGAACGCATTAGGTCCACTAATTGAGAGATTACTGTATTAAACGAAAGCTTGCTTGTCATTTTATACTTTTAGAATACCATTATGTCTTTTAAGGTACTTTGTGTTTGCAGTAAGTGAAGACTACAGTATTATTGTAATAAAACCAGAGGGGTCATATGATGGGTAGGAGGAATTTTGCTGGAGTAGAAACAAAAATATATTTAATCTCCCTCTCACAAAAAAAAAAATTGCTGAACAAGGGCATAACACTCACAATTAACTCCAATGATTGCAGTAATTACTGAAATTAAAACAAATTTGCTACAAATAAATTTAGAAATATATTTTAAAAGCAAAATATATATTTTACACATTTTTAAAATTTTTTAACATAAGGAAGGAAGAAGTTCAAAATTCAACCCTAAAAGTGTGACATCATTTAAGAATGCTCTATTAATGTATATATATACTAAATAAATATACAGTGATTTCTAAGTTATCCAGCCTGCAGTTATTTGACATTCCACAGGTTTAGCACGAAACAGACTTCTGGTATATCAACATAAAAACGAACATTCAATTAACTGACCAGTTACCTGTTTCCTCATATGATGAGATAACGGAGAGATTGTTATATACAAAGTTTTTCCTCAACTGAATTGAGGAAATGAGTAAGAATGTACATCTATATGAAAATAATAATATAAAAAAAGTGACATCACACATAAATAAATTCTGTGTGATGATACAGCGTTCCCCCTTTATACGGGACCCCAAATTTTATCCGGGCTCTGGAATCGGCATAAGCTGACAAATCAGATCTATCGCTGGGTCAGTATTCCTGACTGTAATCCATGCGTGTCCTCGGACGGTTTGCCTGCTTGCAAGCAAATTGAACTGGCGGAAAAAACCCTGCTGTCCACGCCCAAGACTGGCTAACTTGGCTATGGCTGAGAAAGATCCTTGAGCTCCTCACGTCGTTGACAGGAATCGAACCTAGGACACTCCTTCCCTAGGCATATGGTTGCGAAGTGCAAAGCCACTAGGCTAACTGCTTGGATATTATACATAATTCCTGCTATGTATAACAAAGGAAAACACAGGACACCATGACAGCACTGCATGATTACTAGTTTTTTATCAACAATTTTCTTCCAAACCCATTTGTAGCTACTCCAATATTATTGAATATTAATGAGAATACATTTATTTCATTTTGGATTAATTTTTTTTTTTTTTTTAAATTATTAACCAGTAAGATGGTGAAACTAAGCCTGATGAAACATCACCACCCTGCTCATTGTAGTTATGAAGTGGCTAAATAAACATACAGGGATTTCTAAATTATCCAGCCCTCAGTTACCTGACCTTTCACATGGATATATATATATATATATATATATAAAGCACTATTGCCAGTACTCATTCTGTGCTAGCAAGAAAAATTAAAAGGTTATTAAAAGAAAACTAAACATTGTTTACTGATGTTTTTACTTGATAGTATGCTAATGTTTTTGGAATAAGGATAGCAAATTATAATTATAGGACTAAATTTATTCTAAAAACATAAAAAAAAGTAGAGATATATTTTTAATAAAAATTTTATATGGTAAATATTTAAAACAACAGATGTGGTGAGAAAATGTCTTCTTGTTCTTCCTAACATGGAATTTAGTCCAAGTGGCCTGTTCCGGTCTCATGCCATCTCTTTCTTGGTCTACCGATTCTTCTTTTTCCACTTATTTTGTATAATATTTGTGGCAGTCCGCTGTTGTCCATTCTATTTAAATGTTCTATAGCCATTTTTGTTTATATTCTCTTATGTAGTAATTAATTGGTTTTATTTTTCAGGGATTGTAAGATTTCTTCATTTGTTTTGTGGTCCCACTTGGTATATCCAGCTGTTTTTCTGAGGAACTTCATTTCTGCTGTTTGAATTCATTTTTCATCTTTCCTTTTCATGGTCCATGTTTCACTTCCGTATAGTAGAGTTGGTTTTGACAAGACATTATATAGTCTGATTCTAGTGTGTTTTTGTACTAGGGATGGCTTAAATATATTATTTATTATGCCATTTACTTTGACAAAGTTTGATATTTCAGTGTCTATGTCTTTTTCTTCTTCATATGATAGATCACATCCCAAGTATCTGAATTTTATCATCTATCACTATTTTACTTCTTATCAGGTTTTCTCTTTTGAATGCCATTATTTTTTCTTCAGATATTGTTGTATTATATTGCTTTGAGATATCATTTAATGATCTTTGTAAGTCATCTTCTGATGTAGCTAATACTATTTGATCATCTGCAAATAGTAGTATATCTATCTTCATTTGCAGGGTCATTTGTATAGCAAATGGGTTATGCTGTTTCCAGATTGTTATAATTTTATTTATATATATATTGAAAAAGCAGAGGTGAGAGGGTACATCCTTGTCGTACTCCTCTTGATATATCTTTCCATTCTGAGATGTGTTCTAATTTAACCTATTTTATTTCCTGTATATATTTCTTGAATAGATTGTAAAAGCTGGTTTGGTATGTTTAAATCGGTTAATATTTTAAACAATTTTTATCTACTAATTTTGTCAAGGGCTTTTTCATAATCAATAAAGGCCATGTGTGTTTCTTTTTGAAATTCTCTTCTCTTTTCTATTAATAATTTTAAAGTAAAAATTGGATCTATGCAGGATCGGCCTTTTCGGAAACCATTTTGTTCTTCTAGTAATTTGTTTTCTACAATGCTGCTTAGTTTCTCTTTTAATATTCCTGCATATATTTTATATCCTGTATTCAGCAAGCTAATTCCCCTATAATTATTGCAATTGTCTTTATTTCCTTTTTTATAGATTGGGATAGCCAGTGCTTTTTTCCAAGATTTAGGGGTTTTTTCGGACATCCAAACCATATTAAAAAATTTCGGAAGTCTTTCATTAAATTTTTCACCTGCATTTTTGTATAGTTCTATATTTATATTGTCTTCTCCTGGTGTTTTCCTATATTTCATCTTCTTTATTATATTTTTCAGTTCTAACATTGTGATATAGGTCACCCATTTTTCTAAATCTATTGATTGTATTTTTATCTTTTCTTTTATTTCTTTATTCATGTATTTAATTATGTCATAGGTTTTGGGTTGTGGCTTAAATAAATCCTTTTCTAGTTCTGTTACGAAATTGTTCCATCTTTCTCTATGTTTTTTTCCTTACTTCTCGTTTTGCAATTGCACTATTTCTTTTATACTCTATTTCTCCTTCTATTGTTTTGGAATTTAGCCAAGTGCTGGTAACTGCCCTTTTTGGTTTTTATTATATTTTCTATTTCTTTGTTCCAGTCTCGTAGTCCTCTTTTTCTAATCCATTTGTGCTTTATTCCTAAGGTTTCTGTTGCTGCTTTTGTGAGAATTTGTTTCAAATTTTCCCATTCATCTTCTATGTCACTTGATTCATGTGTGGTTTCTGTTTTTAAGTTTGTGCATTTTTGATATTGATGTCTAACTTGAGGATCCTGTAATGAAGAAATTTTGTAGCTTGGCTGGTAAGAATTTTCAATTCTATGTGTTTTTAGCCACTTTGGTTTAAAACGAATTTTTGTTGATACCATATAATGATCAGAGTTTAATTCAAAGCCTCGATATGCTCTTACATCTAAAATTAACTCCGCTAATTTAAAATTTGTGATAACGTAGTCAATTACTGATTTGTATCCTCTGGCTGACCAAGTATATTTATGTATTTCCTTGCATCTCCTCTGTTTCTCTTCACCTCTGAAACATTAATATGACAGTCAACCCAAATAGAACTTACGGAGTTTGAAAGAGGCACTATGATAGGAGGCCATGTTACAGGCCAATCTATTCAGAAATTTTTGACAAATTGGACAAACCAGTAATACGAGATGGAAGTGCAGGGAGTCAACTGCAAGTGCTACCTGCAGTGGACAATCCACCACATCCACCAAACATGATTGCAGGGTGCCATGAAGGATAATATGTAAAATAGGGTTGAGACAATGCACTGTGTCATAAGGCTGTTGCTGTAACTACATGGTTGGTGGAGAGATGAATATCACCACACTTCACTGGCCTCCACAGAACCCTGATTTCAACCCTATTGAACAGTATGAGGTGAACTGGAGTACTAAATGCAGTACTAAATGACATATTTACAACTTTTTATGGATGGCAATCATATACAAAAATAAAATAAATGAAACAATTTTAGGCCAGGAAGAAAATTCTCAGGAAGCAGATATAACATCGTTTGAAGCAGGATATCTCAATAAAATAATATACAGTACATTAAAGCTGATAAAATTAAAGGCCAAGAAAGCCCATCAAAGCTCACTTAGTGACAACAATGCAATCTTGCAAAACCTGGGTTCAAATCTCATGTAGGATGTGAAGAACCTATAAGAGCCTTTTTTGAAAGTGAGAGATCTCAAATGGAGGTGGTGAGGATTTTTCCTCTAAGAAACTTGAATTTTTCATCTCACAAATCAAATAGGACAGAATACATGCAATTGAATGATACTGCCGACAATACTGATAAGAGTAACTGTTCTATTATAACTTAGTTTTCTAGAAGCCAAATTAACTGAGATAAGCTGCCAAACCCAACAGTAAAGGAGATAAGATTTTTAAAATCCTATATATTGTTAATGCATGACGGACAATAGTTACAAATGATACATGGAGTCTCCGGTTTTCAAAACAACTTACATATGTGAATTTATTATGTTGCCCTTATATGCAGTAAAACATTATGGAACTAGAATTGCCACTTAAAAAATATGCAAAATGGATTATCATCATCTCCTCAGTTTTTTTGAAACATTTAGATAAGCTTGAGAAAAAATGATGCAGGGTGTCAATTTTAACACGCTTAGTTTTGCATGTTTGCTTTTATTCAAGGTTGTTTGCACCACTATTAGTTTCTCTAGTCTATCCAGATAATTACAGTGCTTTGTATAATTACAAAGCACTGTAATCATAGGGCTTGTCAGCCAGTTCATAACAGCTATTATCTTTAGTAACTTAAGTGACTGCTGAATATGTTGCTTTAAACTTATATACATGTAATGTTAATCTTATTATTGATTGGGGAAGAAAATGTTTATAAGACTGATGACTAGTTTAAAATGTTTCAGTAAAACAGGAGAGCTACCCCTGAATCAGCTATGATTCAGGGGTAGCTCTCCTGCATCACACTGATACAGGAACATTGTTATCTGCTTTCACTCTGTGCAGGATTCATGAAGGTGGCATGTATGCTAGGCAACCAGTAATCTGAACCACACCACAGGAGAGAATGCTTGAAATGGATCAGGCTCCACGTCAACTTAACCACGACCGATGGGAGTTAGTACTGTTTACAGACAAGTCCCGATTTGCTTTACAATGTAATACTACGCATGCTTAGATCTGGACAGAACCAGGAACATGTTATGATACCTTGAAAGAGACACTTAGGGTGGTTAGGGAAGGCATCTCATTTGGTGGATGCACTGATCTGTTATGTGCTTCCTAGTGGAACCATAAATGCTGCAACTTATAGAGATGAGGTCCTGGATCCCTTTGTACATCTGTATGTAGGTATGATATTAAAGATATTTATCCTACAAGATGATAACGCTCATCCTCATCAAACGAAGCTTGTGGACCAATATCTTCAAGAGACTATCAAATGTATGGTCATGCCAAACAGGTCTCCCAACATTAATACTACTGAGCATGCTGAGGATATTTCATGTGAATGTGTTACTGTTACTGAATATTGGAATAATGTGTAGTGGAGTCGAGAGCATTCCTTAACTAAATTAGCAGCTAAGTTGTGTAACCATACAAGTATTGAAAAAAAATAATAAAATAAAATAATGACAATAACATATTATTTCAATTTCCATGCAAATTTCAATTTGCATGGAAAAGTGTTCTGCAAATTTCTTTAATTTTGCTGAAGCAGTCAAAGCAATAGGAAGGCAGGTAAATACTCCACTGGCATCTAATAAGACACCATTTAGTTAACAGATAACTAAATCTAATCTACGCTAGCCAAGTTGGCCAAATAATAAACAAATCCACTTGCCAACCAATGGTCTGTAAGTTCATTCTCTGGTGGTGAACAATACACTATTTTCTTGAGCCATCACTCCAAGCGCATCCTGAACATACACATACAACTGTAAACAGTGTCATTCAGAAATCTTTAAAGGCAAGATAAACATGTACTGTCATAAACTATTAGTCTCCATAACTTTTATATAACTCTTCTGACCCACATTCAAAGCACTGGTCCTCATATGTTCACTCTTTTACTATCTTTTGGAGTATCGGTTTCTTTAGGAATGTCTCAGCTCCACTACACATTATTCCAATACCCTCCCACCCATCCTAATTAACAGCTGCTCTGAAACATATACAATCAGTTAACTTTGCATTAGGAAAACTCACCTAATGCGTTGTCAACACCTCTGTGCAATATCACGGGTACAGACGCCTAAGAACAGATTCCACAAGGTGTCGAACATCCTCCATGCCTGCTCAGCAACTCTGTCAGTTCACGATCATTCTGTGGAGGAGAATCAGCGCACGCACACACACACACACCGTTCTAGCATATCCCACCCATATTCAATTGGGTTACAGTCAGGGGAGTTTGGGGACCACTGCAATGTGAAAAATTTGTTGTCGTGTTCTCCAACCACTCAGTAGTTGTACGAGCCTGATGACAAGGTGTGTTGTCCTGTTGAAAGATGACACTATGGTCGGGGTAGACTTCCTTCAGATATAGATGGTTGGCTAAGAGGATCCTGTAGCATTCACCATTCAGTGTTTGTGGGATGATAACCAACAGACCTAGGGCATGCCAGGAAAACTCCCCAGACCATAAAACACCTAAATTGACATGTTCAACCATGCTGTTTACGCCAAATGCAAACCTGGCCATCAGCATGGTGCAGCAGGAAATGGGACTCATCACTCCAAAAGACTTTCTTCCATATGTTGAAGGTTCATTTCCAATGTTCCTTGGCCAATGCGAAGCGTTGTTGGCAATGCCTAGCCACCATCATGGATACTCTTATTGATCTCTGGCTGTGGAAACCCCAGAGGAAGCAAGGTACAGTGCACGTGAAAATGGGTCAAACCTCTGTTGTTCTACTGGTGGGTGAGCTGTGTGACTGTTGCATATTGTTGCTGAGATACCAGTCATGACACACCTCTAGGATCAACCATGCATGGCTGACCAATGTGAGCCCTTCTGCTTGATGTCTTCATGGTTAATCCAGTACTGGTACACCCTTGATACAGTAGTATGGGCGCAACCAACAGTTGCAGCTATTCCAAAACCCGCTCTTGGGAGCCCAAACTATTTGTACATGGTCAAATTGGCTTATGTTGCCATGTTTCCCCATTACTGGCAAACGTTTATTGATTACGTACAGAGAATAGACGTGCCCATTTATATCAGCATACGTGATGCTGATATCGTGTGGTACTTTGTTATTGTACCGAATATGTAAATCGAAGAGGTGTTCCTAATGCAAAATTAACTCAGTGTATGTTCTCTTAATCAAATTGACAATTGATTCCCTTATCTTTTGCAACAATTCTCAGAATCTGCTAATGGGAAACTAAATTGTTAACTTTTGTGGATTTCAAAAACAGTCTAATATGTTTCCTTCCCTTTGTCTTTTTTGTATGATGTCTTAAGATGAAAATATTATGAATACAGGATTTTCCAGCAGTAAAGGCCATTGTGTTCTTCTAACACACAGAAGGTCATATTCTTCTCTAACCTTGTGGTTATTTTACTTACACCCTACTCACAGAAGCAGCCCACTAATGCTTCTGCAATTTGAAGGATCATTCTTATTAGCCCCTCCCCCTTTTTTTAAAGACAGCAGTTATAATGATAAAAAATCAATAGGAATCACATATTGAACTTGATACACAGCCTATCCATAAATACTGTTACAACTTGAACAGTGCATAAACCTTTAATCTATCAGTAAATCATTTACAACTTTCAGCACATGCAAACCACATGTATAACATATAACAGCACTCAATGTTCAAAATGTCCCCCTCCCCTTTACATTCACACACACTCCTGCAGTCTGTGAGGCTACATATTTATGACAGCACGCACAGCATTGAACAGAAACATTGCCACTGCTTACTCCAAATCCATCTTCAGGTAGGCGAGGTGTCATTTCTTGCAGGCCACTCTCTCTCAAGTTTTGACCACAATTTGAAGTGCAAGGGATCCATGACTTCTGGGCATATTCACCTCCAACCACTGTTGTGTGGTCCTCACCTTGTGTGCAAGGGGGGGGGGGGGGCTGAGTCCTGTTGGGAAGTCCACTGTCTACTGTGAAACAAAGTATTGCTCAAGGGGATACCACAAGTTTCAGCACGGTGTCTTGATACACTGCAGAGGTTTTGATCCCTTTCTCACAGAAATGAAACTTGAATACCCCCCCCCCCCCAAACCAAACCATTCGTGATGACCTCTTTGAATCCCAGGTGATATGGCATGTTATGTGTGACCATCTGAAACATATACCCAATCTTCCAAATATAATATGTGCTTAAAAGAGAAAATTAAGTACTTCTAAACTTATATTTTTTTTTTATTTTCTTTCTTATTGGAAATATTAATGCTTATTGTAACCATGAACTTTGACATGCTGTTTTTAAATTTTATGATACATAACATACAGAATCTAGAGGTGAAGATTCTAATCTCTGCAACTTTATTCTAGATTCAAAAATTAAAAAAAATAAATTTGACCTTGTATTTCTAGATTCAAAAAATCTAGAAATACAAGGAAAATTTATTTTTAAACAATGTAGCATTTTCAAACTTATTTATTGCACTCTTTTTACAGATTAAAGATTGAATTCATGACGTTACATTTAGAAGAGCCAATTAAGAAATTTCATTTTTTCATCTCATATACAGGCAAACTGGCCATGAAAACATATGTAATTTACAAACTAAAAAAGTACTCCCGTATTTACTCAAATATAACTCTCACCCCCCCCCCCCCCCCAAATTAAAGCAAAAAATCGCGGTGCAAAATATATGTGGAGATTTCTGGAAACTAAAGTTTTCAGGAAAAAAACTGAAAATGGGTATGACTAACCAAGATCTCCTATTCGCTATTGCTATTTCCGGCCTAGAAAGCGGTTTCCTTGTGTGCATCCTACCCAAATAGCATCATCTTCTTCTTCTTTCCCATTATTTCATGCAAAAATTACCAGTTATTTACAGACTTGAGATACATAATGAACAATCCTTCACACAAGACTAATGAGAAGTGAAAGCAGAGTGTGAAACAGACAGTAATGGTAAGCCAGTAGAGATAGAGCAGCTATGAACATGTGCATATGATTGGTGTGGTATTAACAGTTTTGAGTTAGATACTGTGTTTACTGGTACAGCATATGGTTTTGCTTGAGTCTATACACCATAGTTTCTGTGGGAGGGGACATGTGATTTATTAGTTAATGATGTTTTTATCCCAGTTGTCTCTCTAATTGCACTATTTGTTGAGAAATATATTACAGACTGCAAATGTCTCTGTACTTTATTCAGTGATACAATAAAACTACTTGTTTTTTCTTGTATCTGCAGTATAGTGGCTGTTGGGGGGGTACATGTTATGTATCGTGGGAAGCGAGTTATCGCCCTGATGTGAAAGTGTTTAAACTTTTTTTTTTTGTGTGTGTGCACAAGGTATATGCGAAACTTTTTAATTTCTTTTTTCATAAAGTAAAATCAGGGGTGCAAGTTATATTTGAGTAAATATGGTATGGTAGATGGCATTGTGTGTTGATGGAAGTAGTGTTGTGTAAAGTTGGAGGATTAAGTAGGGGAGACAAGTTGTGTGTAATAAGTAGAGTGATTTCCCACAATGCGTTTTGATTCCTTGGGGTGTCATGTAATAATAATAATAAGACAAAGTTTTTCATATTAGATTTACAAAACATTTCAGTAAAGGAAGGAAGGATAAATGTCAATGTCTTAGCTAAGTCAACAGTCTGGCTGGCTAAATGGTGAGCACTATATGTTCTCCAACCAACAGGCTGTGGATTTAAATCTCGCCATGTGAATGGATATTTGTCAGTCTTTAGGTGGTAGATGAATTTCATTGCCCAGTGTGAAACTAGCATCCTGACCACTGAAGGCCTGAGATGGCTTGATAAAGTTCCATGTTTAGGTTTCCAGACTATGTACAAATAAAAGATAAAACAATAAAGAAATAAAATAAAAATCTTTAATTCACTCATGGTGCTCACATACTACAAGTTTACGATGTGCATTTCTTAAATAATCATTCAAATAAAACACATTCTGTTAATTTATAAATATCTTATTTTAATGTATATTTGTGCTGTAAAATATTGATAATGTCAAAGTGGTTAAGACTGAAAGTATAGAAATATAAAACAATACACAGTTATGTAACTGATATTAGGTTATCAATTACCACTGTTGACATGGGAGCAGAGCAATTCAAAACCAAAACTAATTTTCTTCAGTGTGTGGAGGATTTCTAGATACACAAGGCAAAGAAAATACTGAAGTGTAATAATAATATTTCGGTGAAGTTTGCACCTGAAGTATTTTTAGGACTAGGGCAACTCGTATATAAAAGCTAATGACTTCACATCACTTGCCTTAGTATCCCATAATGCAAAGCACATATCCTTCTGGGTAAGTACAATGCTATGCATTATGGGAAGGGTCACTACCCAAACAGGTTTTAACCTTTATTGAGATCTCATCAATGGGAGCCAGACCTAGAGGTGATATGAAGGTTGAAGTAATGCCAAAGTCATATTTTCATATACGAGTAGCCAAAAGGTGTAACACCTTATAATTAAAATACTCCAGATTAGAGATAGTTGTTGGAAGTTTTTCCACTTTTAACTATAAATTAGAGATACCAAGAAATTATATATGTGGTTTAATCCTTTATCCAAGTGTAAGCAAACAAAGTTTACTGACGAGACCTCAATAAAGGTCGAAACCAGTCTGGACAGTGACTGACCCTTCCCATAATGCATAGCATTTGTGCTTTGCATTATCGGATACTAAGGCAAGTGATGTGAAGTCATTAGCTTTTATATATGAGTTGACCTAGTCCTGAAAATACTTCAGGCTTGTTTGTTTACACTTGGATAAAGGATTAAACCAAGTATATAATTTCTTGGTATCTCTAATTTATATTAAATTTGATGATTGTTGATGCTGCTCAAGTTAATACTAAAACACTGAGTTTTTTTTTTTTTTTTTTTTTAGCATTATACAAGAAATTTATAATTTCTTTAGTGTTTTGACTAAACAATGGGATGTACTGAAAAAGTACACCAAAATTGCACTTAAAAATTTATCAGATACTATATGGGAAGAATTGAACGCTTTGTTAGCTTAGATATAATATTGGAGAAGTTTTAGATTCTTTTGTGGAAATTTATGATAAAATTTACAATAGTACAAAATATGAAGCAAAAATATTAGCTCTGAATAAAAATTATGAATTTTTGTGTTCACTTATAATCTGGTATGAAATTTTGTGCAGGATCAATGTAATGAATGAAATGCTTCAGAATCCAAGCACAAATTTAAGTGCATCCAAAAACTCGTTAAATAATGCAATGGACTTTACTAAAGAATTTAGATCGGATGAAAATTTATACTTGAACTGGCAAAAGAGTTAGCATTAGATTTAAAAATTTCTTCCGAGTTCAAAAGCAGTACATTACATACGCGTAACAAAAGATCGTTCAGTTAGGAATGTTCGACGAAGTGCCAGTTGATCTGCAATAGAACTTGACATTTTGTCAAATATCCATGTCAAATATAACATTACAGTTACATTTTTTTTTGTTCCAATTGTGGACATTGTTATTGGCTGAAAGGTTTGATCTCTTGACAAGTCACTTTAACATATTTCGGTTTTATTCAGTTTCAAGGAAATTTCTAATATGGATGAGGCAGTTTAAGAAAACACTGTGATGATTTACAAGTTGTGCTGACTGATGGTGAAGAAAAGGATATTTGTGCCACCAAATTACATAATGAAATAAAAATTCTAAAGGAAATCATACAGGATAGTGATAGCTTAGACACACTGAAAATACTGCAATATATATGCAAATGATTTAGATAGCATCTTTATTAATTTAACAATTTCTCTTTGAATATTTTTGGCACTTCCAGTTTCAGCATCAAGAGGCGAACAATTATTTTCAAGAAAAACTAATTAAAACATATCTAAGATCTAGTATTTCACAGAAGAGACTGGTTGGACTGTCAATGATTGCAACAGATGGCGATATCTGCGAGAAACTAGAACCAAATGAAAATTTGGATTAATTTGCTTCCATAAAATCAAGAAAAGTAAATTTTTAAATCATTTAATTTTTTTATTACATTTCTTTTTCATTAAAAATTAAATGATTCTTGTCATTGTGTAATTTTTATTGTTTGTACATCTCTAGTTATAACAGCACATAGCCAGTAATCAGCAACTTATGTATCTGTAATTCTAGTCTTTGTGCATTTCTGTATGTATTGCAATTTTTGCTGTGTGGTTAATATATACATATTTTTCCAAGTACACAGTTTTGCATAAAAAAATACGTGTTTTTAATTTTCAATCTTTAAATTTTAACTACATTAAAAAAAAAAGTAAGGGGCACTCAACTTAAAATTGCATCAGGACGCCAGCACTGTGCATAGGCAAACAGCTCAGTTTGACATCTCCAATTCTAATATCAGGCCTAATGCCCTTCTTTCATAATATGATCCATATAGATGATAAATAAGAGTGGAGATAATGTGCATCCTTATCTTACCTCTGATTTTACATCAAACCATTTTCCTATAATTCCTTCAATTCTAACTGCTGACTTGCAACTTAAATATAGAATGTGTATAATGCTCTGTATAATGTTCCATTTACCCCATATAATTGTGGTGTTTTGAAAAGCTTTTCTCTGGGCACTTGTCATATGGCTTTTTCAGATCTACAAAACTCAAGTACAGATCCTTGTCATATTCCAATGATATCTCAACTATTTGCCTTAAAGAAAATCTGATCTTGACAACCTCTATTTGGCCTGAACCCTGCTTGTTCTTCTCCAAGTTTCTCTTTCACAATCTTTCTCAACCTCTTTTCAAGTATGCTTGTATAAATCTTACCTGGAACACTCAGTAAAGAAATTCCTCTGTAATTCTCATTCAGCTTTATTCCTCTTTTTATAGATGAGTACTGTGAGAGCTCTACTCCAATCTTTGGAAACTGGACTCTCTGAATTATGCTGTACTTTTATAGCTCCATACTTAAGCATTTCTGGTTGAATATCATCTATTCCAGCTTTCTTTCTACATTTTCAAGTTTTTGGCATCTTTTTCTACCTCAAATACTGATATGCACTCCTCTTTGCATTCCTCTTGAAAATTTTCTAGTATGGTTCTATTACTGCTTGGTTCATTTAATAGTCTTTAAAAGTAATTACTCTAGACATTAAGATATCCTTATCTTCAGTTTTAATGTCACTTTTGATTCCTTTTACAGTACTCTTTCCTTCATTTTTAAGCTTCTTCAATAGCTTCCAAAACATTTTGCCACCTTCATGATATTTATTTTCCATATTCTTACTAAAGTCTTTCCATGACTTTTCTACTTTTATTCATAGCTTAGATCACTTACATTTTTCTCTGTATTCTTTTAGGGAATCTGCTGATTTATTTGCTAGGAACTTTTGGTATACTTTCTTCTTTTCTAGGACTGCTTGTTTAACTTCTCATGTCCACCATGATGATGCTCTTATTTTTCTATCCTTGTAACTTCACCACATACTTCCCTAGCTGATTCAATCAATGTTTTCTTCAGTTTTGCAACCGAGACCTCAAAGTTTGGTTCTTATTTTCAAACTGCTTCAAATGTTCTTCAATAATGCTTGCATAGTTGAGTCTACAATTTACCTGCAAAAGCTGCTCAACTTTAACTTTCTTATATACAGTTCTTTTTAATGTGATATCCATTTTTATCCTGCTTAGTACTAAGTAATGGTCTCTTCCAAATTCAAATCCTCAGTACATTCTTGTATCATGAACCGGCATTATGATATCACTATCAAGAATGACATTGTAAATGAGGCTTTTATTTCTTGTGTCTTCTCTCAATGTGAACTTTTGTTGCACCTCTTTATGTTGAAAGATGGTGTTAGTAATGACCACTCTGTGTCCCGTGTAGAAGTTCAGTAAATACTTACCATTATTATTAGCCATGCCCCTTTCTCCAAATTTTTCCAAAATGTTCGTATATGCCTGGTGGGGTTCATTTCCTACTCTGCTGTTCAGTGGTCCTTGTTCTCCAACAAGGGCCACTTTTTCCATTTTCTTTCTGTCAGCTTCCTGTTCTAATGACTCAAAAAATTTCTGCACTTCTTCCTTAGAACTTTCTGTGCAACCATAGGCACAAATAAGTTTCATTATCCATTTTGGGAAGTTTGCCCACATAACTCTACTTGGAACTGCCCTCTAATCAAGAAGTTTACCTTCATGTTTGGTGTTGAATGCTATTGCTACTTCTTCCTTTCCTTGATCATTACTGCCTGAAAATAACATCCTATACTAATTTTGTAAGATCTCTGTTTTTGTCTTCATTGTCTAAGTAATGCCAATTATGTCCACATGGTAATTTTCCAATTCTTCTGCAAGTCTGATTTCCTTTCCATTAATACTCCTGATATTGATGGTTCCTACCTCCAGTTCTTCTGATGTTGGGTTTAATGGATGACATCCCAGCCATCATGAAATCTCATCATGTTGTACCATCATATGCATTTGTGGTTTAAGCCAATATAAAAATACAATTTGGTCGGCTAAGCCCCCAAATTGCCAGTCCATTCTTGTTCGTTCAGTAGATATCTACATATCCAGTAGATATCTACATAACAGGACGCACAATGTGAAGGTGAGGATTGGTTTGGAAACCCCAGTTGATTCTCTATATTCCTAAAAGGCAATGTGAAACCACCTCCCAGTTATTTGGCTTTGATCCTTAATTATCTTAACTGACCTGACCCTTAATGTAATTATTTAAATCTACCATATGGGTAGTTACAAAATAAAATGACAAAGTGGCATTCTGGCATGTGGCTCAACTCTGTAAATAGGATTAACGTTCTTTGTTCTAGCTTCACCTTGAGATTATGCTGATGTATTGATGATGGCCAGTTAATTTCTGGCAATCATCAAGTATTTGCAATAATAAAAATTATTATTTTTATTTTTTAAATTCTTGTGGATATGTGTGTCTATTAATCTTTACTATGTCACAAGTACCATTAAAACTTGTTTAATAATAATAAAATTTTATATAAATTAAGTGGATATTAAATCCATTTTAGTAAATAATAAAATTTAATTTTTTTCCATATAAACTAAAATGTAAGGTTCATTTTAGTTCGCTATGTACTATATTTATATTATCACCAGAACATACATAAAAATTCTCAGCAAATATTAAATAATAAAATAACATTTTCAGGAATTCTTGAGAATTCTCAGGAACTATCATTTCCCATTCCAGAAGATAAAAAAAAAATATATATATCAGGCATTTGGAAACTCTAGTGAGGCATTTATATGCGGCCCACAGAAAACTGAAATTCCGCAGTAACACTTTTCACTAAGACATTTATGCTTTGGTGTAGACACCAAACAACAGTGGCATGCTAAACATTTTGCATGGACATGATGACCTGTATCAAGGATGATACAATATTCTAATCAATAGTATGTTTCACTGAATGCATCCAGATAAGCAAACAACATAATATCCATACTATATCATTCTGAAAATACACACAGTGATTCGACATTCATGAAACAGTCTAAAAGTTAATGTTTGTGCCCCAACATGTGATACTCTATGGATCTTTTGTTGCTGTTGTTGAAAAAAAAAAACAGTACTGCAATATGCTAGAGGTATGATTACTGCCACAGCCCCTTGAGGACAAACCCAAAACTTTCTTCCAAAAAGATAGAGCATACTCCTTATATCTATGATGTTCGAACAACCCTTTTGAATATGCATTGGTCTGGTTGATGGGTAAAACCTACAGCCTATTTGACATGGTCATCATATCTAACTCTGATTTTTCCTTTGAGATTACGTCAAGCACTGTGTATGTACAACACTTCCACGGAATGTAGATGGCCTGAAGAATTTCAGGCTATCTATGCCTGAAAATCAGTGCTGCTGCTCAACTGAATACCAGAGGTTATTATTATATATATGGCAGGAAATACAGTATTGTTTTAAACTGTGTATACAGAACGATTTTTATAAGCATCATAAAAATTGAGTAATAGTGTAAGTTTCATATTTTTGTGCTTAACACGTTTTTTAATAAATGTATCTAATTGCTCACTTTATTTAGACTTGCCTTATAATTTGTTGTATTGGCTTTTATCGCATATACAAAGGTGTCACGATTAAATATCTGGAATACATAAAAGCTATTTGCTTACCTGCAGACCCACGGAAGTGAGACATGGGCAGCAAATAAAAAACAGGAAAATAGGTTGTGTGAAGACAGATGGCCCAAAGAGCCTTAAAGAGAAGAATGCTTCACATAACAAAATGGGGTAGAATAAGAAACACTAGAACTAGAGAGATGTCTGGGATAGAAGATATTGTGATGGGCTGGCCATATTAGTAAGACTACTAGATGAAAGGTGGGCAAGATTAAGCACTGATTAGATACTGAGAGATTGAAAGATCACCACAGAACAAGATGGAGGGATGATCTACGAAAGCTTGACATGAGATGGTGGACGCTGGCTAAAGACAGAACTGGAAAGTTAATTGGGAAGCCTATATCAAACAGCAGATAGCAAGAAGCCAAAGAAGACTAGTGGCTACTGTTGCCTTTGAAGTAATCCCCATGTGTAGCAATGCACTTAGATGCTGCTGCTATTTTTTAAAACATTTCTGGAACTGTTCTTCTGAAATGCTTTTTATTACTGTCACGTAAGTGGATGTCAAAGTCTGCATCCTTTCATGGCATTCTTCAGTTCGAGGAACAGCTGAAAGTTGAACACAACACAACACAGGGCCAAGTAAACACAGAGGACAGTGCAGTTTTACGAATGATTTTTTAGCCAGAAACTTACAGTTACTGCCTCATGTGCAGGGGCAGTGTTATGATGGGTAATCTAGTTATTTGTCCAAAGTTCAGATTTCCTATGAACAGTATAACATTGTTGGTTCACTGTTTGTTCTTGTTTAATGAATTTGAAATGAACTATACCTTGGTGAAAATGATGTTTTACAATGCATGCTTTGGTATTTTGCATCAAAATCATATTGAAAACATCAAGTGTTATCACCTGTAATAACTATCAAAACCTCTACGTGATGAAAGATCAGAACAAACATCAAACCACTGCTGTTTTTACTTTTCATTCAAAATTCATAAAAACATTTTTGCAGAAATTTTGATCCTTCAAAATCTTCCTCTGTCTGAATATAATTCTTTTTGCTGGCCTGGTTGGCTGAGTGGTTAACATACCCACTCTCCAACCAACAGGCTGCAGGTTCGAATCTGGATGTGGCCATAGATGTTAGCAATTGTTTTTCAATTAGAGATGTTTCATTGCCTGGTGTGAAACCACCTCTCCACTTATTGGAGGCCCGAAGTGGCTTGAAAATATTCCATGTTTGGTCTCTAGAGCAGGGTCCAGACTATGTAAAAAATAGAAAAATACCATTGGCCCACCCATGGTACAAAATGTACTAGAGGTTTGCAAATAACTTTTTGTGGGTGGGAGCAACATAAAAAAAAATGTACACTTGTCAGTGTAGCTCAAACTAAATGCCAACTCTTTTTACATTTCCACTGATGAGTTAGTGGTCACCCCAGTTCTTTCATATCTTACATCTTCCCAACCCTCTGTAAACCTCTTATGCCACTCAAATACATTACACTTTTTCATGGCAACATCACCATAAAAGACTCTTAACATGTCTACAGTTTTGCTTGTGCTTTTGTGTAACTGTACAAAACTTGATGGGAATGCATTATTCTAAGTTCCATTTATTCATTTTTCTGCCAAAAGGAATGACTTGATTGTTTTGATATGACTTAAGGTTATTATTATTATTATTGTTCCGGCAACTCCAAGGAGTCGACAGACTCATCGAGGGAGGCCCTAACATCATGTCAAGAACAACTATTCAACATTCACACAGTATCTATCATACCTTGCCTTGAACTCATTCAGGGTCGTAGCACCCACAACACTCTGGAAGCTTATTCCACTCATTCACTACTTTCCAAGTAAAAAACCTAGCTCTAACACCCTTGTCAACCATGCTCTTGCCAAGCTTCCATTCATGGCCCCTAGTCCTCCCACCAGCAGTCATATTTTCAAAAATATCTTCTGGATCAATCTTATAGAAACCCTTCAGTAATTTGAATGTCTCAATCATATCACCCCTCCTTCGCCTATCGACCAATTTCTGCAACCCACAAATCTTCAACCTATTCTCATAAGGTTCATTCCACAGACCTGCTATCATCTTCATCTTGGTCACTCGTCTCTGGATCCTCTCCACTTCCGCCCCATCACGAAGAAAGCCTGGTGCCCATAACTGGGCACAGTAGTCCAGATGGGGTCTTATCAAGGCTCAATACAGAGGAACAACTTGTTTGTCTCTGCATGTTAAAGTATTTTTCAGAAGCCAAGTGATTTAGTGAGCTGTTTTAGTCACTTTTGCAATGTGCCCACTAAGCTTCAATTCCCTATCCACCAACACTCCCAAATCCCTGGCCTCATCAATCTCCTGAAGTATGGTTCCACCAATGCGTATACTGCTGCTATTCTTTTCACCCCAAAGTGCATAACCTTACACTTTACCACATTAAATTGACATCCATTTTTCCTAGCCCAGTCCTCCAAACTATCCAAATCATCCTGTAAAATTTTGACATCCTGTGCACTCATAATTGCTCTACCCAACTTTGCATCATCAGCAAACAAGTGAACACTTTCTCTCAAATCCTTTCCTATATCACTGATGAACAAATTGACAAGCAGTGGTCCAAGAACAGAGCCCTGTGGCACTCCACTAGTCACAAGCCGTCTTTTAGACTCCACTCCTGAATAAACCACTCTCTGGTATCTCTCCTTCAACCACCCTCCTATCCATCTCACCAACCCTATATCTATCCCCATCTGCTCCAGTTTACTGATTAGGGTTCCATGTGGTATCCTATCAAAAGCCTTGGCAAGGTCCAATAGTATTACTGTAAACCCATTACCCCTATCCAGTTCAGCCGTCGCTGTGTTATAAAACGTGAGTAAGTTACTGAGGCATGATCTACCCTTCACAAAACCATGTTGTCCCCCATACAATATCCCATTTTCATCTATCCAATCCTGTATTCTTTTCTTGACTAATTTCTCTAAGACCTTGACAATGATTCCTGATATGCTAATCGGTCGGTAATTTACAACAGCAGTCTTGGAACCACCTTTATGAAGTGGAACTATTTTCCCCTCTTTCAACCCCTCGGGACTAACCCAGACCCAAGACTCAAATTAAACAAAATGGTCAAGCGTACCGACAATTCTTTAGCTGCTTCTCTTACAACACGAGCTGGTATACCATCCAATCCCACAGATGTATTGACATTGAGGTTATGCAATAGACTACTCACCTCCACTTCATTCACCACAATTCCCGTATAATCTACTGGTACATTTGTTTCTGCAATGTCACCACCTGGATCATATATTCTTGCAAAGTGCTCACTCAGTAACTCAACTATATCAACTGATTCAGTTACCTCCCTACCATCATCATTCTTTAAAATCATTCTGCCATGTACCTTTTCCATTTTACTTGCTACATGTCTAAAAAACTGTTTAGGATTCTCTTTAGCCTGCATGGCCAATGTTCTTTCGTCATCCTTTTTTGCTTTTCTTACCACACGCGTTACCCTTCTGGCCTGCGCTTTATACTGTTCATGTGCATGCCGGTCACCTTTCTCCTTAAATCCCCTCCATAGTTGTTTCTTTTTTTGCAGCTCAAGCTTAATGGTGTTATTCATCCATTTAACCCCTAGTTGATGGACTCGCTCTAGGTATACAGCCAGCCATTGCTTCATGCAAACACTTCTTAACTACCTCCCATGCACTATCGACTTCTAGTCCTTGCAGTTGTACATGCCATGGCACTGAACCAATCAAACTCCTAAGTTTGTCATACTTTCCAGCCCGATAATTTCACACGTACCCTGTCTTAATTGAAAATTCTACACCTTTAGCCACCTCCCAAGTCAAGACCCTATGATCACTCTTACCGATTGGTGGCAACGTGGTCATATTTGTTACAGCCAAATCCTCAGATGTAATTACTAGGTCAAGCACTCTCTGACCCCTAGTATTTTCCATTACATGCTGTCGCAGATAGTTATCCCTTAATAACCGCATAAAATCCAATTCCTTCCTCCCATGTGTCCTCTCCTCACTCCAATTAATGCGACCATAGTTGAAATCTACCATAATAATCACCCTCCTTCCACTCATTTCTTCTATTTGCTTGTGCATACTGTCACCACCATCTTTTCCATCACCTGGTCTATAGCAGCACCCAATTGTATATTTAGTTCTGCTAGCCACAATCTCACACCAAATGGTCTCAAATGTGCTCTTTTCTCTATCCTGCAATTCAACTTCTATTCTCCTTGGCTGCAGCTCATCAGCTATCATCAACAATACTCCTCCCCCATTTTATTCTCCCTGTCATTCCTGAACACACTATACCCATCACATTCAATCCCACTAGCTATATCATCTACAGTCAGCCATGTTTCACTAATACCAATAACCTGTGGTCTGGAAGTGCCAACCATGGCCAAAAACTCTTCCTTCTTGTTCCTAATACTCCTAGCATTAGTGTACATGAATTTAAGACCCCCATTAGCCCCAACCCTACCTTGATGCCTTATATTAACTATCCCACTCTGATTTGTTGTCCTTATTTGCTCGGGCATATTATATTCATTCTTACATTCAACTGCTCCCCTTAATAAATCTAGTTTCCCTGAATTTGCACATCCAACACATTCAGCAACACTTTCTCAAGTCTTCTTACACCATAACAATTCAAATGCAAGCCATCCATCTTATATAGATCCTTTCGCCCATCGAACTCACTCCACACGTCCACAAATTCCACACCACTCGTCATACATAACCCATGCATAAAGTCATTCGCAATTATGGCCCTCCTTTTAAACATTTCACTGTCATACCGTGGCAAAAGACTAATCATTCTAACTCTCTCACTCTTTTCTTTTGCTACTTCAAACAATTCATTCAGGTCTTCTATCATTTCTATTTTGTCTCCTTTCAAATCATTCGTACCTGCCACAACAATCATTTCTTTCACCCTTTTCTTTTGCTCTCTAATACTCAGTTACATCCTTTATGGTCGCACCAGGTTGGTACGATTTTGTCAAATCCTCTACTATCACACCTCGTACTAACGAGTCTCCATACAGCACTCTATCCTTCATTTTGTTCATGTTCACACTCATATGTCTATTTTTCCTGTCATACTTTTTATTATTGGCTGGTTCATTCAGTCGACTTTTGCTCATATGCTCTAGCTGCTGTTTTGCCCTTTGTATCGCACCATTCAACAACGCGATCTCATTCATTGCGTCTATCTCATCTTTTTTATTCTCAGTGAAACCATTAATACTATCATTCACACTTTCTACATTCACACTCTCACAATACTCTGGTACAATTTCGCCGTTTCTTGTCATATCCCTATTTTCTTCATTCTGAAGTTTGACAAAAATATCACACTCACGATCCAAAATACTCTTCAATTTCTCATTCTCCCTACATTTTCTACACACATTCACTCCTTTATTATCATCTAACCACACTCCGACCGCACATTTCGCAGCTAGTACACTGAATCATCTCTTTTATACTACCGTTCTTTTATAAAGATGGCGAACCATCATTACTGGCCGTACTTACTTGCCACGTATTTTATCAAATTATAAATTATAACACACCAAAAACACACAAAAAGATGCACTAAGAGACGCAAGGCAAACAAAACTATGCAATATTAAATAATTTATCAATGATATTTATTTATTGCACTTGATTGCACAGACATCTTCCAAACATGCAGTGACATAGATCTAGCTGACTCCCCATACTTGTAAGATCATTCTGGGAATTTGGAACATCTCAGATAATCTCCAATGCATTACATTCCTTCACCTCATCTTCTTGCTGAGTTTATATTTATATATATGTATAACCTAAAATACACATGTTTTCTTTTTTCCCTCCTCCTGATCAAAATTTTACACAAAAGTATATCTAATGCATTCATACAGATATGTTAAACAATGCAGCCCACTATAGAAATAACTTAGCACCAGAACATGGCATTTATGCAAGAAGCCAGAATTATAGATCTTTCCTGCATAATGTTTCCTGATAGAATTTGAATGGTTTCATGGTGTACAGTTGCTGTTTGAGAGAGCATTACAATCACAGTTGTAAGTTAATAAATCATATTTGAATTTCAACAGCATGTTTTTTGCATCCTCATAACACAAAGATGTTCCCTGAATTATGTTTTACTCTTTCTCTCTCTCTTTTTTTTTTTTTTCTCTTAAAAACTACCAACTTGATTTCTAATGCTCAGATACATTTGATGACAATTTAAAATTTAAAAGTTTATATTGCTGTTAGGAATTGCCATTCCTTATGAAGAAGGGAAATTAACTAGTGTTAAGGAGTGTATAATACTGAAAAATGTTCTATGTAAATCTCATCTAACTAAGATGTTATCTATATCAAAGAACACTTCCAGTTAGTTCTAAAATGTTCAGATCCTGAAAATTTAATTTACAGTAAACGTTAAGTCAATTTTATCATATTTTATTATTTCCTTCAAATATAATAGTGCATGTGCAGCGTGCTAAAATATTGCCCATTTTTTTTTTAAAAATCCACTTTAAGAGAATATCTGTGGCATAAACGGAACTCAAATGCAAAGCATAAAGAAGGCAGTAAGTAGCATAGTGTTCTGATTGCTGAGTGACTAAAATCTGAAATTATGCTGTGAAGGGAAAATTAAGTCAAATATGTCTTTTGATTCAAACTATATATATATATATATTTTTTTTTATACAGAATCGTAGTCAGAACCTGTCCCCCAACTCCTTGAGAGCTTGATCCACCTTTACCATGAGTTGCCTCAGTCCTGAAGATACTTCAGGTACAAACTTCGTTTGCTTACACTTGGATAAAGGATTAAATTAAATTTATTATAGTCTAACCAAGTGGGAAAAAAAAAAACTTCCAACATCCTTCTCTATATCCAAAGTAATTTAATAATAAGGTGAGACATCTTTTGGCAACTCATATAGGTAAATATGACTTCAATAATATAAGCACGCAAACACAAGAAAGATATTTAATTAGCCAAATATTTCGGTCTGAAAATTGCAGACCATCTTCAGTGGCACTACAAGAACAGTTTTAAAAAAATACAAGGTGGAATACTAACAATAGATCATTTAAAAAATAGAAAAAGCCGAGTGATGTTATTTCACTAAGTATTAAAGGGAATATTATTAAGCAGAGACATGATTGAAATAAAGATATTAATTAATAATATTAAATAACATAAAATCAATATGAATCAATGAGTTATCCTGATTAGAACTTTTTTAAATAATGAAACCTGTGGTGCGATTATAATTAAAAGAAACACACGTATTAACCACAGTGAAAATTATTTAATTATAAATATTTCATCCTAAGTATCTTAGGACATCATCAGTACAGTACTTTAAAACAATAATAGGAATAACATACAGTTAGGGTGCATGATTACTACAGAATCAAAAAAAAAAAAAAAACAATAATAATAATAATTATTTAACACAATTTTGTATGATAATTTCCCATACTTTAGGAATAGTAAGAATGTCGTTGTGGTTTAAGTTTGGTCTGTGTAGTAGGACTTCAGAACTTTATTTGTATAAACGTTCATGTTTATATAAAGATCTATGTAAAAGTTTAGACTTTTCCCAATGGATCCTATGGTTTGGATTTTCAATTCCATGTTGAGAGAGGCCAGATTTCTGCGGTTTAAAAAGACGAATGTGGTCTTGATGTTCCGAGATGCGTTTCTGAACAGACCTACCTGTCTGTCCAAAGTAAGACTATGCATGAGCATGGAATCTCATAAATGCCAGGCAACATCAAAGGTGAGAGTTTGTCCTTAGGAGAAGGTAACAAGTTGTAAATTTGGTTGATAGGTTTGTAAGCAGTGGTAAAATTGTATTTCTTCATAATTTTGAATACAGTATCATGAATGATACTGTATCATTTCTTTACATAACTACTTCTGACACTTACGAGAAAGACAAAATTAAAATATCTTCTAAGCCTTTTCATTCTCTAAAAGAAGTTAGGTGGCAATCTTTTAACTTTACATTTTTTGGAACCTTATCTTCTTAATGTCCACCTTTTAGCACAGCAAGTCTGAATGCACTTTCTGCAGTATAAAGTTTACACGAACACAGTGGACAACTGCCCCATCACAGTTTAATCCTAAATACTAATTAATTAGCATAATATATATATATATATATATATATATATATATATGTAATCATGGGTGTGTTCTATGAATGTTTTCTTTTTTCAATAATAATACTAAAGATACCTATAATATAAGATAATAATACCTACCTGCTTTCTAATGCTCAGATACATTTGATAACAATTTAAAAGTTGATGTTGTTGCTGGGAATCTTCATTGGAAGAAGAAGCAGAAGATGGTTGCTGTGAACTACCATCCCCATTATCACGAGGTCTCAATTTTCTTTTACGTGGATGAAATTCAGCTTGAGTTTGATGGTGCTCATCTGTTGAGCTTTCTCCAGAATCTCCCTTCTGTCCACTTGAGGAGACCATATTTGAGTGAGCACCAGAGTCTGTATTGTGACACTGTGTAGAAGAACCTGCCATAGCTGCTTGCATGCGGTGACTACTTCTTGTTACTCTTTGGAAGCGTTCTTCAGGAGGGTGGGTATCTTCTCTAAGTTTAGATGAAGTTACTTCAGTCTTTCCACTTTCTCGACTATTATCATGAAGAGAGTTCACTGTTGACTCTACAATTCCACTATCTGCTGTTTCAGTTGTTGTATTTACAACATAAGGTAAGGCTTGTTTGGAGGATGACACTTTGTTTCTTTCTCTGGTTTCAGATTCTAAATTTCCTGAACCTGAGGGTAATACAATTTTTAAAGGAGGAACTTTAGGTGAATGAGGTCCACTAGATGGAGCTCCATTATGATGAACAGAAGATGATTCAGATAATAAGGTCCTTTCTTGTGCCTGAGCATCACCATCACTCTGATTGCTTTCAGTATCTGAACTGGATAAACTTCCACGTTTTCTAGATTTCGGACTGCGATCAGTATGTACATCTTGATGACCCATCCTACAACTCTGACTCCTGTGGGATCTTTGTAAATTACTATGAACTGAAGCAGAATGTCTGTTTGCAGAATTATCACTACTTTTTCTCCTTTTACGTCTAGTCTCTTCCTTTTCAGCATCACTAGTACAATCATGTTCTCTAGTACTACAATCAGCTGACACTCGACCACCATTTAATTTTGAATTTCCTATCTCTGTACTTTCAACTTTCTCAACATAAGTAGGTTGGTCAAACCCATCAATATTCTCACTCATCTTCCTGCAGTCTTTCATGTTTAAAGATACATCGGTCTCTTTTCCACTACTGCTACTTACAACATCAACTTTAAGCTCATATAATTCGCTATCTGGTGTGGAAGCTGAACTCTGTGTGGAAGAAACAGATGCATCATCTTTTCTAAATTCATAAACATCACCCTTAGTTTCCATAGTAACACAATATGATTGATATTTTGGATGTGATGAACTAATGTCATTAACTTTGGAGCCTCCAGTGTTTTTGTCATCCCTTGTTCTAATAGACTGGAATCTAAGTGTTAATCTTGGAGAGGTGGGTTTATCAGCACCTACACAGAAATCAGAAAAGAAAAAATAATAATCATTATTCACTAAATAACTATGCATGATTCAGGAAAGAGGTATATGCAATCTCTCATAGTTATGTTAACAATATGTTAGTATATAACATATTAGAATTATTTTTATGAGAACTATAGAATAATTAACGCTAATTAGGTTTACCATTAAAAGCAGATAAATTAACATCTTAAGTCTCATCTGAAATTTAGATAATTTATGCTGTTCTGCAGGCCATTATTACTACTTGGGACTATCCTGATTCCCCCTCCCCCTCCCCCCGCTCGACTGTTGAAACCTTTCCTAAACTATAGCAGAAGAATTATCAACATCATGATAGTACTTGAGAGAATACACCATTTGCAATACCAATACTGTTAAACAGTATTGGTATGGCAAAGTCTTGAAATACATTCAAGACTGAAAACTATTTGGAGACATTCGCATTCTCTAAGAATTCAGGAGATAACTGGCAAGGATATGTTCCACAGAACCGCCACATGACTCTGAAACAAAACATGAACAGAAGAGGGATATGCAAACCATAGATATGCATCTTAAAGAAGTCATGAAACATTCAGGTAGAGAAATTTAAAAGCAAAATGCGATACTTTGAAAAAACTTATTTACTATCACAGATATGTTTGAAATTTTCTTCATGGAAAGCAAGGTCACCTTTCTTACAATACTAAAAATTAATGATTTTCACTGAAAATGAATTCTAACTGAAATGCATTACAAACTTTTTGAGTCTCCATCAAAGAGAATATCTTTAATTTTTGCAATGGTTGTTGTGGTACTCATCATTTGCTTTCACTTAGTTTTGTGAAGTGAAAATAAACTACTTCAATACACAAAATTCATTTCTTTCTTATTAAATAAATCCTGGCATAACAATAAAATTAAGACTTAAAAAAAAATATTCTACTACTTTCTTAAGCACTATCAATTTTAATGATGAATCTTAAACCACCATTCCATTAATGTTGGTTCATATTTCAAGATTTATTCTGCTTTTATAAAGTATTCAATTTGTTCGACTAAATGCTTGAAAAAGCATGCCATACTGTGTAATAAACTAGTAGAATTTAAAAAAGTTTGATTATATGTTTCAGAAAAGGATTTATTTAATAAGATACACAACATCCAACAGAAGAATAAGCATCTGCTTAGTCTTCAAATCTGATTCTTAACTAGCATATGAAAGTATCTGGAATCCAAAATGTTTCTGTTAAAAGGACATTCATACTTGTGTTTGTTTCCATGTATATAGTATTTGCATCCATAATATGAACAGTATTTTTTTTTCTAATGGGCATGTAATACAAATTACAAACTATTATTTGGAATTACATCAAAAACATGGGAATCACTAACTGCACAGATGAAAAATGAGGTAGGTGGGATGTGATAGTTTGCACACCATCTAGATAATATTGGCTTTTATTTTTACATATATATATTTTTTTTTTGTGCAGAGGGAATATCACAAACCACAATATAAATAATAAATGAACAATGAATAATTAATAGCGATAACTTTCCAGATGGATACTGCTTTGCCAAAGAACACTTCAACAGCATAAGTAAGAGAGAGACATGATTCTGAAAAGAATATAACAATATTGTTAGTTCTTCTCAATATGAAAACAAAACATACAGATAGGAAAATAATCCTGCTGATGAGAGCAATAATTTATCACGAGGCAGAACAATGTAATTCGCTATAAAAGATTAGGCATTGAACACTAGTAGCCTCGATTTCACTGAAATCCCAACATATATAGCTTAAAAGCCTTACACTTCATCTAGCCAGTAAACACTCCTCGGGAGTGTTTACTGGCTAGATGAAGTGTTTTCCTGTTGGCAAACTTTTATGAATAGGTCCCACAGCAGGTCAATTCCCTCTTCCCCTAGTGCCTTCCGTGCCTCCTGTCAGGGCCCACCCATTTTCCATTCTCTTTATGACCTCCTTCACTTCCACTCTACTGATGTTCTGCACCATCTCCTCATAAAGCTGCCCATCTTCTCTGTGAATTCTCAGATTTTCCTCATTCAAAAGCCTTTCAAAGTATATTCTCCATCTGTTTCTTATATTCACCTCCAGAGTCTTTGATATGCCTGACATGTAAGATGTCCTTTGATGCCTTATTTCTACATTTCACCAATCGATAAATTTTTCTCTGTCCTTCATTTGTTTCTAATTGATCATAAAGATTTTGATATGCCATGGCCTTCGCAACAACTCTCTTGGCTTCTCGCTTTCTCTCTGCCCTCTTTCCACTTCTGCTTTGCCTTCCTCTTAGCTGTCACTGCTTCTTGTACATTATTATTCTACCACCAACCCTCCTTCTGCTCTCTAATCTTTCCAGATGTTTCGCCAAGCACCTCGATTGCACAGCTTAGAATTGCTTTTGAATTATGTCTCCATCAATTCTTGCACACCTTCTAGTCCATCCGAAATCCTCTCTAACACCCTCTTCCTAAAATGGTTCCTCCCACTCTCTTCTTTTAAGCGAAACCACTTAATTGTCTTCATCCCATGGCTTCCAAAGATTCTTATCTTCGACCTTATTTTAAAGACTGCGCACAGCAGCTGGTGCTGTTGGGATTACCTTACAATTCGTTACTTCCTTAAGATGTTTTCTTCTAGTCAAAATGTAGTCAATCTGTGAACTGTTGTTACGTCTAAATATTATCAAACGTTCTTCCCTCTTGCAGAAAAACGAGTTCACAATTGTCAGACCAAACGCTATTGCGAAGTCCACAATCCTCTCCTTCCTGGTCCATTCTCACTCCATGGCCACCATGCACCTTTCCACAGTTGCTATTCTGTCTTTCTATGTGTCCGTTCAAGTCTCCTCTGCCAATTTTGAAAACTCGACAGGGGATACCCCTCCTGTCGAGTTTTCAAAATTCGACTCATCAGAATTTCAAGAACCAGCCTACCAGTCAGGAACTTGGGGGGGGGGGGGGGGGGGGGTTTGGACAGAACCCCCCTTTGAGTTTACAAAATTTGAGTCATCAGAATTCAAGGAGAACCGGCCTACCAGTCAAGAACTCAGGCGTCGTAGGCACCGGGGGGGAGAAGAGCCCCCTTTTAAAGATTCGGCACTCAGGGGCTACCATAAGTGTTGAGTCTTCAAAATTCGAGTCATTAGAATTCAAGGAGAACTGGCCTACCAGTCCGGAATATGGGGGGGACGTAGGCGGAGCCCCTACTTTTCTTATAATAACCATTACTCACTATCAGTGATGAGTTAAATCTACCTCCTATTTTTTTTTTAATTTTCAATTACTCAAGAAAAATGGATAAAAAAACAACAAACAAAAGTATTAGAGAAAAAAAAAGAAAAATAGAATTACATACTTAGATATTATTTGTATGAATATACAAGGCCTATAAGGCCTTACTCGAACTTCCGCTCGAGGATCTGGTCTCTCCACTATATCAGAATCACTGTGGTGATTCTGATATAGTGGGGAGAGAGAGAGAGTACAAAGGAGAGTATCAAAAATGATATCAGGATTGTGGAATACAGATTGAGAATCTGTAGACATTGCAGACACTAGCAAACAGGAGAAAGAGGGGTGGTATGATTAAGACTTACAAACTCTGAAAGGGTTATAAAGAATTTCAGTAGATGGAATTTTTCATTTTATGGAAGGTGGGGAAAGGATGCAAGGGTATCCATGGAAGCTAAGAATGAATGCTGTCAAGAAGGGAGGGCTAGATTTTTCTCTTATAGAATAGTGCATGATTGGAATGGATTGCCGTTGGATATTGTGTGTGTTTGTGTGTGAGTAGCAAGAATGAATTCAAGAACAGGTATGACAGCTGGAGCAAATATTATGGCCTCCCTTGATGAGTTCCTGACTCCCTGGAGGTCTTTCTTAATAATAATATGTTTGTATAAACTACAATACACTTAATATTAAACAACTGATTTCTCTATAATTAAAAACAGTACATTCGTTTGCTATTATTGGATCTGCAGATTGAGATTCTCCAATAATTTTTGCATAAATGATGTACTGATTTTTAAATAGATCCAGCCAACTATTGTTACATACAAAATCACCGTGTACAAATTGTTTAGCAAATTTTTCCACTTGAGCCTTTGAGATTAGACTGTGTATTGAGAATCCAGCACTTCTTTGTAGTGAACCATTGAAGCAAATGTTTCATAAACGTTTGTAAGCTCGAACTTTCTAAATTTTTTTTGGTTGTTTTCTAGTGCCAATATATAAACATCTGTATTTTTCACAATGTCGATACTGTTGAAGAGGACAAAGAAAGACATAGTTGGTACTATGTTGTAACTAACAAATAATTTCGAAATATTTACAAACCAACAGAAGGGTTTGTTTTTAACTGATTTTACAATCGCAGTAGTGTTTGGGTAAAGTAAAGAAAGAGGGATAGACACTGGAGAGGTAAGCAGAGTGGAAATGGATCTCAAAGGGACAAAGATTAATTTAATCTGAAGATTAGGTTATAAACTAGTCTATAATCCAACACAGATGGTGATAAAAGTAGTCACTCCCTTTCAATTTTGTCTATTCCAAGAAATTTTTTTTTTTTATATCCCACAAACCTGAGCAACTAAGACTATTTGCATAGTTACCAAAAATTGTATGGTATACCAGTGTAGTACGCTTATTATAAAAGTGAGTAACTATATGTATGGGAATATGCATAAATTAAAATCATTATGACATTATGCTCATTACAGCTGTGACCTCGTGATTTCTGTGCTCATTGCATATATATATATATATATATATATATATATATATATATTCGTTGTACAGCAAACAGAAGATTATAAGTGAAATATCTTCATGACTACATTATTTGTACGTTGAGGCAGCTGACTAGAGAAGTTTTGAGTATTCTAGGGAGTTCTGTTCCTTATTATGGTAACCTGAATTACATTTTATGAGAAAACTTATTTGCCTGTGCTCAGAAATGAAAACAAATTGTCAAGTACAATTTATTTGCCATCCTAATAAGAAAAACCTACTATAATTATCTGTAATCTAGGGTATTTGTAATAACATGGCAATACACCATTTTACTTTGTGTATAAGGAGATATAGCTTCTTTCAATGAGTTTAGCTTCCATTATCAATAATGACATTTATTAAAGAGCATGAGAGAAAGCAATTACTGTGGACAGAAACAGGCACTTGCCTTAAAGAATCAAGGTTCAGTGTCTTGTCTTGCAGCAAAACTAAAGAAACCCAGCATTCTGGAGTATTCCAGATGGAACAATAAGAAATCTTTTCAGATCACTTCACAAGGTTTACAGAAGAATGACAAATTTCTTCCAACTCATACAATTTTTGGAACCCCAGTCACAGATTTTGAACAAATTTTCTGCCTGAATAACAGTTGAATTGTAGTGACCCCTCTCCTAATAACACATAGCATTATTCCTATCCAAGCAGTGAGTAGTATGCTATGCATCATGTAACACAAGACAAACTTAATGTAAAATCAAGTGATCTAATCAGGAAGATATTTCATGTACGAACTTCTCTGTTCTCGCCCTTCAGTAAAACAAGTATGAAAACAAGAATATAACTTCTCGTCAAACATAATCTAATCCACCTTGTTTACTGGGAACATGAAATGGCTGCGGTCAGGCATGGTCTTTGCAAGAGCAGGCACTTTGGCTGCTTCTATCATTTCTTTCTTATCTTACATACAGTTATATACCCTTCAAGGACATATCAAACATACTGTAGAGACCCATAATCTCCCGCCTTTATAATATAATAGTAGTCAAGGAGTTTCACAAGCCAGCCATTATTTAATATGGATGAGAAGACTGAACTGATGGAAATGTATCCAGGAAGTTTCAAGACCAGCTAATGCATAATTCTGCTACTATTTATTCTGGCAGAATCATGCTTTGAGGAAGCATGAGCAGTGCACAAGGGAAACTAGGTCTTATCATGGCCAGTGGACAAGATGCTAGTACTGTTCAACTCTCTTGAAAACTAACACAATTAATTGTAAAGTTACAATTCAGTTCTAAAAAAAAAAAAAAAAAAAAAAAAAAAATCATTTTCCAACCTACAAAACATAAATACCACCACTTAGACAACCAGGCACTACCTCCTTTCTTTCATAGTATTAGGCCTGTTATGGATTGTCACACACATAATCTCTTTAAAGAATCTTCTGCTTCCTTCTTGTTTATATTTCAGTATTCTTTTTGGTAGTCTATTCAGTGACTTTTATATTAATGTGCTGAATCTATTTATTTCTATAATTCTATTGTTTGTAAAGTTGAATCTTGTATTTTTTTTTGAAAATCTAGTTTAGTATAACCTATTGTTCTGAAAAATTTCATTTTTGCTGAATTAAAAAAAAATTTTTTTTTTTCATTGTTTGTTTCACTCCCCCAAAATACAAGAGGTTTAGCTAAAACACGAATATTTTCCTAATACTGTACTTTTTTGTACTAAATTTGGTTTTAAAGATATTGGTAATAATGAGTATCATTTTTGATGAATTTATTAATTTTAAGTTCTGGATCGTTTCTTCAACTTAACATATTACAGCCAAGATAGTTAAAATGTAATAACTTTTACAAATGGTGTGTAATTTAAACTATTGTGCTTCTCATTAGTTCACTTGATTTAAATACTACAACTTTTGTTTTGTAAGAAGATATTCTCATGCCATATTATGTAACAATTTTGTCAGGGTTGTTTAGAGCTAACTGTAGTTCATTTGTATTAGCAATTAAGATTTTATCATCTGCATATAATAATGTATATAGGCTATAATTTTGACAAATTAATTTCATGTTTTGGATCTATTACTTCAATGTAGCATATTACAGCCAAGATAGTTAATTTTAACTAATTCGTAGAACTGGAAACAAGCTACATCCCAGCTTTACTCTTCAATTTATTCCTAACAATAAAAATGCAGTGCAGGTGAAGGCTTCATGCTCTCCACATTGTGATCTCTTAACTAGGCAGCCAGAACCTCCTACATTTGAGGGTGCAGCTGTAAAGCAGTTTCTGCAGGCCAATCACCAGACACATGGGACTGAACCTGTTGGTAACTCTTCAGGAGACTTCCCAATTAGCTGGAAAAGTAATCCTGCTGCTTACTTTACCAGATTGTACCCAGAAGGAGTTACAGTAGAGCAGCTTGCATGCATGTGTGTATGGAGAAAGGAACACTGTCTGTGGCTACACCGGGACTGGCGTCTGGGTACTTCCTGTGTGGAATGATGACCTCCCATATCTTTCACTCCTGCTCTTTTAATATCCAATTATTTCATTTGCTACCATGATAAACACAAAAAAAAAAAAAAAAAAAAGAAAGGATGTGTGCATTTGTCAAGCCTGATATTCTATGGTTATCTAAACTGGAATCATTTATTAGAAGTTTAATAGCTTCACACATGTAAGAGAAAACAAAATATAATTTATTACTCCATATTTCACTCAATATGCCATAAACTTCTTTCAGGGAGAGGGCAGAACTAGTAAAAACACCTAAATTCTGAATACAAGAATGAGTGATACAGTAATCAGCTGCAACCAAGACATGATTATTATGTGGAGTATGACTCGTTCTTGTATTCAGAATATTACCAATTCTTCTGCCTTCTCCATGAAGAAAGCTCATGACATAGTAATAAATTATATTTAGTTTTTCTCATCCATGTGTGAAGCAGTTATTGAAAAATTATATTATGAATCCCCTTTATATGATCTGTTGTGGCTCAATATTTCCTTACTTCACTTGTTTGACTTCATTTGAACACTTGGATGAAATGGAGAGCACTGCCTGGAATATTATATGACAGAAGGATGCCAGTATGAGTAAAAGGGAAAATATATAAAATGGTAGTAGAGCATCACATTATAAATGGTGTGGAATGTTGTCCTCTTAAATTAAAAATGCTAAGATATTATATTTTTGTTTAATACTTTACTCAGGTGTAAGCAAACAAAATTTGTGCATGAAGTTACTTCACAACTAGGCTACTTGTATATAAAAGCTAATGATTTCATATTAATTGCCTTATCTCATAATGCAAAGCACACAGCCTTTAGGGTGTGTACAATACATTATGGGAAGGGCCTCTGTCTAGAATGGTTTCATAGCCAATGTTAGCTCTTCTCTTGGCAAGTGTGATCATAACCTTGTCAGTGTCTCCATTTCTATGGATTTTCCTTATCCTGGTCATAACTCTCGTATTGTATATTATGGTACTACACTGGTTACAAGTGGAATGACCTTCGGGATTTCTATGCCTCATTTCCATGGTCTGATTATCACTTATGCCCTTCTGATTCTAGCAACTACCCTTTAATAGCAGAAGTTATTTTCTACTGGGATGAGTGCTTTTATTCCTCACTCCACTCAAAATTCACCCTCATTTTCTGAAGTAGTCCAGTAAAAAAAATCAACATATGCCCAATGGCTCAAAGTCAAACTCTCCACCCTTTCACTCAACTTATACTATAGCTCAAATCAAATACAAAAATCATTAACAAATTACAAATCCATACCTTTGTAAGAGCTAATGCACTAAGCTTATCTCCTTTCTAAATGGCAGTCGGGTCTTCTGGTCCCTTGCCAAGAATGTCAGACACAACTCCAATCCTTCCATGTTTCCACCTCTCTCTCATCCTGATGGTACAATGGTAATATCTCTTAAAGATAAGACAGTCTTCTTGGTATCAGTTTTTTTCCCTTCCAACTCTTATGCAGATAGCTAAGGCACATCTCCTCCCACAATTCCACAAACTCTCCACAACCTCTTTTGAAATTTTCCCAGAAGATACCCTGATGGTATTCCTCCAGTTGTACTAAATGCTTGTACTCTAGAACTAATACCAATCTTTCTCTTCAAGCTATCATACTTATCTGGCATCTCTATCCAACAGCTTAGAAGAAAGCTTTTAACCGGCTTGTTCCCAAAAAAGGGAGATAAGAATCAACGATCAAACAATTTCCTTACTGCTCAGACTTCGTTACTCGCAAAAATAATAGAAACTGTCACCAATCTAGGCTGTTTCACTAATTGGAAACTCACCAATTACTTGGTGATCACCATTATGAATTTAGCTATTTTTGTTTCACAGCAGATCTCTTGGTCAACCTCACCTGCCTTTGAATGCAGGCCATGGAAAAGTTCAGGGAAACTGAAAGGGTCACTCTGCATATTTGCAAGGCATTTCATGGAGTCTTGCAATGTAGCCTTCTTACTAAGTTTCAATTTTATAGTATTCATCCTTCTCTATATGAATGGTATGCCAGCTTCCTCTCCAGTCATTCACTGTGGATTACGGTGGATGATTTCATTGGATTTTTCTATTAATGCTGGTATGCAGGGCTTAGTTTTGTCACCTACAGACCTTCCTATACAACAATGATCTTCTCTCCCTCACTCTTGGATATCTAAACCTATTCATCAGCAAAGCTAATGACAGTACTCTCTGCTCTTATTTTTCATTTTCAAAACCTTGTAGTGCTGTATATTCATGATTCAAGACCTCCTTCTTCAACCAATGCCACAGAAATGGTGAATTTTAATGCTACCAAAATGCAATTCTGTCTCATTTGCAGGAAGACCATGCCCTTGCCCATAGCCTTTTCAGCCTCCAAAAAGATTGGAATACTTTTCGTTCAAAACTGTACTTCTCTCCCTAAATCCTGAGCACTTTATAAACCTCAAATCTACCCAACCTTCCTCAGAATGACTGACTGTATTCAGAAGAGAACAATTCACTTAATTGATGACCTCCCTTGGTGACTCCTTCCAGCTGCTTTTCCACAGATACTCTGCTGCTGCATTATGTCTCTTCTACAGGTATTTGCATGGGCAGTGCTGTAGTGAAATGGCCATTATCATTCCACAATTTTCCTCTATTCATATGTGAATGAACACAAGCAGCTGCTAGTTAACATCCATGTACAACTCCAACCTCATCAACAAACTTCTCACCCACTGCCTTCATTCCCTACACCTCTGCTCTTTGGAACAGTCTTCCTTATAATACTGTTTTTCCTGGAGGCTGTATTAGAGTACAACCTTCAGGTCTTCAAAAAACACATCAACATATTTCTTTCTTTCTTTCTTCCAACCATCTGTCATAGATCTTGGACTTGTTAAAAAAATAAAAAATAAATAAAATTCTGTAGATGTGTCACAGTGGTTTTCATGGTTAGTGTTTTTGTATATATTTCCTGCTGCTTTCATCAATTGTACAGTTAATTCAATTTTAATATTTCTAAGAGTTTGTTTCTTTTTACTACATCTCCCATTACCTGTCGTCCTATTACACAAATCAAACCACAACCTTGCACTACAATCAACCATTTCCTTCTGCCACAAGGGTGACAACTGTGCCTTTGCATAATCTGAAATGCAGTGTCAAAGTATGCTAAATCTGAACTTTTTTTGGATCATCTCTAGCTCGAAATTTTATTGTATATTGGCTCATGAAAAAAAAAAGTAACACATTAACTGTCTGTTGATGTTAGTACAATGTGGTATTGCTGGCTTCTAATTAGCTGAACACTCGTTTCCTGCATGAGAAACGAGTTTATTTAATTTATTTGCTTGTTAAAAATGTTTAGTCCAATTTCACTATAATTACTACATATGCCAATCTTCCATTTTCTGAAATACCAGCATCAGAAATGAATTATCGGGTAGTCTGCAACAATGTTCAGCAAAAAATATGATACAAGATAACTCGTAGACAGCAACATAATTTAGATGATCATCTACAAGTTAAATCATAGATGGCAGTTAATGTATTTTAAAAATTAAAATATAGAGCTCAATGATATTCCCAGAGTTCTTAATAGTGGCAAAGACTGAGTTATCGAATAAAAGAAGAAAGATTAACAGGTTTTGAAAACAAGTGTTTCAGAAAAAATAAAATAGATAAATAAAACAGCATGAACTCAAGAATTAAACTATTCCATTCCAATAACAGCAAGAATCAAAGTAATAATAATACATTGCATAGACATTGTCTATTGAAAGGTTCTACAATTTCTCAACAATAGAAATTATTAAATAAGTTAGACTGAACACCTGCAGAAAACCATATAACTCTACTCTCAGTGAACTATGCAGATTTGACTGGATGGCTATTATTCATGACAATCTCAACCTGCCTTACACAGATAAGGATGATGTTTCTATCCATATGATTTTTTTTAAAATTACCAAGAACACACACACATACACACACATTATATCTAGTAATAAAATGCATTCTTATGGCACTCTGCCTATTTTATGGAATGAAAAATCCAGCCACCTGTGTATAAATACAAAAGGTTTGAAACACGTTATACATTTAATACTGGTGTAGGTGGGATAAGGGTTAGATAATGAAAAAATCCTCTCCAGACCAAAATAGTACTTTTTCAAACCACTTCTACCCTTAAGAGGACAATGGTTTTATTCTGAGATTTTCACAAACATTTATGCTGTAGTCAGATTTGAAACTGTAATCTACTGGATTGCGAGCAGAGAAGCAGAGACAAACCAGGCTTCCAAATGTACACCTTTTACGTTGCATGTCATCCCCCCCTCCCAAATAACTCAAACAATTTACCATACTTCTCATTGGCTGCTCATACATAAGCACTCCAACCCCCCCACCCCCAAGGAAAAAATTAAACTTTGTTTGTATTTATAAATAATAACAATGCTTACAACATTATATAAATGCAATACAACATGTTAAAGGTTACAGCTTATGTTTTGGCACTGTTAATGATTGGAATTGTTTGATTAACGCTTTAGATTATGACACAAATGCACTGTGATTTAACACAGTGTCGGAATTATCACATTCGGCCAATTGCAGCTAGACTCGCCGATATTCATTTGCACTTCTCATTGCACGTTACAAGTGATTCCGACACTGCTCGTTTGGGCAGTGTATCGTATGCTTGCGCACGTTATTTTTGTGAGAAACAAAACTTTTATTATTGGTGCGTGTTTGTGGTGAACTATTTTTTGTAAATCTTATTTTATTTTGTTAAAATAAAATATAATCATTTATTTATTATAGATACAAGGCTGAATTATGATGAGTGTCACTGTTGAAAATACGAAAAGAATTATATTTTTTCAATTATCGTTATACAAAATAAATGCACTGTGATCTAACGCAGTGTCAGAATTATCTTGCCAATTGCAGCTAGACTTGCCGATATTCGTTTAAGCTTGTCATTGCACGTTACAAGTCATTCTGACACTACTCGTTTGGGCAGTGTCGCTTACAGATAAATTGTATGCATGCACGTGTTATTTCTGTGAGATACGTGTGGTGAGGGTGAAATATTTGGTGAGGGTAGATATGTGGTGAGGGTGAAATATTTTTAATATGTAAATTTATTTATTAATAAATTGGTTACTGATTAGGAAAAAAGGAATTTTTTTAAATTTTTATTTGTATATGCAGCACCCCCACTTAAAATTTTCACCAGCTGCCACTATATATACACTATATTGGAATCTTCAGATGCAAATAAGTTGCATTTTACAATTTTTAATTTTGAAATTCATTCACATCACTGCCAGCCACCAAAGCAACATATCTTCTATTAAGTGAATACACAGAGTCCCTGAGGATGGATTATGTTTTGCAAATATTAGGTAACTCAAAATTTACATCAGTTGGATTTAATCCCATAACTTGTTAATCACACCCTATTGCTTAGGTGTTTACAGTACATATTTTAAATATTATTTCTGTGAATTTCATTCACAGGATGCACACAGAAATTAGATTTCAGTATATAAATATTAATGCAAAGTAATATAATAAAGTATAAATAATGAGAAAGTAGGGAAAAGAAAGTGCATTTTGCCAAACAATCTTCCGTATGAAATTATCAAGTAAAACAGGCTTCTTTCTTTTCATAAAATTCCTCAATAATAGGCTAAAAGTGCCATCTAATTTCCCTTTGGACTTCAAAGACCATGAGGCATTAGGACCCATCCTCCAATTGCTTGGCCCATTTCATATTGATGATAAAGATTTCTTTACTAGCATTATAAAGAAATTTTGTCATGAAAAAGTGTTACCTTATGGAAGCACCATGTTCAAAAACTTCAAAATAAACTTCAAAAACTTCTAAATATGATCAAGACATATTACATATCTGATACACAATTTTTTTAAAAATTAATTATCAGACAAGTACCAGATAATTTTTTGTCTCTATATTTTTCATCTCTAGAACACTTTGGTTTATGCATTGGCTATTTTCCCACTTCTTTTCCTTTTATTAGTGGTGATTGTACACTACCTCGGTGCATACAAACACTAAAAATGATGAAAGTATATGAAACAGCAGCACGTTTACGTTCAACAGTAGGGATGACACACACATGCATCAGAAGTTGCCTGCCTTGCAGATGGTTCTAGATGAGATTAGAACCATGTTCTAATCTCATCTAAAATATGAAAAACTTTTATCAGGGCTTTTCAACTGAAAGTGAGTTAGCCAGCCCAGGTGAAATGGGCTTTCATCCCACAAAACAGACAAACTGGCCATAAGAACATGCATAATACACTGGCATCATATCCTGAGTTTCTTCGGTCATAAATCCAAGACAACCAACAACTCTGCAGATGACAACAGGTGCATGGTGACATGTGAGTAATGTATATACCATAAGTAAAATTTTTATAAGTTGAATTTTTTTTTATACAATTTCAGGATAATTTGCATAAGTACAAATTTACATAAGTCAGGGGGTTGCTTCTTCCTTTCTATAGTGATTATCACTACTTCCAGAATAAATAATTTTATACTTAATGTTTAGAAGGATCTCAGTTCTTTCAATTTTTTACTGCTGAGGTTATTCTAGTAGCAGACTTGTCACTGTCCATCAAATACAAGTATATGCATGTGTGTGGGAGGAATTATTTAACCATGCAATGATAACAATAATTATGTTATACTATCATAATGCATACAACTAAGATAATATAACTAATACGAAATGCACCTTTGATCAGCTAAGACCCAAACCTGGCAATCCATTCTTCATTTGTTTAACATCTAACTGGATAATTACTAATATGGTACACCACAGGAAAGAAACAACTTTTACAGGTAAATTGTAGACTCAACTATGCATACATTGAAGAAAATTTGCAGCAGTTTGAAAACAAAAACCAAACCCTGGAGTCTCAGTGGCAAACTCTGAAGAAGACCGAATGATTTAGCTAAGGGGTATGTGGTGAAGTTGCATGCAAGGATAGAAAAATAAGAACACAATGGTGGACACAAGAGGTTAAAGAAGCAGAAAAGAAGAAAGCATACCAAAACTTTTCAGCAAATAAGTCAGCAGATACCCTAAAAGAATACAGAGAAAAATGCAAGCGAGCTAAGCTATGTGTAAAAGTAGCTAAACAAAAGTCATGGGAAGACTTTGGTAAGTGTATGGAAAACAAATATCAGGAAGTGGCAAAATGTTCTAGAGGCTATTGAAGAGGCATAGAAATGAAGGAAAGAGTACTGTAAAAGGAATCAAAGATGATATGAAAGGATATCCTAGATGCCTGAGTAATTGCTTTGAAAGACTATTCAATGAACCAAGCAGTGATAGAACTGTACCAGAAAATTTTCAAAAGGAATGCAAAGAGGAGTACATATCGATACTTGAGGTAGAAAACAAAGCCATCAAAAACTTAAAATGTGGAAAGGCAGCTGGAGTAGACAATATTTGACCAGAAATGCTTAGGTATAGAGGTATAAAAGTTTTGTAGTGTCTCCATAGCATAATTCAGAAGGCCTGGAGAGAAGGCCAAATTCCCAATGATTAGAGTAGAGTTCTCACAGTACCAATCTATAAAAAAGGGAATAAAGCTGAATGTGAGAATTACAGAGGAATTTCTCTGAGTGTTCCAGGTAAGATTTATATAAGGATACTTGAAAAGAGGTTGAGAAAGATTGTGGAAGAGAAACGTGGAGAAGAACAAGCAGGGTTCAGGCCAAATAGAGGTTGCCAAAATCAGATTTTCACTTTAAGACAAATAGCTGAGATATCGTGGGAATATGACAAGGATCTCTACTTAAGTTTTGTAGATCTGGAAAAGGCACATGACAAGGTTCCCAGAGAAAAGCTTTTCAAAACACTACAATTATATGGGATCAATGGAACATTATACAGAGCACATAATCTGTATTTAAGTTATCAGTCAGCAGTCAGATTCAAAGGAAATACATTCATCTATACAGATCACATTATGAAAGAAAGTGGAATTTGGTCTGAAATTAGAATTGGAGATGTCAAACTTAGTTTTTGCCTTATGCAGATGATGTTATAGTCCTAAATGCATCTAGTCTCCAGGATTCTCTAACTAAGTTGAATAACAGCTGTAACAAATTTGACATGAAAATCAACAATAAAAAGACCAATAAGAAATAGGCAGGAACATAGAAAACTTCAGCTGCATTCTGAATGGTGATCCTATAGAACAAATAAAATATTTCAGCTATTTAGGCACAGTTTTTAGCGAAGATGGTTAAATCTGGAAATAGACAATAGAATAAGCAAAGCTGATATGGTAGGTAGCCAGCTGAATAAATTTATATGGAATAAGAAAGAAGTTAGCCAAAACAACAAACTAGCAGTATATACAAGATCGAGTTCAAACCAGTTTTAAGTTATGGATCTGAGAGTTTTGTTAGAAATAAAGCACTCGATCAAACACTGGAGACATGAGGGTTCTAAGAAAAATTGTGAACCGATGGTATCAATGGCAGAATCATATTAAAAATGAAGATATTAGAAAGGAACTTGACATTATTAGCATTCAAGAATGAATCAGCAGAGCTAATCTAAGGTGGCATTGGACACTTAAATAGAATGAGTGAGGAAAGGTTAGCAAAACAAAGTTTGCTGCCAAGATGGCAGGAAAGAGACCCAGAGGAAGACCAAGGTTAGGATGAGTGATTCAGTTAGAACTGCCTTAGAAGAAAGAAATGTTAGGTATGACAATATAGGAGTGCTTACAAGCAACATGGCTAATTTGGAGGAAAATTGTGGATAGGAGATTAATAATAATGTAAACTTAATCATGTAGTGCTGTCATAGTAAACTTTAACACCCCTTGGGTGTGTGTGTGTGTGTGTGTGTGTGTGTATGTATATATATATATATATATATATATATCAGAATATTGATGGTGATGAGGAAAGAAACAAGAAATCTGGTTACAATTCTCCATATATATACAGGGGGTTCGGGATAAATTTGACATATTTATAATTAATTATATTTTTCCGTAAGTTACATGTATTAACACACACTTCTCTTCATTTAAAAGTTTGGGACCCTTCTTCCATTCATATACAAGATGTCAGAAAGGATGGATAGCTGGAACCCACCTGAATCATGGAAGAGAATAACTTGTATCATGATGATTCGTGCCCGCCATCAAAATAAGGATATTACGACTGCTGCCCAATGCTCCCTGAATACAGTAAAAACAATCAGGCATGAACTAGAGACTTGCAATGGTGACTACGAGGATGTAGCAAGAAGAAAGATCCCTAGCAGACGATCTGATTGCGTTCGTACAGCAGAATTCCCTCGCAAATCTGCAGGAACAGGTGTTGAAGAACCCTGGCATTGGAATTCGGGCTTTGTTCGTGGAGTTGCTAACTGTAGTTCAAGCCCTGGATAACAAGGGTAGGCCGTATGTATGGCAGCAGGATTCGGCCCCTTGCCACACCTCTGGGAAAAGTCAAAAATGGTTGTCTGAAAATTTCTACGACTTGACCAGTCCAAATGTTTGGCCTCCAAACCCCCCAGACCTTAACCCCATGGATTATTTTGTATGGGGCGCAGTTGAAAAAAGACACCAATCGCACTTCCAGTAATACAAAAGCCCAGTTAATGGATAAAATTAAAACAGTTTTTGGGCGGCCCTTCCCAGGGAGACTGTAGCATCAGCTTGTTCGAGGTTCCGAAGCAGAATTGAAGCTGTGATCGATGCTAATGGTGGTTATTTTGAGTAAATCTTGTTGATAGTATTGTAATTAACTCTGCCTGTAATGCTTTTTTTGTCAATTCATTAAATTTAATAGATACAAAGAAGATTTTCTTTTTCCTTACGAAACTGTCAAATTTATCCCGAACACCCTGTGTATATATATATATATATATATATATATATATATATTTTAAAGGAGATCTTTAACCAGTTATCTTGTTTTGGCTCGTAAGAAATCCCAGTCTAATATTTAATACATAATTAATGTCCATAATATCTATCTATCCCAATGGCTTTAACAGGCCTTTAAGGCCCACAACCTTCCAAGCATGCTTGGATTTCGTAACCGAAATATGAGGATAGAATGGTCACTCCCATGCCTCAAGGTATTCTTGGCTGTATCCTTGTGTGTTCACGTCGCCGGTTTGCCTGCTTGCGGGATGAAAAACACCAGATAAACTGGCGGGAAAAACCCTACTGTCCGCGCCCAAGATCAGCTAACTTGGCTATAGCTGAGGAAGATCCTTCAGCTCCTCACGTCTCCGACAGGAATAGAACCTAGGACACTCCTTCCCCAGGCATATGGTTGTGAAGCGCAAAGCCACTAGGCTAACCGCGCAGACAATGTCCATAATATCCATATATATATATAAAAAATTTGTTTGAATGACTATATACCGAGAATGAAAAAGAATAAGGTTTAATGTTAAGATACTACTAGTTTTGTTGAATAAATCAACTTCTTCAGGTATCACAGGCAAAGAATTATATAAAATAACAGAGACATGATAAAATTACATCAACAGATCTAGCATAAAAGACAATAGTACATTTTAAAACAGGAATGCGTGCTGGAGGTCCAATTGAAGTTGACGACATGTGTGCATCAGAAAGACTGTAGCTAAGGCTGTTGTTAATATGGGATGAATCGAGGGATATTTCTCTAGATTTGATAATCTTTCCTTCGAGTTCATCATAACACACATGGATATTAGAAGTTTGCGGCCAGTCTACGAGGTGTTGGCAGCCTTCATCCGAGTTAATAGAGAAGAGACGTGGCTAGAGAGAGAGCACTGGTCCTATTGTAGGATACGTCTCTGGTGTTCTTCCATACGCAAAAGGATGGATTTAGCTGTCTGGCTGTAATATGGTTTGCCACATTCACACAAAATCTTGTAGACTCCTGGATATTGAATAGGGAGATATTTCACTTTAGGTCTACTTAGTATGGAGCGAAGTTTTAGAAATGTAGTGAAGCAAGTTCTAATGTTGAATTTCTTAAGAATTTGTGCCAGTTTTGGGGAGAGAGAGCTGATGTATGGCAACGATATAAAAGCTCTTGGGAGAGAAGAACCTTCGATAGCAGTTGAGCGATGGAAAGAGAAAAATTTATCAATCTTTTTAAGAGAGAAAAACCATTGTTGACAAAAGTCCTTTTTAGTAAATGGAGTTCATTTTCAATTTCTGTTTCATCTGTTAGTAAAGATCTGGCTTGATGTGCCAGGGTTGAAATAATACCAAATATTTGCAGAGGGTAGTGATGGGAAGATGCATGAAGGTATCTGTCTGTGTGTGTGTGGGTTTTCTAAAAATGGAGATTTTGATATTTTCAGCACATCTCGTAAGTTTTAAGTCCAGAAAGGGGAGACAGTCGTCAGATTCCAGTTCGTAGGTAAAATTGATTTTCTCATGAAACTTGTTGAGGTGGTCTAGAAAAAAAAATCGAGGTTGTTGACACTGTGTTCCCAGATGACGAATACATCGTCCATATAATGATACCATATTTTGGGTTTAAGAGTTGAGGAATTAATTGCTTTTTCTTCAAAATCCTTAAGAAATATATCAGCAAGAATCGGAGAGAGCGGACTGCCCATAGCCAATCCTGAGTTCTGTTTGTAAATCTTGTTTTCGAATTTGAAGTATCCTGAATTTACACAGTGAGAGAGTAAGGAAAAGAATTTCTTGGATAGTTTGTTCTGGAGAAGATGGAGGATTTCTTGAGTAGGTACATTCATGAAGAGAGAAACTGTATCGAAACTTGCCATTAAATCTGATTTGTTGAGTTTGATGTCTTTGATTTTGAACACAAAATCAGCTGAATTTTTTATATGAGAAAAGGAATTTCCAGACAGGCTTTTTAAAAAGGATGCGAGGTATTTAGATAGTTTGTAAGGGGGAGTTTATGCCTTCAATGATTGGTCTGAGTGGAGAGTTTAATTTATGGATCTTTTGGAGTCCATATAATCATGGGATTAGCGGATGAATTGACCTGACGGAAAGACGGATGTTTCTTGGTAACTCTGAGGTGGTTTTCAGTAAATTGTTGGTCCTATTGTGCAGTTCTTTTGTAGGATCACTATTTAGTTCAGAGTAAGTGTCAGTGTGTGTTTAGTAGTTCAAAAATTTTGTTATGGTAATCAGATTTGTCTAGGATGACAGTAGCATTCCCTTTGTCTGCAGGGAGAATAATGATGTCATTATTATTTCTTAAGTTTTTAATAGCTGATCTTTTAGAATGAGAAATGTTGTCAGATGGCGGTCTTGCATGATTTATGGTGAATATAGCTTCCACACGAAGAAGGTTTGCTTCTTAGTTTGGTAATAAGGATGCTGCTTTTTCTATCTTGTGCCTATCTGGAAATTCCTTTTCTCATATAAAAAATTCAGCTGATTTTGTGTCTAAAATCAAAGACATTAAACTCGACAAATCAGATTTAATGGGAAGTTTCGATATAGTTTCTCTCTTCACGAATGTACCTACTCAAGAAGTCCTCCATCTTCTCCAGAACAACTATCCAAGAAATTCTTTTCCTTACTCTCTCACTGTGTAAATTCAGGATACTTCAAATTCGAAAACAAGATTTACAAACAGAACTCAGGATTGGCTATGGGCAGTCTGCTCTCTCTGATTCTTGCTGATATATTTCTTAAGGATTTTGAAGAAAAAGCAATTAATTCCACAACTCTTAAACCCAAAATATGGTATCGTTATATAGACGATGTATTCCTCATCTGGGAACACGATGTCAACAACCTCAATTTTTTTCTAGACCACCTCAACAAGTTTCATGAGAAAATCAATTTTACCTACGAACTGGAATCTGACGACTGTCTCCCCTTTCTGGACTTAAAACTTACGAGATGTGCTGAAAATATCAAAATCTCCATTTTTAGAAAACCCACACACAGAGACCTTCATGCATCTTCCCATCACTACCCTCTGCAAAAATTTGGTATTATTTCAACCCTGGCACATCGAGCCAGACCTTTACTAACAGATGAAACAGAAATTGAAAATGAACTCCATTTACTAAAAAGCACTTTCGTCAACAATGGTTTCTCTCTTAAAAAGATTGATAAATTTTTCTCTTTCCATCGCTCAACTGCTATTGAAGGTTCTTCTCCCCCCCCCCCCCAAGAGCTTTTATATCACTGCCATACATCAGCTCTCTCTCCCCCCCAAAACTGGCAAAAATTCTTAAGAAATTCAACATTAGAACTTGCTTCACTATGTTTCCAAAATTTCGCTCCATACTAAGTACACCTAAAGTGAAACATCTCCCTATTCAGTATCCAGGAGTCAACAAGATTTTGTGTGAATGTGGCAATCCATATTATGGCCAGACAGCTAAATCCATCCTTTTACGTATGGAAGAACACCAAAGAGACATATCCTACAATAGGACCAGTGCTCTCTCTCTCTAGCCACGTCTCTTCTCTATTAACTCGGATGAAGGCTGCCAACACCTCATAGATGGGCCGCAAACTTCTATATCCATATGTGTCATGATGAACTCAAAAGAAAGATTATCGAATCTAGAGAAATATCCCTCGATTCATCCCATATTAACAACAGCCCTACAATCTTTCTGATGCACACATTGCCACTGTCCAGTATTGGTGCACTCGTGATAGCTCACACACGTCGTCAACTTCAATTGGAACTCCAGCACGCATTCCTGTTTTAAAATGTACTATTGTCTTTTATGCTAGATCTGTTGATGTAATTTTATCATGTCTCTGTTATTTTATATAATTCTTTGCCTGTGATACCTGAAGAAGTTGATTTATTCAACGAAACTAGTAGTATCTTAACATTAAACCTTATTATTTTTTATTCTCAGAATATAGTCATTCAAACTAATTTTTTATAACATTAACTACCGAGTAAATATGAATGATAATATATATATATATGTATATATACAGGGTGTTCGGGATATATACAGGGTGTTCGGGATAAATTTGACAGTTTCGTAAGGAAAAAGAAAATCTTCTTTGTATCTATTAAATTTAATGAATTAACAAAAAAACATTACAGGCAGAGTTAATTACAATACTATCAACAAGATTTACTCAAAATAACCACCATTAGCATCGATCACAGCTTCAATTCTGCTTCGGAACCTCGAACAAGCTGATGCTACAGTCTCCCTGGGAAGGGCCGCAAAAACTGTTTTAATTTTATCCATTAACTGGGCTTTTGTATTACTGGAAGTGCGATTGGTGTCTTTTTCAACTGCGCCCCATACAAAATAATCCATGGGGTTAAGGTCTGGGGAGTTTGGAGGCCAAACATTTGGACTGGTCAAGTCGTAGAAATTTTCAGACAACCATTTTTGACTTTTCCCAGAGGTGTGGCAAGGGGCCGAATCCTGCTGCCATACATACGGCCTACCATTGGCTACCCTTGTTATCCAGGGCTTGACTACAGTTAGCAACTCCACGAACAAAGCCCGAATTCCAATGCCAGGGTTCTTCAACACCTGTTCCTGCAGATTTGCGAGGAATTCTGCTGTACGAACGCAATCAGATCGTCTGCTAGGGATCTTTCTTCTTGCTACATCCTCGTAGTCACCATTGCAAGTCTCCAGTTCATGCCTGATTGTTTTTACTGTATTCAGGGAGCATTGGGCAGCAGTCGTAATATCCTTATTTTGATGGCGGGCACGAATCATCATGATACAAGTTATTCTCTTCCATGATTCAGGTGGGTTCCAGCTATCCATCCTTTCTGACATCTTGTATATGAATGAAGAAGGGTCCAAACTTTTAAATGAAGAGAAGTGTGTGTTAATACATGTAACTTACGGAAAAATATAATTAATTATAAATATGTCAAATTTATCCCGAACACCCTGTATATATATATATATAATAAATTTAAAAAAATGCTGGAAACAGAATAAAGACAACAGCAAGTTGTACATTGTGGGCAGAACACAAAGGTTTATTAGGAATCATACATAAAGCACACATAAAAAGTACAAATGCAAACAATAATAAGAAATAACTTGAAAGGCAGGAAATTATAAGTCTAGAATTGATGCTTAAATGTTGAAAGGTTAATATTACTTACCTGAAATCTTCAATGAATCTATAAATATGTGCAGACTAAAAATTTAAGTTGTTACAATTAAAAGTTTATTTTTCCCTTGGTTAGAGAATAATAAATTTAGTTTAACCCTTTATCCAAGTGTGAGCAAACAAAGTTTGTGCCTGAAAGTATCTTCAGGACTGGGTTAAGGTGGTACAACACCAGAGGAACTCGTTGCAAAGGTGGAGCAAGCTACCAACACTCCTATAATGCAAAACACATCTCCTTGCGGATATGTCTAATGTTATGCATTAAGGAAAGGGCCACTACCCAGACTAGTTTCGACCTTTATTGAGGTCTCTTCACTGGGAGCCAGAGATTTAGTGGGATATAGAGAAAGATGTTGAAAGATTATTTTTAACTTGGTTAGAGTATAATAAATTTAGTTAACCCAGTCCTGAAGATACTTTCAGGCGCAAACTTTGTTTGCTCACACTTGGATAAAGGATTAAACTAAATTTATTATACTCTAACCAAGTGAAAAATAAACTTTCAACATCTTTCTCTAAATCCAGAGTAAATTATTAAAAAAGGGTGGCACACCAATTGGCAATTCCTATAGGTGGAGATGACTTGCTTAATGCTTCTGCCTGATATCTCCACTTGGGCCTGGCTCCCACTGAAGAGACCTCAATAAAGGTCGAAACTAGTCTGGGTAGTGGCCCTTTCCTTAATGCATAACATTAGACATATTCGCAAGGAGATGTGTTTTGCATTATAGGAGTGTTGGTATCTTGCTCCACCTTTGCAACGAGTTGCCCTAGTGTTGTACCACCTTAACCTAGTCCTGAAGATACTTTCAGGCGCAAACTTTGTTTGCTCACACTTGGATAAAGGATTAAACTAAATTTATTATATTGTTACAATTAAAATCAAAAATGTAGGTTAAAAACTCAAAGATCCTAAATTATAAATTTAGAATTTTTTACCTTAGTCTTTTAAACAAAATTAGCTGCTACCCAAACAAATATCTTAACTTTTACTTAAACTTTGAATTTATAAAACAAAACAACAACAACAAAAAAAAAAAAAAAACACTGTATATCATGCGACATTTAATCTATAGTTCCAAGTGCATCGATATATATCGCTGAATCTCTATCCAATCAGAATACTAACACCAGCTTGTATCACTTCTATAACTTTTCCCATCCCCTCAGACTACTATTCCCTTCTTTGTAATTTTCAAGTGAACAAGATGATTAACCACTGAAGTTTTCAGGTTATTTTTGATTATAATGATACAGACTGCACATATTCAGTTTATGAAGATTTTAGGTAAGTGGCATTAATTTGAGCTAATGTAACACACCTAATCTTTCTACTTTGGCAATATGTGTGCTTTATGTATCCGTCGTCTGTCATTAATGTATGATTTTCTACCACTTCCTCTGTTCATTTTTTCATTTCTTTTTTTTTTTTTTTAATTTCCTTTCTTCTGTTTTCATTTCTCACAAATTGTTTTCTTTTATTTCTAGCAATTTCCATGATTCTGTTATTTCCAGTGATTTCTTTCAATTCTTGAGATTTTTGTTCTGTTTCTGGTGACTTCCTTTATTTCATTTCATGCAATTTTCTTTGTTAGGTTTTGGGAATTAATATTTTTACCATAAATTAGCTATATAGTGAATCTTGTGCAACAATGAACTATCTCTCTAGTCCCTAGGGATTTGCTATAGCAATCATCTGTCTAATACAAACCCTATTTAATAGGGAAAAGCAGGAACATTTTTTAAGCCTCTAAGTGCATTGAAGTAATTTCAACAAACAATGTGATACTGAATCTAATGCTGCCCTCCCCTCCCTTTTTTTTTTGTGTGCACGCGCACCAACTTGGGTTTTTGTATCTGGTTTCCAGTTCTCTTGCTAGTCTAATTACTCTTTTTTGAATCAATTCCAATCTTCTCTCTTTTTTTAAATTTTTTATTTACTTGATTATGAGTTCTAATTGACATTCTTCACAAATCTTATTTTTTACTCTAAATTTTTTTATTAACTATTTTTCTTAATGTTTTCATTTCACATGTGTATTTATCTATTGTATTTTTGCTCTTTCCATTCTTGTTTCACATGCATATGTCAATATTGGTTGGAAAACTGAATTTATATATTTTTTACTTTTGTTAGATTTTTAGTTTTCCATGTAGATGAATTAAAATATTCAGATATTTTATTAACCTTCAAGGATTGTTCTTTTACTTCATCCTGTGTTATATTTCCACTATTCACAATTATTCCTGGGTATTTAAATATCAATACTTGTTCCAGAAATTTTCCATTTAGTTTTAATTTACATCTGATTTTTTTTTTTTTTTTTTTTTTTTTGGCAGTTACCATTGTTTTGGATTACTCTGTTGATATCTGCATGTTAAAACTGCAGCAATTTTTCATTTTATGCAAGTAATCCTCTGATTTTTATTCTATTTAATTTCTGTTTTTAAAATTCTGTTATAATTTCATCCATGATTATGTTAAATAAACATGAACTTAAAGAAAATATACAGAAAATCCCTTTCCTTATAAAGATTTTCTGCATATCTGAGTTCTGATATCTTATTACACATTCATTTTTTGTGTATATATCTTTTACAATTTCAGCAGTGGTATGTTTCTGTATGCTAGTACTTTCAGGACATCCTGTAATCTGATTATGTTAAAAGCCGTCTACATAAAAATCAATATTTGTGTTCATTGACTTATAAGTCAATGAACACAAATGCTGATTTGTTAAATTCCCTTATTTTATTTATTTGCTTTATAACAAATATAGCATTAGTACATGTTCTCTCCTTATGGAATCCTTGTTATTCATCGCGTAGATAGGCTTATGTGTTCGTCAGACATGTTGTAATAGATTTCACAGTATGATATGAACACTGATGGATAAGAAAATAACTATTTATTAACTTAAAAGCTAATATTTCGCTGGCATTATTATTATTATTTTTTTACATGTAAAGGGAAAATATACAAACAATTAGATGGGACAGCTATGGGTTCACCCCTTTCTTCCCCCTTAGCCAACTTCTACATAAAACATCTGGAAAAATTAGCTATCAACACAGCCACTCTCAAACCTAGTCTCTGACTACGCTATGTTGATGATGCATTTGCTATTTGGCCACATGGCCCAGACACATTGAATACATTTTTAGTACATCTAAATAGCCAGCACCCTAAAATCCACTTTACAATGGAACTAGAAGTCAATGACTGCCTGCCCTTCCTGGACACACTGATCACACGTCTTCCAGAAGGTTCCTTATCATTTTTGGTTATAGAAAACCCATACATACAGAGAGATATTTACACAAACAATCACACCATCACCCCTTCTCAACAATATGGTATCTTAAAAACACTAACCCACAGAGCTACAGCAAACTGTCCCAATGACATTGCTCTCACTGCTGAACTTTCTCACCTATCACACCTTCTTAACCAACGGTTATAATCCCCATAAGATAGATAACATACTAAATGCTACCTAGAAATCCCCTCTATCTACCACAGAAGACTACAACAAAACTATCACCATCCCATACATTAAAGGCACATCTGAAATGATATCTAGGGTGCTTAACAAACACCAACTACGCATAGTATTTAAACCTTATGTAAAATTAGCAACTCTCATCCGTTTACCTAGGAACAAATGCACTCCTTTATCACATCCAGGAGTCTATGAAGTGCCCTGTTCTTGCCATAAAGCCTATTACGGACAGACAAGAACTGTGGACATCCACCTCAGTGAACACAAAAAATATATCCGACACTTTCGCTATGGCAAGTCGGGTCTGGCAGACCATGCTTTGGATACCCCTGCACACAGGATCAATTGGAAAGAAACAAAAGTAATGCACAGAAGCTTCTACAAGTCAGAGCGGTTGTTCCTGGAATCAACAGAAGCCTTCTCCAAACCTTAACAAGTATGGCTGTATAAATCTACCAAAGATTTGGGAGACAGTCATCCTGAGACCAAATTAATATTTATTACTTTTATTTTATTTTTTCAAACTTTCTAAGACTATCATTTGGACTACTATTTCAAAACTTTGTACTTTTTTTTTTTTTAAACCTAGATGGCACCATATTAGGACTTTAGTCTTGTGTTGCACGCTGCAATTACTTATACTAGCCCCACTGTTACACAGGATTGTGGTTGTCTTGTATTTGTAACAAACTTTGTGTTTGTGTGCTCTGAAGATGCTGGATATAATACCAGCAAAATATTAGCTTTTAAGTTAATAAATAGTTATTTTCTTATCCATCTGTGTTCATATCATACTGTGAAATCTATTACAACTTGTTATTCATCATTATAATTTAGTCTTGATTCTAATTCTTCTTTGATAATTTTTGTACATATTCTTAGGTTAGTGAACAATAAGTTTATTCCTTGATAGTTCTTGTGTTCAGATTTCGTTTCCTTTTTAAATACAGTCGAATGTAGTTAATTAGACCAGGCATTTATTTGGGACAAATCTTAATGAATAAAATCAAGAAAACTTCGAAGTTTTCTTGATTTTATTTAAATACACATTGTTCTATTGTAATTCATTTGAATAAGTGATTTGCTCAGTGAAATATTAGTGTGTGTGTCTTTTTTATACTATTTAACTCTTAACATAAAACTTGGCATAATTGGGCCAAAATGTTCTAGTCAGATTTATTCTAATACACCAGAATACACTGTATTGGTATTCTAATATTCATTCCCATTTGTTGGAAATCTATCGTTTCTCAAAGATGTTTCAATTAAATTTATGTTTTCAGCCATTTCTTTATCTCCAAATTTTAGCATTTCATTATAAATTCTGCCAGTTTCAGCCATTTTTCTATTTTTGAAACTCGACATGACTGATTAAATTAAATTATTTTATTTTAGTTGGCCATAGCATTTCAGACATTTCAATTTCTTCTTTGCTTTCATATAATTTGGTAAAAAAAGCATTACCTGTTCTCTTTCTGTGACTGGTATATTTATGTATTCACAAATTTCTTTTCTTTGATTTTCATAATTTTCCACACTTGTTTCTGTGCTCTAAAGGTCATATTCCAATTTAGGGTAACCTTCGCAGTATTTTACTTTATCAGTCTCATTTTGCTATTTCATTTCTTATTCTTTCATACTCTCCATATTTGGCTATATTAGTTTTATCATGTAAAATTCTATCAAATGCAGATTTCTGGTTTCTGATAATGTCTTTATTTTTTTCAGTATGCCAAGGAGTTAATCTTGTTTTCCATTTTGTTTCTGTCTCAATGCTTCATGAAATTATCTTCCTCATTACAGCTTTTAATCATGGATTAAACTTGCATATGTACATCACAGGAGGAGCAAAGCAAAATAGCCATGTTATATATGACAGATTTACATTATATTGCTTGAATGAAAATCCTGCAAATGTTTTTTTAGATCAAATTAAGTTTATTAGCAAGCACCTTTTTGTCATAAGTTAACTACAAAATATAAAAATCACTAAGAACAACACACACATATATGGAGAAAAGATAGTAATTTGACATACTGATGAGGATGTTCCCATCCAGGCCACAACCAGCTTTAGTGAAATGAACAATCAATTTAACTAGGAAAACTTTTTGCAAAAAAGTAGGTAAAATAAACTAGTGTAGACCTTCTACTTTTTTTTATTTATCAAGGAAAAATTACTGAGTTTAGGGAAATAAAAGCTACTGGATATAGTAGAATATTGTGGAAAGGAATATGCCACACAGAGGTAAATAATGCCTATGTCTTAAGTTAACTTAATATTGGAAATTAAGATAGTAACTACACTTTCTACTTAAAGAAGAAATTCTGCTTGAGATGTTAATTCCCCCCTCCCCTTAAATATGACAATTCCACCCACTAAAGGTTGTAAACATATTGTACACATTAGCATACACCATAAATAAACTGAGGGGCAGATATTCAGAAAATCAAGCTTTACACACCAGACACTTTTTCAAGACACCAAAATAAGTAAGGGTGATAGTGGTTACATTATATAGCAGGTGATGAAATTCATCTATGATCCAAAGACTTCGGAAAATTTGTGCCACAACTGGATTTGAACTTATACCCTGCTGTCTGGACAGCAGATACTGCCACTTGGACAACTAGGGTATATATATATATATATTAGTATTTCCTCTGGTTGGCTATATTCACCAGTTTGAGTTTAGTAAAATCAGTGCTCCATCAAACCTGATGATATACAGATTTTAAACTGACCTCTAAAGGGAGAGGGAAAATCAGAAGTATATATTTAAAATATATAAGGAAAGTAAAGAGATGCTTAAGGGTCAAAGCTGTATAACTGAGAGGAGACCTCCACATAGCCTTTAAAGGAATGCGGAGAACCGACCAGGGCTTCTGATCTAAAGTCAGATCCTCACCTTCTCGTGGTGCACCCTGTTAGGTATCTACTTGGATACTGGGCTTGCAATTTGGAATTTAGCGGACTAAATTGTATTCTTATTGGCTTAAACCACAATATTAAATGATAGTACAACATGACAGAATTTCATCCCAGGTGGGGTGTTGCCGGTTAAAGTTAAACAAGGCCACCATTGTTTTCGCCAGAGAACCAGAGCAAACAGAGAAAAGTTAACTACTGGAACAAACCCTAAACCACATCCAAACTCAATATTACCAGAGTTTAAGATCGGTACTATCAACATAAGAAGCCTGAATGGCAAAGAAATGGAGCTAGCTGAGGAATGGGATAAGTACCAGATCGATATAATAGGGGTTACTGAAACAAAAAATGCAAACACTGGTGAGATCTTTCTGAGCAATAAATACAAAATGTTATATTCAGGCAATGACAATCAAGGAAAAGAATGGGTAGCCATAGTATTCAACACTAAATACGTAGCTAATCTTCTTGAATGGCAAGCAATTTCAAGTAGAGTAATGTGGGCAAATATGAGAATGGGGAACTGGACAATGAGATTTATTTGTGCCTATGGTCCGACAGAAGGTTCTATTAAGGTAGAAGTGGAGGAATTTTTTGAGGTTTTAGAAAAAGCAACTGACACAATGAAAAAGGAAAAGTTGGTCCTTGTTGGGGATCTAAATAGCAGAGTAGGAAATGATTGTCAGACGTACAAAAATATTTTGGGAAAATTTGGAGAAAAGAGCAAACCAAATAATAATGGCAAATATCTATTGGATTTCTGATCAGGACATGGACTGGTTATTACTAACACCATGTTTCAACATAAAAATGTCCACAAATTCACATGGAGAGAAGAGGCAAGGAATAATAAAAGTCTCATTGACTATGTTATTGTTGATAGTGATGTTTTCTCTCTGGTGCAGGACACTAGAGTGTACAGAGGATTTGAAATTGGAAGTGATCACCATTTAGTCTTGAGCAGGATAAAATTGAATTTCATATTGTAAAAAAAAAAAAAAAACATGTAAGAAAGTTTTAATGCAAATAAAAGTTGAGCAGCTCTCACATGTGAACTAGAGACTGAAATATACAAATATTATTCAAGAAAAAATGAAAGAGTTTGAGAACAAGAATCAAACCTTGGAGATTCCATGGCAAGCTGTGAAGAAAACACTGATTCAGCCAGAGGGCATGTGGTGATGTTGTCTGCAAGGATAGAAAAATCAGAATTCCTTGGTGGACAGAGGAAGTTAACCCGGCAGTGATGGAAAAGAAGAAAGCATATAAAAAGTTAATGGCAAATAAGTCAGCTTGTGCTCTTAGAAAATAAAGAGACAAATGCAAGAAAGCTAAACACTATGTAAAACTAGCTAAACAAAGGTCATGGGGAGGACTTTGGCAAGAACATAGAAAATAAATATGAAGAAGGTGGCAAAATATTTTGGATGTTGTTGAAGAAGCTTAGAAATGGAGGAAAGAGTGTTGTAAAAAGAATTAGAGATGATAAAGGTGACATTAAAACTTGAAGTATGGAGTAATTACTTTGAAAAATTGCTAAATGAAACTAGCAGTGATGACAGCACAGTGATAAAAAATACTGACCAGGCCATGCAATCAGGAATACATATCCATACTTGAAGTAGAAAAAGCCATCAAAAGTCTGAAATGTCGAAAGGCAGCTGGTGCAGATTACATTAATCCACAAATGTTCAAGTATGGAGGTATAAAAGTCTTACAGTGGCTGCACTGCATAGTTTAGAGAGCCTGGACAGAGGGATGAATTCCAGATGATTGTAGTGGAGCTCTCTCATAGTACCCATATATAAAAAGGAAAATAAAACTGAATGTGTGAATTACAGAGGTATTTCTCTACTGAGTATTCCTGGAAAGATTTATGAGATATATTTGAGAAATGGTTGAGAAGGATTGTGGAAGAGAAGCTTGGTGAAGAACAAGCTGGATTCAAACCAAATACAGGCTGTCAGGATCAGATTTTCACTTTACGACAAACAGTTGAGAAATCATGGGAATATAACAAATTTCTGTATTGTAGATCTGGAAGAAGCATATGACAAGATGCCAAGAGAGAAGCTATTCAATATGCTACAGTTATATGGGGTCAATGGGGCATTGTATCAAGCAATACTTAGTCTGTATTTGAGTTGTAAGTCAGCAGTTAGAATTGAAATAAGTGCAGGAAGATGGTTTAATGTTAAATCTGGTGTCAGACAAGGATGTACATTATCCCCTTTGTTATTCATTATCTATATGGATCCCATTATGAAGTGGTATTAAACATGATATCAAAATTGAAGATGTTAATGTAAGTTCTTTGCTTTATGTAGACGATGTTATACTTCTAAATAAATCCGCTACAAGATTCCCTGACTAAATTGAATAACTGTTGTAAAAGATATGGCATGAAGATCAGCAATAAGAAGACAAAGACAATGAAAATAGGCAGAAACATTGAAAATATCAACTGCATTGTGAATGGAGAACCAAAACAAGTAAAACATTTCAACTACTTAGGAATGATTTTTAGTGAAGATGGTAATTAAATATGGAAATAAACAACAGGATCAACAAAGCTGGTATGGTAGGAAGTCAAGTGAATAAATTTATATGGAATAAAAGAGAAATCAGTCAAAACACTAAATGAGCTGTACACAAGACAGTTCAAACCAAGTTTCTTATGGATCTGAGAGCCGGGTTAGAAGTAAAACACTTGACCAGAGACCGCAGATATGAGAAAGATTAGAGGTGTGAACAGATGGAATCAACAGCAATATCATATTAAAAATGAGGATATTAGGGAAGAACTTGACATTGCTAGCATCCAGGAACGTGTTAGCAGAGCTAATCTCGTGGTATGGTCACTTAAACAGAATGGGAGAGGAAAGATTAGCAAAGTGGTGTAGTGTTTTCAGAGAGCTCCTGAAAGCTAAGTATAATTTTGAGTGAAAATTGGAATATTGGTTTAAATCATAATGTAATATTGTCTAATTTTGGTAACTTGCGCCTGTGTGATTTTGGTGTGAATCCCATTTTATTTAATTCAGTATTTTAACGATACATTTCATAGAATAGCACATGGCACCAATGCGATGTAAGATAATGGCATCCAAAAATACGACGCCTTTGTTCAAAAACTGTAATGTGAGGGAGTTTGTTAAATGTGATGTGTATGGAATGTATGCATTCCCGAATGAGGCTGGAGTTTGGATGGAATGTGATAGTGGTGGGAGAACGTGCAGAAAGCGTAAGCAAAGTGAGGAATTGAAGTATGTCAATTCAGGTCGTGAGATAGTTATGGTTGAAGAAAGCCAGAATGCAAGTGAAAATAGTGGCTTGAAAGGGAATTGTGATGATGCACAAGATGACAATGAGAGTGGTGATCAAAGAGAGAGTGAAAGCAACTATACAGAGAGAAAAAATGGTTTAAATGATGAATTAAATGAGGAATTATTTGTAGGGAGTGAGATTGCTAGGTTGCATGCAGTGTTACACAATTCGCAGCAGTAATTAGAGCACCTGCAAAACTCTTTCCAGAGTGCCTTGGATAACGGAAATAAATAAGTGTTTGAAAGGAAAAATAAGCGTAAAAGTGGGAGAGTTTCTGAAATGAAGGAAACAGTGTTGTATGGTGACTCGTTATTAAGAGAAGTGATAGATGGAAGTTTAACTAAATCTTACTTACTGGTTGTGAAATTTAAGGATGTAAGTGAGAGTATTAAAGCGCAAAAACAGAGGGTGAAAGAATTGATAGTTGTGGCAGGTACGAATGAATTGAAAGGAGATAAATTTTTTATGAGAGAGGACTTGAAAGTATTGTTAAAGGTAGCAAAAGAAAAGAGTGACAGAGTTAGGATGGTTAGTCTGTTGCCGCGGTATGACAGAGAGGAGTTTAGAAGGAGGAGGGCCATATTCACAAATGACTTTATGCGCAGGTTATGCAGACGGTGTGGTGTGGAATTCGTGGACGTGTGGAATGAGTTTGATGGGCAAAAGCATTTATACAAGATGGATGGCCTGCATTTCAATGGATTTGGTGTTTGGAAACTGGAAAAAGTGTTGCTGAATGAAGTGAAAATGGATGTGCAGAACCAGGGAAACTATAACTACCAAGGAGGGGGGAGAAGTGGATATGCGGACATTAGTGAGACAGTTGAGTGTAAAAATGTATATAATGTACCCAAGCCAGTACTAAAGACAAGAAATCGGAATGGGATAGTTAGAATAACGCATCAAGATAGGGGTGGGACAAAGGGACCTCTGCATTTCATGTGTACTAATGCCAGGAGCATTAGAAACAAGAAGGAAGAATTTTTAGCCTTGATTGGCTCTTCCTGGCCACAGGTTATTGGCATTAGTGAAACATGGCTGATGGAAGATGATATAGTTAGTGGGATAGAATATGTAGGCTATAGAGTGTTTAGGAGGGACAGAGAGAATAAAATGGGGGGGAAGGAGTGTTATTGATGATAGCTGATGAACTGCAGCCAAGGAGAATTGAAGTTGTATTGCAGGATAGTGAAAAGAGCTAATTTGAGGCTATTTGGTGTGAGATTGAGACTGGCAGAACAAAATATACAGTTGGGTGTTGCTATAGACCAGCTGGTGGAATAGATGGTGGAGGTAGTATGCATAAACAAATTGATGAAATGAGTGGAAAGAGGATAATTATTATGGGGGATTTTAACTATGGTAACATTGATTGGAAGGAGGAGAGGACACATGAGGAAGGAAATGGATTTTATTCAGTTATTAAGGGATAACTATCTGAGAAAGCATGTAATTGAAAATACTAGGGGTGTGAGAGTGCTTGACCTGGTAATAGCATCTGAGAATTTGACTGTAATGAATATGACCATGTTGCCACCTATTGGTGAGAGTGATCATAAGGTCTTGACCTGGGAGGTGAATAAAGGTGTGGAATTTTCGATTAAGACAGGGTATATGTGGAATTACCGTGCTGGCAAGTATGACAAGCTTAGGAGATTGCTTGGATTCAGTGCCATGGCATGTACAACTGCAAGGGCTGGACGTCGATAGAGCATGGGAAGTGGTCAAGGAGCATTTACAGGAGGTTATGGCTGATTGTATACCTAGGGTCCGAATAGTAAAACAAGTAGAGGTTAAATGGATGAATAACACCATTGAGCTTGAGCTGCAAAAAAAGAAACAACTGTGGAGGGAATTTAAAGAAAGAGGTGACCTGCAGGCACACGAACGGTATAAAGTGCAGGTGAGTAGGGTAATGAGTGTGGTAAAAAAAAAGCAAAAGCGGATTATGAAAGGAAACTAGCTATGCAAGCTAAAGAGAATCCCAAACAGTTCTTTCAATATGCTGCAAGCAAAAAAAAACTGTACACGGCAAAATGATTTTAAGGAATGATGATGGTAAGGAGGTCACTGAATCAGTCGATATAGTGGAATTACTGAGCGAGCATTTTGCAAGAGTATATCATCCAGGTGGTGACATTGAAAAAAAGAAGAAACCATTAGTTTACACGGGAATTGCGATGAATGAAGTGAAGATGAATAGTCTATTACAGAACATTAATGTGAATACATCTGTGGGATTGGATGGTATACTGGCACGGGTCTTACGTAAAGAGGCTAAAGAATTATCAGTGCCCTTGACCATGTTGTTTAATCTGAGTCTCAGGTCTGGTTTAGTCCCGAAGGTGTGGAAAGAGGGGGAAAATAGTTCCACTGAATAAAAGAGGATCCAAGACTACTGTTGCAAATTACTGACCGATTGGCATATCAGGAGTCGTTGTCAAGGTCTTGGAGAAAGTAGTCAAGGGAAAAATACAGGAAAGGATTGATGAAAATGAGATACTGTATGGGGGACAGCATGGCTTTGTGAAGGGTAGATCATGCCTCAGTAACTTGCTCAAGTTTTATAACACAGTGATGGCTGAACTGGATAGGGGTAATGGGTTTACAGTGATACTGCTGGACCTGGCAAAGGGGTTTGATAGGATAGCACATGGAATTCTAATCCGTAAACTACAACATATGGGAATGGACATAGGGTTGGTGAGATGGATAGGTGGGTGGTTGATGGAGAGATATCAAAGAGTGGTTTATTCAGGAGTGGAGTCCAAAAGGACGGCCTGTGACTAGTGGTGTGCTGCAGGGTTCTGTTCTTGGACCACTGCTGTTTAATTTGTGTATTAATGATATAGGGAAGGATCTAAGAGGAACAGTTCATTTGTTCGCTGATGATGCAAAGTTGGGTAGGGCAATAGTGAATGCAGAAGATGTCAAAATCTTGCAAAATGACTTGGATAGATCGGAGTTCTGGACTAAGGAGAATGGATGTCAATTTAATGTGACAAAATGTAAGGTTATGCATTTTGGGGTGAAAAGATTAGCAGCAGTATACCACATTGGTGGAACTGTACTCCAGGAGACTGATGAAGCCAGGGACTTGGGAGTGTTGGTGGATAGGGAGATGAAGTTTAGGGGGGCACATTGCAAAAGTAGCTAAATCAGCTCATCAACTCAGTTGTTGAAAAATACCTTGACGAGCAGAGACAAGCAAGTTATTGTACCTCTGTACCGAGCCTTGATAAGACCTCATCTCGACTACTGTGCCCAGATTTGGTCACCTAAGTTTCTTCTTGATGAGGAGGAAGTGGAGAGGATCCAGAGGCGAGTGACCAAGATGATAGCAGGTCTATGGAATGAACCTTATGAAAACAAGTTGAAGATTTGTGGGTTGCAGAAATTAGTTGATAGGTGGAAAAGGAGAGATATGATTGAGACATTCAAATTGCTAAAGGGTTTCTATAGGATTAATTCAGAGGATATTTTTGAGATCAGGAATGGTGGTGGGAGAACTAGGGGACACCTATGGAAGCTGGGCAAGAGTGTGGTTAGCAAGTGTGTTAGAGCTGGGTTCTTTACTTTTAGAGTGGTAAATGAGTGGAATAAGCTGCCAGAGTCTGTTGTGGGTGCTATGACGGTGAGTGAATTCAAGGCAGGGTATGAAAGATACTGTGAGAATGTCGTATAGTTGTGTGGACATGATGTTTAGGGCCTCCCTCGATGAGTCTAAGGGCTCCTTGGAGTCACCCGTAATAATAATAATAAAACAAGTGTCCTCTGCCAAGTTGGCAGGAAAAAGACCAAGATATAGGTGGATTGATACGATAAAAACTGCTTTAGAAGATAGGAATATAAGATCTGAGAATGTTGTTGCCTTGACAGGTAATAGATTGATCTGGAGGAAAATTGTAGATAGGAAGTTAGTAACAATGTAAATTTTTCATGTAACACTATCATATCCTGTACACCCCTTGAAAGTAAATGTCAGGAATTTGATGATGATGATGATGAAGGAAAGTAAATCATAGGAAGACAAACCTCAGTTTGAGAGGTAGACAGCCAATTCAGAAATAATATCAAGAATCTTTTCTCCCACATGTAGGAACCTAAAGCATACCAAATGAAAAGCAAATACTTCAGGGTGTGAATTTAAAATGAAAATATTCATCCACACTTCAGAAAGGAAGTAAGCAGATAATGGTAAACATGATTGAAAAGTTTTGAATGAGACAAATTTATAATTAACCATATACCACATTATAAAACAATAACAAAATTGATGAGAGAAAAATTACCTTATGAGGAAATTAGTCAATTTTCTGCAGAAATTCTAAGTCAAAATATGTATACATAAACAAATTTTATTGATTACTGTTTCAAATTTAATGTTTTTGTAGGCTGTGCAAAAAAATTGAAATAATTTCTGTTTAACAAATTCTATAAATCATTTGTTCTTAAAGTGGTGTACATTTTTTCCTAATTAAGTGTTCCCTGTTCTCTTTTATTTTGAATGGCATTTGTAAAGTGGATTTCTATGTGATGCAAATGCCGGTCACATTTACTATAAAACTGTACTGTTTTCACATAACAGTCAAGCATCTATGAAAATTCTATTTCTGATAAGAAAGCCTACTTTAATGGACCATTGATTTCACAATTTACATTTCCATGTTAAATGCTTAACTTAAAGCCAGTTCTGTTCTTCAGTTTCGATCACTAGTCGTTGTTGCTACTTGAATTCTCCCCCACTCTTTTTTTAATTACTGGCCTCTCTGATCATCAATCACTGCTGACTTGTTCACCCCCACTTTTTTCTTATAGATATTCTTTTTTTTTTCCTTTAGAGTAACTCAGATTCTCTAAAGATGATACTTTATAGCTATGCAAAATTGCATTGATAAAAATCAAAATAAGATATATTACCACAAACAGCAAAAAACCTGTCTGCAGTTCAGTATGATCTGAATGATGGTTCATCAATTCAATCCATGGCAGTACACACACTGAAATAAAATATGAAAGCACTAGTTTTGGTATAAAATAATATCCATAGTTACTTCTTTAATATTTGTAATATATTTTTTCTCTAATTCTTTAACCCAATATTTTTCTATATTCCATAACCTATAAATGTAATTAGACTAACTGAATTTCATACTAATCAGTGCATCAGCACAGGTGATGTGATACTATGCAGAACAAAGTAAGGGTTCATTAAACTTAAACCACTTGTTTAACTATTTCACGTGTTCTTTATTTTTTTTTTTTGAAGAGCATGAAAACATCAATTAAAACTAACTATAACCATATGTATGATATCAAATAAGCCATTTAAAAAAAAAAAACCAAATTAATTTTAATGCAGCTCGATAAGGAGTACCATGCCTAGTTTATTTAAGCAGACCCACTCTCTCTAAACAAAGAACCAGACTATGTATAACAAGAGAGACAGTCTCCCTCAAGACATACTGTTTCCCCCACCACCACCAATGCCAGACATTCTAGGACATGTCATGGCTACAATACTGAATGCTCCCTTGTATTGTGACATTCTATATATACTTGTTCTGCAAATCCATACAATAAAATTTCAAGATTATCATGACAGGAAAATGAAACAAATGAAAACACAAGAAACCTTACAAAACATAATAATAATAATAAATAAATGAAAAAATGAAAAATAACTTTTACATCCACTTCAACATTTGCTGCATAAATGCAAACTTAAAGCATCCACAGACTGACCTTTGTGTTTCCTGTCCCACCCCTTCAAAAAAAAAAAAAAAAAAAAAAAAAAAAAAAAAAAAAGCCACCACAATCACAGTCAGTCCTAACTTGTAAACCAGTCACTGATAGTAATTCATCAATGCATGCATGCATCACCTGAGTGAAAAACGTATCCGACAATAACAAGCAATTTTTGTAAAACTGGCTATTACTGTGGTTTGCTAAAGGATTTCAAGTAGACTGAAAGATGTGGGCAAATTAAAAAATTCATACTGTACTGATGATTCCACAAAGATGTTGCAGTAGAGAAGCAGAGGAATTTGAATTATTAGAGAGGAAAGATGACAAAGAAAAAGCTGTTTGCTGTTGGCGAGTAGAAAATGAATCATGAGGAACTTGTTTGCAAGGACAACAAAATCACACTTTATGCTGAAGACCTTAAAGAAGAAATCATAAAAACTGCATCACCTGCTGTAACCATGTTTTTTTAGCAATTAAATTTGAATGCTTATTTAAAAAATGGATAATAACACAATAACTGTCACAAATAATGAAGAAGGCAATATAACATTTTTATTTTTGATTAATAATTGGCTCTTTTTTAGTACAAGATATGACATAATTAGGAAATGACAGCAACTTGACAAATTTCCAAATATTTCAAAATGGAGTGAACAGTGATATTTTCACTAGCCTGCGGCTTCTTTCGTTGCTCTGATCTGTAGAGGTGGTGGCGCATTAGCAGCCCTTCTTATTAGAAGGCCAGCATCTAGAAGCCATTCGTTGATGAACAGATACTACACTATATCTATAGCAAAACACAACTTTGTGGCTGCCAACTCAACCCTCAACACTTCCCCCTTTCAGCTAATCATTTTCCCATCCATCATTACAGCTTGGCATTGACAAAATTAATTTTCTGATGGATGCAACTCATGTCAATTCATGGTTTCATGCCCTTATAATGGCTTCTTGCAGCTCCTGAAGTGTTTTTGGCTTCTTCTCAATTTGGTACTGCAAATTCTAAATGGGGTTGAGATCTGGGCTGTTTACTGGCCATGGTAGTTGCTGAATCAAGTGTTCATTAAAGCACTTATTAACCTGCAACAAAAATTAAAGCTTTTTAATGAATTTAGTAAAATTCAATTTGTATGGTACATTTTAGGGTTATAATAGCATTATTTACACTTTTTGCCCTATGACAAGGGGCAGAGTCATCCTAGAAGATATAGTTATCATTATGGTAAAATGGTCTCTCGTAGTAAGCAATTCTTCTAAAATTTTTTGGTACACTTGTGCATTCACTGAATCTTTTGTGAAATGCAAGCGACCAACACCATGATACGATATGCAGTCCCAGGTCATCTGACTGGTTTAGAATTTGACTGTTGACATAAGAATAGAATTGAATTTTCCCCCTGATCGTCTTCAAACTATGTCTGCCATCGACTCCATGCAGGTTGAACTTATTTTTCCTTGTCAGAAAAATTACTCTTTTCCACTGATCAGGGTCCATTTGCCATGCTCTTTGCACCAATTTAACTGAGCCAATCTCATTTTTTTGGTTAACAAGAGCTTCATTTTAGGGCACTTGGCTATCAGTCCTTTTTGAACGAGTCTTCTCTTGACAGTTACAGAGCTTGCCACAACTCCAGTTTGTTCTTCCCAGCCCCGTTTCAGTTTTCCGGATGATGCATGTAAATTTTTTAGGCTGAGCCATTTTAGAATTCGATCTTGGCATGGTGCAGACAGTGGCTTTCTTCCTGTTCCCTTCACTTTCGACAGCAGCCGTACCACAATAGATTGACTACAGCACATGCTTTTAACTATTTCATGAGAGGAATGGCCTTTACTATTCAAAACTTGAACCACACTTTTTCTGCAGGGTGTTAACTGCATGTAGCTAGTCATAGCAATCTCAGCACAAAAATGAAAACTAACTCTTGCTGTCTATATATAGCATAAAATATTCTGATGCAATAGTAGCAACTATGACATTATAGAGAAACCCGTGGGAGTGATAGATGAATGCAATACAATGAAATATCTAATGATAAACCAATGCATATGCCTATTTAAATACTAAAATCTATGTTTATGTCCGATTATGTGGTTTCTATGAACACGAATGTATGAATTAGCATGTGTCCTTGGAGTGGTGTTTAAACTGTGTTCTGCAGAATTGTAGTGTTTGGTGAACATTTGCAAGAGTTCCCTATGGGATACAGTAGATGTCTCTATCCCATAGGGATTAAACTATGTCTAATACCATAAAATATTATGGTATTAGACAGTTTCTGGAAAAAAAAAAAAAAAAAAAGCTTCAATGACTGGATTAAATAATTATTTATTTTTATTAAATTGCCTAATTATTCATTTTTATTAAATTGCCTAAACAGTTACATTACTTCATTATTTGTAATATTATGAATTATAAATACACTTGATTAAAATATTCTGCAGGTATTGGTTCATTCCTTATTGATAATTTATATGAAAATTTTGATAGGGGATTCAGCAGTCTCAGAGTTTAAGAAACACTGCTCTAGAGAATACATATATTAAAAAAAAGCTATGTGTGTAAAATCAGGTAATTAGAAGCCATGGGAAGACTGAAAAGAATAAGAGATATAATGAAGATTACCTAATGTTCATGGCTATAGTAAAAACTGCAAATAAAGATATTCTGGATGCCTGGAGTAATTACTTTGAAAGCTATTAAATAAACAGCAGCACCAGCAGAAGGTAGAAAGAGCTTTCAGAAATCTGAGAAGTATGTGGAATAGATGATATTCAACTAGAAATATTCAAATTATGGAGATATAAAACAGACAGATTAATTTGGATGAAGACTGCTAATATTAAGTTAGCAATGATGTAACTTTTTATGTAGATTAATATCATAGTCTGCACATGAGAGCTAGACTATGTGTACAGAATATTAGAATTTCCTAATTGTAATTCTATACAGAACATGAACTTAATATCAAAAATAGATGTATTGGGTATGTTTGTGTACACACCCACCCACCCAAATAGATAGATTATAAGGAATTTTATGGTGCTGCTGATGATGATAGTATGTATATATATTGATCATATAGTTTGAATCATTATTATTATTGAAAAGTTAAGCACAACAATCCGACACAACCAAGTAACTTGACATCCTATAATGGGAAAGTCACTATAGTTCAAATACATGTGTTCTATGGCTGATTTTGCCATTTTGCTTTGCTCCACATATAAATGGGATGCTTATAGAGGTTTTTTTCAAGTGGTTATAAATTAAATTAAAGATGCCAAGAAATTATGTTCATGTTTAATCCTATCCAAGTGTTGCAGCTACTGCAACAAACTCAAATCAACACATCTAGATGGAAACGAATAAAAGAACTGAAATAGGAACCCTTTTAGTTTTACCCTTTTATTAATACTTCAATATAAGAAGTATTAATGGAAAGGAAATCAAAACTTGCAAAAAAAAAAAAAAAAAAAAAAAAAACTGGAAAAGTACCAAGTGGACATAATTGGCATTACTCAGACAAAGAAGACAAAAACAGGTCAGATATTACTAGATAATAAGATGTTATATTAAGGCAATAATGATTAAGGAAAGGAAAGAGTAACAATAGCATTCAACACCAAACATGAAGATAAACTTGATTTTGAGAAGCAGTTTCAAGTAGTTATGTGAGCAAACTTTAAAATGGTGAAATGGACAATGAAACTTATTTGTGCCAACAGAAGGTTTTCCAAAGAAAGAAGTGGAGAAATTTTTCGAGTCATGTGGAGCAGCCACATGACGAAGAAAATGATGTATAGTCATTGTTGGAAATCTGAACAGCAGAGTAGGAAATTAAATCACATAGAAAATGTTTTGGGAAAATATGGAGAAAGGGACAAAGCTAATAATAATGGTAAGTATCTGCTGGATTTTTGCTCGGGATAGGATACAGACTAGTCATTAAATACCATGTTCCAACATAAAGCATAAAGATGTGAACAATTTCACATGGAGAGAAGATGAACATGCTATTGTTGATGGTGATATTTCTATGCTGGTTCAATTCCTCTAGAGTATATACAGGATTTGAAATTTGAAGTGATCATGATTGATATGTACTCCTGATTTCATTCCTCTAGAATATTTCCCATCAAAGTGCTTATCTCATTTAATAATCTTTCAAAATAATTAACTCCAGACATCCAGAATATCTTGGATATTTGTATTACCTTTGCCTGATTCCTTTTATGGTATCCTTTCTTTTTATTTCAAAGCTTTTTCAATTAGCCTCCAACATTTACTTTGAGAGCCAACCTGAAATTACTCTATTTTCTTCAACATAGCACTTGCATACATCACCACAGAACAAAAGTTTCTAATATGCTATAAATTAAATATGCTAAGAAATTATATTCTTGGTTTAATCCTTTATCCAAGTGTAAGCAAACAAAGTTTGCACCTGAAGTAACTTCAGGACAGGGCAACTCGTATTTAGAAGCTAATGACTTCACATCACTTGCCTTAGTATCCCATAATGCAAAGCACATATAGTGCTTGTTGACTTTTTACCAGTGTATGTTTTATATGTGATAAGAGACAACTTTTGGTGGATTGTAGACAATCAATAATACTAAAAAGAATGCATAAACCGAACAAAATATAATGTATCGTGTAATTTAACGAAACTGTCATCAAGCACAATGGTGAAGCATAAAAAGAGTTCATGTGACTTTCTGAGTAAATAAAGAAATCTAAGAAAGTGGGATACAATGTATTATAAAAACATGAAGTCCAGTTATTAGGTTATATGTAAGATTAATGTGAAAGCAGAGTATTATGCCATGTCATCAGAACAATTGTCTACTTTGCAAGAGGCAAAAACCCAGGAAAAATATTACTGCCTTTGTCTCAGGTTCTGTCAAAATAGTCTAGAAATTTTTATCCACCTGGGTTCAAAACCATATGAGGAAAGACTTGGATTTAAACCCATTTTTCAACTGTTAAAAGTTCCAGGTAAAGGGAACTTTGGTATACTTTTGACATCCCATGGGAAAAAAAAAAAAAAATCATGCCCAACATTAATCATTGGTCAGCAGTCAAATGAATACATTTTTATAGAATAAGAGAAAAATTATTATCAAGTTATCTAAAAAAAATTGTTATACATTACCTAAGATAATAAATTAGCAGCATACCAAACAGTCTTCAAATTAATTTTCAAGAGAACTGAGTTCAAAATAAAACAGCTGTTCAAAGACTAGACACCACAAATAAAAAGATATTAGAAAAACTTAAGAATAGAACTAATCTTAGGTGGTATGCTTCCTTAAATGAAATAGCTTACCAAAAACAAGTGTCTGATGAAAGAAAGACCAAGATGAAAACTAAAATATAACATGACAAATAAGAAATACAGAAGAAAACTGTTGATAGTAAGCTAGGTAATAAGGTACGCATAATTATGTAGTACTATCAGTGTTATGAGAGGTAGTCTGAAAAGTTCTTGGCCTAACTATGAAAAAACAAATTTATAATTTCAAAATTATTTTTTCAACATAATCTCCCTTAAGACTAATACATTTATTTACGCAATGCTCCAGCACCATTATCCCATTCCTGTAGTGGTTCTCAGTAAAAGCTACAAAATATCCCTCAACAGCTGCAATCACCTCTTGATTCAAAGAAAAATGCTGACCGGAAATGCTTTTGGGAAGACATAGAAGTCAGAGGTAGCCAAATCTGGGGAATATGGTGGATGTTTCAACAATTGATAGTGCAGATCCCTTAATTTTCCCATTGCCAAAACACCTTTGTGGGCAGGTGCATTGTCCTGATGAAAGATGATTTTTTTTTTCTGCAAACCGGGTCTCTTTTCTCACAAATTTTTTCGTCTAGTCTGGTTAAAAGATCGGAATAATATTCCCCGGTTGTTTTACCCTTTTCAAGATAATTAATAAACAAAATGCCTTTAGCATCCCAAAACACCGATGCCATGATCTTTCCTGTTGATAGAACCGACTTTGTCTTCTTTGGCGCTGAACAACCGGCTTCTGTCCACTGTTTTGACTGCTGTTTGGATTCTGGTGTGTAATGGTGAATCCAAGTCTCATCCATATCTCATCCATATTTATTGTTAAATTGCTCCAAGCACTGTTCAGAGATTTTCATGAGTGTTTTTGATCTGATGTGAGCAAGCATGCCACCCACCTTGCTCAAAGCTTTTTTTCATTTGCAATTCCTCATGCAAAATATACTCTACATGTTCTTTTGAAATGCCTATAGTTTCAGCAATTTCACGCACTTTGACTTTCCAGCCATCCAATACCATATCGTGCACTTGATCAATGATTTCTGGTGTTACACTTTTTGGATCCTTCACGTGGATCATCTTCAAGGTTGGTACAGCCATGTTTAAGCTCGGCAGCCCATTTCTTAATTGCCGAAAACGAAGGAGAAGAGTGTCCATAAACTTTTATGAACTTCGAGTGAATTCCTTTTGGCGTTAAAACCTTCTTTTACAAAGAATTTTATAACCGCACGATTTCAAGGGATACAGACAACATTTTTGCTTCAGACAGCTGTATAAAACAAGCTACTTGATAGAATGACTTGCAATTTCACACGGATGTACAACTTAGAAAAAAATATCTTGCAAATAGTGTTGCCATCTATGGTCCAGGCCGAGAACTTTTCAGACCACCCTCATAATTTTATAGTCAACTGTCTTTTTCACAACATAAGTGGTAGATATGAAGGCTTCAGTTATTTACTAAGCAGATTGTTAAATGTTATGAGCTGTTAAAATTCTGCAAATTGTAGAAAACTGATAAAAGGATAGACCAGTAGTGTGTGTGTATTAAGATTCTGTGACAGTTCACCCTTAAGTGTTTTATTTTGAAACTGTGAGTTGTTTTTGTACAGCATCTTGCTTTCTTAGAAAGGCACGAACAGTCTGTTGGTAGTTCGCTGTAAAACATATTGGCAAAATTACATTTTAGCTTAAGCTGAATTGTGCAGTTAATAATATGATGATCCTGGCATCCATTTAAGAAAGCTAAGTGGTTTTCAAAATTCTCAGTAATTTGTTGCAGTTATCTAGCTTTTTTTTTTTTTAGTAGAATTTCTATAGATATTTAAACTTAATATGCCCCTTCCCATCAATCATTACAATTTCAAGAGATTATTGAAAATAACATGGACAAGTGATTCAAAATTACTTATTTTTACAATATATTGGTGTTTGCAACTAGTTTCAGCACCATCACTATGTCTGGTTTTGTGATAACTCTCAACTTTGTTGGTGTTAAGAATCACAAAGACAAACTCTAGTAGATCTTGCATTGCCATCCTGGTCTTAGGATAACTTCTAACAGTATTAAATGAATGTCCGAGCCAAACTTGGACATGTGGTCACCCTATTTATAAAATAAAGCTCTTTGATGCAGCAAATATGGTCAATACTATAAAATGCTATATTAAAAGTTGTCTCTACTATAAATTTAATTTTTTTTTTTTTTTTTTTTTTTTTTATGAATGAAAATTCATAAAATAATCCTCTAGAGCATAATCCTCTAGAGAAGGGTGCTCTACTATTACCAGTGTGTTGCACTGATAAATGAAAAGAGGTATTTTTTGAAATCATTGGTGTTTGCAACTAGTAATTAAACATAACTGAATACAAATTGGAAACACAAAGAGTGATTCAGATTTGTAGAATTAATTTAAATAAGATTTCAACATGTCTTATCTACTTGATTGATGACAACGTTTTCTGAAAAATAATATTTTTTTTCAGTTTGGTTTCAAATCTGCAAGAGATTTGAAACTTTTCTATTGTAGTGTGTCTCTCACATTCATGTTTGTAGATCTGTGTTTTAGACAATCCACCTCATGGTAAGTAGCTTTTAAATTTATTAATAACTTAAATATGAAACTGTAATGTGAATGAAAATTAAAAGTGACTTATTCCTGAACTAGTTCACTCAATGCATATAATACCTATCTTACCTCCCCCCCACCCTGCCATGAAGATATGTTGCCCAGTTTGTAATGTGAATATTCTGAAGAATATATCCATTCAAGTAGTTCTACATCTTATATCATGATGACAATACATGATATGAATATGAAACAAGGTCAAAAGGTACTCTTGTAGAAATGGCATTTGCTTCCACAACACTAGAAGTTCCATTCTTCTAGTCGCCAAATAGAGGAATCCCCCCCCCTCTAGATCTTTTTTTCAGCTGGTTGACAGGTTAGTTAATCTCTGGCATGGGCAAGAAGGAGTTGTTCTCCTGGAAACTCAGGTTTTAATCCTACAGCTCATGAAAAATCAAACACAGAAGTCTGTTTCAGACAACAGTTATAGTGTTAGGACTAAGATGGCAAGAGTTATCTGCTGTACTCTCCTTGATGACTCTGGATCACTGATCTCGAGCCAGCTATCAGTGGCAGCTGAGGCTGGAGAATGATTGGCCACCAATCATCAAAAAAGTTAGTCAGGACTAAATCAGCCTTGCCTACTCCCTTTGAGGAATAAGAGACATTAGCAGATTTATTTATGACAAGGTAAAAGGGAAGTTAACGATGCAGCTTGTTCATTACCATGATATATGGGACTGCTCATATAAATATCCTTTGTTTCTCCTGCACAATTACCCCCCCCCCAACTGTTCATGCCATAGCATTTCCAACTCTACCATAATTTTCTGTTTGTAGTTTTAAACATATAATTTCCTCTCTAATATGACTAGTCCTCTATAATGGAACAAATGGATACCCAACTCCCAACTAAAAGGTAGAATGGCAATTCATTTGTACGTCCTCCAATAGTATAATATGCAACACTCTTAATTTTCATCCATTACATCCTGTAAAAGCTAATTATTACCCTTCACAATCTCTCTCTCTCTCTCTCTACACATACAAAGTAAGTTCCAAAAGTTTCTGGCGCCTGAGATACACAATTTGTGGCAATTTTAAAATGTCACTAAGTTCCGCAGATAGATACCACCATCTATAGGGAGCTTAGTGTACCAGTTTCAACTCTCTACCTGCATCCTTCAGTTGGAGGCACTCATTTAACTAACAATGGCATGCTAAGTGACTGTAATGTTTTTCAAAGAAGTGCTTGCTCCAAGTGCTATCAAACAGCGACTGGATGGTGTTTATGGAGAAGCTTCTCCATATTCCACTGTGAAGGAATGGGCTAAACAGTTTCACCTAGAGAGAGAGAGCACCGAAGATGATCCTTGTGATGATTGGCCTGTGGAAGTGATGACTGAGGAAAATGTCTCTTTTGTTGAAGAGGAACTGCTCAAAGACAAATGGCTGAAGCTGAAAGAAATCTCAGCAAGGTTGGGACTGTCTATAACAAGCATCTTTCGTATCATTCATGAGAAGCTTCACATGATGAAGGTAAGTGCAAGATGGGTGCTCTGACTTCTCTCTTCAATTCAGAAAGAGCATTGTGTGACCTGTTCCTGCAAGTTTTTATAGAGCTTTGTCAAGGGAATCACAGAGTACTGGAATCTATTGTCACTGGGTGAAACCATTGCCCTTTATTATGATTCTCTTTACAAAAGGGAATCCATGTAGTGGCACAAACAGGCAAAGCATCACCGAGAGAAAAGTCAAGGTCATTCAAGTCCACTAAGATCTTGGCAACAATCTTTTGGGATTGCCAGGAAATTCTCTTGATTGACTACAAGGAAAAGAATACCACCGTGAATGCAGAATATTATGCTTCACTCCTGCACAAACTGTGCAACACCATAAAGGAGAAGAAAATAGGAATGCTGAGTCATGGTGTTTGCCTGCTAAATGACAATGCTCCAGTCCATATGGCTAATGTTGCAGTGAAGGACTGTGGCTTACAGGAGATTGAACACCCATCCTACAGCCCAGATCTAGCACCCAGTGGCTAGTACCTCTTCTTGAACTGAAGAAAGATCTTCAAGGAAGAAAGTTTGTAGATGACAATGAAGTGTGTTGAAGTAAAGGAAGATTATGTTGAAAAGTGACACAGTTGTTTTCTTTCTATCACCTCTAAAAGTTAACCCGGAAATTTATGAAACCACCCTCATATATACGTTATGGTTAAAGTGATAAATCCGGTTATTATTAATAATTACCGGTTAAAGTTAATAATTCCTAGAGGAGTCTGGTAAATGTAATAAAAACATGTTTATAGGTTTTGTATATAGGTTTTCATTCTCAATAGAAATTATAACAGCTTAGGTTAGTTTATAATGAAAAAAGTATTTCTTTTGCACTCGATGAAATTAGAAATCATTATAAACTAACCTAACCTGATCTAACCTAAACTAACCCAACCTTTATTGGTTAGGTTAGTTTATAATGAAAAAAAGTAAGGAAAGTACTTCTTTTGCACTCAATGAAATCAGAAATCATTATAAACTAAACTAATCTGGATGTCGCATGTCGAACTAGAAGTCATAGTTTGTTGTGAGCAGATTAATGGGGATGAAAGATAAACGTTCTTGTTGGCTGAGCTTAATGATTGCAGGCAGATAAATGGGGATAACAAACAAAAGTTGTTGTGGATAGATGGGGATAATAGATAAATCAGAGAGGAACTGATCAGTGTTTTTTCCATTGATGAGGAAAGAGGTATAGCAACAACGTTTATCTATTATCCTCATTCATCTGCCCACAACAACTTTTATTTGTATCCCATTTATCTTCCCACAATCATTAAGCTCAGCACACAATAATGTTTATCTATCATCCCCATTAATCTGCCCACGACAAACTACGACTACACTCTGATTCAACATGCAACATTCAGGTTAGTTTATGATTTCCGATTTCATTGAGTGCAAAAGAAGTACTTTCCTTAACTTTTTCATTATAAACTAACCTAACCTAACCTAACCAATAAAGGTTAGGTTAGGTTAGTTTATAATGATTTCCAACCGATAAAGATTAGGTTAAGTTAGTTTATAATGATTTCTGATTTCATTGAGTACAAAAGAAGTACTTTCTTTACTTTTTTCGTAACCTAAGCTGTTATAATTTCCATTGAGAACGAAAACCTATAAACATGTTTTTATTACATTTACCAGACTCCTCTGGGAATTATTCACTTTAACCAGTAATTATTAATAATAACCGGGTTTATCACTTTAACCGTAACATATATATATAAATATGAAATAAAAAACCAAGCTATTTATGGCGATGGAGCAGCAGCATGGTTCTTTGTAATCTGTTTATGGGGCTCTTGGAGGCCTCTTAAAAGTTATATTTTTGAAAGCTCTTGTGATTGCCAAAGCTGTAGCTTGTCTAGCTGATGTGTGAATCTAGCCATCATGCCCTCATTATTACTTCAACCTCACATCATTTACTTTTACTAACATCAATAACATTCCTCCAAACTTGTCCTATTAAATTTCTCTAGAAAATATCATGAAGTCTAGTCTGTCAACTGGTCCACCAATAACAAACTACACTAATTCTCCCCCCCCCACACACACACACACTATCCAACAATGGTGATGGTTATTCTCTTTCTGAAATCTGACTTCATGGTTAACTGAGTGGACAGTATTACCTTTCAAGTCCTTTCACTCCTTCCATCTATGGGAACTTCCATAGGTCAGTGAGTATCAATGATGCTGAAAGCTTTTTTCACTTGGTTATACTTACTATAAATTAAAGATGCAAAGAAATTATATTCTTGGTTTAATCTTTTATCCAAGAATATAATTTCTTGGCATCTTTAATTTATAGTATTGATGATGCTTAATTGTTGATCCAAGTTGGAATCCTATCTACGATATCGAGAACATTTATAAGAGCCTTTCAACTGAAGATGAGTTAGGCACTCTCATACAGATGCAGCAGACTTTTCCCTCCTGTACTTGAGCTATTTCTATGACATCTCCTAATTTTCTTTCCATGTGGCCAAATCATGTCAAGAGATTTTCCTGCATCTTTCCTCAAATAGAAGCCATTATTACTTTAGTTTCCAATCGTTCCACAGGTTGCTTTCTTTGCAACCTCTTATCTTTGCTTCATCCAAGCATTTAGAATTTATTTATAACCTTACTATGAATTTCTCCATTCTCTTTAAAACTGAGTTTAAGTACATAAACTGTTCTGTGACACACACACACACAATCTACTCAACAAGCCTAACCAAATACCATCTACCATATTTACTTGAATATAACTTGCACTTTTTCCCCAAAAAAATTAAAGCTAAAAAATCGTCAATTTTGGCATGAAGCACTTGCTTTGCTAATCTTTCCTCTCTCTCATTTCTATTTAAATGACCATACTGCCTTGGATTAACTTTAAAACATTCCCCTTCATAATATCTTCACTTTTAATATGAAGCTGCCATCTGTTCACTCTGCTAATCTTTCTCAGAACTCTCATATCTGTAGTTTCCAGCTTTTGGCCATGTTTTATTTCTAACTCAGCCCTCAGATCCTAAAGTTAAAATTGGCTTGGGCACTGTCTTGTATACAGCTAGTTTAATGTTTTGATTAATTTCTCTTATTCCAACTAAATTTATTCACAGTTGACTCCCCACCATACCAGTTTCTGCTGTTTATTTCCTTACTGGATTTGGCATTTTCACTAAAAACTGTACCTAAATAGCTGGAATATTTCTAGTTCTGAGTCCTCTATTCAGAATGCAATAATTTTTCCTATGTTTCTGCCTATATTCATACTGTCGGTCTTTTTATTCCTGGTTTTCATGCGATATATATATTATAGCAGTCATTCAATTTACTTAAGGAATCCTGCAAACTTATACTGGATTTATTTAAAAGCCTATCTGTACCACATAAAGAGCTGAGATTAACACATCTAATTTTTATATCAGGTTTAATGCCTCTTTCCTTCATAATGTGATTCACATAGATGATGATTAACAGTGGATATAATGTGCACTCTTGCCATTTCACATCAAACCATCTTCCTGGACTTCCTATAATTTTAAACACTAACTTATTAAATACAGACTATGTATTGTCCAGTATGATATCCCATTTATATCATGTAATTGTACTGTTCTGAACAGATTTTTCTTGGAACCTTGTCATATGCCTTTTCAGATCTATGATTATGGTAGAAATAAGAAGTGACAGACAAAACTTAAATAAATCCTTATTTATATTTCCATGATTTCTGTTCTTAAAGTGAAAATCTTAATCTGAACCTCTATTTTGGTCTGACCCAGCTTTTTCTTATGCAATTTTATCTTCCTCATTTATTCTTAGCTCCCCAAGTATGCTTACATAAAGCTTACCAAGAACACTAAGTAGGGAAATTCCTCTGTAATTCTCACATTGTTTTATTTCCTTTTTTTAAATAGATGGATACCATGAAGTGCTACTCTAATTGTCTTTGTCTGTAATTCAACTTCCTAATCAACCCTTCTGAACCATGCAGTGCAGCTACTGTAAAGCTTTTATACTTCCGTACTTAAGCATTTCTGGTCAAATATCATTTAATTCAGCTGCATTACCACATTTTGGTTTTTGATAGCTTTTTCCATCGAATATCGACATACTTCTTGAAGAATTTCTCTAAACGTTTTGTCTCTTATCTTTAAACCATAATTCTTATTTCTATCATAATTTCAACCATAATTCTCCAATATTTTTTTCTACTCACCTGCTATTCAACAGAACGAAATGTCAGTCATTCAAATATGAACTATTCTACTGGAATAATTCATTTTGAATAATACTGTTACTTTTATATATCTGACCATACCATACCATACCATTTGCAACTCACTTCATACCATTTCTGGTAGTATACACAGATTCTCAGTGTTCTTATTGCAGAACTATCAACAAACAATCAAAAACTAAGAATGAAACCAAATCGATCACCTTCACATCATATCTCCAATAACACATCCTTTTCACCTTTATTTGATAAGAGCTTCATAAGCTCTTATCAGATTCCTGTAATCTTAAATCAGAATCTTAAACAGATTCCTGTAATGGTCATCAGCAATCAGGCTGCTGTCTTCATGCAGGCTACTGCATTTCATCTGAGATTTAGCAATTTTTGAAAGAAACCATACTTCTAATGAAGAATCTTCACACAAATACTTGTCTCATGTCACCTTGTCATTATTATTATTATTATTTTTAACCCACATACATACACACATACCTACTTACCAGTTTTTCAATTATTTCTAGCTTGAATTCATAATAATGAGCAGCCAATTTCATCCTTGCCTAATTGGACTTGTATTGTGATCAGTTCACTCTTTGCTTTCTTATATTTTATTAATTTCAAAACAGAATCATACCCTCTCTCTCACACACACACACCTTTCGTTATTCTACCTTAGAACGACAGAAAGCACCGTCTATCATTCTATCTTGGATTAATGATGCCACATCAGTGTTTTAGTAAAAATATTTTGTGAAAGTTTTCTTCATTAATTAAATAATAATAAAAAAGTTCTACTTTCTCTATTCATCAGCTACTTCACTACGTGGTAAATTCTACTCATCATGGATGAGTATATTTGTTGAGCCCTGATAACAGAGATAGGCTAGTACTACTTTGTTTGAACAAGGTAGAAGAATTCTTTCTGTAATCTTCTAAAATGTTGAATGCCTCTCTCTCTCTCTCTTCCAAACAGTCACAAAAAGAATAAGAAATTAAGCAATTCTACAAAAGCACAAACTTCTCAACTTTACTACAATTCATTGTTTTTGTAAGGTGCAACTTGTTTTTTTACTATATAAATTCGAAACAATTTGGTGCATTTAATTTTTGTAAACTTGACTATCTTAAGATAAGTCAAATATAACTTACAAATTGGTCTAAACAAATATTCTGCCACATTTAAAAACTACAGCAATCACTAGTCATCTGTGAGTTTAGCATGGATAAGACAGTTTGCACATGTGTGTATGTGTTTCTGTAGTGAATTACTAGGCTAAATTCGAATATGTTAAAACAAGCTGAAGCTAGGGTGATTAGTACCAGTATTAGATATATTTACAGCATGAGAACAATATCTGTTATAATCTGAATTGTGATCAAGACTTAGTGATAGTCCACCTTCATGATCTATCTACTTCTTAGTGTAACTAAGAAACAGCTGGAAATAAAAAGTAGTGAGTGAGACTCAAGCCAAGACATCTTGTTATCCAGTTCCTAATTAATCATCACCCAAGTAGGCAAATTGAATACAGGTTTTCCACCCAAATGATACACAACTGATGCATCTCTCTCTCTCTCTCTCATCAGAGGATTGAGGAAGTGATGAGAGTGTGCATGGATTTCTTCCAAAAAAAAAAAAAAAAAAAAAAAAAAAAAAATACAATAAACTGCATGATTACCTTTATTCCAGAGTATCTTGATAGACCAATAGGTCGGTGGGTGGAAGGGAAGCAAGCAAGAAATACAGTATATGAGAATGTATTCTGTTATATGAAGTTTCTTTTGGTGGAAATTTCATGTATTATCATTTCAGAATAAAGATTATTACATATATATTTCAAAGAATGCAATTTTATATATATTTCATATTTATACAGTTTATATTAAAGGGAAAGAAATAATTAGGAAAGGTGATAATGATTATTAACATTTAGGTACAGACCTATATAGATATTCTAATTTAGAAAGGATATTTTTTATTTAATTTTTTTTTTTTTTTCAGATGGGAGAAATACTAAAAAATCTTTGACATTTTAGGGAGAGCAATTCAATTTTGGGAACAAAGAAACTTGGATCTCACATGCAACTAGCTGCATCTCTACAACTGCTAAATCCTGAAAATATGTTATATTTTGGTATCTCAAAATGATGATACACATTTTTACCTAAGATTACAAGGGGAGGGGGGAAGAGAGGAAAAAACGAGGGAAAAAAAAAAGAAAAAAATGAAAGAAAAACAAAGAAAGAGAACAACAATAGTAACCTTTATGAATTTGATTTTGTGGTGAGTTTTTTCTCATGGTAGGCTGGCAAAAATTTCTGGAGGAATGGCAGGGTGATCTTTCGCTCTGCCGTAGAGTTGTCCTGAGAACTGCAATATGCTTTGTCAGGCTTTTGGGTGATACTGAAAAAAAAAAAAAAAAAAAAGAAAAAAAAAGAAAAAATTTAAGAATCAGTAACTTTATGTAATGAATTTCAATTCATGCCTACATTCCACTTTCTTTGTTGGTGTATATAAAGCATCACAAGCTTATGCAACTTACATGTGCCAGTTTAAAATAATTCACATCACTAAAGTCAGTAACAAACTGGAATCTTTACTAATGTTTATAAACTTATTACTTGATATTTTCATCAAGTAGTAACACATCAAGCAGTAACAATGCTATAAATGAAATTTTTCCATGTGAGGGTGGGGGGAGAAATATGGATTGGATAATGAAAAGAAGAGATATCTACAAAAGAATGTCAATAATGTCAAAAAAGAGTTAAGAGTGTCAATAATGAAAAACAAAATGATAGACAGGGCAATCAGAGATGCTATTGATATACAGCATTAACAGGATAATTTGAATCTGCTGGAGATATGGGCAATGATAATCGCTGGCAATTCAATGTTTGTGTGTGAAGTTATGCAATTTGTGTGATGAAATATCCGGCATATTATACTGGTATGATTATGCTTGGAGTAACTGATAAGGCTAGAAATCTTGAAGTTATAGTGGAATTGAAGTCAAAGTTCAAGGGCCATATAGTAAAAATTGCAAATACAACTACGATATGAAAGCCATTTTACCTCTTGACAAGGCCTTAACACATCTGCAACTCGACTACTGTGCAATTTGATTTAATCTCCTGAGTTCCAAGAGGATCCAAAAAGGTGTGGAGAGACGGCAAAGAAGAGCTACAAAGATATCAGTTATGGAAAGTAGATTACATTGACAGACTGAGAGCATGTGGACTGCAGACACTGGTAGACAAGAGAAAGAAGGGTGATATGATAGAAGTCTATAAACTTAAGAGAGGATATTATTGGATATCAGTTGATGAAGAGAGGACAAGGGAGCATCCATGAAGTTAAGATTGTGTACAGTTAAGAAAGGAGTGAGAGTTAAATGTTTCTCTTCTAGGACAGTGAGTGAGTGGAACAGTTTGCCTGTTGAAGTAGTGAATGCATCTAATCTGAATGAGTTTAAGAGAATATAAGACTGCTGGTGTGGGGTGTGTGTGCATATTCCCACTTTAGTCTTTGACTTAAGTGGGAACACACACACTTAAATCAAATAAGTCTTAAGGAGGTCTAATGATAATAATAATGTGAATAATGCTGACATATGAATAAGGAGATGATAGTTCCACTGCACAGAGTACTAATTAGGCTACATTTGAATTTCTGTGCATAGATTTGGTTACCTGGCTATACTGGTGATAAGGGAACATTGGAGAGAGTGTGTAGAGGCGAATAACAAAATAACTCATGACCAGAGTATTGAGGATGAGGAGGGATGCTGTGATTGATAAGCCTTATCAGATAGATAATGGGGAATCACTGCATAACATTTTATACTTTACAAAACAGTTCATTTTATACTACAAATAACATGGTGGATTTTCTATATGAAATTAATAGCAAACTTCACTGATAGGTGATGCAAAAACAAAAGGTCATCCCTGGAAATTGTACAAAGGTCATGTGAGAAAGGAAGTGTAAAGGATGTTTTTTGCATGATGGGTGGAGTGGTCAATGAGTGAAATGTACAGCTGGAAATAGTGGTGAGTGAATCAACATAACAGCAAAACTGGTTATGAAAAATTACATTCTGATGTGAAAAAGTACCCCATGACATTAGTTTATTATTATCAAGAGAAATCTTATAAATCACAATAACCAGGAGTCAAAATTTGCACAATTTAGTGATATCTGGTAAAGAAAGTTAATAAAAAAAATTAAAAAAACCTGTAAACCTGTTACGTATTCAAGTTCAAAAATAAGGAAAAATAAGATTTAAAATAACATAAAACATGGAGAATAAATTGAATATAAAAATTCTGAAGAAATGCAAAACTAAGGAGACTTTGGAAATTTATAAAAATACAAGCTCAAATTAAGCAGCCAACATTCAACATGGCTCAATGCTTAATCCAAACTTTACTTTTATAAATTTCCCAACTCCTCTGCATTTCTTTTGATTTTTTTTTTCTTAATATTCCTCAACCTGTAATCTTTATTTAACCTAACTGGCCACCTAATATCGACCTGTCAACTTTACAATTAAGGTGAGAGAGGTGGGTGCTTAAGGGTCAAAGTTGTATAACTGAGACCTGCACATAGCCTTTAAAGGAATGCGGAGAACCAAACAGGGTTTTTGACCTAATGTCGAATCCTCACCTTCTCATGGTGCACCCTGTCGGGTATCTACCTGGATACTGAACGAACAAGGATGGGCTGACAATTTGGGATTTAGCCAACCAAATTGTATTCTTATTGGTTAAACCAAAATACAAAATGATGGTACAACATGACAAAATTTCATGCTGGCTGGGGCATCACCCGGTTAAACAAGGTCCCCATTGTTTCCGCCAGGGAACCAGGGCGAACAGCGAAAAGTCAGTTACTGGAACAAATCTGAAAACACACCCCCAACTCAACATCACCAGAGTTAAAGATCGGTACTATAAACATAAGAAGCCTGAATGGCAAAGAAATGGAGCTATCTGAGGATTAGATAAGTACCAGATCGACATAATAGGGGTGACTGAAACAAAAACGACAAAAAGTGGTGAGATCTTTCTGAGCAATAAATACAAAATGTTATATTCAAGCAATGACAATCAAGGAAAAGAAGGAATAGCCATAGTATTCAACACTAAATAGGTGGCTAATCTTCTTGAATGGCAAGCAATTTCAAGTAGAGTAATGTGGGCAAATATGAGAATGGGGAACTGGACAATGAGATTTATTTGTGCCTATGGTCCGACAGAAGGTTCTACTAAGGTAGCAGTGGAGGAAATTTTTGAGGCTTTAGAAAAAGCAACTGACACAATGAAAAAGGAAAAGTTGATTCTTGTTGGGGATCTAAATAGCAGAGTAGGAAATGATTGTCAGACGTACAAAAATCTTTTGGGAAAATTTGGAGAAAAGAGTAAACCAAATAATAATGGCAAATATCTATTGGATTACTGCTCAGGACATGGACTGGTTATTACTAACACCATGTTCCAACATAAAAATGCACAAATTCACATGGAGAGAAGAGGCAAGGAATAAGAAAAGTCTCGCTGACTATGTTATTGTTGATAGTGATGTTTTCTCCCTGGTGCAGGACACCAGAGCGTAGAGAGGATTTGAAATTGGAAGTGATCACTATTTAGTCTTGAGCAGTAAAAAATTGAATTTCATATTGAAAAGAATAACATGTAAAAAAGTTTTAAAGGGAATAAAAGTTGAGCAGCTATCAGATGTGAACTGTAGACTAAAATATACAAAGAATATTGGAGAAAAAATGAGAGTTTGAGAACAGGAACCAAACCTTGGAGATTCAGTGGCAAGCCTCGAAGAAAACCTTGATTGATTCAGCTAGAGAGGAATGTGGTGAAGTTGTCTGCAAGGATAGAAAAATTAGAACTCCATGGTGGACACGGGAAGCTAAAGAGGCAGTGAAGGAAAAGAAGAAAGCATATCAAAAGTTCCTAGCAAATAAGTCAGCTTGTGCTCTTAGAGAATACAGAGACAAATGTAAGAAAGCTAAACACTTTGTAAAACTAGCTAAACAAAAGTCACGAGAGGACTTTGGCAAGAACATAGAAAATAAATATCAAGAAGGTGGCAAAATATTCTGGAGGTTGTTGAAGAAGCTTAGGAATGGAGGAAAGAATGCTGTAAAAGGAGTTAGAGATGATGAAGGTGACATGAAAACAGGAGAGAAAGATATCCTTGAAGTATGGAGTAAATACTTCGAAAAATTGCTAAATGAAACAAGCAGTGATAGCACAGTGGTAAAAAATACTCAACAGGTATACAGTCAGGAATACATATCCATACTTGAAATAGAAAAGCCATCAAAGGCTTGAAATGTGGAAAGGCAGCAGGAGTAGATGATATTCGACCAGAAATGCTGAAGTATGGCGGTATAAAAGTCTTACAGTGGTTGCACTGCATAGTTCAGAATGCCTGGACAGAGGGACGAAAATTCCCGATGATTGGAGTAGAGCTCTCATAGTACCCATATAGAAAAAGGGAAATAAACTGAATGCGAGATTTATTACAGAGGTATTTCCCTACTGAGTGTTCCTGGTAAGATATATGCAAGTATACTTGAGAAACGGTTGAGAAGAATTGTGGAAGAAAAGCTTGGTGAAGAACAGGCTAGATTCAGGTCAAATAGAGGCTGTCAGGTTCAGATCTTCACTTTACGACAAAGTCGATAAAGCATGGGAACATAACAAAGATCTGTATTTAAGTTTTGTCGATCTGGAAAAGGCATATGACAAGGTGCCAAGACAGAAACTATTCAATACGCTACAGTTATATGGTGTCAATAGAAGATTATATTAAGCAATACTTAGTCTTTATTTAAGTTGTAAGTCAGCAGTTAGAATTGAAGGAAACACAGGAGAATGGTTTAATGTTAAATCTGGTGTGAGACAAGGATGTACATTATCCCCTCTGTTATTCATTATCTATATGGATCACATTATGCAGGAAAGTGGTATTAAACATGATATCAAAATTGAAGATGTTAATGTCAGATCTTTGCTTTATGCGGACGATGTTATACTTCTAAATAAATCCGCTATAAGTCTGCAAGATGCATTGACTAAATTGAATAACTGTTGTAATAGATATGGTATGAAGGTCAGCAATCAAAAGCCAAAGACAATTAAAATAGCCAGAATCACTGAAAATATCAACTGTGTTGTGAATGGAGAACCTGTGGAACAAGTAAAACATTTCAGCTACTTAGGCACGATTTTTAGTGAAGATGGTAAATTAAATATAGAAATAGACAACAGAATCAACAAAGCTGGTATGGTAGGAAGTCAAATGAATAAATTCATATGGAATGAAAGAGAATTTAGTTGGAACACTAAATTAGCTGTATACAAGACAGTGTTCAAACCAGTTTTAACTTATGGATCTGAGAGCTGGGTCAGAAGTAAAACACTTGACCAAAGACTAGAGACCGCAGATATGAGAATCCTGAGAAAGATTAGAGGCGTGAATAGATGACATCAATTGCAATATCATATTAAAAACCAGGATATTAGGAAAGAACTTGACCTTGTCAGCATCCAGGAATGCGTTCGCAGAGCTAATCTCAGGTGGTATGGTCACTTAAACAGAATGGGTGAGAAAGGAATAGCAAAACAAGTGTTCTCTGCCAGGTTGGCAGGAAAACGACCCAGAGGAAGACCAAGATATAGGTGGATTGATACGGTACAAAGTGCCTTAGACGATAGAAATATAAGATCTGATAATGTTGGAGTTTTGACAAGTAACAGACTGATTTGGAGGAAAATTGTAAATAGGAAGTTAGTAATGATGTAAATTTTTCATGTAGTACTATCATATCCTGTACACCCCTTGAGGGTACATCGCAGGAATTTGATGATGATGATGATGAAAATGTTGTTTCTTATAAATTTACCACAGAAATATTTGCTGTAAGAGTCTCTGTATCTCAATTGGTATACTGACAATGTCCTTTGAATGCAAAGACCTGGGTTCAAATCCTGTCTATGATGTAAAAAACCAATATGAGAGCTTTCCACTAAAGGTGAGTTAGCTGGTCTCATACAGAGATGGCAAGGACCCCCCCCCCCCCCCACACACACACCAAAAAACTTGGGGGTTTTCATTCCGCAAAACAAGCAAGCCAGTCAGAGGAACATATGCAATTTACAGACATGTTGACAACACAGATAGGATTAACTGGTTTCTCTATCATTGCAGCCACTGCTGTTAATTTTCTGGATAGTTAAAATTACAGACTTGCTCAAAATATAATCAACAACCAAGGTGGAGTCTTGATGAGTCCTTGAAATGCATATATATATTTAGTCTTTTCCTGGTTTATGATGAGCCATAGGTTTATTTGTTTTGATTAAATGTAGTTTGTGTAACATCCTGATGAGTCTTCAAGAATAAGACTGTCATCAGTATAAGCCAAAAGGATGCTGTTTCCATTCATTTCCATCTTCATTAGAATCGATATGAGAGAGGGGGGGGGATATTTATTTACTTTGTTGTTCATGTAATTTTGCCAATGCACTATTAGTACACTCCGAGTGGTTAAAAACTCAAACTGAATAATAAGAAAATTTTTTTTTTTTTTAAATTTGAAACTAAACTCATAATTAACCTTGCAAAGAGATTCATATCCCAGAATCTCAAATAAACATCTTATCTTCTGAACTAACCCAATAACCATATACCCATTTAAGAGAATGTCTTCAAACACTGTGTAACCAATAAAAATCTTCAATTTACAAAAACAAAACACAATTATATACAACATCATATCAATACTATTTAACTACACAAGCACCAGTACTTTCTTCAAATCACAATTCCAAACAACATGAAAAACATTTTAGCTTCACAGCTTCTTTTTAAATATTATAAGCTAACAGTAATTATCCTATATGGGCAAAACTTTTGCTTCCTACAGAAACTTTTATTCCTTCTTGAATTCACACAGGAGAAAGACTAACATAAAAATTGTTCTCTATAATGACAGCAACGAGTCAAACTTTTCTTACATCTGAAATCATGAAACACTGAAGAAAGCATATCGTGTCTTCACCCAAGAGTTCAGTAATTTGGTTCATTTTCTATATGAAAGTGATATCAAACTCTACTAAATAAATTACTAAGAACCTTATCAACAGTTTTATCACTTCAGAACAACCTTGCCTTATATGAAAGCTTCTGAAGAAATAACTAAAACCATGTTAACTGACTCAACTATTGAACTGGAGAACAATAAAGTTGCTTTCAGCTTTAATGGAAATAAATTCTATATGGATTAATGACTACAAAAACTTCACACTTCTCTCTATTAAAGATTATTATCTGCCTTCCATTTCCAATTCTTCTAATTTCTCTTCAGCCTTCATACTATATCGAACATGTGGAAGTGCACAATTTTTCTCTTCCTGTGTTCCTCTCCTACTTCCAAGTGAGTGCTTGGCAACATCACAATGTTCTTTTCACTCCTGCATGCTCAAAAATGCAGCTGAGTAACTTCCCCTCCAGTCCACTTTTGTGTGCCCATCATTACTGCACTTAAAATAATGATGGGTTTCTTTACACAGTGTAGGAAAGTTACTTAATTCTAATTTCATAATGAATCAGCCAGAATTTATAACATTTCATTGTTTCATAAGGTTTATGTGCTGAGGTACATTCACTTATTTTCATAATGTGAATACAGTGGTAGTATTTGTTATCTCTCATCATTAACAACATTTGTCTAGATACAAACACCATCATTACAAAATTTTTGACACACACAAAATTATAATTATCCTCTAACAACTAATTTTAATAAATTTATTTCATAACTAAGCAAGACTTCAGGAGCCAAAAATAAAAACATCTCAAAATGTCTTGCTTGCAACATACAAAAGCAAACAAATGTTTAAATAAATGTTTTTATAAAATGCCTTTTAACTAACTTCATAAATCAATTATTTTTTAATTTGAGGAGTATTGGAATTTCAATACATCCTACAGTTCACTTAGGTGTCATGACTTTTTTCCAATGCTATTGGATTGGCACATAAGTTTGTTCGGTTTTTCAGAGTGGAATGAAACACTTTATTTAATATATATAATACATACTAGTCACCCTCTTTATCAATGACCTCTTGTCATTGATAAAGATCTGTCCACCAACTTCATTATGACACGTTCATAAAACTCCTGAGGTTTACTGTCGAAAAACTGATCCAGGTGTCTTTTGACAACCTCCTCATTGGCGACGATTTTCCCGTTCAGAGAATTCTGCAACGATTGGAATAAGTGGTAATCGGAAGGTGACAGGTCCGGTGAATACGGAGGATGCGGCAAAACATCCCACCTAAGATGTAACAATTTACTCTAGGTTGTTAACGATGTATGGGGTCTGGCGTTGTCGTGGTGGAAGACAACTCCTTTCCGATTTGCCAATGCAGAACGTTTTGTGCTAATTGCACGGGCCAGTCGCATTAACTGTGAGCAATAGACAGTTGAATCAATCAATCTGCCTGACGGTAACACCTCGTAGTGGACAACACCTTTATAATCCCACCACACAGAGAGCATGATCTTCTTTGGGTGCAATTCCGCTTTCGAGGTTGTTTGCGGCGGTTCGCTCTTGTGCCCCCATGATCTTTTACGCACCATATTATCGTACACGATCCATTTTTCATCTCCTGTAATCTTCCGCTTCAAAATGGATCGTTTTCTTGGCGACGTCGTAGCGAATCACAGATGAATATGTGAGCAGTGATATTGGCCTCAGTTAATTCATGCGGCACCCAAACATTGAGTTTTGAAACATATCCTAGCTTGTGCAAATGGTTTTCAATGCTTGTAGGGGATATGTTCAGTACTGCAGCAATTTCCCACGCTGTGTGTGACAGATTTTTGTCAACGACATCCTTCAAAACACTCGAATTAACCTTGGTCGGGCAACCGGCATGAGGCGCATCACTGATGTCAAAATCTCCAGAACGGAATTTGGCAAACCACTTTTAGCATATGCGTCCTGTTAAGGCACCATCCCCCCATATATGCTGCATATATATATATATATATATATATATATTTTTTTTTTTTTTTTTTTTTTTTTTTTTTACGGGCCTCTGCAGTTCGTTTGCCTTTTTTGAAATAAAAGTACATTACCAGCAAAATATGCTGGTAATGTACGTTATTTCCTTCCATTTCTAAAAATATGTTACACACATGCAACTGAAGTAGGCCAAACGAAAATTCACTGAAAGGTTATGTGAAATGTCGCCTTTCAACTGCAGAATAACGATAAGCGAAGCGGCATAAACTTGTACAAACGCATAAACTGAACGAACTTATTTGCCAACCCAATAGATTGAACAAAGCTGGTGAGAGAGAGAGCGAGCATCTTTTTAGCAGAGTCCAGATTTTATTTCAAAACTTGAATGTTCCTAGAGGAAATGAATCTTGCAGAGGTTGTGATGCTTACCAAGTCATATCACACAACATGATTTTGTTGTCAACAAACTATAGCCATGAAGAGCAAAATTAATCTTCTTCTGTAAGTGTTATTTCCTAATGGAGTTCAGTGACCACCTTTGCAAATTTACTTCTACCTGGTGGCTCTGATTAACAAATGTGCTCAGTCCAGTTTTTTATACTGTCTAGCTATATTTCTCATCTTCATTGATTTTACCTTCTAGTATTGCCTGGAGAATGTTATGTTTATGTTTTCTCATCAGATGTCCTAAGTAGGCAGTTTTTCTTTTTTTCACAATATTGATTAATTCTAGATTTATATTTATTCTTCAAAGCTCTTCATTTGTCACCTTTTCTGTCCATGGGATCTTGAGCATCCTTCTAAATATTCACATTTCAAAGACTTCCAGTTTTTTTTATTATCTGCCTTTAACGTTCATGTTTCAACTCCACATAGTAAACTTGACCATACATAGCACGTCATCATTCGTACTATTTCACAAAATTAATAATTATATTACACAATATATAATGGACATTAACCCATATCCTCCATAATAAAATGTATTTCAAAATTCTGGCACGGGCTAGTGGTTTTTCCTCCCGTAAACTCAAGAAAATCGGCCGTCGAACCCACACTGTTTTCAGACATTAAAAATATTGTGTTAGGGTTAGGGACCACCAGATGACAGCACTTACTAGCCGCCTTCTTCACTGTGTGCTGATTGATTAGTGATAGCCTTGGGCCAGATATCTCTGATTGGCTACCAGTGGAGAATGAACTGCCCACTCAGTCTCCAAAAGTTAGATAGGGCTAAGAAATGGTCCCGCCTACTCCCTATACGGGAACAAAAAGGCGTTAGCTGATTTTTTTTTTTTTTTAAATTCTAAAAGTATTTTGATGCCAAGAATGGAATCTTGTATTTCAACATTATTATCTATGTTGAAATATAGATATTTCTATATCTATAATTCAACTAATATAGATAGATATAGAAATATAGATATATTTCTATATCCATTATCTATGTCATTTATGTTTACCAAGTGCATTTCAGGTAAACATAAATTACATGACAAAATGTCACAGATAATAATGTTGAAATATAAGATTCCATTCTTGGCATCAAAAGTACTTTTAGAATTATTAATTTTCAAAGATTGACAGGGATAAAAAAGTATATTACCAGATTTACACTTCATTTTAACTTTGTTTGGATAAGTAGAAATAAAATTCAAACTTTCACAAGTCCCACATTCAGTTAGGGAAATCAATGAACAACAAGGGGGGGGGGGGGGGGAAATGCCTATGTTATATTAACCTTCTCAGTGATAAGCAGTGTATATAAGGCATAGGTTCCCAAAGTGGGCGCCGAAGACTTCTGGGGGGGGGGGGGGGGCTATAGTGGGATCAGAAGCATTTGGGGGACATTCAGGCGGTCTAGGGGTTGGTGGCTCTTTATAGAAGAAATTAATAATATATATTTAAAAATTAATTACTTTTGTGATTTTGCAATTAGATAATCATTTAAAATTTAAATATTGCATTTTAATTCATCTTATACCCGTCTTACACGATCAATTTTTTTATCAATTTTCTATGTCAATGAGAAAATAGAGCATGTATATGTGTGTGTGTATAATGGGGGGGGATTACAAAATTTATGTCTTGCAAAGTGGCGGTGGCCCGAAAAAGTTTGGGAACCTATGATATAAGGGATTAAGTAAATATTCCCAGAAATAGGAGCATTCTGAGCTTTCTATCAGCCTTTTCTTTAATACCATATTATATTTTTTCATTCAAATCAAAAATGTTCACCATTATTGCAAGTGATTTATAATGGTATTGTATATCAAATACTGTATTGAAATGACAATGAATGTAAATTCAAGAAGGGAATTCTACCTTCATTTTCATAATATGCTTAAATGTTCAAGAAACTTTATCAAGCACTATATTTTAAATGTGATTGAAACTAGCTGAATGATAAGTAAAGATGCCTGAGGAGTGTATAGAGAAAGAAAAGAACATTTTCTATATTTTGCTACTTTCAAAGTATTCTAATTAACTGGATATGACACCAAGGGCTTCTGGTTTTCAGTCCAATTCTCACTTTTGTGTGTGTGTGATGCCTTTCTATTAGGTGTCCAACTAGATACTGAACAAATGAAAATGAACTGGAAATCTGGGACTTGGTTGACTCAATAGTATTCTATATGCAAAAACACAAAAACATGCAGCTGGAGGCATCGTCCAGTGATCTCCTTCAGTTCTAACTGCTGACTTACAATTCAAATCAACTATGTACTGCTCAATACAATATCCCACTTACACTATAACTACATTATTAAATTATTATTAAAACACTTAAGGAATATAAATTAAATTAAACTTTAATAAATATTTTCCGATATTTCGGCAATGTCACATTGCCATTTTCTAAAGGAACTTACATAAAAAAGTTATGTGCAACGTAGGCACTACAACACAGAAACTGGGAATTAAAAGATGAAGCTATTGTTCTCCTAACAGTCCTGATGGTGCCCTCTAGCGGACAAGTAGGTGTTCTTGGCCGTTGGGCTGAAGAAAATGGCAATGTGACATTGCCAAAATATCGGAAAATATTTATTAAAGTTTAATTTAATTTATATTCCTAACTACGTTGTTCTACTCCTTAAGTGTTTTAATAATGCATAACCAACGTATAAGCCTGTCTACGAGAATCAACTATAACTACAATGTTTTGAACAGCTTTTCTCTTGGCCCTTGTTAAACATAACATAATTATTCAAGTAAAGCCAAAATTATGTCTACAACATAAGGAAAGCTAACAGCTCTAATTTTATCTTGCTTAGCAGGAGTGCCAAGGAAGGGCAGACAGCTATTAATTTCTTTTTCAATTCTGAAGTTAATATTTCTTTTTTGTTTTTATTAAATCCATACAAATTATCAACTGTTCTCATGAAATGTGAAATTCTATACAGCAGCTTACACGAGAAGATGAAAGCCGTGGATATATATTATTTTAGTAAATAGATGTTTAAATTACAAAGGATACAGCTTGCATGATAATTACCTAAAACTGAATAAGAACTATACAGTTTTAGATAATATACTAAAACCTAATACCAAATAATTCGATATACTTTCAAACCCAAAATGGATATGATATCCACCACAGAATAACTCTTTTAGTTCTGTTTCCACTGTGTCAGTTTATTTCAATTTAATTCAAAGTTCAATCACTGATATAGTTTGATTAATTTACAAGCATAACATACTCAATTTATAAAGGAGTTCCAGTTTTCCTGTTTGATATGAAAGTCAATATTCATGACCTGCATCACAAATCTAGATATCATGTATATAAAGTTAACTGGAGTGTTTAATTAATTGGATGTAATCTCTCAAATGAATATATATCAAAGTTCATGTTGTTACTTGACATAAATAACACTCTATAAACTGAGCATCTTACATATTAACAGACAAATGTTAATATGCAATATACTTACTGTCAGAGCCTAAAAAAGATTACCAAACTGCACAACACTGGTTATAGGAAAAATGACTGAAAATGGAATTGTATTAAAATAAATTAATACTTACCACGTTCTTGTTGTGGTGAGGTTTGGCATATAATGCCAATTTTCTTTAAGGATTCCAGGACTTCCTCTGACTGTATAACATCAAGAGGTGTCCTCCAGTTTGCATTTTTTTGAGTGAGATCAGCACCATATTTTAGCAAAAGATGAATAACCTATCAGATATAAGCATGAATTTAGAAATCTCAATTATGAATACTATATGATTAATATTTAACTGAGTACTTACAAACTAAACTTCTAAATATCAGTAAGATTTAATCTGAAGACCAGAGGCCATCAATCAGTGACTTCAAACTATGTGAATATAGATTATGCAAGCATTTATAAAATTTCTGGTTTATGTTAAAAAAAAAAACTATGAATAAATTTTGAGTAACAATATTATTTTTAAGTACTTATAAATATTTTAACTGAGGGAGGCAAGGCAGCAAATAATAATAAGAATTATTTAAAATGTTAAAAATATTTAAGTTATTAAATAACTTTTTTGTCAAATACATAATTTTGGTTTAAATTCGATATATAAATTATCAGGTTGCTATTTCTCCACTGAATTGCAGTCCATAATAAATGTTAAATAATAATATCATAAAAGTTTTACTTATTTGTAATTATTTTATTTATTTCAATATAAATTTGGGAATAGTAGATTCTTCTTCATTAGCCTTTTTCCATCCACTGGTGGATACAGGCCTGCCCTTTAACTCTCCAGTTCTGCCCATCTTTGGTCACTGTCCACCATCTCATGTCAAACCTTTATAGATCATCTCTCCATCATGTTCTTCAGTTAACCTTTCCTTCTCTTGGTATCCAATCAATATTTAATTTTGTCCACCTTTCATCTGACAGTCTACTAATATGGCCAGCCCATCACAATATCTTCTACTCCAGTCATCTCTCTAATTCTAGAATTTCCTATTCTGCCCCTTTTTATTATGTAGAGCATTCTTCTCTCTAAGACTCTTTGAGCCACATGCAACTTACTGTTTCTCAGCTGTTGCCCATGTTTCACTTCCACAGGTAAACAATAGAATATATTAAAAAACCTTTTTAGGCATATAGATAAATCTCCTGACAGATAATCTTTATACAGCCAAAATGCTTTGTTTCCTTGTGCGATTCTTCTACTTATTTCTTTATCTTGTTTTTCCTTAAAACTAACTGACCAAGGTAAATATAGTCCTCCATAATTTACATATGATTATTTGTTATTTTAGTTCAATTTGAATTTGTCATTGGTTTTGTTTCAGTTAATCTTTAAATCCTTTTTTCTGCTTTCTCTATCAAGGTCATTTAAAATTTCCTGGGCTTCTTTATTTTTTTGCTAAAAGTACAATGTCATCTGCAAAACATAAGTTACAGATTTTTTTTTTCATTGAGGCTAATTCCATAGTTTTCCCATGAGATGTTCTTGGAAGACTTCTAATGCAGCAGAAAACAATTTGCCTTAATCCCTTTCTGGTGTTCTAGCTTTATATTGGCTGTTGAGTTTTGATATAAAATTTTTAATAATCTGATATGCTTTGTTGAGATGACTTGTTTTAAATTGTTAATTATTTCTGACTGATATAGAGAATCAAAGCTTTATCTAAATCTACGAACACCAACTATGCAGGAAGAATATATTCTTTGCTTTTTCTATTTACTTAGTTAATAGTATGGATATGATCTATTGTAGAGAATTCTGTTCTGCATCCTCATTGTTCATATGACTAGGAACCATCCAAAAATCTTATGATCCTGAATGATATATGCACGTAAACACAAGAAAGATATTTAATTAACCAAATATTTCGATCTGGAAATAGCAGACCATCCTCAGTAGTATTACAAGAACAGTTTAAAAAAAAAAGAAAAAAGTACAAGCTAGAATACTAACAATAGATCGTTAAAAATAGAACACGCTGCATGATGTTATATCACTAAGTATGAAACGGAATATTTTGAAGTAGAGACGTGATTGAAAAAAAAATAATAATAAAAATAAAAATAAAAAAAAATTAATGAGTAATCTTGATATTAGACTTTCCCAGATTTTTGATATAGATATACAGTTATTACGATTCAGGTTGGGAGGATGGAGCAAGGCCTCCACGCTTTCCTTGAACAAATGTTCACACCTATAACAGGATCTATGCAAGAGGTGAGTCTGGGAACAAAAGATGCTGTGGTCAGTTTCAATCCCGTGTTGGGCCAATCCAGACTTTTCAGGTTTGTTGTGAAGAATGGAGGATTGATGTTCTTGGATTCTACTAATTGTTCTACTTTTGATTAATTTCCAGACCGAAATATTTGGTTAATTAAATATCTTTCTTATGTTTACGTGCATATATCATTCAGTCTTATGTCACAAGTATCCTTAAAACAGCAAATTCTTATGATCCTATTTAATATAATGGATATAAACATTTTGTACAAATGTGATAGCAAACTGATTGGCCTGTAGTTATTGATATCATGTCTGCTGCACTTTTTATGTAATAAGATAATCAAGGACTACTGCACTGAAATTTTTTATACTTAAAAAATCATTTAACACATCCAAATATGACCTTATAAAACTGCAAACCTCCTGATTTTGTGTTCTGCCATTTTCTTCAGGATGTTCTATTATTTTCTGCTGACTTGAGGGCTTTCCATAATTCTACCATCAACAATGGTGATTCCACATCAGCGTCAACTAAATATAGTAGATTTGTATCTGTTTTCTTGCACGTGTATAGGTTCCTATAAAACTCACTACATATTTTCAGTGCTTCTATATTGTATTGAACTATTCCTTTCTTATTTTTCAATTTTGAAACTATATTTTATTTCAATGTAACTCTTGTTTGATCATTTTCAGAGATTTTTGGTTTTCTATTATGTTCTGAATTATTCTTAAATTATATTTTCTAAGATTGTTTTTGAATTCTTTTCTACCTTTTGCATTTCCATAAATTTAATTGTCTTTGCTACTTTTGTGTCTCCTTTCCCTTAATTCTTCACTTTTTTTAATTAGATCAAGTGTCCGTAAAGTAAGTTTTTCTCTAGAAGTTCTATTTGCTGGTAATAATTTTCTTAATCTTTTAGTAACTTCATTATCCTTTGAAGCTATTTCCTCCATTCTATCAGAAAAGCCTGATTTGTCCCCACCCCTTCAAACTTTCCTTACATTATTTCCTCAAATTTTGTTTTATGGTTTATTATATCATCACCTTATAGTGTGGATTTTTTCATGAAAAATTTCATTCTCTTCCTCTTGATGTTCATTTTTATCCTTGCTTAGACTAGTTTATTATCACTATTAATAAACTGGTTGAAAATAGACATATCTTCTAGTATTTCCACGTTGTTCCACACAACATAATCTGTTTTGTTAAAAACTTCTCCACTTAGTGATCTCCATGTCCATTTTTGTTTAATTCACTTTTTTTAAAAAAGTACTTCCTAGATGCAATCCCTCACTTTTTGCAAATTTAACAAGTCTTTGTCCTCTCCCATTTCTTTGGCCCATACCTTGCACACCTAAAGCACTTTCTCCCTATTGTTTCTTGCCTACTTTACAGTTAATGTCGCCAATTATAATTTTCCGGCAACACATACTATCTCAGAATGTTGGAGAGATCCTCATAGAAATTAATTTCTTCATCTAAATGGCTGGAGGTGGGTACATGGTAGAGATTATTAATTATTGTTGACATGGAAAGCTTTTTCCTGTTTAGTTACAAAGTAAATTATACTAGACAAGAAATTATATTATTGTTTTAATCCTTACCCAAACATAAGCAAACAAAGTTTGCAGGTGTAGTATCTTCATGAATAGGCTACTTGTATATAGAGGCTGTTTATTTCATCTTAACTGCCTTACTTATTCCTCTTCACCCCATTGAGAGTACAGGGCCTTGACCACAGATCTCCATCTGATTATTTTGAGCCTCTTTCTTCATCTGTGTCCAACCTTTCCATGCTCTTGTTCTATTCCTCTCTACAAGCTCATCTTTGGCTTACCTCTCTCTTCATCTTTCCTTGCAGATTCCACTCCAATGCTCTAGATGTGTTTTTCAGGTTTTCTTAGTCCTATTCATCTCCATTTTCTCTACAATTATTTCAAAATGGACTACTCACTTTCTTTCAGATATATAATGCTGTGCATTATAGGAGGAGCTGGTTTTAACATTTTTAGAGATCAAAGTAGGAAACAGGCCAAGGAAGATAGAATGTCAATCAATACAAATGTAATATTTTTGATATGCAAGTAGAAAATATGTTGAAGTAAAGTATTCTGGATCAGAGAAAAAAAAAAAAAAAAACTTTCTACAACTATCTCCATTGCATTTTAATAATTTAGTGATACACGTTTTACTATTTGCATATGGAAAACCATAATTTCTACATTAAACTCGGTAACTTGTGAAATCTCAACAAAAGTCAAAACTGGTGTGGCCTTTGATATCATCCATAACAATATATATATATATATATATATATATATATATATGAGAGGAAGCACACTGTGCGTTACAGGAAACCGAGGAAATTGATCGGAAGTCAACAACATGAAGATACTTCAGATGCAAACTGTTTGCTATGTTTGGGTAAAGAACTGAAACAAGAATATAACTTCTTGGCTAGTATTAGTGTTAAGTTCCTCTTTCAGGCTAAACACCCATCATATTTTTCTTTAAAAAAGATCAAGAATGATATGATAGGTACTTAGGCAGTAGTGATGTTGGAAGTTTTTTCCCACTTGGTTAGACTATAAATTATATATTTAGTTTAATCCTTTATCCAAGTGTAAGCAAACAAAGTTTGCACCTGAAGTATCTTCAGGACTGGAGCAACTCTTTGCAAAGGTGGACAAAATTCATATCATAATTTCATAATAACCTCATAATTTATCACTAGCTTTAGTATCCCATAATGCAAAGCACACCTCCTTGTGGACATGTATAATGCTATGCATTATGAGAAGGGTCAGTACCCAGACCGGTTTCGACCTTTATTGAGGTCTCCTCAGTGGGAGCCAGATCCAGAGGTGATACCAAGGTTGAAGCAATACAGAAGTCACATTTACTTTTGCATTATGAGATACTAATGCAAGTGATGCGAAGTTTGTCCACCTTTGCCACGAGTCCTGAAGATACTTCAGCCGCAAACTTTATTGGCTTACACTTGGATAAAGGATTAAACTAAATATATAATTTAGAGTCTAACCAAGTGGAAAAAACTGCCAACATCTTTCTCTAATCTAGAGTATAATAATAAGGTGTGATACCTTTTGGTAACTCGTATAGGTAAATATGACTTCTGCATTGCTTCAATCTTGGTATCACCTCTGGATCTGTCTCCTGCTGAAGAGACCTCAATAAAGGTCTAAACTGGTCTGGGTAGTGACTCTTCCCATAATGCATAGCATTATACATGTCTGCAAGGAGACGTGCTTTGCATTATGGGATACTAAGGCAAGTGATGTGAAGTTTGTTCACCTTTGCCACGAGATGCCCCAGTCCTGGAGATACTTCAGGTGCAAACTTTGTTTGCTTACACTTGGACAAAGGATTAAACTAAATATATAATTTGCAGTAGTGATGTAATGAATTCACATTATTTACTGGTAGTTCATTCCACATACCATAAGCTGGATGTGAAATGCTTCCTTACTCAGTTTTGGAAGGACCTTTAAGTTCTCTCTTTCATTGGCCCACAGCACCAGTTTATTCAGATCAGCCTATAAGAAGTCTGTAGACATGTCTCATATTACATTTCCTAACTTTTTATCATCAGCAAATAATTGTATATTACTATCCAAAACCAGTCCAATATCATTAATACACCAGTTAAAGTACAATGGCTTAAGTAACTGTAGTATCTCCTAATCACTCTTTTCCTCCTCAAAGGAAAACTGTGGTTGCTCCAGCAGAGCAACCACAATATATCACTTTCTGATATGATATGTCAGTCAATCTCCAATTGATGTCACAAGTTTATTTTGGCAAATCCATCCTTGTGAGTCTGTATAACATATTAAACATGTTATATAGTAGGATGGATATATCCTTTCCCCTTATTCAACTCTGCAGTTACACACAGTGTGAGCAAATTGCTAAAGTGGGGCCGACTTTTGTATTGAAACTAAAGTAGGATAACGAAGTCAGAGGCACTTTTAATTCCTTTTCACATTTCGCCAGCATATCTGCAGATAGCTCATCCAATTCTGATGGTGCATTCAAATTGAGTGCTTGTAACAGTGTTAATACTTCTATCATCTAAGTCCATTCCAGCATCTAGATTGCTGATGTCATTAAATGCAAATCCCAACCCATGAAAGGTGCTGTTAGCCTATAATAAATTGTATTTAGTATTAGTATTATTACTACTGTGGGTGGACTAAGGATTAGATAATCTAGAAATCCTGCTCTAGAAACTAAACATGGAACTAATTAATATGAAGGATATTATTAATTTATCACTGTTATGGCCAAATAGAAAAAAAAATTCAAAAAAATTTAAAAATCTGTCTTTGGCAGATTTTTAAATAAGCTACCATCTTCAATCACATTCATTCTCATTTGTGTCACTAGCTTGTTATATTAGCTCATGCAGCTCTATGTGCCTAATTAGAACATATTTCCAACATATTCTCATACCATTCTCTGCTTCCTCCTATAAACTACTGACATTTGATAATTAAAATACACGTCAAACATGCACACATTGCAGAAAGCTACTAATAACACAGTTAAATTATAGACTAAATGCCTCCATTATTAAGTCATAGCATGTACTAAGCTATGTTCTCATTTAATTATAACATTCAAAATAAAAAATGATGGTAGAACATGACAAAATTTCATGCCGCTGGGGCGTCAACCGGTTAAACAAGGATCCCGTTGTTTTTGCCAGGGAACCAGGGTGAACAGCGAAAAGTCAGCTACTGGAACAAATCTGAAAACACACCCCAACTCAACATCACCAGATTTAAAGATTGGTACTATCAACATAAGAAGCCTGAATGGCAAAGAAATGGAGCTAGCTGAAGAATTAGATAAGTACCAGATCGACAAAATAGGGGTGACTGAAACAAAAAAGATAAAAACTGGTGAGATCTTTCTGAGCAATAAATACAAAATGTTATATTCAGGCAATGACAATCAAGGGAAAAGAAGGAGTAGCCATAGTATTCAACACTAAATACATGGTTAATCTTGAATGGCAAGCAATTTCAAGTAGAGTAATGTGGGCAAATATGAGAATGGGGAACTGGACAATGAGACTTATTTGTGCCTATGGTCCCACAGAAGGTTCTACTAAGGTAGAAGTGAAGGAATTTTTTGAGACTTTAGAAAAAGCAACTAACAAATTGAAGAAGGAAAAGTTGGTCCTTGTTGGGGATCTAAATAGCAGAGTAGGAAATGATTGTGAGACATACAAAAATATTTTGGGAAAATTTGGAGAAAAGAGCAAAGCTAATAACAATGGCAAATACCTGTTGGATTTCTGCTCAGGACATGGACTGGTTATTACTAACACCATGTTCCAACATAAAAATGTGCACAAATTCACATGGAGAGAAGAGGCTAGGAATAAGAAAAGTCTCATTGACTATGTTATTGTTGATAGTGATGTTTTCTCTCTGGTGCAGTACACCAGAGTGTACAGAGGATTTGAAATTGGAAGTGATCACTATTCAGTCTTGAGCAAGATAAAATTGAATTTCATATTGAAAAGAATAACATGTAAGAAAGTTTTAAAGCGAATAAAAGTTGAGCAGCTATCAGATGTGAACTGTAGACTAAAATACACAAAGATTACTGAAGAAAAAATGAAAGAGTTTGAGAACAGGAATCAAACCTTGGAGATTCAATGGCAAACTCTGAAGAAAACATTGATTGATTCAGCTAGAGAGGCATGTGGTGAAGTTGTCTGCAAGGATAGAAAAATTAGAACTCCATGGTGGACACAGGAAGTTAAAGAGACAGTGAAGGAAAAGAAGAAAGCTTATCAAAAGTCCTGGCAAATAAGTCAGCTTGTGCTCTTAGAGAATACAGAGACAAATGCAAGAATGCTAAACACTGTGTAAAACTAGCTAAACAAAAGTCATGGGAGGACTTTGGCAAGGATATAGAAATTAAATATCAAGAAGGTGGCAAAATATTCTGGAGGTTGTTGAAGAAGCTTAGGAATGGAGGAAAGAGTGCTGTAAAAGGAGTTAGAGATGATAATGGTGACATGAAAACGGGAGAAAAAGATATCCTTGAAGTATGGAGTAATTACTGTGAAAAACTGCTAAATGAAACAAGCAGTGATGACAGCACAGTGGTAAAAAACACTGACCAGGCATGCAGTCAGGAATACATACCCACACTTGAAGTAGAAAAAGCCATCAAATGCTTGAAATGTGGAAAGGCAGCAGGAGTTGATAATATTCGACCAGAAATGCTGAAGTATGGTGGTATAACAGTCTTACAGTGGCTGCACTGCATAGTTCAGAAAGCCTGGACAGAGGGACGAATTCCCAATTATTGGAATAGAGCTCTCATAGTACCCATATATAAAAAGGGATATAAAATTAAATGTGAGAATTAGAGAGGTATTTTTCTACTGAGTGTTCCTGGCAAGATCTATGCAAGTATACTTGAGAAACGGTTGAGAAGAATTGTGGAAGAAAAGCTTGGTGAAGAACAAGCTGGATTCAGGCCAAATAGAGGCTGTCAGGATCAGGTCTTCACTTTACGACAAATAGTCGAGAAAGCATGGGAACACAACAAAGATCTGTATTTAAGTTTTGTCGATTTGGAAAAGGCACATGACAAGGTTCCAAGAGAGAGAAGCTATTCAATACGCTACAGTTATATGGGGTCAATGGGGCATTGTATCAAGCAATACTTAGTCTGTATTTGAGTTGTAAGTCAGCAGTTAGAATTGATGGAAGTACAGGAAGATGATTTAATGTTAAATCTGGTGTGAGACAAGGATGTACATTATCCCCTCTGTTATTCATTATCTATATGGATCACATTATGAAGGAAAGTGATATTAAACATGATACCAGAATTGGAGATGTTCATGTCAGTTCTTTGCTTTATGCGGACGATGTTATACTTCTAAATAAATCTGCTACAAGTCTGCAAGATTCTCTGACTAAATTGAATAACTGTTGTAATAGATATGGTATGAACGTCAGGAATAAAAAGACAAAGACAATGAAAATAGGAAGAATCGTTGAAAATATCAACTGTGTTTTGAACAGAGAACCTGTGGAGCAAGTAAAACATTTCAGCTACTTAGGCACGATTTTTAGTGAAGATGGTAAATTAAATATAGAAATAGACAACGGAATCAACAAAGCTGGTATGATAAGAAGTCAATTGAATAAATTCATATGGAATGAGAGAGAATTTAGTTGGAACACTAAATTAGCTGTATACAAGACAGTGTTCAAACCAGTTTTAACTTATGGATCTGGGAGCTGGGTCAGAAGTAAAACACTTGACCAAAGACTAGAGACCGCAGATATGAGAGTCCTGAGAAAGATTAGAGGCATGAGCAGATGGCATCAATAGCAATATCATATTAAACGAGGATATTAGGAAAGAACTTCACATTGTCAGCATGCAGGAATGCGTTAGCAGGGCTAATCTCAGGTGGTATGGTTCACTTAAACAGAATGGGCGAAGAAAAATTAGCAAAACAAGTGTTCTCTGCCAGGTTGGCAGGAAAACGACCCAGAGGAAGATCAAGATATAGGTGGATTGATATGGTACAAAGTGTCTTAGACGATAGTAATATAAGATCTGATAATGTTGGAGTCTTGACAAGTAACAGACTGATTTGGAGGAAAATTGTAGATAGGAAGTTAGTAATGATGTAAATTTTTTTTCATGTAGTACTATTATATCCTGTAAACTCCTTGAGGGTACATGGCAGGAATTTGATGATGATATAAATAGTAATAAAAAAAATAACATCTTCAGAACAACAAATGCCTAAATTATCATTAAGTACCCTCAAACCCAATCATTATGCTATGCTGTTAGCTAACATGGCCATAATCTAGACCAGTGCTTACCAAACTTTCAGTACCTTTATACCTCTTTTGAAATTGTAGTAATGCTGGCAAACCCACAAGGCAGTTTGGGAGAAGTTATAATATTTTATTTAAACACGAATAATCATAAAAGATATTTATTTGTAAATATTTGCACTATAACAAATTATAAGTATGTGAAACAATTTTTTTTGATTATTAAATACATTTTAGTTATATGAATGCAATATACGTACAGTAGAAACAAAAATTATAAAATTTAAATTTCCAATAATAAAAAAAATTGAATGATTGTTTCTGTTTGGAAGAAGTTAGGTTTATGAAATCTATTTATATATTAATTTTAGTTGCAGATAGTGCTCTGCTCTACATTAGTTTTTTTTTTTTTAGGTATACAAGTGCAAGAAAACGAACACTGTGCATATAATGTGAACATCTGTCGTAACTTGTGATACAAGCATAATTAAACGTGTAGATGCACACACAGATGGTGAAAGAATTACCGAGGACCATTATAATTTAAGATACAAATGATTCCAAAATTTACTGGAGAATTCTGAATGTGTGGTCCAGACTATTTTAATTCAAACTTTTAATGCAGTTTGAGCCATGTGGGTGGAATGTGATCTTGTTGCCAACCAGATGTGGCCCTAATGGAGATCTGTTGTAAATACCAAGAGATGTTTTATTTAAAACTCCCTTTACATTTTTTAGTTATTGAAAAATTAATTATAGAATAAACCCACACTTATCTGCTACAATATGATAACAGAAATATAAGTTTAAAAAAAAAAAAAAAAGTGCCTTGTAAAGACCTTTTGTATAATCCCAGCATACCATACTTCAGGAAACACTGATCTAGAGCGATCCTATAATGAAGCCAGTATATCACATCTGCTACTATGTGTTTTCCAGCTTGTTTTGCAGGGATAAAAATCAATTTTTAAGAGACAAAGCTCTGCAATGTCCATGTGAGCCCATTTCTCTGAAGGAAAAATGTTGCACTTTCCTTATGACCTTACTTGAGGTACCAGTGCATTGCAAACAGACAGACACTAACACGTCATAGGAGGGTAATGTTAAACACATAATGCAACTTTATGTGCTAAGTTACTGGATTCCAAACTATTGTGTACAAAGAGATGCTCAAGTAGAAAATTAATATTAATTAATATCATTAATTATTAACATTATCAAAGCAAAACTTATATAAAATTACTAATACAAATAAATAACATGTTTGTTACAGTAGTTAACTTTGAAAATTATTTTTAATAAAAAGGAGCAGAATAAAAATTTATCAGTATGGGAAGAAGATGCCAGTACATGAAGGACTGGAAATCAGAGCATTAAGCAGATAATTTTCCCCCCTGCAGGGGTGGGGAAAAATTAAATGCCTACTGCTAAGGATATATGGCTTTATAGCTTCAGTGAAGTAAATACTGCCAACTTGAAATATGAATGAATAGAAGTTTTGCAGGCATAATTTAGAAAATTTGGTCACACCATGTGATTAGAGTGGAGCATGAATATAAATGGAAAAAAAGAATTATAAATGAAAAAAGAAATTGCAACAATGTAAAAATTATATATGAATTTTTCTTACCATTCCAGGAAAGACTAATGCATATAATCCTCTGATACGATTATCGTTTTACCATTTTCACCCATCAGTATCATTCTCCTCCTATAAACATTCTTTCATCTGCTGGATACATATCAAAACAATTACCTAGTTTTATTTTTTTTTTTTTTTATGTAAGGCTTCATTAGCTAACTGTTGCTGGTACTGCACTTTTGTTACCCTTACAACCAAGTCACCTTCCTTACCTGTTCTCAATATTCCTAATGAACTAATTATTACCACTCATCTTATGCTGCCTCTATAATGCCTTTCATCCTGCTGGCTTCATGTTTAATCCCTTTGTTGATTCATTTCAAACCAACCTTGTTTAACCTTTTGACCCCTGGAATACATTTAGACATTGCTTCTGCTAGAGTTCTTGAATAGCAACCAAGCAGCAATGATCTCCTTTCCACCCAACTCCTCAATCCGTGATAGGGTTATAAGCTGTCTGCTGAGTTTTTCATAATCCCCAGTTATAGTTTCACACATATCCTTTCTTTACAGAAGTTCTCATATAGCTAGCAACCACCCAGGCAATCATTTCATGGTTACTCTCCTCAACCAAAGGGAGATATGATACTTCATTTATAATGATGATGAGATAATTATATCTAAAATCCAGTTGTACATGAATTTTTCTCAACACTTCAGGAAAGAGCAATGTAACATAATGTAAACATACAGTTAAGAAAAGACTAAGAAAAAAATTTTTTGAAGAGCATGTTAGGTTTGAGCCAAACAGTAGCAAATTATAAAATCTGATATTTAGAACAGATTTTTAGTGTAAATCATGGGAAATATAAGAATCTCTGTTTAAGTGTTTTTGATACTTAAAAACAAACCATAAAATAAAATAATGGGGAAAAATTGTTCAAAACATCTGTATGGTGTAAATGAACAATACAACTATTCATATTTAAACTGCCTGGTAGTTTAAAGTAAAATATATATGGGAAGATGATTTGGTTATATAAGGTTTAAGTTAAGACTATCTATCTATCTCCACTGTTCCTTGTAAAGGCCACAATGTTAAGGTAAGTAGTTTTAAATCTGACATCCATACAGGGAATATTAATCTTAGTTGTTTACTGTAGGTAGATGTTATTCTCTTAAATAAATCTACTATAAGCTTCAAGTAGTCTTTAGTCACATTAAATAATTTCCATGACTATGAAAATAGGCATGAAAAGAGAAAACATCAACTGCATTCTTAGGAATGAATTCAAGCACAATTTTTCTGCCTATGGCAAAACATGGAAATAGACAACAGAATAATTAAGGCTGGTTATAATTCACAAGTCAGTTAATCAATTTCATGATACAAAAGAAGTGGCTAAGAGCACCAGCCCAAGAAGCAAAATCTGGTCATGACAAAGCAGGTTGTTACTAGAGGCAAAAAAAGGAGAGCTAATGATTTTTTTCCTCTTCTTTTTTTTTTTTATTTTTATTATAAACCACAAAATTATGAATTGAAAATATTGAAGACTAGGTTGTTATCATCCCATTGAGGAATAGCATAAAGATCAGTGTTTAAGACACTAATAGTATTGAATAAAATCTCTTATGGTAAAATAAAGAAAATTTTTTTCATCTATATCGATTTTACATAGGTCATAAAATATATGAATTGAGAAGTGTATATAACCTGCTTTAATGTATTAAATTTTGCATTATATTGTGAAAATAACTGAGTGTAGTACTACAAGCATATATAACTAAAAGGATTAGACAGGATTATGCTAGTGAGCTGGAGGTGAACAATAATCTCTAAGGTCACTGAAATACAGAAGTTTTGCTGTCAAGACCTAAAGTAAGCGTAGGTGATGTCACAGTACTTCTGGAAAATCCGAGAAGTTTGAATGGTAAAACAAAGAATATTGAATGATATAAAAGGACATGATTGGGTGGGAAAAGAGGCTTTTTTTCCTAATTTTTCTGGAGTCTTGGGAGGAGAAGAGTAGGGAGTCGTCTGGGAGATCTTGGGAAGTTCGCTGGTAGGTAACTCCCCAGTGTAAGGGGGGGAAGGGAGAGTCAGGAGAGGCCTTATTCAAAAGGAACCTTCCGAGATGTACTTCGACGAAAGTACCGATCCACGTGCATGCTGATATGCTGCAACTGGAGCAGTTGCTAATATAGTTCTTTGGCAATGTTCTTCTTGCAAGTTCTCGCCAAAGGAGAGAACTTGCAAGATGACAACCATTGAATAGTGCCCGATCGCAGCCATTTTGCAAGAATGAGGAAGGAGTCAGCAGAACTCATCCATACTCCCCTCCAAAACCCTAGGACTTTACAAGATACTGAGAGCTAGTAAGTAGATTGCTCTATGTTAATGTTCAAGATTGTTTGTGTAGATAATCGATGCTAGTCTTGCTTAAACAAATTGTAGTACATAGCAAAGAAGTTAGAGAGCTGAGTGTTAGTCTGTATATGCATAAATGAATGGTATAAGTTTGTATATTGCTTGTGTTAACTGATGCATAGAAAGTGTTACACATAATTTGTCTTAATTTTTTGAAAATTGAATGCAAGGCTTTGCGAGCTAAGGACCTGTCACGTGATAAATACGTTGAGCGTGAGATTTCTTGTTTAATGTCTCAAGTGATTAGCTTTACTTCATAAATTGATTCAAGTACGTAATATGCCCATTGCTGTTTGTAAAATATTTGTCTTAGTCAAAATAAACATGTTTTGTCTTGTAAATAGCTTGCCTGATCTTTGTTAACCAATGTGCACTGTCGCACAAAAACTAATCAGACCTGTGTGACCAAGGTATAACTGCCACGACTGCACAATTCAGAGTTGCTTGAGGTTAATGAACAAAGGGCTCTTATATGTGCTTAGCAGATAAATTCTCGTCTTTGTAAAGAATATAAAATTTACATAGTCCTTGATGGCACAGTTGTTAACTGATATAAATTTTTCAGGGACTATTAAACATGAGCATTAGCAATCTAAATCAAGGATTTTGCACTTAACTAGAGGTTTTTTTCCCTTATTTTATGACCCCGCACATATAAGGGTATACCTTAAGATGTTGAGGTGGGGGGAAAGAGTAAGTTAAGCAGATTACAAGTGGACTAAGGTCAAGAAAGTATCAGACGTGAGTTTTAAGATTAGAACATTTTAGGCAAAGTTACCGTATCCGAAGGAATTTAACACAAACTCAAAGCAGACACAGATATCAATGTAAGGGGAGGAGGATTAATTAAAGATAAGAGTAACTAGAAAACACAGACAATTACAAAATGGCGCAGTCAACATCACAAGTTAAATAATTAATAATATCTACAGTATGGTCACATATAGCAGTGAAGCTTGACATGTTTAAGCATGTTGGATCCTACTTCGTCTTAATCTGTACCTTGGATCCGACATGTTAATTACTACGATGTTCTTACCCTAAAAATAGTTGCTAGTTGGTTTCTAATTCAAATATGGAGAAAATTTATATTTAAAGACTGCGCCACTCTATATCTGAATTAGTTCAAGAATTGAAGAAAAATCAACCCTCAACTATTTCAACCTTAATATATATACTGGCCGAGTATATTTGACTTACTTAATTTACCCGCTTTGGTTTGAATATTTTATGAATGGTGCAGTAAAAGGGATTCAGGCAAAATACAACTTTTGATTAACAAAAACAAACATTTAATATAAGCTATATGACACATACATAAATTCTACCTCTAATTTTAGAGGTAATAGAATAAAGTTAAATAAAGTTAAATCACAATAGAATAAAGTTAAATATTAGGTCAAGTCAATCACATTAGTTCAATCTTCCAAACATTACATACACTTTCTCAGTTCCTCAGCCACAAAATTCCTACACTTAATTAAATACAATAGAACTTCCCATCTGAATGGTTTCCACACAGTTCTCAGCTATGCTATAAGTTTAAAGAACACCGCAGGCACTAATTGCTGTAAATATCTCTCAACAATTCTTATTTTCAAATTCTCATTCGCAAAGAATTTCCACAGTTAAAGTTAGGTCAAACGTAGCGTAACTAACATTCAATTCTTCATACATTGAAAATGATCAATATGTCAGTGCTTACCAGAAACAGTTCCTAGTACATCAATTACATTGCAAATAACTTTCAAAATATATTTGTTGCACTTAAGAACACATTTATAAGACTTCTCCGCAGTTATAACTAAAACACTATTAATCACGCTTCACGACTATGGATATCAACTGTAAGGTACTTTGATTATCCTTGTTACCACTCATTAAATAATTAAACACTGTGCAGTTCTGCTTAGGGCGATTTAGAATTAAGTCGCAATTCTAGATTAACTGGGTTTAATCAGAATTCTTCACTGAATGTCCAGTTTCTTCATATTATCTGATTGCGGCATTAAATTTCTTTAATTATCACTGCTGACTTTACTTTCAGCTAACTATAAAATTCACTTCGTCTTTTTTCGCTTATAATTATTATCCCCTTTAACTTCTGCCCTTGAGAACTTTTTATTTACTTCCACCTCTCTAGTTTATACCCTTGCTTCCTTTCACTTCAAAATTTCCGTTCCAACTCTCTCTTGTTACCTCTATATAATTTTTTTATTATCCTAGTCCTAGCTCACACTCTGTTCCACTCGCGCTCGCTTCTTCATGCGTCTCCATGACAACAAATAAAATATAATAAAATTGAGCTATTGCATAACTCTAAACTTCTATAACAGAAATAAATAGAGAATATTTACATTTCAATTAATACGCAGGTAATATTATCAAGTACAAATTCTATAATATTAACATAGTAATAAATAAAATAACTTAATAATATTTAATACAGTATTTTCATCATTAATACATATATCTTTGATTAATTAATTTAATATTAGACAAAATTAAGGTAGTTATATGAATATTTAATTGTAAAATAAGTGATTTACATTAAATAATATTTACAAGTTTTGCCTATGTGATGGAAGATCATGTTGGATTCTGAAACAAATAATAATTACTTCAATCTCTATATAATCAGAATCCAACAGTCACATATAGCAGTGAAGCTTGACATGTTTAAGCACTGCAAGGTTTGTCATATGAACAGGAGGAATGGTAAGCAGTATCATCAGCAAAACTGTGATTAGGGTTTGAGATCAGTGAGAGAAGGTCATTATGTGTATGAGAAAGAACATGGAGAATAATAGCTGTGAAGAATGCCTGCATTAATAGGAAAACATCCCTAATAACAATCCAAGAGAAAAAAAAAAATTAGCAATCCATAGGCAAACCATAAGATGGCATTTTGCTGAGAAACCTTCAACACCAAAACCAACTAAATGCCTTAGAAATGTAAAGTGCAAAAGCACGATTTCTTGAAATCTATACATGGTAAGTGTTCAGAAATGGGTAGACAGGAAGATTTGCTGTGGATTATGAGTGTAATTTATATCGATGGTCACTGATTAGATTAGTTTGCCAGGACATGAAGTATCAGGATAGAAGCCTTTCTGGAAGACTATTTTTAGAATCAGCATTAGCTATGATGCATTCTTGCAACCTCATGGCTGCATTAATTTGCTAAAGATCTGAAAGACAGTCATTGTGAGATCAAAGATAACCAGACTTTTCCAAATAAACCTTATGGTTATCCAAGCCAACTGAGGGCATTAGTTCTTTTCAGTTACAATTTGAACTGTTTCCACAAACATCTAATTGAGTAATGCATCTGTCACAGTTGTAATTGTGCTGCAACAATACTGGGTAGAAGACCAGTATTCTACCCAGTATTCAAATTTCATACCAATTAAAACCCAATTTTCAGGTATCTTATTTAAGTAGGTCGAAAAAACATTGATCAGTATTTTGTGTGTTTTTTAGATATTTGGCTTTGGCTGAATGGGTAGAAAGATTCCTGTTTCATGCATCAAAACAAACTCGACCAATCAGGAAAAGCCTCTTCTTATTTTGCAAGACTATTCAAATAAAAGGGTTTCCAAGGCTAATGAGTAAACTTCTTCTGCAGAATAATTTCTCAGAAAAATTCTTTTGGCCCTAGCTACTAGCTAAAGTTTTTTTCATAAGCCAATGAAATATTTATGAAGAAAGCAGATGCATGCCACTCTCAAAATTGCTGAAAAATTCCTTTTTTAATTATAATTTATTGTGAACTCATTTTGATCATTAAATCCATAATTATTCTCTATATTTCCCAATTTAAAATAAATTCAGTTATTTGAGGAAATAAGTGCAATATTTTTTTCTGATTTTTATGCTCTGCTGTTTTCTAAATGCAATTCTGTCTATGAAATTAAATGTAGTTTTATTATATCAAAATAGAGAATTTTATGGATCTACCTATTAATTTTTATATATATAGTTTTATGAAGAATTAAATGACTAGAACCGAGATTTAAGTAAAAAGGTTTTAATATAAACATACTACTAGTTTCGGCCTGTAACAGCCTTCTTCAGGTGACATTATAAAAGAAAAAACACTAAACATTGAGGGTTAAAAGACTATGAACAACACAGACAGTCTTTATACATAATTAGCATGAAAACGTTGTAGTTGTATTCGTTTGTTACATTGTTGAGAGAGTGCGTGTTTGCAGCATCACGTGAACGCCAGTACATGATTACAGCTGAATGACTATCTGGGAGGTTGTAGCTTAAGTTGTTATTTAGATGAACAGGATTGAAGATGATTTCTCTAGATTCCACAATTTTTCTCAGTAGACTTTGTGACTTTGGTTATCATCATTAGGATTAGCTGAGAAAAGGATATGACTTGATAATGCACCCGCTCACTGTCTCTTGTAAGTAATGTCTCTTATGTGTTCTTCCATACGCATTTCGACAGATTTGTCTGTCTGCCCGAAATAAGGAATATCGCGGTCACATAATATTTTATATATACCAAGGTATTTGAGTTGATGATGACAAGGTTTTGGGTGGCTAATTAAGAAACGGATCTTTGGAAGTGGAGTGAACAAGGTTCTGATATTGTATTTTCTTAGAACTTTTGCCAAATTGTGTGAAACAGTACTTATGTAATGAATAGATATATTGCCTTTGAATCTATTTGCTTCTTCTGAGTGATGTCTAGGAGGATTAAGAAGGAATTTGTCAATGATTTTCTTGGAATATCCATTAACTTCGAAAGAAGTTTTCAGATGGTTTATTTCTGTAAGCAGTTCATTTGGGTCATCAAGAAGAGAATGGGCTCTATGTCCCAAGGTGGAAATTATTCCAAGCTTATGAGGAGAGAAATGATGAGACTGACTGTGCAGATATCTGTTGGTATGTGTGGGCTTTCTATATATCGATATTTTTAGTTTACTAGAAGAGCGAGTCAGTTTGACATCAAGAAAAGGCAAGGAATTATCCGTTTCAAGCTCAGCAGTAAACTTAATACTTTGATGTCGGCTATTGAGATGTTCGAGGAAAACCATAAGGGATTCATGTCCATGGCTCCAAACAATGAAGACATCATCCACATAATGTTTCCAAACTTTAGGTGTTAAAATAAAGGAAGAGATAGCCTTGGTTTCAAAATCCTCTAAGTAAATATTTGCGAGTACAGGGGATAAAGGATTACCTATAGCCAGTCCATGATTTTGTTTGTATATATTATCTTGAAATTTGAAGTAACCGGACCTGATGCAATGTGTAAGCAAGGATAACATTTTTTTTGGATAACTTGTCCTTGAGTAATGTTAGGACTTCATCTGTAGGGACATCAGTGAACAAAGAAGTTATGTCCAAGCAAGCCATGATGTCATTTTCATCAACTGTAATATCCTTGATGTAAGTAACAAATTCTGTAGTGTTCTTGATAAAGGATGGTGACTTCCCTGAAAAACTTTTGAGGTATTTGGCAAGATATTTTGAAAGTTTGTATGTAGGAGAATCGATACCTTCTACAATTGGGCGTAATGGGGTGTTCTCTTTATGGATTTTAGGAACACCATATATGCGAGGAATTAACGGATGGAGAGAGCGTAGAGATAAACGAACGTTTCGGGATAATTCAGTTGTTTTTAATAAGTTGTTTGTACGATTTTGAAGTTCACGAGTTGGATCTCTCTCAAGTATTGAGTAGGTATCATTATGTACTAATTCAATCATTTTATTCTGGTAATCTTCAGCATTCAGGATGACTGTTGCATTTCCTTTATCCACAGGGAGGATGATTATATCTCTGTTGTTTTTTAAACTTTTAACATCAAGAAAAGGCAAGGATAATTCCTTCCCTTTTCTTGATGTCAAACTGACTCGCTCTTCTGGTAAACTAAAAATATCGATATATAGAAAGCCCACACATACCAACAGATATCTGCACAGTCAGTCTCATCATTTCCCTCCTCATAAGCTTGGAATAATTTCCACCTTGAGACATAGAGCCCGTTCTCTTCTTGATGACCCAAATGAACTGCTTACAGAAATAAACCATCTGAAAACTTCTTTCGAAGTTAATGGATATTTCAAGAAAATCATTGACAAATTCCTTCTTAATCCTCCTAGACATCACTCAGAAGAAGCAAATAGATTCAAAGGCAATATATCTATTCCTTACATAAGTACTGTTTCACACAAATTAGCAAAAGTTCTAAGAAAATACAATATCAGAACCTTGTTCACTCCATTTCCAAAGATCCGTTCCTTAATTAGCCACCCAAAAACCTTGTCATCATCCACTCAAATACCCTGGTGTATATAAAATATTATGTGACTGCGATATTCCTTATTTCGGGCAGACAGACAAATCTGTCGAAATGCGTATGGAAGAACACGAGAGACATTACTTACAAGAGACATCGAGCGAGTGCATTATCAAGTTATATCCTTTTCTCAGCTAATCCTAATGATGATAACCAAAGTCACAAAGTCTGCTTGGAAAAATCTACTAACATCTTCCGTTGCAGTGACGAAATAGAGTGAAAAATTGTGGAATCTAGAGAAATCATCTTCAATCCTGTTCATCTAAATAAGCTGAATTCATCTAAATAAGATGAATAACGCCAGTACATGATTACAGCTGAATGACTATCCCAGATAGTCATTCAGCTGTAATCATGTACTGGCGTTCACGTGATGCAGCAAACATGCACTCTCCCAACAATGCAACAAACGAAAGAACAGCTTCAAATAAACTACAACATTTTCATGCTAATTAGGTATAAAGATTGTCTGAGTTGTTCATAGTCTTTTAACCCTCAATGTTTAGTGTTTTTTTCTTTTATAATGTCACCTGAAGAAGGCTGTTACAGGCCAAAACTAGTAGTGTGTTTATATTAAAACCTTTTTACTTAAATCTCAGTTCTAGTCATTTAATTCTTCATAAAACTATGTATGTTAACCGAGTCAATGATCATTCTGTCATATATATATATATATATATATATATATATATATATAGAGAGAGAGAGAGAGAGAGAGAAACTTGGAGAGTTTCAAATAAACAACACTAGAGAGCTTATGAGAATACATTCCTCTGCAATGGAGTTGCTTCAGCTTGCACTTAAGAAACTTTCCAACTTTCTTAAGTATTGCATGAAATATGGACTGATCTTTGTATATCACAATGCCAAAATAAATACATTTAGGCTTTTCTTTGATAATTACCCTTAAGAACAGACTACTGTTCACTTATGAAAAATATAATTCGCTGAAACGGAACTGCTTTGGTATTGAATGAAGGTTCGTGTCATTTTAAGGTTTATGCCCGATCTACGATGAGAATCAACAGTTCGAAACAGCTGTCAGACCAGTGAAACCTTAATCAAAAGAACTAATAAAAGGCAAATATACAGACACGTTGACCAGGATCGTGTGTTAAGTAGTGCAATGTAAGAGAACTTTGATGCCAAGGAGTGTATTCTCACAAGCTCTCCGAGTCAGTTTTTGAAATGATCAAACTTTAAATATATCATCATCATCAAATTCCCAGCATGTACCCTCAAGGGGTATACATGATATGATAGTACTACATGAAAAATTTACATCATTACTAGCTTCCTATTTACAATTTTCCTCCAAACCAGTCTGTTACTTGTCTTCCAACATTATCAGATCTTATATTTCTATTGTCTAAGGCACTTTGTACCGTATCAATCCACCTATATCTTGGTCTTCCTCTGGGTCGTTTTCCTGCCAACCTGGCAGAGAACACTTGTTTTGCTATTCCTTTCTCACCCATTCTGTTTAAGTGACCATACCACCTGAGATTAGCTCTGCTAACGCATTCCTGGATGCTGACAAGGTCAAGTTCTTTCCTGATATCCTGGTTTGTAATATGATATTGCCATTGATGCCATCTGTTCACGCCTATAATCTTTCTCAGGACACTTATATCTGCGGTCTCTAGTCTTTGGTCAAGTGTTTTACTTCTAACCCAGCTCTCAGATCAATAAGTTAAAACTGGTTTGAACACTGTCTTGTATACAGCTAATTTAGTGTTCCGACTAATTTCTCTCTTATTCCATATGAATTTATTCAATTGACTGCCTACCATATCAGATTTGTTGATTCTGTTGTCTATTTCCATATTTAATTTACCATCTTCAGTAAAAATCATGCATAAGTAGCTGAAATGTATTACTTGTTCCACAGGTTCTCCATTCACAACACAGTTGACATTTTCAATGATTCTGCCTATTTTCATTGTTTTTGTCTTTTTATTCCAGCGATTCATACCATATCTATTACAACAGTTATTCAATTTAATCAGGGAATCTTGCAAACTTGTAGCGAATTTATTTAGAAGTATAACATTGTCTGCATAAAGAGCAAAGATCTGATATTAACATCTCCAATTCTGATGTCAAGTTTAATACCACTTTCCTTCATAATGTGATCCAAATAGATAATGGATAACAGAGGGGATAATGTACATCCTTGTCTCACACCAGATTTAACATTAAACCATCCTCCTGTACTTCCTTCAATTCTAACTGCTGACTTACAACTCAAATAAAGACTAAGTATTGCTTGACATAATGTCCCATTGACACCATATAACTGTAGCGTATTGAATAGCTTCTCTCTTGGCACCTTGTCATATGCCTTTTCCAGATCGACAAAACTTAAATACAGTTCTTTGTTATATTCCCATTTTTTCTCAACTATCTGTCGTACAGTGAAGATCTGATCCTGACACTCTGTATTTGGCCTGAATCCAGCTTGTTCTTCACTAACTTTTCTTCCACAATTCTTCTCAACCGTTTCTCAAGCATACTTGCATAGATCTTGCCAGGAACACTCAGTAGGGAAATACCTCTGTAATTCTCACATTCAGTTTTATTTCCCTTTTTATACATGGGTACTATTAGAGCTCTACTCCAATCATTGGGAATGCGTCCCTCTGTTCAGGCTTTCTGAACTATGCATTGCAGCCATTGTAAGACTTTTATACCACCATATTTCAGTATTTCTGGTTGAATATCATCTACTATTGCTGTCTTTGCACATTTCAAGCCTTGGATGGCTTTTTCTACTTCAAGTAAGGATATGTATTCCTGACTGTATGACTGTTGAGTGTTTTTTTACCACTGTGCTATCACTGCTTGTTTCATTTAGCAATTTTTCAAAGTAATTACTCCATACTTCAAGGATATCTTTTTTTCCCTTTTCATGCTACCTTTATCATCTCTAACTCCTTTTACAGCACTCTTTCCCCCATTTCTAAGCTTCTTCAACAACTTCTAGAATATCTTACCACCTTCTTGATATTTATTTTCTATGTTCTTGCCAAAGTCTTCCCATGACTTTTGTTTAGCTAGTTTTACACAGTGTTTTGCTTTCTTACATTTGTCTCTGTATTCTCTAAGAGCACAAGCTGACTTATTTGCCAGGAACTTTTGATATGCTTTCTTCTTTTCCTTCACTGCCTCTTTAACTTCCTGTGTCCACCATGGAGTCCTGATTTTTCTATCCTTGCAGACAACCTCACCACATGCCTCTCTGGATGAATCAATCAGGGTTTTCTTCAAGGCTTGCCACTGAATCTCCAAGTTCTCAAACCTGTTCTCAAACTCTTTCATTTCCTGTTCTCAAACTCTTTCATTTTTTTCTTCAATAATCTTTGTGTATTTTAGTCTACAGTGCACATCTGAGAGCTGCTCAACTTTTATTCGCTTTAAAACTTTCTTACATATTATTCTTTTCAATATGAAATTCAATTTTATCCTGCTCAAGACTAAATAGTGATCGCTTCCAATCTGAAATCCTCTGTACACTTTGGTGTTCTGCACCAGGGAGAAAACATCACTATCAATAATAGCATAGTCAATGAGACTTTTCTTATTCCTTGCCTCTTCCCTCCATGTGAATTTGTGCACATTTTTATGTTGGAACATAGTGTTAGTAATAACCAGTCCATGTCCTGAGTAGAAATCCAACAGCTATTTGTCATTATTATTAGCTTTGCTCTTTTCTCCAAATTTTCCCAAAAATTTTTGTATGTCTGACAATCATTTCTCACTCTGCTATTTAGATCACCAACAAGGACCAACTTTTACTTTATCATTGTGTCAGTTGCTTTTTCTAAAGTATCAAAAAGTTCCTCCACTTCTACCTTTTTAGAACCTTCTGTGGATCCATAGGCACAAATAAATCTCACTGTCCAATTCCCCATTCTGATATTTGCCCACATCACTCTATTTGAGACCTCATGCCATTCAAGAAGATTAGCCTTGTGTTTTGTGTTGAATACTATGGCTACTCCTTCTTTTCCTTGATTGTCATTTCCTGAATATAACATTTTGTATATATTGTTCAGAAAGATCTCACCAGTTTTTGTCTTTTTTGTTTCAGTCACTCCTATTATGTCGATCTGGTATTTATCTAATTCTTACTAGCTCCATTTCTTTGCCATTCAGGCTTCTTATGTTTATAGTACCGATCTTTAACTCTGGTGATGTTGAGTTGGGGTGTGCTATATTATTATATTTATGGCTATTTTGAGTGCTTCTGTTTAGGAGTGCCCCTGTTTAAATGTCATTTAAACAGGGGCACCTAACCATCCTAACATAGCATCCACTTCCTCTATGTGTTTAGATGCCGACCAAGCATAGTCGAAACGGACAGCACCCCGTCAACCCCCCCTCTAAAAATCAGTTGCTGTTTTCAACCCATTTTCACTCTTTCCCACCCTATATAAATATACACACACCAAGTAGTTTGCACATTGCACAAAGAAGAAAAGCTGCAACACCCAGAAAAAGGTATGTGTAAATTTCTCTTCCTTTATACTACATATATTTACTGGTAAATATACATCTATAATGCCCTAAGAATCCGTGAGTAAAAAGCCAATGACATTTAAACAGGGGCACTCCTAAACAAAAGCAGGTAAAATAGCTGTAAATATAATAGTTTGTTAAGAGGAGTAACATGGGAGTTTACCCAGAAATAATATCCATAATATATATATATATTTTTTAAAAAAAATTTTTTTTTCATGTCGATTAGATGAAGTATAATTACCTTTTTTTTTTTTTTAAATCTTTCTTCATTCTGAAATTTTGTAAGTGCTGAATATTTGGCTGAAACGTAATTAAATTTTAAGCATTACAAATGAAATTTTATAAACAAATGTTTTGTAAGGTATCCCCCACCAACCCAACAGCAGTTGTTTATAAAATCTAATTTGGTGTGCTTTGGCCAAATCTGGGTTCAGTGCATCCCTACTTAGAACATTTAATATATTAATTATACATTTTTTACCTCCTGGTGCTGTTTATACCACAAAGCACTGTTATAAAACTCAATATCTCAGCCTTTCTAAACATGAACAGGAAAATAAATAAAAAAGCTATAACATTTCTTTAACTGATCCCCAACAAAACAAGCACTCCAGATTGCATAAATTAATCCTTCGATTAATGTCCCTAATGCGTTCTTTAAAACAGGCGCATTAATCGAAAACGCGCTAATCGAATATAATAACCTATGGGAAAAAAGTATAATTCGTTCCACACTTTGTAGAGTTTCGCTTGGCTTGGTGCCAAGAATAATCGATTTATGCTGAAGGGAGAAAGAAATGAAGGAACTACGTATTGGTCGCCAACACACAAAATCACGTGCTTTATAGATAAAATTTTCCAATTGTCATACAAGTAAAATAGTTACCACTTTAAAAACTACAATGATCTTAAAAGAGAAGTAAATTTTCTGACATGTAATAATAAACAACTCATCCCAGAAGACGGATTGATTACCCTATTATCGGAATGGATTCTCCTTTTTTGGGACATGAGTACAAGTGTTGAAGGGTCTCGAATCTGCAATCACGAATAGAGCAGACGACAAATTTTGGCGGTAAAAATTTGGAACATAGTATACATAGTATACATGGAAGTAGTGCAGTATGCCATTAAAAATAACTTTGTAAAATGTTTTAAATCGCTAACTAAATTATTTCATTCTGGTGAGTGATTTTTTCAAATAGTTAGCCATAAAAATGTATAGATAGAAAATTTTTTAAATCTGTAACATTCATTTTTAAGATGTATATAGGTGCACTAACCGAATTTGGGTATCGGAAAAAAAAAAAAAAAAAAAAAAAAAAAAAAACGGACTAATCGAGGGATTACCGTAGTTTATAAAAATGTCTGAAAATTAAAAAAAATTTTTTTTTTTTTTTTTTGAGGAAAGGAGGTGGGAATATTTTGACTTCTGTATCTCATATACTTCTTTCATTTCTGATCTTAAATGGTCTGAATTGCCGTTCTTTTTATAACATTTAAAGCAAAATGCATGAAGGTGTGTATAGCTAGCAACACTTCATCTTATCCTAGCTGAAGACTAGAGAAGCTACATGTTTCAAAATAACTTAAATCAGTTCTTATATTTCTATTCCAGCATAATATCCCCTCCCGATAAATCAATCTGATTGTATTTAAAGAACATAATATAGCTTAATATCATCATGATCATCATCAAATTCCTGCCATGTACCCTCAAGGGGTGTACAGGATATGATAGTACTACATGAAAAAAATTACATCATTATTAATTTCCTATCTACAATTTTCCTCCAAATCAGTCTGTTACTTGTCAACACTCCAATATTATCAGCTCTTATATTTCTATCGTCTAAAGCACTTTGTACCGTATCAACCCACCTATATCTTGGTCTTCCTCTCGGTCGTTTTCCTGTCAACCTGGCAGAGAACACTTGTTTTGCTAATCTTAACTCACCCATTCTGTTTAAGTGACCATACCACCTGAGATTAGCTCTGCTAATGCATTCCTGGATGCTGACAATGTCAAGTTCTTTCCTAATATCCTCGTTTTTAATATGATACTGCCATTGATGCCACCTGTTCACGCCTATAATCTTTCTCAGGACTCTCATATCTGAAGTCTCTAGTCTTTGGTCAAGAGTTTTACTTCTGACCCAGCTCTCAGATCCATAAGTTAAAATTGGTTTGAACACTGTCTTGTATACAGCTAATTTAGTGTTGCGACTAATTTCTCTCTTATTCCATATGAATTTATTCAATTGACTTCCCACCATACCAGCTTTGCTGATTCTGTTGTCTATTTCTATATTTAATTTACCATCTTCAGTAAAATTCGTGCCTAAATAGCTGAAATGTTTTACTTGTTCCACAGGTTCTCCATTCACAACACAGTTGACATTTTCAATGATTCTGGCTATTTTCATTGTCTTTGTCTTTTTATTGCTGACCTTCATACCATATCTATTACAAGAGCTATTCAATTTAGTCAGAGAATCTTGCAGACTTGTAGCGGATTTATTTAGAAGTATAACATCATCCGCATAGAGCAAAGAGCTGACATTAACATCTCCAATTTCGATATCATGTTTAATACCACTTTCCTTCAATATGCGATCCATATAGATAATGAATAACAGAGGGGATAATGTACATCCTTGTCTCACACCAGATTTAACATTAAACCATCTTCCTGTACTTCCTTCAATTCTAACTGCTGACTTGCAACTCAAATAAAGACTAAGTATTGCTTGATATAATGCCCCACTGACACCATATAACTGCAGTATATCGAATAGCTTCTCTCTTGGCACCTTGTCATATGCCTTTTCCAAATCGACAAAACTTAAATACAGATCTTTGTTATATTCCCATGCTTTCTCGACTATTTGTCGTAAAGTGAAGATCTGATCCTGACAGCCTCTATTTGGCCTGAATCCAGCTTGTTCTTCACCCAGCTTTTCTTCCACAATTCTTCTCAATCGTTTCTCAAGTATACTTGCATAGATCTTGCCAGGAACACTTAGTAGAGAAATAACTCTGTAATTCACACATTCAGTTTTATTTCCCTTTTTATATATGGGTACTATGAGAGCTCTACTACAATCATTGGGAATTAGTCCCTCTGTCCAGGCTTTCTGAACTATGCAGTGCAGCCACTGTAAGACTCTTATACCACCATACTTCAGCATTTCTGGTCGAATATCATCTACTCCTGCTGCCTTTCCACATTTCAAGCCTTTGATGGCTTTTTCTACTTCAAGTATGGATATGTATTCCTGACTGCATGCCTGGTCAGTGTTTTTTACCACTGTGCTGTCATCACTGCTTGTTTCATTTAGCAGTTTTTCAAAGTAATTACTCCATACTTCAAGGATATCTTTTTCTCCTGTTTTCATGTCACCTTTATCATCTCTAATTCCTTTTATAGCACTCTTTCCTCCATTCTTAAGCTTCTTCAACAACCTCCAGAATATTTTGCCACCTTCTTGATATTTATTTTCTATATTCTTGCCAAAGTCCTCCCATGACTTTTGTTTAGCTAGTTTTACACAGTGTTTAGCATTCTTGCATTTGTCTCTATATTCTCTAAGAGCACAAGCTGACTTATTTGACAGGAACTTTTGGTATGCTTTCTTCTTTTCCTTCACTGCCTCTTTAACCTCCTGTGTCCACCAGGAAGTTCTGATTTTTTTATCCTTACAAACAACCTCACCACATGCCTCTCTGGCAGAATCAATCAATGTTTTCTTCAGAGTTTGCCAATGAATCTCCAAGGTTTGATTCCTGTTCTCAAACTCTTTCATTTTTCCTTCAATAATCTTTGTGTATTTTAGTCTACAGCTCACATCTGAGAGCTGCTCAACTTTTATTCGCTTTAAAACTTTCTTACATGTTATTCTTTTCAATATAAAATTCAATTTTATCCTGCTCAAGATTAAATAGTGATCACTTCCAATTTCAAATCCTCTGTACACTCTAGTGTCCTGCACCAGAGAGAAAACATCACTATCAACAATAACATAGTCAATGAGACTTTTATTATTCCTTGCCTCTTCTCTCCATGTGAATTTGTGGACATTTTTATGTTGAAACATGGTGTTAGTAATAACCAGTCCATGTCCTGATCAGAAATCCAATAGATATTTGCCATTATTATTTGGTTTGCTCTTTTCTCCAAATTTTCCCAAAATATTTTTGTACGTCTGACAATCATTTCCTACTCTGCTATTTAGATCCCCAACAAGGACCAACTTTTCCTTTTTCATTGTGTCAGTTGCTTTTTCTAAAACCTCAAAAAATTCCTCCACTTCTACCTTAATAGAACCTTCTGTCGGACCATAGGCACAAATAAATCTCATTGTCCAGTTCCCCATTCTCATATTTGCCCACATTACTCTACTTGAAATTGCTTGCCATTCAAGAAGATTAGCTACGTATTTAGTGTTGAATACTATGGCTACCCATTCTTTTCCTTGATTGTCATTGCCTGAATATAACATTTTGTATTTATTGCTCAGAAAGGTCTCACCAGTGTTTGCATTTTTTGTTTCAGTAACCCCTATTATATCGATCTGGTACTTATCTAATTCCTCAGCTAGCTCCATTTCTTTGCCATTCAGGCTTCTTACGTTGATAGTACCGATCTTTAACTCTGGTGATGTTGAGTTGGGGTTCATTTTCAGATTTGTTCCAGTAGCTGACTTTTCGCTGTTCACCCTGGTTCCCTGGCGAAAACAACGGGGGCCTTGTTTAACCGGGCGACGCCCCAGCCGGCATGAAATTTTGTCATGTTGTACCATCATTCTATATTTTGGTTTAACCAATAAGAATACAATTTGGTCGGCTAAATCCCAAATTGCCAGCCCATCCTCGTCCGTTCAGTATCCAAGTAAATACCCAACAGGGTGCACCACGAGAAGGTGAGGATTGGACATTAGGTCAGAAGCCGTGGTCGGTTCTCCGCATTCCTTTAAAGGCTATGTGGAGGTCTCCTCTCAGTTATACAGCTTTGACCCTTAAGCACCCCTATAGCTTAATATAAGCAGTAAATTACACAGTCCAACACAATTTTTGCTGACTTTTATATGAGACTTGTATTTTTGCTAATTTGGGTGCGCTGATTTCAAATATCAAACCCATTTTTCTCTATCACGTCAGGTTTTTCCTCTAATGCATTTTCTTTTTGCTAATTTGTAAGTTTTTGATAGTTTTAAGGAGGCAGTACTATTTAGAGGATCAAAAAAATCGATTTTTTAATATTATTTTCTGAAAGTATGTACTTTTAAAAATCTGTTCCTAACTTTTTATCAAGAAATTCGAAAAATTCCTGAAGATATAGCCTATTATTCAAAGAGGTGCGCAGATCAGAATCGGAGCACTCACCGCTCTCGCTTGTTAGTAAACGAATAAATGCGTAAGAACCTGCAACGGCACGTACTGGTGCTTTGAATGCGAGAGAGGCCGATAATTAGATACATAACTACTTAACAATATTCATTAAAAATTACAAGAATATTTATAAAAAAATAACAATTTTACTTACACATGAGTTTCAGGAATAAATTTTTGTTTGTAGCAATTTCTGCTGTGTGTTCTGTTTTGGCAATCCCATTGAATACTCCAACAGTAGTTGGCCATCATGTGAGAATCCCATCTTCCTTGGTACCGATCATCCATAGTTTTTAAGTCTTGATGAAATCTTTCCCCTTGTTCATCGCTTACAGCACCTAAATTCTCAGGAAATCTATCAAGATGACTGTATAGGAAATGAAGCTTTATGCTCATGTTGCAACCTAGGCGCTGGAAATTTTCAAGTATTGTTTCCACTAGATCTTTGTAATTGCGCGCTTTTTTGTTTCCAAGAAAATTATTCGCAACCATCGTAAATGAAGTCCGGGCTTCTTTCTCAATTTCGTTCATAGAGTTGATGAAATTTGGGTCTCTCATTAAAGTTCTAATTTGCAGTCCATCAAATACACCGGCTTTAATTTTTTCATAACTAAGTCGTGGAAATTTTTCACATATGTAATGGAAACAGTCACCTTGTAAATCTAAAGCTTTAACATACTGCTTCATAAGACCTAGTTTGATGTGTAGAGGTGGAAAAATGATTTTTTCTCTGTCGATTAAAGGTTGATTTATAACATTCTGTTCTCCAACATTAAAGGATATTCTAAGAGGCCAATGTTTCTGACTCCAGCATTGGTTTCTAGCTCGACTATCCCAGAAGCATAGTAAACACGGAAACTTTGTATATCCTCTTTGAAAGCCAAGTAAAAAGTTCACCATTTTAAGATCCACACAGATGATCCAGTTATGGTCTGTATATTTTAAAAATTTCAGAACCTTTTTAATGTCCTCATATGTTTCCTTTAAGTGGACTGAACAGCCAATAGGAATTGAGCAATATACATTCCCATTGTGTAGTAAGACACACTTGAGACTTCTGCTTGAACTGTCGATAAATAAACGGCACTCATTTGGATGATATTGTACAACACTCATTTCAGTTAGTAAACCTGACACGTTGGTACAGTAAACAAACCCACACTCGTGTTTAAAATATTGTACAAGATTACTTTCCCTGCTACGATAAAAAGTTATCTTCATATCTTGCTCCAGTAAGTTTTTTTCATTTAATCTTGAAGCTAACAATTCCGATGATTCCTTTGATAGCCCCAAATCTCTTACTAAGTCATTCAATTCTGCTTGAGTAAAACGTTGCGGTCCAGAACTTAGAAATTAAATTTTCATTGTCTAAATCAACATCCGGGTCTTGCTCCTCAAGAACATCTGGCATATCGCGATCATGCTTGTTCTCAAGTAAAGGAAGTCCTTTATAAATTGGCACGGCTATTTCATTGGAATGAGCAACTGGCCGAATTGCTGAGTCGAGATTTGGATACACAATTTTTTTCTTATTCTTCTTATTATAACCAGAAGTCTGAACTAAACAAAAATAGCAATCATCTATGTGATTTTTCGGTTCACGCCAAATCATTGGAATGCCAAAAGCTAATTTTTGGCGTTTTCCCTTGCTTCACTGTTGTAAATTTTCTACACATGACTTACACACTTTATTTGGAGCCCATGAATTGTCCTGATCTGCAAGTTTTACGTCAAGGTATGCAAAGTACACTTTCTTAACGAAATCAGTGATATTTGTCCTTTGACTGGGAACAGTAAAGCTGCCACAAATGTAGCAGAAGGAATCTACACTATTGACATATTTTCGAGTAGTAGACATGATGTATTTTCTTCACTGCCGACTAACATGCAATTAACAAGACAAAAAAAAACCAGAGACTTTATTGAAACATTATAAGCGCTCATCATACTTTCACGATCGATTAATGATTGACATTTCGATCGTTCTTTGTCCGCTATGATGCATATAGCATTCATTTGTTTTAGGCAGTTGTCATCGCCTACTTTTCATCACCTAAATGTATTAGGTCGGTTATCGGCCTCTCTCACATTCAAAGCGCCAGTACGTGCCGTTGCAGGTTCTTACGCATTTATTCGTTTACTAAAAAGCGAGAGCGGTGAGCGCTCCGATTCTGATCTGCGCACCGCTTTGAATAATAGGCTATATCTTCGGGAATTTTTCGAATTTCTTGATAAAAAGTTAGGAACAGATTTTTAAAAGTACATACTTTCAGAAAATAATATTAAAAAATCGATTTTTTTGATCCTCTAAATAGTACTGCCTCCTTAAAACTATCAAAAACTTACAAATTAGCAAAAAGAAAATGCCATAGAGGAAAAACCTGACGTGATAGAGAAAAATGAGTTTGATATTTGAAATCAGCGCACCCAAATTAGTTAAAAACAAGTGTCAGATCATAATCAGCAGAAAAAAAATTTTTTTTTGTTGGCCAGTGTTATACATCATGATATCTGATCTGATCCTGTGGCTTCCTCTCTTTGAGAGGGTTGCAGCTGATTACTAGGGAGATAGTGGCACTACCTCAAATGTATCAGCAGTATACTAAGACCTAAGCATGTCTAGTTGACAGGCTTAGGTGTCGAACATTATTCATATTTTTTCAGGATTTACCCATACATGGTACTAATGCACTATAGGTTAAGCTACCAACCTCTTGTGTATGGTCTCAAAAAAAAAAAAAATAAATAAAATAAATAAATAAAAAAAAATTGGCTTATATTTTGCAAGGATAAAATATCATGATATTCACAGAGAATTTCTGTAATGGGTTTTCCAGTATTGCTTGAAGGTGTTAAACCACTCTTTTGCATGATGTAGAATAAAATAAGTCTCTTCTGAACTTCACCATACTTTGTATGATGCACTGAAATGTGTAAAAATGCATTTTCAGATAACTGAGACCCAATGCAAGTGCTCAGAAAATTTCTTGAACAGCTCGAGATTGTAGCCTTTGGGGAAAAACAAAGGGGGGTGGGGTCATCAATTAACTGACTTGCTCTCTTATATTTTAGGGAAGTGTTGGCACTACTTCAAATGTATCAGCAGTATACTAAGACTTAAACATGTCTAGTTGACAGGCTTAGATGTTGAACATTATTCATATTATTTTTCAGGATTTACCTATACACGGTACTAATGCACTATAGGTTGATCTACCAACCTCTTGTGTATGGGCTCAAAAAAATAAAATAAACAAATTTGGCTTATATTTTGCAAGGATAAAAGTTCCTAGTGCCTGCAGTTTAGCATACTTTGGACAAACTCGTTAACATCTGCCTTTAAGAACATAAAAATTACATCCCTGATCATCTGTATTGCAAATACAGACTGGCCAATCACACTCTGGATACTCCTTCACAAAGAATGAAATGGAAGAAGACATCTAAAAAACTATTTTTAGAATTAGTACTAGCTATGAAGTGCTCTTCGAACCTTAACATGTATGGATGCATTCATTTGCTAAAGATATGGGGAACAGTTATTCTGAGACCTGATAGCAATCAGGTGAATTTGGAGAAGTCAAGCTATCTGACCATAGAGGGCACCATGTTAGGACACTAGTTCATTTTTTGGTTACAATTTGAATTATTTCTATGAAATATTAGTAAATTCAATAAATAAATTTTATTTTTCCTCTTGGTGCGGTTATACTGTGAAGAGCTATTATAAATAATCAGCAAAGTTATGGATTGGTCAGTGAAAGAATAATGTGAAAAAGTAGAGGGATGAAATGAAATTAAAACATTATGCAGCTCTGTTAGTTTACTGCTTTTGCTAAATAGTAATTATTAAGAATATAACAAGTAAAAAATAAACGAACTAATGTTTATGTTTATTCTAAAGTTTAAAGCCTTATCTAGTCTGCTAATATTAATAAACTGTTAATTCAAATAACCATTTTCAGTTCACAATATGCTTGTTATTGTGCACTGAATACAAACCATAATCAAGTTTTAGAGCAGAAATATTCAAATTCTGATGTAAAGAGCTGGAAACTAGTGAGCATAATCTAAGAATAGAAACAGAGACTGCCCTGGCATGATCTGAAGGTGTTATAATTAGAATGCCCAAAATTTTTGAGGATAACTTTAATGTGGCAACTCTCACCTGTGGGTGAGATATATTCTTCTCTTAGAATATTTCAGAGTTTAGTTTATCAGATCCCTTTTCCTGAATTCTTTCCAATTTCATGCAGACTGCTTATTCATAGACATCCTTTGATCTGAACATATGAATTACATTCATTTTCTTCAGTGTGGTAATGCAGAACATAATTTTTTTCCCACTAGCCACAGGATCCTTTGGAATGTCATATTCCTTGAAATATTTATAAAATTTGACAAATGTTTCAAGAAATGATAGGAAAGATAAAAATGAATATTATATTGAAAATAAGAATATGTAAAGTACTAAAATGAATCCAAATTGAACTGTGAACCTTTAGATGAAATGCATATTATTCAAGAAAAAATGAAAGAATTTAAAAACTTAGTGGCAAACTGTGAAGAAAACAGTGTGATTAATTAATTCAGCCAGTGAAGCATAGTAAAGTTGTTTGTTAGTAGGATTTGTTTCAGAATTCCCAGGAAATTTTTGAATCTTTGTTTTCAAGTCTTGGGAAAAAAGTTTGAAATTCTTCTTAAATCTACAAATATTTAAAAACAGAAAAGTGTCAATTTATTCTAATTTTAGCAAAATAAGTATTGTATAACAGATTATAGATGATGATTAAAATTTTATTACAAATTAATGAAACTGATGAGTGAATAGGTATGTAATTCATTATTTTATACAAATATGTGTTTCTTTTAAGCAAAATACAATAATGTTATATGATGTGACTATAAAACCAAGTGCAATAAAACAGCCATGTGATATACATTTTTATTGCACTTATCTGCCAAGTCAGTATTCGTTTACAGATTAGCTCTCTTATCAGGTGGTTCGTTAATTAAAAGAAAATAAACAATCACTACAAGTAGCAAAGTGACTATCATGCTGTAATGTATGCTGAAGTTACTCCTTCATTTTGAAATCTGGATCACATTTGATAATTTGCTGAAAAGATAAAAATTATTTTATAATTTTAATTTTTCTCAAATTTTAATATTTTCATTTTAGCTTCAAAATAAAATTAATCCAAAGTTTGAAGCACTTAACTGAGGAAGCAGGTCAGTGAAATTATTGTCAAAAGCAGATTTCATGTAAGGGATCAAATGCTACTGGATTTAATGGGACATTTAGAATGTATGCATGAATTATGTTTTATAGGAAGCACTGAAGCAAATATGGAACCTTCAAGTAGACCAAAAAGAATTAAAGCTGATCCATGAATTTTAAACTTTAAGTGAGACTGTATGTAGAATGGCTACTAAAGATGAAATCTCAATCCAAACAAATGCCAATAGTTCTTTTATATGCAAAATAATTTCAATACAGAATTATGTGTTACCAAAGAAACCAGTCAGGTATTTTAATTTTGGCCTTCTATGAACATAAAAAAAGAAGAGCAAATAGCAAAAATTAAAGAATTAACAGAATCGGGTGTTTTAGTCTTACTCTGGATGAACGAACCAGTATTAAAAAATAAAAGATAGTATTGTTGTTCATTCAGATGACAACTTTTTTTTTTTTTTTTTTTAAATTTCGGATTAGTTCATACATTCAGAAAATGTTTATCTACTGATATTCAAAATATTGTGGAGACTGCAAGGATGATGCAAAAATTTTGAGGGAGCTTTTAGGAGCCCTACTCCAAATATGAGAACAGTATTCGATAGCTGGGCGGATTTGTGATTTGTATAAGGTTAACAGCTGTTTAGAGGTGAAGTAACGTCTTGAGCAAAAGAGAAATCCTAGTTTTTTGAAAGCTGAGGTTTGATGTCAGGGTAATTTTGAGAAGAGAAATCTCAACTTGTCTGGAAATTTGGGTGTTGTCAAAAATAATACCGGGAGAAAATGGTTATTTTTTTTATGAGAAATAAGACAGTAATGGGTTTTATTAGCATTGAAATTGACTAGATTATGGCTTGGAGATCAGAATTGAGGACAGTGGTGGTTAATGTTCTGTAGATTGAGGTGAGTTGTGTGGAGTAAGGTTTATCAAAAGAAAGGGAGGAGTACAATGTGCTGTCGTCTGCAAAACTGTATATTGGGTTGGAGGTCAACCGAAGTACGTCATTCATATGCAGAAGGAAGAGGGTCGGTGAGAGAACCGAACCTGGTGGGACCCCAGCATTAGTTGGATGGTGAGAGAATAGGGAATCATCTACCATCACACACAGTATGCATCCAGACAGAAAGCTGGCAATCCATCTGCAGAAGTCCTGAGACAGTTCAAATGAGGGAGTTTACTTAGTAAGCCTTTGTGCCAGACCTGGTCAAAGGTTTTACAGATATCAAGTGCAACCACTTGGGATTACCCAAATTTCTCCATGGCATTTGTCCAGAGGTGGGTGATATATGAGAGCAGATCACCTGTTGATCAGCATCGACGGAATCCGTACTGGTGGTCGCTTAATAGCTGGGTACCTTCAAGTTAGAGTAGGAGTTGAGAATTGATGGTTTTCCCCATCAACTTTAGATAGGACTGAGGTGTGTGTGTGCAAAGGGCAGTAGTTAGATGGCAGCAATTTGTCACCCTTTTTAGGAATGGGTTGAATATAAGCCAATTTCCAGGCTTTGGGATATACCAGTAGATTAAGAATGTATTTACACACAGCATAGGATAGGATAGGAGTCAGTTCTGCTGCACAGACCTTCAGGACAATTGGAGAAATGCCATCAGGGCCTTTTTTTGTGTCTAATTTAGACAACAGCTTTATGATCTCTTTCTGGCAAAAGGATACAGGGAACATTGTATGTTAGGTAGTTGGAATGGCTGGGGGACATTTGCCATTGTCAGTTATGCGTGAATTGGAGGCAAAGTGTGAAGCCAGGAGATTAGCTTTTTCTGTGGGTGATGTTGCAATTGAACCATCTGGGTATGATAGGGGTGGGAATAGTGTAGGGCAAAAGTTACGACCAATTGGTGAGAGACCAAAAAGCATGGCTGCTGTTTGGACAGGCTGCAAATTTCCTGCTTTTTTCCCATTCAAATTCTGTTTTGGAAGCATTGATAATTTTCTTGCATCTGTTTCGGGCTTCAGTACAGGCACTGAAGGAGGATGGAGTTCTTGATTTGAGCCAGTTGTGGTATGCCTGATTTTTTATTTGCACAGCCTTGGCAGAACCAGGGTTTGGATAGGGGATGGCAGTTCAGAGAAGTGTGGGGAATGTATGTTTTCATGCTAGTGAGGATTATTTTGGTGATACGTTCGGTGTATGTGTTTGGATTGGAAGACCAGAAACAATAGTCCAACCATGGGAATGAAGCAGAGTAGTCTTGGAGGCTGTCCCATTTGGCACTGTTATAATGCCAACCTATTCGTGTGGGTGTGACTGTGTAAGCATTGTTGCATGGGGGAGATGGGCACTAGGTTTTGGCCAGAATTACCCAGGGGGCTCACTACATTCAATGCATATTTGGAAGAGTCATTAGTAAGGAAAAGATCTAGGATATTTGGGTGATTCAGGTTATCTGGTTGGCTTGTGAACAATTTGTGTAAGGTCATTAGTGATGGCAAATGTTTCAGCATCTCTGCCTGTAGGATCTGTACAGCTGGAAGAGGAAAGCCAGTTGGGTGTTATCGACATGCTTAATGGGAATTTTTCATGCATGAGGAACAATTACAACACCCTAATCCCATCACGACAAAGATTGGTTGGGTTATATGCAGTCTTACTGGAGAGTGAGTCCTTCAGTGACTGAATATATGACAGAGATATTATTGTCTTCAAATCTCAAACTTTTGTTGATTAATCAAAACATTGTTAGCAAAATCTTTCACAGCAGTCTGTATGTGATGATCCAAGAATTTCACTCCTAGCACTACAATCCAAATGCCTGTATCTCTTAATCATTTCCTTGTATTCTAAAAACCAACAAAGTAGAACCTCCAATTAAATTATTCTATGCACTATTACCTTTGGAATTATGCCCGTTTTAAGCACCAATTTTTTCGAAATAAATTTACCAGTCACTCATAACATTGCATGAAAGGAATGAAAGGTAATAAGCAAAACGTCCACCTGGGAAAGGAATCTAAATACGAAAACTTTAAATATTTGCAATATGAGCAGGAATTGCAGTCAGTTACAGGATTTAGAGGTCTCCAATTATAAGGCTCCAACAGAGCCTGTATTGTAATTTTTATTCTATCTCCTATCTCCATCATGTGGTATCCATTGCTTTGCTTACTTGCAGAAAACTGGGACTTTTCTATGGAAGTAGCCCCCCTCCCCAAAAAAAAAACTCGGGTTTTTTATAATCAATCACTCTATTAGGGCATTAACCAGTTTTCTATGAATGCTAAGTGACTTAGCTTCATAGAAAGGCCACTGAGCCTAATATGCTATTGGAGAATAAGTAAAGAGATACAAGATTATGCAATCTGCTCAAATTACGACCACCAGGAATTTCACAGATCAATGCCAATTAGTGTTTCTTATTCTGGCACAACATAGTTTCTAGAATGATTTTAGAATAATTTCTTGCCAAATCATGTTTTGACAAGATAGCTCACTTTCTCATTGACTTGTTATAGTGAAAAGGAAAGTGAGATATTTTACCAAACATAAGCCTACCTCTTGTTTTTCAGTACAATATGAAAAACTTCAGTGTATATCAGCAGAAATAGCAATCCATATTTAATTATTAATGATGAGTTTTTATAAATATAAACTTATCAGAGTCATCTTTTAGTTTGACAAAACATTCTGACATACCTTAACATGACCATTTGCAGCAGCATCATGAAGCGGACTGTCCTTACCAAATCCTTGAGAATTAACATCTGCTCCAAATTTAATTAAAAGCTCTGCAACCTCAAACCAGCCATGGTTACATGCCTCATGCAGAGGCGTCCATCCTAATAACAAATGAGGAAGGGAGAATATATAATATGTAACTACACACATGCATGCATTTCAATTTATAAATGCCATATAAAGGGAAAGTTGTTATACAAAATGTTCATAAAGTATTCTAGCATTTTCTACTTAACAATGTGAAGTTAAAATATCATCACTATATCCATCAATTCCTAATATGTACTATCAAGCCGTGTACAGAATGCCATAAACATTACTCATCGCTAGTTATCAACAATTCTTTAACTACAATTTTTTTGTGAAGTCTAATAATGACATATCATACATTTTGATTTTGTAAAGTGCTAACTGCATCAGTTCATTCACCTAGATTTTGGACTTTCTCTGGATCTCCCCCACCGACATAAACTGGTTTTGCTAAAAACTTTCCTCCACAATCTTTTCAGGTGACCATCATAAATTAGCTCCTTGCATATTCTTAAATGCTAATAATGTAAAGTTTATTTCATTTTAATCTTCATTTTTAAAATGATTCTGGCATTCATATCATCTTTCACTCTCCTAATTTTATCAAATGCTAATTTCTAGTCTTTGATGATTATGACTAACACCAATTAAATCCATAAGGTAAAACTTGTTTTAACAGATTACATGGAATAAGTTTTTTAATTACTTCCTATGACTTAGAATTAAAAACAGACTCTCCATAATAACAGTTTTGCTTATTCTATTATCAATTTCACGTTTATTTTACCATCTTCACTTAAAACTATGCCCTAAGCAGCTGAAATATTTTACTTGCTCTATAGGTCTGTTCATCATGATATTGTAGTTAGTCCTGTCTATTATCATAAGGGCCAAACTCATTCTATAACCAAATGACACATATTATTGCTAAGTTTAATATTAGATTTTCATATCAAGTTCATTACAAGAGTTAATCGGTAGTTTAATCCTGAAGTAAAGAACCAAACATTCGATTTTCATGTCAGATTTAATGCCATTTTCCTTCATAATGAGAACCATACAGATGATGAATAACAGCAAAGACAGAGTGCATCATTATTTTACTCCTGTTATATCAACCCATCTTACACTATATCTTCAATTCTAGTTTCTGATATCCAGTTTAAGTATAGGTCATATACTGAAATGTAAATACAATTTAAAACTAACTCTAAACCTAGAATTTGATTTAAATACATAGATGATATATTCATCATCTGGCTAGGCTCCAAAGAATCTGTTTACAATTCCACCTTACTCCACAGCTTAAACTAAAAAATCCAATTCACAGCAGAAGCTGAAAGAAATAGAACAGTTTCTTTTTTGGATTTTTTTTAAAAAATCTCACTTGTGAATGATGGGAAATGTTGTAATGTTCCGCTGAAGTATACAGACAAAAGTTCAACAATGGAAGATGCCCAGTCCAGAAGCGAGGTATACGATGATCAAGTGAAGAGCACACAATATAAAATTACTTAACATTGTTGCTCTTACAACAGATTCTCACAATTCCTCCCATCAGAATTCAGTTTCCCTGATTCTGTGTTACGTCTTATATCAATTAACAATTTTTCAAGACACTTGATGCCAAACGCATTCAAGTGTAGGCCATCCCTCTTATAGAAATTCAATCTTCCTCACTCACTCCACACATCCAAAAACTCGCATCTGTTCCTTCCACACAGCCTACACATCGAATAATTTGGCATCATAGCCCTTCTTCTTAATTGATTTTTATCATATCAAGGTAAATATACTTAATATTTTCACTTTCTCACTCTTGCCTCTTCCAACAACTCTTTCATACTGAACTTATTGCTAGTTAAGTCATTAGTACCTACTACAATTACAATCTTATTTACTTTTCTGTTTTTGAATTGCTTGTGTTATATTTTTAATTTTCATCATCATCATCATCATCATCATCATCAAATTCCTGCCATGTACCCTCAAGGGGTGTACAGGATATGACAGTACTACATGAAAAAATTACATCATTACTAACTTCCTATCAACAATTTTCCTCCAAATCAGTCTGTTACTTGTCAAGACTCCAACATTATCAGATCTTATATTTCTATCATCTAAGGCACTTTGTACCGTATCAATCCACCTATATCTTGGTCTTCCTCTGGGTCGTTTTCCTGCCAACCTGGCAGAGAACACTTGTTTTGCTAATCTTTCCTCTCCCATTCTATTTAAGTGACCATACCATCTGAGATTAGCTCTGCTAACGCATTCCTGGATGCTGACAATGTCAAGTTGTTTCCTAATATCCCCATTTTTAATATGATATTGCCATTGATGCCATCTGTTCACGCCTCGAATCTTTCTCAGGACTCTCATATCTGCGGTCTCTAGTCTTTGGTCAAGTGTTTTACTTCTGACCCAGCTCTCAGATCCATAAGTTAAAATTGGTTTGAACACAGTCTTGTATACAGCTAATTTAGTGTTCCGACTAATTTCTTTCTTATTCCATATGAATTTATTCAATTGACTTCCCACGATACCAGCTTTGCTGATTCTGTTGTCTATTTCTATATTTAGTTTACCATCTTCAGTAAAAATTGTGCCTAAGTAGCTGAAATGTTTTACTTGTTCCACAGGTTCTCCATTCACAACACAGTTGACATTTTCAATGATTCTGCCTATTTTCATTGTCTTTGTCTTTTTATTGCTGACCTTCATACCATATCTATTACAACAGCTATTCAATTTAGTCAGAGAATCTTGCAGACTTGTAGCGGATTTATTTAGAAGTATAACATCATCCGCATAAAGCAAAGAGCTGACATTAACATCTCCAATTTTCATATCAGGTTTAATACCACATTCCTTCATAATGTGATCCATATAGATAATGAATAACAGAGGGGATAATGTACATCCTTGTCTCACACCAGATTTAACATTAAACCATCTTCCTGTACTTCCTTCAATTCTAACTGCTGACTCACAACTCAAATAAAGACTAAGTATTGCTTGATATAATGCCCCATTGACACCATATAACTGCAGCGTATTGAATAGCTTCTCTCTTGGCACCTTGTCATATGCCTTTTCCAAATCGACAAAACTTAAATACAGATCTTTGTTATATTCCCATGCTTTCTCGACTATTTGTCGTAAAGTGAAGATCTGATCCTGACAGCCTCTATTTGGCCTGAATCCAGCTTGTTCTTCACCAAGCTTTTCTTCCACAATTCTTCTCAACCGTTTCTCAAGTATACTTGCATAGATCTTGCCAGGAACACTCAGTAGGGAAATACCTCTGTAATTCTCACATTCAGTTTTATTTCCCTTTTTATATATGGGTACTATGAGAGCTCTACTCCAATCATCGGGAATTCGTCCCTCTGTCCAGGCTTTCTGAACTATGCAGTGCAGCCACTGTAAGACTCTTATACCACCATACTTCAGCATTTCTGGTCGAATATCATCTACTCCTGCTGCCTTTCCACATTTCAAGCCTTTGATGGCTTTTTCCACTTCAAGTATGGATATGTATTCCTGACTGCATGCCTGGTCAGTGTTTTTTATCACTGTGCTGTCATCACTGCTTGTTTCATTTAGCAGTTTTTCAAAGTAATTACTCCATACTTCAAGGATATCTTTTTCTCCTGTTTTCATTTCACCTTTATCATCTCTAATTCCTTTTACAGCACTCTTTCCTCCATTCCTAAGCTTCTTCAACAACCTCCAGAATATTTTGCCACCTTCTTGATATTTATTTTCTATATTCTTGCCAAAGTCCTCCCATGACTTTTGTTTAGCTAGTTTTACACACTGTTTAGCTTTCTTACATTTGTCTCTGTATTCTGTAAGAGTAAAAGCTGACTTATTTGCCAGGAACTTTTGATATGCTTTCTTCTTTTCCTTCACTGCCTCTTTAACTTCCTGTGTCCACCAGGGAGTTCTGATTTTTTTATCTTTGCACACAACCTCACCACATGCCTCTCTGGCAGAATCAATCAATGTTTCCTTCAGAGTTTGCCACTGAATCTCCAAGGTTTGATTCCTGTTCTCAAACTCTTTCATTTTCTTTTCAATAATATTTCTGTATTTTAGTCTACAGTTTACATCTGAGAGCTGCTCAACTTTTATTCGCTTTAAAACTTTCTTACATGTTATTCTTTTCAATATGAAATTCAATTTTATCCTGCTCAAGACTAAATAGTGATCACTTCCAATTTCAAATCCTCTGTACACTCTGGTGTCCTGCACCAGGGAGAAAACATCACTATCAACAATAACATAGTCAATGAGACTTTTCTTATTCCTAGCCTCTTCTCTCCATGTGAATTTGTGCACATTTTTATGTTGGAACATGGTGTTAGTAATAACCAGTCCATGTCCTGAGCAGAAATCCAACAGTTATTTGCCATTATTATTAGCTTTGCTCTTTTCTCCAAATTTTCCCAAAATATTTTTGTAAGTCTCACAATCATTTCCTACTCTACTATTTAGATCCCCAACAAGGACCAACTTTTCATTTTTCATTGTGTCAGTTGCTTTTTCTAAAGCCTCAAAAAATTCCTCCACTTCTACCTTAGTAGAACCTTCTGTGGGACCATAGGCACAAATAAGTCTCATTGTCCAGTTCCCCATTCTCATATTTGCCCACATTACTCTACTTGAGACTGACTGCCATTCAAGAAGATTAGCCTCGTATTTTGTGTTGAATACTATGGCTACTCCTTCTTTTCCTTGATTGTCATTGCCTGAATATAACATTTTGTATTTATTGCTCAGAAAGATCTCACCAGTTTTGGTCTTTTTTGTTTCAGTCACCCCTATTATGTCGATCTGGTACTTATCTAATTCCTCAGCTAGCTCCATTTCTTTGCCATTCAGGCTTCTTACGTTGATAGTACCGATCCTTAACTCTGGTGATGTTGAGTTGGGGTTTGTTTTCAGATTTGTTCCAGTAGCTGACTTTTCGCTGTTCGCCCTGGTTCCCTGGCGAAAACAGCGGGGGCCTTGTTTAACCGGGCGACGCCCCAGCCGGCATGAAATTTTGTCATGTTGTACCATCATTTTTTATTTTGGTTTAACCAATAAGAATACAATTTGGTCGGCTAAATCCCAAATTGCCAGCCCATCCTCGTTCGTTCAGTATCAAAGTAGATACCCAACAGGGTGCACCACGAGAAGGTGAGGATTGGACATTAGGTCAGAAGCCCTGGTCGGTTCTCCGCATTCCTTTAAAGGCTATGTGGAGGTCTCCTCTCAGTTATACAGCTTTGACCCTTAAGCACCCCACATTTTTAATTTTTGACATGGGAAAACTTGATGTTATAACCTGCTCATCAATTGCATGTTTTATGATAGTCACCATACCAAATAACATCTTTCATTTTATAATCAACTTTACATATATAGAGGGACAGGCTACATAAATTATTCATAATTAATTATATATTATACATAATTTATTCACTACTTCATAAATACAAACTTTATTGCTAAATGTATACAACAGTATTAAATACAGGTTGAATGAATTGTTTTCTCATTCCCTGCCTCTTTTTCTTAGCTCAAATGACGACTTTGCAGGATACTTAAAAATATCTTATTGGTGTGATGTTACTAATTAAAATTTGAAAAATTTCTTAATTTTTTTTAATGTTCTACAGAAGATATTTTTTGATTTTGAATTTTGAATTTCCCAAAATATTTTGCAAATATTTTGGGAAATTTCGTATAAATTTCCCAAAATATTTGCATAAGTGCTGTTGTAATTTTCATCAAAAATCTATAGAATTGTTGCTGGCAATAAGAATAATGCATTTTGAATACAAAAATAACATTGTTTTATTAAGTGCTGATTATAAAACTATAGAAATTAAATGATGATGGGGGGATGAAACTGTTTATTATAGAAACTACAAGAATGGAATGAGAATTTTTTAGTGATTTCTTTGAAAATTTTCAGGAAGTCACAGTGAGAGCGCCCCACCCCCCCCATCCTAGAAGCATTTCTTAAACTTTGAGGTCATCTAGTGGACATTTTTGAAACAAACTCTAGAGAATTACTGATCAAGCTAAGGTGTTTTGTGTAATATATATACAGTATGTCAAGCAGTTGAATTTTGAGTTGACAGCAGTTGATTTTTTTAACACGTTCATTGTCAATCACGCGATATCGCGTGTACATCGCTATCAAGTAAAAAAATTTGGCCACCACACGAAATTCCAATTTTCAGCTTGGCAATGAACGTGTTAAATAAGAGAAACGTCTCTCTCCCTTTTTCAAATGTTATGAAATCTAAATGTTGTATTATTTCAATGTTTTCTTTCTCAAAAAAAAAAAAATAAAAAAAAAATAAATAAATAAATAAATAAATAAAATAATAATAATAATAATATTCATTGTTATTTTAAAACTGGTTTTACTCCATTCCCCAAGTAAGCAAACAGATAAACAAGTCAAGTTTGCGCCATTTATATACCCAAGGTAAAATACTTTCTACAAATAATATTCATTGCTGAGTTTATAGTGTAATTTTCATTTATTACTTTTCAATAAATTATTAAACAATGCATTGTTATTGTAATTTTTTTTTTGTTAAAGTTTTAAACCAGTGTCATTATTGCAATAAATTTGATGGTATTGGGATAAAACATGAATAGTTACAAAACAGCATTGAATTTATTCAAACAAATACTTGTTCTCTTTTGTAAATACTAAAATCTTCAAAATCAACACAATCACTGTAAAGACTAAGGAACAATGAAAAACAAGTTAAGCATATAAATTAAGTTGGAAATGCAAAAGAACTTCTCGTTCTCTTGCAAAAACTTACTTATAAGTATACATACGAATCAAATTATTATACAATCCTTATTTAATAATTAAAGTTAAATTAATCTAAGTTAAAGAGGCAGTGAAGGAAAAGAAGAAAGCATATCAAAAGTTCCTGGCAAATAAGTCAGCTTGTGCTCTTAGAGAATACAGAGACAAATGCAAGAATGCTAAATACTGTGTAAAACTAGCTAAACAAAAGTCATGGGAGGACTTTGTCAAGAACATAGAAAATAAATATCAAGAAGGTGGCAAAATATTCTGGAGGTTATGGAAGAAGCTTAGGAATGGAGGAAAGAGTGCTGTAAAAGGAATTAGAGATGATAAAGGTTACATGAAAACGGAAGAAAAAGATATCCTTGAACTATGGAGTAATTACTTTGAAAAACTACTAAATGAAACAAGCAGTGATGACAGCACAGTGGCAAAAAACACTCAACAGGCATACAGTCAGGAATACACATCCACACTTGAAGTAGAAAAAGCCATCAAAGGCTTGAAATGTGGAAAGGCAGCAGGAGTAGATGATATTCAACCAGAAATGCTGAAGTATGGTGTATAAAAGTCTTACAGTGGCTGCATTGCATAGTTCAGAAAGCCTGGGGAGAGAGAGACAAATTTCAGATGATTGGAGTAGAGCTCTCATAGTACCTATATATAAAAAGGGAAATAAAACTGAATGTGAGAATTACAGAGATATTTCCCTACTGAGTGTTCCTGGCAAATCTATGCAAGTATACTTGAGAAACGGTTGAGAATAATTGTGGAAGAAAAGCTTGGTGAAGAACAAGCTGGATTCAGGTCAAATACAGGCTGTCAGGATCAGATTTTCACTTTACGACAGGTAGTTGAGAAAGCATGGGAATATAACAAAGATCTGTATTTAAGTTTTGTCGATTTGGAAAAGGCATGACAATGTGCCAAGAGAGACGCTATTCAATACACTACAGTTATATGATGTCAATGGGGCATTATATCAAGCAATACTTAGTCTTTTTAATTGAGCTGTAAGTCAGCAGTTAGAATTGAAGGACGTATAGGAAGATGGTTTAATGTTAAATCTGGTGTGAGACTAGGATGTACATTATCCCCTCTGTTATTCATTATCTATATGGATCACATCATGAAGGAAAGTGGTATTAAACATGATATCGAAATTGGAGATGTTAATGTCAGCTCTTTGCTTTATGCGGATGATGTTATACTTCTAAAAAAATCTGCTACAAGTCTGCAAGATTCTCTGACTAAATTGAATAACTGTTGTAATAGATATGGCATGAAGGTCAGCAATAAAAAGACAAAGACAATGAAAATAGCCAGAATCATTGAAAATGTCAACTGTGTTGTGAATGGAGAACCTGTGGAACAAGTAAAACATTTCAGCTACTTAGGTACGATTCTTAGTGAAGATGGTAAATTAAATCTAGAAATAGACAACAGAATCAGCAAAGCTGGTATGGTGGGAAGTCAATTGAATAAATTCATATGGAATAAGAGAGAAATTAGTCGGAACACTAAATTAGCTGTATACAAGACAGTGTTCAAACCAGTTTTAACTTATGGATCTGAGAGCTGGGTCAGAAGTAAAACACTTGACCAAAGACTAGCGACCACAGATATGAGAGTCCTGAGAAAGATTAGAGGCGTTCACAGATGGCATCAATGGCAATATCATATTAAAAACGAGAATATTAGGAAAGAACATGACATTGTCAGCATGCAGGAATGCATTCGCAGAGCTAATCTCAGGTGGTATGGTCACTTAAACAGAATGGGCAAAGAAAGATTAGCAAAACAAGTGTTCTCTGCCAGGATGGCAGCAAAACGACCCAGAGGAAGACCAAGATATAGGTGGATTGATACGGTACAAAGTGCCTTAGACGATAGAAATATAAGATCTGATAATGTTGGAGTTTTGACAAGTAACAGACTGATTTGGAGGAAAATTGTAGATAGGAAGTTAGTAATGATGTAAATTTTTTTTCATGTAGTACTATCACATCCTGTACACCCCTTGAGGGTACATGGCAGGAATTTGATGATGATGATGATTTAATAATAATGGAAACAAGTTAAGCTACTTACAAAATGTGTGAAAATGCCACAGAACTGCTCTTTCCCTTTTAAAATTATGTTGGTGTACAGAGGGATCTCCACAAGATTCTTTGAATAATATGACATGTCATTTCCAGCCATTTTTAATATATGGCAGTCAGTGGTTAAGACATGGTCACCTAGTCTTGACATTTCATGAACTTGATATTGGTTATAATTTATATGATGTTTAGCCTCACTTGAGCAGATTGACTAGTCAGTATGTCCACAGTAATGAAGAACAATGCCATAAAATTCTGTAAACGGCTACTGACATATTTTGTCTTCGATGGAAAGAAAGAAAGTGGAGGAAACTATGCACTAATAGCTCTTTATTTGAGCAAATAACATGGATGTGATGGGCAAGTATTTTAATGAGACAAAATAGGCTAAACAGATTATGGGAGTTCACAAATGCCTTTTGTCAAAGAGTAGACTTTTTTCTAAATGCCAAAATTTAATGAATTTAAAAGTCCATGCATGAGACAATCCAAAAAATATATATTGCCCTGTGCAGTTTGGGCATCCTGCCTTGAAAATGAGCTGACATGAGATACACCTTCTATGAAATAATAGTACTGGAGAAGAATATTTACAAAGTGATTTTTTAGGGGGAATTATGTAAAAATTTGCTAAATTAAGCAACAACAGGGCTATTCACTTCTCTTTCAGCCAGCTGATGAAATTTTTCCCTCTTGCTTTGGACACTTCTGTGGATATGGAATAGGCTGAATGTTTATGTCCAGAATCATAAATTATCCAACTAAACAGTGTCTCTTGCGACCTTTCAAACTTCATTCACCACTCAAAAGAACTTGGAGAATACAAGATCATTTGCTATGTGGGACAAACAGACTTTTTAATGAAAGAAGGATGTGAAAGGAGGGGGGGGGAGCAGGGATGGAGAAATCTATATTATCAGCAGAGACAACATAGACTAGACAAAGCACTATGAATATAGAAATGGCACTGATTACAATTGTTAACAGAGTCCTGATAATTGAAACAAGATATAATCCTACATCATGTTTGATAATCTTTCATCAAAAACCTGACACAATGCTGATATCACCAACACACTCCCTGCATCACAGCACTATGCCATCATAATAATTTGAATTGATACAGAAAGTTGTTTTAAAGATTCTGAAGTACTATTACCATTAATTTCTTTATTGATAAATTCAGCATAATATTAGTTTAGTTTTCTATTTCGCTCTTCTGAAGAAGTGTACTATAATATACATGAAACCAGTAAAGTTTAAAAATATAAGAAAGTAATTGTTTAGCAATTTCATGTAGTATGTATACTGGACATACTAGTTTTGTGGGAAACTTGTGCCACAGTATCATAAATTATCTGCATGTAAACACAAGAAGTAATATTTATTAAATATACTGCCAAATAAATCAGTTTGAAACTAATAAACTATTATCAGTTGCCTGCACAGCATTTTTTACAAGTTAGAATGCAAACAGTTGAATTATTCAAAATAGTATGAGCCACGTGATGTTAAATCATTAATAGCATTATACTTCACTGAAAAAAAAGGTTAATCATAAAAGTTATTATAAAATAATTATATAATGTATATTTTCATCAAAAAAAAAAAAATTTATATCATACTAAACAGATCATTAGATAGATGTGGTATCCAGTGGTTTCTTAGGATCTATCTTTGTAAATATCACTATTGGCCTTAATTAAAAAATATTAATGTGTTATTTGGACCAAACTTTCCCATATTTTTGACAAGGATAGGGAGCCATTCCAATTCAAGTTAGGGCAGTGAAGTAAGGCCTCAGCACTCTCTTTGAATAGGCTTTCGAATTTATAATGACATCTGTGTAGAAGGCAAGTTTTAGACCAGAGAATGTTGTGGTCCACCTCTATTCTGTGTTGCTCCACCCCAGACTTATTGGTTTTAAGGCCAATAGTGATATTTACAAAGATAGATCCTAAGAAACCACTGGATACCACATCTATCTAATGATCTGTTTAGTATGATATAAATTTTTTTTTTTTTGGATGAAAATATACATTATATAATTATTTTATAATAACTTTTATGATTAACCTTTTTTTTTCAGTGAAGTATAATGTTATTAATGATTTAACATCACGTGGCTCATACTATTTTGAATAATTCAACTGTTTGCATTCTAACTTGTAAAAAATGCTGTTCAGACAACTGATAATAGTTTATTAGTTTCAAACTGAAATACTTGGCAGTATATTTAATAAATATTACTTCTTGTGTTTACATGCAGATAATTTATGATACTATGGCACAAGTTTCCCACAAAACTAGTATGTCCAGTATACATACATGAAATTGCTAAACAATTACTTTCTTATATGTTTAAACTTTACTGGTTTTATGTATATTATAGTACACTTCTTCAGAAGAGCGAAATAAAAAACTAAACTAATATTATGCTGAATTCATCAATAAAGAAATTAATGGTAATAGTACTTTAGAATCTTTAAAACTTTATTCAAATTATATTATGATGGCTAAGTGGTGTGATGCAGGGATGGGGGGTTGGTCATATCAGTATTGTGTCAGGTTTTTGATGAAAGATTATCAAACATGATGTAGGATCATATTTTGTTGCAATGATCAGAGCTCTTTTCCCAAATTTGTGAAGCTTGCATCATGAGAACATCAATCAAGACAACCTAATTTAGCCCGTCAGAGGGCACCTTTAGGACTCTAGGAACAATGTTAGTTATTCTCTATGGTCACATTTGGTTGTTGTTAGTGCTTGCATGCACTTATCATAGTTTTATGTTCTCATGAAGATGGCAATGTAACATTGCTGAAATATAGGAAGTATTGATTAAATGTTCTTTTAATTAATATTTAGTATACATTGTAATTTCCTGAAATAACTTATAATAACAGTCAGTTAATAAAATACAATGTTAATAGCATACTATCATGGCTAGTAGCATGACACACAACTCAGTGAATTTAGCGCTCGTGCAAAATTAGTGATTTTTGTCTGTTTTATTGTGTTTTTACCCTTAGAAATTAGGGTTTTATAGTATATTAGTGTAGATTTTCAGTAATAAGTATAAGCTTAATATGGCACCAAAAGAAAAATAATGTAAGAGCAGTGCAGTCAAGAACAAGAAGGCTAGCTCTGCTAACAAGGTTAATGAAAATGAATTAACCTCCAAAAACAACAAAATGGGGTGCTTAAGGGTCAAAGCTGTATAACTGAGAGGAGACCTCCACATAGCCTTTAAAGGAATGCGGAGAACCGACCAGGGCTTCTGACCTAATGTCCAATCCTCACCTTCTCGTGGTGCACTCTCTTGGGTATCTACTTGGATACTGAACGGATGAGGATGGGCTGGCAATTTGAGATTTAGCTGACCAAATTGTATTCTTATTGGTTAAACCAAAATATAGAATGATGGTACAACATGACAAAATTTCATGCCGGCTGGGGCGTCGCCCGGTTAAACAAGGCCCCCGTTGTTTTCGCCAGGGAACCAGGGCGAACAGCGAAAAGTCAGCTACTGGAACAAATCTGAAAATAAACCCCAACTCAACATCACCAGAGTTAAAGATCAGTACTATCAACGTAAGAAGCCTGAATGGCAAAGAAGTGGAGCTAGCTGAGGAATTAGATAAGTACCAAATCGACATAATAGGGGTGACTGAAACAAAAAAGACCAAAACTGGTGAGATCTTTCTGACCAAAAAATACAAAATGTTATATTCAGGCAATGACAATCAAGGAAAAGAAGGAGTAGCCATAGTATTCAACACAAAATACGAGGCTAATCTTCTTGAATGGCAGTCAGTCTCAAGTAGAGTAATGTGGGCAAATATGAGAATGGGGAACTGGACAATGAGACTTATTTGTGCCAATGGTCCCACAGAAGGTTCTACTAAGGTAGAAGTGGAGGAATTTTTTGAGGCTTTAGAAAAAGCAACTGACACAATGAAAAATGAAAAGTTGGTCCTTGTTGGGGATCTAAATAGCAGAGTAGGAAATGATTGTGAGACATACAAAAATATTTTGGGAAAATTTGGAGAAAAGAGCAAAGCTAATAATAATGGCAAATAACTGTTGGATTTCTGCTCATGACATGGACTGGTTATTACTAACACCATGTTCCAACATAAAAATGTGCACAAATTCACATGGAGAGAAGAGGCTAGGAATAAGAAAAGTCTCATCGACTATGTTATTGTTGATAGTGATGTTTTCTCCCTGGTGCAGGACACCAGAGTGTACAGAGGATTTGAAATTGGAAGTGATCACTGTTTAGTCTTGGGCAGGATAAAATTGAATTTCATATTGAAAAGAATAACATGTAAGAAAGTTTTAAAGCAAATAAAAGTTGAGCAGCTCTCTGATGTGAGCTGTAGACTAAAATACACAAAGATTATTGAAGAAAAAATGAAAGAGTTTGAGAACAGGAATCAAACCTTTGAGATTCAGTGGCAAACTCTGAAAAAAAAACATTGATTGATTCTGCCAGAGAGGCATGTGGTGAGGTTGTCTGTAAGGATAAAAAAATCAGAACTCCCTGGTGGACACAGGAAGTTAAAGAGACAGTGAAGGAAAAGAAGAAAGCATACCAAAAGTTGCTGTCAAATAAGTCAGCTTGTGCTCTTAGAGAATACAGAGACAAATGCAAGAATGCTAAACACTGTGTAAAACTAGCTAAACAAAAGTCATGGGAGGACTTTGGCAAGAATATAGAAAATAAATATCAAGAAGGTGGCAAAATATTCTGGAGGTTGTTGAAGAAGCTTAAGAATGGAGGAAAGAGTGCTGTAAAAGGAATTAGACATGATAAAGGTGACATGAAAACGGGAGAAAAAGATATCCTTGAAGTATGGAGTAATTACTTTGAAAAACTGCTAAATGAAACAAGCAGTGATGACAGCACAGTGGTAAAAAACATTGACCAGGCATGCAGTCGGGAATACATATCCATACTTGAAGTAAAAAAAGCCATCAAAGGTTTGAAATGTGGAAAGGCAGCAGGAGTAGATGATATTCGACCAGAAATGCTGAAGTATGGTGGTATAAGAGTCTTACAGTGGCTGCACTGCATAGTTCAGAAAGCCTGGACAGAGGGACGAATTCCTGATGATTGGAGTAGAGCTCTCATAGTACCCATATATAAAAAGGGAAATAAAACTGAATGTGAGAATTACAGAGGTATTTCCCTACTGAGTGTTCCTGGCAAGATCTATGCAAGTATACTTGAGAAACGGTTGAGAAGAATTGTGGAAGAAAAGCTTGGTGAAGAACTAGCTGGATTCAGGCCAAATAGAGGCTGTCAGTATCAGATCTTCACTTTATGGCAAATAGTCGAGAAAGCATGGGAATATAACAAAGATCTGTATTTAAGTTTTGTCGATCTGGAAAAGGCATATGACAAGGTGCGAAGAGAGAAGCTATTCAATACGCTGCAGTTATATGGTGTCAATGGGGCATTATATCAAGCAATATTTAGTCTTTATTTGAGTTGTAAGTCAGCAATTAGAATTGATGGAAGTACAGGAAGATGGTTTAATGTTAAATCTGGTGTGAGACAATGATGTACATTATCCCCTCTGTTATTCATTATCTATATGGATCACATTATGAAGGAAAGTGGTATTAAACATGATATCAAAATTGCAGATGTTAATGTCAGCTCTTTGCTTTATGGAGATGATGTTATACTTCTAAATAAATCTGCTACAAGTCTGCAAGATTCTCTGACTAAATTGAATAGCTGTTGTAATAGATATGGTATGAAGGTCAGCAATAAAAAGACAAAGACAATGAAAATAGGCAGAATCATTGAAAATGTCAACTGTGTTGTGAATAGAGAACCTGTGGAACAAGTAAAACACTTCAGCTATTTAGGCATGATTTTTAGTGAAGATGGTAAATTAAATATAGAAATAGACAACAGAATCAGCAAAACTGGTATGGTGGGAAGTCAATTGAATAAATTCATATGGAATAAGAGAGAAATTAGTCGCAACACTAAATTAGCTGTATACAAGACAGTGTTCAAACCAGTTTTAACTTATGGATCTGAGAGCTGGGTCAGAAGTAAAACACTTGACCAAAGACTAGAGACCACAGATATGAGAGTCCTGAGAAAGATTATAGGCGTGAACAGATGGCATCAATGGCAGTATCATATTAAAAACGAGGATATTAGGAAAGAACTTGGCATTGTTAGCATCCAGGAATGCATTAGCAGAGCTAATCTCAGGTGGTATGGTCACTTAAATAGAATGGGCGAGGAAAGATTAGCAAAACAAGTGTTCTCTGCCAGGTTGGCAGCAAAACGACCCAGAGGAAGATCAAGATATAGGTGGATTGATACGGTACAAAGTGCTTTAGACGATAGAAATATAAGATCTGATAATGTTGGAGTGTTGACAAGTAACAATCTGATTTGGAGGAAAATTGTAGATAGGAAATTATTAGGAAACTACGCATCAAATCTTTTGCCATCAAAGAAGGGCTTTGATGGGAAAAGATTTGATGCGTAGTTTGTGCAGAAGAAATGGATGAGAGTTTTTGGATGTGTTGAGTAAGTTTGAGGGGAGATTGGATTTGTATAAGAGTGACGGCCTACACCTGAATGAATTTGGAATTGGGGAGTCTTGAAAAAAAACTAATAAATGGTATGAGACCTAACACAGAGTCAGGGAAACTAAATTATAAAGGAAGGAATGGTGAGAATATGAGTGTAAGCGCAACAATGTTATATAACTGTGCTAATGGGGGGGGGGGGGTGTTTATCATGGAAATGTGGATGAGGAGAACAATTTTGACTTTGTGTTTGCCTGGTTTGGACCTATTAAACGTGTGCAAAGATGTCTACGCTTATAAGGCATAGAGAAGAATAGAGATTTACAAGTTTTCCAACTGTGTCATGCCTACTGAAGACAAGAGTATCCAAATGAAGATGCAGGTATATTATTGTCTGTACACAAATGCTAGGAGTATCAGAAATGAAGGGACAGAGCTTGTTGCCTTGGTCAATATGTTGGGACCTCAAATTGTAGGCATTAATGAGACTTGACTATCAGAATCGGACATAATGATTGTTATCAGGCGTAAAGGTACAGTATTTATAGGAAGGATAGAGAGAAGGGGAGGGGCATTCTGCTAATGATATCGGATAACTTGAATCCAATTAGAGTTGAGATCTATCTATGATTGTAGTACGGCTACTAACAGCATTTCATGTGGCAGCAAGTTTCAAGCCATCTGGTGTGAGGTGAAATCTAACAAGATCAATTACATAGTGGGATGTTGTTACAGACCTGGTGGATCAGTTGGTAGTAATGAAGAAATGCATTACCAAATTGAAAAGATGAGCATGATAAAAGTAATCATAACTGGATAACTTAATTATCCAAATATTGATTGGGTAGCAGTAGAATCTCATGAGAAGAATGAAAATTAATTTATTGAGCTGTTGTGCAGCAACAGTGCATGAAAAACATTTAAACAAAACTTAAATGATGCGATATCAGAAGGTGTCCCAAGAGTTCAAAGAATAAATAGGGTAGGAGTCAAATGGATGTGTAATCTTATTAAGCAAGAAATTCGTAAGAAAAGGATGATGTGGAAGGAATACAGTGTGCACAAGTATGATTTCCTTTATGAAAACTTTAAGCTGCAGGCTAGAACAGTCTCAACTGTTGTACGGAAGGCAAGGTCTGAGTATAAAAAAAACTGGCTCTGCATGCTAAAGACAACCCACAAGTAAAAGAAAGAATAAATATGAAAGAATAACTCTTCTAATGCAGATGGAGTAAGGATAAAAAATGCAGAAGAGGTTGTTCAACTTATGAGTACCCATTTTGTTAAAAGCTATCAACCTGATGTACGTGACATTAAGCTCACTGTTACCTCTTCACTGGATGATGAAACTCAGGTGTATGAGGATGAGGTATTAGAGCTGTTGCACAAATTGAATAAGAATTCAGCAATAGGGACTGATGGGATATCAGCACATGTGCTAAAAGAGTGTTCAGCTGAACTGGCTATTTCTTTGACCAGGATGTTTATTATGAGTCTCAGAACAGGGAAGATTCTGCAGGAATGGAGAGAATGTATGGTAATTCCATTGTGCAAGGGTGGTGCAAAGAACCAATGTATCCAACTATTGACCAATCAGTATTATCTAAGGATTGGTGGTGAAGATTTTGGAAAAAAATAGTTAGGATTCACATTCAGAAATGGGTTGACTGAATCTCTAACTTTGCATTGAACTTGGATTTATTAAGGGAAGGTCATGTTTTAACAACTTGCTCACATTTTATAACAATCTTACTATTGACCTAGACAAGGGGAATGAACACACCATGATACTTTTGGATTTTGCTAAGTCTTTTGACAGAATACACCATCGTCAACTGTTGCATAAATTACAGAATATGGGTATGGGTTATAGAATATTAGCATGGATAAGAGGATGGGTGACTGACAGATATCAAAAAGTGGTATACGGGAGATGTGAGTCTGCAAGATTTAAGGTAACCAGTGGTGTACCACAAGGATCAGTGCTTGGTCCACTGTTATTCAATCTGTACATTAATGATATTGGGAAGGATTTCACAAGCAACATACAGCTATTTGCTGGAGATGCAAAGGTAAAGTAATCAGGAATGCTGTTGATATGCCGAATGATTTGAATAGGCTGGAATTGTGGGCATGGGAAAATGGATGTCAGTAAAGGTAGTCATTCACTTTGGTGTGATTATATATCCAATGTATTATATTGTGGGATTATGCTAAAAGAAACTGATGACGCTAGAGATCTTGGAGTGTTAGTAGATAGGAAGTTGAATTTCAGGGGCCAAAGATTGCAAATACAACTCAAAAGATAATTGTAATGCTAAAATGAACTTTCACATGTAAAGATAAGGATATCATTTTTGCCTCTCTGCAAGTGAGGTCTTATCAAGGCCTTGGCACGACCTCACTTGGACTATTGTACACAGGTCTGGTCTGGTCTCCTGGTTTCCGTTGTGATTCTGAGTGGAGAGAGTGCAAAGGAGAGTGTTAAAAATGATATCAGGATTGTGGAATAATGATTATGAAGATTGAGAATTTGTAAACTGCAGACACTAGCAAACAAGAGAATGAGAGGTCGATATGATTGAGATGTACAAACTTCTGAAAGGGTCATACAGGATTTCAGTTTATGGAATTTTTCCATTTATGGAGGGTGGGGAAAGGACAATAGGGAACGCTTGGAATGAATGCTACGAAGAAGAAGGTGAGGGCTAGATATTTCTCTCATAGGATTGTGCATGACTGCAATGGATTGCTACTGGATGTTGTGAGTCCAAGGAGTGTGACTGAATTCAAGAATAAGTATGACAGTGGTGCGTATAGTATATGGCCTCCCTCGATGAGTCACCAACTCCCTGGAGGATATATCAATTTAATGTTTTTCTTTACTTTTTCTGAAGTGTGATATAATGCTCAGTAGACTTTAGATTGTGCAAAAAAAAGGAATGATGTAGAATTTGTTGATCTGTGGCCTCTGTTTGATGGAAAGAACAATTTGTATAATGCAGATGGACTGCACCTAAATGGTTTTGGTGTTTGGAGAGAGCTTTGTTCATTATGCATGCTGAAGTGCAAATTCAGGGAAATTTAACCAATTAGAGTGGAAGCAAGTAAGTTTGTGTGAAGGCACCCATGAGGCGAGTGAGTGTGAGAATGACAAATGAGAAATCTAGTCTCTAAAGCAAAAATATTGAATAGGGTAGTCAATTCAGAAAGTAAAGGTGGGCAGGGGACTAAAGGGATGCTACAGTTTCTATATACTAATGCTAGAAGTATCAGGAACAAGAAGGAGGGAAGAGTTTTTGGCATTAGTTAGTACAACCTCACCAAAAATTAAAGTCATTAGTGAGACTTGGCTAATAGCAGATGTAGTTACAGAGATTGAATGTGAAGGGTTTAGTATATTCAGGGAAGATAGAAAAGATAGAATGAGGGTAGGAATACTGTTGATGGTAGCAGATGAATTGCAAAGAATAAGAGATAGGCAGGAGGATGGCTGTTCATTTCAAACAATCTGGTGTGAGATCGAGGCTAGTAACACAAAATATACAGCTGGTTGTTGTTGTTATAGGCCAGGGAGTTCCAAAGATGATCTGGAAGACTTGTATTGCCAAATTAGTACAATGAATACAGGTTGGGTGATTATTATGGGGGACTTCAACTATGGAGATGCAGACTGATAGGAAGAAAGATCACAAGGTAGAAAGAAAATAGATTTCATACACCTGCTCAGAGATAATTACTTAATGCAGCATGTGATGGAGGGGATTAGGGGTGGGAGAGTATCAGACCTGGTCATATGATCAGAAGAGCTATCCATAACCAAGGTGAAAACAATGACTCCAAACTGGTGAAAATGACCATGTAGTCTTGACTTGGAAATTGTAAAACATGAGAAATATTCTATCAAGAAGGGATATTTGTGGAAACTACAAGGCAGGTGTTTATGACATACTTAGGAAGCTTAAATGTGTACAATGCCATAAAACACTGCAGGGTAAGGATGTTAACAGTGCATGGAATACAGTTAAGGGTCATATCCAGAGGAAGCAGTATTAAATTGTATACCTAGGGTAAACAGGATTAATCGGGTAGGAGTTACATGGATCCATAAGCATGAGCTGCAGAAGAAAATGCTGTGGAGGGAATATAACGAGAAAGGTGACCAGCATGACAAGGAAGGTAAAATCAGATTATGTGAAGAATTTAGCTGAGCAGTCCAAAGGAAATCTTTCGTTGAAAGTTTATTTTTCACTTGGTTAGAATATAATAAATTTAGTTTAATCCTTTATCCAAGTGTGAGCAAACAAAGTTTGCACCTGAAAGTATCTTCAGGACTGGGATAAGGTAGTACAACACCAGGCAACTTGTTGCAAAGGTGGAGCAAGCTAACATCACTCCTATCTCAGTATCTCCCATAATGCAAAACACGTGTCCTTACGGATATGTATAATGTTATGCATTAAGGGAAGGGCCACTACCCATACTAGTTTCAACCTTTATTGAGGTCTCTTCAGTGGGAGCCAGGCCCAAGTGGAGATACCAGACAGAACCATTAGCAAGGTCATCTCTACCTATAGGAGTTGCCAAACGGTATGCCACCTTTTTATTAAATTACTCTGGATTTAGAGAAAGATGTTGAAAGTTTATTATTCACTTGGTTAGACTATAATAAATTTACTTTAATCCTTTATCCAAGTTTGAGCGAACAAAGTCTGCACCTGAAAGTATCTTCAGCACTGGGGTAAGGTAGTACAACACCAGGCAACTTGTTGCAAAGGTGGAGCAAGTTAACATCACTCCTATCTCGGTATCTCCCATAATGCAAAACACATCTCCTTGCGGATATGTATAATGTTATGCATTAAGGGAAGGGACACTACCCAGACTAGTTTCGATCTTTATTGAGGTCTCTTCGGTGATAGGAGATACTGAGATAGGAGTGATGTTAGCTTGCTCCACCTTTGCAACGAGTTGCCTGGTGTTGTACTACCTTACCCCAGTCCTGAAGATACTTTCGGGTGCAAACTTTGTTTGCTCACACTTGGATAAAGGATTAAACTAAATTTATTATAGTCTAACCAAATGAAAAATAAACTATCAACATCTTTCTCTAAATCCTGAGTAATTTAATAAAAAAAGGTGGCACTCAAACTTGGTTTTTATCAAAAACTGTCTCACGATGTTCGAATGATGAAAGATGGTGCATTATCATGCAAAAGTGACTAGCTGTCTGCATCACGATATTCATGCCATAAGCAATGAATTCTTGCTATCAATCACTTCTTCAAAACTGAGATAAAACTCACCATTGACCGTTTGGCCAGGCAGAACAAATTCTTTGTGGATAATGCCCTTGGAATCGTAGAAACAAATCAGCATTGTCTTTACTTTTGACCTCTCCAAGCGACTTTTTTTCGGATGCCCCTCTTCTGGTGGTCTCCACTCAGTACTCTGGCGCTTTTGTTTCGGGCTCATACTCAAAACACCATGTTTCGTCACCAGCAATGATCATTTCAAGGAAGTTTGAATCCTCAAGAGTGGTTTTAATGAGGTCCTTGCAGTGTTCAATTCGATACTTTTTTGGTCGTAGATCAACTTGTGGGGAACAAATTGCAAATTCAATTGACGAAGGCCCAAACTCTCGGCTCAAAATTTTGAACAGTTGATTTTGGAATCCCCAATTCACCTTCAATCAATCTCACGGACGATTTCGGGTTTTCTTTGATGAAATCATGCACTTTTTGGATGTTAACTTCACTCAGTCCAGTTTTTGGACAGCCTGGGTTTGTCGTCATCCTGAAGCGTCTCACGAAAGCTTTGAAATCGCTTAAACCACTCCTAAATTTGAGTACTAGATAAGCATTCATCACTGTATGCTTTTTGAAGCATTTGATGCATTTAAGTAAAACGCTTACCAAGTTTAACATAACAGTCGATCACAACTCTCTGTTTGAAACTCATTTTCTGACCGTTTGTCAAAACCCACTCTCACTCGGCTTCTAATGAAATAAATATCATAAACAATAGACACAACACTAAGGAAGGTTGCCGCTTTTGACAACAAAAAGATATTCTAATTCTGCTGCATATTTCCATATTTAATTTGCAATCTTAACTAAAAATTATGCCTAAATAAATGTTTCACATGTTCTATAGGTTCTCCATTAAGGATGAGATAATGCACCATCTCATTGTTCGAACATTGTGAGACAGTTTTTGATCAAAAACCAAGTTTGTGGGTTAGATCACTCGCCGTATTCACCTGATTTAGCACCCTGTGACTTCTTTCTCTTCCCTCGACTTCATCTGCTGATGAAAGGAAAGCGATAGGACACCATTGAAAACATTCAAGCAGCAGTAACCACAACCCTCAACAGTATCCCAAAAACCGATATAAAAAACTAATTTAAAGAATTAATTGACACCATGCCAATTGGCGTATCGATACTGAGAGAGAGTATATTGATTGAAATAAATGATTTCCAGAGTTAGTCTATTTTCATAGTCTTTTTTGGTTTTTCATTCCTGAAGTCTAGTACTTAATTTATTTAGGAATATAACATAATCTAAATAAAGAGCTAAGTAAATAAGTTGAGATTAACATCTCCAATTTTGATATCAAATTAATGCTACTTTTCTTCATAATGACCCATAGAGATCAGGGGTCACAAACTGGTCGCCCACAACCTTAACGATTTCTTTTCTAAAAATCAATGTTTCTAACATCCTGGGGGATTTAAAAGATTTTCTGATTTCAACCAGTTTGAAAATGAATTATTATTATTCAGTTCACCTTTTTTAATCAATATTGAAAATGTTGACGAAGAATTACAAATGGAAGTAATTGAACTCCAGTGCAATACTGAACTAAAAAATAAATATAATGAAGTTGGCATACCAAATTTTTACAAATACCTCTGCAGTAAATATACCAAATATAAAATTTATTGTGCAAAAATGTTGTCAATCTTTGGAAGCACCTATGTATGTGAGCAATTATTTTCAATTATGAAACTTAATATGTCAAAGTTCCGCTCGCGGATAAAAGATTCTAGATTAAATGCAACACGAAACCAAAAAGCAGTTATTGACATATTAGTACAGAGGAAAAGATGTCAGGTTTCAGGATCAAAATCAAATTAAAAAATTTTGTCCAAGTATGAATACAATATAATTGAACTTGTATTTTCTCAACTTGTTATATTTTTAAAATTTAAAAATAAAAATGGTTATAAATTTAAATGGTGGTGTAACTGTTTACGTAAGTCATAAAGGCCCAGCAACAAAAGGACCTTTGTTAGAGCCTTTCGTTTTTTAGTTTATGTTTTGGTTCACAGAATAATACTGAATACTGCTCACGTCAGATATACATCTAATTGACTGGCCCTTTGCAGAGTTTGAGACCCCTGATATAGATGACGAAAAAAAATAATAGAGATAATGCTTATCCTTGTCTCATACATGATTTAATATCAAATCAACTTCCAGTACCTCCTTCAATTCCAACTGCTGAATTACATATCAATGTAAGGCTTAATGTGATGTTTCACTTACAGCATAATTGTGTTTTGAACAGCTTTTCTAGGTATCTTGTCTACCTGTTCTAGATCTACTAAATCTAAAGATTCTTGTTATATTCACATGATTTATGAACTATTTCTCTCATGAAGTGAAAATCCAATCGTGACACCCTTTACTTGGCCTTAGCCAAGTTTATTTTTCTGCAAATTTTGCTTCTACAATTTTTTAGTTAAGTATGCTTATATAAATCTTACCAGGAACACTCATAGGAGGAATATTCCTCTGTAATTCACATTGTTTTATTTCCCATTTTATAGATGAGTACTATGAGAGGTATAAATCAATCATTTGTAATTCTATCCTCTGTAAAATAAATTTAGTTTAATCCTTTATCCAAGTGTAAGCAAACAAAGTTTGCGCCTGAAAATATCTTCAGGACTGACGTAAGGTAGTGCAACACCAGGCAACTCCGAGCAAAGGTGGACCAAGCTCTCGTCACTCCTTGTCTCAGTATCTCCCATAATGCAAAGAACATCTCCTTGCGGACATGTATATACTGCTATGCATTAAGGGAAGGGCCACTACCCAGACCGGTTTCAACCTTTATTGAGGTCTCATCAGTGGGAGACAGACCCAAACGTGGAGATACTAAGCCAGAAGCAATAGGAGAGGTCATATTTACCTATAGGAGTTGCCAACAGGTGTACCACCTTATTACTGAATTACTCTAGATTTAGAGAAAGATGTCGAAAGTTTATTTTTCACTTGGTTAGACTATAATAAATTTAGTTTAATCCTTTACCAAGTATAAGCAAACAAAGTTTGTGCCTGAAAATATCTTCAGGACTGAGGTAAGGTAGTGCAACACCAGGCAACTCCAAGCAAAGGTGGACCAAGCTCTCATCACTCCTTGTCTCAGTATCTCCCATAATGCAAAGCACATCTCCTTTCGGACATGTATATACTGCTATGCATTAAGGGAATGGCCAGTACCCAGACCGGTTTCAACCTTTATTGAGGTTGAAACCAGTTGGACCTCTCCTATTGTTTCTGGCTTAGTGTCTCCACGTTTGGGTCTGCCTTCCACTGACAAGACCTCAATAAAGGTTGAAACCCGTCTGAGTAGTGGCCCTTCCCTTAATGCATAGCATTATATACATGTCCCCCAAAGAGATTTGCTTTGCATTGTGGGAGATACTGAGACAAGGAGTGATGAGAGCTTGGTCCACCTTTGCTCAGAGTTGCATGGTGTTGCACTACGTTACCTCAGTCCTGAAGATATTTTCAGGCGGAAATTTTGTTTGCTTACACTTGGATAAAGGATTAAACTAAATTTATTATAGTCTAACCAAGTGAAAAATAAACTTCCAACACCCTCTGTAAAACTTTTATACTTCCATATTTGAATATTTCTGGTCAAACATCATCTACTTTAGCTCTCTTTCCATACTTAAGGATTTTGATGGCTTTTTCTACCTTAAGCATCGTTATATACTGCTGATTATATCCCTCGTGAATATTTTCCATCATCACCATTTCTGCACGGTTAGCCAAGTGGCTATGCACTTTGCAACCATATGCTTGGGGAAGGAGTGTCCTAGGTTCGATTCCCATCGGAGACGTGAGGAGCTTAATGATCTTCCTCGGCCATAGCCAAGTTAGCCAGTCTTGGGCGCGGACAGCAAAGTTTTTCATCCTGCAAACGGGCAAATCAACCCCATAAACACATGTGGATACAGTCAAGAATACCTAAGACAATCCGTCCAACCATAGATCTGAATTGTCAGTTATGCCTGTCCCAAGCCCACATAAAAATAAGGGAGATTAAGGTGGTGCTGTACCTCCCCGTAAAAGGGCTCACGGCAGTTGAATCGCCATACGAAATAAATAAAACCACCACCGTTGTCACCTACTGATTCATTTAAACTCCAAATTCTTTATTTTTCCTTTATAAGATCACCTTTATCACCTCCAATTCCTTTTATAGTATTCTTTCCTCTATTGTTAAGCCTTTTCAATTTTTAATTAAACATCAGTAAGGCAGCATAATATTCTTTAATATTATGCTACCTTCCTGACGTTTTATATGTTCTAAAGTCTTTCCAAGATTTTTGTTTACCTGCTTTTATGCAATATTCCACTTTTTACATTTTTTCTCTCTATTTTCTCAGAGCACATGCTTACTTGCTAACAACTTTCTTCTTTTCCATGACAGCCTCTTTAATTGTCTCAGTACCATGGGGTTCTGATTTTTTTTATTCCTCAGACAACTTCACCACATGCCCCACTTTTTCTCTCTTTTGCTGAATCAATATTTTCTTTGGTCTCCAATTCTCATGTTGTTTACAAGTTTTCTTTTTTTTTTTTTTTTCTTGAATAAATTTGTATATCTAAGTCTACAGTTCACCTCTGAGAGCTGTTCAAATTATTATTTTTAAAAATTCTGCACTTCCCTTCCCATACCGGTATTCATATTTATCCTATTCAAAATGAAGTGGTGATAATTTCCTAAACTGGCATGAACACTGTTGTGTCCCATTTTATGATTTTTATTCTATCTAGTAATTTCCTCTTATCTATGTTCTATTATTATCTATGCTCGAGATATCACCAAAATTTTTACTAATACTTAAGTTAATTCTCCCCTTAGTATCCCTAATATTTGTATTATGCTGTGCCTTTTGGGACATTTAGTTTAAGATATTATATACAAAAACAAGGAGAAAGAATTAAAATATGTCAGAAAGTGTAACTATGTTGCAGTCGTGACACTTTATCTCGTTTCTTAACACATTAATTTCCCGCGTGATTAAGTTCATAATTTTTCAAGTGGTGCATTGGACAGCAATTTCAGACAACTGTTTTATCATTGGACAAAAGGTTTATTAAATTCCTTAAAATGGTACAATTCAAATATTAGTTATTACTCAATTTAATGCTATACTAAATATTTACAAACTGACATTAGCTTATCATAAATAATTAAGCTATGATCCTATAATGGGTATTACGATCATGCTGCCATACACATTCAACACATAAATTCATTTGACACGGACACATAAGATTAATTCACACTATTTAACTATCCAAACTTAAGTAGATTAACTAAACCGTTTACTGCACTGACACATAACCATGACATTTAAACTTTCTTATACAATATATTAGAAATGCAAAATTCTCAGGACGCTTAATTACTCATATAATATTAACATTAGTAAGCTTACTTTCATTATATTCTGTCATATACTAAAGTCCTAGTATTGTTTTCTTGGTCACTTCAACAGTTCAGTATTAGAATAATGATAACTAATACAGACGAATCTTAGTTAACACGAGATATATTTTACAGTACCTTTCTTTCTTGAATTTTCCATATGGGCCTCTACCTTTTTCTGATCGAACTATCTTGGTATAACCTCTCCGAAAATCTGTTTCTCTTATGTTTCTTTTGGAATTGAACTATGCTGACGCGGTCTTAACCTCTCGTAACTTAGGACACACTTTGAATCATCTATATAACGACTGTACAACTCGTGACGTGGGCATCGATTTCTTTGCAGCTTTCCCTTTTTTGTGGTTGTCACTGAAGTTGAAACACAAAGAATATGCTTTCTTTTCCTCGACTATATGGCATTCTTCGCTTCTTACATAGGAAATACGGAACCGAAACCCCGCTCACTTTCGTTTCCGTGTTGTGACGACGGAGATATAACCCCTATCTCCCCACTCAGGAAAACACTGTGAAATCCATACGAAAGAGCTCGCGAAGAACTCTCCTGGAACAGAACCAAAACCCAAAAGGAGTCCCCCTCCTTAAAAAGCTCAAAAGCCCTTGGGGGGGGGGGGATTCTACCCCTTTTATACCCTCTCTCCTAACCTTCTCTAACTTCTTTTCTCCGCCCCCCTTTTTGACTTGACTTTACCGACAAATTAGGGTGGCGTTTTTCTGCCAAACATCATTTGATCGGCGAGCCTGTAAAAGTCTCAATCTGGGAACTGACCCTAAGCGATTGTCTGTTGTTTTTCTTGTGCTAGCCTCTAATTTAATCCCCTCTCCAAAAATTTTTCTATGAATTTAATCTCTAGCCTCTCACATACCATCTTTTATGACTAATCCTTTTCTGTCTTATTTAGTTAAATTTTCTTATTTATACCATATTACAACATTAATATATTCTTTCTTTTTTGTTAGTTAGTTTAACAAACACCTTTATATTTTATATATTTTATTGGATACAAGAATATTTCTTTTTCTTTTAAATAATTCATCTATTATCTCTTTTGCAGAGTGTTTAATTTATTTATTCTTCATGTTACACCATGATAGCTGAGAATTCTACATTCTTAAGATATCAGGTGTAACAACATAACTTTCAACAATACCAGTCAAGGCGAATTTTCTCATTTCTTGACTTCTTTCCATGCAAATTATATGCACAGTTTTATGTGGAAACATTGTGTTAGAAATGAATAATCCATGTCAAGCAGAAATGCAGCAAGTAGTTACCATTATTACTGGCCTTGTATTATGAGTCCAGAATGGCATCTTACTCACTGGTGTAGCTAGAGCATTTGCCGCCCGGGGCAGTCTCTGAGTTTGCCACCTCTCTTAATACACACCAAAAATACTAAAAAAGTCAAAATGATGTATAGGGAAATAAATTAAAACACTATGCTTATTTTTGAAGTTAAAATTTAATTTCAACATTCTAAAATGTTATTTTTCTTGCATTTCTTTTAGCAAAATCGATGACATTGTCGAAGTCATTTTATAGTAATGTAGATAATTCTTAATCAATTTTATTTAGAAAAACTCCTCTCACAACTAGCAACACTTACAGCAATTGTGAGGAAAATTCGCCGTTGGTATTACAATATTTTGAACTGAGTTCTCGAGACTGTATTTCAGAATTAACTGCAAAAGTTCAAAATGCCACCCAGGACAGACTGCCCCCCCCCCCCCCCAAATCTTAATATTGCATGTAAGGCAAGCCAGGGAAAACCATATGACCGTACATAATTAGACATATCTGTCATATTATCTTCTTGAAAGAAATCAAAACAATCAAGCTAGTAACTGACAACTTGCGATTAAAAGAATTATAAAAATGGAGGAAAAAACTTCTGTAAAAAACTTCATTAGCATAGAATTTTTGCCTTAGTATCATAGGCATCATCAGTAGAAGATCACAGAAAGGCAAATGAACAATAACAGACTTCTAAAAATCACTGCCAGAGTAGCTAATGTAAGATAACTAAAAAAGGTCAATAATTTCCTATTTTATTAAAAAATAAATACACACACAGAGAAAATAAGGAAAGATTAGCAGATTTAAAATCTACTATTATTGGTATTAGTGGAACAAATCTGAAAACACAACACAACTCAACATCACCAGAGTTAAAGATCGATACTATCAACATAAGAAATTGAATGGCAAAGAAATTGAGCTAGCTGAGGAATTAGATAAGTACCAGATCGACATAATAGGGTTGCCTGAAACAAAAAAGACCAAAACTGGTGAGATCTTTTTTCTGAGCAATAAATACAAAACATTATATTCGGGCAATGACAATCAAGGAAAAGAAGGGATAGCCATAGTATTAAACACTAAATAAGAGGCTAATATCTTCTTGAATGGCAGGCAGTCTCAAGTAGAGTGATGTGGGCAAATATCAGAATGGGGAACTGGACAATGAGACTTATTTGTGCCCATGGTCCCACAGAAGGGTCTACTAAGGTAGAAGTGGACGAATTTTTTGAGGCTCTAGAGAAAGCTACTGACACAATGAAAAAGGAAAAGTTGGAGACCTAAATAGCAGAGTTGAAAGTGATTATCAGACATAAAATAATTTTGGGAAAATTTGGAGAAAAGAGCAAAGCTAATAATAATGGCAAATACCTGTTGGATTTCTGCTGAGGATATGGATTAGTTATTACTAACACCATGTTCCAACATAAACATATGCACAAATTCACATGGAGAGAAGAGGCAAGGAATAAGAAAAGTCTCATTGACTATGTTATTCTTGATAGTGATGTTTTCTCTCTGGTGCAGGATACCAGAGTGCACAGAGGATTTGAAATTGGAAGTGATTACTATTTAGTCTTGAGCAGGATAAAATTAAATTTCATATTGAAAAGAATAACATATAAGAAAGTTATATAGCGAATAAAAGTTGAGCAGCTCTCAGATGTAAACTGTAGACTAAAATACACAAAGATTACTGCAAAAAAAATGAAAGAGTTTGAAAACAAGAACCAAACCTTGGAGATTCAGTGGCAAGCCTTGAAGAAAACCCTGATTGATTCAGCTAGAGAAGAATGTGGTGAAGTTGTCTGCAAGGATAGAAAAATTAGAACTCCATGGTGGACACAGGAAGTTAAAGAGACAGTGAAGGAAAAGAAGAAAGCTTATCAAAAGTCCTGGCAAATAAGTCAGCTTGTGCTCTTAGAGAATACAGAGACAAATGCAAGAATGCTAAACACTGTGTAAAACTAGCTAAACAAAAGTCATGGGAGGACTTTGGCAAGAATATAGAAAATAAATATCAAGAAGGTGGCAAAATATTCTGGAGGTTGTTGAAGAAGCTTAGGAATGGAGGAAAGAGTGCTGTAAAAGGAGTTAGAGATGATAATGGTGACAGGAAAACATAAAGCAGTGATAGCACAGTGGTAAAAAAACACTCAACAGGCATACAGTCAGGAATACATATCCATACTTGAATTAGAAAAAGCCATCAAAGGCTTGAAATGTGGAAAGGCAGGAGTAGATGATATTCAACCAGAAATGCTGAAGTATGGTAGTATAGAAGTCTTACAGTGGCTGCACTGCATAGTTCAGAATGCCTGGACAGAGGTACGAAATTCCCGATGATTGGAGTAGAGCTCTCATAGTACCCATATATAAAAAGGGAAATAAACTGAATGAGAATTATTACAGAGGTATTTCCCTACTGAGTGTTCCTGGTAAGATTTATGTAAGTATAGTTGAGAAACGGTTGAGAAGAATTGTGGAAGAAAAGCTTGGTGAAGAACAAGCTGGATTCAGGTCAAATAGAGGCTGTCAGGTTCAGATCTTTACTTTACGACAAATAGTGGAGAAATCATGGGAATATAACAAAGATCTGTATTTAAGTTTTGTCGATTTGGAAAAGGCATATTACAAGGTGCCAAGAGAGAAGCTATTCAATACACAGTTATATGGGATCGATGGGGCATTATATCAAGCAACACTTAGTCTGTATTTGAGTTGTAAGTCAGCAGTTAGAATTGATGGAAGTACAGGAAGATGGTTTAATGTTAAATCTGGTGTGAGACAAGGATGTACATTATCCCCTATGTTATTCATTATCTATATGGATCACATTATGCAGGAAAGTGGTATTAAATGATATCAAAATTGAAGATGTTAATGTCAGATCTTTGCTTTATGCGGACGATGTTATACTTCTAAATAAATCTGCTACAAGTCTGCAAGATTCTCTGACTAAATTGAATAACTGTTGTAATAGATATGGTATGAATGTCAGGAATAAAAAGACAAAGACAATGAAAATAGGCAGAATCGTTGAAAATGTTCTCTTTTTGAACAGAGAACCTGTGGAACAAGTAAAACATTTCAGCTATTTAGGCACGATTTTTAGTGAAGATGGTAAATTAAATATAGAAATAGACAACAGAATCAACAAAGCTGGTATGATAGGAAGTCAATTGAATAAATTCATATGGAATAAGAGAGAATTTAGTTAGAACACTAAATTAGCTGTTTACAAGACAGTGTTCAAACCAGTTTTAACTTATAGATCTGAGAGCTGGGTCAGAAGTAAAACATTTGACCAAAGACTAGAGACTGCAGATATGAGTCCTGAGAAAGATTAGAGGCGTGAGCAGATGCATCAATGGCAATATCATATTAAAAACGAGGATATTAAGAAAGAACTTGACATTGTCAGCATTGAGGAATGCGTTAGCAGAGCTAATCTCAGGTGATATGGTCACTTAAACAGAATGGCTGAGGAAAGATTAGCAAAACAAGTGTTCTCTGCCAGGTTGGCAGGAAAACGACCCAGAGGAAGACCAAGATATATGTAGACTGATACGGTACAAAGTGCCTTAGACGATAGAAATATAAGATCTGATACTGTTGGAGTCTTGATAAGTAACAGACTGAATTGGGGGAAAATTGCAGATAGGAAGTTAGCAATGATGATGTAAGGTTTTCATGTAGTACTATCATATCCTGTACACCCCTTGATGGGACATGGCAGGAATTTGATGATGATGATCATATTATTGGTATTATTATTATTTATGTTAGGACAATGAAGTAAGGGTTCACATGTTTATAAAGTTCTATGAGGAAATGACTTTTATGAATGACTTGTCTTGTTCCAGTGAACTCTGTTGATCGCATGCTCCGCAAGTCTAGACTGTTTAGGCTTATGGTATTTAACATAAGACTCGTGTTCTTCTAGACAGTGTTTTCCCAAAATCTGGTCCACGGACCCCTGGGGGGAGGGGGAGTTAACGAGTAATTCATAGGAGGTCTGTGAGATAGTTTATTTTCATTAAACTTTATCTTATCATGTTGCTCACACCTGTTGTTCACACCCGGCCTAATTGACATGTTCATGTTCTTCCGAATATATCCATTTATAACAGTATTGCATTGTCATAAATGACACATTTAGTGTTGTAAAATTGTAATTTATTACTTCATCTTTATGATATGTAAAATATAAAAAGTTTCCATTTTGGATTTTATGGAGGCTGCGGTGAATTAACATTCACTGCATGGGGTCCGCGACATATTGACATTCACTTCAGGGGGTCCGTGACGTATTAACATTCGCTTCAGGGGGTCGGCGACATCAAAAAGGTTGGGAAACACTGTTCTAACAAATCTTCCTGTCTGTCAAAAATATCATAATCCAAAAGAGCAAGGAATCTGGCAGACTCCTGGATAACTGGAATGTGGAAGCTTTTTCTTAGCGAAAGTGAGATTTTGGTGGAGATTTTTCTGATAGGGCAAAAGGAAATAAAAATATTTAGTGGTTTTAAAACTTTCACTATGTACACTTCTGTACTGGAAGAAGTAGAGGTACCATAACTGTTAAAAGCTTTTTGATGAAAGAATCCTTAAAGCCATTAGACAAAAAGATGGAATTAATGTTTTAATTCTATCTGAAAAATATAAAGAATAAGCATGATGAACTCAAGTCTTAATAGTTCCAGCCTTTTGACTAGGATGGAGATGAGCTTCAGCATGGATATATGACCTGTATGATTCTTCAAAAACTGAAAAATGTAGGCTACATCTGGTTGATGAAAAATTAGAATTAAAAAGACATTAATTGGTTATTTACTTCTAAAGCAAATTAAATCCTGGGATGAAGGGCATTTAATTTAGAAAGAAACTGCTGTAAACTCAGAGGAAGAGCAATTCCAAATTGAAAATTATATCATCCACATATCTATACCACTGTGTAGGCCTAGGTGAAATGTTATCAAAAATACGCTGTTTAAAGTATTCCATGAAGATTCGCTGTTCCTTTGAATTGTATAAAATTTGTTTTTAAAGGAGAAATAACCAGAAGGAATTACAAACTCAAATAGTTTAACAATATCTGAAGAAAATTCTTCTTGTGGTAATTCAATGATATCAAATAAAGGAACATTAGCAAACAAGGATACAACATCTAAACTAATCATAATATCTGAAGCATCCAGATGATCAGAAATTTTACTTTTAAAATCCAGTTTTTTTTTGTTTTTTTTTAAATAGAAGTAGCAGTTCTAGTTGAAGTAACAAGTAAATGAAATAAGAATTTAGAAATGTCATGAGTGAGACATCCTACACAGTCTACAACTGGTTTCAATGGAGTACCTGGTTTATGAACTTTGGAAGACCATACAACCTAGGTGGACAACTAAAGAAAGTTTTAAGCTTATTCTTTTGATCTTCATCCCAAATAGAAACATTATCAATAAGAGAATTAACCCAGTTTAGTTGATTAAGTAGGATCAGACGTGAGGGGGCCTGCAAGCTGAATAGTCTCAAAGTAATAGACATATTTCTTTCATAATCTTTTCTATATTGAACAACAGCCTTTCCTTTGTTAGCCTTAGTAATAATTAAATTGTTATTCTTCAATGATTTCAGCACTTTAAATTCAGAGAAAGAGAGAGATTAAGATGTGGACATTTGGCAATGCCTACATCTATCCCCTTTATGGGTGATAAAAAAAGATTAGTAAGGTAACTTTGTGTCTCTCTGTCTGTGTGTGTGTGTGTGTGTGTGTGTGTGTGTGTGTGTGTGTGTGTGTGTGTGTGTGTGTGTGTGTGTGTGTGCGCGCGCGCGCGTGCGTGCGTGCGCACACACACACAAATAGATAAAATAAAGTTAGTAAAATATATATAGTCCAAATGGAAAAACTAGTGAAATTGACTTTATCCTCAGCAATTAGAAAAAATCTTTCAAGACCGTTCTATAAACACTTCAACATTGGAAGTGACTATTGTATGGTATGCAGTAAAATCCAAATAAACTGCCCAAAAAGAAAGAAGAAAACTGTTTTGGAGATCAAAGCAAAACATAGATGTATACAAACTCAACATTAAAAAAGATATTCCAACACAAACTAAACAATAGATTTAAATATCTTATTATAGATGACAATGCTGATCTATCAGAAAGTAATGACATTATTACCCAAAATCTTTTATAATGCTCACTTGAAATAGAACAGAAACAAGAAATCTCTCAAGAAACAAAACGAAGAGAAATGAAACAATCAATTAACCTACAGAATAAAATTTAATACAGCAATCCCTCGATTAGTGCACCTAACACGTTCTTTAAAACAGGCGCATTAATCGAAAACGCACTAATCGAACATAATAACCTATGGGAAAATGTATAATTCGTACCTAAGATTTCGTTTTTGACCCTTAATTTTTTTTATAAAAGAATTAGGATATCTCAGGGTCTAGTTAACCAGTTAAAGAAAAGAAAACCAGTTAAAAGCTGAAAGACAATAAAACATATTCAGAATATAAATTTATTATTCTACTTCTTAACAAAGAATTGAGCTAACGTAGTCAGGCAGGCATTTTGTTTCTTTTTTTTCATACAACCGACGGTACGGCCCTATTGCCTCTTCTACTCTTCTGCAAATTTTACTACTTCTCTCTTCATCAGGGTCAGCCTCTAAGCATTGCTGCTTAAAAACTTCAATTTTACGAAAAATATCTTCAAACTGTTTCTGGGAAATCTCTTTTGGGTGACTATCAGTGGTTAAATTTTCTTCATATTCTTCAGGATCTTCCAGCTGTGCATCTAAATTTAGCAGGTCGGAATCACCCAATTCTTCAGAATGAGATTTAATTAACTCTTTGACGTTATCATTGAAGGGGAGAAAGAAATGAAGGACATAAGAATTGGTCGCCAACACACGAAATCATGTGCTTTATAGATAAAATTTTCTAACTGTTATACAAGCAAAATAATTACCACTTCAAAAACTACAATGATCATAAAAGAGAAGTTAATTTTCCGACGTGTAATAATAACAACTCATCCCAGAAGAAGGGTTGATTACCCTATTATTGGAATGGATTCTCCTTTTTGTGACATGCGCAGAAGTGTCAAAGGGTCTCGAATCTGTGGGCGTACTATAGCAGACGACATAAATTTTGGCAGTAAAAATTTGGAACATAGTATACATAGTGTACATGGAAGTAGTGTAGAATGCCATTAAAAATAACTTTGTAAAATGTTGTAAATCGGTAACTAAATTATTTCATTCTGGTGAGTGATTTTTTAAAATAGTTAGCCATAAAAATGAAAATTTTTAAAATCTGTAATATTTATTTTTAAGATGTATATAGGCATATAGGCGCACTAATTGAATTTGGGTATCGAAAAAAAAAAATGACGCATTAATCGAGGGATTACTGTACACTGAATTGTGCAAAACGATCAGGAAACGTATCACAGAAGAAATAAGAAAATTCAATTGTAAATTCATACAACAAACAATTGAAAACAACTGTAGTCTCAAAAAAGCCAAACAGCAATTGATGAACAGCAATAAACAGATGGTTGCAGTCAAACCACAAGATGGGATCATCACCAGAGATAGACATGCTATAGCAAGAAGAGTTGAAGAATTCTACTCAATATTATATCAGGATTATGAATTAAATGAAGAGGAAGACAACTATGTCATAGCTGAAGTACCGTAGATTTTATCAGAAGTTATGTGGAGCATCCAAAGCTTCCAAAATGGGAAAGCTGCAGGCGAGGATGGAGTTATAGCTGAACTTCTAAAAACAGTCGGAGAAATAATCTACAAACTCTTATCAAAACTATTTACTTTATGCCCGAGGAAAAATAATGTACCAACAACATGGAAGAAAGCTACCCTAATTCTGATACATAAAAAAGGTGAGATAGAAGACGACGAACTACCGACCTATCAGTCTACTATCAGTGGCTACAGAGTGTTTACAAAAGTCAGTTGATAGGCTTTGTGCAACTGTAGACCTAGCACAACCAAAAGAACAGGCAGGCTTTAGAAGGGACTTCAGTACAATGGACCATATTCAAGTTGTACAGCAGATTATTGAACAGCGTAATGAATATCAATTATCTTGGTTTTATTGACTATGAGAAAGCCTTTGATTCACTTAAAACTTGTGCAATATTTAAAGCATTACGAAACCAACAAGTGGAGGAGCCATACAACAGAACCATCAAATCAGCATACACCAATGCTACAGCAACAATTCATTTCAATGGAAACATCCTACTGTGGAAATACAAAAAGGTATAAGACAGGGTGACACAATATCTCCAAAATTATTCACAGCGTGCCTAGAAGAAATATTCAAACTCCTTGATTGGGAAGGGAAAGGTCTGAAGATATATGGAAGATATTTAAGCCACATACGCTTTGCAGATGACATAGTTATCTTTACTTCAACTGTGCATGAATTACAGACTCGTATCCATGAGCTCCAAATTGCTAGCAAAACAGCAGGCCTAAAGATAAACCTACCCAAGTTATGTTCAATAGCTATGTCCAACCAGAAATAATAAAAATCAATAATGAGGAAATTAAACAAGTAGATCATTACATATACTTAGGACAACAGATATCAATGGAACAAAATATCATGGATGAAATTAAAAGGCGCACAATGCTTGGGTAGAAAGCATTTGGAAAATTACATTAAATATTCATTTGTTTGAAGAGAAAAGTTTTTAACCAGTGTATTCTTCCTATACTGACATATCGCTGTGAAACATGGACACTGAATGCAAAGGAAATTCAAAAATTTAGTATAGAACAACACAATTTAATACGAAAAGGAGTACGCTTGGTATCACAAGATTGGATCACAAAAGGAATGCATGGATAAGAAATCAAATCAAAGTCTCTGACATCATAGGAAGAGTGAAACATCTGAAGTATCAATGGGCTGGGCATATTGCTCTAAGACAAGATTAACAATGGACAAAAAAAGTACTGGATTAAATTCCACTAGAGGAAAAACGACCACGACGCTGACCTAAATCACGGTGGATTGATGATATCATCAGATTTGCAGGAGTGACATGGAAAAGGAGAGCAACGGACAGAGAGTTTTGGAGTAATCTTGGAAAGACCTTCATCCAGTAGTGGATCAACAATGGCTGATGATGATGATCATGATAAATAATTTTTTTTTTATTATTATTAAGTTAGGAAATTAACCTTTTTAGTTATATTAGCTACTCAGGCAGCACTTTTTTAGAAGGGTTTGTAATTGTTTAATTACATTTCTGTGATCTTGTTGTGATGATGCCTATAGCAAAGGTTGGTCGATTGGTAGAGCCTCTGCTACTAATGGCTAGCAAAAAGTTAAGCAAGTTTGAGCATGGTTAGCAGTTGGAAGGGGTTCATTCAATGCTGTTGGCACACTCTCCCTTGATGAGTCTTTAGACTCCTTGGAGGTGTCACATAATAATAATAATGCAGATCTACGTTAATCAAGTTTTTTACATGAGCTTTCCTCTGTCTTAATAATTCTTTTAATTATGCCAACTCACAGTACTTTGTTATTGAAACAATCTCTGGTAGAGTTTACATCCATGTGCTTGTGATTTGGGCAGAAAAATGAGAGAACAGAATTTAAAAATATCAAGTTAGGTGCAAAGTCAGGTAAAAGCACAAGTAAAATTGTAGACAGGTTAACAGTGGTTTATGGTGAAGATGCCATGAGAAAAAATTTGTGCATTTGAGTGGCATAAAAGATTTAAAAAGAGAAGACATCAGATATGATGAAAGAACTCGGTGACCACTAACTTAGTGACATGAAAATGTGAAAATACTGTGGCAATTAGTTCAGTCCTACAGACAATTAAGTGTTCAGCTAATGGCACAAGAATTTAATTTAGACAGAGAAACAATGAGGAAGATTTTGATGAACAACAGGAATGAGAAAAATTTTTGCAAAGATGGTCCATGATGTTTGATCTTATTTTTCTTTACAATTGGCTGTTTTTGTTATTACTGGTGATGAAACTTGGTGTGTTCAGCTCAACTCTGAAACAAAATCTGAAAGTATGCAATGGAAAAAAATTTTGATGCTTTCCGCATGACATGACCCTGAAACAAAATGGTAAAACATGCAATGGGAAATATCTTCACCAAGACCAGAAAAGACATGAATGACACAATTACAGATCAAGACAATTCTTGCTGCTGCTGCTACTTTTTTTTTGTTTTGTTTTGTAAGGGTATAGTTCGTTTCAAATTCATTAAAGGAAAATCAGTATAATGACATTGCTATTTAGAATTACTGGCAAGGTAACGTGCAGCTGTTCCATAAGAAGAGATTCTGAATTTTGGCTGAACAACTGGACCATTCATCACAACAATACCCTACCACATAAGACAACAGCTGCCTGCAAGTTTCTGGCTAATAATTTACAAAATTGGACCATTCACTTAACCTGTTGCAACTTTTGGTTGTTCCCAAAACTGAGAATGTTGTGAAAGGATGCAAATTTTCTGACATTTCTAACACGCAATGTCATGTGGTGTCAGAAATGTCAGTAATAAAAAACATTACAGAAGACAAGTTCCAGAAATGTTCTGAACAATGGCAGCATCATCTAAATGCACTGCTATGCTAAGAAATTACTTTGAAGGTGACAGCAGCCACTAGTCTACATATAAGTAAATATAGTTTTATGTGCATTCTGGGAATTTAATTGTCACACCTTGTATATTTAAGAACTATAACAAATCATGTAAGCAGTAAGCAAAAACAATTGCATGCATGTACACATAATATATCATAAAATCTTCTAAATATACAACTTTTACCTGCAAAATCTCTAGCATTAACACTCACACCTTCATGTAACAACTGCCTGACTTTAAATAGATCACCTCGTATAGCTGCCAAGTGAAGGGGTGTTTCACCCCTTTTGTTTCGTTTCTCAAACTGGTGGCTAATATTATTGTGTGCAACTGAAAAAGCCTTACTGTCTTCAGATACCAGTGGTGATAATTCTGCTATTAATGAAAAATAAGTAAAATAAATATAGAATACACATACAACAAATTAGAGATATTACAGAAATATACAAAACAATGATCCTGGTAGCCTTTAACTTACATATATAAATACAAGCGGGGTGCTTAAGGGTCAAAGCTGTATAACTGAGAGGAGACCTCCACATAGCCTTTAAAGGAATGCGGAGAACCCACCAGGGCTTCTGACTTAATGTCCAATCCTCACCTTCTCGTGGTGCACCCTGTTGGGTATCTACTTTGATACTGAATGAACGAGGATGGGCTGGCAATTTGGGATTTAGCCGACCAAATTGTATTCTAATTGGTTAAACCAAAATAAAAAATGATGGTACAACATGACAAAATTTCATGCCGGCTGGGGCGTCGCCCGGTTAAAGAAGGCCCCCATTGTTTTCGCCAGGGAACGAGGGCGAACAGCGAAAAGTCAGCTACTGGAACAAATCTGAAAACAAACACCAACTCAACATCATCAGAGTTAAAGATCGGTACTATCAATGTAAGAAGCCTGAATGGCAAAGAAATGGAGCTAGCTGAGGAATTAGATAAGTACCAAATCGACATAATAGGGGTGACTGAAACAAAAAAGACCAAAACTGGGGAGATCATTCTGAGCAATAAATAAAAAATGTTATATTCAGGCAATAACAATCAAGGAAAAGAAGGAGTAGCCATAGTATTCAACACAAAATACGAGGCTAATCTTCTTGAATGGCAGTCAGTCTCAAGTAGAGTAATGTGGGCAAATATGAGAATGGGGAACTGAACAATGAGACTTATTGGTGCCTATGGTCCCACAGAAGGTTCTACTAAGGTAGAAGTGGAGGAATTTTTTGACGCTTTAGAAAAAGCAACTGACAGAATGAAAAAGGAAAAGTTGGTCCTTGTTGGGGATCTAAATAGTAGAGTAGGAAATGATTGTGAGACATACAAAAATATTTTGGGAAAATTTGGAGAAAAGAGCAAAGCTAATAATAATGGCAAATAACTGTTGGATTTCTGCTCAGGACATGGACTGGTTATTACTAACACCATGTTCCAACATAAAAATGTGCACAAATTCACATGGAGAGAAGAGGCTAGAAATAAGAAAAGTCTCATTGACTATGTTATTGTTGATAGTGATGTTTTCTCCCTGGTGCAGGACACCAGAGTGTACAGAGGATTTGAAATTGGAAGTGATCACTATTTAGTCTTGAGCAGGATAAAATTGAATTTCATATTGAAAAGAATAACATGTAAGAAAGTTTTAAAGCGAATAAAAGTTGAGCAGCTCTCAGATGTGAACTGTAGACTAAAATACAGAAAGATTATTGAAAAGAAAATGAAAGAGTTTGAGAACAGGAATCAAACCTTGGAGATTCAGTGGCAAACTCTGAAGAAAACATTGATTGTTTCTGCCAAAGAGGCATGTGGTGAGGTTGTGTGCAAGGATAAAAAAATCAGAACTCCCTGGTGGACACAGGAAGTTAAACAGGCAAGTGAAGGAAAAGAAGAAAGCATATCAAAAGTTCCTGGCAAATAAGTTAGCTTTTACTCTTACAGAATACAGAGACAAATGTAAGAAAGCTAAACAGCGTGTAAAACTAGCTAAACAAGTCATGGGAGGACTTTGGCAAGAATATAGAAAATAAATATCAAGAAGGTGGCAAAATATTCTGGAGGTTGTTGAAGAAGCTTAGGAATGGAGGAAAGAGTGCTGTAAAAGGAGTTAGAGATGATGAAGGTGACATGAAAACGGGAGAAAAAGATATCCTTGAAGTATGGAGTAATTACTTTGAAAAACTGCTAAATGAAACATGCAGTGATGACAGCACAGTGATAAAAAACACTGACCAGGCATGCAGTCAGGATTACATATCCATACTTGAAGTAGAAAAAGCCATCAAAGGCTTGAAATGTGGAAAGGCAGCAGGAGTAGATGATATTCAACCAGAAATGCTGAAGTATGGTGGTATAAAAGTCTTACAGTGGCTGCACTGCATAGTTCAGAAAGCCTGGACAGAGGGACGAATTCCCCATGATTGGAATAGAGCTCTCATAGTACCCATATATAAAAAGGGAAATAAAACTGCATGTGAGAATTACAGAGGTATTTCCCTACTGAGTGTTCCTGGCAAGATCTATGCAAGTATACTTGAGAAACAGTCGAGAAGAATTGTGGAAGAAAAGCTTGGTGAAGAACAAGCTGGATTCAGGCCAAATTGAGGCTGTCAGGATCAGATTTTCACTTTACGACTAATAGTCGAGAAAGCATGGGAATATAACAAAGATCTGTATTTAAGTTTTGTCGATTTGGAAAAGGCATATGACAAGGTGCCAAGAGAGAAACTATTCAATACGCTGCAGTTATATGGTGTCAATGGGGCATTATATCAAGCAATACTTAGTCTTTATTTGATTTGTAAGTCAGCAGTTAGAATTGAAGGAAGTACAGGAAGATGGTTTAATGTTAAATCTGGTGTGAGACAAGGATGTACATTATCCCCTCTGTTATTCATTATCTATATGGATCACATTATGAAGGAAAGTGGTATTAAACTGATATCAAAATTGGAGCTTTATGCGGATGATGCTATACTTCTAAATAAATCCGCTACAAGTCTGCAAGATTCTCTGACTAAATTGAATAACTGTTGTAATAGATATGGTATGAAGGTCAGCAATAAAAAGACAAAGACAATGAAAATAGGCAAAATCATTGAAAATGTCAACTGTGTTGTGAATGGAGAACCTATGGAACAAGTAAAACATTTCAGCTACTTAGGCATGATTTTTTCTGAAGATGGTAAATTAACTATAGAAATAGACAACAGAATCAGCAAAGCTGGTATGGTGGGAAGTCAATTGAATAAATTCATATGGAATAAGAGAGAAATTAGTCGGAACACTTAATTAGCTGTATACAAGACAGTGTTCAAACCAGTTTTAACTTATGGATCTGAGAGCTGGGTCAGAAGTAAAACACTTGACCAAAGACTAGAGACTGCAGATATGAGAGTCCTGAGAAAGATTATAGGCGTGAACAGATGGCATCAATGGCAACATCATATTAAAAATGAGGATATTAGGAAAGAACTTGACATTGGCAGCATTCAGGAATGTGTTAGCAGAGCTAATCTCAGGTGGTATGGTCACTTAAACAGAATGAGCGAGGAAAGATTAGCAAAACAAGTGTTCTCTGCCAAGTTAGCAGGAAAACAACCCAGAGGAAGACCAAGATATAGGTGGATTGATATGGTACAAAGTGCCTTAGACGATAGAAATATAAGATCTGATAATGTTCGAGTCTTGACAAGTAACAGACTGATTTGGAGGAAAATTGTAGATAGGAAGTTAGTAATGATGTAATTTTTTCATGTAGTACTGTCATATTCTGTACACCCCTTGAGGGTACATGGCAGGAATTTGATGATGATAAACACAAGCTCTCTCTCAAAGATACAGATTGAGATTTTATTAGTTATTCCATGAACCAGATGGAGACAAGGTCATTTAGTCTGTCAGTGCATACATAGGCATAAAAAGCAACATGCACAATTCCAGTAATACAACTTACCAAGTCCACTCCACTAATTTGTGTTGTGCACCACTGAATAAAGGAATATTTAGTTCTACAAGCAATGTGAAAATTTCAGAACCATGATAATTTTCTTTCTTATGGAAAGAAATTGTAAAATCACAATGTTACTGAATTACACCATTAAGCAAATACATATTTATCTACTATGAACATGAAAATTTCACATTTGTGAGAACAAGACCTTAAGTCCCTATTTTTGATTGCTTGCTAGATGGTGGGTGTTAAACCCAAACATTGTTTTACAGGAGTTGGAGAATGTACTACACAGAGGAAAAGGAATATCATGATTATTAATAATAATAATAATAAAAACCTTCTTCACCATGTCCTTTTCTCAAGGACATGGTGAAGAAGTAAAGGAAGATGGTCATCCATGAGATAGCACAAAGCATCAGTACCCAAAATGAACATGAAACTACCCAACCATCTGGGAGTGAGCAAGATTTGCATATGAATCAGATGTTAAGATCAGAACAAATCATCATTAGTAACTTATCATGACTACCTATTACTCCAGGAAAAGTACAGCAAACATGTTGTAGCATTGAATTATCATAATGAATAATACATGAAGGTCCTATTTCAGTTTAGAGACAAAAGCATGTGACAGTGAGTTATGACCAGTGTGAATTAAAATGAAGTATTCTTTCTCAATTATTTGCCACATCGACAGAACTGTCTGTATACAAACAAGTTTGTCTTATTCACACTTGCTTACAAAAAACTGTATTCAAACAGCAGCTTAAAGTTTAATTCTACTTTTTTGCAACAGAAAGACTGCACACTGCACATACTACCTATATTATAATGGAAGTGATTGTAGACCTAAGGGTGAGGAACTGCTCCTGCATTTTACCTACCTATCTGCCAAGACTCAACATCTCAACTGGTTCAGTAAACTGAAGAGACCTCACGTGAGTAAGACATTCTTCAAGCTGCCATAGGAAAATCTTTTTTTGTAAGACTGTTTTCAATTTTAATTTGGAAAAAGTGTAATAGATATCTAAAAAATTTGGACATAAAGCTATAGCTAGAATTACTTGACAGATACTGCTTGAGAATAATTAGTAATTTTTTGCAGCATATGTAAATTTGCTGTTTCATTTTTATATTTAAAAGTGTGATACAGTCAAACTTGGTTATAGTGAGCACCAGACTGACAAAATTTCCTTGTTATAACCATTACTTACTCTATGTGTGATGAGTTAAATCTACCTCCTATTTTTTTTTTTAATTCTCAATAACTCAATAAAAAAATATTCAAAAAAAAAGTATTAGAGAAAAATAACATAATTACTTAATATTAAATATAATTTGTCCATAATTTTAAAACCATATAATTTATTTCACCATACAGAGAAATAAATTGTTTACTACAATTTATTTCTCTGTATTAAAACCAATACTAATTAATAATGAACACAATTACAATTAGTCTTTAAAAACTGATATAACATAGTGGTGTTGGTTTTTAAATTGATCCAGCCAATCATTGTTATACACAAAACTATTGTGTCCAAATTGTTTAGCAAATTTTTCCACTTGAGCCTTCAAGATTGGACTTCTAATGAGATATAGTACTTTTGTGTAGCGAACCACTGAAGCAATGCATCATCAACATTTGTAAGCTTGCTCTTTCTAAATTTTTTTTGTTTTGGTTATGTTGTTTTCCAGTGCCAATATGTAAACCTCTTTATTCTTCCACAATGTAGATACCACTGAACAGGAAAAGAAATTTTTTTTACATGCTTCAATATTTTTGCACCAAGTCTGAGAACTCATGAATAATTTCTACTTTTTCACAAACCAAAAGACACTTTCTTTAGCAGATCTGTTTCTGACAGAAAGGTTCATCTTTAACTGATTTTACTGTCGTAGCAGTGTTTGGGTAAAGTGAGAGGAGGCTAGACAATGGAGAGTTAGGTACTGAGAGGATGGACAATAAAGACAAAATTAGGTTATAAACTGGCCTGTAATCCGATGCAGGTGGTCATAAAAATGTGCATAAATTAAAATCATGGCTTGTTACTCCTTAACAGTTGTGATTTTTGTACTCATTACAACAAAGTTTGACTGTACACACGCAAACACATTAGCCTTTTGTGTATTGGATGATTTGAGTCCAGTAAGGGTAGATAGCTATGATTGCAAATATTAGTAACAGTCTTCCATATAGCAGTACGTTTGAGGTGGGTGCAAAGTGGAATCTAACACGATTAAATACTTGGTGAGATGTTGCTACATACCTAGTGGATCAGCTGCTAGTGATGAAATGCATCAAAATATAAATTTAATAGATACTAAACAATGAATCATCACAGGTGACTTCAATTATCAGAACACTGATTGGGTCAAAGTGTAATCTCATGAAAAGAATAAAATCAAAATTTATTGAGCTATTGTGTGAAAACTTCCTTAAGCAGCATGTGACAGAAGTAACTTTAACTCCAAGAATATTAGATCTGATCATAGTGTGGGTGGGTGGGGAAGAGTCAATAAAAACATGACTGTTCTGCCTGAAGTGGAAAGTAGCAAACTGTATGGATATTCCATTTAGAATAGGTTACATGCTAAACTTCAAAGCAGGAAATTATGACCAAATGAGGAGAATACTAGGTTCAATCTAATGATTTTTTTTTTTTTTTTTGTTACATGAGAAGGATATTGACAGCACATGGGGAATATTTAAAAATTACATCAAACAATACTGGAATATGTCCCTAGAGTTTTTGAAGAATAAACAGGATGGGTAAAAAATGGATGTGCTATCTTATTGAACAAGCATTCTTAAGAAAAAGATAATGTGGAAGAAATACTGTGTGCAAAGGATGATGTCAATTATGAAAATTACAAGACTCAGGTGCAGAAAGAAACTGGCTCTGCAAGTTAAAACAATCCAAAAGAGAAGAGAGATTGTTCAACTAGTGAAACATTTTGCTAACAGTTATCAACTTGGTGTATGCAACACAGAGCTCAATGCTACCTTTACACTAGAGGAAGAAATTCAGTTGTATGAAAAGATACTAGGGATGTTGCATAAATTGAATATGAATTTGGTAATAGGGACTGATGGGATATCAGTATGGATGCTAAAAGAGCATTAGGCTGAACTGGGTGAATAATTTGAATCTTCAACACTGGAAAGATTCTATAGGTGTGGAAAGAATGTATGATAATCCCACACAAGGGTGATGCACAACTGATGTGTAACTTACAAACCTATCAGTATCTTTGGAATGGTGGTGGAAGATTTTGGAAAAGCTGGTAAAAGATTTCATACAGAAGTGGGTTGACATGGAATCTATAATTTGCAATGAAAAGCTTGGGTTTAGTAATAGAGGGACATATTTGAGTAACTTGCTCACATTTTATAATAAATGTCACGATTGAGCTAAATGAGGGAAACAGATACATGATAATTTTGGACTTTGCTGAAGCTTTTGACAGTATTCAGCATGGAGGGCTGTTGCATAAGTTGGAGGATATAGGACTGGGTTATAAATTACTAGTTCGGATAGGAGGATGGCTGACTAACATCAAAAAGTGGATGGGGGATGCAAGTCTACAAGATTTAAGGTGATCAGTGGTGTACACTAAGGATTAGTCCTTGGTGTACACCACTGATTTAGCAGGACATATAGCTATTCGCTAAAGATGGAAAGATAAGTAGGATAATCAGGAACGCAAATGACTTGCAGTACTTGCAGAATGATTTGAATAAACTGGAATTGTGGGCATGTAAAAAGGGTTGTCATTTCAATGTTAGTGATTGTAGTTAAGTACCTTGACATAATGAGATATCCAATGGTACATTTTATCAGCAAGGTTATACTAGAAGAAACTGCCCAGGCTAGGGATCTTGGAGTTTAAATATTAAAAATATTTAAAATATTAAAAAAGAACTCGACTTCCAAACCAAAACTACCAACCAACACTGTAGTCAACCTTTCTTCAGTTATTTTGAAGCCTGAAACGCTCTTTCACGTGGCCACAACTTCGTCACTGCTCCTAGGAAAATACCGAGGAATTAATGATCTAAATTGAACGCGGGATTCGACACCCTCCAAACCACATCGCCAACAATATCAGACTGGTTGAAGCCTGTGTTCTCATGAAAGCAAGACCGCCAAGTGATTATAAGTCTCTACAGGAAATGAAGATAAACAAAGAAATAGTAATCACCAAAGCTGATAAGGGGAATGCCACCGTGGTACTCAACCATACTGACTACACAGGTAAGCTTTATTATTAGATCGAGCTACTTACCTCCCTATTGAATACAATCCCACCAACTCACAAATTAGAAAACTCCATAGGCTCCTTAAGAAGGTCACTTCTTGGCCTGTAGACGTTACTGACAAACTAAAAACCGTTTAACTCTAGATCCCCCCCCCCCATATATGGGCTCCCAAAAAACACAAACAAAATGTGCCATTACATCCCATAGTGGATGGCATTGATTCCTCCATGTACAAATTAGCTAAACATTTAGGCAAAGAGCTCACACACACCATCACACATAAAAAACTCAGCTCACTTCAAAGCCAGTGTAAAAAACCTTACACTCCAACATACTAACATTATGGTCAGTTTTGACGTCTCCTCCTTATTCACAAATGTCCCACTCTAGGAAACCTTAGAGCTAATCCAAGCAAAATTTTCTCCCGATATCTCAGCCCTATTTCAGTTTACAATGAACTCAGGCTATTTCGTTTGGCAGGGAAAATTCTACAAACAGATAGAGGGGAGAGCCATGGGTTCATCACTTTCCCCACCCTTGGCCAACTTCTTTATGGAGACTTTTTGAAGAGAAAGCCTTAAACTCTGCCCGACAAAAACCAACCATATGGCTTCACTATGTTGATGATGTGTTCGCTATTTGGCCACATGCCTCTGAAACACTCCTCTCCTTCTTAACACACTTAAACAACCAACACCCCAGAATCACGTTCATCCTGGAAAAAGAGGAAAACAACAGCCTCCCTTTCCTAGACATACTAGTCACCCACCAGCCTGATGGAACCTTGGTTTTCTCAGTTTATAGAAAACCCACCCATAGAGGCAGATACATTCATCAACAATCCCCCCCCCCCTCACAACAATATGGAGTTATCAAGACACTATTCAACAGGGCTAAATTAATCTGTTCAAATGACAAAGCCCTAACCACTGAACTTAATCACATCCTTAACATTTTCTCAGCTAATGGCTACCCCACCCCCCCCCAAAATACTAAACCAGTAATCCACAACCCCCCCCCCTTCACAACAAAAATTACTCTAAATCCATTACCATTCCGTACATCTGGGGCACCTTGGAAAAAATTACCAAAATCTTAAAAAAACATGACTTGACCTCTTGTTACAGACCATATAGAAAATTGTCATCCCTTATCCGCTCCACAAAAGACCAATCACTTCCCCTAGACCTACCTGGAGTATACCAGGTCCTTTGCAGCTGTAAACTGTCCTACCTTGGCCAAACAGGCAGGACAGCGAATATCAGAATTTCAGAACAGAAGGACTACACTGGTTTTTTCACCAGTACAGCCACTCTGGGTTTGCAGACCATGTTCTGGATACACACCACAGAATAAGGCAGAAGAAAGCTACAGTAATATACCACAGCAAGTTCAAATTTAAAAGACTATTAATGGAATCAGCCTCAGCCCTTAAGAACATGCCAAACCTCAACAAATTTGGATGTGTTAGACTGCCCCATATTTGGGATACATACATCAGGAGAACTTCAGCCCAACAGCCAAGAATACCTAATATAGCCCGCTAGGGGGGGGGGGCACAATCAGGACTTTAGGGAAAAAATGGTAGCTTCCTTGCTTCATCCTCATTTGCTGTGTATAGTGCCTGTGTGCACGTGTCTTTATCTTAAGTTCCCATAAAGATGGAAATGTGATGTTGCCGAAATATTGGAAATATATATTAAAGTTTAATTTAATTTATATTCTAGTATATGTTGGGAATTCCTTAAGTTATTTAATAATCAAATTTGTAAGTCGGGCTGCTAATAGAATTCACAGTGGGTCTGAGTGGAGCGTTATTCTTGTGAAGCTTATGTAAACCATATATTCTAGGAGGCCCTAGCACATACTGTGCTAGGGCCTCCTAGAATGAGTTTTTTAATTGTTTCTTCATCTAAGGAAGTGGTTTCATCAAGTAACTTGTTCAGTTTCTGAAGCTGTCTTTTTAGGATCATAATCAATCTTATTATAATCGATCATAATCTAGCCGTCCACTAACAGAAGATGAATTAAATGTTCTAGCAAGAGGTCATAAGTTTTGCCATTTCACCTAAATGATTTCCATATTTAGATTTTATACACAATACTGAAAGAAACATCGGCCATCTTTCCAGTACTGAAGCCAACAGACTTTGTTTCGAAATAGCCAAAATAATCTACGATGCCAAACCTTCGGACTCGAATATCCCACCATCAGAATTGAAAGCTCTTACCTCCTTAAAATGTAATAAAAAAATAATCATCACCAGAGCCGACAAATGAAATACCACTGTTGTTCTAGATACCAATTCATATGATGAAAAATGAATTTACTACTCCGAGGTTGAAATACTTACGCCAAACTTGATTATGATCCTACAAAAAGACAGCTTAAGAAACTGAACAAGTTACTTGATGAAACCACTTCCTTCGATGAAGAAACAATTAAAAAACTCAGGATATACCATGCTAAGCCTCCTAGAATATATGATTTACCTAAGCTTCACAAGAATAACGTTCCACTCAGACCTGTCGTGGATTCTATTAGCAGCCCGACTTACAAATTATTAAGATTTTTATCTAACCTTCTCTGTCCTCACATGGGCCACTCAGCCTCATCAATTAAAAATTCTGCAGAGTTTCCTGCAAAAATAAAAGACATTCAAATGTTGGAAACTGACATGCTAATTAGCTTCGACATTGTCTCCCTCTTCACCAATATTCCCCATAAGGAAACGGTAGACTTGTTAACTCAAAAATTTCCATCTGATATGTTGAATTATTCAAATTTGTTATTAGGTCTGGTTACTTCACTTGGAAAGAAAAAATTTACAAGCAAGAGGAAAGAACAGCAATGGAGTCTCTGTTATCACCAAACCTGTTGTTAGAATACCTTGAAGAAAAAATTTTGACGTTTAAACCCAAACAAAAAATTTCCCTACGATATGTAGATGATGTCTTTGCTGTCTGGGGTCATTCCGAACAAGAACAATACCTGTTTCTAGATAAAATAAACCTCCTTCATCCTCACATCAAATTTACGCTAGAAAAAGAGTCTCCACAGGGTATCTCCTTTCTGGATTTACACATCCAAAGAAAAGAAGATGATTCCATCTCCACCTTTGTCAATCTCAAGCTGACATTTTCAGGTCACTACATTCACAATTCTTCTGCTCATCATCCATCTCAAATATTTGGCTTCATTAAATCATTAGTAACCAGAGCACACAGATTCTGCTCCTCTGAAGAATCTCTAAACCAAATCGGTGACTTCCCCACACATCAACCTAGACAAGAACAAGCCTATAGGATTCCCATACTTATGTCAAAGGCATCTCCAAATGTCTTTCAAAAATTATGAAGAAATACAAACTTGCTAGTACCTACAAACCATTCAACCAGATCTATAGCTTGTTACCTTCTCCTAAAGACAAACTCTCACCTCTGATGCTACCTGGCATGTACGAGGTTCCATGCTCTTGTAAATTGTCTAACTATGGACAGACAGGCAGGCAGGCAGGCTGTTCATAAATGCATTTTGGAAGATCAAGACCATATCTGTCTTATCAAACCGCAGAAATTTGGCCTTGCACAACACAGAGTTGAAAACCCAAACCACTGGATCCATTGGGAAAAGACCAAACTTCTACATAGATCTTTATATAAACATGAACGTTTATATAAAGAAAGTGCTGAAGCCCTACTTCACAGACCAAATCTAAACCGTAATGACGTTCCTGCTATTCCTAAAATATGGGAAATTGTCATTCAAAATTGTGTAAAATAATTTTTTTATATATGTTATCTTATTTTAATGTGATCTGTTTTTTTTTCCCCCTTCCAGATATATTTTAATTTAATTCTATAACACACTACTGTATGCATATCAGGATTCCACTGTAATCATGTGCCCTAACTATATGTTATTCCTAATATTGTTTGAATTAACTGTACTGACTATGTCCTAAGATACTTAGAATGAAATATTAACTTATTAAATCTTATTACTGTGGTTATTATGTGTGTTTGTTTAGTCATGAATTCTCCATAGGTTTCATTTTACAATAAATGTTTATCAGAATGCAGTTGCAGCAGTTAGAATAGGTGATTATTTGGGGAAATGGTTTAGATTATATCCAATATCCCCAAGCATTTTCATCTCACATTTAGATAGAGCAATGGATAAAATGAAGAAAGATGCAAAAGGAATATCAGTGCATAGGATGAGAATTAACAGTCTGAGATTTTCAGATGACATTGTTATTATTGAAGAAGACAAAAGAAAACCACAAAAACATAGAAACTATTAAATGAGGAGGGAAAGAGATTTGGACTTGTTATGAACTTTGAAAAAACAAAGACAATGGTATTTGGTGAGAAGAACATGAAACAAAAGATATAAGTGGATGGAATTGATACAAGAAATGTAGAACAATTCACATATTTGGAAAGTAAAATGACGTACGATTTAGACTGTAAAAAAGAAATAAAGATCAGGATTACAAAGGGAAGAATAAATCTGAAGGCCATGGATAACATCTGGAAAAGTAAAGTGATCAGCCTGCAAACAAAACTAAGAGTACTGGAAACATGCATCTTTAGCAGTGTACTATATGGATCTGAAATGTGGGTAATAAAATAAGAATCAAGAAAAAGAATTTTGGCATTTGAAAAAACTTGTTACAGGAAGATTCTAAAAATAGGATGGGTACAGAAAATTACAAATGAAGAGCTCTATTGGAAGATATAACCAAAAGAGAATCTAATGCAGAAGATTATAAAACGGAAGCTGCAATAATTTGGACACATCTGTAGAATGAGTGAGGGCTGGAAGATAAAGACGTTTATGTTTGGTATTATGGATTGTGTAAATAGAAGAGATCGACCATACAGAGAATGGATAGACGACATAAAGGACTGATGTGGAATGGGCGCACAAAAACTGCGACACTGTGCACTGGACAAAGAAAGGTAGAAGGAGGCATCGGATACCAATGGGCAATGAGTCCATGGTTTGTGATGATGAAAGCAGAAAGACGTGGAATGCTAATACTTCCTATTACTTGTTAATTATCAGTTATATAATATATAATATATTATATTAATATATTATATTATTTAAATGCATATATAATATATATATGCATTTAAAACATCACATGCCAATCCTTATTTGAGGTCATCTACTCCAGCTTATGTACCAAACACTAAAATTCTCTCTTCATCATCTTTGCCACTATCGTATAATAAAAACTGCTCACCATTTTCTAGAAATTTATACTCATCTGGAATTATATATCCACTTCTTTCAGTTGGGATAAGGGTGCTTGGCCTTTCTTTTGCCTCCATCTAATATTATGATGAAATATCGGCAATTAAAGATGAAACAGAGATTTGTGAACTAGTAGCTAATGATTTTAAGTTTGCCATTGCTTGATAAACTTTAGATTTCCAGGGTTGAGAAAGATGACAATGCTCACCGAATGTTTTACATAATGGAGTTAGTGTATAAAAATATTTATCCAAGGAAGCACACAAACAGACTAGAAAGCTTAATTTTAAAGAAATTACCTTCTTCTAACTAGTTGGTTGATAAGGTCACCAGACTGTTAGTTTAAATGTTTGCGGCAAAATTTCCAGCCACGCTGGAATACTGTGCGAGATCTGGTCTCCTGGTTTCTGTGTTGATGCAGATACAGCGGAAAGGGTGCAAATGAGTGTTAAAGATGATATCAGGACTGTGGAATGTACATTATGAAGCAAGATAGAGAAAGAATACGTGGACTGCAGACACTAGAAAAGAGGAGTGATATGATAGAGACCTACAAACTTTTAAAAGGGTCATACAAGATACTAGTAGATGAAATTTTTCATTTTATGGAAAGAGGTGAGAGATAGATTTCTCTCTCATGGAGTGATGCATGACTGGAATTGCTTGCTTTTGGAGGTTGTGAGTACAAACTGTATGAATGATTTCAAGAGAAGGTATGACATGGTGTTAGTGACTTGTAGCCTCCCTTGATGTCTTTTGTATTTCTGTGTCACTCTTGAGTGAACCCCCCCCAACATGAAAAAAGGGCTAAAGTTAGTGTAAGAAAATCACAGTAAAAACAAACTTACCTCATCAAACTGGGGGCAGAGTATCAACTTAAGGAATGCACCTCTCTACCTATTTTTTCCAATCACAGAGTATGAATGCAGTACGGATAAATTCATGCCACATTTTTAAAATTGATGCAATAATACAGTTGCACACAGGATGCATAAAACCAACAAAGGTGAATGACCTCTACTGGCCCTCTAATCTCAGCAATTAGAAGAACCATTCTCAGAAAAGAATGCACACAACAAATGAAAGACCAGATCAAGTGTATGGACAAAATCCAGACAAACAATAACACATCTTACAGCACAGTTTCCTCTCTATTATAGAACTACTTGGTAAACCAACAGCAACCATCAAGCTATTAAAAATTCACTTCATTCAACAACAGCTAAAAACAGTTAAAACTGCCACTATCAGAGGAGCTACAAACTCGCAATCATTCTAGAGCAGGACACTCTGAAGAACTTGATCAGGCTATTCATTATCATTGAAAAATCCAAGCATATTCAAAAATGGGGGTTATATTAAAGCTTAAGAAACAATCCATTAAACTTTCTGAAATATCCACAACTGGATAAATTTTGAATAACTCGAGATTTGAGCCAAGTGAAAAAGCAGTGTGCAAAGTTTATTATTATTATTTAATATATAATTATTTCATATAGAGTTGGTAAGACATGAGTCACTGATCAATCTACCCCTCCTTTGTACTGAGTCAAGTATTTTGAGTGACGGAATGATTTATGCTAAGGGATGTTACCTTATAGTTGGTAAAATTATAAGGCACCTTTTTTGCACTACCAAAATGAAGATGCTTTATATAGAATTCACCAGGGTATGTTGCATGATACCAGACTGATTATATACTAGTCAAGCAGAGATACAAAAACCAACTCAGTCATGCTATAGGTACCCAGGAGCTATTGCAAAGATAAAATCAAATATAAGGAAATGCATAGAACAAGGAGAAAATGGAATATTGGACTACTGGAAACTTCAAATAGAAGAAGAAGAAGAAAAAAAAAATTTTAAAAGACCAGATTGCATAGGAATTACAAGAGATACTTAAATTTAATAGAAGAATGAAACAAATCAAAGAAAAAAGACTGTAGAAGGCAAGGAACAATACTGAAAAAGGAAAAAGAAAGCCAAGAATATGGATAAAAGAAATGTAAAGCTGAATATAATTTAAAAACAGGAGCAGCTAACATGACATATCAAATAATTGTTGTGTACACCTGTGATCCCAAAATAAAAAATTAAGTAGTACAAGACAAGTATCAACTGACATCTGTTAGAGTGCATTTAGATGATACATCCAAACACACCTTAACATTCCATCCAGGTAGTTCAAGCTGTCTGCATTAAAGTTGATATTGCATTGCATACAAAAGGTCAGGAAGGTAAAATGATGAGTATTATCATCATCATCAAATTCCTGCCATGCACCCTCAAGGGGTGTACAGGATATGACAGTACTACATGAAAAAATTACATCACCACCAACTTCCTATCTACAACCCTCCTCCAAATCAGTCTGTTACTTGTCAAGACTCCAACACTATCAGATCTTACATTTCTATCGTCTAAGGCACTTTGTACCATATCAATCCACCTATATCTTGGTCTTCCTCTGGGTCGTTTTCCTGCCAACCTGGCAGAGAACACTTGTTTTGCTAATCTTTCCTCTCCCATTCTATTTAAGTGACCATACCATCTGAGATTAGCTCTGCTAACGCATTCCTGGATGCTGACAATGTCAAGTTCTTTCCTAATATCCTCATTTTTAATATGATATTGCCATTGATGCCATCTGTTCATGCCTCTAATCTTTCTCAGGACTCTAATACCTGCGGTCTCTAGTCTTTGGTCAAGTGTTTTACTTCTGACCCAGCTCTCAGATCCATAAGTTAAAATTGGTTTGAACACAGTCTTGTATACAGCTAATTTAGTGTTCCGACTAATTTCTTTCTTATTCCATATGAATTTATTCAATTGACTTCCCACGATACCAGCTTTGCTGATCCTGTTGTCTATTTCTATATTTAGTTTACCATCTTCAGTAAAAATTGTGCCTAAGTAGCTGAAATGTTTTACTTGTTCCACAGGTTCTCCATTCACAACACAGTTGACATTTTCAATGATTCTGCCTATTTTCATTGTCTTTGTCTTTTTATTGCTGACCTTCATACCATATCTATTACAACAGCTATTCAATTTAGTCAGAGAATCTTGCAGACTTGTAGCGGATTTATTTAGAAGTATAACATCATCCGCATAAAGCAAAGAGCTGACATTAACATCTCCAATTTTGATATCAGGTTTAATACCACATTCCTTCATAATGTGATCCATATAGATAATGAATAACAGAGGGGATAATGTACATCCTTGTCTCACACCAGATTTAACATTAAACCATCTTCCTGTACTTCCTTCAATTCTAACTGCTGACTCACAACTCAAATAAAGACTAAGTATTGCTTGATATAATGCCCCATTGACACCATATAACTGCAGCGTATTGAATAGCTTCTCTCTTGGCACCTTGTCATATGCCTTTTTCAAATCGACAAAACTTAAATACAGATCTTTGTTATATTCCCATGCTTTCTCGACTATTTGTCGTAAAGTGAAGATCTGATCCTGACAGCCTCTATTTGGCCTGAATCCAGCTTGTTCTTCACCAAACTTTTCTTCCACAATTCTTCTCAACCGTTTCTCAAGTATACTTGCATAGATCTTGCCAGGAACACTCAGTAGGGAAATACCTCTGTAATTCTCACATTCAGTTTTATTTCCCTTTTTATATATGGGTACTATGAGAGCTATACTCCAATCATCGGGAATTCGTCCCTCTGTCCAGGCTTTCTGAACTATGCAGTGCAGCCACTGTAAGACTCTTATACCACCATACTTCAGCATTTCTGGTCGAATATCATCTACTCCTGCTGCCTTTCCACATTTCAAGCCTTTGATGGCTTTTTCTACTTCAAGTATGAATATGTATTCCTGACTGCATGCCTGGTTAGTGTTTTTTATCACTGTGCTGTCATCACTGCTTGTTTCATTTAGCAGTTTTTCAAAGTAATTACTCCATACTTCAAGGATATCTTTTTCTCCTGTTTTCATTTCACCTTTATCATCTCTAATTCCTTTTACAGCACTCTTTCCTCCATTCCTAAGCTTCTTCAACAACCTCCAGAATATTTTGCCACCTTCTTGATATTTATTTTCTATATTCTTGCCAAAGTCCTCCCATGACTTTTGTTTAGCTAGTTTTACACATTGTTTAGCTTTCTTACATTTGTCTCTGTATTCTGTAAGAGTAAAAGCTGACTTATTTGCCAGGAACTTTTGATATGCTTTCTTCTTTTCCTTCACTGCCTCTTTAACTTCCTGTGTCCACCAGGGAGTTCTGATTTTTTTTATCTTTGCACACAACCTCACCACATGCCTCTCTGGCAGAATCAATCAATGTTTCCTTCAGAGTTTGCCACTGAATCTCCAAGGTTTGATTCCTGTTCTCAAACTCTTTCATTTTCTTTTCAATAATATTTCTGTATTTTAGTCTACAGTTTACATCTGAGAGCTGCTCAACTTTTATTCGCTTTAAAACTTTCTTACATGTTATTCTTTTCAATATGAAATTCAATTTTATCCTGCTCAAGACTAAATAGTGATCACTTCCAATTTCAAATCCTCTGTACACTCTGGTGTCCTGCACCAGGGAGAAAACATCACTATCAACAATAACATAGTCAATGAGACTTTTCTTATTCCTAGCCTCTTCTCTCCATGTGAATTTGTGCACATTTTTATGTTGGAACATGGTGTTAGTAATAACCAGTCCATGTCCTGAGCAGAAATCCAACAGATATTTGCCATTATTATTAGCTTTGCTCTTTTCTCCAAATTTTCCCAAAATATTTTTGTATGTCTCACAATCATTTCCTACTCTACTATTTAGATCCCCAACAAGGACCAACTTTTCCTTTTTCATTGTGTCAGTTGCTTTTTCTAAAGCCTCAAAAAATTCCTCCACTTCTACCTTAGTAGAACCTTCTGTGGGACATATAGGCACAAATAAGTCTCATTGTCCAGTTCCCCATTCTCATATTTGCCCACATTACTCTACTTGAGACTGACTGCCATTCAAGAAGATTAGCCTCGTATTTTGTGTTGAATACTATGGCTACTCCTTCTTTTCCTTGATTGTCATTGCCTGAATATAACATTTTGTATTTATTGCTCAGAAAGATCTCACCAGTTTTGGTCTTTTTTGTTTCAGTCACCCCTATTATGTCAATCTGGTACTTATCTAATTCCTCAGCTAGCTCCATTTCTTTGCCATTCAGGCTTCTTACGTTGATACTACCGATCTTTAACTCTGTTGATGTTGAGTTGGGGTTTGTTTTCAGATTTGTTCCAGTAGCTGACTTTTCGCTGTTCGCCCTGGTTCCCTGGCGAAAACAACGGGGCCTTGTTTAACCGGGCGAAGCCCCAGCCGGCATGAAATTTTGTCATGTTGTACCATCATTTTGTATTTTGGTTTAACCAATAAGAATACAATTTGGTCGGCTAAATCCCAAATTGCTAGCCCATCCTCGTTCGTTCAGTATCAAAGTAGATACCCAACAGGGTGCACCACGAGAAGGTGAGGATTGGACATTAAGTCAGAAGCCCTGGTCGGTTCTCCGCATTCCTTTAAAGGCTATGTGGAGGTCTCCTCTCAGTTATACAGCTTTGACCCTTAAGCACTCCCATGAAATAATAATAATAATAAAAACATGGACGGTATATAAGGAGAAAGGTGACCAAGCATAGTAAGGAAGGCAAAATCAGATTATGAGAAGAAATTAGCTGAAAGGAAATCCCAGAGTATTTTTCCTATATATAACAAGTAGGAAGAAGAATGGCTTAATTTCCTTTCATAGTCATGAAAGGAAATTAAGTCATTTCCTTTCTGCCATAACAGTATCTTCACTTGGATGATATACCCTTGCAAAGTGGTCACCCAGTAGAAGATACTGTTATGGCAGAGGTGACATTGGAGGCACATAAGATACTGCACAATCAAACTGCAAATACAGCTGTGGAATTGGACGAGAAACTGGCTCGCATTTTAAGAGAATGTGAAGGGTAATAGCGACACCTTTGACTAGTCTTTATGTGAATTTAAGTCTCAAACTAGTCAAAGGTGTCGCTGTGAAGTCATTATCCTCTATATACGAGTTGCCCAGACCTGAAAATAGTTCATGTGCAAACTTGTTTGCTTACACTTGGATAAAGGATTAAACCAAGAATATAATTTTTTGGCATCTTTAATTTATGATGTATACTATCATAAATTTGTATACTGTCTATAAATACTAGATGTAATTCTTTATCAAATTCATAATTTTTTTTAACAATTTTCAGAAAATGAAAATAAGAGAAACTGTTGACTTTTCCTTGAAGAAGCCACACTGATAGTCACCAATGATGTCATAAGTCTATACACTGTTTTCCAGATAGTATTTTGTAACAAGTATCCAAGAGGAAGACAATTCTATATTGAATAGTAATCATGAGGTCTCTCTCTATATATACATTTTTTTTTTAAAATAAAGGCAGTATGGCTATATTCCAATCAACTGGGATTTCTTCTTTTTGCCATATTAGCTTGTACATTATTTTTTTTAAATTAATTTTTTTGTGGATCCATAAAGATTTAAGGAATTTTTACTGTCCCACAAATCCAAACACTTTTGACAACTCTTTTGATGCATCTTAAACAATACTGGAAAAGCAGCAAGGAAGGCCTTCAAAGCTGTTAATGCATTTTAGGACTGTCTGGAATCTAGAAGACAAGCTATAGGCATACAAAGACATGGGATGCAACAGATACACTTCCCATATTTAGATTTTTCTTCTTTATGTGGATGCCACAGTGATGAACATGAAATGTCTATACTTTATGGGCTCCTAGAAAGATAGTTACTCTACAGGGGAGATCCTTGAATTAGTGGAGATGTTCTGGAAGAATCAGAGGAGATGAGAGGTGAAAGAGTCATTTGGTATGGCAATAGTATAAAACATGAGGCAAGAGTTGGATTTCTTCTCAATAAAAGAGAAAGAGAAGAATTATTAGGATACAGACCAGTAAATAATAGAATAATAATGGCAAGATTTACTTTGCAGCAAGACAAGTTAACATCACAGCAGTTCAGGTTTATTCACCCATTTCCAAGTACTGAAGAAGAAAATAGTAATTCTATAGCAACCTTGGAAATAACCTTGAAATGAGTACCAAAGAAAGATATACTAATTATGATTGCAAGAAATTGGAATGGAAAGACTGAACTGGACAATGAAAGATTGGAAAGAATAATGGGCAAATATGGGTATGGAGAAAGCAACGAAAGAGGAGAAAGAATGCTTTAATTTGCAACACATATTTCTGGCAAAAAAAAAAAAACTGCAGGAAGAGGACATGCTAGACATGATACTCATAAACAAGAGATGGGCCACACCAGTTCAGCAGTATTAAACATTTCAAGGAGCAGACACATGCAATTAGATCATAGCTTAGTTATTGCCATTATCAAGCTGAAATTCAAGCAAGAAGCAAAGGCACATAAATTAAAAATGCCAAGAAATCATATTCTTAGTTTAATCTTTTATCCAATGTAAGCAGAGTTTGCACGTGAAGTATCTTCACAACTGAGCTACTTGTATATAGAAGCTAATGACTTCACATCATTTGCCTTAGTATCCCATAATGCAAAGCACACATCCTTTTGGATGCGTGTGTGTAATGCTAAGCATTATGGGAAGGCCACTACTCAGACCATTTTTGATCTTTAGTGAGATCTCATTAGTGGGAGCCAGACCCAGAAGAGATACCAAGGTTGAAGTAATGCTGAAGTCATATACTTCCCATATACAATCAGTGAAAAGGTGCATCACCTCAATATTAAATTATTCTAGATCAGAGATAGGTGTTGAAAGTATTTTCACTTCTGCATTACTTCAACCTTGGTATCCTTTCTAGCTCTGGCTCCCACTGATGAGACCTAAATAAAGGCCAAAAGCAGCCTGGGTAATGGCCGTTCCCATAATGCTTTAGCATTACGCACACCCAAAAGGATGTGCGCTTTACATTATGGGATACTAAGGCAATTGATGTAAAGTTATTAGCATCTATATACAATTATCCCAGTCACAAAAATACTTCGCATGCTTACTCTTGTATAAAGGATTAAACCAAGAATATAATTTCTTGACATCTTGAAAAGGCTTTCAACAAGTAAAGGAACAATGTCAGAGTCAGAGAGATATGAAGACACTGATGAGTGCTTGACTCCCTAGAGGTCTCAGATAACAATAATATTCAGAGAGAAGAAGATGAAAATGCAAATAAAGGTCAACCGACAAGACATGGAAGAGATTATGAACTTAACATACCAAGTTAGCAACATAAACTGTAAAAAAAGGATAGATAGCAAAAGCTAAAGTAAACTGTAGGTTTACTTTAGACTTTTTACAGACGATGGACAAGATATAGAAAAGTAAATCAATGAAACTTCCCATAAAGCTGAGACTGCTGGAAACATGAGTCATGGTAATGATCAAAGACTCTGTGAAATGAATATTGGCTTTTGAAAGAACATGTTATAGAAAACTTCCACAAACTGGATGATTTGTACAAAAGGTAACAAATGAAGCACTGTAACACAAAGTAAACTGTAAAGAAAATCTAATGCAGAAAATAATTCCAAGGAAACTAAAGTTCTTTTGGACATATCTGCAGAATGGATAACAGTGGAAAGATCAAAAACCTTAATGCTTGGTACAATAGATGGCATAAATGAAAGAGGATAGAAAAGATGAGAGTAGGTAGATGATGCGAAAGAGTGGTGTATCAAGTTTGTAGGATTTGAGTCATCTGCCAATGGACAGAGAAATGACAAAGAATGGTGAAACAAGCATCGGAAACCAACAGATTTTGAATCCATGGGAAATGATTATAGCAGTGATGAATGTGCAAATAATCCAGGATGTTTCCAGATACTTGAGAAGTGCAACTCAAATATGCTTGATTTGTGATTGTTCTTAAAGAATCCATTATGCAACTATAAGCAGAAGCCTTTTTAAACTGTAAGTAAATTTGTATATCCATATACTATAGGTTTATTAAAAAAAATGTAAATAATATGTATGTTATATATATACGTTTAATACTCAACTAGTTTCATGAAATACTATGTTTTGCATCTTCAGGAGATGATAGCAAATAAAACAAACAGTTAAGCTATAATTTTAATGTATAATTTTAAGATTCCTGAAAATCTGGAGTGATAGGGATATTTTAAGCTTATATTCGACTTCAGTGTAATCAATGACCAAATGTACCTGATATTTAACTGTGATTTTAATATGCTTTATTTACCAAGGTATCAATCATCATGTGTATTTATAAACTGTACAGCACAATGAGATTTAAAGGCTAGAAAATGAGAACTTGAATATGGAATAAAATTTCATTTCAATGACTTCTGAGGTGGGGGGGGGGGTGTATCTAATAATGCTGCTATTTCAATCATATAGGACAAATTCGTGGTTAAAAAATAAATAAATAATATATATATATATATATTTAATACTCAACTAGTGTCATGAAATACTATGTTTTGCATCTTCAGGAGATGATAGCAAATAAAACAAACAGTTAAGCTACAAGCAGGTAATGTTCACAATGTTAAATATTTATTATAACATTTGATGATTGGTAGTGTTGTGAATGCCACTGGACCAAATTTGGTATAAGATCATGCCCTGTTTCAGTACTTCCACTCAAACTCCTTCTCCTTATCAATGACCTGTCTCTGACTTCAAATCGTATTCACAGTTTAGATGATGACAGTACTCTTCATTCTTCTTTCACATTTGAGAAATCCTGAAGTAACTGAATGGCAAAAGCCTTCCACCAGTAAAGATCTTGAGGCTTCCATCATCTTAAATCTCCAGTGACTTAAACATTGATCTCCTATCACAAGAGAGATCCTATTTCACTCCCTCTTCCTTCTGATTATGTTCCAATTTCCCTTCAAGATCAGCTTTCTCTTCTTGGGCTGACAGTCGCATCCAGTTAATTCTGGCACAAACATATTACATACAGAGACTCTTCAAAAAACTTGGTGTTCATTTCTGATCATAAAATTATTCCTCTTCCTCTCAACTCCTAACACTTTATAAGTCTCAGATCTGGAAAACCTTGGAATACTGTTCCAACATTTGGGGTGCACTCAAAATGTAAGAATTCTTAATAATATATAGAAGAGGGCAATCTGCTTAATAGATGACCCTTTTCTCACAGACTCCCTTCAGTCACTTTCTCATAGGTACTTTCATGGGCACTGGTCCTCTGAATTGGCTGCTACTATTCCTCCACTTTCTTCTAACCATGTAAGAACTAAGCAGCTGCCAACACCCATACACTGTAAAAATTTAGTTTGATCCTTTATCCAAGTGTATGCAAACAAACCTTGCGTCTGAAGTATCTTCAGGACCGAGGAAGTTCATGGTAAAGGTGGACCAAGCTCTCATCACTCCTTGTCTTAGTATCTCCCATAATGCAAAGCACATCTCCTTGAAGACATGTATAATGCTTTGCATTAAAGGAAGGACCACTACCCAGACCAATTTCAACCTTTACCGAGGTCTCGTCATTGGGAACCAGACCCAGAGGTGGTGATACTAAGGTGGAAGCATGGAGAAGTCATCTTTACCTATACGAGTTGCAAAAAAGGTGTCTCACCTTATTATTAAATTACTTTGGATTTAGAGAAAGATGTTGGAAGTTTTTTTTCCCACTTGGTTAGACTATAATAAATTTAGTTTAATTTTTTATCCAGGTGTATGCAAACAAAGTTTGTGCCTGAAGTATGCTTCCACCTTAGTATCACCACCTCTGGGTCTGGCTTCCACTGACGAGATCTCAATAAAGGTTGAAGCTGGTCCGGATAGTGACCCTTCATTTAATGCATAGCATTCTACATGTTTGCAAGAAGATGTGCTTTGCATTATGGGAGATACTAAGACAAGGAGTGATGAGAACTTGGTCCACTTTTACCATGAGTTGCCTCAGTCCTGAAGATACTTCAGGTGAAAACTTTGTTTGCATACACTTGGATAAAGGATTAAACTAAATTTATTATAGTCTAACCGGGGGGGGGGGGGGGGGGAATCTTCCAACACCCATACACTGTCCAACTCTAAACATACTGAAAAAACTTCATTCTGTTCAACTATTCTTTGAAACAAACTCCCCTATACTGTTTTTCTCACGAAATAAAACCTCCACCTCTTTAAGAAACATTTCATAGTGTTATAGGTCCTGTGGCCTTTAATGTGTGGGATCATTTAAAAATAAATAAATAAATTTTCTTGTTCATTTGATGGCTAAGGAGTATGATGCAAAATTTTATTAATCAGTGTTCTGTTGTAACTGTTCTTTAATGGGATGGAACTGGGGTATTCTAGTTCTTGATTTCATTTGTCTATACCAGTGTTTCTCAATGTTTCTAAGCCCAAGGACCAGTAAAATGCCTAAAACAATTCTAGGGATCCCTAAGTTATGTACTTTTTTTTTTAAAATGCAGAGTTTTTCCAAAATGTTACCAACATTTTGGAAAAACTGTGCCTTTTATAACATAATAAATCTAAAAGCATGTTTTAAATACATATGGAAACATAATTAAGTTGGAAGTAAATGATTAAAAGTGTATCATCACTGAACAAAGTTTTAATTTTTATTAAACAAATAAATGGGTATTTCAGAGCCATCCAGCTGACACCCCCCCATTCATCTGCCCCACTGCAACTTTTATATTTTATGTGTTATCCCCATTCACCTGTCCGCACTCATTGTAGGGTGAGCACTCATAAGATCACCCCACAACAACTTTTTAGCGGCGTTGGTACCATGGGCAAATGAATGGGGAATGTCAGTGCCGTCCCGCTGATGCCGTCATCCATCTGCCAACAACGACGTTTATCTTTAATCCCCATTCATCTATCCACAGCAACTTTCATATTTTATATGTTATCCTCATCCATCTGCCCATACTCATGAAGCTAGCCCCACAAAAACTTTTATCTTCAAGCACTCTCTGATTTGACCTGCGACATGTAAACTGTTCCATTTGCTAAGTGCGCTGTGAGACAAGGGAAAAATGTTGTTCTTATCTTACTCCAATCATCATAATACTGGATACGAACTTCTTGACATCCATGGATTCCATCATGGATGGCATCCCCTGTCCTGTCCAAACCATCCCCTGCATATACTCAAAAATTTCACTCAGAACATCCCAAAGCCATTAATGCCCCCCACCCACCCACAAACACACACATTTCCGGTCGATACGAATCGCCTTACCTCACTGACGAGTTTTCCATGACCAGCAAAAAAATTTAAGACAGCCTGTTATGTGAGGTCCTCCCTGATATCTATAAACAGTCCAACCGACGACGTCAGTCACAAAGTGCCATTCACGTGCATTTTCCCGCCAGCGACTGTATGCCGTATGCACGTGATTTGTGCTAATCGTGTTATGATGGTGGTTTTAATTATATTGGTCCTGTTTTATTCAGAGGCACACGATTAATGAATCTGACAGATTCATTAATCGTGTGGTGTTTTATTTATATCCGTCCTGTGTGCTGCTTGTATTCGTTATGTTGTGATGTGTGGTTCTGTATAATCCATGACCAAACGGATGTTGTTGTTGTTATCTACAAGTGGCAGATTGCGAGTATATGCAGAAGAGCAAGCAACCATACGAGATACGGAACTTCGCTAAACTTCTCCTCGCCAGCAGAGCTGAGTCTCACTGTGACATCACTTTGCATAACTTTCGTTTCATCCCAGATTTTGGAAATGGATTAATTCCAAAACCAGTAACAAAAATAATCAGAAACTGTAGTACAAATAAATAATACGATATAATTATGTTACTACTTATTTTTAATGAGATGATTCAGCTTCTCGGCCTTTGCAGCGTTGCTGGATATCTGGCTCAATATTGGTCAACTTCAGTCGAAGATTGGCACACAAACACACACTAAGAAAATTTCTGTATTTTTTTTATTTGAAGGAGCGATGAAAATCCTTTCTCACAAAAATAGGTTGTAGAAAACTGCATGACGATTTTCAGTGCTTCTTCAGATAATTCAGGAAATTCACTTCTCACTGAAAGCGAGATCCAGAATCGAGTCAAATCAAGATCATGGAATTGCATTTTAAGCCCACTGTCACTTGAAAGCTCAATAAACTGTTCTTTTTTCGATAACGAAAAAAGAGCAGTTAATTTTTTCAGGCTAATAGTTCTCATGACTATTAGCCTGAAATAAATCTCGAACCCACAGAAATTTCTTATAAAAGTTATTCAGAAAATGTTTCAAAACTCTGTTTCAGAGTTTTGAGGTGGTGACAAACCTTTTCCAGAAACTCAGAATCAACAAAAATATAATTGGAATCCTAAAAAGGATTCCAATGTTGGAAAAGGTGCAAATTATATGTCTTTTACATAACTAATGCACAACACAAGTTTTTTTTTCTCTCGAATGCCTTTATTTTGTCGTAGGCATCAAGAACAGTTAAAGAATTCTTAATTTCCCTGAAGGGAGAGATTTAGTTCATTTAATTTTGAAAAAAAAATGACAGGATAGTGTTGATAACCATGCTTCATCAACAATGAGTGATGCAAAATTAGAATTACATTCATTTACAAACAATAAAACTTTGTGTTTTAAATGAAATAATCTTGTTAGTACTTTTCCCCTGGAAGACCAGCGAATTCAGAATGAAGCAAAAGTTGTATATATTCACTGTCCATTTCATCGCAGAGTACTGAAAATAACCAGTTATTTAACAGTCGAGCCTTAATAAAATTAACTAGCTTTACAGCATTGTATAGCAGTTTTAAATTCTGGTGGCATTTCTTGGGAGGCCAACCTTTCCCTTCATACATTGTTTTATAAACAATATACTCAATTCATATCCGGAGCCACTTCCTTGACCAGAGAAACAACCACCAACTATGGCTGCCTGTAAGGGCATGAGCTCCATCCGAACAAAAGCCCATGCATTTTTCCCGATGGATCCCTTTGTGTATTATGTAATTATTGAGAGTGTGAAATATTTCTTCTCCAGTTGTTTGGGATGACAAAGTTCTACAAAACAGAATATCGTCATGAATGTTGTTATCATGCACATATCTTATGTAGCATATTAACTGTGCATCATCTGTAACATCAGTAGGTTCGTCTATTTGTAACGTATAATAAGGGCCCTTCTTAACTCTTTCGATTAACTGAGATTCGACGTCAATTACCACATCGTTAATTCTGCGACCTGCAGTGTTATTGAAAGAGGACTGAAATCAACATCTTTTAGTAATTTGTTGCCAAACGTAGTTTTTAACCACATCTTTTATAGCTGGAAGTAGTAAATTTTCCCAGATAGAACGAGGTTTCCCTGTTTTCAATATGCGCAAACTTAAGAGATAGATGCTTCCAGTGCCTTGCTATTATTAATCGAACCCATGGCTGAAACTATATTTTTCCCATGATTTAATGAACCTAAGTGTCGCTGAAAAAATTCAATTGGCTTATTTTTCACATCACAAGGTTTAGTTTCTAAATGTCATCGGATTTTTGCAGGTTTCATGCATTCATTCGATAACACTTCATAACACAAAACACACTCAGGTTTCTGTTCACTTTCATCTCCATACCAAGTAAACCCGAATTCCAATATGAACTGTTATATTTCCTACTGTATTTTTTCTTTGAACTGCTTGTTTCTTCTACTTTAATAGTATCAGATTTACTCGCCATTACAACACGTGTATAACAATTAGGGTTAGCATCACCTGTTTCATTTGCTCTTCTTTTCAAAGTCCTAGTTCTAAGCCACTTTTCCATTATTATTAAAAAAAAAAAAAAAAGTTTTCCGAAAAATAGATAAATACTGGGATTAACTCATAACACACTTTATCCAAGTATCATTTAGCACTTCTGACGGTATACTGAGTCTTGGTTGAAGGAGGAAAACCTTCAGTAATAAAAATCAACAAGTAACAAGCAATTGGTTGAAATGTGGATAACACATGTTCACTTCAGATCTGACAAAACAGCAAGGGAAGGCAGAAGCAATAAAACTATATTGTTGTTCACTTCACCCCTCTTATTATTCATTCATTCTGCTGCTACAAATTATTGCAGTGCCAGAATGACGAGTAATAAAAGAGGGGTAAAGCGAACAACAATATCGTTTTATTGCTTCCACCTTTGAACATTCTGATGCTGTTTGTTGTTGTTTTTTTAATCCTGCGGAGGTCGCAGCTGATCTGACACATACATGCAAATTGTTTATATAAATATTCTTACACATATCCAGTGTATAGCTTGGAGGTCATGAATAGCTGTGCATTCATATATTATGAGTGATATTCCACACGGTTTATGCAGTCAGTTTTGGTTTAGCATGTGTTATGTAAAGATTTGTGATATTCATAGTAAATTGTATCTGAGAGATGCCGCAACCTCTGATAGTATAGTATTGGTTTAGTTTTTTTTTTTTTTTTTTTATTTACCACTGAAAATGGCTGGAAAAATATATCGACAGGATAATCCATCAGATGTTGAAGAGATTCAGCGAATGTTACTCGAGTCCGAAAGCGATATTTGATAGTAAATTGTATCTGAGAGATACCGCAGCCTCCGATGTCAGTATAGTATTGGTTTAGTGTTTGTTTTTTTTCTTTGTTCGATAATTTCTAGATTGTAACTGAAAATAATAAACCATCATGTATTATATTTGCAGTGTTTTTTTCTAAGTTTTTATTGCATTTTTGCACATAATAGTAATGAATCTATCTCTCAGATACATGCGACCTATGCCACAATTTTTTCGGCCGCGACCTCCACAGGGTTGTCTCCATTTGATTTCAATAATTTTTACTTACTTATTCAATTTTAATTTGTTTGGATAACTAAAAAATATATATTTATTTATTAATTTAAGTCTGCCTGCGGACCACAGTATGAGAAACACTGGTCTATACTACAAGGATAGAAAAATATCTGAAGTTCATAATACACTCAATAAGATGAAGTTCTAGCTATCATATCTAAAAATGATGGTATGTAAGGATGCCCTGAAAGAATATGGAGCTAAATGTATAACACCTAAGCAATGTATAAAAAAAAGGAGCTGAACAAACCACGGGAGGACTAATTAAGAATACCGAAAATAAATATCATGAAAGTGACAAATTGCTATGGAGGCTATTAAAAAAAGTGTAAAAGGTAACACAAAAACAGATGATAGTCTAGATATAATTACTCTTAAAGAGTATTAAATAAGCAAAGAAAAAACAGTGGAAGAAAATATTCAAGAGGAACATAATCAAGAATATATATCAATACTAAAAAAAAAAAAAAAAAAAAAAAAAAAGCAATCAGAAACCTAGGGTAGGTGATAGTTGATTAGAAAAGTATAAAAGTTTTACAGTGGCTACAATACATAATTCCAAAAGATTGGTTAAGGTCAAATTCCAGATAATTGCAAATAATTTTCATGGGAGATTAATAGGAGTGAATTTCTCACAAGTCCCCTTCTTAACTATCCTATATCAGCCATGAGATCTTCCTCTTGCGCCTTATCCCACATATTTGGAGGGTCAGCGTTCCTACAGGATGCAACTTTACGTGCATGCAATCCCAAACTGACTTGTCGCAGAGCCTGATGTTGGGGGGGGGGGGGGAGTTTGAGGTATTTATGTCTGTAGGATTGTGTATTCACAGGGCTGGTTTGCCTGTTTTAAGGGATGAAAAACCCAAGTTTCTGGGAGAAAAAAACACTACACATCTCTATGATACTGAATAACTCACCTTCAGTCGAAAGATACCAGAGACAAGATTCCTCACGTCATGGATGGGAATCAAACCCATGTCTTTCATACCAAAGTGCTTCATCTATACTGACTGAGCTACATGGCTGATAAGCCATGAGATATTTTATTGATATATTTATCAATTTTGTTAATATAAAGCAGATTTAACTTACATAGGTAATTTTATTAATATAAAATTTTCACCTTAGTATCAAAGGGATCTCCAGTATGACTTACAAATTAAACAAGAGAAAACAGTAGATTCAAAAACTGACATATGCAATCTGCACGTACATCATAAGATATAGAACATCATGGTCTAATTATATTAATGTTCTAGTAAAAAATAACTTTCATATTTAATAATAATTAAATAATTTAAAATATATAATTAAATTTATGTTAATTCCAGAATTTGTGAAGAACTTTATTATCCATAAAAAGGAAGTCTATAGTCGGCATCATAAAATTCCTAACATGTACCCTTTATTACTGACATTACTTTATTACTATCATTACTAACTTCCTGTCAACAATTTTCTTCCAAATCAATTTGTTATCTGTCAAAACCCCAACATTATCAGATCTTATATTTCTGTCTTCTAAGGCACTTTTTACTGTATCAATCCACATCTTGGACTTCCTCTTGGTCATTTTCCTGCCAACCTGGCAGAGAACACTTGTTTTGCTAATCTTTCCTCTCCCATTCTGTTTAAGTGACCATACTACCTGAGAATAACTCTGCTAACTCATTCCTGGATGCTAACAATGTCAAGTTCTTTCCTAATATCCTTGTTTTTTAATATGATATTGCCACTGATGCCATCTGCTCGTGCCCCCTAATCTTTCTCAGGACTCTCATATCTGTGGTCAAGTGTTTTATTACTAACCCAGCTCTCAGATCCATAAGTTAAAATTGATTTGAACACTGTCTTGTATACAACTAATTTAAGAGTTTTGACTAATTTCTCTCTTATTCCATATAAATTTATTCACTTGACTTCCTACCATATCAGCTTTGTTGATTCTGTTGTCTATTTCCATATTTAATTTACCATCTTCACTAAAAATCGTGCCTAAGTAGCTGAAATGTTTTACTTGTTCTATAGATTCTCCATTTACGGTGCAGTTGATATTCTCAATGTTTCTACCTATTTTCATTGCAACAGTTATTCAATTTAGTCAGGGAATCTTGCAGACTTGTACTGGATTTATTTAAAAGTATAGCATCATCTGCATAAAGTAAAGAGCTGAGATTAGCATCTCCAATTTTGACATCAGCTTTAATACCACTTTCCTTCATAATGTGATCCACATAGATGATGAATAACAGAGGGGATAATGTACATCCTTGTCTGACACCAGATTTAGCATTAAACCATCTTCCTGTACTTCCTTCAATTCTAACTGCTGACTTACAACTCAAATAAAGATTTCAGTTGTATTGCTTAGTATAATGCTCCCATTGAATATAACTAGTTTTGTATTGCTTTTCAATTGCCACCTTTTCATATGCCTTTTCCAGATATACAAAACTTAAATACAGATCTTTGTTATATTTCGATAATTTCTCAACTATTTGTTGTAAAGTGAAAATCTGATCCTGATATGTATTTCTGATTGAATGCCTGTTGAGCATTTTTTACAATGTGCTGTCATTGCTTGTTTCATTTAGCAATTTTTTGAAGTAATTACTGCATACATCAAGGATATCTTTTTCTCCAGTTTTCACATCTCTAAGGCCCTTTTACAGCACTCTTTCCTCCATTACTGAACTTTTTCGACAGCCTCCAGAATATTTTGCCACCTTCCTGATATTTATTTTCTATGTTCTTGCCAAAGTCTTCCCATGACTTTTGTTTAGTTAGTTTTACGCAGTGTTTAGCCAGGGTTTCTTAAATTTGTCTCTATATTCTCGAAGAGCACAAGCTGACTTATTTGCAGGAACTTTTGATATGCTTTCTTCTTTTCCTTCACTGCCTGTTTAACTTCCTGTGTCCACCATGGAGTTCTGATTTTTCTATTCTTGCAGACAACTTCACTACATGTTTCTCTGGCTGAATCAATGTTTTCTTCAGGGCTTGCTACTGAATGCCCAAGATCTGGTTCCTGTTCTCAAACTCTTTCATTTTTTCCTGAACAATGTTTGCATATTTTAGTCTACAGTTCACATCTGAGATCTGCTCAACATTTATTCACTTTAAAACACGCTCTTACATGTTCTTTTCAATGTGAAATTCAATTTTATCCTGCTCAAGACTAAATGATGATCACTTCCAATTTCAAATCCTCTGCACACTCTAGTGTCCTGTGCCAGTGAGAAAGCATCGCTATCAATAATAACACAGTCAATGAGACTTTTCTTATTCCTAGCCTCTTCTCTCCAGGTGAATGTATGCATTTTTATGTTGGAACATTGTGTTAGTAATAACCAGTCCATATGCTGAGCAGAAATCCAACAGGTATTTCCCATTATTATTTCAGACCTTGTTGGCTGAGTGGTTAGCGTATCCGCTCTCCAGCCAAAATGCTGCAGGTTCGAATCCCACTGTGGGCATGGATGTTTGTAATTGTGATAATACTAGTGGTGTTGGCAGCCAATTTGTTGTAGTTGGTGGAAACAGTCGTAAAGTAGGGTCCATCCCTCGATGAGCATTGGACTCCTTGGAAGTGCAAGTAATAATTATTATTAACTTTGCTCTTTTCTCCAAATTTTCCCAAAATATTTCTGTATGTCTTACAATCATTTCCTACTCAGCTATTTAGATCCCCAAAAGGACCAACTTTTCTTTTTTTCATTGTGTCAGTTGCTTTCACTAAAGCCTCAAAAAATTCCTCCACTTCTACCTTAGTAGAACCTTCTGTGGGACCATTTAGTGTATTAGGTCTATAGTTTTAACTCCTCATGGATTCCATTATAAATTCTAAACTAAATATATTAGAATTATATGTATATTATATATTGGTAAGCAGATTAACTCAGTTTCTAGACATGTTAAATGTTATTTAATGACTGAATTCCGAGATAATAGGGAAACAAGTAAATTTAATATAACTACACAACTAGTTTTGTCGGAATGTCGATTTTATCGGGTGTGGTAACATAAAAAGCAAATAAAAGACTGTAAAAAACATTGCACCATTTCAACAACAACAGAGCATTAAAAACTGTAGTTATGTTTGAATTGGAGTCCGAGCTACAGTTCTACTGTTATGTACATGTGAGTGTATAACTTCACGAGTTCGCCAATACCAAATAGCAGAGCTATGCGAGTCTGACAGATTGTAACTGAGATTGCTGTTCATGTGGGAAGAGTGAAAGATTATTTCTTCTGATTCCAGGATACAACATTCTAATTCATTGTAACATTTATGAATGGTGGATGTTAAATCCCAATCTATTTGATGTTGGCGACCTTCAACATTGGAGTTAACTGAGAACAAGACATATATATATAATTTATTATATGTATTAGCTTATATACATAATCTAAATTTGGTTGAATTTTCACTTTTTATTTTTAATTGGATTTACTATTTCAAATTTGGCAAACAATGTCCTTGAATACTGTCAAAAGTGAGAGACTGATAATATCAACTGAAATAATCAAATTTAAGTAGTGCAAATTCTCATTCTGATCAATCTTAACAACTGTCAGTAACTTAAGACTATACTGCTTTGGCTAACAAGTTACTATTGCAACTCCTGATCATAAAGAAACCACCTATGAGACAGTCAGTCACATTATACAGCCATCCATTTTCAGTTGGGAGAGGGGATGAGTTCCAAGCAAGGAGATGAGGGAGTTGGGGTGAAGAGGGTTGAATGATTAAACACATTTACTAATTCAATCAGTCACTAAGACATCATCAGGGAAACAATACTAAATGCAAAAACACCTATTTTCTTTGAACTTCCATATTTGTGATCTAGTCTTTGTTCAACTATTTTACTTATAACCAGCTCTCAAATCTGTAAGTCTAAATTGGTTTGCACTGTCTTGTATAGATACTTCATTCTTTTCACTAATTTCTTATTCCATATAAATTTATTCAGCTGACTCTTGACCATACCAGCTTTGCTAATTCTGTTGTCTACTTCCATATTTAATTTGCCATCTTCACTAAAAACCCTAAAAAGCCAAAATGTTTCTTATTCTATAGGCTCTCCATTCAGGATGAAGATGATGTCTTCAGCGCTTATTGATTTTCACAGTATCTTTTTTATTGCTAATTTTCATACCAAATTTAGATAAGACTTAGATATTTGATTTAGATGAGAATCCTGGAGTCCTATACTAGTTTCTAGATTACGTAAAAAAATAAATAATAAATATTAAAAATAGTTTAAAAAATACTTAGACCACCTACAGTACAAATGCACTATAACAATGACAACTGTAGATCTGAGCACATAAACAGGTGAGGTGGGCGAGCAGAGAAATAAGATAGAAGAGCTTGTGAATGGAGAAGTGAGTAGCAAGAATGAAGAGAATGAGAGGGCAGGAACACAAGACAGACAGGGAAAATAATAAGATTGGACAAGCAGACTCCTGATGATTACCAGATTTTGCAGAAAATTTGTTGATTGGCAGGAAGCTAGGTTTATTATAAACTTATAGCATCCAGTTCACTCCTTGAGGGAACATATCAACATTTATACCCATTTGTGAATTTCTGGAAAATTTTCCATGTTACTCCTCTAACTAAATATTAATATTTTATGGCTATTTTGGTTTAGGAGTACCTCTTTTATGGTATCATTGGCTTTTTACTCAATTTTTAGGGCATTACTGATGTATTAAAGATATAGATATATAAAGAATATAAGGAAGGAATAATTTTCCAGAAATTCACAAATGGGGTATAAATGTCGATTTACTACCTACAAAGGTAGGACCAAAATTATTCCTTCCTTATATTCTTTACATATCTATATCTTTAATATATCAGTAATGCCCTAAAATCTGATGCCAATGACATCATAAAAGAGGTACTGCTGAACAAAAATAGGCAAAATAGCTATAAAAGGTTAATAAAAAAAAATCCCTTTCCCAGGTAAAAAGACCAAGGGAAAACTATTCCTATCATAACATGATGTATAGGAACATAACACATGATAATTAATAAATAACATAAAAATATATATGTATTATATTATTAATTTTTATTGGTATAAAATTTTCACCCTAGTATCAAGAGCATCTTCAGTATGACTTTCAAATTAAACAATAAGAACAGAAACAGGTATATTCAAAAATGATATTGCGCAAACTGCACGAACATGATGCAGAGCATCATGGTCTAATTAATTTAAGGTTTGAATAAAAATAACTTGAACAAGATTAAAATATATATATATATAGAGAGAGAGAGAGATAAATAGATAGATAGATAGACAGGCAATTAAATTTAATACTGGAATTTGTGAGGAACTATTTCTCATAAAAGGGATATTTAAGTACATTTCTATTTACATTCGGTTGATGCAGCAAGGTCTCAATTCTTTGTATATGTGTTCCAATAGATTATTTTATGGAGAATCTTTAAATTTTCTTCCAAAGAACTCAGAGCCTGGTGGTGATAACATGCTCTGCAAGTTTCAATTGCTCTCGCTCATGAAACTTAACATAATCGAAGTGTTCATTAGAATGCACAGCTGCAGATATACCTGTTTGGCCAAAATAGGATAATCCACACTGACAAGGAATTTGATACACTCCGAGGTGGCTCAAAAAGCAGATGTTTATCTTTAGCTTGAAAAGTAGATATCTTGTTGATTGGACAGACACTTGTAGGCCAATGGACCTAAGTAGTTTACCTATACCTTCTGAGATGCTTTTAACATAGGATGCATTTGGAACTGTCAAATTAATGTATTCCTGTTTTTTTTTTTTTTTGAGCAATTATTTTTCACCCCTACTTCAGAAAAATAAAAAAAAGATGCATTAAGGAAACTTGCTTAAGAAATTAGAAGACATATTCAAGTGAGTTCTTTAGCTACTGTATTTAAGTTTAAGGAATTTAAGATAAAATAGATGCTGTAAAGGAAATTTCCATATGGTCAAGTGAAACTACAGAAGTTTGGGGTGAATGCTGTGTTCAGTTTGTTTTTGTATTTGATGTTATTTCCTTATAACTGAATTTAACTGAGTCAGAAAGTGAGAGAATTTTCTGTGAGTTCATACTGAGTAATTCTTAGAATGGCCATTTAATTATTTACATGCATATAAAAGTTAGATATATAAAATAGTAGAAATTAATTTACTAATTACAGTTCTATAGAGAAAACAAATGTCTCTCCTTAGGGAGAATTACTTATTATAGAGAACTGTATCTGTTGTATATATTTATATGTTTACAGTAAATATTTTAATTTTTTATATACTAGAACTTCACTCTTTGAATACACATACACACTAATTCTTGATGTACCATTGTGAATACAAATCTGAAACATTCTAACCAACTGAAATAAATTTATAAATAATACATTACTATCTTACTCTGCAACTGATTTAATATACAGGTTGCATATAGGTGGGAAATAAGATAGTTGAAGCAGTCATGCTTCCAAAAATAACAAATGTAGTACATTGAGCACACTCTTTGCTCCACTGAACTGCTGCTCTCCCAAGAAATAAATCACATCAAGTCCACCTTCCTTACTTTTTGGCACATGTCACTGCTGAGTATATTGGTTTATGTTTAATTTGAAAGTCATACTGAAGATGCTCTTGATACTAGGGAAAAAATTTTATACCAATAAAAATATATACGCAAGGTAAATCCGTTCTGTTATTTATTAACCATTCCTATCCCTTACTTCCATAGTATAGCATAAAAAAATAAATACATAAATAATAATATCCACAACATTTTCAACCACAGAAACTTGAAACCCTCATCCATCGTTCTCTATCACTTCCAGGAGTGAATAAAGAGCTCTTTGCTTGTACTTCGGTCTACTGAAACAGATAAGTATAAATACATCTGCTACCATCATCATGACAAGTTCTCATCACACAGGTTCAGATGCAAGAAAACTACAATGCTGTATGACAAGTGAGAGGGGCTGTTTAGTAGCCAATGAAGCACTTAAAAAGCATAGCTCTATTAATTTACCAAAAATTTGGAGACCATTTTAAGACCAACTCCAACAGTTATACATTTTATTTCAAACAACATTAAAGTGTGCCAAAATAGGCCATTAATTCTTTTGCTTATGTCCATCACAACTTTTAACTGTTTTAACAATTATTTAATAGTAGGTATCTAGGTACTTTTACAAGTTGTCTGTGCTCTGAAGATGCTGGTTTGAAAATCCAGTTAAATATTAGTAGCTAAATAAATCACTTATTTTGTGCTTGTGATATTGTGTTTAGTACTTGCTAAACTTAGGATAAATAACTACCAATAGCTAAACCTGTCTGTATATCTAATTAACATAACTACTAAATGTTTCAAAAATGGCAATTTGTATCTTCCAAATAACTTAAGTTTTTTTTAATTTTCAAAGTTATTTGCTAAATCTATGAGTACATAATAATAAAGGCTCATATATATATATATATATATATTTTTTTTTTTTTCAGAATTCATTTCTACTCAGTTGGAATATTATGAAAAAGCTTTAATGACTGATACCGAGAGATAAAAAGATGACATGATATATTTGAAAAGATACTACTAGTACACTAGTTTCGTTGAATTGATCAACATCTTCAGGTATCACAATCAAAGAAGTATATAAAGAATTACAGAGACTTAAAATTGTAATAACAGAACAAGTACAAAAAGACAGCGTGTTTGAAAAACATCCATGTGTGCTATGATGAACTCGAGAGAAAGCTTGTCGAATCTAGGGAAATTTCTCTAGATTCCTCTCATATCAACAACAGCCTGAGTTTCAATCTCTCTGATGCACACGTTGCCTCTGTTCAGTACTGGTGCACTCGCAACAGCACGTAGTATACGTTTGTTTGGAATTCAAGCTCGCATTTTTGTTTTCAAACATGCCACTGTCTTTTTTTTGTACTTGTTCTGTTATTACAATTTTAAGTCTCTGTAATTCTTTATATACTTCTTTGATTGTGATACCTGAAGATGTTGATCAATTCAACAAAACTAGTGTACTAGTAGTATCTTTTCAAATATAATGTCATCTTTTTATCTCTCGGTATCAGTCATTAAAGCTTTTTCATCATATATATATAAATTTATATACAGGGTGGTTCAAAATTCCAAGTACAAACTTTGAGGGGAGATAGAGAACATCAAAATCAACCATATTCACATAGGAAAGCATGACCAGAAATGCTACCCGAAAGTGATAGGTGGTGCTGTTCGCCAGCACTCCAGGTGAGCAATTGGGGCTTCCTCATTCAAGCTTTCGACGTTGTACGAAGAACATGCATCATTTTATGAAAGCTGAGATGGCAGGCATGCACCTCATTTGCTATATTATGTATCCAACTACTATTGAACTGTTCAGTTACACCTAATAAAGTTTTTTACACTACTTACTGCCTTGTGTTATTTCTGTATCTTTGTGTTCCAGTTAGTACCTTCCGGTGGCATTTCAGGTCATGCTTTCTTATGTGAATATGGTTGATTTTGATGTTCTCTACTTCCCCTCAAAGTTTGTACATGGAATTTTGAACTATATATATTACGGATTCAGAAAATCTGATTTCTAGAAATCAGCCTGTATTACTCAGTTCTCAATCCACAATCAAAACTGTCAGTAAACATAAAAAACTGAAATTTATCCTTGTCGTTGACAAAATACAAATACAAATACAGATTAAATTAAGATGTGAAAGGAGGGGGGGGTATACAATGTTCTTCCAACTATTGTGGTTGGAAGAACATTATATATCATGTGGTAGAACATAGTGATGTGAACGCTTATGTACTTCGGCAGACATACAATGGTTTTATAAATATAATTATTACCAAATTCAGACTGCCTTATTGGAAATGAGCTCAATTCACTTTATAGGTATATTTATATATAAGATATTTTAATATTTTTCTTTAAAAAGATCATTGAAACATCAGTTTAAAGCACAACATTTTAAGATTACATTGTTTTCAGCACATCCAAATCTGTATATTCATATAACTTAATAAACTTCTTAGAAAGAATACATTAAACATCTCTTTGTGGAATTATTCGGAATGTTACTTCCCAATATATTTAAACACTATTTCGGAGGGGTGGGGGGCTATTTTAATCACTAAAAATCTTCGGTTGGACTTGCCTTCTTTTAATACAAACGAGCAAATGGAAAATTAACCTTTACACTGGCTATACACATACACAAACAAAGCGATTTAATTGTAATGCATATTCAAGGTTTTCTTAGCGCGCGCACACACACACACACACACACATATATATATATATATATATATATGGGGGGGGGGGGCCGGAAGGCACACATAACTTCAGAATAAATAACTGCTCCTAATTCCATGTGTATACCGCCTGTGATAAAAATAAATGCATATATTTGAAATTCTAAAGTATCCTTGCTTTCTGGTTATATCCTCGAGTATTCATTTTTTTTTTTTTTTAATAATTTGATTAAAAATGACATCAGTTACCCACGGCATTAATGTACTGGAAACCAAATATGTAAATAACTGGTGTAATAACTTATGTGGATACTTGACGTACCATTTGTTAGTTTTATTAATTTGATTTTGCAATAAAAATCAACAGGACTGGGCCTCTATAAAACAAGCTTACAACAGGTAAGCTACGCTAAGCCTAATGTGATATCAACAAACACAATAGGAAAAAGAATAACAGAATGCCAAGTTGTTTGGTGTAAACTCTTAAAAATGTATTTACCAATTTCCCTTGAATTTTTTTATCCTTGTGTACTTGTATATCCAATAACGGGCTGATGCCAACAATATAAAGTAACATTAAAAAAAAAAAATCTCATTTACTATCTAATCGCCACAAAGAAAGATTAGCCCAACCTCTTTGATAACTGGGCTTTTGCTACAGCTTGAAATGATAAAACGGGGTGGCGCTCTCTATCGGCAAAATAATTCGTTTATTGCAGTTAAAAACACTCGGTAAGGTGACATGTCTAGCAGGATTATTTTGAAGGTTTGACAAAATATTTAACCATTTTCATTACTAAAACCGAACAACTGCCATCAATAATTCCTCTTTCTATTAACTGCACACAATAATGTTCCCACTCGGTACCAACAAACTCAGCAAATTACAAGACTGTAACACTGGGTGTTCGTGAATTACGCCGTTCGAGAAAAAGTGACTTTCAATTATGTTGTATGAAAATATTTGGTAAATATTGTCTTCAATTGTAGCAGTAGTATTAATAAATAATTACCTTTATAACTTAGTAAAATGCAGTGGAATTTGTATATTCTTTCTGTTGTAATAGGGAGAAGATCAAAGTTGAGATATACATGTCGGATAGCAGATTTTTTCCCCCTTCATTGAAAAATTACACAGATATGTATACTATTCATCTTGGAAGACGTAGGTCTAATGTTTTTTAAATATACTGACCAAAAAAAAGTCTAAACAATATGATTATTACGAAAAAGTATCGAAACTTTTAAAATGCACTTGGAAGAGATATAAGGCCACAGATATTATGATGTGATATCTCCAACGCCTCCAAGATATTGTAGTATCAGTTTCTTAATATATTTCAGAATAAGGCTATATATATATTATCTCCTCATTCCCTGGTTACTATTGACATAAGTTTATATTATTAATATCTTCCTATTAATAACTATCTTCAAAATGAATATTATTTCTCAGGTTACCAATATTATCAGATCTTACATTCTGGCATTCTATCACACTATTACTTCCATCAGTCTACCTAGATCTTACTCTTCCTTATATATATATTATTTTTTTTTATTTTTTTTTCCCCCTGGCATCAGACACCCATTTTTCTAATATTTCCTGTACAGTCTTACTTATGTGACAATACAGTCTTAGATTAGTTCTTCCCACTCTTCATTTTTTACTCTCATTCAAAACAGATACATTACAAAGGACCTTCACATAATATGCTAGCAATGGATGTTCCTTTCTAATATTAATAACAATATTTAATCACACTATACACATCACAATGTGTATGATTTATTTTATTAATTTTAATTAATTGATTTGATTAATTAATAACTAATTTATTAATTATCAATGTATCTTAACACCTTTAATATCTCATACAATGATAAGATTTCACCGTGATGCCACTAATAGGAGAGGGTGGTCATGGGGTTCTGACATGAGGAGTGGCTAAGCAGGTACAGTAGCAAAGAAATTAATCTGAACAAGCCGAATTTTCATCAAGATTTTAGTTTTGTTCTGGTTTTTGTTTTAGTTCACTATTTTGGTTGAGTGCTGCACATTTTAACTGTCTATGATGTTTATTAAGAGTGTGTTGACATTCATAGTGTATTATTTGTTTTGTGTAGCTATAAAATGGATACATCTCCAATAAAGCATTCAAAAATATATGCGCTTTCTCAGCACACATCCATGCCTCAAAGACAAATTGCCAATGAGTGGGGTGTTGGTACTGTTAATGCAATTTTAAAGAGGTTTAGAGAGACAAGTAGCTTTTTTTTCTCTCTTGATAGAAAAGGAAAATTACACTTACTCAAAATGAATCCAGGATTGTCTGCTTAAGTAGAGACTTGGCAGCTAGTGGAATTAATGTTTTAGACTGCCCACAGATAGAAAGAAAGAAAGAAGGCTATGCATAAAAGGAGGCTCCAGTGTACAAAGATTGGACTGTTGAGAAGTGGAAGGTCATATTCTCATGTGACAGCCATTTCTTTGTCCAAGTAGAGCGAGTATTGATGTTTGTAAATCAGCAGCTGAGAAGACTTCTCCTGCCTACCTTCAAGAAGCTCCTAAACACCCAGCTAAAAATATGTTTTGGGATTGTTTTACACATGATGGTCCAGAATTACTTGTGCCTGTTGACGGTATGATGAAAAGTGATCAATACAAAAATATTGGAGAAAAGAGTGGTCCCACAGATCCAGAAAGACAAAGAACTCATCTTCCAACAGGAATCTCGCTCATGCCACACTTCAAAAAAATGAGAGTTCCTCAAAAATCACAACATCCAATTGCTTCAGTAAACAGGTAACTCTCCTGACATTAACCCAACAGGAAATTGGTGGGCCATAGTGAAAAGAGACTTGGAAAATTAAATTGTGATACAAAGAATAACTTAAGACAATTCATTATAAAAGTATGGTTATGAGATGTGTTCTAATAAGAAAAAATGTGTTCCACGTTGGTAAAGTCCATGCCTAAGCGAATTAATGAACTTATTAGAAATGGAGAAGCATGTAAATTATTAGGTAAAATTGGAAATTAATTTTTATACTTATTTTCTTGCAAAATCAAAATTTTTCTTTAAAATGCAAGTGTTTTGCTTAATATGTTGCTACTGTAGAAGTGTCACAGAACAAAAGAGATATGTGGAATTACAGAGCAGGGGAGTGTGATAAATTAAGTAACACACTGGTGATGTGCAATGGCTTGATCTGAAATAAGTCATTATGGCAATATCAGATTATATTCCTAATGTTATGAGAATAAAGTAGAGGTGAAATGGCTGAATTTGGAATTATGCAGAAGCTTATGAGGATGTCATGTAGGAGATATAAAGATCAGAGTGTGCCTCAGCAGCACCATGATGAGTGTAATGAGAAAGAAGAAATTGGCATATCAAAGAAGACTGACTGAAGCAGTAAAGCAAAACTAGAGAATTCTACATTTATGTCACCAGTAAAAGAGAGGGTGAACATGAAAGACTAGCTTTAATTGAAAGAAATAGAACATGGATCACATCTGCTGAAGATGTGGAAACATTCAACGAGTATTTTGTTAGGAAGGAGAATAGAACATTGACAGTTAAAGAATGGGAATGTTTAGAATATCAGGTAACCTTGGTGTTAATAAGACTACAGAACTGCATGGGATATCAGAGCATATCTTATGGGAATATGTAAAAGAGCTAGCAGTGTCCTTGACGTGGCTGTTCCACAAGAATCTGGCAAACAGAAACAGTCCTAGAACAGTGGAAAGAAGAAAATAGTGCCACTGCATAAGGAAGAATCCAAATCAGTGATGTCCAATGATATGCCAACTGTATATCAAGTATAGTGGTTGAAGGTGTTAGAGAAGTTGATTAGAGACAGAATACTATGGATGGTTAGTCATTTGGTTGCTTGGCTAGAGGGATGGTTGACTGATAGGAGTCAATGAGTTGTGTATGGAGGTGCAGTGTCTGTCCAAAAAAATAAACAGGAAAGTGATGAGTGGGACACCGTAAAGCACTGTTCTGGAATCCACTGCTGTTTAATTCAGGTGTGAGAGGAGATATTCAATTCTTTGCTGAATATTTTTTTAAGTGTAAAGTTATGCAATTTGGTCAGAGAAAAAGGAATGAGGTTTATCATACTGGAGGAACTTTTTTTTAATGGGATGGAGGCAGCAAGAGTTGGTGTATAGGGAACTGAAGAGGAGACACATCACAAAAGTTGTAAGGGTTACCCAGAAAATTGCTGCCGTGATGCAAGAAACCCTCACAAGTATGAATAAAGAGGAAATAATTCTACTATAAGGCACTAATCAGGCCTCATTTGGATTTCTTTGCACAGATCTGGTCACATGGCTATATTGACAATAAGATATCATTGGACATTCAGTGTGTGTGAGTGAGAGGCAAATAACTAACGCTGTCTCAAGACTGGAATGTTGAGTATGAGGAACTGATTAAGGGAATGTGATCTGCAGAGTTTGGTAGATTAGAGGAGAGGTGATATAACTGAGACATTAGCAAGAGGAACCTATCAGATAGATACAGATGAATTACCTCATAGGGTAATGAGTGATGCAAGAACAAAAGGTTATCCTGGGAAACTGTACAGAGGTCACATGATAAAGAAGTGGATGTGACTCCAACGGCAAACATCTTCAAGGCAAAGTATGTGAGTGTTCGATCCCCATGATCAGTCTTCAGGCTCCATGGAGACTTGGAATTAATAATACAGTAATACCATATCTTCATCTGTAGTAAGCTATCTGTTTATTCTGCTAACTTTTCTCAGAACTCAACATCTGTGGTGTCTACTCAACTGTTTTATTTGTAACCCAACTCTGAGTTCCATAAGTTAAAATTAGATTGAATACCATGTTATATACAGCCTGTTTTATGCTTTGGTTAATTTCTTTCTTATTCTACATTCAGCTGGAATCCCACATATCTTTGCTTGTGTTATTATCTATTTCCATATTTAATTTGCCATCTTTACTAAAAATTGTGCCTATATACATAAAAAGTATCTAGTAGATTCTTCGTTGAGAATATAGTTAATGATTTCATTGTTTGTCTATTTCCATACGTTTTTGCTTTTTTTTTTATTGCTGATTTTCATGCTAAATTTGTTACAGCAGTTATTTAATATAGCTAAACACTCCTAGAGACTTTAGATTTATTCAGAAATATAACATCCTCTGTACAAAGTGAAGAGCTGAGGTGAATATCTTTAATGTCCGGGTTAATGTTACTTTCTGTCATAATAATCTTGATCCTATACAGATGAACAACAGAGACAGCATGTCATGCTTGATTTTACATGAAATCATCTTCTGTACCTCCTTCAATTCTAATTGCTGACTTACAATTTAAATAGAGATTTCTACTCTACTGTCTCCACAGCTCAGCAAATGACTATGTCTTTTGATTGGAAAGACCTGGGTTCAAACTTTATCTAGGATATGAAGAATCTTTAAAGTGCTTTTCAACTAGAGCTTAGACAGCCTCATACAGGGGTGGCAGAACTTTTCCTTCTAGAAACTCAGATCGTTTTTATCCTGCAAGAGAAAGAGAGACAAATGTACCAGACTACTATGCAAATAGGATTAACTGACCTATCATAGCATTAGTAAGTTTCTATGAAGCCAAGTTACTTGGCCATGATAGGCCACTGAGCATAATATGTAAGGGGAAGAACTTTTTCTTTCTCCTCCTTTCATGAATCTAAGCCAGGTGGCCAATTCGGTCTCGGCCCAGCATTTCATTGGTCTGCATCTGTTTTTATGATCTTTTGGTTTGTAATTCATCTTTCTGGGTATTCTATCTAGATGCTCTTTCCATTTGGTTCTGTAGTTTTCTATGGTTTGTTTCCATTATTAGTGTTTGGTTTAGTTTTTTCATTATGCCTTAATGTCTCATTTTATTTATCTTATATAACCTACTGTTCTTCTTATATATTTCATTTATGCTGCAATGATTCTTTTATCTTTTTCTCTTATTGTCCATGCTTCACTGCACTATAGTAATGTTGGTTTGATAAAATATACATTCTAAATTTTATACCTCAATATGTGAGCATTTGTGATCAAAACCTAGTTGCCTTTCCATATTTCAGATTTCTGATGGCTTTTCTACCACCACATATTTTCATCTTTGTAATTTTTTTTTTTTTTTTCAATATTACCATGAAGGTGGAAAAATATGTAGGTTATGATAATGGAAAAAAAAAAAAAAGGAAAAAAAGCTTAGAGATGGAAGTAAGAGTACTGTAAAAGTAATCTGAGATGATAAAGGTAATATAAAAACTGAACATATGGAGTAATTATGTTGAAGATTGTTAAATGACATATGCAGTCAGAGAACAGTGGCAGAAAATATTCAAACAGGATACAGTCCATACCACATATCAATAATTAGGGTAGAAAAAGTCTTCTCATGACTTTTTGCTTAGTATTATTATTACAGATAGCTTCCTTACATTTTTCTCTGTATTCTCTCAGCACACCTGCTTAGGAACTTTCAATTATGACTTTTTTTTTTTTTATCAGGACTATACTTTTAACTTGTCAGTTGAGCATGAAGTCAATTTTTATCTTTGTGATCAACTTCATTTTGGTTGACCCAATCAATAATTTGTTCAGATTTTATCAGTGGATCTCAAAGGTTTGGTTCTTGCTCACAAACTCTCATCCCCCCCCCCCGCAAAAAAATACAACATGTGTATTTGAATCTGTAATTTGTGTCTGAAGAGTGGGCAAACTTGGTTTCTTTTTACAATATTCATATTTATTTTTCTTTTAAAATGGGCGATTCATTTTTATTCTGATGAAAACCAAATGGCGAATCATATTCTATTTCAAATTTGCTACATGCCCTTATATGAGGGTGGTCTGAAAAGTTGTTTGGCCTCTATCATAGATGGCAACATTATCGGCAAGATTTTTTTTTTTTTTTCTAAGTTGGTACATCTGTTATAAGCATCCATGTGAAATTGCAAGTCATTCTATCAAGTAGTTTGTTTTATACAGCTGTCTGAAGCAAAAGTGTTGTCTGTATCTCTTGAAATGGATAAAATTGAGTAATGTGCAGTCATAAAATTCTTTGTAAAAGAAGGTTTAACGGCAAAAGAAATTCATTCGAAGTTCATAAAAGTTTATGGGCACTCTCCTCCTTCATTTTCGACAATTAAGAAATGGGCTGCTTGGTTTAAACGTGGCTGTACCAGCCTTGAAGTTGATCCATGTGAAGGACATCCAAAAAGTGTAACAACACCAGAAATCATTGATTTCTGGTGTTGTTACACTTAAGTGCATGAAATTGCTGAACCTATAGGCATTTTAAAAGAACATGTAGGATATATTTTGCATGAAGAATTGCAAATGAAAAAAAAGCTTTGAGCAAGATGGGTGACATGCTTGCTCACAGCAGATCAAAAACACACTTGCATGAAAATCTCTGAAGAGTGCTTGGAGCGTTTTAACAAAAATAAAACTGATTTTATGTGTCAATTTATTACTATGGATGAGACTTGGATTCACCATTACACACCAGAATCCAAACAGCAGTCAAAACAGTGGACAGAAGCCGGTTGTTCAGCAGCAAAGGTCATGGCATCGGTGTTTTGGGATGCAAAAGGCATTTTGTTTATTAATTATCTTGAAAAGAGTAAAATAATAACCGGGGAATATTATTCCGATCTTATAACCAGACTAAATGAAAAAAATCATGAGAAAAGACCCAGTTTGTAGAAGAAAAAATCATCTTTCATCAGGACAATGCACCTGCCCACAAAGGTGTTTTGGCAATGGGAAAATTAAGGGATCTGCACTATGAATTGTTGGAACATCCACCCTGTTCACCATATTTGGCTCCCTCTGACTTCTGTCTCTTCCCAAAACTAAAACTCTTCCTCGCTGGTCAGCATTTTTCTTCAAATCAAGAGGTGATTGCAGATATTACTGAGAACCACTGCAGGGATGGGATAATGGTGCTGGAGCATCGCTGGAATAATGTATCAGTTTTAAGGGAGATTATGTTTGAAAAATCAAAATAATTTTGAAATTATAAATTCGTTTTTTCATTGTTAGGCTGAGAACTTTCATTCCACCCTCATATTCTGAAGATAAGATAGTATTATTGACAATAAAAAGTCAGTGAGACTTATTTCTCGTGTGCTCTCACCACATGAATTAACATGACGTTACAGCATCTTTATGCTGTAACGTGGTGTTAGTACCAGTCCATATCCTAACATAAATTCACCAAGTACTTAGAATTATTATGAACTTTCCCATTTCTATGTCTGGAATTCATTTCTTACTCAGCTATCTTGTAATGATTTTTTTTTGTGGGGGGGGGGAGAGAAGAAATCCTTCATTTCATATTTTCTATGAGAACAAGATACTTGATACACTGTACAACAACAACACTGTACTTGTCTGATATTCAACGAGTTAAAATCTTCCTATTTAGTGTAAAATACTACAACCACTAGTGTCAAAATATAATGTTATTATTTAGCAAGCAGTATGTCACATTTTAATTTTTAAGCCTCAGTAACACAATTTATGTTAACATGGTATTTCTCTAATTTGTTTGTAACTTCCATTTCTTTTCCACTGATATTTTGAAATTTGATGGTGCATAGTTCCCTGGCAAAAATAGATGGGACTTGCTTAACTGCAAGGTACCAAGGACCTTGGCATGACATTATGATTCTAAGTAAATAAATTGCATAATTCACTTATGTTGGAAATAAATATTTATTAAGAGCATCATTTTTTTATCTGGTTTCAAGACTATTCTCAATGCAAAACACAACAGAATAACAATGAAAAATTATACTGCATGAACAAAAGGATATAAGGATCAAAGCTATAAATTAAAGATACCAAGAAATTATATACTTGGTTTAATCCTTTATTCAAGTGTAAGCAAACAAATTTGCACCTGAACTATATAGAAGCTTACAATTCGCATCACTTGCCTTAGTATCCCATAATGCAAAGCGCATATCCTTACTAGTATGTATTATGGGAAGGGTCACTACCCAGGTTATAGTATAACCAAGTGGAAAAACTTCCAACAACTATCTCTAATCCAGAGTAATTTAATAAGAAGGTGTGACACCTTTTGGCAACTCATATATGAAAATATGACTTCTGCATTACCTCAACCTTGGTATCACTCTGGGTCTGGCTCCCACTGAAGAGACCTCGATAAAGGTCGAAACCAGTCTGAGTGGTGACCATTCTTTTAATGCATAACATTATACATACCCGTAAGGATATGTGCTTTGCATTATGGGATATTAAGGCAAGTGATGTGAAGTTATAAGCTTCTATATACGAGTTGCCCCAGTCCTGAAAATAGTTCACATGTAAACTTGTTTGCTTATACTTTTGATAAAGGATTAAACGAAGTATATAATTTCCTGGTATCTTTAATTTATAGTATAACCAAGTGGAAAAACTTCCAACAAGGATCAAAGCTGGATAATTGGGAGGACATCTCCATGTAGCCTTATAAGGAATATAGAGAACTGACCAGGGGCTTCTGATCAATCTTCACCTTCTCATGGTGCACTCATTAGTAAATATCTACCTGGATACTGAACATACAAGGATAGACTGGCAATTTGGAAGAGAACTAAATTGTATTCTTAGTAGCTTAAACCAAAATAAAATGTTACAACATGATAGAATTTCATGCTGGTGAGGGACATTGCTCACTTAATCATCAGGTGAACATCAAAAAGCCAGCTACTGGAACAAACCTTAACTCAACATCAGTAGAGTTCGAGATTAGCACATCAACATAAGCATGAACATGAAAGAAATCAAACTAGCAGAAGAATTGGCCATACCAAATCAACATAATAGGTATTACCAAAACAGAAGAAAACACAAGTGAAATTTTTAAGCAAAAAAACACAAGATGTTATTATATTCAGGCAATAATGAGCATAATCTTAAATGGCAAGAAATATCAAATAGAGTGATGTGGACAAATATCAGAATCGAAATTGTGCCTATGGTTCCACAGAAAATTCTACTAAGGAAGAAGTGGAGGGATAAGAGAGGACACCTGACACAAAGGAAAAGCTGGTCCTTTTTGGAGATCTAAACAGCAGTGTAGGAAATTTTAGAGTCAAAGTCGAGCAGCTTTCACAGGTGAACTGAACTGAATGCTCAAATAAGGAAACATTCACGAAAAAATGAAAGAAGTTATAAACGATAACCAAAAACTGGAGATCCGGTAGCAGACTCTGAAGAAAATATTCAATGATTCAGCCAGAGAGGCCATGTGGGTGAGGTCATCTGCAAGAATAGAAAAATCATAACTCCATAAAGTTAGAAACAGTCAAGGAAAAGAAGAAAATTTACTGAAACTTCCTGGCAAGTAAGTCAGCATGTGTATTGAGAGAATGCAGAGGAAAATAAAAGAAATTAAAGTAGTATGTAAAACTAGCTAAACAATAGAAATGGGAAGACTTTGGTAAGAACACAGAAAATAAATATCAGGGAGGTGGCAAAATATTCTGGAGGTTATTAAAAAATCTTAAAAATAGAAGAAAGAATACTTAAAAAAGAATTTAAGATGACATAAATATTGAAGATAAAGTTATTCTAGATGTCTGCAGTAATTATTCAGACTGCAAAATGAAACAAGCAGTGACAGTATAGTGGTAGAAAACATTCAAGAAGAATGTGTTCAGGAGTATATATTAACTACACCTGAGTTAGAAAATACAATCAAAAACCTGAAACATGGAAAGGCAACTGGAGTAGATGATGTTCAACAAGAAATTCTTAAATACAGAAATGTAAAAATTTTACAGTGGCTATGCTGCATGCTTCAGAAGGCCTAGTCAGATTGTCAAATTTGAGATGATTCGAGTAGAGCTCTCATAATACTATCTGTGAAAAAAAAGGGAAATAAAACTGAATATGAGAATTACAGAGAAATTTACCTACAGAGTGTTGCTGGTAAGATTTATGCAGGCATGCTTGAGAAAAACTAAGGATAACTGAAGAGAAATTTGGAAAAGAATAAGCTGTTTTCATGCCAAAACAGTTGTCAGGATTAGATATTCACTTTAAGACAAATAGTTGAGAAATCATGAGAATCGGATCTGTACTTAAGTTTTGTAGATCTGGATAAAACATATGACAAGGTACCATGAAAAAAGTTGTTCAAAAGGCTTCAATTATATGATGTAAATGGGAAATTATACTGAGCAGTACATAGTCTATATTTGAGTTGTGAAGCGGCAGTTAGAATTGATGGAGGTAGAGGAAGACAGTTTGTTGTTAAATCAGGTGTGAGATAAGGGTGCACGTTATCTCCACTGTTATTCATCATTTGTATGGATCACATTATGAAGGAAAGTGGCATTAAACCTGATATCAAAATTGGAGATGTTCATTTTAATTCTTTATGCAGATGATGTTGTATTCTTAAATAATATAAGTCTGCAGGATTCCTTAACTAAACTGAACTGCTGTAATAATGGTATGAAAATCAGCAATAACAAGGCAAAGATTATGGAAATGGGTAGTAATAGATATAAACGTGAATCCTGAACAGAGCGAGAAACCTATAAAACGAGTAAAATTCCAGCTATTTAGGCACACTTTTTTTTAGTGACAATGGCAAATTAAAGATGGAAATAGACAAGAATTGGCAAAACTGGTTTGTTAAGAAGTCATCTGAATTAAATTTATATGGAATAAGAGAGAATTAGTGTTACAACCAATTTGAACTTATGAATCTGTGAGCTGTATTAGAAATAAAATACTTCATCAGACAGGAGACCATAGATATGAGAGTTTGTGAGAAGAATAAGGAAATGAATGTATGAAAAACATTCCATGGACAAGTTTTCAGACTCGTGTATGCTAGCCAATGTTCATGATAGCGAAAGTCGCAGCCACAAACTCTTAATTTAGAATGCCTAAAATTGGTGACAAAATATTCACTTTTCACTGAGAAAGGTGGATGCTCCGAGAGGAGGTGAGAGCATGTGTAGACAGGAAAGAAATAGGATGACCTGGGATCAAGAGGAAACAGTTGGAATTGAAAAGGGTTTTAAAATGAATAAGCAGAAAGGGGAAATGGCCCCAGTCGAGCATGGAGAGATCACATCGAGTGAGTGGTATCAGTGAAACTAGCTGTAGATCAAGAAATGAGCTGTTGTGATTGTATACAAATGCTAGAAGTATAAGAAACAAGGTAGATGAAATGGCTGCATTAATTGCATCTGGTCACCCAAAGATTGTTGGAATAAGTGAGACATGGTTGGAAGAGGACGACATCCTGACAGGAATAGAGATGGAAGGCTATGATGTGTTTTGTGAAGATAGAAGGGGTAAAAAGTGAGGGGGAGTACTATTGATGATAGAGAAAAAGTTATGTCCATAGAAAGTAGAGATGCAAGAGGGAAATAGGGCCAGTGGTTTTAAGGCAGTATTGTGTGAGATAGAGATGAATGGAATCAAATACTTGGTTGGATGTTGTTATAGACCAGGTAATGTGGATGGTGGTGATAGTGAAATGTATAATCAAATTAGCCAAGCAAATAAGAAAAGGGTGATCATTATGGGCGATTTTAATTATGACAATATAGACTGGAATGAGGAGATAGTGGAAGTAAAGAAAATGAGTTTCTTGAATTTTTGAGGGATAACTAACTCGGACAGTATGTAACAGAGGGCATGCGAGGATTGGGGGTCTTGGATTTGGTAATCTCATCAGAGGATGTAATTATAGATGAGGTGTCAAATCATCCACCAATTGGTGAGAGTGACCATGAGGTGATTACCTGGGTGGTTGCCACCAGTGTGAGGATCTCTGTGAGAAAAGGGTATATGTGGAACTACAAGGGGGGGGGGGGATTATGAAGAGCTCAGGAGACAGCTTGCAGGTGTAGCATAGAATGAGGAGTTGGCCGGAAAAGAGATCAATGCAACTTGGACGATTTTCAAAAACTATCTAGTAGATGCAATGTCTAAATGTATTCCAAGGGATGAGAAGGTTAAATAAGGTATGTGTGAGATAGATGAATAAAGAGATTAAGCATGCGATACAGGGCATTGTGGAGGTAGCATAAGAGAAGTGGAAATAACCAATTCCATGAGGTCTACAAAAACCAGGCATGGAGGGTGACTTGGTTGGTGAGGTAGCTAAAGAGAGGTATGAACAGCAGTTAGCTAATGAAGCCAAAAAAGAATCCTAAGGAGTTCTTTCGATATGTAGCCAGCAAAAGAAAGAATGATTATGGAAGGATGACATTGATAGGAGAAAATGGTATAAAGACAGCTGATGCGGAATGTGTGGTGGAGATAATGAGCAGTTCATAAAGGTCTTTCAATCTTGTAAATGTGACTTGATGGAGAGATTGAGAGCAGTAGATGATGGGGAGGAGAGACAGATTGTAAGTGAGCAAGAGGTGTATAGAGAGTTGAGTAAACTAGATGTTAATAAGGCTGTGGGACTTGATAATATATCACCATGTATTCTGAAGGAATGTGCCAGGAAGTTGACACCTGCTTTGACATATTTTTTTAATACAAGTCTTGCACTTGGTAAAGTTCCTAAGGAGGGCAAGATTGTGCCACTTCATAAAGGAGGTGATCGAACTCAAGCATCAAACTATAGGCCTATCTGTGTGTCAGGTGTTGTGGTTAAGTTGTTGGAGAAGCTTGTGAGAACTAGGATCCAAAAGTTGGGTTGACAACAATGGTATTATCTTTGATGGACAGCATGGATTTGCTAAAGGGAGGTCATGGTTTAGTCATCTACTTATCACAATAAAGTGACTGCTTCCTTGGACAGAGGATACACAGTAATATACTTAGATTTCACAAAGGCTTTTGATAGAGTACCTCATGATAAATTGATAGTCAAACTACAGCAGATGGGGTTGGATATTAGATTAGTGCATTGGATTGGAGACTGGCTATCTGATAGGTATCAATAAGTTGTGTATGGGGCAGCGATATTCAGGAAAAGGAAAGTCGCTAGTGGAGTGCCTCAGGGGTCTGTTTTAGGGCCATTACTGTTTAACTTATATATTAATGATATTGGTGAAGATTTGGATGGAGATATTCAGTTAGTTGGGGCGAACCATGAAAGTAGCGAAGATGTTGTGGCCTTACAAGAAGACTTGAATAAATTGAGTGATTGGGCATGGAAATGGAGGATGTGAGTTCAATGTCGCAAAATGTAAGGTTTTAAAATTTGGAAAACAAAGATGGGATGCAGAATTTATGCATCCCATCTTTCATCCATGTTCCAGTCAGTGAAACACCTATCAATGAAGCAGTAAAGTGTGTCACAGACTACACTGTGCAGGCAGCAACAGCCTCGATTCCAAGAATGGCACCTTGATTTCCATTATCTAAAGCCTCGGTGGAAACACAGAATGCCAGACAGCCAAAACATATCAACATTGGGGTATATTTTGTAGATACCCCACCACATTAAACATAATAGCTTTTAAGCAATTATGCAAGGTAAAAGCACATTATGTGAGACATCAGAGTCAAAAACAATCTTGGATCCATCCAGTTTACCTGATCAATTAATCAAGCAACAGCACAAAAATTGTATGAAATAAAATCCAGAAAATGAAAGGTAGAACACACTCTTTGTGTACCTTAGACAATAATGGTTGTGTTTGCTGATTCCAAAGCTATTGCAGACACTTTGGGAGAAAAGTTTGCCTGAATCTCAGCAACAGCTTCATATCCTCCTGAATTTTTAATATTGAAAAAGCAACGAGACAAACAGCAGCTAAATTTTTCATCTGATATCAGTTGATGATATCAGATGAATTGTAACCAAAAAGAATAGGAGACAGTATACAGTTGGTTGTTGCTATAGGCCAGGGAGTTCCACAGATGATCTGGAAGACATGCATTGCCAAATTAGTACAATA